>NC_064566.1:2780000-4030000 GCF_937001465.1 Orcinus orca
TACGTTTGGTAGTGTATATATGTCTATGCCTCTCTCTCGCCCTGTCACAGCTCACCCTTCCCCCTCCCCATATCCTCAAGTCCATTCTCTAGTATGTCTGCGTCTTTATTCCTGTCTTACCTCTAGGTTCTTTATGACATTTTTTTCTTAAATTCCATAAATATGTGTTAGCATACGGTATTTGTTTTTCTATTTCTGACTTACTTCACTCTGTATGACAGTCTCTAGGTCCATCCACCTCACTACAAATAGCTCCGTTTCGTTCCTTTTCATGGCTGAGTAATATGCCATTGCATATATGTGCCACATCTTCTTTATCCATTCATCCGATGATGGACACTTAGGTTGCTTCCATGTCCTGGCTATTGTAAATAGTGCTGCAGTGAACACTTTGGTACATGACTCTTTTTGAATTATGGTTTTCTCAGGGTACATGCCCGGTAGTGGGATTGCTGGGTCGTGGGAAAGCTCAAGGGCCCTCCTGTGAAAGGCCCTCAAGAAAGTCAGGCCCCGAGTGCGCTGGTTACTGTTCATGGCGCGGGGCAGCTTGCCAAAGGCGGAGAGGAGCTTTATTTTCATATGTATCATGAAGAAGCAAAAAGCCTATTTAACCAGCCCCAGCTCTGTGTGCTGTAAGGGTTCTGTGCTGCGTCTCCCTGTTAGCTGTGAGGCTAACACGCTGTACACGAGAGTGGTCAGGCCGGCTCACGCGGTCTCAGGGGCCCAAGCGACACACGTCTGGCTTGGTGTGCTCTTCTGTTTAAGCTTGCTGTCAAAACCCACTTAAATCCTGTCGAGAAACGAATGCCTGGGTCTGGAATTATTACACATTCTGTCAAAAGCTTTGTAAACCCCACAGTGTGGTGAGAATATTGTGGTGCAAAGGTCACCCTGGGGAAGAGCAGAGCTCTCCTCCTTCCCTGATGTCCCGGGCTGATAAAATGATCCAGAAAGTGGCCATAAGAGGGCACGAGTCATCAGAAGTTAATTTTCTGCATTAGTGCCAAGGATGAGGCTCTTTTCTAGCACCTTTGCTCTGTGGTTGCGTTTCCGTGGCTCCTTCCCTCCCGGTTCTGACCGTTCTGCCCACAGCCCTCCTTTCTGGGCGGACAGACAGGAGCTCTTAATTCCACTCGGTCCGCACAGCATCTGTCCCCATGTGATGTGGCCACGCCTCCCCTGTCTCCCTTTCTCTGCCTGGAATCCACTTCGTGGCCCCGCCTGGTGAACCCTCCTGATTTGCGGCTCCGTCCTGTGCAGTGGGACCAAGTTGAAACTCATCAGCCCTCTGGTCCATTCATTCCAGACCCGCCTCTGGCAGCTGTGTGACGTGGGGAGCAGTTCCTAGGGTTTACGGCGTTCCTCGTTGGGCTTGGGGCTGCTCGTACCTCCTCCAGGAGAACCTAAGGAGAAGAGGGTGCGTTTGACGTGCTTTCTTTGCTGGGCTGGCGGGCGCACAGTGAGTGCTTTGTGTCTGCAGTCAGGACGATTTAATTCTCCCCCGCCTGCCCTTACCCACCTCCACTTACTGCTTCTAGGAGGACCTCTTTAGCCAGCATCATATCCTCTGCTTTGCTCTGAGCCTGCCTGAAATCGTGGGGACCAACAGAGGAAAGTGAACTCACCTCCAGGGAGGGTGTGAGTCTCTGACAGAGCCTAACTAGTGCCTCTCAGTGACTATGGCCTTGACAGCCGCAGAGGACCACTAGCTGGCCCCTTAAAGGTCACCAGGATGCACGGTCCACCCACCACTTCACCAAAGCATCCGGGGCTGCTGTCAAGCATTTTTTCTTTGGAAAATGTTATTCCGACTGGAAAAACCCTAACCCTAATCCACAGCCACTTTGGCCTTTAGTGTTTAAACCTTCAGAGGCACTAGTGTGGTTCCTGGCCATCAGCTTCCTTGGGCCAGGCTGTCCTTCTCGGTCACAGTCACCCACCGTCTTCCCCGTTCCACGTACATCCTTTCGTGTGTTGCCCGTGCCAGCGTCTCCATGTTTTCCACCACAGGTGCAGCCTGGTGGTGTTTGTCCGCGGCAAAAAGCATTGTTTCATTTGGACGATTGCATGCGGAAACCGCCCCTCACAGTCCTGGGGGGCAGAGGTTGGCGGGTCTGTAGATGGCGCGTGAACAGCCATTAGAGGCCAGCCGCCCCTCGATGCCCCTTTAAATGACTCCTGGCAGGTTCTGTGTATCAAGGGCCTTTGAAATGCATCCCGAAAGAATTGAGGATGGTGTGAAATGTGCTTCTTTTGCAATGAATGATGTGCTCAGAAACTGGGATTTCTTTCAGGATATCTTGCGTTCCTCCTGAATGCACTGGGGTCCGTGTTTCCAGCTCGGTATCCTGAACAGGTGAACGGGGGTGATGCAGGGGGCTCCCTCAGCACCACGACCCAGCAGGCCACCCCCACGTTCTCGCCTTTTCTGGGAGGAAGTCAAGAGTGAGCTGGACTTAAGTCTCACCTGAGGACCATGAGTGAGCAGCTGTGGCAGGGGAGGTGATCTGAATAGATGGTGTAATCCAACCCATGTTGCTGCTTCTTCCCTTGGCCTCCAGACAGCTCACTGTAACAACAGACATTTTACACAGTGTAATATTTACCATTCCTCAAGCTTTGTCTAGACACATCTTACCCTTCTGACATCTTACAAAACAACCATTGTCATCATTTCTGTTTTGCAGGGCCCAGGACAGATTTGGAGAGCAATTTACTCTCTTACATAGAATTCTCTTGCCGTGTTTTTGTGAATCAGAACAGCCTGTCCAACTTCTGCCTGCTTCTGCCCCACGGGCCAGCCCCTCCGGTAGATACACGTGACCCCAAAGCACCAGGTTGTGTGACCCTCTGTGGATCCTGTGAGCTAGTTGGCCACACAGACACGGCCCAGTGTGGCCCTCTGTGTGTGGCAGAGGCTTGGCCGTGGTCACAGTGTGATGGGCTGCCTTGTGTCCCCGTAAAATTCATATGTTGGAGTCCTGACGCCCAACACCTCAGAAGGTGACTGTATTTGGAAAGGAGGATCTTTAAAGAGATGGATAAGGTGAAACGAGGTCACTGGGGTGGGGCCCTAATCCCATAGGACTTGGTGTCCTTATAAGAAGAGGAGGTCAGGACACAGACGCACACAGAGGGACGACCCCGCGAGGACACAGGGAGAAGACGGCCATCTACACGCCGAGGAGAGAGGCCTCAGGAGGACCCAGCCCTGCCCACACCTGGATCTCGGATTCTAGCCTCCAGGACTGGAGACAGTACATGTCTGTTGTTTAAGCGCCCCGGCTGTGGTGTTTTGTTACAGTGGCCCAAGCTGACTCATACACACAGATCCAGGGTCTTGCGTGGTTCCCCCAGGCTGGGCGCCTGCCTCTCTTTGTCTCCAGGGCCAGGGTGCCTCCCCTCGAGTCCAGGTATTTCAGGTTCAGCCTCATGTCTTGCAGAATAGCTACAGCTCACGTTGGCCATGTAGGATTTCTCTCACTCTCTTCACTGTAGATTTCAGTTTGACCATGAGCTCTACCAGCGGAAGGGCCAGAGTTTCGTGCGTGTTGACTGCACGCCGACCGCAGCTCTGCCCACTTTGGTGGTGTGTCTCTCCTCTCAGGATTTTTGGGTCGTTCAAGGAGCTGATGAGGTCTCGGTGCACTTGGTGCAACGCGGGGCCCCGAGAAATGGTAGCTCCCACCATCCTCTTCCTGATCCCGTGGGGACCTTGCTTTTCTGCCGGGTTCTGTCACCCAGGACGGTTCCACGTATGGAACTTTGTGTTCAGTGCAGTTCAGTTCCAGTGACATCCACTGAGCTGCACGGACATCAGGTATGGTTGTGGCAAGAACAGGACATAAACCCTGTCGTCACGCAGCAGCTCGGAGGGCCAGGGGGCGCTGTCGCCAGCCGAATGCCGGTGGTGCCAGGAGCCGGGAGAGGAGGGAGAGGGTGGGGGATGTGAATGGGTGCATCTTGGAGGAGGACGTAGATGGTTACCTGGGCTTGAACGTGCCTCCCTCTGGAGGACGCTGAAGCTGGCCTGCGGGCGTCCTCGGAGCTTCCTGGATGCCGGCTGCCCTCCTGTCATCCGGGCTGATGCCGGTCACAACCCCTTCTCTCTCTGTTAGAGTGTGCACGTCTCTGCACCTCCCATTTCCAAACCACGCAGCTCCCGTGTTGAGCGCTATGCTTGTCAGGATGTAAGCGAGAAGCACTCTGACGTGGGTCTTGGAGATGCCCTTACATCCTCTCGCAAGTGTCCTGTGTCTTAAGCCACTCAGCTCAGCCAGACCCACCGGGCGGCCTTGAGATGCATCTGGATGTCCTGGCATTTGGGCTGTCGCAGCAGGAGATCAGTGAGTGACAGGTACTGACTCCTACCTGCGTGTCAGGAGAGAGGGAGGAGGAATACATGCGTGTCCCACCTCCCAGGAGACAAGAAATGCGGGACGGAGAGGCTGTGACCTGCAGGCTGGACAGGAGGGAGCAGGGGGCAGCCAGATTAGCTTGAATGGTCCGTGGGCTGTGGGTTCAACTCGGGGAGCCCAGCGGTCAGCTCAGCTGGGAGACCAGAGAGAGGGTGAGTCCCTGACCCTGTGGGAGGTGTGAGTGCAGTTTCAGCTGGTAGACGAGGTGGGGAGGGGACGGCCAGCTGGAAGCACAGGTGCACAGGTGCTGGAGGCTGGGGGCGCATGTGGCCTGGCTTTGCTGAGGACTGCCTGCGCATTGCTGGAGTGTGTGTGCACGTGTGTGTTTGTCTGTGCATATGTGTGTGTGTCTGTGTGTGTGTATGTGTTCGCATGTGTGTATGTACAGGTATATATGTGTGTTTGTGTCCTTACGCGTTTGTGTACACGTTTGTGTGTGTGTGTGTGTTTTTATGTGCGTGTGCATGTGTGTGTGTGCCAGTGCACACGTGTGTGGGGTTGGGGCCAGGGCAGAGGTGGTACCGACAGGCAGGATGTGGGGAGTTATTGGCTTGAGAGGGGACCCTGGCGGCCGCTCAGGGAGTCAGGTTGTGTGGGCCCGAGGGACATGGGGTGAGCTCAGTGCAGTGGCCACTGGAGTGACCTGGTGAGAAAGGCTTGGGGCTGCTGGGCAGTGGAGGTGGGACAGATGAGGACTCACACACCTGAGGTCATGGATTAATGCAGACCAGTCCAGAAGCTGCGGGACAGGACGGAGTCAAGAGGTCCTCCTGGGTTTGTGGCATGGGAGGAGGGGCAGCCGCTGAGATCGGGGAGCAGGAGGGGAGGGGCAGGGAGGGACGATGGGGGCGTCTGTTTGGGGGTTGAGTTGTTAGGTTGGTGTCATCACTTAGCCCACGCTGGAGCCACTCATCTGTCAGCTGGCGTCCAGGTCCCTGCGTCTCCCTGCTCGGTGAACCTGGGCTCATGGTCAGCACCTTTCTTTGTGTCCAGGGTCCTGCCACCCGTCCACCACTGTCACCATTGCTGGCTGAGGAGCCTGTTCCAAAATTCTGTTAGTCTTGTGAATTCACACCAGGGTGAAAATCTTTGTTTGAAGTGCTTTGTTGTTCTTCGGGGGTTTTCTTTTGTCCATCCTCCCTGAAGCCCAGCTGTTAAGTAGAAGAAAGGACACCACATCCGTGGCGCTCCCCTGCTTTTTCTGGGAGACACGTCCGCGGCTAATCTGCACAGCACCACATGCCTTGAGACCTGTGACGTTGTCTATTTTTCAGAGTATCTCGGAGCGTAGCCTTTCCTTCTTTGAAAAAAGTTATTTAGCATCTCCCAAATAGCGTCCCTTGCTATGGAGGTGAAACTGCTTCTCCCTTGTAACTGTCAACATTTAACATTGGGGCAAATTGACAGGTCATTGGAAAATCTGAACAAAGGCAGTATGTCCCTGGTCCACAGAGGACCTGAACGTAAGTATTCTCTTCTGTTTTCTCAGTGACTAGATGTCTGGTATTTTATGATTTGTCCGCACTGAGGTGCCGCGGGCACAGAGAGGAAATGACGTGTCAGTTAAATAGCGAGGACTTCGGAGCCGGGCTGATACAGCTTGGGTTCGGATCGAACCTCCACCATTTTCTAGACACGTGACCTTGGGGTAGTTACGTGAGTCTCGGAGGCTCAACTTGCTCATCTGGAAAATGGGAATAGTAATAATTGTTATTACATTGTATTTTAACATATAATTATATATTCATTATAGTTATTGATACAATAATCACACTATATCAATAATAATGATTATAATAATAATAAGACTCTCCACTCGTGGTTGTGTTGAAGGCAAATGTAGTTAGCACAGTTTCTGGCATTTAGGAGTCAATACATGTCAGCCACAACTGTGTCATCATCATGACCACTGTCATCACCATTGTGTTCACTATCGCCACCATCAACACCACCACATCATCACCATCACCATCACCATCAACACCATCAACACCACCACCGTCATCACACCCCACTAGGCTTTGAGCTCCTTAAGGGGCAGGAACCCTTATCTTTTGCGGGGACACAATTCAACCCATAATGACATGTATTATATATGTTCCGTCTGCTTCTTACAACTGCCCTGCAAGTTATGCAGTTACCATGGTTTTCATCACAGAAACAGGGGGACCACTGGGTTGGTAAATTTGCCCAGGATCCCGAGGTTAGTGTAGGCAGTTGGAAATCCAAGCCGTTCTGGCCTCCGAGCTCCTGCTGCTTCTAGAGCGGTTTCTCAGTGGCGCCCTCTAGGCGTGTTTTTTGGAGCGGGACATTCTTCGTTGTGCTGGGCTGGCCTGTCGCGACTCAGCGTCCCCAGCCCTGCCCCCTAAGTGGCCGTGGGCACCAGTCTCTGGGATCATCTACAGTCGCCACACAGATCCCCTGGGGGGTTTCAGGCTGTGCTTTGCTCAGCGCCCACTTGCTGGCAGGATCCTTTCTGCCGGCCGCAGGGAGGGAGCCTCAGGCCCGCTGTGGATGCCGGCCTCTAAGGGAACTTGAGTTCGTGCGTCCATGGAGCTGGAACCAGAGGCCGACAATGATTCTCAAAGCAGGAACTGGCGAGATATCCACGGCCCTACCTGGTCACCTCTGATACAGCTCCGCTGTTGTGTTGGGAGTTTCCAGACAGTCTTCTCATTCAGCCGAAGATGGCAGGGATGCAGCTGGCAGTCACTGAAGCGAACGATCGGCCCCCACCCAGCCTCGCAGCCCCAAGAGGAGCTCTGAGCCTTACTCTTGAATTCAGTCTTTGCCATCGGAGAGGGACAGATGGCACATTCATGCCCGTGGGGTCAGGTTTCCCGGCAGTGGGATTCCGGGCTGCCTGCTCAACCAACCTGTTGTCGAGAGTAGGGGTATCCTCTTACCCAGCAGGGAGGAGCTCCCCCGAGGCAGAGGGTCAGGGAGATAGTAGCGCCTTTTGCATCCTTGGGCGAGCAGAATCCTCCTGCAGAGAGTTGGTTCCAGCCTCGTACGCAGTCAAACTTGATCGTTTCTGAACGCGTTTACAGTGATTAAGCACAGTTTTGAGCCCCTGCCGATGGCCGTGCAGTAGAGTATAATTTTAATTCAGTAAAAATTAGAAGTGATGGTCAGAAGCGGATTTGGCCTAACGTCTGTTTTCCTGGTGTGTTGGCAGGTCTCACTGAAGGGACCTGGGAACGTGGCCAAGTCGTGTCATTCTGGTTCTTAGCGTCTTCGCTCTGTTCTTGAAAAGTGTTCGTGGTTGGTTTGCAGAAACCGTCTGTACTATTTAACTTTTTCAAAGATTAACTTTCACGGCAACTGATACGATTTCTAAATCAAATCATTCTTCATAATTGCCCTTCTTTATGGTTTGGGAGGGGCGGCGTCAGTGTTTTTGCAGCTGTTATGTTCAGAGTCAGGGGGGTGGGGCGCTTGTGCCCTGGGCTTTCCCATCAGTGAGGTTACGAGAGGAGACGTCCACCTGGGCCTGAGATGCCAAGAGAGAGCGATCGGGGTAAAAACGAAGCCACACTGTAATTCACTCGCGCCGTCATCCTCAGTCTGTTTCCGAGACCAGCTACAGCAGCACCTTGAAACTTGTGAGAAATGGAGCTTCTGGGGCCCGACCCAGACCCGCTGGCTCAGACACTCTGCTTGGAGGGGGTGCGGGTCAGCAGTCTGTGTTTAACAAGCAGGGAGGTTTGAGAAGCTCCGTACAAGTGAGAGAACTGCCCAGGGCAATAGGTGGTGGGGAGTGATGACCAGCAAACACGGCTGGTCCCAGAGATTGGAGCCAATGGTGAGAGCTGAGGCCACAGAATCAGTGAGTCGATCTGAGCTTTTCCCCTTTTATATTTACCGAAGCGACAAGAAGGTCGTATTTTTCATCCAGAAAAGCCAGGGGGTCCAGAGCTCAGAGGAGCTCTCGGGATGGAATGGAAGCACCTGTGGCATCTCTGACCACGTGCCGGGGTGGCATCCTGCATCACTAACCAGGGGTCTCTGTCCTTCCGCGCAGAAGTGCATTCGATTTAACCCCGATGCGACGGTGTGGGTTGCGAAGCAGCGGATTCTGTGCTCGTTGAACCAGAGCCTGAAGGACGTCCTGAACTACGGGCTGTTCCAGCCGGCGAGCGACGGGCGAGACGGCAAGTTCTTGGACGAGGAACGGCTTCTGCGCGCGTACCCGCAGCCCGCGGGCAGGGGCATCCCCTCCCTGGAGGTACTGGTCGCCGCCTCAGAGCCTGGGCGTGATGGTGGAGGGAGGACCTTCCCCCAGTTCCACATTTGCTTCGGACTGGGAAATCGCTCTTAGCTCAAAACAGTAGTGTGCATTCTCAAGGTCGCAGCAGATATTGTCCTGATGTGCGGACCAGGGTGCAATTTTTAGCCATTTGTTTTCCTGCTGTGGATTGGATGAACTTGTTGGAGGGACATCTTGGTGTGAGCGGACCATGGGTCTGACTCAGGCTTGCGTCACCTGGAGCTGTGAGCCCTGGGGACGCAGAATGGGGTTTGCCTCTACCTCCCTGAATCTCCCCCGACACCCCGCCCTTGGGCTCAGGGTGGCCCGTGGCCATCCAGCTGTTGTCAGAAGCATGACTCCCGGGAATGACCTGTGGGTTCTCTGAGCCGCTGTGGCCAGTCACGTGCTCTTGGGCTGACTCGTGAAGTGGTGGGTGCATACACCCGGCAGCCTTACATCCACAGAACGTGTGTCCCCCGGCTCTGCCCTGGGGAGCCCGGGCTTGCTGCACCCTGAGTTTACGTATGGTATTTCCACATGGTATATTTTTGTTTATTTATTTATTTATTTATTTTTTGCGGTACGCGGGCCTCTCTCTGCTGTGGCCTCTCCCGTTGCGGAGCACAGGCTCCGGACGCGCAGGCTCAGCGGCCATGGCTCACGGGCCCAGCCGCTCCGCGGCACGTGGGATCCTCGCGGACCAGGGCACGAACCTGCGTCCCCTGCATCGGCAGGCGGACCCTCAACCACTGCACCACCAGGGAAGCCCCACGTGGTATATTTTTAAATTAATTTTTAAGCAACTATACTCCAATAAAAACGAATAAAAAATGTTCATTGGCGCATAGTTGGTTTACAATGTTGTGCTAGTTTCAGGTGCACAGCAAAGTGAATTAGTTATCCGTCTACATACAGTCACTCTTTTTCAGGTTCCTTTCCCATATAGGTCATTACAGAATATTGAGTAGAGTTCCCCATGCTGTGCAGTAGGTCCTTGTTGGTTATCTATTTTATATACAGTAGTGCGTATATGTCAATCCCAATCTCCCAGTTTATCCCTCCTCCCCTGCCCCACAATTATTAAGACAGCGACACAAGTAGGTGGAAATGTGGTCGTTTCTACTGTGACCCCACACGTCGCTATTATTATCAAGTGATCGCATTCGTTTCAGCTTAGTCAACAGTGAGAGCCTGTGAGGGTGGCATCATGGGTGGCATCTGGGCCCTCGAAGGGGGTTGGTCTGAAGTCAGAGACATCTTGGACCCCGGCAGCCCCTCATCTGCACATTCCCCGGTCTGACAGTGACTTTGAAGCTGAGGTTCTGAGACCCCCAACATGTGTTGGACCAAGGAGAAGGGTTTCCGTCAGGAAAAGCTGGGATGCCTCTGGGGAGTCAAGTGGTTCCCTGTTCTGGCCTCAGTTTGCTCACCTGTGAGCTGGGCGTCCATTGAAAAACCCCTTGTCAGGGGACTGCTCACAGCCTGCCCCTTTCTCGGCATGGCCCACGTGCATGGGACAGTCAAGGTTCTGGTCTGATGGAGCTTACAATCCTGTAGATGACGGGCCAGGAACAGTCAACAAACAGCTCATTTGGGGGCTGATAATTTCTATAAAGACAGTAAAACAGGGCGAGAACAGGCAGTCCGGAGCCTACCCTTGATCGGAAAGCATCTTGGAGGAGGCGACATGGGCCCGTCCCCCAGCCCCCGAGAACCGAACAAGAGGAGGCCTGGGAGAGCCCGGTGGGACCTGGGCAGGGCTGTGCCCTGCCTTTCAGGGCAGCCGGCACGCGTGTCCTTCTGCTGTCCCATCCAGGGACTCATGGCAGCCGAGACTGAGAGGCGAGCACATGAGCATTCGTTGCCCCATGTGGCTGGGTGGTCTGTGACATCAGATGGACTTGGTCCAGTCCTGGTCACTGTGGGACCCTACATGCCACCCAACAGCCTCTCTGAGCCTCAGATTCCCAGCTTTGAAATCGGGGGAACGTTACTACCATCTTCTCGGTGGCTGTGAGGCTCGGGTGAGCTATTCCTTGGGACAGTGATCTTAGCATAAGGGCTGGGGATGGGCGAGCGCCTGCACTGGTGGGTGCTGTAGCTGCTCTTGCCATCAGCTCTCATTGCCATGAAGGAGCCACTTACACGTGTGTTCGTGCCTCTCCTTGGATCACCATCCTGCCAGGTGGTCCGCTGTGTGGGGCTGAGCCGGGCCTGGAGGTGGACACGCCAGGGGCAGCCTGGATCTGAGCTCTTTGCCTTGGATCGTGGCCGTAAAACACGGTTGGCTACGTATGAAACACAGAGAAAAGAGCAAGGAAAGGATGTGTGTTTCTGAGCCTACATCCCTCTAGCCACAAGCCGTAAACATTTATGACTGTGGAAATAGACATTCTCCTCCATGTGCCTCCTCCATGTGTCCCCCTCCTGCCAAGAGATGTTATCGACCCCAGCATATTTCTTTTTATAACGGAAAAAGCACCCATGGACTTGAATTCCTACAGATCCGCCAAGTTAGCAAACTCTGTTACATCCCCTCACGTCACTCTCAGTGGTTTCTGAAGCCTCAGAGCCGTGACGCATGAAGATAAGCAATAGGGAGTTTCCCGGCCGTGCCCAGACTGTGCTGTCCTGGTTGAGTCTAGAATCTGAGGGCTAGAGTCCTAAAACGGCCTGCGTCTCCTCCTGCCAGGTCAGTTCGAGAAGGCGGACGCTTACCGTTGGCGACGGTGCACGTGATCCAGGAACGGGGTGCGGCCTGCGTTTCACGGGACTTTCTGATTTCACTGGTTTATTTCGGCATCTAAAAAAATTATCAAGTTTTGGTCTGTGGCACTGAGGGATTTTGTCTGTTGTGGGATTGCTCTTTTGTTTGGAGTGGAGGGGAGGAGATGATAAGGTGGTCGCTCTGGAAACTTCACATGGGGTGAGACTTTCAGGGTTAGGTCACCCCCTGCTCTGCACCCTTTGTGTCACGCCTATGCTTGTTTAAACTCCTCGGAGTGGGAGGGAATCAAGGGAAGTTGGGGAGGGAAGGGTAAGACAGCGTCTGCCCAGCACCGGCTCTGTGCCAGGAAGCTCACATTCAATCCTCGGGGCACCCTGGGAGCTCTGTGATCCCCGTGCGACAGACAAGGAAACAGAGTCTGAGATGGGGCAGGTGTCCAGCCCAGCGACTCGGCTGCTAGCGAAACGGAGCAGGACCCTATGGGCCTTCCCTCCCCGCCGTGTCCTCCGCTTGCCTTTTGTCTGTGGAAAAACTTTAATCAAAGAATATGTTTGGGCTTCCCTGGTGGCGCAGTGGTTGAGAGTCTGCCTGCTAATGCAGGGGACACGGGTTCGTGCCCCGGTCCGGGAGGATCCCACGTGCTGTGGAGCGGCTGGGCCCGTGAGCCATGGCCACTGAGCCTGCGCGTCCGGAGCCTGTGCTCCGCAATGGGAGAGGCCGCAACAGTGAGAGGCCCGCGTACCGCAAAAAAAAAAAAAAAGAATATGTTTAATCAGAGAAGTGAGAAAATGCAGAAACAAAGGAAAACAGTCAAAGGAGACCAAATAATAATAGTTTAGTCATTAAGCATAGTCAAGGACCTTTAGTTCCTCCTCAAGGGCTAGAGATAATATTCTGAGCCGTATCCTGTGAGCTGTCTTATAGATACTGAAACCCCTACCAGGTGGAAGCAGTTAACCGCATGGTGACCAGACTGTAGCCATGACATAAGCTGCCACAATTCCGAGAATTGGCCTCAAAGAAATGGGAACAAACCAACCCTGGAACTGAGGCTAACAGGACCTAAAGCAATCAAGATGCCGCTGGTCAGAGTACCGATGACCAATCTCAAGATGACTGCCAGAGCTGACCGTGCTGTGTCTGCATGGAGCCCCCTCCCTCTGTCTATAAAAGCTCTAGCCCACTGATTGTCAGTGGGGGGGAGTTGGCCTTTGGATGGGAGTCCACCCTCCCTTGCCTCCAGGCTGCCAGCAACAACATAAGGCAAACTCGCCTTTCCACCAACCTGGCCTCTTTATTGGCTTTTGAGCGGCGAGCAGCCGGACCCCACTTTTCGTTACACTAGGGCAGTGGGGGGGCTGGAGTTGGAGCCGTGTCTCACCTCAGAGTCCCAGTGACTCCCAAGCTGCCAGCCTCCTTCCCAAACCCGCCACAGGGCATGTACTACAGAGGCAGCCAGGGCACCCAGGAGAAGGAACAGGGCATCGGGTGAAAGGCACTGGGGATTCGGAAGCAGTCTGCGGCCCCAGTGCACCCTCCCGGGCGCCATCACTCTACCTGAGCAAGGTAGACTTACTCAGCAAGCCCCTCTGTTTCCATGACGTCTCTGCCAGGTTAGAGGAGGTGCCGTGCCATTTGAAGGGGTGAGTCTGAGCCCCAGAGTCCCAGGCGGAGGTTGTGGGCTGAGGGCAGGGCTTTGCCAGGCTGGGGCTTTTCTTGAGTGTGTTTAATAAAGGTTGACGATGTCGAAGACAGAGCCCACGTGAGAAGCGGGTCCTGATTTGCTGCATGCTGACGATGCAGAGGAGAGCAGAGCACATCAGCTCCTGAGTCTGGGTTGCTCTCATTTCTTTTTGTGACTTTCCAGCCAAAACGGTGGCAGCATCTCTGCAGAAGTTACCCTTACGCTGTCGTAGGCTCTGTGGTGCGAACGCAAGTAGTTTATTTAACACAAAAGGGTTTGCTAGGGAGCCCCCGCCCCGGGTGAAATACCCACGGACAAGGCAGGTGTTTCCTCTGAACGGCTGCGTGAAATATTTACCTGGTTTTCTTTTTTTCCTGTTTGTGTGTCTGTGCCAGTTTCGCTACAAGAAGCGGGTGTATAGACAATCCAACCTGGATGAGAAACAGTTGGCCAAGCTGCACACGAAGGTAAGCGAGGACTGGTTGTGTCGAGCCTTGGTGTTCGTTTCTGTGTCATCATCTCAGAGATCGCGGGAGCTCTTGGGCAGAGGGTTCTCCTTCCTGTGAGACGCTGAGGCCCCTGCTGCCGCCAGAGCCCTGTTAAACACCACCATCGTCTCCTCCCGTGTGACGCAAATGCAGTCGATGCCTGCACGTAAGGGAACTAATATCCCTGAGAGTGGAGATTGGGGCCCTGCTTTCTACTCACCTCCTCCCGGGTGTTTCTGGGAAGACGGGTGGCCGTTCCCTCTGGGCCTTCGCTGCCGAAATAGGGGACAACACTGAAGTAGGTGTCTGGTGCCGCCACTCTGTGATTAAGGTGCTGTTTACATAAACTGCATGGAGGTAAGACGCACAAGGGAAGCAGGGGAGAAGGAGAGGGTTAAGGAGCAAGCTGTGGGCTATGTTCCAGGCACACCTGCGCTCCGTCAGGGATGCTGTGCCTGTCCAGGGCGTGCAGGAGCGAGTGTGCGGTGGGCACCTCGCTCAGCACGGAGGAAGATGTGTGATACCCAAGGATGCTCTCAGATGCCCTCCTCCAGGTCCGGCCCCTCCCCGGAGAGCCTGGGGCATTCCCTGCAGAGCACAGGGAGAGCCAGAGTCAGGACGGGTGCCCGTTCAGCTTACTTAAACCAGCCCTGATCTGCCCAGGTGAGCTCACCTGCAGCCGTGAGTCCACAGAGGGCATCCCCAACCTCTGGGGTCCCCTTGTTTTTGTTTCATCCCCCCATTCATATCAGGATGGACCTGTGGATTTTCATCGTGTTCAGTGGGTTATAATATGCCATTCTCATTATTTATTTTTGTGCCCAAGTTGTCCAGATGTGGCCAGTGGCCCTTCTGCCTGGCTCTCCTCCCTCTGGCGCTGTCCCCACCATCCTTTGAGTACTGACGGCTTTTTCAGGCACAGGACGGTCAGGTTGCTCTTGCACTCCCCCTGCCCAGCCCTGGAATCTGCCCACAGAGGGGTATTTAGATTCCAAGTCTGGGCACTTCGGGTTCTTTTGATGACTCTCTGATGTGTACATGAAAATGTGTTTGTGCATTTAAAATAATGTCGATTAGTAAGGAGCAATGAAGGTGTTCGGAGAAACCAAGTGTATCCTGTGTCCTTGAGCATTTGTTAGTGTTTAGTCCCAGAATGTACAGAAAGCATCCAGGTGGAGACCCGCGGGCTGAAGGGTCCAGGGGTTGGTTTCAGGGTGACTGGGGAGGGGTGTGGAGTGCAGGTGGAGAACTGGGCCAGTGAGAGCATTAGATTCATCTGACAGACGCATCTCAGGTACTGTGATTACCATCAAATAGCCCAGGCTATCTGCTAGATGGACAGAAAATTATTATTTTCCTTGCAGATGAGTCTGGGCAACCTGGTCAGTGTTGAGCCCCTGGTCATTTTGGTCTCACGAGGAGTGACTGACTCCCTCACCTTGAATCGCTCGGTGACCCAAGCATCCGTGTGTCCACCTGCAGGTCACGGGATTAGCCACAAGTGGGTTAAGCTGAGTGAGCAGTGCCCTTCTGCTGTCCATAGGAGCCGCTGCCTTAGAGATTAGGAAACACAAATACCAATCCTCGGGCCTCGCTCAAAAGAGGATGGAGTCAGAAGACCTGGGCTGCACCCTGGAAAGTGTAGTGTTTCAAAGTGGTTCAGGCGGCTCATCCTTTTGAAAGTGAAGGAACATCCTGTGGCTCTCGGCAAGCACAGAGGTCGGTGGGGGATTTCTAGAACATTCATCCAGGACAGGCCCATTGCGTTTGCCATGTGCTGGGCTCCGGGCTTGGCCCCAGGGTTCCAGATGCAGAAAGATGCTGCCTGGTGAGCCTGGGGACTGCAGCAGGGCCCCATCAAGGGGCAGCTCTCCTCCCTGCAAAGGCGGCCAGCCAGGGTGCACCCCCCAAGGAGGCTTCCTGTGGCCTGAAGAGACGTTTCTCTGTAAGACCAATTTTGCTTTTCTCTTTAGACCAACCTGAAAAAATGCATGGATTACATCCAGCATCGTTCGGTGGAGAAGGTCGTCAAGATGCTGGAACGAGGCCTGGATCCGAATTTCCACGACCTGGAGACGGGAGGTAGGGGCTGGTTGGAGACACTTGAGGAAACCCTGCTGGAACGTGGGTTCGGGGAGGAAAGGTGATTCTGTTGTTCGGATTACACGTGCGTAGGCAGCATCACGCTTTACTCGGTTTTAAAAGTGCTTTCTCCCTCCTCCGGGAGCCTGTGTTAGCGGCATGGAATCGCCAGCATCCGGGAGGTGCCTGGCGAGTGGTAGGTGCTCAGTACGTACCTGAGTTGAAGGAGAGAATGAGTGAATGAATGAATGACAACACAGAACAGCCGTCTCATGCCAGCCCTGGGAGACGCACATGCACCCGCGTGTGCCTAGCTCCCCCTGCTGGAAACCAAGTCCCTACGCGTGGGACCTCAGATCACGCGTGGGCTAAAACGGTACAGGGCTCTCATCCTCCGCCCCGCTGACGTGGGGGCCGGAGGATCCTTTCTGTTTCTTACCAGTTCCAAATGGGCATTAACTTTTGTTTAATCTTATCTCTTCTCTTTTTGTTTCCAGTTTTATGGAAATACAGTTGACGCAAAACATTGTATTAATTTTCGGTGTACGATGTAACGATTGGGTATATGGATATACTGGGAAATGATCACCGCGATATGTTTCGTGAACATCCGTCACCACTCACAGTTACACATTTTTTTTTATGATGAGAACTTTTAGGATCTACTCTCTTAGCCACTTTTAAATATACAACACAGTATTATTAACCGCAGTCGCCATGCTGTACACAACATCCCTAGGACTTACTTATCTCGTAACTGGAAGCTTGGACCTTTTGAACCCCTCCACCCATTCCACCCGCCCCACCTCCTGCCTCTGGTGACCACCAGCCTTTTTCTCTGGGTTCGGTTGTTTTAGATTCCGCGTGTCAGCGAGGTCACACAGATGTGTCTTTCTCCGTCTGACTTATTTCATATAGCATTATGCCCTCAAGGTCCATCCACGTTCTTGCAAATGGCGGGATTTCTTTCTTTTTCATGGATGAATGACGTTCCATGCTGGGGCTGGACAGTCCTTTATGCTGGGGGCTGTCCTGTGCACTGTAGGATGTGTACGGCATCCCTGCCCCTCACCCACAAATGCCAGTAACACCCCCGAGTTGTGGCCGCCAAAGATGCCCCCAGACATTGCACAGTGTCCCCTGGCGGGGGGGGGGGAAGGCACCGTCATCCCAGGTGAGAGCGCTGTGCCCAGGGGACACGTGAACTCGGCCAGCTGAGGTGAGGCCGTCGTGAGAGCCGAGAGCGGCTCAGGTGAGGGTCTCCATGGCAACTGGGAGCGTTCATCCGGGCAAGCGGGTAATGCTTAGCAGGGAGCGTTTATCTTGGACTCAGCGCGCGGGGCCTCCCTCCCCCTCTCCTCTTGGGTCGGGCAGGTCCTCCCTGTGCCAGTGTCACGTATATGTGTCCCACCTCACAGCTGCTGAACCCACGACAGGTGCGTCAGCTGAAGGAGGGAGCTTTCTCGTCACTTGTGGGGACTCCGGAGCTGGGGCAGGACCTGCACCCATGCTCCTGCCGCCGTGCACGTCCCCGTCCGCACACAGGTGGCCGTGCTGTAATCACGGTCGACTCCTGTCTCCTGAATTTAACTGAGCAACGTGGGAACAGGGCTGCTGGCTTATCGGGGACACAGCTTCAGTGCTCGAGATGCCCGGGGACGGGACAGGCCTGGATAGGGACAGGAGAGCACAGGCCTGGAGGGGGGACAAGCGCAGAGGCCTGGCTGAAGGTGAGGCGGGCACCAGCCCAGGCAGACACTTGGTGAGACAGGAAGCTGGGGGTCTGTGCGCCGGGAGCTGGGGCGGGGTGACGTGGGCAAGCAGGCTCGCGGGCATCCTGATGGGTGGATGGAGCACAAGGCAGAGGTGGGCCCTGCCGTGCCTGCGCGGGGCTGACCTTCTAAGGTCAGGAGTGATGGGGCAAGACCCCAGGGCTGGGGAGGAGGGCCTGTAGCAGGTGGTGGGTCAGGGGGCACGGGCGTCTGCAGAGAGTCTGGACGGGGAGCGGGGCAGCTGCAGGGTTGGATGTTCGGTCTGCGGGGGAAGCACCTTGGGGGTGTGTGTGTAGCTGAGCAGAGGGTCTGAGCACCAGGGTGGGGGGGGGCACACGGTGAGCACGTGCTGGTCCTGGCCCCGTGGTCAGCCCCTGTCACCCAGGCTGGCCCCCAGCTCGTTGGGCGGGGCGTGGGTGGGTACCGTCCATCACTGCAGTGTAGCTCCCAGCACTTGGGCTCAGACCACACATGGGCCTGTGGATTCCTGAGCAGGGACAGTGGCAGAGCTGAGCCAGCAGGGACAGTGGCAGAGCTGAGCCAGGCCTGGGGTCTGTGGTCCTCGGGCAGCTTCCGGCCTGGGCTCCCGCTGGCCTGGCCGCATCCGTGGCTGTCTCCCGATGGTTCCCTGGGCTGGACACCGCCCCTCCTGCTCCCCCCTCCCCCTCATGAAGCAGGCCTGCTTCACTGGCGGTGGTGTCGCTGGATTCCAAGAGTTTGGATCGACTGTTATTCCAGAGCCGACCCTAACTGGGCTTCTAAAAACACATCAGCACAGACCCTAGATTATTTCAAAACGGGGGTCAGCGGTCATTTCTCCTGGCCCCACCTGTAGTTAGAAACGCTGTCCTGGTGGTGGTGGATGGCGTCATCGTCAGAGCAGACGCAGTGGAGCCTCGGGGACCCGGGAAGGAGAGAGACAGAGGCAGCATGTCATCCACTGTCCTCAGACCTGGGATAGACTCGACCCGGGAGCAGCGACCTGTGGAGAAGGTGGCGTGGGGTGAAATGAACGCCGGGATTTCCTGAACTATCCCCGTGACCACGGCCTCTGGGCTCACTGATCAGGAAGAACTAACTCTGAGAAAAGAAACGGAAACCTGTTTTCCCCTGAAATCCGTGTAAACTGGCACCTGACAAAGCACAGAATTCAGGGCAGGTGTTGCAGCTAAGGCTGAGACCAGGCTCCGACCCCATCCGACTGGGGACCAGCAGTGGGACACCCGCCTCCCAGGCAGACAGCTCTTGTACAGGACTTCCCGGATCTCAGCCAATAACTAACAGTAATCAGAAGGTTTTGGTTGGATTCTTTTTTTTTTTTTTTGGGTGGCGGGGGTCTGGGCAGATCAATTATAAATTATTATTTATTTTCAGTTTTAACATTTAAAGCAGAATTACTGAACAGCTCTCACATGGCGGCCGCCAAGTGGTAATTTTCTACATCAGTTTTGTGTCTTACAGCTAATATTCTCTGTAAGGCGGAACTTTCCCTCCCCTTACCCCACTCCCGTATTTTTGAAACTAGACTTCATTTTTTAGAGTAGTTTTAGGTTTGCAGAAAATGGAATGGCAAGAGTAGGGGGTCCTGTATAACCAGCCACCCCCAGGCTCCCCCGCTACTGACATCTTGCATCAGTGTGGCCGTTTGTACGCCGATGAACCTACATTGATACATTATTATTAACTCAAGGCCACTTTTCTTTTCAGTTGGGGTGTAGTTGTTTTACAGTGTTGTGTTAGTTTCTGCTGTACAGCGAAGTGAAGCAGAGTTCCCCGTGCTCTACAGCAGGTTCTCATTATTTATCTGTTTTATACATATTAGTGTATATATGTCCATCCCCATCTCCCAATTCATCCCACCCCTCCTTTCCCCCCTTGGCGTCCATATGTTTGTTCTCTACATCTGTGTCTCTATTTCTGCCTCGCAGACCAGTTCACCTGTACCGTTTTTCTAGATTCCATGAATATGCGTTAATATGTGATACTTGTCTTCCTGACCTAGAGACTGTCGTACAGAGTGAAGTAAGTCAGAAAGTGAAACCAAGTCCACTTTTACGTTAGTGTTCGCTCAGTGCTGTACATTCCGCGGGTTTAGACAGATGTATAAGGACATATATCCACCATCATGCAGGCTAGGTTTCCTGCCCTGAAAATCCTCCGCGCTCTGCCTGTTCGTCCCTCCCTCCCACTAACCCCCGGCAGCCACTGATCTTTTTACTGTCTCCGTAGTTTGGCTTTTTCCAGGATGTCATATGGTTGGAATCACATCGTGTGTGGCCTTTCCAGATTGCCTTCTTTCACTTACAAATATGCACTTATGTTTCCTCCCTGATTTTCATGGTTTGATAGCTCATTTTTTATATTGAAGTAGAGCTGATGTACAGCGTTGCGCCAGTCTCTGCTGTATAGCAACGTGATTCAGTTATACACAGAGACTTTCTATTTTTATATTCTTCTCCATGATGGTTTATCCCAGGAGGTTGGATATAGTTCCCTGTGCTTTACAGTAGGAACTTGTTGTCTAGCCATCCTGTATATAATAGTTGACGTCTGCTAATCCCACACTCCCAGTCCTTCCCTCCCTCATTTCTTTCTAGCTCCAAAGAATATTCCATGGTGTGGATGGACCATGGTTTATATATCCATCCACCTACTGAGGTGCATCTTGGCGGCTTCCAAATTTTGGTGATTATGCTTAAAGTTGCTATAAACCTCCGTGCAGGGTTCTGTGTGGACAAAATTGACGGTGATCAAACAGGATGGTTTTTTTCTTTAAGACAAAGGAATATTTACAACGAGCAGAAAGGGTAAAGGATGTAGTGAATACGGAAAGTTCTGAACCGGAAGCTGAGGGTGGACCTGAGATTCTGCTGCAGGTCAGCGCCTCGTCCAGCATCACTGCTCCACTCGCCACACCTAGAGAATTTTCACTCACATCCCCAGCTGAGAAGCAGACCGTCCTGGTTGAGAGGCAGGGAAAATGGGGACCAAGGGCAACACGTGAAATGAGAAAAGCGAACAATGGGGTAGACATTCTTGGAAACAAACTAAGTCATGGGCAGTTCCCCGGACAAGGGCGTATAGTGACCCAGTTACAAACGGAGAAAATACCAGGAGAGGATGTAACACAGGCTCCACCGAGAGGCCAGCGCCTTAACGTCTGGGGGACAAGCACGCGACTTCCCTCTCGCCTCTGTCCGCTCCGTAGGGTGGCGGTCCCCCCAGCGTGGGGACGTGTGAGCGTTGGGTGAGGAGCATGTGAGTGTCCCCGTGTGGAGCGGCTCATGCTTGCTGGGGTCTCCAGAACGTGCCTGTCATGTCAGTGGCGCAATGGAGACTCAGTACGTGTTGTTTTCTCCTGGCTGTGGACCCAGAGGGAGGAAAACGGGGTTGATTTGGTGGCCGTCCCCAGGTGATAGGCGGTGTGACCAACTTGTCCCAGTTTTCTAGGGACAGCTCTGGTTTTCACACTGAGGGTCCCCGTCTGGGAAGCCCCTTGGCCCCGGACACGCCGGCACCCTCGGCCCGCTGCCTGAGAAGTGATAGGGGACACTTCATAGTGACAGCCGAGGTCAAACAAGAACCTCCTGGGGCCCGATGGTGTGCGCAGGGCGTGGTAGGCCTGTCTCCCTCTGTCCTCGGGCTCCCACGAAGCAGGGCGTCTGCGAGGCCAGCATCCCTGGAGGAGCGGGGGCTCCGAGAGCGGAGGCCGGGCACCAGGTCGCCTCGAGGCCGGGGGGGTGGGTGGGCAGAGGCCGGCTTGCTTGCCCTTGCTTTCCAGGCTCTCACCCGGGGTGGAAGGGAAGCGGGGTCGGCTGCGGGCCCCCTTCTCCCGTGCCGTGGCTGCTGGGATGTGGCCGAGGCCGTGGCGGACACAGAGGGTCCGGGACTGGAGGGCCTGTGGTCGCCAAGCTCCTGGGTGGAGTCTCCTGCTGCAGTGCCAGGCCGGCCCAAGGGGGCAAGAGCCGCCCCCACCCCCGTTACTCCAGACACTGCCCTGCTGTCCTCAGCGGCTCTGCCAGCCCCAGGCTGTGCCCGTGTCCTAGCAGCTCCACCCGGAGTTCTGTGACTTTCTTAAAAGCCACCTGGTAATCGGCAGAATCTGGCTGAGAACCAGACTTCACGTCCCAAGCGGAGAGCTGAAAGCAGCTTCCTTCCTAAGTGCAGGAAATGCCGTGATGCTCACACCTGAGCTGCATCCCTGCACTCGGGCTGCGTGGTCCTCAGGCGCCCCTGGGCTGAGCTCGGGAACCCGAGTGGGGCGAAGCATACCTTCTGGACTGAGGGACGCACAGAAGATAATTAAATCCTAGAGGAATGACCTGTCAATGAAAACAAAGCAGGCCGTGTTAGTCAGACCTTCTAGTGCCTTTTCTGATGGAAATTTGGTCAGGTAATGATGCCAGTAGCAGAAAGAAGCAGACTGTCTGCCAGGCTCATCTCCTGTTTCAGCTGGAACCTCTGGGACGAGATGGATGGTGTTTCGAGCCCTGAAAGGGAACTAAAACTAACAACTCGAGCAAAACTTGGGGCTTCTGTCTTGCACCGTCTTCCCAAACTTGAAAGAAGTCCAGGCACAACAGAGGCAGGGCTGTAATAAAGCTAGAAACGTCTCTCAGCCCTTGAAGCAGGTCGATCAGAAGTAGAAATTGAGTGCGCGTTGATGGGACTGTTTGCAGAGCCCCTGTTGTGAGTCGGGGCTTTGTTTCTGAGATCCAGTGACTACGTCAGCTTCCAGGCGGTGATAGGGCAGTAGCTCGTCACCCAGGCCGAGATGTGCCTGTTTCTGCCACACGCCCCCGCAGCCGGGCTCCCGGGGAGCCCCCTGCCCAGCTCCCGCACGGCCCAACTAGAAGGCTTCTCGGACACTGGATTGCTCTCTACTGAGGGCGCTCCTTTGGTCCAGATCCTACAGTCTCATCGTAGCCCCTGAGCGAGTCCCTGTGTGAAATTCCCCAGGAATAGCACCTCGGGGACACAGCCCTGGGACCTCGTAAGCACCAGTCTGCAGGGGGTCCAAGACGCACGGAGTACCCAGTGCCAGTGGAGTTAGCTTGAGGGCTGCCGAGCCAGTGACCCCGAAGACGTCTGGGTGCATTTGGCTTGCTGGGTGCAGTTTCTGGTACAGAGAGACCTGTTTTTAAGTGAGAGCTCCACACAGCATATTCGATCATTGACGACTTTTTCTTATGTGTAATCTGTCATGTTTCAGAAAGGATCATAGGTGACGCATACAGGTGCGTGTGGTCCAGGAAGATGCAATGCATTAACTGAGAACTTGAGGTAGTAGGGAAAAGGGCGGTGATGTGGCGGCAGAGACGGGGTCCCCGGGGGTGAGCCTTGGCTTCGGGGACGGTGGCAGAGCCGACCAGAGTGGGAGGGAGATGTCAGTCAGGTGACCCATGACAGGCACACACAGCCTTGGGTAGGTGGTGTCCCCAGGGGGCCACGTGGGGACAGCCAACAGCAGCATTTTTACATGAAATCGTCAGCCGAAACATGAACCTTGGGGTGGGCTTTTTCACAGCTCTTTTAAATGATTACTTTACAGCAGTTTTAGACTTACAGGATGTGTCCCCCTCCATGCCCCACACCCATTTCTCCCCGTCACCGTCTTATGTGAGTAGCGTACGTTCGTTATGATTAATGAACCAATATTGATGTGTTACAATTAACTCACGCCCATGCTTTCGTTCGTAGTTGCTGAAGGTCCGTCTTCTGTTCCAGGATCCCTCATGACAGGTAGCCCTCCCGCCTCCGTAGGCCCCTCTTGGCTGTGACAGTTTCTAGGGCTTTCCTTGCTTTTGATGACCTTGGCAGTTTGGGGAGCTGGTGCGGTGTTTCGTAGCACGTCCCTCTGCTGAGGCTTGTCTCAGGTTTGGGTCATGATTAGATGGGGGTGGTATGTGGGTTTGGGAAGAAGGCTGCAGAGGCAGGTGCCCTTCTCATCGCACCATATCAAGGGCACGCCTCTCACTGGTGTGGACCTTGCTCCCCCGGCTGAGGTGTGCTTGTCAGGCTTCCCACCGTAGTGAACTCTTTTCCCCCCTTTATGGACTGTCCTCTTCGGAAGGAAGTCACTAAACCCAGCCCACACTGAAAGATGAGCAGTTCCGTTCCACCTCCCGGACGGCAGTGTAGCTCCGTAAATATCTTGGAATTCTTCTGCAGAGGAAAGAGTTCATTTATTTATGTAGTTATTTTTATCAGTGTGGACTCCTGGATGTTTAATGTACACCTGCGTCATAGTACAGCGCGACTTGACATGTTTTGTTGCTCAAATGGCTCCAGCTTCGGCCATTGGGAGCTCTTTCATTTGCCTACTGTGTCTTTTTCTTTTTTTTTTAATAGAAGTGTTAGTTCTTTTTTTAAAACAATATTTATTTATTATTTGTTTACTTATTTATTTTGGCTGCGTCGGGTCTTAGTTGCAGCACAGGGATCCTCACTGCAGCATGTGGACTTCTTAGTTGCGGCGCGCATGTGGGATCCAGTTCCCCGACCAGGGATCGAACCCGGGCCCCCTGCATTGGGAGCGCGGAGGCTTACCCACCGGACCACCGGGGAAGTTCCACCTGTGTCCTTTTGACACATACCCATCCATGTGGATGATGGCGATGATGATGGCGATGATGATTTGACCACTGTCTTGCTTCCTGGCACCGGAAGGTGTTTCAGGCTCATTCTGTATGTTTCCTGCCCCAGTCTTAGAATCTGCCGTTCCTCCCAAGTGCCCTGGAAGAGTGGTCTTAGAAACCAAGATCTGGGTGCTGGGTGTGCTCATTGCCACTGGGGAGTAGTTCTTTCTGAGCTCTCTCAGAGGAAAGAACAAGGAGATACATGTGTGTACCAATCTATAAATGCTTCTGTGTGTAACCACCTGAATCTGTATTAAGCGAAACGTGAGTTCATACTGACCTCCCCAGTCCTAATCCATTGCCAGGGGGATCATTCTCTCCTCTCCTTGCTTTTCTGTAACGTCCCACGTAGACAGTGAGAAGCCTGGCTTCCACTCTCTGCCATCTGTGTATTTAATTGCTCAATTCCAGGGCACCTGCATAGTGGTTTCTAGATGGTTGACCTGCTCCGCACAGTGGAAAGCAACTTTATCAACTAGAGAACCGTGCTTGCGTGACGTTCTTTTGCCTTTTGTCTTTCAGACTCTACTCATTCCCGCGGTTACACAGGTCAGCACTTTATCCCCCACCTCCTCCAGGGGGGTTGTTTCTAACGTTTTTAACACAATTAGACTCTTTTGTCACATTCTGCATTCTATCCTGGGATCCCACATCTCCTAAATGAACTTTTAAGCTTTATTTTAAAAATCTGCCTCCGTTAAGCTTCACTCTTTGTGCTGGAGAGTTTATGATTTTGACAGATATTTAATTCTTATGCTCACCATCACAGTGTCACACAGATTAGTTTTGCAACGTTTAAAAAAAATCCCCTGAGCCTTTTACCTATTCAATCCTGCCCCTCTCTGCAGCCCCTGGCAACCACTGATCTGTGTGCCATCTCCATAGTTTTAAGTTTCCAGAATATCACATCGTTGGAATTACACACTGTGTAGATATTTCGGACTGGCTTCTCTCACTTAACCACATGCATTTAAGATTTAGCTGACTCTTTTTTTTTTTTTTTTTTTGCGCTACGCGGGCCTCTCGCTGTTGTCGCCTCTCCCGCTGCGGAGCACAGGCTCCGGACGCGCAGGCTCAGCGGCCATGGCTCACGGGCCCAGCCGCTCCGCGGCACGTGGGATCTTCCCGGACGGGGGCACGAACCCGCGTCCCCCGCATCGGCAGGCGGACTCTCCACCACTGCGCCACCAGGGAAGCCCCCAGCTGTATCTTTTTTATGACTTGACAGCACTTTCCTTTTTAATCACTAAATAATCCACTGTATGGATGTCCTGGTTTTGTTTATCTGTTCACCTATTGAAGGGCTTCTTGGTTCATATTCACCAGAAGCTTCCAGCTTTTGGTGAATATGGACAGAACTGCTGCAAACACTTGTGTGTAGGTTGTGGTGTAGACATAAGTTTTCAGATCAGTTGTGTGAATACCAAGGAGTACAGTTGTTGGATCATATGGTAAAACATCTTTTAGTTTTGAAAGAGACTGCCAGACTGTCTTCCTAAGTGGCTGTACCGTTTTTGCCTTCCTACCAGCAGTGATGAGAGTTCTCTGTTGTTGCTCTGCATCTTTGCCAGAAGTTGGGTTTGTCAGTGTTTTGGATTCTATCCATGCTAATAGGTGTGTAGTGGGATCTCACTGTTCTAGCCTTGAATGTTTACTTGCTCAAAATGTCCTATACTTTCCAAATTCTTGGTTTGATAGGTCCCATGTGTCTGCTTCAAACCACATTAGTACCAGTGTGTCTGTGTCTGGGTTTTTTTTTTTGCCCAGGGCTTTAGTTGTAAGAAAATCACAGGCCATTGGGACTTCCCTGGTGGTGCAGTGGTTAAGAATCCGCCTGCCAACACAGGGGACACGGGTTCGAGCCCTGGTCCGGGAAGATCCCACATGCCGCGGAGCAGCTAAGCCTGTGTGCCACAACTACTGAGCCTGCACTCTAGAGCCCGCGAGCCACAACTACTGAGCCCGCGTGCCACAACTACTGAAGCTCGCGTGCCTAGAGCCCGTGCTCCGCAACAAGAGAAGCCACCACAGTGAGAAGCCTGCGCACCACAACGAAGAGTAGCCCCCGCTCGCCGCAACTAAAGAAAGCCCAAGTGCAGCAATGAAGACCCGACACAGCCAAAAATAAATAAGTTAATTTAAAAAATAGTAATGCTTTAAAAAAAAAAAAAAAACGAAGGAAAATCACAGGCCATAGACCACTTCTCAGAGCTGCCCTCCTTGATTTTGCTATTGGAAGGACAAAAGTCACAACTTCTCACCCATGCCTTCTCCACAGCCTGATGGGCAAATGGGACCGCATGTCCCATTCCCCTCATGGTCCGCGCAGCCGACACCAGCGAGCCCAGGACACCTGTCTGGGAGCAAGAAACATCCACTTTTTAAAAACATTTTATTGAAGTAGAGTTGACTTACAACGTTGTGTTAATTTTTGCTGTACAGCAAAGTGATTCAGTCATACCTGTATATATATATATGTATATACCTTTTTTTTTTTTTTAAACCCCACATTTGTATTATTTTATTTATTTTTCTGGCTGGGTTGGGTCTTCGTTTCTGTGCATGGGCTTTCTCTAGTTGTGGCAAGCGGGGGCCACTCTTCATCGCGGTGCGCAGCCCTCTCACTGTCGCGGGCTCTCTTGTTGCAGAGCACAGGCTCCAGACGCGCAGGCTCAGTAGTTGGGGCTCACGGGCCTAGTTGCTCCGCGGCATGTGGGATCTTCCCAGACCAGGGCTCGAACCCGTGTCCCCTGCATTAGCAGGCAGATTCTCAACCACTGCGCCACCAGGGAAGCCCTGTATATACCTTTTCATATTCTTTTCCATGGTGGTTTACCACAGGATGTTGAATGTCGTTCCGTGCGCTCTACAGCAGGACCTTGTCGTTTATCCGTCCTCTATATAATATCGATAGCTTGCATCTGCTGATCCCAAACTCCCGACACTTCTGCCCCCGCAGCCCCTCCCGCCTGGCAATCTCAAGTCTGAAGAACCTTCCGCTTTTAAACTGTTTGATCTCCGAGCAGTTGCTATGCGCGTTCTACCTTCACAGGCCTAGTTCTATCTGGCGTAATTCTATCAGGGGAACGGAGAACCTGCATGCGCGGCTTTCCTGGTGCTGTTGGAAATTCTGCTCATCTGGGTCCAACGAGGCCAGATCTGATAACTCTTATGAAACTCGCCAGGTCACCTCTTGGTAACAGAGATTTTTATCTGGAACACGACGCCCTTGTTCTTTTCACCAGAATCTCTTCACCTTGCCTCCGTGCTTTTGTTCCCTATTGTCAAAGATTCCCCTCCCAGAAAAGAGATTCGTGTCTGCTTCTCCCTGTCAGTCTCTGACCGCAAATCGCGGCCTCGTGAACCCACTCGGGACTGTCTGCTCTGCAGCACGTCTGAGCGCCGAAGCCAGAGTCAGGGAGACCGTGCGGTCTCAGGTGGTCAGGACTGTTCCATTCGTGGCAGGTGGTGGGAATGCAAGGATGGCTCCGCTGGCTTGTGGACCAACATGGGAGCCAGTCGCTGGAATGCTCGGGGCTGCTGACAGTTTGGGGGAAACCCACCATCGCCATCCACCCTGCTTAATGGCCTCAAAGCCCCGTGGGTCGTTCGGACGAGTCTCACGTGCCGGCCTGGGAGCTCTTCACGGGAAAGTGTCCGCCCTCGAGAGCAATGACTGTTCAGAGGAAGAGAACTGTAAATCTCCTTCTCCTTCATGGTCGGGGCTGGGTTATTAATCAGATATTCTGGTGGGTAGGGCTCCCTGTTTTAGCAGACTGGAAGGCTTTGTGATTTTGCATGATCCACTCATGACGAGATAATGAACACTGGAACACCGAATGCAGATCGATGCCAGAGGTGCTGGTGTCTCCAAACAGGTGCTGTCCATCCTGGTAAGTGGCTCCCAAGCCCACAGCCACCCCCCCCCCCCATTGTCTGTGATAACAGGGCAGGGAGTTACCCCCTCCTGGGCACCCTGTGACCCCGAGTGCCAGAGGTGGAGTGGAGCACCTGGTTCTCACAGTCACGTGAGCATTTACGTGGCCCAGGCGGGTTGTGTGGTTGCTGTGGACAGGTGTCAGTCGGTGAGCTGGATGGTTGGAGAGCCTTAACCTACAAGACGTTTTGGACTCACCTTCGCCGTCCTTTCATCTTACAAAGAAGGCACAGATGATCCGCTGGGGTAGAGCAGAAAACACCAAACGATCTATCTCCCCATTTAAAAACATTCTATCTATGTGTATTCTGTAATTTATTTAATATATGAGTGCCATAGGGCGTGTATTTTTTATTTAAAAGTTTTATTAAGGTATAATCGACGTACGATTAAACTTCAATTTTTGTTTTTTGTAAGGCTTTGTTGAAACCTTTCACATACCATTAAATTCACCCATTTAAAGTGTGCAGTTCAGTGTCTTTAAAAACATATTCACAGGGTTGTGCACCGTCACCACTGTCTCATTTTGGAACACTCTCATCACATCAAAAAGAACCCCAGTACCCACTAGCAGTGACCCCCCTTTTCCTCCCACTCCCCACACCCCCCAGCCCCTGGCAACCACTCCTCTACTTCCTGTCTCTTTGGGTTGGCCTGTTCTGGACACTTTGTAGAAATGGAATCACACAGTATGTGCCCTTTCGTGTCTCATTTCTTTCACTCAACGTAATGTTTTCAGGGTTCACCCGTGTTGCGGCATGTGTCGGCGCTTCGTCCCTTTTGACGGCCGGGCAATATTCCACCGTATCTGCTCCCCGGGTAATATTCCACCGTATCTGCTCCCCGGGCAATATTCCACCGTATCTGCTCCCCGGGTAATATTCCACCGTATCTGCTCCCCGGGTAATATTCCACCGTATCTGCTCCCCGGGTAATATTCCACCGTATCTGCTCCCCGGGTAATATTCCACCGTATCTGCGCCCCGGGTAATATTCCACCGTATCTGCGCCCCGGGTAATATTCCACCGTATCTGCTCCCCGGGTAATATTCCACCGTATCTGCTCCCCGGGTAATATTCCACCGTATCTGCTCCCCGGATAATATTCCACCGTATCTACTCCTTTTGTTTATCAGCTCATCAGTTGATGGACATTTGGAGTTGTTTCCACTTTTCGTCTGTTGTGACAATGCTGCTGTGATTATTCTGTACAGATTGTGTGGACGTATGCTTTCCTGTCTCCCGGGTATATACCTGGCAGGGGGCAGGGAATTGCTGGGTCGTATAGTAGCTCCATGTTCAGCCCTTTGAGGGGCTGCCAGATAGTTTTCCAAAGAAGCTGCACCATTTTACATCCCACCAGCAGTGGATGAGAGTTCCAGTTCCTCCACAACCTCATCAACATTTACTGTTAGCTTTTTTGTTTTTATTATAACCATCTTAGTGAGTATAAAGTCATATCTCATTGTGGCTTTATTTGCATTTCCCTAATGCCCAGTGATATTGGCTGGTTATTCTTTTCATGTGCTTATTAGCCATTTGTATATCTTTGGGGAAATGACTACTTGATCCTTTGCCCATATTTTGATATTATTGCCCGTATTTGTCTATTCTTGTTGAGTTGCAAGAGTTCTTTATATATTCTGGATACAGGTTCCTTATCAGATATATGATTTGCACATATTGTCTCCCAGTCTGTGGGCTGTCTTTCCACTTTCTTGATAGTGTACTTGGATGCAGAAAAGTTTTTAATTTTGGTAACGTCAAATGGATCTGTTTTTTCTTTTGTTGTTTGTGCTTTGGGTGTCATATCTAAAACAATTGCCTAACCCAAGGTCACAAGGATTTAATCCTGAGTTCTTGTCTATGAGTTTTATAGTTTTAGCTTTTACATTTAGGTCTGTGATTCATTTTGATAAGTTTTGTATATGGCGTGAGGTAGAGCTCTGACTTCATTCCTTTGCGTGTGGAAATCCAGTGGACCCAGTACCACTTGTTTAAAAGACTGTTCTTTTTCCCATGCTCGTGTATGACTCATAAATAAAGGGATAAATCCGTATGGAGGACGTAGCACCATTTTCCTTGGTTTGCTTGTTTATTGATCGCATACGTGATAAAGTGGGAGAGCTGTGCCCCAGGTCCATGCATCTCAGACCTGATGTCTATGAGTTACCTGGCAATCTTGTTAAAAGTCCGTTCTGATTGTGTAGACCTGGAGTGGGACCAGAGATTTTGCGTTTCTAACCAGTTCCTGGTCATGCCCACGTGCTGCTACCCATGGAGCACATTTGAATTAGCAGGTGTTTAGAGCAGAGGGTCTCAAACTCAGCTGCACGTTAAAAACCACTTTGGGAAGCTGTACGCATCCTAATACTTGGGTCATGCATCACACCGATTCAATTAGTGTCTGGGGGCTGGGAGCACGTGATGTCACCGTGCAGTCGAGCATGTGAAGCTGTCCTCTAGCAAAGTGCACCCCTTGGAGCTCCAGGGTCACTCTCAGATGCAGATTCTCAGCCCGCCAGTCCTGTGGAGGCGTTTCTGGGAATGGAGCCAGTGTGCTTTGCATTAACCAGCTCTTTGGGTGATTCCCACACGTGCCAAAGTCTGAGAACTGCTGTTCTAGGTAATGAGGAAGGAATCCCCGAATCCCGCCTTTCCTCTCGCGGGTCCTTGGGAATTTTGAGGTGTGGCTGAGGTCTCTGTGGGGTTCAAGGCTTCTGTCAATGTCACCGGCTGAGCCCAGACTCGAACTTGAAGGTTCCGGCCCCAAGGCCAGGCTTTTCCCACCTGTGTCGTTTTGCATGAGGCAAATGGGTACAGGGAATGGGGTGGGTGAAATCTCTCCATTAGGAATAATTCAGTAATGGGTCTTATATTCAGTAATGGGTTAATTATTTACAAAGATAAATTGAGTGCACTGTTTGTGCTCCCTCGGACAACCTTGAGATCAAATATTAATCTTGTGTTGCTTTGTTTGACTCATTTTTATCCGTCTGTGTGCACGTATGCATCTCTGTCTGTGTATCCATCCATCTGCCCTTCCTTTACCCATCCCTCCCTCCCTCCCTCCCTCCCTCCCTCCCTCTCTCTCTCTCTCCCTCACATCTACCCACCCACCCATCCACCTACCTATCTACCTGTCTGTGTATCCATCTGTCTTATAATAGCTCGAGGAGACATGCCCGGTTCCCCCTGCCCCGGGACAGCCACCATCCCCAGCACAGGGCAGAGCACTTAGTAGGCCTGTGAATGCATATGTCACTTGGTCTGCCTCCTGGGGGCACCAAGACCATCTCTTGCTGAGAAAAGAAAGACAGTCACGAGGGGTTGTGCCTGTCCAGGGGGAGGGGGAGGGGAGAATAAGCATTGGCTTCACAGTTTATTTTAGAATCACTTTTATGATTATAACGTAATAAAGGCTTTTAAAAATACAGGAAAAAAACTGTAATGAAGAAAATAAAGCCCATCTCTAGCTGAATCCCCTGGACAGACTCTGACTGTGGGCTGGGCACTGTTCCAGCATCAGACGTGACATTCGACCCTCACAGAGCCCCACGGAGTGCAGGTCCTGCTTTTACCCTGACCATATAGGTGTGGAAACAGGCCCAGAGAGTTTGGGACACCTGCTGGACGCCACCCAGCCTTTCGGGAGCAGAGCTGGGCTGTGCCGGCTCTGCGGGAGTTTCTCACCAGGCTCTGGTCCCCGGGTCCTCTTGAGGCCCCCGGATGCGCCCCTGCACCCAGGCTGGTACGCACTCCCAGCTGCAGGGGTCGGCGGCTGTCCTGTGCCTGCACAGTCTCCTGCCCGGGTCTCCCCCGACACCCAGACAGACCGCAAGCCGTGGAGCTGGTGCCCTGTTGCTGTGCTCATAGACGCCTCCCTCCTCGTGCCCACCTGAAAACCTTCCCTTCGAAGCACGACCTGGTCATTCCCGGAGCCAAAATGCCAGCAGGCAGTTTCTAGGTTGGAGGCAGTTCTGCCTTCAGAGTCAGCTCCAAAGATGAGAGACCTCGGTCCCCTGATGAGGTTATATTTGCGGAGGTTCCTGTGTAATTTTTTTAAAACTTAGAAAATTTCGAAATGCAAAACCAGAAAAATTTTCAAAGCACTGTGGTGCCAGGGAACTGCTGCTCCCAAGTGCATTGGAGGAGGATCCCGTGTGACCCGGTTATACGGACAGTGCAGCAGCTGATTGACAAGTATCTTCTTGGTGGTCCCATCCACCCATGTGGGGTCTCAATGGACGCCCCCTTCCTGAACCTTCCTGAATGTGAGGTCTAAGCTGGGGGCCCCCCCTGACCTCGCCAGCGTGGGTCCTGGCCGGGTCTGAACGTGGCGGGTGTGAACGTGGCAGGTCTGCAGTGTCATTCAAGGAGGGTCTCTGGAACCCTCGAGATGCTGCCACGTGCCACTCGATGTGCCTGGATGGCGTCCACGGGCTGGAGGTCCCAGCTCGTACAGGAGACGGCACAGCCACCGACGGGTGTCTAGCTCTCTCCACCTGCTTACGTGCCCAGCGCTGTCTGCCCAGCCGGGCCACAGGGGTCTGTGATTTGGAATTTTACCATTTGCCAATGCCTCCCTCTGAGACAGTGTTCTCATTGTAAAATGACCTTGACGCCGTCAGCTATGAAAATAGTGCCGTATAAACAACAAAAAAAATCTCCTTTGGACCGCCTAGCTTTTCCGCTGGCCACGTGCAGACAGCCAAATAAGAAAGAAAAGCCCGAATCGTTTGGAAGGTTGGCCTTGCCCTAGGTGCTATCATCCCGTATGCGCTGACCTCAGACTTGAGGAGCTGCTCTAAGAGACTTGGCTTTGGAGGGTGGTTGCTGGCAGCTCCCGACGGCCCCGTCCTTTACGCCCTTCCCAGATCACCCCTCGCCCACCGCCCTCCTGTGATGTCTTTTCCCTGCAAGGAACCCAGACCCTCAGATGCTGCTGTCTCTCTCTGAGTGTGCTTCTCTCTGCACGTCTGCCCCGTTTCCACATCTCTACCCCCGTTTCCCAGATGGCCTGGATTCCCAAACACCCCTCACCGCGTCACGCTCTCCTTGCCTTGCGCGTGATTTCTGTGAGGGCACATTCCCACTGTCACCAGCGTCCCCTAGCTGTCCCAGAAAACACTTATTTTTATTTTTTATTAATTAATTAATTTTATTATTTAGGCTGCGCCGGGCCTTCGTTGCAGCACGTGGGCTTCTCCAGTTGTGGCGTGTGGGTTCTCGAGCGTGCGGGCTCAGTAGTTGCGGCATGCAAACTCTTAGTTGCGGTATGTGGGATCTTAGTTTCCTGACCAGGGGTCGAATCCGGGCCCCCTGCATTGGGAGCGCGGAGCCTTAACCACTGGACTACGAGGGAAGTCCCAAAACTCCTGATTTTCAAAAAACCCCCGCGTGAGAAGGTGCCTCTCGTAGGTCCGCAGCAGGGATGCGTCAGTGGCATTCGTGACCATCATACCACTTGCCTTGGGAGAGAATGCATAAGCTGCACTTTACACATGCTCTAGGGCGTGTCTACCCGCTGCAGATGAGTTTCAAGGAGCGGGATAAGCCCACGAGACTCACCACAAAAAATCAAGGTACAGAGAGATTCCAACGGTGAATTTTAAGAGCCCTCCAGACAATACCCATTTATGGATAAATAAATGTAACTGAAAATGGATGGGAGTCGTCAATCTAGATTTGTGATGAAGTTGCCTTTTCTGGGGATGGAGGGTGGTATGGTGATGTGTCAGTGACAGGCGGTTAGAAGGGCATTCCACCCCATGGAAGATGCCCCAGTCCTTTTACTCTCAAAACGTGCTTGAGGACAGAACGATTCCTTATTAACTATTAGCGTTTTGGGCCACGGGAACCTGCACGTTGTCGTGTTACTCTGCGCTTTTCCGTAATGTAAGAGCCTTTCAAATTAAGCACATCAGAGTCATGCACTCTGCTTGGCGGTGGTGATGGCGGGCACGTGAGGGTCACTGAGGAGAGACGTCTGATGACAGAGACTGACATCCTCGGCCATGGCCACCTGCAGGCTGGTCCACCTGCACGGGGTGTGGGAGCCCCTTCCTGACCCTCGTCGCCGCAAAGGCGGGCTTCAGCCTTTGGTCCCCTGGGCTTCTGCCCCACTTCGTATGTTGGTCCTTCCTTGCGTTGGTCCGGTCCCGTCGTGATGACTGTTGGGGTCTCTCTGCTCTCCCAGATGGAGACCCCTGCAGGGCGCCACCCTATGTCTTACTCACTTGTTTGCCTGCAGCTCAGTCCCTGGCATCTACCAAGACACCCGTAGATGCTGTGAAGTTGAAATGAAGAAAGGCGGGCATCTGCCTTTCCAGTCTTTAACTGCAGCCCTGACTGACCCCTCCTCCTACAGGGCAGCGTCGGCTGGGGCTGCGGGATTCTGTGTACCGAGGGCAGAGGCAGTCGGGGCAGCTTCTCAGACTCAGAGCCCACAAGGCGATGATGTGGAACCCTGCCTCTGCCCCCGTTTTGATTTTACCGTGACCCCGAGAGTCACCGCCATCGTCACTAGGGTTGCCAGAGCCGTGCTAAGTGCACGGACGTTTGGGGTCGGCAGGTGGGTGGGAGCCGTGACGCCCTGGCGGGTCAGTCTGTCAAGCTCACTTTGGGACGTTTGAACTTGGTTAACGGGGTCACGTGACTTGCAGCTTTGCCCCAAGTGCCGGTTCTGACGTGCATGTGTTTGGGTCCCTAGAGACTCCCCTGACCTTAGCCGCGCAGCTGGACGACCCCGTGGAGGTGATCAAAGCTCTCCGAAACGGCGGGGCCCACCTGGACTTCCGCGCCAAAGACGGGATGACGGCCCTGCACAAAGCCGCCCGCGCCAGGAGCCTGCTGGCCCTGAAGGTACAGGCGGGGCCCGTCTCACACGGTGACGCCCCCTCCTCTGATCCCCGGGGTAGGCCCTGCCCCACTCCCCATCCCACGACAGCCACCTGCGGTGACCCCAAATTGTGTCCGACTAGAGCTCAGAAGTGGGGTCTGGCCCTCCTGCCCCCCGCCCCGCCCTTGGTGTGGTTGCTTTTATTATAGAATCTGTGAGCAGAAACTTATCTTTCGCCTTCTGATTCCGCCAAAGGGCTCGTAGTTTCAGCTCAAACCCACCTCCCTCCACGGGAGGGCGCTGCAAAGCCAGCCCTCCGCCACCGAGCCAGCCTCGCTGCTGCCAGAGCCCCCCCAGACATTGGAAGCTGATGCCGAGGGAGGGGGGAGGGCGGACCTCACCCCCGTTTTCCTCCCCGCACTGTTCTTCGAGCATGCTCTACTGGCCCTGGCTCTGTGCCTGCGGGCACAGGGCGCATGCCCCCAGCCCATGCTCTATCAGGGCCCTGGCGCGGAGGGGAGGGGACCCACAGCTGTGGGGTGACGACCCCCAAGATGGTGCTTTTCTGTAAAGCAGACTTCTTAACTGCACAGCGGCTGCACACTCGTCAGCTGGCTTCCTCGGAAATCAAGTGACAATGCTTGCTAGTTTTGCCAGCTGCAGGACGTGCACGGAGATGGGTTACGCTGGACTTTTAGGTTCACACCTTTTTCCTGCAAATGTCACCTTCCCCTCGTTGCTGTCTGCTGGTCCACAGGGCCCAGCCGGGCTCAAGCAGGTAGTGCCCAGCGGGCCACGTGTGCAGAAGGCCTCCCCGTCTCCCGGATGTGTAAGCACGTGTGCGCGCCTGGCACCAGGTGCTCCTTTAGGGCCAGAAACCTCGTCGTCTAAGCTGGGGCCTCCTTAATTCCGGGAGGCCAGGAGAAGCTCGGGAACCGAGGGCTCCGTCACCCTGGCCCGGGGGAGCGTGACCTTCCTCTTCCTTCTTGATCGATTCACTCCTGTGAAGGGGGGTGTGAGACCAGTGACCACACGTTGGTGTTTTTTCCAGACCCTGTTGGAGCTTGGCGCATCCCCGGATTACAAGGACAGCTACGGCCTCACGCCGCTGTATCACACTGCGGTGGTCGGGGGCGACCCCTGCTGCTGCGAGCTGCTGCTGCACGAGCACGCGGCCGTGAGCTGCAAGGACGAGAACGGCTGGCACGAGATCCACCAGGTGCGTGGGGCTCGCCCCTTACCTGCTCTCCCGACGGGCGGGGCTGGGGTGCTGGGTGAACGCCCCCTCCGTGGGAGCCGTGGGCGCCCCGATAGAGCCTGCAGGTGCTTTCTGCGCGCAAGTGCCCCAGCACAGGGCGCACTTCCCAGATCCCACCTGCAGCAGTGGAGTTGGGGGAATGTCGGCTTGTAGTCGTGGCAGAAACAGATCCACCTGGTGGCTCCGATGAAGAGTCTTTAGTGGACCGAGGGCAAGGAGAGGAGACCGTGTCCCCGGAAGCGGGGACAGCGGGCCGAGGAGGAGGGCACCCAGCGGGAGCCGTGTCGCGGAGGGATGCGGGGAAGAAGTACCACGGCTGCTCCATCCTCCCGCCCTCCCATTGGCTGAGCCCCGCCAGAGCAGGCCAATCACGGAGCCTAGTGGTGCAGGCCTGGAGGTCAGGGTCTCCGGGTGGAGAAGGGTGGACAGTGGGTTTGGGAAAGCAGAGGGGGAATATCCGTCCAGGAGGTCAAGGAAGAGGCTCTGACGTTCTCTCGCTAGGCCTTTACGTTGCAGTGAGTTTCACTGCTTCTCAGGCTGCCTGTTTCCCTCCACCGCCGTCACCTTACACACCCGCCCATCCGAGCAGGGTCGCACACCCGCCCACTGTGGTCAGAGGACCCGGCTGCCCCCCCCCCCTCCCCCGCCTGGCCTTTCTAATGCTCAGTTCCGGTTCATCAGCGTCCCCGCAGCCTGGAGAAGCATCCAGTCCCCTCCTGTGGTGTGACGGGGCTGTGCTGGGGGAGGGGGAAACTTCTGCGAAGCTGCTCACAGGACCCCCCGAGCCCACACCCTGGGCGGGACCTCGGAGGAGCAGTGATGCCTGCCTGCCCGCTGGGCCTCTGTTTGCTCATCTGTAAAGTGGGCCTCAGCAGGGCCTCCCACACCTTTGGGCCATAGGGAGGACGGAATGTTAGCAAGACCCAATGTTTTCCAGATAAGTCCAGGCTTCCTGCTTTGGCCTCTTGACTGAAGCGTTTGTTTCTGCCTGGAGTGTCATATCCTGGGCCCCCAGCTCCCCAGCCAGGGCTGCGCACAACCCCAGGGCCGGCGTTGCTCTGTTTGTCGCCCACAGTGGTGCTGGGCAGTGGATGGCGTCGGTACTGTTGGCTTATTCCGTGCGGGGGGCGGGGGGTGAGCTGCTCAGGGCACACGGGGGACGGAGGGCCCAGCGTGGACCTCGCCAGTGACCGGTTCCAGGTCTCCAGGGCTTCACTGAAGAAGGTGCTGGGAGGAGTTGCCCCTCCCCCAGCAGGGTTGTCACTTGGCATCCGAGCATCAGGCTGGAGGCCGTGGTCCCGGCAGTGGAGCTCCCAGTGGGCACTGCCAGCCTGGACAGATGGGGAGGGCCTGCCCTCGTACACCCAGGCACTGAAGGTGCCCCCTGGGCCTGGAAGAGGCAAAGGAGTAGGGATGTGAGTCTCACGCTGAGGGTCTCAGTGTCGCACAGCTTGCATCCTTCCGGAGACGTGGAAACGGAGCAGAAGGGCTTGGGTGGAGTGAAGACTCTGCGTCCCTGAGGTTTCCTGCTCCGTAGATCTCAAGTTCTGTGATGCTGTCTTCGTTTGGGTTCAGATTCGTCTTATGAAACCACCGCGTTCCCAGGGGAGGTGTGGGCCCTGCGGGGATGCCGCTCAGCCTGAGAGGAGGCGCGCGTGCCTCTCGGCAGATGGAAGGGTCAGTTATGCGGGGAGCGAGGCCGCAAGGGCCTGAGAGGCTGGGGGCGGAGGGCAGAGCTGAAGGGCAGGGGCAGAGGCTCAGGACGCCTCCACCACTGGCCACCTTGACTGGCGGCCTTGCCGACTGGGGGGCGTCTGCCGCCCCCCCCAGGAATGGGCCGTGCTCCAGGGATCTGCCTCCTTTAACTCAGCAAAGCAAATGAGTGCTGGAGACCCCGCTGGGCCTGGGGCCTAGGCCCATAACTGCTCACGTTTCGTGGTGTTCTGGTGCCAGGCGGCCACCATGAGCCACTCAGCCGAAGCCCCGGGCGTTGCAGCCACACGGCAGGCCCACGCCCACCCACTGGCACACGTCACCCGCCAGGCCCGTTCAGCGTCCTGGACACCGAACCCAGCGGTGAACAGAAACACCCAGTCCTGTGGGTCTTACGTCCCCGTGGCGGGGGGTGGGGACAGCGAGACAAAAGGATGTGAACAAAGATTACAGACCCACACGTGCTCACACGCACACACACACGTCTGTGCCCACATGTGGCGCAGGCCCGGCAGTGCTTCACATCTCCCCGAGATGGTTCACACGGTGACCAGGCTGGGGCAGGACGGGGGTCCCCAAGGTGTGGGCAGTGCTCTGTCCCTCTGCTCGTCTCCGCTCATAGCTGCACTTGGCCGTCAGCTCCGTGGTGACCTTTAAAAGGCCAAGCCCATCGTCACACGTGGACCCATTGAGGGTGTGAAAGGGGAGAGTTTCAGGCTCCGCCAGTGACTCCCAAGGGGGGGTCCTAGCTCTGTTGGCGTGAGCAGCCCTGGGGGTCCTCAAGGACCCTGTATTTCCATCTGCCAGGCATCTGCTCCTAAGCCCCTCTGTTAACTGTAGGTTCTTCTACTATTCAGGCCTGGTGAGGCCAACCTATCGGGAGGTACCTGCCAGCGAGAATGGTTTGTTACTGACCCCAAGAAGAGGGGCACAGCCCACCACGCACGGCCACGCGGGGAAGGCGGGGGGTTGTGCGCGCAGAGCCGTTACTGTGGTTTTCGAGGGAGGGAGCAGGTGAGGCATGACAAGCAGGTTGAGTGAGCTCAGTGGCCCTGGGGCACGGGGGCCGCCCTGGGAGCTTAGGACAGGGGTGAGGGGCCCTGAGCGTGAGGGCCCCAGAGAGGAGGGCTCAGGTGAGGACTCTGCACGGTGGTTTGTATTTGGAAGCTGTGCTCACGGCTGAGTCCTCTTCCATCTCCGGGAATCAGCTCTTCCTGGCAGGGCAGCCCCTTCAGGGGAGCAGCCAGCAAGACCCCTGGTGCCGGAGCATCAGAAACACAGAACACGAGGCAGCGGAGTGCGTTCAGCCCAAGTCCAGCTGAGTGACCCCTCACGGGGGCTCCGTGCCCCGACGACCTTGGGGAGACCTTGGAGAGCTCTTCTTTCCTCCCCTCGCACCCCTTCCTACCTGTTCTCCCCTCCCCCCTCAACCAGGCTAATGTTTCCCCCCACTCCGTGCTGGGTTGGCCTCCCGCTGAGTCTGACTCCCTCATCGAATGCACGTGACAGTCGTGGCCATCTCGCTTGTCTCTTGGGACGGCTGCCCTGAGACGGAGGGTGACCGTGCGTGTTGGGGCAGTGGGGGTCACTTTCTCCGGTGCCGGCTCCCTGCCATGATTCCAGCCCCTGACACCCCCTGCGTGGATTCCGAGCGTCCAGCACCAGAGCTACCCAACCTCCGGGGTCCCCGCCCCCGGCAGCGCCTTTGGAGCTTGGAGGGCTTCAGCCCAGTTGTCCCATCCCGCTCCGCTATCCCGCGTCACCCGACAGGGTCCGTCCACCGCCCTCTAGTGGCGGGTTTCTTTTTCACGCAAGTCCTGCGGAAGCACCTGCGTTATCCAAGCCGCTGTCTTCACCTGCTCTGGCGTGACCGTCAGGAGGGCATCGAGCAGGGTGCTCAGCGAGGAACCTCGCACACTGCCGTCCCCCCGCCCGCGGATTATCTTCCTCCGTCAGGGCTCACGTTCACCCAGCAAACGCTGTCCTCTCCATCTTTTCACACCCCTCCAGCAGCCCTCGCAGACACTCTCGCTGGTCTCTGAGTTAGCCGGGCCCAGAGAGGGTGAGTGACCAGCCCGAGGCTCCCAGCGCGGCTCCCGGCCAGAAGCCTCCTTCTTTGTCCGGCCTCCGGGGCTCTCAGACAGAAGCTACCCCTCTAATGACAAGGCACTTGTGGCAGAAGGAAGTGGAGGGCAGGTGGGTTTGCATCGCCCAGCTGGACTGATTCTAGCCCTGCTGTCTTGGAGAAGCACCTCGGAGTTCTGGGGTCCACAACTCTCTCTGCATGGCAGCCGACAGCTCCTTCCCAGCCGGCTGGCTCCCCATCCTTCCAGGGCACCTGAGTGCCCGCAGCCTAACCTGCTCACAGGTGTTGCAGAAGGCTTGCGTGGCTTTCCGGGGTGTTGCCCGGGGCAGGTGTTTAATTGCAAAGGGAGATCTTCACATCCAGCCCCCAGGCCCCGCGACTGGGGACGCCCGTCCCCTGAATGCTGACTTTGGAAGAGAACTTTTTTGACCTGTCTGCAAACCATCTTTCAACTTGTTATTCAGGTTACTCTAATTTTTTTCATTACAAAAGCAATATCTGCTCGACGTGAAAGTCTTTAAAACTACGAAGAAACATAAAGAAGGAAGTAAAAAACACCCAAATGCATTCCCAGAACATGGTGGGCCAGATTACGGGGGCTTCACTGAAGTTTTAGTTGCTAAGTACTTTCACATCCACCGGGGCAGTGCCCGGCACCTAGCTCCGACCAAAGGGAGGAGGGGGGTTTGGCTGTCTCAGGACTTGAGGAAGAGTTGCTGGCGAAGCCAAGGTTCCTGAAGAGGACGCCGTCCCCAGTGAGAGGACAGCTGCTTGGTCTCGTGTTTCCACACACCTTTGTGGGCAGCTATGCCCACAGGACTGGCCCACATGGGGCGTCTCGCTCCCTTCCTCCTTCCCTGAGTCTGTCGATTCCATTTGGAGGATAAGTGAGATTTCCTCCTTGTGCTGTCAGTAGCGTATATTCTGGGCTGGGATTGCAAAACCCCCTCAACATGGCCTGGGTCACCTGAGCAAGTGGCTTACCCTCTCTGAGCTTCTTTGCTAATCTCTAAAGCTGGCTGAGTAACAATTCATAGAGCTCTCAAGACAGTTAAATGATGCATTGACTATAGTGCCTGGCATCTAGTAAGTGCTCAATAAGTGCTGGCCACGCCCCCATCATAACCATCATTGTCAGCATTATCATCTGGCCACGCCCCCATCATCACCATCATCACCATCACTCTCCTCTGGTCATGCCCCCATCATCGCCATCATGGTCACTATCATCTGACCACGCCCCCATCACCATCATGGTCACTATCATCTGACCAGGCCCCCATCATCGCCATCATGGTCATTATCATCTCGCCACGCCCCCATCACCATCCTGGTCACTATCATCTGACCAGGCCCCCATCACCATCATGGTCACTATCATCTGACCACGCCCCCATCACTGTCATCCTTATCACTGTCATCAGGCCATGTCTGGTTTCCTCTGTGAGGAATGATACTTGGCAGTCAGAGAGCACTTAACCGATTCGCTCACGGGCCTTCACACAGGTCTCATTTGATTCCTGCAATGATTCTATAAAGGATGCTTTATCATTTGGCCTTACCTTTGTTATTGGTTGCTATTTATTATTTATCATTTTCAAGTGAGGAGTTTTAACTGTAAGGAAATCACCGTTTCTGGCCGCTGCTCCCTCCTGTCCCTCTTCCTCGCTGAGCTCACCCCTGCTCACCCTCAGCCCTGGGCTCCAAGTCCTTGGCGCTTCCCCTGACCCCACAGTAAGGGACAGGCCCCTGGGGAGGTTCCCTCGTGGTGTGGTCCTGGGTCTCTCTGTGTGGGTACTTACCGCATGCTAACTGTTCTGCTGTCCTATCTCCAGCTTGTCTTATAAAGTACGTATTATAGGAGGAAAGCCTAAGTGTGGTGCGGACGTAAATAATTTTGCCTGTGGTACTGAACCAAGCAGAAGCATTTGCAATGCAGTGAACTCCTCATTGCTCCGATTGCATTGCACAACCCCAGGGGGCGCTGTGACACTTGCTGTAAATGTAGGCTTGTAGATTTATCACAACAGGTGTCCAGCAGGTGGCAGTGAAGTGCTTGAAGGAAGGAGCACTCTTTTCTCTAATTTACACCAAATTATGTGTTTGGGGGGGATGCCCAGCACAGGTCGGTGAATCCCAAATCCCAAATCTTGTGGGGAGTCTACGCCAAATACTCGTGCCCGGGAGATTTGCAGGCAGGAGATGTGGGGCGGAGCCCCACACATACATGCATTTTCCATAAAGCATCTCAGAAAAAAATGGGTAAGCAATGTGAGTGTAAGAGGTGCTGTTTTGTTTTTCATTCTAGTTACTCTCTGACCTCTGTCCATCCTTTTAATCTGTCTCCCAAGGGCCAGAGAGGACAACACCCTTTTCAGAAAAAGGACAGAGGATTAGCACGGCTTATCTTGGGGGAGGACAAATTCTTACTTTGATAAGCTTTGAGGTCCTTATGTCAAGCAAGCACTCATTTCTTTTTTTTAACTGTGAATGAGTATTTAATTTCAAACTTTAAGAGGAGTTGCAAAAGCAACACAGAGTACTCCCGTATTCCCTTCATTCAGAGACCACATTTGAGTTTTTCCAAAGGATCCAGTCCGGGATCCTGCAGGAGCCCTTCCATCTGGGAGACTTCATAAGTCTTCCCTAGATTCTCTCAAGGGGCTCTTTTGAAGATTACGGGGTAGTCATTTTGGAGACTGTCTCCCAGTTTGGGTTTGCTCAGTGTTTCCTCGTGATGAGATGCAAGATGTGCATTTTTGCAGGAATGTCATGGAAGGGACGTGTGTTTCTGGCAGTCCTGTTACGTGGCAGGTGGTGACCATTTGCTGTTATTGGTAATGTTCACTCTGACCCCCTCATCACGGGGAATCTGCCAGGTTCTCCACCCTAGTTTTCTCTTCCCTTTGAAGTTAGTATTTTGTGGGACCTTCAGACTATTTTAGGGAACCCCTTTTCTCATCTCCCTGTCCCCTGCTAGTTTTAGCACCCAATGGTATTTCTTGTCTGAATTAAGTAATTCATTGGAGATTCTCTAAATCTAAATGGAGATTTTCTACTCCCATCCTTGCTTCTCACACTAATTCGTTGGCTTTCTGTCATCAGGAAGAGCTTTCTCTTCTTGTTTATTTATTCACTTATTTGTAGCAATGTGGTTTCGTGGATGTCTATTTATTCAACAGGTAACCATCTGTTAATGTTGTCCCACTTTGGGTCCAGGGAGCCGCATCAAGGTGGCCTGTGTGTCCTGTGGACACACCCCCATCCTTTCTGGCGCACTTCCTTACCTTCTGGTTCCACAAGGTATTCCAGGCTCATCTCGTTCTTTTCCTGCCTCAGCCCTGGAATAGGCCATCTCTGTAAGAAGCTCTTGTTCTTTCTTCTGAGTTCAGTAAGTCCCTTACATACGAACCTTCAAGTTGCAAGCTTTCGAAGATGAGAATATGTGTCCGCATGTCCAGTCACGTAACTTCGTTCCCGTGTCTGGCGTTATCTGCAACCTAGGCTAACTTTGTTGCACTTACGAACAAATTGGACTTACGAATGCCCTCTCAGAACTGAACTTGTTCATGTGTAGGGGGACTTACCGTATAGAGTGGTATTTAGAACCCAAGATCCGAGTATTAAGTGTGCTCACTGCTACCGGGCTTTTGCTGATCCCAGCCGCTCTCAGGAGGGGGAGTTAGGGACACACGTCCTCGCACGTCCACGTGTTCCTACACATTTACTTTTTTGCTTTTCTCTATATTGAAAACCGTGTGCTTATACTGATAGCTCTTTTTCCTGTCCAGTACCACAGAGTTTATTCTGGTTTTCTCCCGCACTGGATTAGTAACTCCCTTTCTTTGACGGTGGGAAACCTGCTCCCATTTTCCTCCATGCATTTACCTGTTGCTCAGCCCCCCTGAATGCAGCCCATCTGCCGACTGGTCTGGCCAGCACGTTGCTCAGATTCCCTTCACCCTTCCCCGTCTGCGAGGCTGCTTCCTCAGCAGGTACGGCTTCTATCACGCAACAGCCGGTGGTTTAAAAGAAGAGACGTGCAAAGGAGATCCTTTAAAGAAATGAATGGTAGAATTTAAGACTGTGGGATTACAGGAGATTTTTTTGTTTCAGCACTTGTCTGATGTTTCTGGTTTCCCTTGTTTTCAAACAATAGGCTTGGACAAAGAGGCCCTTGAGGGGGATTCTCTCCCTGACAGTCAGCCCAGAGTAAAAGGCTCTAGTTTACCTTTTTGCATTGATCCTATTGTAACCCTTGGTGGGGAGAACGTGAACGCCATCCCGATGATGTAATGTGAAACCCCACAATTTCAGATGAACCCGGGGAAGAGGAAGGGTGAGTCTGGAGTGATTGTAAAAATGTTTTTTACGCCAACTCTCTTTGTTTTTGACTACAGGACAATTCAATTACGCCATAACACAGTCTTGCCTCCTGGAAGTTCTTTGGGGAGAGTTGATTAGCCAGGGCTCCTCCAATTGGAGGAACAAAAATCCCAACTCAAACTGGCTTAAGGGGAAAATTAAAATTATGCCTAGGCTTACATCCTGAAAAACCCAGGCCCAGTTGTAGCTGAGAGGGGTCCACGGGGCATCTGCTGCTTGGCCGTGCGTGTGTGCGTGCGTGCGTGCGTGTGTGTGTGTGTGTGTCTTGTTTTCTCTCTCCTTCCTTTAGCTCCCACTTCTCCCTTCCTCTGCACTGGTGGCCCCAGCAGCTCCGGCTTCTGTGGCTTTTTTGCTGGCCACCTTGGAGGAAAGAGAGAACTTCATTTTCTCAGTGGTTCTGACAAATGTTCCAGTCTCGTCTTCACAGGCCCCCGAGAGTCACTTGGGCATCCCCAGCCCACGCCTGTGGCCGGAAGGTAGATTGTTCTGTGTCTACTGCAGGCATGGGGGGTGGGGCAGGCCCCCAGACCTCTGGGAGTGGGGTCGGGTGGCCCCCAGAGGAAGAGGCAGGCGCTGTTGCCACAAGAAGGGAAGGCGCGGGTGGGCAGGGAAAAGCAGCCGTATCTTCGGGAACGATCTGCTCTGTAAACGGATGAGATGATATTACGGGCAGCAGGGGTTGTAACTGGGTGTTTCTCAAGGTTTTTTTTTTAAAGCTCATCCAATTACTAGTCCCCGTGTCTTTCCTGTCATCTCTCCTCTCTATTAATTGGCGAGGTGTAGCTCTTTGTCGTGGACTGTGCAGAGGTGAAACGCCCCTCCATCTGTCTCAGTTATCGGAAAGGCAGGATTACTGAGCCCTTCTTCCTCTGGCTACCGTGCAGCCCAACCCAAACCACCCGCAGCTGCCTGTCCTGGCCTGGCCGGCCGTCTCCCCGCCGGGCGCTTCCCCACCCTCGGTGTGAGTGGTTCTGGATCAGAACCCCCGCTTCCTGCCTTTCACGTCTCCCTATCCGGTTGTCACCCCACCAGAGGGACAGTGGGTCTTACACCCTTGGCACTGCCCATCGCTGGGTGCCCAGGAAGTGCCGGTGGATGGGGTGGGGTTAGTCGAATATGACTTGCTTCCCAAGGTCAAGGGTTGCTCCGGCATCGAGCGGCATGCGCTGGACCTTCTGCTGGACCTGGACGGCAGCCCCTTGGTCACAGTACGGGGCCCTCCCTGCTCCCTGTGAGCTGCAAGGGGTGGGGGGCAGCTGGCCTGTCCCTGAGCATCACTGGGGCTCCTTTCAGGCCCCTTATTCATGTGACTCTCATGAGAACCCTGGGAAGAGTAGGGTTTCCATTTACACATGAAGACAGAGGCTCAGTGAAAGTTCTGGAAAATGAGGCCAGATCTGGTTGACCCCAGAGCCCTGTTGGCTCATAAATCACACATCACCCCCTAGAAGGGCTCAGGAAAGGGTGGGGCTGCCCCTTGCCTTGAAGGGGACAGGCGGGATCTCTTCCCAGGACACAGCCGGGTCCATGCACCGCTCCCGGCTGTTTTCACGCCTCCTTCGGGGTGGGGAGCTTGGATAAACAACACCTGGGACGGAGCATCCTGGTCTGCGTTTCCTGGTCGCTGAGGCCGGGGGCAAAGACATGCCCTGGTCTCTCTGGGCTTCCCGGGCCTCGGGACTGAATGGAAGGAACGGGGGCCCCTTTGCAGACCCCCCAGTCGAACAGCTGAGCACAGTCTTCAAACCCAATACGAGCTCCTTCTCCTGATTCCCCAGGGGTCTGAGGTGTGGGACCTGGTCCAGAATGGGGGCTGGGCTGTGTTGGCCACACCGTTGGTTCTGGGGGCGCCCGGTGCGTCCCGGGCAGCTCCCGGTTCACAGCGTGGACTCTCATTTCAGGCCTGCAGGTACGGACACGTGCAGCACCTGGAGCACCTGCTCTTCTACGGGGCTGACATGGGGGCCCAGAACGCCTCGGGGAACACTGCCCTGCACATCTGCGCCCTCTACAACCAGGTCAGTGAGCAGGGCAGCTGCCCCACACCCTCTGTAACCACGTGGGCACCGGGGCCAGGGCTGTGCTGAGTGCTTTGCAGGTGGATGTCCAGCTCCAGCTGCCAGCACAAAGTCCCACAGATGGGGCGGCTTAAACAGCAGACGTTTATTTCTCACAGTCCTGTCTGGACGTCCCAGATCAAGGTGCCAGCCTGCTTGGTTCCAGGAGAAGGTCGTCTTCCTGGTTTGTGTTTGCACGACTCCTCTCACTGTGTCCTTACATGTGGAGAGAGAGAACGAGCACTGGTGTCTCTTCTTCTAAGGACACTAATCCTATCAGATCGGGGCCCCAACCTCATGACCTCATTTAACCTAATCACCTCCTGAAGACCCATCTCCAGAGACAGTCACGTTGGGAGGTTAGGGCTTCAACATAGGAATCTGGGGAGACGCACTCAGTGCAGAGCGGGGAGTGGTACTCACCTGCTTCTTTGAGAGTGGTTATCCCTGTTGTAGAGAAGAAAACTGAGCCACAGGAAGTGAGGGGAGGGTCCTGGGGCACAGCTGGTACAGTCAGAGATGGGCATCGAAACCCCCATAGCTGAGGGTGCAGACTCTGCGATTATGGTGTCACACGTACCCCACAGGGGGTCTCTACTGGGGTTGGGGCGGGGTGCGGAGTGGAACCATGAAATAGGGAAGGGTGTGGCTGACAGAGCCCCCAGGACAGTTATGGTGGCCCACCAGACCCCAACAGGACCACCATGAAACAGAGGCAAGCCTTACATCACTACATGTACAAACGTGTCCCCAGTGGGCTTTTTCTTTTCAATTCCTTTTTAATTGTGGATAAATATGTAAAACATAACGAAGATTTGACTGTCTTAACTATTTTTAAGCATGCAGTTCAGTGCATTATTGTATGACCATCCCCTCCATCCCTCTCCGGAACTTTCCATCCTCCCAAACTGACACTCTGTCCCCACTAAACGTTCACTCCCCACGCCCTCCCCAGCCCCTGGCCCCCACCAGCTACTTTCTGTCTCTGTGGGTTTGACTCCTCTAGGGACCTCATGGGAGTGGAATCGCGCAGTATTTATCTTTTTGTGTCTGGCTCACTTCACTGAGCATCATGTCCTCAAGGTTCATGCACGTTGTAGCCTGTGACAGAATTTCCTTCCTTTTTAAGGCTGAGTAATCTTCCATTGTGTGGATGGACCACATTTTGTCCGTTCATCTGTCAGGGGACATGGGTCGCCTCCACCTCTTGGCTGTTGTGAATAGTGATGCCGTGAACGTGCAAATCTTTCTTCAGGACCCCGCTGTCACTACTTTTGGGGACACACCCACAAGTGAAGCCTCGATGAGAACAATTTGTACAAAACCCACAGTCTTCTGTGTGAGATGGACTGAAAACCAAGGCGAGCTGGGAGTGAGTGTGCTCGGGAAGCAGCAGGGGTGGGATGCGACTCCTGCCCCCAGGCATGCCTCCTAAGTGACGGGGCACACACCCCGTGCAGTGTGACCACTGGGCTACTGTGTGAGGAGTGAAGCTGAGAGCCTCTGGTCCTGCCGGGAGGCAGGGGGAGGCCAGAAGTCGGCAGGGGGGCACGTGGAGGGGTGTGGGAAGGGGCTGGCTCCCCGGAGATGGGTTGGGGCACTGCTTCAGGGCGTGGTGTTAGTTTCCTTGGCGCGTGAAGTCAAGATAGTTCCTGGATATCACTAGTAAGGGCTCCTCTGTCCTTTCTTCTTTTATTCTTCTCTTTCTCTGATTTCAGGGAACTTAAGGTCTGGAGTGGGGAGGTGTGGACACTCCACAGAGCAGCTGAGCAAAATAAGGGTGGGGGGTCCACCACCTAGAGGAACAGAGGGGAAATCATGGATTAGGGTGACTGCTGGGGGCCCCTAAGCTGTGTGCACTCTGCTTATCCTCTCTCTGCCATCCAATCCAAAGCAATGATTCCATCTTTTTGAGTGAAATCTCCAGCCTTTGCCTACACCCAAGTCCTTTCCCTGCTCACTCCATGACTACTCCATCCCAGGCCCCTCCAGCCACTCTGTAATCCCACTTTGCTTCTAGCTATTGAAACCTCCTAGATTCTTTGCCCTAGAAAATTCCTATGCATCCTTCAAAACCCAACTGAGATATCCTGCCCTCAGTCAAGCCTTTCCTTGATGAGCCCCTGATAGAGTTAGTTGTACTTTTTACTCTGTAGCCCTTTGCAGTACAGCCAGGGTGAACTGCCCAGGATCAGGTCGTTATTAGGCCTTACCTGTCTTCCCTACGGGCATCCCCTCCCCGCTTGGGCTCACCTTCTCAGGGGCGTAAACCACCATCTTTCAGGGTGTCCCCTGCTCCTGGCACAGGAGAGCAGCTCAGCCAGATGCGGTTGGGGAAGAATTTCAGTTTGACTCCAAGGAGTATTCTGAGAGCTGCTGGCCAGCTCCTCAATGAAAGCATACTGATGGGATTTGCACGCAGCTGGGGCCCTAGGTGTTCCAAGGCATCTGGATGTTGGAATGGCTTTATGAGCACGGAGAGATCTTGCTCAGCTGCACTAGAAAAACACGCATCATGAACCTTGGCTTTGGTTGGTAAAACATCTGTGCCAACGTGTGCTTCTTAATTATTGCCTTAGAGGGGAAAAGCATTCCTTAATTGTCCCCAGTAGATTTTATCATGAGAAACAAAACAAAACAAAACCCAGAAAACCATGTTTTCTGTCTCTTGAAATAATGGTGGACAAGATGGTCTTTGAACACGTAACCTTTCTGTTAGAAAATGTCAAGACGTGTTGGGAATCTGAATTCTGAGTTATTCATGGTGCTGGGTTTGACTGGTGTCACTCTGCCTCCTCCAGATTTGTCCCCACCCTCGGCTGATGACTGTAGGAGGGCCCAGAGCTGCCCGGGGCTCTCAGGAACACCCCTCCGCTCCTGCCTTAGGTTAGAGGGTCCAGCAGACTTTTTCTGTAAAGAGTCACTTATTAATATTCTGGCTTTTCAGACCACGTGGACTTCTTCACAGCTACTCAACTCTGCCGCTGCAGTGTGAACTTAACCACAGGTGATATGCAGATTAATGTGTGGCTGTGCGCCAATAAAACTTTATTTATAAAACAGGCAGCAGTTCAGGTTAGCCTGCGGGCCCCAGTTTGCCAGGCCCAGCCAGGCATAGAAGGCTGCATCTGTCCTCTCACCAGATGTAAGGTAAGGACAGACTCCCCACTCCAGGGCTGAGTGTCTTCCTCCTAGCGTGCCAGGGAGGCCCCGTCAGGGAGTGAGAGCTGTCCCCTCTCCAGGGTCCTGGGACCTCCAGGGCCAGCCTACTGCTGTCCAGCTCCACCCATCTGTCCCTCTGTGGCAGCAGGGGTAGAAGTGCCTTTGGTGGCATCTCCTGTTTTGGACACCCTGCCTTGCATTATGTGCCAGGGGCCATCACAGAGGGTCACAGACTGGTGCTTGGTGGCCCCATAGCCCCTGGACAGCATGTCCAGTTGGGAGTCAGCAAGTGTTCTGGGATCCAGCTTCATTAATCCCTCGTGCCCCTTCCCTGGGATGCTAGTGTGACCTTTAACCTTTTCCCTCAGTCCCGCCTCAGCCGTTGAGGCATCTCACTGATGTACTAAGAGAAGCCGGTCCATTCGGCCTCTCAGTGTGATTCAGAGATGCATAGCTCCATACACACTAGCATCCTTGTGATGACCTGTCCGAGAGGAATGGAGGGAGGGATGGAGATCCCTGAGCCTTTGTCTGGCGCACCCGGCAATGGTACCTAACCTGAAGTCCTGTCCTCCCCAAGTCACTGGTGTGCTGGCCTCCTCGCTGTGTCCACTTTCAATTTCTACATACATGGGATGTGTATGGCTGTGTGAGGCCAGGCTCAGGGCCAACAAGAGAAACCGCTCTGCAACTTCAAGCAGAAAGGGGTGCCGTACAGGGCACTCTGGGGAGAAACATTGAGAAATAGACTGTCCCAGCTGTGGGGACACAGTGCTTTTGGGTCAGGATGGGAGTCAGGGAAAGGCACTAAGAAGCAGCCTCTAGGTAGAGTTGCAATGCAGGGAGCCGTGGCAGTCTGGGTTTCATAAAATCCCTCCTCTGTAATATGGAGATAATTATACCCAGCTTGCAGGGTTGCTAAGAGGCTTAAAATAGAAAGCAAACATATGGCATGCCTGGCACACGGCAGATTTTCAGTAAGAGTGGCTGTAATGGTGATGATTATGGTGTGATGATGGATGGTGACTATGGTGATGATGATGATGGTGGTGGTGATGATGATGGATGGTGACTATGGTGATGATGGTGGTGATGGTGATGATTATGGTGTGATGATGGATGGTGACTATGGTGATGATGATGGTGGTGGTGATGATGATGGATGGTGACTATGGTGATAATGGTGGTGATGGTGGTGATGGTGATGGATGGTGACTATGGTGGTGATGGTGATGATGGTGGTGATGGTGATGGATGGTGACTATGGTGATGATGAGGATGGTGATGGTGATGATGGTGGTGATGATGATGATGGATTGTGACGATGGTGATGGTGATGATGTTTATGGTGTGATGATGGATGGTGACTATGGTGATGATGGTGATGGTGATGGTGATGATGGTGGTGATGGTGATGGATGGTGACTATGGTGATGATGAGGATGGTGATGGTGATGATGTTTATGGTGTGATGATGGATGGTGACTATGGTGACTATGGTGGTGATGGTGATGATGGTGGTGATGGTGATGGATGGTGACTATGGTGATGATGATGATGGTGGTGATGGTGATGGATGGTGACTATGGTGATGATGGTGATGGTGATGATGTTTATGGTGTGATGATGGATGGTGACTATGGTGGTGATGGTGATGATGGTGGTGATGGTGATGGATGGTGACTATGGTGATGATGATGATGATGGTGGTGGCGATGACTATGGTGTGATGATGGATGGTGACTATGGTGATGATGGTGGTGATGGTGGTGATGATGATGGATGGTGATGATGACGGTGATGATGGTGGTGATGGTGATGGATGGTGGCTATGGTGATGATGAGGATGGTGATGGTGATGATGATGGTGGTGATGATGATGGATTGTGAGGATGGTGATGGTGATGATGTTTATGGTGTGATGATGGATGGTGACTATGGTGATGATGGTGGTGATGGTGATGATGATGGTGATGGTGATGATGGTGGTGATGGTGATGGATGGTGACTATGGTGATGATGAGGCTGGTGATGGTGATGATGATGGTGGTGATGATGATGATGGATGGTGACTATGGTGATGATGATGGTGATGGTGATGATGTTTATGGTGTGGTGATGGATGGTGACTATGGTGATGATGGTGGTGGTGGTGATGGATGGTGACTATGGTGATGATGAGGATGGTGATGGTGATGATGATGGATGGTGACTATGGTGATGATGATGTGGTGGTGATGATGATGGATGGTGACTATGGTGATGATGATGTGGTGGTGATGATGATGTGGTGGTGATGATGATGGATGGTGACTATGGTGATGACGATGGTGATGATGATGGTGATGGTGATGATGGTGACTATGGTGATGATGGTGGTGATGGTGATGATGATGGTGATGGTGATAATGGTGGTGATGGTGATGGATGGTGACTATGGTGATGATGATGATGGTGATGGTGATGGATGGTGACTATGGTGATGACGGTGATGATGTTTATGGTGTGATGATGGATGGTGACTATGGTGATGATGGTGGTGATGGTGATGGTGATGGTGATGGATGGTGACTATGGTGATGATGATGATGATGGTGGTGGTGATGGTGATGATGAGGATGGTGATGGTGATGATGGTGGTGATGATGATGATGGATTGTGACTATGGTGATGATGATGGTGATGATGTTTATGGTGTGATGATGGATGGTGACTATGGTGATGATGGTGGTGATGGTGATGGTGGTGATGGTGATGGATGGTGACTATGGTGATGATGGTGGTGATGATGATGGTGATGGTGATGATGATGGTGATGGTGATGATGGTGGTGATGGTGATGGATGGTGACTATGGTGATGATGATGATGATGGTGGTGGTGATGGTGATGGATGGTGACTATGGTGCTGATGATGGTGATGGATGGTGACTATGGTGATGATGATGATGGTGGTGGTGATGATGATGGATGGTGACTATGGTGGTGATGATGGTGACTATTGTGACGATGATGGTGGTGATGGTGATGTTGACGGTGAAGGTGGTGATTAGGATACTGCCCATACTGCTGTTAATTTGACTTACAAAGCTTCTCATTAAATATGAAAGCATCAAATTTATGGATTGATTGTGTGTTTTATCAATTTTAGGCAGACCTCATCTGTACACTTCTAGTAAAACACACGGTGATCGGAATATTCTCTCTTCCTCTCTTATGAAATCAACTAATTAGGGCTTTGATTGTAAGCAGCAAATTGCATCTAATCTACCAACTCCCTCCATCTGTTGCTGGCTTTCCAGGAGCACCAGAGGGAGGGACGCAGCCTGGTGTTTGTTTTTCCACCTTGGATAAGGAAGGAAGGGAAGGAATATTAAATATCAAAGGTTACTAGGTCGGGCCAATTTGTCTGGAAGATAGAAAAATAAATCCTGCCTCTCTGGAGCAGGCCTCTTGGTTCTAGTGAGAGCCAAAGTAAAGAGACAGGCTGTGTTCTGTTTGTGTCTCTGTGTCCTGTCCGAATCCCGCAGAGCAGTCGTCATAGTAGCTGGTGGGGGCCTCCGTGGGGGCAATCACGGGGTAATCATCCCCTGGGCGTTGAGGGCGTGTAGAAAGGCGTCCCCACGGTCCTTCCCCTTAGATCCCCCCAACGAGCCTGTGGTGGCTACTGTCGGTTGTCATTCCCTCGTACAGGCCAGGAGATGCAGGTTTGGTCCAAAGCAGCTCCGCTGGTAAATGCCAAAGCTGGGCTTCGAAACCCACCCTGTATTTCTCCTCCCCCAGGCTCTGGGGACACGTTCCTGTAACCCCTCGACTGGGGGGAGGATGGGGCTCCACTGGTCACAAGTCAGGTGAAGGTGCGTGCCACGGCGTGCGTGCCACAGCGTGTGTGCCACGGCGTGCGTGCAGCATGGTCTTTGGGGCACCACCCTTCAAAGGAGGGTGGTCTGTGGAGCCAGGTTCCAACCTCGCTCTGGTGACATCAACTTCCCAGCTCTTTACACTTTAAAATTTTACTGATCGCACGCATCTAGGCTCTTCTTGGGCTTGTGTCTACTTGGACAGGCTCCGTTCAAGGGATCGTTTAAACAGGAAATGAGTTCCTGACTTATAATTTGGAGTATTGAGTAGTTCACGTCTGTGACACTTATGCGAAGACGGCCTCGGTGCAGTGGAAATGAGAGCTCCGGGGGCGGGGGGACTTGGAAATCCGGAGTTGAAGCCGGCCCATCCTGGGTAGTTTGAAGCAAAACGCTCAGAGCGCCTGTCTTGGCCTTTCCTCCTCCGTCTTTGGGCCGCGTGCGCATGCGCAGGCGCCGCCATCTCCTCCGCGTGTCGCCTCGGCTGCACGAGCGCGTCCGTCTTCACTTCTCACCACGTCTGCACCGCAGGCCTCGTCCAGACCTCGCTGGACTCGCAGCCTCCACTTCCTGCCCCTGTTCTCTTACAGGACACTCCGGCCAGACTCCACCCCTTCTAGCTCGGGGCAGCGGGCGGCATCGCCGCGGTCACGCCTTGTCCCCACGCAGCTCAGCCGCTCCGGGGCATCTTCTCTTGGCGTCCGTGCCGCCCACTCCATTGCCCCAGTTCTCCCCACGGTGACCTCAGGCAGACCTGTCTGTGTCCTTAGGTACCTTCCAGAAAACACTGCCGGCTGGGTCCCAACGTGCCGACTCATCTCTCCCCTGGGCTCTGGCAGTGATGTCCACCCCGTGGCGACATCCCCGTGGAGACGGCGTGGGTGGCTCCAATAACGGCTCCTCCCCCTGTGTACATAGTGCCCGACTCTCTGTGGCTCCAGCCTGAAGTCTGGGTGGCCTTACTGGCCCTTACGGCCCCTCTCCCAGGTCTGGTCAGCTCCCTTCTGTCCCCTCCCAGCCTGGCCCAGGCCACTGGCATCCTTGCCCTGGACCGCTGCCTTCACCCCCAACTCCCCCACCCATCTGCCTCCCAGTCTTTATTCCCTCACTTTCTGCAGGACACTGGAGTGGCTTTGTGCCACGTGGGTCAGTCTGCGTTCCCCGTGACCCAGAAGGCCCTTGTCGCTCCCCCCCGCCCCGCAGCTCCTCTCCTGTCCCCTGTCCTCGGCTTCCTGCAGCCCCGGGGCCTTTGCACTTGCTGCCTCCTCTGCCAGGAACACTTCCCCCCTTTGCCACATGGCTCTTTCCTCGAGGCTGAGGCTCAGCTTGGAGGCCACCGCCTCAGGGAGGCCTTCCCTGACCACCTGCCCTCACCTTCTCCATCACATGACCGTCTTGTATGGTCTGCGTGGTGCTGTGTGTCCCCAGGGGCTGGGATGGTACGTGGCGTGGCCAACACTCAGTACCGACTCGTTGCTTGCATGCATGAACACATTTTGGGGGCCTGCGTCTTCATGTGTAAGATGAGAGTGATGTCACCTGGGCTCCTGCAGGGGGTGGTGACCCCAGGGGCTGCATGCCTCGACCAGGACAGGGCGACCCTCAAGACGCTCGGGGAGGAGAGGAGCGTGCGTTTGTTAAGGGTCATTTCTCCGCCAGTCATGCCCAGAAGATAATTGGATATTCCTCCTGAAGCCTTGGCCCTCAGAACACACAGGTTGTATCTGTACTTGATGGACTTGTTTAAAAGGACGAAGACACACCTCCCTCACAAGGGAACTCGGGCAGCTAGCGGTCGTGCAAGGGAAGAGCTAGGCTTCCATTAGCAACGCCTCTGGGTCACAACTTCTCCTTTTCCTCCCTTTCTGAAGCCGCAGTTTTTCACTTAACCCTTCCTGGCCTCTGCTGCCTTACCTGTGAAATGGGCCTCCTACTAGCCCCTTGCAGGGATGCTGTGAGGATGGAATCAAGGAGCAGGTAGATGTGTTTTCTGAACTGCAAAGCATCCGTGCATGCACACAGACACACGCACGCACACACACCTGTACACACGTGTGCACACACGTGCACAGACATGTGCGCACACACACGTTGCTCACGTGCACACACACACACGTGTGCCTGTGTACACACACACACACACACACACACAGTGTCATTGTTCAGAAGCCCCGTGAACCACTTGCCCTTCCGTTTTGAAATCGCTCTCCGGGACGTGCTCTCCCTTTGAAGCCTGGTAAATTAATATTAGAGTCAGGGGGTGCGTACCTTCAGGTTGGTTAATATTGACTCAGAGTTGCCCGTCCGTGGGTGAGCAGAGGAGTCTTCTGGGATCCTGGCTGGATTCCTCCCGGGACAGTGTGCCTGGCATTGCCTGACAAGGGTTTATTCTTAGCTTCATAGGAAACCAACCTCCTTTCTGATGGGAGTTTTCAGTGGAAGCCCTTGCTGAGCGTGGGGAGCGTTTCAAAGGAGTCGCCGGGTCAGGCTCTCGTTCGGGGTCCTGATAGGCCAGTAGCTCTGGGCATCTGAGGCAGCTGGCTGGTCCTCCCAGGCTGCCCTGGAGTCGGGCCAGGGCACACTGAGGCCCAGTGTGAATTCGTTTCAGGATGAGACCCCCCAGGCAGCCTTCGGGTCCCCTGAGCCCCTGGTGGGGTCTCCCCCGCTTGCTGTCTCAGGAATTCACTCTTTTTTTCTCTCACCTGCACACCCACACCCCAGATGTAACCTGCCCAAGTTCCGCGCATCTCCTGGCTCTGTGTCCCCTCCGTGCCAGGACTCTTTCAAACACCCTCGGCTTTTTTTCTCTCATTGCAGACGTTGCTTGCTGAGGCACGATAGCACGGTCATTTTAATTAATTAAATTAATTTACTTCGGGTTGTAATTAACAAGACCCAGCTAGGTGTAATTCGAGGGGAGAAAGGGATGCTGGAGCGGGTTCTGGAAACCCAGCCATGGGTAGGGAGGCTGGGGCAGGACTGGAAAGCTCAGGGGTCTGTGTTTAAATAGAACTTGACCTACAGACCCAGCCGAGCGCGAGTTGAGACTGGAATAAAATAACAAGACCCGGGCGCGGTCTTCACCGGCCTTCAGTCCACTTGAAGTAACGCCCGGGACTCTTCTTTTAAACCCTGGGTTCCGCTGCACCCCAGATATGAAAGGTGTGTTTGCCACGCATAGTACATCTTTTTAAATTTTCTCAAATGCTTTTAGTTACTCAAAGCACTGAGAATGCACGCTCGTGGAAAAGGTGCAAACAGTGCAGACAGAGCCTCAGGTTTCCCTGCAGTTTCCACCCCTATATTGTGGCGCGGGTCCTGCCCACCATCTGAACCTGGGTATGAGCTCACACACTCACGGCTGTTTCAGGACACAGTGGGGCTCCTGGCGAGTGTGTCCTTCCACTGCCTTTTTCTCTCCTAACCTCTATCTTCAGGTGTTCTTTACGCCACCCCACGGGGGCTGTCCTCACTCCTGACAGCCCCATGTCCCTCTGCCCCTTCCTGGGGACCCACCCTGACGTGGACCCCGGGCCCCCTCTTTGCCCACAGCAGTCCACGAAGGCAGCCTCCTCCAGGCCCGTGCAGCAAGCCCCCCTAAGTCTGCAGTGACCCTCAGAGCCACCCAGGGGTACAGCTGAGGCCCCGGGACCCCCGCAGCCCGACGACAGTCTTTCCCTGCAGAGCTCAGATCCGCTCCACCCCCGGCCGCGGGATGTGCGAGCAGCTCCCGCCCTGTCCGAGGCCTCCCTGACCGCGGCTCAGAGAACAAGAGTCCCTCCGCCTCGGCTCCTGTGTGCTGCGTGCACAAGTGGTTTCCTCATTAAAGTCATCATCGTGCAGTGGAGGCCCCAGGGGGGCCCTCGCCCAGGTCACAGAGACCAGGGTCGCCCCGGCCGTGCTTTGCTTGACCCAGATGTGCTCTTGGCTGGACCTCGCGGTCAGAGAGTGATCTTCCTGCCGGCGTTCTCAGCAGGCGTGCTCCCCTGTCTCTGTCTATCTCTGTGTCTCCCTTGGTGTCTGTCTCTGTGTCTCTCTTGGTCTCTCTGTCTCTATCTCTGCGTCTCCCTTGGTCTCTGTGTCTCTCTTGTTCTCTCTATCTCTGTCTCTCTCTCTGTGTCTCTCTTGGTCTCTCTGTCTCTGTCTATCTCTGTGTCTCCCTCAGTCTCTGTGGTCTCTTGGTCTCTGACTCTGTCTCTCTCTTACTTTTCTAATACATGACACGTTTATTGAGATATAACTCACACACCATACAGTTTGCCCATCTAAAATATACCGTTCAGTGTTTTTCAGTCTGTGTACCCGGTTGGGTAACCATTCCCCACGGTCAGTAATAGAACATTTTCATCACCGCAGACCACTCCCCAGCTCCCACCCTCCCTGGGCACCGCCCACCCGCCTTCTGTCTCTGGATTTTCAGCTTTCGTCTCAGGCCTCCTCTTTCTCCAGGTCCTCCGGCGCGTGCCGTGTGCCCTGGCCTCGGCCCTACTCTTCCCGGGACAGCAGGTCCCCTTGGGCCAGGGTGGGGCTGTTGGCCTGGCCCCGTAAGCAGGCCCCTGGGGGGACCCTGGTCAGTGGCTTCATTTATTCATCACTGTGCAGCTGCCGCGTGTCCGCCCTGGGTGACCACGCCCATTGCCTCTGCTCTGGACTCTATAGCTGGAGGTGGACCAGGGAGATGGGCCCAGGGCTGGGGTTTGACCACGACCTGCACTGGAGCCCCTGTGCAGAGACCTGTAGAAGTCGGAGCGGCCCAGCTGCGTGAGGCGCCGGCACCTGCGGGCACTTGATCATCCAGACGCTCTTCCCAAAGTGTAATTTGCCCGTCGTAACAGCCCAGCTGCATCTATTAGGCAAGGTGTTCATATCGCCACTGCTTCTATAGCCATGTGCTTCCACTTGTCTTTTTTTTTTTTGGCCGCACCATGAAGCTTACGGGATCTCAGTTCCCCGACCAGGGATTGAACCCAGGCCACGGCAGTGAAAGCCCGGAATCCTAACCACTAGGCCGCCAGGGAACTCCCTTCCACGTGTATCTTTTTATCTGTGGGTATTTGTCCCCACCCTCCCCATCAGGAGTTTCAAAACGGTTGGCCTCTCCGGGTGAATAGTAGATGCTCAATAAGTGGACAGGAATAGATTGATTTTCATTGTACAAATCCACAAGAAATGACTATTGGCTGCCTTTTAAAAACGTTAGAAAATGTAAGTACAGAAAATAATAATAACAAAAGATTTACTCCGTCATCCCTTCTCCTTCCTGAGAAAGTAAAACCCCTTAACGGGTGACATCTTTCCAGACATATTCTTTGATTTCTATAATACTGGCTTTAAAATGGAAGTGAAATTCAGCTATATCATTGTTCTAAGACTCACGTTTTCTACTTAGACGTTCTTGGGTATTTTTCTTGTCAGTTTATATCGGTCTGCCTTCTTGTTTTTGCTACCACTGCCTCGGCAAAGAATGTTCTATGGAGAACAGTATGGAGGTTCCTTAAAAATCTAAAAATAGAGCTACCATATGATCCAGCAATCCCACTCCTGGGCATATATCCAGACAAAACTGCATTTTATTCAGAAAGATACATGCACCCCAATGTTCATAGCAGCACTATTGACCATAGTCAAGACATGGAAGCAACCCAAGTGTCCACTGACAGAGGAATGTATAAAGACGATGTGGTACATATATACAATGGACTCTTACTCAGCCATAAAAGAATGAAATAATGCCATTTGCAGCAACACGGATGGACCTAGAGATGATTATACTAAGTGAAGTAAGTCAGACAGAGAAAGACATATCATATCGCTTATATGTGGAATCTAAAATATGACACAAATGAACTTATTTACAAAACAGGGAGAGACTCACAGACATAGAGAACAAACTTATGGTTACCCAAGTGGAAAGAAGAGGAGGGGAAGAAGGACAAGTTAGGAGTTTGGGATTAACATATATAGACTACTATATATAAAATATAGATAGCAAGGACTTACTGTAGAGCACAGGGAACTATATTCAATATCTCGTAATAACATAATGGAAAAGCATCTGAAAAAGAATATACATATATATGTATAACTGAATCACTTTGCTGTACTTCTCTGAAACATTGTAAATCAACTATACTTCAATATAAAGTTGTTTGTTTTGGGAAAAAAAGGAAAGAATGTTCCAGAATGATTCCCACTTTCCTTTATTTTAGAACATTTTTGCCATCTCCAGGTTTTCTCTTCCTTTTTTTCCTTTTGTATTTTACTTGCAGCCTTTCTATTATTATGTATTTTATACGCACGTGCAAAGCTCTCTGTAGATGGTCTTAAAAAAGTGGAATCACCGCCCGTGGGATGGATGTATTTGAAATTTTTGTAGATTCTGCTGAGCTGCTCTCCAAAGTCTTTGCAGCAGTGAAGCTTCAGCTGACAGCATCCAGGGCCTGTCTACCCTCCTCCTGGCCCCTCCGACGAACAAAGATGCCCTCCTGTTGACTTTGTGTTTTCGTTTCTCTGAATTCTTGTGAGATCGCCCTGTGAACAGGCTTCTCTAGAGGATGCCTGTGCCACCGCTTTACACACGGATTTCTTCTTCCTTCTCTGCAGGACAGCTGTGCACGTGTACTGCTGTTTCGGGGTGGAAATAAGGACTTGAAGAACTACAACAGCCAGACCCCATTCCAGGTAAGCGGACTCATCAACCCCCCGAGACGCCATGTCGTCGCGTTCCCACACACCCTCTGTGTGTGCTGACACGAGCTCAGCCCTTCCGTCGGGGACGGGGTCTGTGTGTGGAGCTGCGGCCCTGTTTCAGTTTGCCGGTCCACACTGGCTTCCTTCCAGTTAGACCGAACAGCATCGCTAATGCAGCGATGCCTCCAGGGGGGCCATTCACGCAGGCAGCTTGGGAAAGACAGCAGAGACGTGGATGACGTTCACTGCAGCAGCTGTGGGGCAGTCCTGGCTTCGTGCTGATCCTGGGAATGGGGAGATCTTGGTAAGAATCTACCGGGAGGGAGCTGGCTTGCCATCATCCGGTGCCCTCACCCGGCCTGCTATCCTCGGTGAAGGGTGAACGACCCGGTCCAGAGTGGCCGTGGGGTTACATGGTGGAGTGAGAAGCCAGAGTCCTGATTTTTTTAATTGTGGTAAAATACATATTACACAAAACGTACCGTCGTAGTCACATCAATGTGTACAATTCAGTGACCTTCAGCACATGCACGATGTGGTAGCATCACTTCTGTGTAGTTAAGAACTTTTTCATCACCCCAAGGAAAACTGTACCCACCGACAGTTCCTCCCTGTTCCTCCCTCCCGCGGCCCCTAGGCAACCACTCATCCGCTCTCTTCCCTGTGGACAGGCCTCTTCTGGACATCTCATGGGGAGGGAATCGTACAATAGGTGGTCTTCTGTGTCTGGCTTCGTTTTCAGGGTCTTCTGTGTTGTAGTGTGTATCGCCGCTTCATCCTTTTTTACGGCTAATATCCCATTTTATAAACATGGGGCTCATGGAACTTTGAGGCAGCTGGCCAGATGGTTTAGGGTGGAAAAGCTTGTTTTTTTGGCTATAACTCTTTCAAAGTTATTGAAATGCTTTCTCATCCTAAACACAGCCCTCTCCGCTCGAACTGAACATTGAGGTGACCGCTATTCTTTTTATTTGGAAATAAGTTTTGCATCTTATTGAGCTGAGAGAGGTCTTTCATTTAGACCTGGCTTCCACGGGCGACTTGACTAATCCTCTCCTTAGATATCACTAATACAGACGAGCTTGATGCCTTGAAAATGAACCAGTTCCATCCCCAGACTGGGCTGGATGTCTAACAGTCTTCATTAACCACTTTGCTCAGTTCATGAGAACTGACGGGCCCGGACTTTACCCTGAATCCGTGGCTTGAAGATACGTAATGGGAAATGGGTCATGGAAGTGAGTTCCTGCTGTGCTAATGGGTCTATAAAAACTACGGTTTCGCCCCCAAAGCCTGTTCTCTTTCCAGTGGTGATGATGAGGGAGCCGTGGGCTCTTCCCACTTCGTGCTGGGACACATCTGCCCTTTTGGGCTCAGCAGTGGGTTGGTGGCCTTGGTTTAAATATTTTGTTGCCATTAAATAATATCTTTCTTTGGTCCTTTTTTTTTTTTTTTGAAGTCAGAACGGTGCTTAAATTGCTTAGAAAAGAGCAGCTAATGCCCTTTGATTCATGGTAAAGGCGTAGGTGATAGAAGAGAGCCGTTTCTCCCCTTCTGGGCAAAGGTTTGTAACCGCCACCTGGCGCTCCAGGGGAGTGACTTGTGCACGGCGTCCAGGACAGAATATCACTGTCAGTGACCTCCCTGTGAGTCCCCACTCCTGTCCCGTCACCACGGGCAGCAACCACCTAGTGCAGGGACACCCCTTCTTCCAGGAGGCCTGGCAGGAAGCGTCGTGCGCCCTCCTGGCAGCAGATTCGCGCCAGCTCAGACCCGAGGCCATCTGTCTCTATTTTGCTAACGATAATCAAGTGCCCCAAATGATTCAGGAAGACAATTATGCAAACACGCTTGAATAATAGGACTTTGTGCCCTGCAGACACTGTCCATGTAACGGGCGGAACCAAAGCCTGGGCTGCTTGCCCTGCACGCCCAGCACGGGCTCCGACTGCGTGTGCCGGGAGCTGGTCTCCCCCTCGTGTCTCCCCACCTTCTCGTGTTTTCATGGCACAAAGAGACTTAATTCAGGCTTCGGAGCCTTGCCTGTAAAATGTCCCCGGCATTCACGGTCCTTCCCTCCCGGTGAGGAATCAACACCATTGATTTCGGGGGGAATGATGGCCTGCCCCACCATTTAACAGGGATCCAGTGTGTCCACCTGGGAAGCTTTGATGATATTCAGCTGCTGTTGTGGGCGTGGGCTTTTCTAAGAAACCGTGGAATATTTGACAGACTTCATGTGGCCAAGCTTTGCTTAATGATTTAATACGAAGGCTGGAGCAGCAGCAGCAGGACTCAGGGACTTGAGAGAAATGCAGACCCCCAGGCACCCAGAATCTGAAGCTTGGGCGCAGGGCTTCGGGTCCTGTGTTCTCACAAGCCCCCTAGAGACGCTGACATCCACTCAGGTGTGAGAATCAAGAGAGACAGAGGTGAATTTCTGAAGGAAGTGGTGACGGTGGTGACGGCAGTGACGGCGGTGACGGTGGTGATGATTGTGATGTGACAGTGGTGACGGTGACGGTGGTGACGGTGGTGATGATTGTGATGGTGGTGACGGCGGTGATGATTGTGATGTGACAGTGGTGACGGTGACGGCGGTGATGGTGGTGATGATTGTGATGGTGGTGACGGTGGTGGTGATGGTGGTGACGGCGGTGACGGCGGTGATGGTGGTGACAGTGGTGACGATGGTGATGGTGGTGATGGTGGTGATGATTGTGATGGTGGTGACGGTGGTGACAGTGGTGATGGTGGTGACGGTGGTGATGACGGTGACTGAATCAGCCCGGGCCACCATCACAGAGTACCACAGGCTCAGGGGCTTAAACAACAAACATTTATTCCTCACAGTCTGGAGGCTGCAAGTCCAAGGTCAACATGCTGGCAGATCTGGTTCCTGGTGAGGGCTCTCTTCCTGCACCTACTCATTGGTATTTCTTCTGTACAACATGTAGAAAGAGAGAGAGAGAGCTTTCTGGTGTTTCTTCCTCTTCTTGTAGGAACAAGAATCTCATTTGATTAGGGCCCCACCCTTATGACTTCATTTGAACTTAATTACGTTTCTAGAGGCCCTATCTACAAATATCATCACAACGGGGCTTAGAGCTTCAGCATATGAATTCTGGGGGAGACAATTCGGTCCATAACATTGATGACGATGTTGGTGGTATTGATGGTGGTTAGGGTATTGATGGTCATAGTGATGATGATGAATCTTCCCAGTTGCACAGAATCTTTTTCTAGAAAATATTTATTTGTTTGTTTATTTGGCTGCACTGGGTCTTAGTTGCGACATGCAGGATCTTTTAGTTGCGGCATGTGGGATCTTTTAGTTGCGGCACGCGTGTGAGATCTAGTTCCCTGACCAGGGATCGAACCCAGGCCTCCTGCATTGGGATCGTGGAGTCTTAGCCACTGGCCCACCTGGGAAGTCCCCAGCTGCACAGAATCTTAGAGCTCACAGATGCTCTTTTGTGTGTTCTCGTTTAATGTTCAACAGCCCAACAAGGTAGGCATTTTTTTGCCCAATGTATAGGACACGTGGAATTAGAGACATTAAGCCTAGGAGTCCTGAGTCAGTTAGTGGCCGAGTCTGTGAGCCCCAGGCCTTCTGACCACGGGTCCAGGGCTCTGTGGTCTGGGGTGAGGCAGGCACATCCTTCTGGCCTATGATTCATCTTGTATCCTGAGATGGAGCGCACAGCATCAGGGATTCCTTGCTTTTTGGATCGCTCAGTCCAAGGGAGCAAACCTTTCCTGGTTCTGAAGATAAAGAGAAATGGGAAGGAAGGAATTCTGTGGAGGTGGAAGGTCTAAGCGAAGGGGGAGTACAGCTGGGGTGGGGGACAGAGGAACGGCCGTCTGCAGGTGGGCTGTGATGTGCGCTGGGTTAGGCGCCGGTGCATGAAGGTGCCGTGTAGGTGTGGTTCACATCTGCAGTTGACTCAGTAAAGGAGATGAGCCTTCCAGGACGTGGTGGGGCCTCATCCCATCAGTCGGAGTCCTTGGGAGCAAAAACTGGGGTTCCCGAGAAGAAGGAATTCTGCCTCCACACTGTAACACGGAGACCCCGCCTAGGGTTCCCGCCACCGGCCTGCCCCACTATCACATGGGCCAATTCCTTAAAATAAATCTGTGCGTGCATGCGTGTGTGTGTGTGTACACATCCGATGGGTCTGTCTCCCTGGAGAGCTCTGGCTGATACCCGGGAGGATTGATTTGAACCCTTCTTGCCCCCAGCAGCTCCATTCCAATGGACCTTCGTGGTTTTGGAGGTAAGGATTCCAGCCCCTGTGTGTTTGGGGAAGCAGCTCTGCCCCAACACGTGTCACTGTTGTGTCCTCCGCAGCTGCTCATCAGATGTCCAGAAGCAGAGAGGGAGGAGAGGATGAGGAAGACAGGGAAAGGCAATGAGAGACATTCTGGAAGGTCTGACGTCCAATTGTCATACAGGGAGGGGCGTGTGAGGACAAGATGCCAGGGGACAGAGAAGTCCTGGCCGTGGGATCTTTTTGGTGAACATCGTGCCCGGGTACGCTGGCTGCCGCCCAGGGAACAGGGGCTGTATGCCCCGCCGGGCACTCAGTCTTTAACACGCGTCATTCCTGATGCTGGCTCCCATCGTCCCCACTGGATGGAGAGGTGGGTGGACGCCGGGGTCTGCAGCTCGAAGGGTACGGTGAGGGTTGCCCACAGCCCGGGGCCCTGAGTCCTTCCTCCACCGTCACTCTGGATGTAGGAGGAGGAGAGAGGCCAGAGCCAGGATGGAGGCGTTTTAAATTCCTCGGGTCTTAGGCAGTAAATCATGGGGCCGAGCCGGGCGTTGGCAGCCGCCCATAAATCCACTTCCTGGAGCCCCTCCCTCTGTGACTGACGCTCTGATGCCCAGGAACTGGCCGAGCCGTCGCATGTTCCCTGGGGGCCACTCCACTCTCAGGAATGACCTTGGGTCTCTCCTGGAGTGTCAGATCCCGGCTCTTGTCCTTCAGGTCTATGAGCATCTCCCGGAGCTCTGATGGCACTCGCTCATCCAGGGCACAGCTGGGGAGGGATGGAGGTTCTCTCAGGTCACACCTGACGCCGTGCAATGCAGTGATGCCTTGCGAGTGACCAAGTCTCCCCGTCCTTCTCCGTGTGCTCCCAGCTGCTGCTGCTGGGTTGGAAGGCGGCCCAGAGACAAAGGCAGCCTGACACCCTGGGGGCTGTTCGTGTTCCGGATGTTGTACTTTTCCTGGGAAATCGATGGAATCCGCTCAGCAGGCATTTCGAGGCCCTGCGTCCTCCACTTGTCCTTCTGAACTTCTTTCTTCGTTAGTCACTCAACAGTAAGACTTCAGCAGCATTTTGTCGAAATCCACACAGATTGTAGAGCAAGGTCAAGGCGCTGTCGTTCTCTCCTGTGACCTTATGCTTCCCCGTTGCATGTCGTGAGCAGGGTCCCAGGCCTCTCCTGCTGTGCTGCCTTCTGTGCCACAAATGGCGTGAGGTGACATCGCGAAATTGCAGAGTTAACACAAGACTGCATTAAAGGCACAGACACACATGCACACACACACAGACACATGGACACACAGATACACACACGCGCACACACAGACACAGGGACACACAGATACACGCGCACACAGACACATGGACACACACAGATACACACACGCGCACACAGACACATGGACACACACGCGCACACACAGACACATGGACACACAGATACACACACGTGCACACACAGACACATACACGTGCACACACACCAACACATGCACACACACGCACACGCACACAGAGACACATAGACACACATACACACACGCGCGCACACAGACACATGGACATGCACACACATAGACACAGACACGTGCACGCACAGACACGTACACGCGCACACACACCAACACATATGCACACACACAGACACGCATGTGCACGTGCACACATGTGGACATGCACGTGTGCACACACTCAGGCCCTCTGGAGGAGCGCGTCAAGCTCCGGGTTCAGAGGCCGTGACCATGCCTGTAACTCCATCCCTGCCGGGCACACCATGGCTCCTCCCCTCGTCCTCTGAGGCGGTCACAGGGCCTCCTTCCCCCCCTGCTCAGGGAGACCAGCACCCACGTGACCCCTGCACGCCACCCACGATGGGCCCAAAGACAGATCCCAGCTTGACCTTCAGCTCACCTGGACCCGTGCACCTGGCCTCACACCTGGGCCACGTGGATGTTCTGTGTCTGGGTGGGTGGACCAGCCGGGGGAGGAGCGGGGACTGTGGTGAGGGGGGACCAGAGCCTCATGGGCACGTCGTGGCAGGTGACCAGAAGAGAAAGCAGGGCTGAGTGAGGGGCCCGAGGACACAGGTGTGAGGCGGTGACACATCTGTGGAGCGGAGGCGGGGGCCACTGTGTGGGCACAGCATTCCAGGGGGACGGGGCATGAGCAAAGACCAGGGGTCAGGGAAGAGCGTGGCGTGTTCGGGAAGGAGGCGACCCCTACGGCAGGCACGGGGTGAGGGCTGCAGGAGCCCCCACGTGGAAGGGCAGTGCTCTGGGCTGAATAACGGCCCCAGAAGATTTAGGTCCTAATCCCCGGAACCTGCAAATGTGACCTTGTACGGCAAGGACTTCACAGAAGGGGTTAAGCATCTTGAGATGGGGGGTTACCCTGGATTATCCGGGAGGACTCGGTGTCATCACAAGGGTCCTCCTAACGGGATATGCACAGAGGAGGCCACGTGGAGACGGAGGCAGAGGCTGGAGGGACACGGCCACAAGCCAAGGAGCACCTGCAGCCCCAGAAGCTGGAGAGGCAGGAGAGACCCTCCCCTGGAGCCTCTGGAGGGAGCTCGGCCCTTCCCACACCTGGTTTTGGCCCAGTGATGCTGATTTTGGACTGTGGCCTCCAGAACTGGATACGGTTCTGCTGCCTGAAGCCGGTTGTTTGTAGTCATTTGTTCCAGTGGCCCCAGGACACTGACACAAGAGCCCACTGGTGGTTGTCAAGTTGCGAGCCCACAAGTTCCTACTGCTCAAGTCCCCGGGCGCCCTCCTGCCTGGCCCTGCACCAGGCTCACTCCTTGGTTTCCCTTCTGCCCTCTGTGAAAATTGTCACCAGGTTGGGTGCATCTCTGCTCTTTGCCACCAATGAAAGCTACTAGGAAAGCCACGGTGTGGGAGCTGGGCCGTACAGCCACCCGAAGGTGACATCTGCATTGCTCGTGGTGTGTCAAGTCCCACATTGGCCTCTGTGACACGTCCCACAGGCGGGGTGGCTCAGACAGGCGTTTATTACTCACGGTCCTAGAGGCGGGGAGGCCAAGGTCAAGGTGCCAGCCCTCTGGTTCCTGGCGAGGGCTCTCTTCCTGGCTTGCAGATGGCCGCCTTCTCTCTGTGTCCTCACGTGGCCTCTCCACTTTCAAGCCCCCTTCACGTGTGCTCTGTGAGAAGCAGCATTTAAACCCTCACAGGGTGGGTTAGGAAATATCAGGTTTCAGCTGAGCCCTTTCCATGAGTGACAGTGAAAAACTATTTTTTTCTGTCCAGCCAGATTCTTTTTGCTTCTTTGCGTGTGTTTCTCTGGTGTGTTTAGAAGCAGCTCGGTGGGGCGGGAGCAGGGCACCGCTGGTACCTGCCTCATGTCTTGGAATCTGCTGACCTTCCACGGGGCAGACCACATGCCACGGGCCGGGGCACCCCGCTCTCCCACATTTGTTGGTGGAATGAGCCGCAGTCTGCAGTTTGCCACCTGCCATCCAGATGGTGGATCTCAACCCAGAGACTTTGTGGCCTGCCCAGAGTTTTTTAAAAACGAAATTCTTTGCCAACATTTAAATATGCAGAGATTTGGTATAAACATTCCGATTTCCAGCTCCCCTCGAATAATTAGGAAGCGTGGGCACGCGCAGGCAGCCTTTGTGTGTGTTGGCATTTGGCCAGGTTTGGGGAGCACTGCCCCTTTGGGAAGGTCGCCACTTGCCGGCCTGCTGCAGTCCCTACCGCTCCTTACTGCCCCCCCCCCCACCCCGCCTCTTCCCCTTTGTGGCCTGGCCGGTCCCTCTAAGCCCTCCTGCCCGTGATCCCTGCTTAGGGCATGCTGTTGGGGAAGCCATTCATTTTTAAGTAGCTTCCTTAAAAAGTTCTTCTTATTTGGGATTCAGACTCTGTGTTCCCATAGAAACGGGGAAGAGGAAGTCGTGTTTCAGATTCGGGCACAGGAACCTGGGAAACCCGTGTTTTGGCTGATCTACTGTGCTGATCTATGATGAAGAAGAATCGGGTTTCAAGTTCATTATTCCAGCCAGTACACACAGAGTTCCTGGTTAGAGCCACGCTCCCTTCTAGGTGCTGGGAAATGCATCAATGAACGGCGACGCCCCTGCTCTCACGGAGTGCGCATTAGTCAGACTTATGGGGAACAATTAAACAGATATACAGGGAACGCGTCAGGGCTGCTAACTTACTTGAAGAGAAGCAGAGTGAGCGGGTAGAGACACAGGGGTGTCTCTCTACCAGGCTGTATCATGATGGGAGCCTTGCACGACCTCTGATGTTTGAGCAGACGCCAGGAACGAGGGAGGGCGTGGGCCATGCTGGTATCTGGGGGACGGGAACCGGCATATGCAAAGGCCCTGGGGTCAGAGCATGCCTGGCCTGTTTGAGGAGCAGCCAGGAGGCCAGCCAGTGGGGGAGCGGGCAAGTGGAGGCCAGAGAGGCCCCGTGACTCGGAAGGACTTTGGGCTTTACTCTGAGCAAGACGTGCAGCACCCACAGAAGAAAACTCTAAAATGGGAATCAACCCATCCCATCCGACAGCCCACCATGGTCCCATATGAAAAGCAGGGCTGATTTTTACCCTTTGAATGACATGAGTGAGGGGTGCCCCATGAACTGAACCAGCCAGGGGTCAGGACAGGGAGATTTTCCTAATTAATTGGTTGGTTGATTGATTGTGCAACATCAGGGGAGGGGTGGCAAGGTGGAGAACAAGACTGTGACGGATGTGTCTCGAGGTCAGAATCATGAGGGCCCCGGGGGGCCCTGGGTAGGCGCCTGGTCAGGGGCAGGGGGTGAGTCATCAGAGCTCTTCCCCGGAACCCCTGCACCGCAGCTGAGGTGGGAAACCCAGGTTTCACGAGTTTAAAGTTACGCAGTCTGTCCCCCTAAACAGAGCACTGTGCGGCCAGCCTTGAGACGCCCCCCACCCACCCTCCCATCCCCGGGCACGTGGGCAGGGCTGGGCCGGGGCCCAGGGAGGTCAGCTGGCAGGTGCTGCTGTCCACGAGCTGAGAAAAGCACGCCCAGTCCCCAGGTAACGTGTGAAGTTCAGGAAGCATGTGGGCACCTGACCCTATTATGTAAAAATGAAGGTGAGACGGTCACCGGTCCACAGCACCAGAAAATAGAGGCGAAGAGCATTAGGGAAACCGCCCCGCCTGCCATCAGTGCACAGAGCGAGGAGCCGGCCCGACCTCAGGTCAGGACCCCAGAGACTCTGGGTGTTGGAAGCAAGGCTCCTCTGTGTTGGGGATTGCAGGTAAGGCTGGAAACGGGTGTGTTGGTTGAATCTACTAGGCCCGTATGACCAGGCTCATGGGGACCTCGCTGACCTCACAGCTTCCAACTCACTCCCTTTGCCCTAGACACCCTGGCCCCTGCTGTTCCTCAAGCACGCCAGACACACGCTTGCCCCAGGGCCTTTGCACCTGCTGTCACCTCTGTGAGTAGGACCCCTCCCCCAAGTATCCTGTGCTTCATTCCCCCCCATGAAAGCCCCCGGGGGGCGTCCTCCCACTGGCAAGAGCAACCTACCACATCCAGAGTTTCCATTCTGCATGCAAACGCTTCAAATCGAAAATAGGAACAGACAGCTGAGAATCACCAGCATTAAGGGAAAACTGCCAACATGAAAGGCAGACACCAAACAAGCAGAAATAAAGATGATGGGTAGAAACTGAGAAATTTAGAGAACGGAAGGGGACTTCAAAAATATATACCCCAGGGGGCTTCCCTGGTGGCACAGTGGTTGAGAGTCCGCCTGCCAATGCAGGGGACATGGGTTCGTGCTCCGGTCCGGGAGGATCCCACATGCCGCGGAGCGGCTGGGCCCGTGAGCCATGGCCGAGGCCATAACAGTGAGAGGCCCGCATACCACAAAAACAGACAAACAAACAAACAAACAAAAAACAAAACAACAACAACAACAAAAATATATATATATACCCCAGGGACTTCTCTGGTGGTCCAGTGGGTAGGACTCTACGTTCCCAATGCAGGGGGCCCAGGTTCAATCCCTGGTCAGGGAACTAGATCCCACATGCATGCCACAAGTAAGAAGTCTGCATGCCACAACTAAGAGCCCACATGCTGCAACTCAAGATCCCACATGCCACAACGAAGACCCGGCATAGCCAAAATAAATAAATAAATAAAATGTTTAAAAAATATATATATGTGTATGTACCCCATCTCCTCAGTGTGATAAGAGAGGATAAAGCATTTGTGAAGTGAGGGTTGAAGGGGCTCATGACAAGTAATAATGGCAGCTAAGCTATGAGCGCAGCCTTGCTGAAGAGGACCAGAGATGGACGGGAGAACTGAGACGTAAGGTAATCCGGGAGTTGGGAGAGGGTTTGACACCTGAATGATGGAATTTCCAGGGAGAGCAGAAGAAATCAGCAAAGACATCATTCAAGACAATGCCACCCATCAGAAGGACATGAGATTCCCAATTGGAAAAAGGCCCGTGAGCTTCCAGTATCAAATGTGGGCAAGTGTCCACAGCAAGGACAGGGCTCGTGAGAGCCCAGAACTTCGGAACTAAAAATAAAAATGCGATCCTTAGATTTCAAAAAGGGAAAAGCCATTTCCACATGGAGGATCGGGAGTCAGACATTTCAGCAACAGCGTTGAAAGCTCATGGACCGTGAACTTCATCCTCCAGGGCAGACGTCACCTGGAAACGAAGGCAGCGGAGAGATGGCCTGACGTGCTTGCAGCTGGAGAGGAGGCCTCTGTCAGAACCTGGTGATCCATTAATTACGGGTCAGTAGAAGAGCAGAGTTTTAAAGGTGGCTGTTATTCACTCACGGGAGAGAGACCCATACTCGGCTGCGGGAAAGATGGAGTTAGCCATCCTAATGTAGACACGGGGTGATGATTAACCAAAGCAGGGGACGCACCTGTACTGGGCTGTATGGTGGATGAGCTGAGCCCTCGTCTTCCACAGCAGGATGTCGACAACTAATATTTAAATGGAAAGAAATCAAGACAGCACCAGGAGTGTGCTGTTTAGAAGGAGGCAGCAAAGGACTGAGAAAGCAAGCGTGAACATGGTCTGGGGCGTGTGTGTGTAGGCAGTAGGGGTGTGGACAACCGTGTAGAAGGATTTGACTTTTCAGACCATGCATCCAGATGTGTGGCACCTAGAGGCAAAAATTTGATTTCATTTTTTTAAAGGCAGTCTTTCCTGTTCCCCCTTCCCCCTTACCATGAGCTCACCTTTGCCCGGTGAACTCCTATTCACCCTTCAAAACCAAAGCCCTCTCTCTGCAGGCTGCTCTCCTGCAGCCTTGGGCTGTCCCAGTGGTGCTTTCCTTTTGGTGCCCGTGTTACTTGATGTGCACCTGTAACATAATGTGTCAGCGTGGACGGTTTCTGCATCAGTCACCCAGCTACACTGTAAAGTTCTTTGAGGAGGAGATGCCCCGTCTCTTCCATCTTTGAAGTCCGAGTGCCCAGCGGCTGATGATGAACACACCTAACTGGAGATGGAATGAGCTGTGACTGGGCAGCTGTCCTTGGTCACCTGTCAGGTAATCCTTGTAACTCCTCACACTGGCCACTAGGTGGCAGCGTTAACTTGGGACGACTCGGTCCAGGTGTGCAGGTGGGGCAGCCAGGGTGCTGCCGATATTTTTTTGTAATTGGAGTGTAGTTGATTTACAACGTTGTGTTAGTTTCAGGTGTACAGCAAAGTGATTCAGTTATACGTACACATATATCCACTCTTCTTTAGATTCTTTTTCCCATATGGGTCATTACAGAGTATTGAGTAGAGTTCCCTGTGCTATGCAGTAGGTCCTTATTAGTTATCTATTTTATATATAATAGTGTGTATATGTTAATCCCAATCTCCTAATTTATCCCTGCCCCGCTTACCCCCTTGTAACCGGAAGTTTCTTTTCTACCTCCATAGCTCTATTTCTGTTTTGTAGATAAGTTCATTTGTACCCTTTTAAAATTTATTTTTATTTATTTATTTATTTTTGGCTGTGTTGGGTCTTCGTTTCTGTGCAAGGGCTTTCTCTAGTTGTGGCGAGCAGGGGCCACTCTTCATCACGGTGCATGGGCGTCTCACTGTCACAGCCTGGCTCCAGACGCGCAGGCTCAGTAGTTGTGGCACACGGGCTTAGTTGCTCTGCGGCATGTGGGATCTTCCTGGACCAGCGCTCGAACCCGTGTCCCCTGCATCGGCAGGCAGATTCTCAACCACTGCGCCACCAGGAAAGCCCTGTACCCTTTTTTAGATTCCATATAAGTGATATCATATGATATTTGTCTTTCTCTGTTTGACTTACTTCACTCAGTATGACAACCTCCAGGTCCATCCATGTTGCTGCAAATGACATTAGTTCATTCTTTTTTTATGGCTGAGTAATATTCCATTGTCTATATGTACCACATCTTCTTTATCCATTCCTCTTTTGATGGGCATTTAGGCTGCTTCCATGTCATGGCTACTGTAAATAGTGCTGCAGTGAACACTGGGGTACAGGATGGTGAAGATTGATGTTTACTATTTCTATCCTGAAGAAACACGTCCTGAATGTCAGTTCTGGAATTGTTCATCAATTTGAAGTGAAGTAGAAATGACCCTGTATCAGTCAGCTCCGGCTGCCATAAAAGAAGATCACAGATGGGGCAGCTTAAAGAGCAACATTTATTTCTCACAGTTCTGGAGGCTGGAAGTCTGAGATCAAGGTGCCACCTCCTCTGGTGCCTGGTGAGGGCTCTCTTCCTGCCTTGCAGATGGCTGCCTTCTCACTGTGTCCTGGAGAGAGAGATCGCTGGTGTCCCTTCTTATAAGGGCACTGATCCCATCGTGACCTCCTCCAACCCCCTCCTCCTCCCAAAGGCCCCACCTCCAAATACATTCCACTGGGCGTTAGGGCCTCAACACAGGAATTTGGGAGGGGGGAGGACACATGCAGTCCTTAAACCCAAACCACAAGACCAGGAGACGTTTTGGGCCAAGTTTTTCTCAGTTTGCTGTAATGCTTCTGTCATCTGTAGTTTCACATTTGACTTTGAATGGTACCCTGCTGTCCCTCTGCAGATGTAATTCTGGGAGCAGTCATGCGTACACGTGTGTATCAGGTTAGAAAACTACCCAGTTCATCAGAAAACGCCTCTGCAGCTTTCTAGAAAGAGGGAGGAGGGTGGAGAGACCGGCATTTACTGAGTGTCCACTGTGGACCATGCAGGGGGATTTTATTGGGAGAATGTGGTCTTCAGATGCCCTGCACGTTTAAATATCTTGAACCCCTTTTACAGATGAGCTAGTAAAGGCAGAATTGAAATTTGGGGCTGTCGGACTCCAAACTACGTCCCGTCTCTAATCGGCCCGTCTGCCTCCTGGGATTCAAGCTTCTGACCCCCTGTTAATCTTGGCCCCCTGCCCAGAATGAGTGCAGCCTCTGCTGTTCCCACAGGTGAACTCGCAGGTTGGCTAGTGAGTGAGGGGCCCCCCAGGACCCCCGCTCGGTACTTGTTGGTTCAAGTTGGTGTTTCTCCCCTTTCTTTCCTAATCGCCGTCCCGCCCCCCGTGGCATTTCTGCACCGCAGATACACCGTGAATCCTTTCTAGACGCTGTCCCTATGGCTGCACTTTATGCATGGAAAGAGGAAAATATCTTTGTCCCCCTGAGAACTGATCTTCATCTCCTTTCAGAATGGCTTAAGGCATCTGAGCTTTCTGTTTTGGGGAAAATGCCAGTTTTTGTATATAATTAAGCCACTTCTGTTGGGGATCATCAGAAAGGAAAAGGACAATAGGGGAAGGGCAGAAATATAGGAGCTCCCCGGGGCTGCAACAAACTGACAATAGCTGGGTGGCTTATAACAGCACAAGTGTATCTTCTCACAGTCTGGAGGCCAGAACTTTGAAATCAAGGTGTCAGCAGGGCCGCGTTCCCTCCCAAGGCTCTAGGGGAGGGTCCCTCCTGCCTCTTCCAGGTCCTGGGGGCTCCGGGGTCCCTGGGCTTGTGGCTGCAACCCTCCCGTCTCTACCTCTTCTTCATGTGGCCTCTCCTGCTCATCTGTATTCAAATCCCCCTCTGCCTCCCTCTTATAAGGACACCTGTGATGACATTTAGGGCCCCCCCAGATAATCCCGGCTTATCCCATGTCCCCATCTCAAGATCCTTAACTTTATTACACCTGCAGACCCCCCTTTTTGCCATGTAATCCCTGGTCAGGTTCCAGAGATTCGGACCTGATGTCTTTGGGGGGCCATTAATCTGCCCACACGAGAGCAAAAGAGTAACCAAGCAGAGGAGAGGGTTCTGGATGGGAAGAGGGCAGAGGGACCCCCGCCTTAGAACTGCCTTTCCTGACCTGGTGGGGGAGGGGGCAGAGGCACGAGAACTTCTGCATGTCCAGGTGGACCAGGGAGGCCAGAGTGACCGAAACCCAAAGGCCTTGAGCCGTGCATGGAACCCCGGGCACGGGGCAGGGCCGATGGCAGACTTGGTGCCCATCACCGGGGGGACCACAGGAGTGCAGCAGACGCTGAGAAGCTCCCAGCGAGACCTGCGGCCAGGGATGGGAGGTGACAAGGAGCTGCCTGGGGCCACCATCTTGACGCCCTGGGACGCATGGGTATGCCTCCCCCATTCTGTAGATCCCTCCTGCCCCCACCCCATCCCGGCCGTTACCCCCTCAGCCCTGAACCCTGTGCGCGCCTCCCGATTCCACCGGCCTCTCGCCGGCTCCCGGCCCCCGGTGACGGTCCACGGGGCGGAGTCCATTCCTGCACCTCCCAGCTGCGAGGCCGCCTCCCTTGATTCCCATCTCCCCCGCTTCCCTCTTGCGCTGCCTGACTCTGACCTCTGGGACTTTGCAGATGCTGTTCCCTCTGCCTGGAACTCGCCTCCCTCCCTGCACTGCTCAGCCGGCTAGGTTAGGGCTAGGGCCCCCAGGGAAGCTCCAGTCCTTCCCGGAAGTGGGGCGTGATGCCCCAGCAGCACCCCTCACCTGCATCGTCATTGCCTCTGGGGTCTTCGTCTGTCTCCCCCACGGGTGGTGTGTTTCCACGGGGCAGAACCTCACCTCGCTCCCCGTGGGTCCTCAGATGACCCTCCACGGGTGGCCAGTAAACGCCTGCTTATAGGTTGAATTTCAGTGAACAGAACTGTATCTACGTGGGCTTTTATAAGTGCTGGCGTGGCCTCCAGCCCTTTAAGCCTTGTGATGCGTTTAGCCCTTGGGTTAACGTGAGTGTCCATTTTGAGGGACTTGCCCTTCCTCGTTGGGGAGGGAACCCTGTGTTCCAACAAGATCCCAGAGCTTTAGCTCGATTGGTGACATTCATGAAGGCTGCCTGCCTTCCCCGCTCAGCGTCACCCACTCCTCTGACCGTCCCTTCCAGGCACAGGGGTTAAAGGTGTGCCTGGGACCGCCCCCCAGTGATGCTGGTCTCCTGAAAACCTTCTGGGATTCTGTTCTCACTCTCCTGTCTTCCTGTAGCTGTGGCCTTGCCCAGTCCTCAGACGATTGGCTGATTCAGGGTCAATTAGATTTTGTCCCCTAGAAAATTAGGATGAGGGGAGAGAGGGCGGGGTTATAAAGACCCCCTGGCAACCCAGAGCCTGGGGAAGCAGAGGGAGAGTGGGGTGGGACACAGCGATTGGAGGAAGCCGGGGAGGAGACAATGTGGATTGAGAGAGAGTAAGACAGACACACACACAGACTCCTGCACACCCATGTACACACACACGCACGTGCAGATGAAGAGGTCAAACGTCCTGCACTAGGTTTCCATGAGATTCCCCCAAACCACCTTTTTGGTCGAGCCAACCAGTTGGTTTGCGTTCATCAGATACAAGCAGTTCCCAGGTTGAACAGGGACGGTGCCGGGTCAGACCCAGATGTTCTTCCTCTGAGTCCCACCTCTGTTCCACCACGTCTGCCCGCCTCACGGTTCACACGTCTTTCCCACGGCTGTCCTTTGAGCCCCACCAAGTGCCAGGCTCTGGGGGCACTCGGCGGGCATGTGGTCACCTTGGGTGAGAGGTAAATGCCAGGTGCACAGAGAAGGGAACAGACAGAGGCTAAAGGACGGGTCACCGTCACCCCCGAAGGCGGCACCAAGCCCGTGTGGCCACAGGAAGCCCTTTTCCAGCGTGTGTCTGGCGCGTGGGCCGTCCACGAAGGTAGGGCTGACCCTGCCCCCCCGGGCCCTCGGGAGGCTTAGGGTCAGGGAGACACCAAGGGGGTGACGATGACGCAACCACCTGCTTCTCTCTGCAGCTCCGCTGGGGAGGGTCTCATTCAGGCCTGGGGCCTCCAAGCTGGGTTCTCAGCACGGCCAAGTGACAGATCTCGGGGAAGGGCTCTGGCGTTCCTGTCTGCTTCTGGGTTTTGGACATTTCCCTGACTGCCACGTGGCTTCGGGACTTTTAGAAGATCTCTATGCGCTCCCTCACCTCGAGAGACACTCTCTTCCACCGCCTCTCAAGTTTTGAAAGCATCTGGGCATGTGCTGTTGTTTGTTTATAACACTTCCTCCAGACGTAAGCAATATCGATCCTATTACTTTATTAAAAACCCAGAGTCCCCCTGCACGGCGTCTTAGCTTGTCCAGGGCTGGCATGTCCCATTCTGATGCCAGGCGGAAGAGCGGGGTTTGGGCAGGACAGAGGTGCCTGTCTAATGCCACAGATCTCAGGCTTGCAACTTAAAAGCTGCAGCTAGCGGCGACATTTCAGGAAAGGTCACGCCGATCAACAAATCCCAGGGAGGGAAAGGGACACCGACGAGTGAATTCCAACGTGGACTGTTGTTTCTCCCAGGAAATTCGGTGTTAACTGAATCATGCCAGGGACTGACGATGGGTACCAGTGAATTTACGCTCCCTTTGGTGTATTCGGGGATTTTCACTTCCTCTTAATCTCTGGCCCTTCTTCAGGGAGGGCTGTCGGCAATGGGGGTGAGCAGCTGGGCCCGGGGAGTTGGGGGTGGGTAAGACACAGGTCCCCCCAGAGCTCACCTGGCCAGCACCAGCTCCCGTCGGTGGAGAACTGTTTTGCTCATGCTTCTAGGTGCTGACGTGGTCATCAGAAACCAAAAGGATTGCCAACAAAATGGACAAATAAGTAGCCCAGACAAACGGGGGGGTCGCGCTTCTTTTGCCTTGTTGCTTTGAAGGTATTTATAAGTTCTCAAGTTGGTCTTAGCACTGGGATTCTTCCCCCATCGCTTTTGAACGTTTTGGGAATAGGCTCTAGAGAGCTGGCATTTAAGGGAAGGATATTTATTCAAGAGAGAGGAGGCCCCGCCAGCTGTGACGGTGATAAGGCCAAATGGATGTCAATTCCTCTGCGACTTCAGCCTCGGGACCCAGGAGTGGTACCCACCGTGGGGTTTGGCCTGTGCCGCTGGAGTGGGGATGCAGGCCCACGTTGGTCCCTGTTGCACGTGAACCCCAAGCTGCCTGTGATGGAGGCCTCCAGACCCATGCTTTATTAGAAGCACTTCACAGTGCAGGGTCCAGCCTAAAATGCCTGTTAGCGTCACAAAGAAGGAACTTGGTATAAAGGTTTGTCCCGCTTTTCAGAACTTGGAGTTTTAAAAGCATCATCGAGCCGCCTTCTCGCACACGGCTTTCTTGTCTTAGCAAAGCGTCTTCTGGGCAGAGTTTGTGTTTTGTTCGTCTCTTAATTAAAGCCAAGGGCCCAGCTCAGGATTCAGCACAGAGTAGGGGTGCTTGTTGATTGAACCAATGAATAAAAAATAAGTTAGCGTACCAGGTTTGGAGAAGACCTCATGCCCAGACAGAATAGCATTGGTTGACCTTTAGATTTTAGGGTGTTAGGAAGGCGGGCATGACCCACAGTGACCTCCTGAGTTGGATTCGGGACAGCTCAGCTGCGAGCCCATAGGCCCCAGCTAACCACGTCATCAGGAGTAGTTACTAACTTAAGACTCAGTTTTTCTATCTGTGAAATGGGACTAGTAAACACAGCCACTTGACTGTGGACAGTACGTGGGATAGATGGAATAGGGCAGCTAACACAGGTCCACACTCCAGCTCCATCACTTTGGTTTATATCCTGGTCCCTGGCAAGATGCAGGCAGCTCAAGACAGGAAAGTTCTAGAACGAAGTCCAGTGGTTGACGTGACTGGCCTTGGTTAGTCGGGCCAGCTCGTCTGCTGGGCGGCGTCTCATCTCGGACCTCAAGTGGCTCGTCTGTTAAGCGGCGACGGTTCTGCCCATCCTGGGGAGCCCTCGTGTCCACTGCAGATCATTTGCCCGTCAGCGCTTAGGATGAATCGCTGTAGTGACCGTCCTGGCTGGTGGCTGAGGGAAGACGTCTTGGCTCGTACGAGACCACCATGGTGCTCAGCTCCGGGGGACTCTCGGTACCCACCTCTGCCAAACAGACTCCCTGAAAATACGGTGTGTGTCCCGGGTGGGATGCCCCACTTCCTCCTGGGGGGGGCACCCCTTTGCCTGGGTGTGCACTCTGTGAGGGTTCCTGGCCCCCTGACTGTGATGTGATGGTCCAGGCTTGTTCATCATTGAGCAAATTTACTGAAAACCTTGTGAGTGTCTGTGGGTCCAGGGAAGGGACATCCCGCAGTGCCAGCTCCCTGCTGTCCCCGAGCCAAACTCCGTCAGGGGGAATCCCTGCTACCTTCTGAGTTACGTGCCTGGTCTCCTCTGTCCTGAGGGGCTCCCTTCTCACGCTGAATCATTACCATCAGTGCTTTTCGATGTAGCCTCTCTTCTGTTGTCGAGTACATGCAATAGTGAGCATCATGCAGTCAGAGGGGTCTTGTATCTGATGAAGCACCGTCGTCACAGTGGCCGTAGACACTGGGAGTTGCGGGGGGGAGGGGCGGATGTTTGAGGGTAACTTGGCCTGGGGCCCATCCAACATCTGAAAGCTGAGTGAGTAACAGCTCGGAAGCAAGAAGGCAGGTGGGAAGGGCGGCTTTTCAGACTGGGGGCCGCGTGTTTGGAGGTCCCACGGCCCAGAGATGCTGGCTGTGTGGGGCGGGGGATGAGAAAGGCGGAGGGGAGGCTGGCCCGATGCGGGGCCGTGTTCCCTGCGGCACTGAAGGCCATGGGTGGATTCTGGGTTTGCGATAAGAGGTGAACACCTGGTATTCATGCACTGTATTTTTGTTATTTTTGTTTGTTTGTTTGTTTCTTAAAGGGCTTCAAATGCTTGGCTTTTATTTATTTATTTATTTATTTATGGCTGTGTTGGGTCTTCGTTTCTGTGCGAGGGCTTTCTCTAGTTGTGGCAAGCGGGGGCCACTCCTCATCGCGGTGCGCGGGCCTCTCACTATCACGGCCTCTCTTGTTGCGGAGCACAGGCTCCAGACGCGCAACCTCAGTAGTTGTGGCTCACGGGCCCAGTTGCTCCGCGGCATGTGGGATCCTCCCAGACCAGGGTTCGAACCCGTGTCCCCTGCATTGGCAGGCAGACTCTCAACCACTGCGCCACCAGGGGAGCCCTTTGTTGTTGTTTTGTTATGTTTGCTTTCTGAAAATTACGGTAAAACACACGCATCCAATGTTGCTAGATCTTCCCGCTTTTCAAGGGAATTCAGAAATTCAGATTCTTTTCAATTGTGGTAAAACATCCATAATGTAGAAATTAGCACCGTAACCATCTTTAAGCACACAGTTCAGTGGCGTTAAGTACATTTACAATGTCGTCCAACCATCCCCACCATGCATCCCCAGAACTTCTTCATCTTCAGAAACGGAAGCTCTGTCCCCATCAAACACCCACTCGCCTCCCCGCTCCCAGCCCCAGACACCCACCATCCTACTCTCTCTCTTTGAACTTGATACCTCTAGGGACCTCATATGAGTGGAATCAGACAGGATTTGTCCTTTTGTGTCTCTCTTATTTAACTTAGCATCATGTCCTCAAGGTTCATCCATGTTGTAGCGAGTGTCAGAATGTCCTTCCTTTTTAAGGCTGAGTAATACTCCCTTGTAGGAATGGACCACATTTTGTTTATCCGTCATCCATCCTGCACACCTGGGTTGCTTCCAGCCTTTCGCTATTATGAATAATGCTGCTATGAACATAGGTGTACAAATGCTTCTTCAAGTCCCTGCTTTCACTTCTTTGGGATAAATACCCAGAAGTGGGAGTGCGGTGTCAGGTGGTAGTTTTATGTTTAATTTTTTGAGAAACCTCCATACCCTCTTCCACAGCAGCTACACCGCTTTACATTCCCACCAACAGGGCACAAGGGTCCAGTTTCTCCACATCCTCCCCAGTACTGGTGGTTTTCAGTTTTGTTTATATAGTAGTCATACTGATGGGTGTGAGGTGCTGTGCTATGTGATTTTAGTAGTTCTGTTTCTGTGGCAACCACCAGAACAAGATTGCAAGGAGGCCACGAGCCTGAGCAGGGCGGTGGTTAGGAGACCCCACCCACCCCTCCAGGTGGTGGACCCCGTGTGGGATCTTTGAGTCCTGGTTACATCTCGGCTGCCTCTGTACTAACAGAAGACCCGACAGCTGTGAGAGGAGAGGATGCCTGCTCACACCCTGGGGCGCTGTGGCCCAGCAGCTGAGCGGGAAAAGTGGAAAACAGAGCTGGTTTCCTGGGAATCGGCCTGAAGTTAGTGACATGGGTGCCCCCTGCTCTCTGGCCAGTTTTTTTGCACCTGCTGCCCCCTGGCCGGGACACCACAGTCATGGGGCCCATCAGAGCCTCGTTGCTTCTGCTGCCAATTGGGTTTGAGATCCCTTATTCATCCTGTTCCTGGGTGTCTAAGCTGAGACCCCGCTTTGTATAGGCCGGGGTTCAAGATGAAAACTGGTGCACCTGGAAATTAATATTTCCCTTGCCTCTTGTCAGAGACAATGACTTTGTTTCCTCAAAGGGACTTTGCTTTTGTGGCTGAGGTTTCCATCGCCAAGGCAGAACCAGCCCTTTTGTCTAGAACCAGATGTCCCCCAAATGTTTGCTTTTCTTCCAACATCACGGTTTCAGCTGGAAAAACCCGTTTCCAATGGAAGCTACGGTGTCATAGAGATTATGGTAATTCTAACAAGTTTTGCGGGGGCCTATGGAAATGGGTAATAAATATTGCACGTAGAGACTCCGAGCTTTCTAAAAAAGCAATATTTGTTATGTTAATTTTGAATCACCAGGGTTTCTGCCGATTTGAAAACGGATGATGTGTTTCGTTCTTTTTTAAAAATGTTAGGAGGAGGATTTTGACTTTGGAAAAATAATCAGGGTGGTAGAGAGTGTGGGTCTGTGCAAAGAGGCCCATCAGACAGGCAGTGGCTTCAGCCCGCCAGGGACTCGGGAGGTGGTTAGACGGTAGCACCGGTTCCCAGGCCAGCAGTGACCTTTAACGCAGAAGCTTCTCAGGATACTTTCTCTTCTAACTTTGAAAGGGGTCGGTGAGGTCTTAAAGATGCCCTGGAAAGCAGCTTCTCTGGTGACGCAGTGGTTGAGAGTCCGCCTGCTGATGCAGGGGACGCGGGTTCGTGCCCCGGTCCGGGAGGATCCCACATGCCGCGGAGCGGCTGGGCCCGTGAGCCATGGCCACTAAGCCTGCGCGTCCGGAGCCTGTGCTCCGCAACGGGAGAGGCCACAGCGGTGAGAGGCCTGCGTACCACAGAAAAAAAAAAGATGCCCTGGAAGACACTGACCCTGGCGGTTGGTTGACAGTGTCCCCACCTGTAAAGCACACCTGAAGCCAGAGGACCGTTCAGCATCTTCACTTGCCCTTGACTCCACCTGCTGCGGCCGAGTCAGCAGCTTTACTGAGGTATAAGTCACGTGCCGTACAGCTCACCCACTGACCGTGTGTAATTCAGTGGTTTTCAGTACATTCACAGAGGCCCGCAGCCATCGTCACCACAGTCAATGTTAGAACACTTTCCACACCTGAGAAAGAAGCCGCTCCCTGTCACTCCCCTAACCACACCTCCCCCCAGGCCCTGGCCACCACAAACCCACTTCCTGTCCCTGTGGATTTCCCCCTTCTGGACATTTCGTGTAAATGGGGTTCTGCAATCTCTGTCGTTCTGCGTCTGGCTTCTGTCACTGTGCATCCTGTTTTCAAGGTTCATCTGTGCTCTGGCCTGTCTCAGGCCTTCATTCCCTTCCATGGGAATGATACTTCATTGTGTGGACGGGCCACAGTTTGTATATCCGTTCATCAGCTGATGGCTTCTGTGCTCTCTTGTCCTTTTACGAAATGCATTTAGCTTTGCAGAATCAGCCCCATGGCCAGTGACCTCTTCCCAGACGTGCGGGTTACTTGGGAGTGGTTCAGCCTCAGCATCCAACGCTGGCCAGATGGGGTGATGGAAAGAGCCAGAATAATGTAAAAACAGTAAACAGAATAATACTGACTAGCACCTGTTAGTTTGCAGTGGTCAGCTTAGACTAGGTTGTGTGCGGTAACAAACATCCCCGTGTTTTCAGTGGCTTCCAACTATCTGGTGACAATGCCTAAAGGCTTCACCCCAGTTAGCCTCTATCCCAGAATCCAGACTGAAGGAGATATGGCCGTTCTCTGGGCAGAGGGACAGAGCTCAGGCAGAGCCTGGTGTCAGTGGGGCAGGGAAGGACACGCTTCCCTTCCCCAGGAGGCCCTACTGGTCACAGGTGGTGGGCATGGCTGTCTAAGTCTCATCCAGGGAGAAGCAATAGAAAGACTGGAACCAAGAAAGCTCTACTTCAGGGCTTGGCCACCTAGGACCACATCTGGCAAGGTCCATTGCCTTGTCTTTGTCAATAAAGTTTTGTTGGAGCACAGCTGCGCCCATTCGTGTACACGTGATTTCTGGTTGCTTTCGCAGTACGGCAGCAGAGGTGAGCAGCTGTGAAAGAGGCCGTAGGGCCTGCAGAGGTGCAAACGTTTACTCCTGTGCTCGTCTCTGCTGTCCCTCCGCATCAGCATCCCCATCTTCGTCATCATCACAGCGGCACGGACGGCTCACATTTCTGTAGCCAGCCAGGCTGACTGCGTTATAGGTCATGGTCAGCCGAATAATGGTCCCCCAATGATGCCTACATCCCAATCCCCAGAACCTGTGACTGCGTGACCTTACACGGCAAGAGGAACTCTGCAGAGGTGATGAAGTTCAGGATCTTGAGATGGGACAATCTGGGCCTTAAAAGAGGGAGGCAGGAGGGTCAGAGAGAGAAAGAGGTGTGATGCTGGGAACGGAGGTTGGAGAGAAGAAGGGATCGAAGATGCTGGGCTGCCGGCCTTGTAGATGGAGGCAGGGGCCTCTAGAGGCTGGAAAAGCAAGGACATCGATTGTCCCCTAGAGCTGTCACACGGAACCAGCCCTCATGACACCTTGATTTTAGGACTTCTGACCTCCAGGACTGTAAGATAGTACAGGTATGTTGTTTTGAGCCACTGCATCTGTGGTCCTTTGTCTCAGCGGCCACAGGAACCTCATGTCCCGGTCACTGAATCCTCACACAACCCTTTGAGGCAGGTCCTGTTATTGTCCCCATGTGACAGAGGAGGAAACTGCACGTGACATTGAGTGGCCCCAGTTGGGGGCAGGGCCATGTTCACACCCAGGCGTCCCGCGCTCCCCATTGCACCTCTCATATTTCTCTGCAAAAATTTGCTTCCTTATTATGATGCAAACTAATGAATGGTGACCATGGGTGAAGTGGCAGTAGAGAAGATTAAAGAGGTGACAAGCCCTTGGACGTGTGCGTCCCCCCAGTGGACGCCATTTCTTTTTGCACTAGCAGCTCCCCTGAGCCCTCTCTTTCTACTTTACATCAGTGAGTTTCCTCAGGGCTGTGTTCCCCTCAGTCCCCTTTAGAATGGGTCTGCTTCCTCTCCCACCAGCCTCACCCACCCCAGAGGTACCGGGGGTCACGTTGGGGTCACCCCTCACCCTTTGTCATGTGTGGGGTACTCGGACTCCCATCTCTGGCACAGTCTGGGTGTGGGGTTGAAGGGGGACTGGCTGCCTGTCCAGGTTCAGGGTCATAGGCTGACTCCTACCTGCCAGCACTGTGCCCCTTTGTCAGTGCTCCTGTGACCTTTTCTTTCCTTGGTCCTGATTCTGTCCTATGGGTGACTTTCGAGGAAGCTGGTTCCTCCTTCAGGAAAGAGCATCCCTGGTGCCGCCACCCCATCTCATCTCCTCCCAGGGATCAGCTTTGAAACAAACGCCCGCATCTTATACCTTGTGCTCTGTCTCCAACCCAAGGCTCTGCAATCCCATCCCACATTCCAGATCAAAGCAGGCGGGAGACCCCTGCAGCATCGTTCCCCTGGAGGGCCCTTTCTGGGGATGAGGTTGCCCTGGCAACCACACTCTGCTTCCCATCTCAGTGAACGCATCTCAGGACTGCCCCAGCATGAGCCCTTGATCAGTGCCTGGTCTGCCCTGGGAGCTGGTTTCCTCACTGAATTTCAAGGCTTCCTGGCTGGTTGACCAGCTGTCTCTGGCCTCAGCTGTTCTCCCTTCAAAGAGACAAGCCTTTCCTTCTAGACATCTTTGAAGCACAAGGGTTGAAGAGGACAGGCCCAAGCTTCTCAGTCTCTCCTAAGTGACTAAGGAGTTGTGGAATCTGAGCCATCTCCAAAGATGGGAACAGGTGTTGACAGGAATATCCTCATTCATCTGAGTCTCAGGGCGTGTGATTCATGGTGTGGAAGTGTCTTGAAGACCACCTGGACACTCCCTGCGTCTTAATGGCAATTATCACATCCTTAAGAGCTTGCCCTCGCTCACTTGAACCCCTTCAGAGATGGGGAGCTCATTACTTCCCAAGTGGCCTGCTGTCAGGGTCTCTTCCCACACTGACTTGCATACTCCCTCCCCTGTTTGCTCCCCTTGCTTCCACCTCGGACCAAATTCATCAGTCCCATGGGAAAAGCCCGCCTCCCACACACACCAGGGGGTGAAATGACCCAGGACACGTAGGAAGAAGGACAGCCTAAAGGGAATATTGTGAAATCTCTTCTGCAGATAGAGTTCAGAATCTTCATGAATATTTCAATGGCATTCAGAGTCAGCATTCAGGGATTTTTATTTTAACACTATGGGAAGTATTATTGTTTATAAAATAGATACAAAGAATCCTTTGTCTCCATGTGTTTCTTCTGAGTCTATTTCTTATTGTGAGTCCTTGGTTTTTTTTAAAAGAAGAAGCTAACCTGTTGAGATGGCTTAACAAACATAGGTTGTGTGCCTGCCTGGGGCTCCCCCTCCCAGCCACACGATGGAGCAGGGGGTTCTGGTCACGGGTTTGTACCTCTCTTAGTGTTGTCAGCAGGTGGGGAGGAGCCAACCAGGAGACAGAAGAGAGACTCGTGCTTCATGGCAGAAAGTAAGGATGAGATGTCTCCTTTTAGCAGGATGGGCCAGACTAGGGGATTCTGAAAACCTCCGTGCTGTCCCTCTCGTTATTCGCAGATTCTGTATCTGCGAATTCACCGGCTCAGTAAAATTTATGTTTAACCCCCAGTGGTTAAATAGATGCCCCATTTCATCGGGGACTTGCAGCCCTTTTCACAGTCAAAAAACTTGCCGCCCTTTCCACAGTTCTGTGCTTTCTGTTGGTGGTGGTGCTGCATAAACTTGCCCCCAGCTGTGGCACTGAAGAGCTGTCCAGTGTCCTAAGTGCACGAAGCCTGCAACATGCCTTGTGGAGAAATACATGCATTAGGTAAGCTTTGTCCAGGCGTAAGCGATGGTGCTGCTGGCTGTGAGTTCAGTGTTAATGAATTAACAGTACGTATTAAATAAGGTGTCTTTCAACAGAAACACACGTAAAGCAAGGCTGTGTCATGATCGGTTGATGAAAATGTCACCATGAGCCTGCAGGAACCCAACCCTTATCTCCGCTAGGATCCCTGGTTCAAGGGCCTCTAAGTCAGCGTTCACAGTGATTTCACAGGTCATAACCACCGTAAGGGATGACACGGGACCGTGTCTGCGTGCAGCACTGTGAGAAGCTGCTGCTTCGTGCGCCTTGCCGGGCAAGCAGGGGAAAACCCAGCTCCCCCAGGTTCACGGTTACGTCATATTCGGTCCGCTCACCTGTTGAGAATCCAGCCCCTCTTCCCACTGGGCTCGCCCTGCAGGGTGTGTAGCCTAGGTTTGCTTTTATACGTGAACCCTAACACTGGCATACAGGCAGCAATGATCTGCCTCAAATGTTTTTTTCTACGGGTTTTAAGTATCTGGCTTTCGCACAGGGACGTTTCAAGATTTCTGCTTGGTGTTGACTGTAGGTGCAGGAAGTGGGGCAGAGATTTTGCACAAAAGATGAAAGGACACATTCCGTGAACAGGCTGTTTCCTTATGAAGCGGCCTGGAGAGTTCTATAGCCGTCAGGCACCTCACCTGCAAGCATTAGAAGGGTTTTTCTTCACCTCCGTGGGCTGTCTTCGATAAAGTGTGTGTTTCTTAGCCTGGGGTCAGCCCAGCAGGATACCTTAGACATGTTTATTCCATAAAGTCCCTGGGGAAATGGGGCATGTACTTAACCACTTCTTTCTTAAACTTACAGAAACGGCCTAAGGCTTCTGATTCATGCAGATGTAAATAGTGCCCCGCCCCCCCCCCCCCCCCCGTGAAACCCGTCACACTGTGGACCGTCATCTTGTAGCTGACTTTGTACATTTCCTTACCCACTGGTGGAAGGAAGCTTAGGGCAACAGTCTGGAGTGGGCAAGGATGTTAAATTCCATTCGTCAAGAATCCGCCCTCCTGGGGGGCAGAACGGTGGTAGGAGGAGAAAGGTCCGGTTGAACTTGTAGGATTGGGCGTGGGCGACGGCTACAGAACAGAAACTCGAGGACACAGTGTCCCCAAAGCGTTGAGTTTTGGGGGAGACAGAAGGCAACCCCAGAGTTGCCTGTGATGGGTGCCATTTCTCCAAGAAGACTGCGGCCTCCCTGTGTGCATGGGATGGGGGTGGGAGGAAGGAAAGAAAGAACGTGAAAGAGAGGGTGATCTCCAACATACTCAGACCAGAATCTCGAGGTGGACTTTTAGAATCGTGAGCTGTCTATGCTGACATCTTCCTGGGTGAGACTTTTCTGGCGTGGCTGCCCACGGAAGCCACGTGAAGGATGGAAAAATCTTCAGCCAGGAACCCAGGGGGGCTCAGCCACACCTTTTCCAGGAGCGAGGGTGGGAGGGGCAGTGACCCTCACACATCTGAAAACCAGCGTTTCACAGCAGCACCCAAGACCCGCTGGGTAACTAGCCAGCCTCGTGTCTCCTGGACCCACTGACCACACGCAGGGCTCCCCGCTGTGTCTCCCGGCACTTGTGAAAATGGTCATTGGGCAGTGACGGGCGCGTCTGCCTTCTCAAGGCTGAATGCCAAAGGCTGGGAGGGAAGAAGGGCCGCTGGCTAAGCTGGTCAGGGTTCAAATACAATGATGCCAGTGCTCAGGGATGTGGGCGAAAGCCTAGATCCGGGCAGGCATTCGTGTGGGGACCGCTTCCCCAGCTGTTCCCTCCTGCACTGTCATACACACAGCCCCTGTCCAGAGACATGAACCCCACGTCTCTCATCAGCCCCGCCCGCCACGCAGAGCAGACTTTTTCCTTCCTCTGATGGTTTTTACCACCTGCTTGGCAACCCACTGACTCCTTGGTATGAAGATTCCTCATTGGGTCTTGCCTGTTTGGGGGTTGGGGTTTGAGCCTTTTTGTTGTAGGTTTATAATAATATAATAGGTACTGTACCTCTTACCAATCATAGGTTATAGATTTTTTTTCAAATTAATCCTTTCCTTTAACTTTGCTTATAGTTTTTTTCAGCTCAGAAAAATTTGCTGTTTTGTTTATTCTTTACGTCACCAAGTCGGCTTTCTCCTCATCGTGTCCTGGCTCTGGTGACACATTTAGAAATTTTACACCCGTGAATGTGAGGGTTCTTTCTCCCTTGCTCATTTGTTTCCCATTTGCTGCTTTTCGTTTCTTCCTGAATCTCTGGGGTATTTTGGGGGGACCACTTTTCTTTTGCTAGAAGGAATCCCGTTTCGATTTCATGCTAGAGGTAGACTCTCTGCTTTGATTTTCCTGAACACGATTTGATTCAGCCTTGTTGCTAGAGAATGTTTTTCTTAGGTATAGATTCTACCCTGGCCATTGTTTTCTTTAAGCGTTTCTTTTGAAAAGAATTCTGCCACTGTCACTGTAGAAATGGTCATTTGCTCTAGCTGCTTTAGCAACTTTCTCTTTGTCCTTAGTTTTGAGAATTTGTGGGCCTGGATGTAGTTTTTCCTGTATTTATCTTGCTCGAGACTCATACGACTTTGGGTTTACGTGTTTCATTGGTTTAGGCTTAATGTAAAATGGTACTCCTGCCCCATTATCTGTCTTCTCTCCTAGGTGGACTGATATACAACATGAGTTATATATCTCCTTCCCATATTTTCAATTGCTTCTTCTCTCTGTGCTTTAGTTTGTGCATTTTCTTTTGACCTGTTTTCCAATTTCCTTATCCATCTTCTATGTATAACCTCATCCTAAATCCACCTTGCAGGTCCTTAATTAGAGATACTGTATTTTCAAGTCTGGAGTTTACAATGATTCTTTTTTGTGCATTTCAATTACCTGGCAAAATTCTCCCATCTTTTCAGCTATTTTTTTCTAGTTTTTCCTTTATTTTCTGGAAGATATTAATTATTGCAAAGTTCTTAGCTGCTCACGCTAATGCCTGGACCATCCATGGGTCTGTTTCTATTGACGGTTTTTTTCTGTTTTCCACCACGTCTCTGCAGCCCTTAGTACTGTCTCTGGGAATGACTAGTCGTTGTTTATAGAGCATAGGCCTTGCATATATTTATAAAACTATAGGGACTCCAGGGAATGTTATTTTCCTCCAGGGAGGATTACTCTCTCTTGTGCAAGGTCAACAGAGTTGGGGCTTTTCATTTCATCTGGTCAGAGGCTGGTCTGAGTCAAGGCTGGGTTGCAGTTTTCTGAGCATTCGTTCTCCTGTTATCCTCTGGCTCTCCCTTTCTTCTGAAATGCAGCCCTAAGATGCCCTCAACTGAGAGCCTGGTGTGCCTACATGTCCCTCTCCCTGGTGGGTCCTGCACTCCAATTCTCATAAATAGATTTTTAGCCCTCTGTCCCTCGCAGTCTCAGAGTTTGCTAAACGTCTTGAAAGGACAGCAGCTCAATGTCTCATTCAGTTTCCCACCCCTCCCTTCCCACCCAGACTTTGGTCAGTCAGGTCTGCAGTTCTGACTGTTTGGAAGCCTTACTTGATGGCTAAAAACTCCACTGATTTCTCTGCCCTCAGCAGGGATTGGCCCGCAGGGTCTTAGCCGTGTTACTGAGGCTGGAACGTGTAGATGATCTCAGGGAACAGACAGCTCTAGGATGTCAGCTCACTTTTTGCTGCCGTCCCCTCTCAGAACTTGGCACTCTGGTCTCTGTCACGTCCGCAGCTCCCTGTTGGTTTACAGAGATGTCTGTCGCGTTGTGTTTGTTTATTCTCTTCTGTTCTTCTTGGCAGGAGCGTACACCTGCCTCTAGTGACTTCACCCTACCCGTCTGTGCTCAGTGGAGACTTATTCAGATTACTTCCTGAGTCCTTCTGTCCTGACCCCATAGTCTTTGATAGCTTCCCTACTTCCTGGTGTGGCCAGATGTTTCACGCTCCTCTAGTAAACTTCTTGTCTCGGACATGACATCAGCCGTTTTTCCAGGGATGCCTCATTCCTTTTATTGCACATGGGTGTTAGGGACCACGTTCTAAGTGCCAAGGAGGGGCTTATTTTAAAGATGCTGTACATGGTGAGTCTTCTGATTTGCCGATCCAAATTGAGGACAAGTTTTTTACCTCATCTCCTTGAACCTCTCTCTGTGTCTCCTTGCTGCCATGCCCCAAACTGAAAGTTTATCAGCAACATCATCCTCGTCCTGGTTTCTTCCACAGGCACACGCAGGATTCTCCCGGTCATCACACCAGCACTTCCACCAACAATGTCAAGCTCAAGTGCCTTAGGACTTTCATTTGCAGTTAAGTTTTGTCATCAGAGTAGCTCCCATTAGGGACGTGCCATCAAATTACAGGGTTTAAAAGTCACTCGGAGTCATTTTTCTCTACTTGTTTATGCCACCAGCTGTATACACATTTATTTTTATTTTTAAGGATTGCTTTTTATAATTTTTAATAATTATATAAAATGTTTGCATCATTCTCTTATTAAATCTATAAAACAAAGTAAATACAAAGAAGTCCAGCATTTCCCCCCCCCCTTTCTATTCTCTTCTCTTTTTCCCCCTTAGGTAATAATTTTTTTAAACACATTCTTCCATTGTTTACAGAGAATGCTTTTAAAAATAATAATTATTAAGTACCTACCATTTATTGAGTGCTTATTGAGCAGTGCTGCTAATAATCTACAAGCACTGTCTCACTTTAATTGATAAGATACCTGTGAGGTAGAGTCTGTTATGCCTCCTGTTTACCGATGAGGAAACTGAGGCTCAGAGATGTTCATTAACATAGCCAAAGCCACACAGCACGTAAACTACACCCTGGAACCAGAAGCAGGGTCGTCTCCCTGCCTGGCCACTGTATTGTGTTTCCATAGCTTTGGAAACTGTCAGTTACAAGCAATAGTTGGTTGCTTTTGACGAATGTTTTAAAATACCGCACAGCCTTTGGCCCTTTTCCCCCTGATTACTATTCCGCTGCCAGAGCCACCTGTGCTGTACCCGACGTGGATGATGAACTAGGAGTGCTTGGTGGCCTGGTGGTTCTAGGATGTAATTGTGTCAGTGGGATTGGTACCGTTGGCGTCTCTCCCTGGAGAGAGGAACGTTGTGATGATGTATCAGGAGCACATCTGACTCGTGTCCTCAGGGCTGATGCAGGAGCCCCGTCAGGAGCCCCCAGTGACCTTTCTGCCCAAAGCTGCCTCCCAGCCACTGAGCAGCGTGCCGGCCGTGTGGCTGGAGATTCCTTTCTCCTGCCGACTTGGCCCTCGTCATGGAAGGTGGGTGGGCGCCTGTGTTTCAGCACTTGCTTTTCTTTCCTGATTCTCACAGTGAAACAATTTAAAGTGTGGGCTGGCTTGACAGCTTCCAGAGCTCACCAGGTGCGACCTTAACCCCCATCTCCTTTGCAGCAGGCGGGGCTGCTGGGACCTCTGAGGCTGGCGTGGGGACTGGCTCCCTCCCGCTGCCCTGCTGCAGAGTGGTTCTTCCTAATCACTTCCCCGCTGTCACACTGCTTTCCCATCCCCTGTTTGCTAATAAAAACGAAGCAAAGCAGCCCAAAGTAATAGCCTGGTGTACTGAGTCCCCGGCCACACACACATGCACACATACACAGACACACACAGCCACACAAATACACACATATACACACATCCCACACATACACACACATATACACCCCCCCACACACACAAATACACACACCCCACGCACACATAGACACACACAAATACACACATACATATACACACATCCCACACATACACACACACACACACACCCCGCGCACACATACACAGACACACACAAATACACACATACACACACATCCCCCACACACACATACACACACAGACACACACACCCCACAAATACACACATCCCACACATACACACACACATATACACACACCCCACGCACACATACACAGACACACACAGACACACAAATACACACATACACACATATAAACACATCCCACACATACACACACCCCATGCACACATACACACACACAAATACACACATACATATACACACATCCCACACGTACCCACACATATACACACCTCCCACACACACACACACGCACACGCACACACACCCCTGCACCAGACCCCAGGGACCGTGGGGATTTAGAAATGAAGCCCTGCTCCTTGAGGGGGAGGTTTGGCACCCCTGCACCAGCTGCTGGGCCTGTTTCTCCCTGGACTCCATCTGGTCCCGGCTCACCTCTCCCCGGGCTGCTGGCCCCGGGCATGCACAGCTGTGGGTTCGGAGGAGAGACAGCCACTCCTTCAAACCTCAGTGTGGACAGCAGGGAGATGCGGAACGGTGTGCGGGCTGCGGCGGGGGGTGGGGGGCGGGGGACCCTTGCTGTGTGAATGACACACGTGGATAATTATATCCTTGTTCTCCTGCCAGTGACTCAGGCTCCATTAGAATTCTGGAAACCACTTCTGCAGCTTGCTGTGCCGGGGGAGGGACAGGGCAGCGGGGGTGTGTGTGTGTGTGTGTGTGTGTGTGTGTGCAGCCGATGGAGGATTTAGCATCTCTGGTCTCTGCCAGCCCTGCATTCAGGAAGCACCAAGGATGTTTATGCCTCCGGCCACCTTGTGACCGTGTGACAAGTCAGCAGAGGGGACGTGGGCGGGGACCTTCTATTCCAGCTCCCACCCCATCCCTTCTAGGTTGTTCCCATGTCCTCCGACCCTTCTGCAGAGCTGCACCCCTGAGGATGACACCCGGCAGGAAAGGTTCCAGGAGGCCGCGGCATGTCAGCTCCGGTCTGCCCTCTGCCTGGGGAGCAGTGAGCAGTGGAGGGGGACCTTTGTCCTGCAGGATTTATGGGAAGGCGTCCAGCTCGCCTTTCAATGGCTTTGGGCAAACCACTGACACAGAGGGTGGCATCACCATTAGTTCTTTAACCCTTTCCTGCAGAAAGTACATAGACCTCCCCAGACACATCGGCTCTGGAGAGGAAGGACAAGTGCCTGGTGGAGAGCATGCAGTGAGGCCCAATGTACGCGGCACATCACTTAGGGGTCCACGGTCCAGGTGCACGTCCTGAAATAAAAGGGGATACAAGAAACGTGATGGAGTCTAGTTTTTAAAAAGTTGTGACTCGCTCAAGCGTAATTAGTCAAATAGTCCAGAAGGCTTTGCAGCGTGCCCTTGGGTTTACAGCCTTCCTGTTCCCCCCGAGCTGGGCTCCTTCCTCGCAGCCCCCAACCCCCTCCGCCCTGGCAGGCAGGGTGGCAGCCCCGTGCGGGGGAGCCTTCCTGGGGCTCCTCTCCTTCCCGGACTCTGAGGCCACGCTCTGGGTGTTCTCGGGATCTGAGGACGGCTGGGGCCGGTGATGTCACAGAGGTGAGCTCAGCACCCCAGACCCTCTGCTCCAACCTGCTGGGTCCCGTGTCCCGTGGCAGCACCCTCCATGGACCGGGGCCTCCCCAGCGGTGGGCTGCAGCTCTGCTGAACGAATGCCTCAGAGCTATTCTAGGATCATTGTCTCTCCTTATGTGTCCACAGACGGCACCATGAATCATAACCGAAAGAATGAAAATGTGAGGCACCAGGATGTCGTTGCTAAGGGATTTGGGGGTGGGGTACAGTCTGTTAACACGTGCCAGCGGATTTGGGAACAGCAGCCGTGCACATCTGAGATGAGGTTCCCAGTTGCAGCAAAAGTGTCTCCAAGGGACCAAGGTCTGCTTTTAAAAGAAGACATCCATATTTTGACCCATAGCATCAAGGACGGACTTGCCATGCAAGAAGCAGTACCTAGAGACCCTCCAGAGGCGACTGTAAGTGTAAGCCAATAGCGGGGAGCACCCAGCTGCCCCCCGAAGCCCATCGCTAAGATGAAGGAGGCGGAAGCCAGTGCGCAGATCACAGTGGATAAAGGGCATTTAAAAGTAATAAACCATAACGGAAAAGAATATGAAAAAGAATATATATGTGTATAACTGAATCACTTTGCTGTACAGCAGAAATGAACACAACACTGTAAATCAACTAGACTTCAAAAACATTTGTTGAAAAAGTGAACGGCCCTCTGACCCCAAAGCTTCCTAGACGCTTTTAGCAACAGAATTTTCTTCCTTTTCGTAGACTTGTCATTTCACGTTTGCTTACAAGATGGTTGTTTGGAGGGGCATTTCGGTGCCAGCCCAGAGTTTTCCGTCTCACTCTGGGTTTTCTTGGGCCCCAGATGTGCAGGTGGGGAGAACTTCCTCTAGCCCTGGCTTGGGGAGCTGGTCACTCCCCTGGTGACCGGCAGGCTGTGCCCAGAAGAGAGCCAGGGAGTCAGGGAGAATCAATGTGAAGTGGAAGATGTCCTTGTTCCCGTGGCCCTGTGCAAGCAGGGGCACGTCTCTAGGTCCCCAAACAGAGGCCCGGAGCAGGCAGGCAGGCCGGCGGGGCTCCCGACGTAAACCGTCCACCGCTAGGACTTCCTCTGTTGGCTGTACCAGTGTAAACATGCTGTCACGTGAAACTCTTTTTTTTTTTTTTTTTTGGCCACGCTCTACGGGTTGCGGGATCTTAGTTCCCTGACCATGGATCGAACCCGGGCCCATGGCGGTGAAAGCGCAGAGTCCTAACCATGGACTGCCAGGGAAGCCCCCCGTGTAAATATGTTCAGTCACAAAGTGGGTTAATTTAAAAGCAATGAGCACTCACGTGGCTGCTCTAACGGCAGCATCCTGATGCCGGCTGCTTTCCCTAACGAAGCACGGTGGGCATCACCTGAACACTTAGGTGAGTGTGTGGTTAAACCGAGCGGTGTTTTCAGGGTGGAAATGAAAGGGCTGCTCTGATTGGGCCACAGATGCAGGAGAGCGGGGGCAGCCAGAACTTAAACCGGGGACCCGGGCGCGTACAATTCCTTTTCCCGGGAAAAGACCCGTTGGGGGCTGTGTTTCAGCGTGAGTTCCGGGGTGGGGTTTAAAACGCACCAACCTCCAAGCGCGGGATCATCTCTTTTAGACCCCAGACCCCAAAGTGGGAGCATTTGAGTCCTTGGCTTCTGCTTTTAGTGGTTTGAAATGAAATCTCATTTAGGGAACCTGCCCCTTCTTCTTTTCTATCTTCCCCCCCGTTTTCTCCCTCCCCGCTCATTCCTCAAATGAAATTTCATTTAGGGAACCTGCCCCTTCTTCTTTTCTATCTTTCCCCCCGTTTTCTCCCTCCCCGCTCATTCCTCAAATGAAATCTCATTTAGGGAACCTGCCCCTTCTTCTTTTCTATCTTTCCCCCCGTTTTCTCCCTCCCCGCTCATTCCTCAAATGAAATCTCATTTAGGGAACCTGCCCCTTCTTCTTTTCTATCTTTCCCCCCGTTTTCTCCCTCCCCGCTCATTCCTCCGCGTTTTGCTTTGTTCCAAACTTTACCTGCCGTTTACAAATAACTGAAATCACCACCCCCACGTTTCTCCTAATAAAGTAAATGTCTTGTGATTCATTGCTGTTTTTTTTATTCCTAAAGGTATTAAAATGCAACTTTATGTTATTTAGTCGTGTTGAATTTAATTCACATCCATCCCATATATTTAGCAGATAGAATCCTCTGGGTACCGTATACTGTTCCCTGAGTGGTCAAAGTTATAATCATAGGAGCTGTAATTCAGGGTGTGTGAAGGAAAAGGAGGAAAACTCTCTTTATGTAATAAATTTCTTCTGTGGCACTGGGATTAATGGTAAGTTGATGGCTTTTTTGTCTAAAGGGCGTGACCCAGCCTGTATTTATTTATAAACACACCAGGAGGAGTTGGAGCGAGGGGAAGAGGGGGACAAGGAAAGAGTGTTTTATTTCCTTTTCCGTTTCTTTGCTGGAGAAGTGGGGGAGACAGTGGACTGAACCTGGAACTTGCCTTAAAGATCTCTAATGAGACCACAGCAGCTGGGGAGCAGAGCTGAAAGACACAGGGCACATTCCACCAAAGAGCTTTGGGTTTTGACGGGAAAACGTTGGTTCACATCTCAGAAATCTTTCCCCCATGTGCCACGTGGCAGTTGTTTTAGTGAAATTGTTTATTTGTTTCTTGTAGAAGGGGAGCAAGTAAAATTCCTCCCAAAGACCAAACTAGCTCCCTTTTTATTTACAGCCTTGTATTACCACACAAGCACGATTTTAGCTTATACGGTTTCATCTGTCAAACTTGCTTCACATCACTGAATAAAGTAAAATATTCTTGGTGTGTGTAAGGTCAACTTGGAAGTATTATCACAACCTTCAGAAACTGATCCCTGCTACCGCCATCCTCACTTTTGTTATTTTGGGCTGAGAAATGGTGTTTCTGGGGAAAGAGCAGTGGCCGTTCTTTCCTCACACTCCTTGGCCCTGTGGAAGCTGCGGGTGCAGTCGTTGTGTTAGCAGTGGCTTCAGCGAGGTTGAGATTTTCACTTCTTGGTCTGAGTCTCGGAATCATCGTGTTTTCCAACTTTGCGGAAAATGGAAAGTTCATTTTATTTAAATTCTATTTATATATATTTTTTTACTGAAATAGAGTTGATTTACAATGTTGTGCCAGTCTGTGCTGTACAGCAAAGTGACTCAGTTATACACACAGAGACGTTCTTTTTTTAAATTCTTCTCCATTATGGTTTATCACAGGATATTGAATATGGTTCCCTGTGCTCTACAGTAGGACCTTGTTGTTTATCCATCCTACATATAATAGTTCACATCTGCTAATCCCAACCTCCCAGTCCTTCCCTCCCCCACCCCCCTCCCCCCTCCCCCTTGGCAACCACAGGTCTGTTCTCTAAGTCTGCAAGTCTGTTTCTATTTCGTAGATATGTTCATTTGTGCCATGTTTACTCCTCAGCCATAAAAAAGAACGAAATAATGCCATTTGCAACAAGATGGATACAACTAGAGATTATCTTACTAAGAGTGAAGTAAGTCAGAAAGAGAAGGACAAATACCATATGAGTTCATTTTATTTTAAAGGTAGCAGTGATGAGGTTTAAAAAAAGGGGAGGGGGAGATAAATGTATCTTAAAAATATAACTTAAAAGTGCGAAAATAGCCCAAATGAAAAAGATGGGCAACACCAAATGTCGGTGAGAATGTGGGGTAACTAGAGCTCTCAGGTGTTGCTGGTGGGGACACAGAACAGCAGCCCCATCTTGGAAGGAAGGCAGTTTCTTGTAAAGTTAGAGCTGCACCACCCCATCACCAGCCATCGCGCCCCTAGGGAGGTTATGAACAAGAGAACCAAAGCTACGATACCCAACAGGATGAGTGATGCTCGTAAGCGGGAAGCTAAGCACAAGAAACCAGGCGCAAAGAGTATGTAACATAGGATTTCGTGCGTGTGGCATTCAACACGCAGACATAAGCGATGTGAGGTCACCTGTTGTCTCAGTTGGCGAGGGAGAGGGAGAAAATTGACTAGAAGGGGGTGACGGAAATGCTCTATTCCTTTTTTTAATTTAACTTTTTTATTTTATATTGGACTATAGTTGATTTGCAATGTTGTGTTACTTTCAGGTGTATAGCAAAGTGTTGCAGTTATACATATACATGTATCTGTTTTTTTTCAGATTCTTCACCCATATAGGCTATTACAGAATATTGAGTAGAATTCCCTGTGCTGTGCAGTAGGTCCTTGTTGGTTATCTGTTTTATATATAGTAGTGTGTATCTGTTAATCCCAGACTCCTAATTTATCCTCCCCACCTTTCCCATCTGGTAACCATAAGTTTGTTTTCCAAGTCTGTGAGCCTGTTCCTGTTTTGTAAATAAGTTCATCGGTATCATTGTTTTTAGATTCCGCGTAAAGGTAATATCATCTGATATTTGTCTTTCTCTGTCTGACTTAACTTCACTCAGTGTGGTCGTCTCCAGGTCCATCCAGAAATGCTCTCTTTCTTGACAGGAGTGATGGTTACGTGGGTTACCTACGTTCAGCAAATTGTACACGTACCTTCTTTGCATTTCGATGTAGGTACTTTGACCTAAATGAAAACAATTTAAAACTTGCGGGGATAGAGGCCCTTGGAGAACTCTACATGTGGAGTGGTTATGACAGGATGTTTGGAAGTGAAGGCTGATCTTCCATTTGTGACAATACGTGTAAGAGAATGTCTTTCATCTCTGCAGATACTGCGATAATTTAGAAGGAAAAGCGTCACGATGCTTTAGGCAAAAATGATTGTGCACACAGGTGCGTGTACACCTGCCACGCCAAGCAACGTGGAAACCATCGTGTAACCCAGCTGTATTACATGGTGTGTTGATTTTCACTGCTGTATTCCTTCAACTTCTTAGGTGTGTTTGAAATTTTTCCTAAGGAAACCTTGAGGGTGGAGGGGATAAAGGCTCTGTGTAAAGATAAGACAGAGGAAGCAATTTCTGCTCCTGTGTTTCCATTGTGACAGTAGCCCCAGCTCACACCCCCCGTATGCACCCTAAAAACCGACCATGTTGAGGGGATTCTCAAGCCATCGTGTGACCCCATCATGTCTGATCCAGGTCTTTGCCAGGCGAACGTACGTGTCTGGGAGGAAGGTAAAGAGATTCTCCGTACTCTTGTGCTAAGCAAGGTCTTATTGGCTGAATTGTGTCCCCAAATCCCTATGTTGGAGTCCTAACCCCCAGGACCTCAGAATGTGGCTATGTTTGCAGAGGGGTCTTTAAAGAGGTGATTAAGGTGAAATGAGGTCACAAGGGTGGGGCCCTAATCCCATAGGACTGGTGTCCTTATAAGAAGAGGAGACCAGGACACAGACACACACAGAGGGACGACCCCGTGAGGACACGGGGAAGAGATGGCCATCTACACTCTGAGGAGAGAGGTCTCAGGAGGATCAGCCTTGCCCATACCTGGGTCTCAGATTCCAGCCTCCAGGACTGAAGACAGTGAATGTCTGTGGTTTGAGCCTCCCAGGCTGTGGGACTTACTAGGGTGGCCTAAGCTCATCCACTAACGGGTGTCTGGTGGCCTCAACTGTTACTCCTTTCTTTGGTCGCTGACCTGAAGAAAATGGTGCTGAATTTCTGCTTCTGAATCAGATCTCATTATTAATCTCTCCCGGACCTCTTTTCAGGCAAGGGGTCCTTGCCTAAGCCCAGGTGCAGGAGAATTTTCTGGGGTGAGAGCCATGCGAGGCCATGTACGTAGCACCGGATCACAGCCCCAGGCTTTGTGATCAGACGGCAAGGTCTACCTGTATGAAAGGTACACACCTAACTTCCTGGAGCTCTTAAAGCCTGTTCCCTCATCTGGGAAACAGGAGTCACAGTAGCTCTCCTTCCCAGGCGTGAGAATTAAATCAGATAACTGCATTTAGGTGCTCGGGTGAGCATGCCTGTTGAGTCAGCATGAGCCGTCGTTGTTGCTGTTAGTTTGACCACTGTAGTCATCTTTATTACAGCATGGTAGAAGCCAATCTAGGAACGTCTGTAATCCCCGAAATCTCAGATTCTCACCATACAGTGGTTTCATTCATTCTGCCCTGTGAGTCAGGGGGACTGAGGGGACAAGTAGAAAAGTCCTACGTCCCCCTTGGGTTCACGCCTCTCCAACCTGTTGGTCCCATCAGGAGCTGCCCTCATGAAGGCAGTTTTGTTTTTTGTTTTTTTTTTTTTTTGCAAACGACGAACTGTTTGCTTTTTAGCAAGATTCCTGGGAGCAAACGGTGTCCTTCAAAGCCATTGCTATTTCAAAGGAGAAATTTGCATTTTGTTGGCAAACCCATCTGGGAGAGAGGCTATACTTTGGGTCCATGGGAAGGAATCATTTCTCATTCTTTCATGCATGTGGTAGACTTCTATGCCTCTCTTATGGCTGCTTTTCCCTTGACTGTCATGAATATTTTATACCACTGAGGACTGGATAATACCGTGCACAGGGTCTCTTCTGCATCAGAGGGGTTGGGGGTTGCGGTCCCCTTCCCGGGGCCTGGGAGGTTTCTCCCTGGTTGGTGTTGCCACAGCTAGAAGTAGACCAGCTAGATCGAGTCTGACCTCACGTGTTGATCAGGTCAGCAACTTCTGAACATCGAAGAGAGGTTTTCTCCATAAATAAGAATTCTCAGCACCAACCGCGGGTTCAGCATCTCCGTGTGAGCAGGGAGGAATTCTGGGGCTGAGCCCCAGCCTCCCTGGGAGGTAAGTGACAGAGGCTCGTGTCCTGCTCTGAAACAACTTTAACCTGACACACCATGTGCAGCACTTAGGAGCGTAGGCTCTGGAGTCTGGAGACAAATTCTGAATGGCTGTGTGAACTCTGAGGCTTCCGCCAGGTTTCAGGTGCAAAAGCACAGACGAGACACCCCCGTGGGGACCGGTGAATGTGCCCAGGCTGTGGTCACCAGGCAGTGCGGACTGGAATTGTAGGAGATTGAGAAGCGTGGCCACGGTGACTTGCAGCCCCTCCCCAAAGAGGTGGAGTGTACTTCCCCTCGGGCCTTGACTCTGGTCGTGTGCTTTGACCAGCAGAATATTCCGGAAGTGGTGCTGCAGCGTGGGGTTCCGGAGCCTGCCCTCTGGAGGCGTGGCAGCTCTAGATGTTACCCAGCTGGAACACTGTTCTGAGGCCACCGTGGAAGGGAGTCATGTCTGCTGAGGCCAGGAGGCCTGGTGGAAGCAACCACGTGGGCTTCGGTCAATGCCAAGACGCGCGGTGAGGTCATCGGACCCACCAGCCCGGCTGGAGCCCCTCTTAAGGCACGGGGAGCCCACATCAGTGGTGCTCGGAGCCGTGGCCCGTTTTGCTTCGTGGAGCCTTCTTAGGCAGTGAGATGTTTCACTGACGCGCTAGCGGATTACGTTCTCTTTTATTCCCGGTCTGTGAAGTTTTATCACGAATCAGTATTAAGTTTCATCAAACGCTTTCTGGTAACGTACTTACGAAAATCGGTAACAGTTGCTGCAACCATCAAGCGATCCTACCGACGTTCCCTTTTTTCTGTTAATGTGGTGAATTATACTGATGGCTCTTTTATTCCTGTAATAAGTCTACATAATGGTGACGTCCTCTCCTTCCTACACAAACCTCTGCATTTGATCTGCTCGTATTCGCCTGGGATTTCCTGCGTCTTTGGGAGAGGTGACTCTTGCCCTTGCGGAGCCCTGGTACTGAGACCACGTTGGCCTCGTCCATGGAGTTGGGGAAGTGCTCCCTCTTTATTCTCTGGAGGCATTTGGGTGAGATGGGTGTGAGCTCCTCCTTAGGCGTTTGGGAAAATGCATCTAAGAAGCCGCCTGGGCCTGGAGTTTTCTTTGTGGAACGTCAGGCTGTGCTGTGAGCCATTTATCAGTGTGGACAATTTTAATCCTCCGAGCATCACAGAAGGGTTAGACTTGTAAATTATCCCCAGTTACGGAGGAGGTGAGGTAGCGTGTCTGCGGTGTCCGTGCTAGAGGGATCCACGCCGGGGAGTCTGTGGCCGTGACCACAGCACCGCACTGCCCAATGAAGGCTGACCACCGCCCAGGCTGTCCCCTTCACTCCTGGGCCAGGGGACGAGGAGGCCATTTCACCCCCAGCCTTGGGGTTCCAGCAAAGGAGAGGCCTCGCCTGGACGGGTGTCCCAGGAATGCTCAGGGTCCCCCTTTAACCTGGGGAGGCAGGCGGGTCACCCAGCTAGGCACTGCCCGTACAGCAACCTCGCAGCCCCGGCTGCTTCGTCTGGCTCAGGGCCGGAAGCCCCTGGCGCCGGCACTTCCGGTGGTGCGGATGCCGATTGCCTCCACTGGCGAGGGGGGTCTCTTCAGGCAGCCCCGCTGAGTTCGGTGTGGAGTCCCTGAGCCTCCAGGTAGCACGTCAGTTTGCAGAGGCTCCCGGCTCCACAGGGGATTTGTCTGGAACCTGCAGAATTGCCCACGGCCTCCCTGGTCTGGAGCCCAACCTAGAGGCGGCGGAGACTCCCTTGGCGTTTGTCTGGTGGAGTCCGTGACCTCTGACCCCCCCGAGCCTGGGGCCCAGTCCCCTCCCCGCATGCGTGAAGGGTGCTCAGAAGTAAGATACCTTCCCAGGCTCCCGGGTCTTCGGGTGTCCGTCACTTCCTGATTCACCGTTGGAGTCTCGAGTAGGGGACATGGTGTCATCTGGAAGGAAAGCCAAAGAAGGGGACGGGCCGAGCCCGTGGTTTCCGTCGTTGTCTTTGTGTGGAGCTGTTTTCCAGTTTTGGCGAGGACGTGTCAGGATCTCAGAGCCGCCTATAAATAGCTCTGTGTTGGGAGGCACGTTTGGCTTTGGGGAGAAGAGGATGCTTCGTTCGGGGCAGGAGAGTGGGTTTCCTCCGCATTCTGGCTGCGGATCCCAGGAGATGACAGTTTCGCCAATGATGAGAAGAGGCAGCTTCTCCCTCACCCTGATTCCAACTCCAGCGCCAGCCCAGAGGGGTGCAGCGGGGCCCACCGTGGGCACCACAGCAGGGCCACAGCATCTCCAGGGCACTGACCGCCCACCACCAGAGCCAGGAGACCGAGCGGAATGTCCAAATGGGGCAGCCCAGCTCCCTGGAAGATTTACTGACACTCAGGTGCCAGGGTCTGTGTGCACCACCCCTCCTCCAGCCCTCGCAGGAAGGCATCTACTTAGAGCTCAGCACTGGACCAGGTGACAGGTGGAAAAGGATGCAAGTCCACTAGATACCTGGGCTCAGATAGGGTCATTTCCTCACATGGAATGCAAACTTACGCAGACCAAGGAGAGCTTTAAAATAGACCAGATTAAGTGCTACGTGGCATAGGGCATGGCAAATGGTGACGTCAGATTATGGTGGCTGGGTGGATGGGTATGTTGGTAGGTGTTTGGGTGTGTGGATGGGTGGATGGATAGCTGGGTGAGTGGATGAGTAGATGATTGGGTGGGTGGGCGATTGGCTGGGTGGAGGGATGGTTGTATGGGCGGGTGCATGGATGGGTGAGTGAATAGGTGATTGGGTGGGAGGGTGAATGTGTGGTTGGATAGGTGTGTGGGTGGATATAAGGATGGCACGATGAGTGCATAATTGGATGGATGGTAGAGTGGATGGGTGGATGGATGAGTAGGTGACTGGAGGGTGGTCGAACAGGTGAGTGAGTGGATGGATGGATGGATGAATGGATAGATGGATGGATGGATGGGTGACTTGAGCCCACAGAGGGTGTTCTGCACATGGTGCCGGAGTCTTCCAGGAAACTCTTTGGAGGGGGCTGCCTGATACAGGAGGGGTAGAAATAGATCAGCAGAAAGTCTGAGCGAGGACCAACCAGACTGCCTTGCACTCTCCTCCCCTACCTGCCTGTCGAGTTAATTTTCCTCCATCAAATCTTCCCCTGGGTCTGTCCTTGCTCCTGGTGCTGTATCGAGCCCCCTCAGCCGTGTGAGCCTGACTGCACATTCTGTTCCTTACATTTCCCCATGGTGGTCCTTAAGCCCCACGGAGGGCACAGCATGTTAGGAGACAGTGTGGGATTCCAGCCATCTGGTTGCGGGACAGCCTTGAGGGTAGGACTGGGGTTTCACCCGGGCCCCCAGTGTCTGACACAAAGCCTGGCACATAGTCGGTGTGCAGGGTCAGCTTCCTTTGTTGACCTGGGGAGGGACGACAGGCAGGTGCCCAGTGCAGTTAGGGGGTGGTACCTCACACCACCTGTGGGACCCTGAGCAGGGGGCACCCGCTGCTGCACCACACACAGCACTGACCTGCCCAGGCCCCCGTGTGCATCCGGCATGGCCCGTTGGCCCGAGACATGGACCATTTTCAGGCACCCAGAATGGCTGCAGCCTGAACCTTTCCTCCGCTTACTCACTGAGGAGTGTGTCCCTGAGTCGGTAGGGGACAGTGACCTTGATCCAGTGTCTGCCCACAGGAAATCCACAAGCATCGCTGGTGGGGGGGATGCAGAGACTGGGTGGATGGGAGAATCTGCCTCATTCAGATATAGATTAGAGGGTTGAAATGAGCGCCAGAAGTGAGGGGCTCACTGGGAATTGGGGACACTTCCTCTGTGACGGGCCCCCTCGCACAGAGGCTAGACACGGGAATGAGGATGGGGCAGAGCTCGGGGTTCTAGAAGGACATCATCCCTGTGCATTTCCTCCAGGCTCTCACGGAGTACTGGGGTGTGGGCAGCGGCCGCTGGGACACACGTGGGGGGAGGAGAAACGCCCAGGACCTGAGGTGTCGAGATGCTGGTCACAAAGGAGCCTGGACCCCGGGCCCAGCCTCTCGTGAACAAGGCAGCCCCGACTGCTGTCTTCCCCGTGACGCTGGGTCCTGCTCTGCTGTGGTACTTCCTGTGATACCAGGTGGAGTCCCCAAACCTCATCTTTCTACGAGCGTAATTCCTTGTGAGCTATGTTGTCATATATGGATTGTGAAAACATCCTTCAAGGACCAAATTTTGTAAAAAACAAAACAAAACAACACAAAAAAGGGATTGAAGTCAAGTCGATCTGTGGTGTCGATTTCTGAGTTACAGAAACAGATCAAAAGCCCCGCCCTTGCCCTCGGCCATTCAAGTCCAGGAGGAAGAGGGAGCAAGCTTGCGGAGGGGGTTTTGCTGCGGGGTGGTTGCCCTGCCAGGTGGAGAGGCATCTGGGGCACCTTTCCCTGCCCACCGCATGCTGCTGTTGGGGAGACGTGGATTGCCCTTGCCAACGTTCCTGCATCCTCAGGACTCCCCACAGCCTGGTCACCGAGGCAGAGCCCCTGGGGGCAGCGGGCAGCGGGTTCCATCTGACCTCGTTCTCCACACTCCGTTGGCCTCTCGGAAGGGACCTCGTCAGCACCGGCAAAGGGTCATGACTTCATGGCGCATCCCCGCATCCTTCGAAACTGTAACCGTCGATGCTGCCCGGACCGCTGTAACACCTGAAATGCATCGTGTCAGTAACAAGGCAACATCTGAGGGTTTATAAAATGAGCCATGTTCAGGTGCTGACTGTGCCTCGGGGCAAGAATAACGGGGACCCACAAGCGTGAAAGCCTCACCCTGAGGCGGCTGTGTTAGGCGGGGAAGCGCAGCCCCGCTTCTGCAGAGAGAAGGGGACAAGAAGGGCTCCGCGCGTCTTCCCTGGAGGCCCCGGCAGGTGACCGGTGTGGACCACAGAACTGGCCACCTGCCATCTGGGTCCTCCCCCACCCACTGCCCAGCCCCTGGCGAGTTGATCTTCCTGTGGCTGCCCTCACATCCTATGGTTTCTCCCCGCCTCCTCTCCATTCCGCGGGTTTCTCTTTCCCTCTTCTCTGCAGAAGCCCCGGCTCCCTTAGCCTTTTTTTTTAAACATCTTTATTGGAGTATAATTGCTTTACAATGGTGTGTTAGTTTCTGCTGTATAACAAAGTGAATCAGTTATACATATACATATGTTCCCATATCTCCTCCCTCTTGCGTCTCCCTCCCTCCCACCCTCCCTATCCCACCCCTCTAGGTGGTCACAAAGCACTGAGCTGATCTCCCTGTGCTATGCAGCTGCTTCCCACTAGCTATCTGTTTACGTTTGGTAGTGTATATATGTCTGCACCACTCTCTCACTTCGTCCCAGCTTCCCCTTCCCCCTCCCTTAGCCTTTCCCTTCTGAATCCTTCACAGGACCCACCAGTCTGTCCCCAGCCAGCCTCTGCCCTTCCCCCGCTCCACCGCATCCATCCTGCCTGCGGTGTGGACCGATGGGGCACGTTCACTGCTCCGACCAGGAGTGCCTCCTCCCGGTACCCCCGCCAGCACCCTCCCTGCGTCCACCCATGAAGCCTGGCGATGGCTGAAGAAAGGAGGGTGCAGGAGGAGCCTGTGAGTCCAAAAGGGAGTCCTTGCTGTCCTGGGTTTCCAGACATTTCCCCTCGAGTTGGACACCTGCCTTTCCTTATGGCCATGCCCAGACGCCTGGCTTTGGCACGTGTTGCTGAGACGGGGTTGAGAGCAAGACGGGAGAAGGCAAGTTGAGTTAAGGGAGGGGGTGTGGAGGTGGGGGAGGAGGACAGGTGAGCCGGGAAGGGCTCAGTCCTCACTTTCAGATCCTGAGGAACCTGTGAATGGCAGCGTCCATCCTTATAGGAAGCGCATTTGCCTGCACTTTTCACAACAGAGAATTCTGTGGTCACTCAGCCGACGCATCACGCTGCCCGTGCCTTGTCACAAGCCCTCGAGAACAATCTGTCACATTTTTCCTTGTGCTGCTGTTCTTCTACTAAGGCGTCCGAACTGTGATTCTGTTACAGGTTAACTGTTTTTAAAATGCCATGTGATGAAAATCAAAATTATTTACAGACATCATTCTGTGCCTTGAAAATCAGATCAAGATTCTGGCCCTGCACGGCTTGAGTTATTAATAATATCTTGGCTTCAGCACTGACTACTGTGCGATGTCAGGCAAGTTACGTAACCTCTTCGTGCCTCAGTTTCGTCACATGTCAAGTAGAGATAACGCTGCCCACTTCATAGAGTTGTTAGGATCAAAGAGGCTCTATCCATGTCAAGCCCTTAGAACAAACAGTGTGTCTACCTAAGGGCTTGGCGTAACTTGATTTTATTATTGTTATTGATATCGTATGCCTGGAACCAAAGAAAACAGACCCCAACCTTCTGCCTTCTTTATGCATCAGACCAGCAGCCAGACGCTTGCTGGATGGAACTGAGATGCCTCCGTCAAACCCAGCCCGCTCTCCATCCTCCCATCATACACTTCGTGGGATGCCCAAGCATGGGGCAGGCAGCAGGACAGGCAGGCGGCTGCTTCCTGCAGGAGAGGACTTTCCTGGCCTTGAAATCATCCAGGGAGAAACAGTCAGCCAGTTACCACAGATACAAGTTTGCATTGTTCTCACTTGCATCGTGGGCTCGGTTCTTTTGGCCAGAAGAGCGCCTATGGCTTCCGTGCTGCGGTAACTCAGTCTGCAGCTCTTAAAGCTTTTCTTTGGAAGCATAAGCTCGGAATTGCTGGTTGCGGGTCCATTTTTAGGTTATTTTCGGCAGCTGTCCTGGGTGTGCATTGGAGCGCAGATGTGCGGTGTGCGCTTGTATGTTTCTGATGGCGTGTTGATCGTGGGCGCTTAGGGGACCTTTATAACGAGCTGTCCGCTGCTTACAGACAAGTAGTCAGTAATAAGCACGTGAACGACAATAGTAACAGCAGACATTTTTAGGACTCACCGTGTGCCGGGCTTTGCTCTAAACCTTTACATACGTAATCTCATCGAATCCCCACAACAAGCCCGTTTTTTTTAATATTTGTTTATTAATTTGGCGGCACCGGGTCTCAGTTGTGGATCCTTGTTGCCACGTGCGGGATCTTCGTTGTGGCACGTGGGATCTGTAGTTGTGCCATGCAGACTCTTAGCTGCGGCATGCATGTGGGATCTAGTTCCCTGACCAGGGATCGAACCCGGGCCCCCTGCCTTGGGAGCCACTGGACCACCAGGGAAGTCCCCCAAACCCATTTTAAAGTTGAGGAAACCGAGGCGCGTGGATTAAGCGTCATGCCTGATGTCACCTAGTACAGCTGTGGGATTTGCAGCCAGGCAGCCTGAGGCCAGAGCCCCTCTCCTCTACGGCACCTGTCTGCCAGCTCCCCGTCAGGCTTCGGCTGGGGCCAGCCTGTAGGAATAGGTGAGCCGTGGGGAGCGGCGTCTCCCTTAGAGAGGGGGGCATCTCGGTCTCTGTCTCTCTGATTGAAGGTGCCTGCCTGCTTACCTTCACTCCCAGCAGAAGCAGCAGCTCGGGAGTCTGGACAAGATTACCCGGAGGCGAGTAGCCGCAGATAGGTCCATATGCGCGGGACCATCCTGCTAACCAGATAGGTTCTCCCTGCTCAGCTGGGCGCTGTCCCAGGCCCCTCCTCCCTCCTCCTCCTTAGGGCTGGGTCATCCCCCCCACCCCCCTCCCCCAACCCCTGCCTGTGGAGGGATGGCTGTTCCAAAGCCCCGGCGTCTCTCCTAACACCTGCCTGACTGTTCGGGGTGGGTCCGTGTTCTCGTCTTTGACCTTCTCACCTTCTGATCCACACAGGTGGACTTCTACCTTTTTTTTTTAATTACGGTAAAATACAGATAACACGCATTTTACTGTCTTAACCATTTTTAACGGTACAGTTCAGCGGCATTAAGTACGTTGCAACCATCACCACCGTCCCTCTCCAGAACTCTTTACATCTGGCAAAACTGAAGCTCTGTGTACTGTCTGTCTCCGTGAGTCTGACTCCCGCGGGGCCTCCTGGGAGTGGAGTCACACAGGATGTGCCCTTTTTGCCTCTGGTTTATTTCACTTAGCGTAACGTCTGCAAGGCTCATCCATGTTGAAGCCTGTGTCATAATTTCATTTCTTTTTAAGCCTGAATAATATTCTGTTCTGTGTACATACCACATTTTATGTATCCGTTCATCCCTCAGTGGACACTTGGGTTGCTTCTACCTTCTGATTATTGTGACTAATGCTGCTATGCACATGGGGGGGCAAATATTTGTTTGAGTCCCCGCTGTCTTAATCTGCTCAGGCTGCTCTGACAACATACCACGGGCTGGGTGGTTTAAACAACAGGAATTTATTTCTCACAGCTCTGGAGGCTGGAAGTCCGAGATCAGGGTGCCAGCGTGGTCAGGTTCTGGGGAGAGCTGTCTTCCTGGCTTGCAGACGGCCACCTTCGTGCTTTGTTCTCACGTGGCAGAGAGAGCAAGCTCTCTGGTGTGTCTTCTTATAAGGGCACTAACCCATCGTGGGGGCCCCACCCTCATAACCTTATCTAATCTCATCCCCTCCTGAAGGCCCTACCTCCTAACACTGTCACTTGGGGAGTTAGAGCCTCAAAATATGAATTTGAGGGGACACAAACATCCAGTCCTTAGCATTCCACATCCTGGCCCCCAAATTCACGTCCTTCTCACATGTAAAATACATTCTTCCACCTCAACAGCCCCCAAAGTCTTCATTTGTTTCAGCACCACCCCCAAACTCTCAAGTCCAAGTCTCATGTAAATATTGTCTAAGTCAGGTGTGGGTGAAACTTCAGGTACGAGTCATCCTGAGGCCAGTTCCTCTCCAGCTATGAACCTGTGAAACCAAGCAAGTTATGTGCTTCCAAAACACGACATTGGGTCAAACATAGGGTAGACATTCCCGTTCCAAAAGGGAAAAATCGGGAGGTAGGAAGGAGCAACAGGCCCCAAGCAAGTCCCAAACCTATCGGGGTGAATCGATCAGACCTTAAGACGTAGAACTCTCCTCTTTGGTTCAGCATTCTGTCCCCTAGGCCCGTCGGGGCGGCAGTGTCACCCACACAGTGCGGCAGGGTGATCCTACCCCCAAGGCTTCTGGCAAAGGCTCTCTGACCCGTTGAAACCAAGGCAGTGGCCCTGATGTTCTCTGACTCACTTTTGGGGTCATTTCCCCCTCTTTTTGAAGAATAGCACATGTTCGCAATTGAGTGGCTCTATCGTGCCGTCTTGTTAAACCCTAGAAGTCCGACAGCCTCCCCTCGCTTCACCCTACGACTCTACCCCCTTCCGAGTAAACTGGCAGTACCTATGCGCGTATAATTCTGCAACCTCGTTATCACGTGATGGTCCAGCCACACCCTCAGCGTTCTCTTCAGAACCTGCTTCCTCATTTCCTGCACCACGGACAGGCTGAGGACTTTCCAAATCTTCACATTCCAGTTCCTTCTTGCTAAACAATTCCTCCTTCAGTTCATCCATCTTTTTGCATTTTACCGTCAGCAGCCCTCCAGCACTTTGCTTGGGAATCTCCTCGGCTAAACGTCCATGTTCATGGCTCGCAAGGTGTGCCCCCCACAAAACCCCAGGACGCAAGTCGGCCAAGCTCTTGGCCACTTGATCACAAGGATCGCCTCTCCTCCAGTTTCCAGTCACAAGTTCTCATTTCCATCTGAGATCTGATCGGAATAACCTTTAACATCTGTATCCCTACCATGCACCTCAAAACTCTCCCAGGATCAACCCACTTCGAAAGCTGCTTCCACCTTTTTAGTTATTTGTTACAGCAGCGCCCCACTTGCACAATACACACACACACACACACACACACACACACACACACACACAAAGAGATTTATTACGGAGGCTGAGAAGCCCAAGATCTGAGGTCATGGCGAGCTGGAGGCCCAGGAGAGCTGATGGTGTAAGTTTCAATCCAAAAGCCGGCAGACTCCAGACCCAAGAAAAGCTGACGCTTCTCAGAGTCTGAAGCTGGAAAAGAGAGATGTCCCAGCTCACAATCAGGCAGCAGGAGTCCCCTCTTACTCAGCCTTTTTGGTCTAGTCAGGCCGTCAGCTGATTAGACGAGGCTCCCCCACACTAGGGAGGGCAATCTGCTTTACTCAGTCCACTGAGTCAGATGTTAACTTCATCCAGCAACACCCTCCCCCAAACACCCAGAATAATTGTTGGCCAAATATCTAGGCCCGCTGTGGCCCAGTCAAGATGACACGTAAAACTAACCGTTATACAGTAACTGCTCTCAGATCCTTTGGGTGAATCCCCAGAAGTGGAGCGGCTGGATCATATAGTAGTTCTATGTGGAATTTTAAAAAAATATTTATTTACTTACTTATTTATTTACTTACTTACTTATTTGGCTGCGCCGGGTCTTCGTCGCAGCACACAGGATCTTCGCTGTGGTACGCAGGATCTTTTAGTTGCGGCGTGTGGGTGGGATCTAGTCCCCTGACTAGGGATGGAACCCAGGCCCCCTGCATTGGGAGGGTAGAGTCTTAGCCACTGGCCCCCCAGGGAAATCCCATATGTGGAATTCTTTTGAGGAACCTGAATGCTGTTGTCCACAGCAGCTCTACCATTTTGCATCCCCACCAGCAATACACAAGCCTTCCAGTTTCTCCACATCCTTGCCAACACTTGTTTTCTGTCTTTTGATAGTAGCCATCCCGACGGGTGGGAGCGAGCTTTACCTTTGAGGGTCTGGCTGGAAGACAACGGATGATTCTTTTCTTTCTTTTTTTTTTTTTCCTTTTTTCTTTGGCCACGCCACGTGGCTTGCGGGATCCTAGTTCCTGACCAGGGATTGAACTCGGGCCCCCCGCAGTGGAAGCGTGGAGGCCTACCCACTGGACCACCAGGGAATTCTGACCAGGAATGACTCTGACCATTTGTCACCTAAATGACATTGGGTCACTTGTTACGAGTAACCCTGCAGAGCCGCCCTTTTACGTTCACATCATAAATGCCAGCACACTAGGTCACTGGCTTCTCAGGGCCTGTGAGGACCTCCTGCCCGGGGTCCTCACCTCTGTCCCTGTCGTGTTTCAAGGATCCATGGTCTGAAGCCTGGGTCCCAGAGGGGCGGTCAATGTGCAGGAGGCTGGTGAAGCGCCTTTCACCAGGTGGTTCTAACCCTGGCCTTTGCTTTCCACCCCCACGGCCCCCGGCTGGTGTGGACAGGGGCTGCCATGGCTCCCCTGACATTAGCAGGCCGGGGAGGGGGCTGGATTTGGATACGGGCTGCTCCTGTCGGTGGCATCCTTGGAGAACACCTAGCATTAGGTGGGGCCCAAGAGTTGAAATCAATGTCACTTCCTAGGACGGGAGCCTGGGGTCCCTGGGTCTCTGTAGCGCCGCAGCCCCCGGCCCCCATGTGAAGCTGTATCAATCAGGGTTCTCCAGGGAAGCAGAGCTGGCAGGATGGAGATATATATATATTTAAGAGGTTTCTTTTAAGGAGTTGGCTCCCAGGACTGTGGGAGCTGGCAGGTCTGCAGTCTGAAGGGCAGGCTGGGAACTCAGGAAGGAGCTGGTGCTACAAATTGAGGCAGAATTTCTCCTCCAGGAAATCTCAGTCTTTGCTCTGAAGGCCTCCAAAGGACTGGGGAAGGCCCACCCACATCATCACTGAAAGTCGACTGACGGTCCATGTGTGTGTCTGCAGGCTGGCGTCTGAACGCCCGGCTCATTTGAGGGTGGAGACAGCCACCCCCCGGGCCCACCAGGTCTCCCCGTCTGGGACACGGAGAGCCCTGCCCATGGGGGCTCTGGTTCAGGTCTCCCCAGGAGCCCCAGCCCACTCCAGGGGACTTTGGCTTCGCCTGTCTGGCTGCCGCAGTGTATCAGGGACCACGTGGACTCTTTACTTTAGTCGGTGCCTCTGTAGGGCTCACGTCGGACCGTTTCCTGTAGGTGCTTGTTTCGTTGCTGTGCACAGGTGCATGGGTGGAGTTTTTTTCTGCTTGAGTGAAAACCAGTGAACGGCTTTGAATGCTTTTTCGAGATTTCCCTCTCCCTCCAGTTATGGGGACCAATCAGAGGAATAGATTCCCCCCCAGGGGAGGGTGTAGGGACCAGTTGGGCCTGGCGGGGATGCAGGACGTGGTCCCTGGAAGTTTCCAGGCTCAGCCCCTTGAACTGCGCCCGCTGTGGCCTCCTGGGCCGAGGACTCTCTCACATAGATTCTCACAGAATGATGGCCTCATTGTCGAAGAACGCCCAGGGGCCTAGAGAGGGGCAAAGTGGGAAGATGTGCCTCGGCCTGGGGACGATGGGTACTGTAGCTGCCGTTTTAGCAGTTACGATTGGTCCACAGCATGGACGGGCCTTGAGGGCACTGTGCTGTCTGAAATCAGACAGAGAAAGACAAATACTCTATGCTCTCACTCCGAGTGGAATCTAAACCAGACTCCTAGAAAAAGACATCAGATCTGTGGTTCCCAGAGGCAGGGGGTGGGAAGTGGGTGAAGGTGGTCCAAAGTTGGACTTCCGGTTACAAGATAAATGAGCCTGGGGATGTCACATTCAGCACGATGGTTCCAGGTAACGCTGCCGTGTGGTCCACGTGAGGGTTGCTAAGACAGTACATCCCCCACGTGCTCATCACAAAGAAAAACATTTTTGTAGCCGTATGAGGTGATGGCCCTGAACTAAACTTACGGTGGTCATTTTGCAGAATAACGTAAGTCGAGTCATCATGCCGTACACCTTCAGCCTCGTGCTGGGGTATCGACTGTATCTCAGTAAACTGGAAAAAGGGGAGTATCTCTTGTTTTTAAAAAAGGAAGTTCTGTTTGGGCTCATGCTGCTGTCAGGCCGTCAGGAAGTGGAAGAGTGTCGTGAACTTAGCGCTTTAACGTGATTCCCGCTCTTGCAGGTGGCGATCATAGCGGGTAACTTCGAGCTGGCTGAATACATCAAGAACCACAAGGAAACCGACATCGGTGAGTAGGCTGGTGGCGAATGAGCCGTGAGGGGGTCTGTTGGATTGGGCACCTCGTTAGATTGGTTCAGAGTCTGCTTTTAGCAAAAACCTTCACAGAAAGCAGAGTGCGAGCATCTTCTCCGCCTCTCTTCCTCCAGTTTCTTAACTCTTGGCAGGGTTGGGGTAAGGGAAACCTTAGACGTCAGGCGAGGACGCCGGCAGTGGCCGCAGGGCATTGCTGTCCATCCAGAGAACAAGATCACTTTGCAACTCATGGAGATGGGTTTCTGGGAAGATTCTGTGACAGACGTGATTCCATTTAAAGTAAGAGACGGCAACGAAATGAAGCAGGAAAGCTCCAGGGGCACCCCCTCCCCTCCCTCCTCTGCATCCCTCCCGATGTCTGCTGATGACCGCTCCCCTTTCTAGTACCCCTCGTGCCAACCAGGAGGACTGTCTCTGGGGCTCCTCCCCTCTCCCATCGCCCTGCCGGCGGCTGGGCCCAGTCTTGCATCTTGGAAGAGCCCGCTGGCCTGTTTCCTCCAGCCCCGGGCTTACACAGGACATGCAGCGGGGAGCAGTCCCACTGGACCAGCAGCGGTGAGATTTCAAGACGGTGCCGTGCATCGAGGGGGTGGGCAGCGGGGCTCCAGGGCGCCTGGAGGAGGAGCCAGATGGCGTCTGTGTCTTGTTGCCTGTGCCGCTCACCCTGAGTTTGGGGCTGGGGGCGAGCGATACCGTGTGTTTGGCTGTCCAGTCTTTACCGTGTCGAGTGTCTGGCGGGCGCCCGCCGGCCCCTGAGAATCGCACAAGGATGTGCGGCTGGATGCCTGCTTGCCTCATCCGGTCCCCTGAGCCGAGCATCGGGGCCTCCCAGACGCTGCGCCCGATGCTGACGCAGGTCCTCCCGCGAGCCGGGACGGACCTCCTAATTGCTCTGAGATCCGGGCCTCTGCCATGGCCACATCAGCATCTTCCTAAGCACATTATGCAGATGGGCGAGTTCACGTCCGCAAAGTGCTTTAGGAAATGCACTGAGCTCTCCAGCTCTAAGCACCACCCCGCTAAGACGAGAGAGCAGTACAGTCGGACAGGGTTGGCTTGAGGTCCATAAACACCGGTTACTGTGAAGGGAATGGGAACTCTGTTGAGCAGGGCAGGTGTCCAAGAAGACAGGTGTGCAGGCCCCAAGCAGGACCGCGGGATGGTTAATGGCGCCAAGGACCCCTGGATCTCTGAGCTTCTGCGATGGTGACAAACTTGGGGCTACCTACCCTCGTTGTTTTCACTTTCCCTTGCCTGGGGCCCGCACGCCAGGGGGAGGCGTGAAGTGGTTTCCTTACCCAGCCGTCGGAAGGGAGTCGAGAGAAACTAGGGACTCCACCCCCTGCCCCCCAAGCCCTGCCCTACACATTCACACCCCTCCCCACTCCAGCCATGAACCTATCCTGCTCAAAAAGTGCCCATGTTAAAGCCCAGGTCGGGGAGGTTCCTGGCTTGTCTCTTCCATTTCCGATCTGGGATGCAAACACCTCTCTACAAACAGGTTTTCTTATTATAAAAATAATACCTGTCTGTTGGGTGAACACATTTTAATTACCACTCACCCGATCGAATCAATGATTTCTTTAAACTGTAAAGGGCTTGCCCTGTCGAGAGATGGGGTAGTCACGGTGGGCGCGAGCGACTTCCGTGGGTCACGGTGTCGGGATTGAGGTTTGAGGTCTGCCTCCTGTACCTCTGTAGACGCCCCGGGGCTCAGTGAGGATGTGGGGTGGCTTTTCCTGTCAATCCATGCTCCTCGTTACCTGCGCTGTGGGCTTTCCCTGGTGTGTCCCAAAGGGAAAGGATAGTACGGAAAATCTGCTTCCCTGCTGGGTCCTTTCAGCGTCTCCAAAGAAGAGGAAAAAAGAGTCCTCTTCTTTCCTCTGGGTCGTCTGACTCAGCATCTGTGATTGTGAACTAGCAAACTGTGCCATTTAAGTGGATTCTATTGAAATTTCACAGAGAGGCGACGAAGGGCACGGAAGCTGTGGGTCCCTCGTGGGCGCAGATGTCACTCAATGCACTCATTCTCAAACGCACAGTAAATCCGTTCTAAGATCCCGATTCAGCGTCGTGTTAACTAAACCTCGAGGTTCGAGCCCGGTTGTTTGCTCTGTGCCCTCTGCCCCCCCCCCAGCTTTGCATCTCCCCTCGTTACCGGCGGGGCCGGATGCTGGGTGTGGGGGTGGGGAGAGTCTGGCGCTGTCCCACCCCCCCGTGTGAGTCTGGCTAAGTCCCGCGTGCGGGTCCGTGCCTGCCATCTCAGAAAGCCGCCCTGCCTCTGGGGGAAGGAATAAGTCCAGGGAAACAGCCAACCCTTTCTGAGCCTGCGAGCCCAGCGTCCCGTGCTCCTCCAAGGATACGGTCGCTGTCTCCATGCGACCAAGGACGAAGCTGACACGGGACATGGCGCTTGGGTTGAGTTCCCCCAGAAGCAGACCTTGAGGCAAGGGTTTGAGGGAAGTGGTTTGCCGTGGAGGTGGTGGCAGGCGGCAGCAGTGGGAGCACAGAGAGTAAGTCTGGAAGGGACAGGACGCCAGCTCAGGTGCCTTAACGAGCAGGTACTGCAGGCACCTGAGGCCCAGTCCCATCAGGACCTCCGGGGGGGTCGCGGGAGCGCACCTTGGCCTTGTCTCACCCCAGGGGCGAGGTGACTTGTACATTTACTCACCAGGTCAAGTTCCTGTTAGTTCAGGCCTGCTCCGTGCCAGGGAGGACCCTCCTCGGGGAGACGCAGGTGCCCGTAGGGGCAAGTGGCCCACGTACCCGGCGCACTGAGTGCCAGTGGCTGTGGGCAGGGCTCCAGTGGCATCTCCCAGGCGGGACTCTCCCAGAACCACGTGGTAGAGTGATTGGCCGGGCCAGGGCTTGAAGCCAGGCTCACATGACTCTGGGGGGCTCTGGCCTCTTCACCGCCAGTCTCCCTGCCTCCCTGTGAGCCTAGAACAGGGGGCTGCACGCCAGGGCTTCAGGCAGCAACGCAGGCTGGGGCAGGGGAGGTTGGGGGTCTTCACACAGGCTGGCGCTGGCACCGGGGCTGGACGCGTGGGTGGAGGGATGGAGAGGGAAGAAGAGGATGCTTGGGTCCCAGACCGCTGACGGGGGGGTGGTCCCCCAGGCTGGGCCTCCTGGTTCAGGCTTAGCGCTCTGTGGCCACCAGAGTTGAGCATCTCTCCGCCAAACTCTGCTCCCCAGCTGGGCTGAGAGGGCAGGGGCAGGGGAGGAAGAGGACACTTCCGGGGCAGCGTGAGACTGGGCCTGGGGGCTGCAGAGGGGTCATCCGAGAATCAGTTGGATTAGGACGGAGGTACGGACCCTGCAGGCCAGCACCCCCGAGCTGTGACGTCAGGACGACCCCGGAAGAGGCTTTGGCTTCCACATGGAGTTTTCACATTTCAAAGAGAAATGTCGGCCTTCCCTGGTGGAGCAGTGGTTGAGAGTCCGCCTGCCGATGCAGGGGACGCGGGTTCGTGCCCCGGTCCGGGAAGATCCCATATGCCTCGGAGCGGCTGGGCCCGTGAGCCATGGCCGCTGAGCCTGCGCGTCTGGAACCTGTGCTCCGCGACGGGAGGGGCCACAATAGTGAGAGGCCCGCGTACCGCAAAAAAAAAAAAAAAAAAAAAGAGAAATGTCTAGTCTGTTGCTTCTCTCCCGCTGTGACATATTCAAGGGCGCTGGGACTGCTCCTCCCCTGCGGGGTCAGGGTCCCCGGGAGGCCTTACCGAGGAAGGACACGGCCTGCAAACTGCTCTCCGGAGGAGGGACAGAGGACAGGAGGCCGGAGGACAAGCTTGGGGGATAGAGCCACCTCCGTGGGGCGACCAAAGGGAAGAGTTCTGACAGGAAAGCATCAGAAGCCATTGGTCCGGGACTCCGACACCACTGCCCCCCAGTTCGTCCCAGTCTCGAGAAGAATTCGCGCCTCCCAGGAAAGGCGGAGGCAGCCCTTCTCCCCGCTGTGCTGTGCTTGAACCGCCCTGGAAGGCCTGGGAGGAGCTGAACTAGCAGGTTCCTGAGGGGCCGGCTCTTTCCTCTCTGCCGCCATCTTTCCAGGAGCATCTTCCTGGTGCATTCGCTCCGCTCGGGCCCCCTGCTCATCTGGGGCTTCGGAAACATTCGTTTGTCCCAGGCCTTGGCCCTTTAGGAGCTGATGACACAGAGGGCGATGTCCTCCTTGCCTCCCTGCCCCCGGGGTTCAGGAGTTCGTCAAAAGGACCGCAGACCCTGGACCTTCCAAACCGGGAACTGCCCATCAACCGCTGTCCCAGGGAGAACGGCGCACATCTGCTCAGAAAAGCAGCTCCCCATGCGCTTGGCCACTGTGATTGTTGGGTCCACTCCACTTCCCCCGTGTCCTGGTCCCCAGGCACCTCGGCTGCGTCTTCACCCCCCACCCCAGCGAGCCTTCTGTGTTTCTGGCAGTCGATCCCCTAGATGGGGAATTCTTTCCTGTTCCTGACTGTTCCTGACGCGCCGACAGAAACCCCCTGAGGCTCCCCAGTGGCCAGCAGCACGTGCCAGGTGTGGGTGCCCCTGGGGAGCTCGTGTAGAAAGCAGGTGCTCAGGGCAGCCCCTGCCCCCCGAGAACCTGACCCAGGAGGTCCGGGGTGGCCCCTGCCATGGCCGTTTTCCATCCTCCAGCAGTTCTGACGCTGGACATCTGCTTCCCAGGACCTTCCAGGCCTGCCTGCCCTGCGCCCATGTCTGGTGGGCTTTACACAGAACACGAGGATGGGGCTGCCATAACAAAATGCCGCTAACTGGGTGGCTTCGAACAGCCGAAACGTGTTCTTTCACGGTTCTGGAGGCTGGAAGTCCAAAGTCAAGGTGTCGGCAGGGCTGCTTCCCTCTGGGTGCTCCAGGGAGGCTCCTCCCTCACGTGGCTCCCAGCTTCTAATGGTAGCTGGCAGTCCTTGGCATTCCTGGGGCCAAGGAGATGCATCCCTGCTTCTTCACACCACCTTCCTCTCTGCCGTGTCTCAGATCTCCTCTGCTTCCTCCAGGAAGGCCATCGGCCTCTGTATTTAGGGCCCACCCGAAATCCGGGACCACCTCTTCTCGAGATCCTGAAATCAATGACATCTGCAAAGACCCTACTTCCAAATAAGGTCCCGATGATAGGATCCAGGGATTCGGACTCGGACACGTCTTTTGGGGTCTGCCGTCAACCCCGCGGAGGGCACTCACATTGCTGTATGACTGTCGCCCTGGGCTGTTACAGTGCGTGGCGCACGGTGGGGCCTCAGTAAATGTCCGTTGAATGGGTGACCCCCTCCCCCGTCAGTGTTTCCACTCCACATTCAGCCCCTCCCTGCCCGCCCTTCTTGACATAAAATCCCGATTTCCCGGCACCTGGAGTTCGGTGTCAAGGAGCCGAGCCCTTTGTGGGCCAATCGATTCCTGGATTGGGTGTGTCTGCCAGGGTGTAATGTTCTCTGCCCCCCAAGCATCGTCAGAGGCGGGGGCACGGGGCGCTGGGTCGTGTTGGGGGCAGTGCTCTCCGCCCGCACAGCAGGTCTTTCTGGGACCATGTGAGATTGGGGGTTTCCAGTTGGTCATGTGCGAGGCTCCCCGGCCACGTGGCTCTTCCGCTCCAGCTCCTGTGCTTGGCGTCCCTGACCCCTGTGACCTGGGAGGGTGCCGTCAGAGTCTGTGGTGGTCAGGGCTGTCTTTCGTCTGCCCCCGGACTCTTGAGTGGTAGGCGTCTGGTATGATCGCTGGGGAACTTCACAGGCCGTTTGCCTCTTTGCAGCCTCAGAAATCACGGTCGGGGTGCTAGAGAGGGATGGGGGGGGCGTATTTCTACCTTATGATCTTCAGTAAAATTTGACTTAATAAGCTGTACCACAGCGTAGCAGCGATCCAGAAGAATGGGGACTGACGTCCTGTATCTGAGGCTGCTGGCTCTTGCCTCTGTCAGGAGGTGCCCGTGATGCTGGCTAGCAGGGCTGTGTTTATCAGGCATTTAGTGGGGCTAAATGGGGGCGGGGACACCATTTTGGAGAGCACAGCCTCACATGTCAGGAACCTGAACTCAGAGGAAATGAAGGTAAGACTCACCTTTGCCTAGATCGTGTTGGGTTGCATTTTTGAAGATAAACATGGTGCAAGGATCCCCCAGATTCCAAGTTAGGCGTGGGGTTGATTTTGGTGTTCAAAGTGAGCAAATTGAAACGCTACACATTTTCCTGACTTTCTACATGCAGCCTAGTCGATGGGATGCCTTTCTGAAAAAGTCCCTTTAACGGCTGGAATATCCCCCGCCTCAAGCCACGGAGCCAGCCTTCGTTTTCCAGACACAGAAGTGCCCCGCCGAGAAATCAGGGCACTTAGGAAGCTCCGCTGTGGCTCTAGGGGAAGACGCTAACCGCGTTGAAACACAGGAGGTGATTCACGGGCCCTCCGAGGTCTGTAGAATCCGGAAGTGGATCCAGCTCGCCGTGTAGATAGAACCCTATCCCTTTAAAAGAGAGATTGCATCTTGTGAAGCGTTTCTGTTCCCAGTCCGGCCAGCATGTATGTTGCAGCCCACCGGAGCTGTGGTTCATTTTTTTTTTTTTTAAACTCCCTTCCTCTTTGAAGAAATTAAACGTGACCTCCATTTGGTTATTTCATTTCCTACTCAGCGAAAGTCATGGTCTAAGAGCGAGCGCGAATACCAGAGTTAAACCTGCTTGTTTTCACCCACTGCCGAGCTGCGGCTGAGTCCATGAGCCCAGCGGGTCTAAAAGGCTTTTGCCATCGAGCATTTGCGATGGCTCCTGTAGGATGCAGGTCCCCCAGAGCAAGGCTGCTGGGGAGCTGGGGAGCTCGAATCCGAAATAGTCATGCAAAGATTAAGCATGTCGCAAGCTGATAAGCTTTGGACTGGGATAACCTATTTTTTACCACCTTTGTTATTTTTGTTTTTGCCCGGCTCTGTGGGGAGATGCACTGTCAGATGGATTAAATGACATGGGTTGTTCTTCTTCAGCGGAACAAGGTTTGTTCTCCTATATCTTGTCCTTCCGCAGCTACGGGGAGAGAAGCGAGAGGCTTTGCTTTTTTTAAATGAAGTCCATTGAGCTGATGTGTGAGTTTGGGTGTCTGATGAGCTGCCCAAGGATCGCTTGGATACCGTTGCTAGGTTTCGAGACGGAGTGGCTATGTCATTACGTTTCAGATATGTATAGATGGTGAGGAGAGGGAGGTGTTTTCAAACAGATTTCTTAATGCATTGTTCTGGGGCGGGGGCGGGGCGGGGTGTGCGTGTTTACGTGTGAGAATATAAAATCTGTGCTGATACGGAGCAACGATGCTTTAAAAAATAATAATACCTGCTTGGTATTCCGGAATACCAAGCTAACACCAGCGATTCACCTGCTGTGAAATAAAATAGATCCGACTTGAAAGCAGCATTCAGATCTCCTGGCACTTGGACTGTCAAATACGCTACTTACCCTGAAACGTAGCAATTATATTGAGTATGCACGGCATCCTTTGTTTGCAGGCAGAGCCGGCGGGTCCTGGGGAGAACCCAGTGTTCTAAACTGCTTCGTTTCATCAGACTGGCTCGTTTGGGGTCAGCACTGCCGAGCCTTCTCCTTGTGAGCTTACAGAACGAGCCTTCCCAGGGAAAGCTGGGCTAGTTTGTTCCCTAGAAGGATGCGGCCATCACAGCTGTTGCCTAGATGCCCAGAGAATATTTTCAAAGCAAGTTGCTGAGGGAGGGAGGCGTGATAAAGCCCCAGCAGACACAGCCTGAGCAGATGCGAGCAGCCCGCTGTCGCCCCGTCACAGCCGATTCTGCTCCCGTGTCACCGCCCCCTCGGGGCTGAGGGAGCCGTGCGGTGTGTGCGGGCCACCCGTGCCCGATGCCTCGTCCAGCCGGGTGCGCGTGGCTCCCTCCTTGCCGCTTCCGGTGCCACCAGCCCCCCTCTTCTGTGTGCCGCCCAGGCTCTCCATCGTCCTGCTCTGGGTGTGTGGTCATGTGCTCGCTACTGTAGCTCCCCTCCCCTCCCCCAGGCATAGCCGTCTCCGAGTTTATCCCCAAATCCTGGAACATAGCTGATGCTCCGGGGCGCAAGCTAAGGTGATGCCCGTTTGTGACCCCGCACGAGGGCTGCTCTTGCGGGCTGCTCGCGGAGACACTCGTTGTCTTGGTCCCGAGAGGGTGCAGCAGCGGCCGTGAGGCCTTGACCCCCTGTGCCCTGTGTGTTTCCCCTGCTTTGTCGTGTTCTGCCCCTGGGGCTCTCCCTGGCCCCTTCACACGCATGCGACCTTGGAACGCTGCCTGACGGAGGCCCGGGCTGGGGGCGCATCCTCCAAGAAGTCCCCGGCTGTGATGCCCCCCGTGCAGGGGATGTACGTGGCTGCTGGAGCACGTGTCCCACCAGAGATGCTCAGAGGACCCGCCCACCTGCCCGCACACATCTGCTCCTCTGGGTTGAACTGGTCCCCGGCCCGGAGCGTTTCTCAGCTATTTGTTGCCCGCTCCTGCGCAGTTTGGGCCCCTGAGGAAGACCCCTCCCCGACTCCATCCCCTGCGGACAAGCGGGAGCCCCAGAGACCCCCCTATCTCCCCCCCGGCCTCAACCACACGTTCTCTGCACAATTCCCTTCACGGTGAGCACCTGCCCGTGCCGTGGCTCCCAGGCACCTCAGGCCCCAGCGCCTTTTATAGCCATTATCGCGTAGCACCACCTTCATTGAGATTCATAGATAACATAACCTAACACACACATGGAATTTTTAAGAATCGGCGTAACATCCTAACTGTCCTGTAAGGAACGGAAGCCACAGAAGGATGGGCGGGGAGGTGGCCTGCGCGTCCACGAGAGGGTGTCCCACGCAGGAGGGCGCAGGCCAGGGCGGGCTGCTGCTTCCCTCCCAGCACACTCAGCCTCACATCCCTGAGCGCCTCGGGCAGCTGTGACACCAGGAGGGCCCCGCCAGCCACCGGTGCCGCGGTTTCCTGAAATCGTGAGCTGTGCTTGGCAAAGTTCCGGACCAAACGCCACAAGCGCTCTTTCACTTAGGTAGTGGCTGCATTTCCGGAAAGCTCAGTGAATATCCGTGCAGAAGGCGGCGTGTCTGTTGAGTCGGGGTGGGCGGGAGCTTATGCTCAGATAAACAGGCTTTGCGTCTCTACGAACGTCTGGAGGGTCACTCACAACTCACGGACTGTCTCACGACTGCTGGACATTTAGGGAGTCTGGCCCCTGCCCACCCCCTGTGACAAGTACACCCCCCACCGACCAACTACGGGAACCCCCGCAAGGCCCCTGCAGCAGGGTGGACAACGGCCCGTGTGGGAACCATAGCTGCGGTACTGACGGGGTGGTCCCAGGCACAGGGGGGAGGCAACCCCGAACTGCAGGTCGCTGCACCTCTGCATTCCCTCTCCAGGGGGGCTCCTCTCCAGCCCCGAGCACCCACTGCATCTGATCCTCTGGCCTGCTTCGAAGACCCGGCCTCTGATCCCGTGTCCCGGGACACACGTCTCAGCCCAGGCCCATCCTTTCCTTTCTCTGAGGCTGTGCTCAGACCCAGTGGAAGTGGGTCCAAGAGCGGGAACGAGTGAGTGGGTGCCCTAGGGTCCCTGGCTTTGCCACTCACCCTGCTTCCTGCAGCTCTGCTGGGCCTCCCCTCCCCTCTCCTGGCCCCTGGGTCCCCTCGGCCGGGCTCTGGCTTTTCCCCACCCCACGCCATTCTTCTCCCACCGTGACTGTCCTCCTGGTGGACATCGTGTCCCAGCTGACGGGCTGGACTTTTGGTGGTCGATTCCCTGCAGATGGAGAATGTCTATGTCTGTGGGAGGGAGTGGGGAGGGGCTGAAGCCGGCATTAGGGGCAGCGAATCCCAATGGGCTGTAGAGTCAGGATGGCTCCCTGGAGGAGGAGGCAACAGGCTGTCTTGATCTGAACAGCAGAAACAGTTAATGCTGTTTCAGTGCCCTTTCATGCCTGGAAAGGGTTCGATCCCTGCTTTTGTTCGATCCCTGCCAGCAAGGTGGCACTGTCGCTGTCCCCAGTTTACAGATGAAGAGGTGAGGCTCCCAGACTCAGAAATGCGTTCCATGTCGAGGTCACGGGGAGCTGGGGTTTGGACCGAGCCACCCTTAGCTGCCATGATGCTGTCCTTGACCCTTTGTGCATCCTGGACCCTCCCCCACCCCCCACCCCCGCTCACCGGCAGTCCTGCCTCCTGGGGCGTCGGCAGGCAGCTCCCCAAGGCTGCACACAGAGGAGCCCTTCCCCGCGGACAAGCCGCCACCTTCCAGGAGGGCCCCGAGGGCACCCGTCCTTCCCCCACCCCCAGAGCCCTTGGCTGATTTCACCAGCACCTTCTGGGTTCTGCCTGCCGAGCCCGTGCCCCCTCTGCACCCACCAGCCCAGTTGCCCCAGCCCTGGTCTGTCTCCCATTGACACCAGGTCAACGGGAGCTGGTGCAGGCTCCTGTCCCAGAGCCGGCACAGCGGTGACGGGACCTTCCAAGGAGAGCAGCCCTTGACCGATTCCAGCCCTTGGCCTGGGGTCTTTATCTGAGCCATTTCATCCAGGAAAACCAGTTTCCCTGAGGCTCCGAGATGTGCCTTAACGAGTGGCCTGTAGGACGAGGAACCCAGCACCTCTCCACCGGCTCATCCCTCAGGATCCCCTCCTCTGCCTTCCCCTCGACCACACCCCACCCCCTTCTCCTCCAAGCTGGCTCACCTGTGCCCTGACTCTGGTCCTCAGTACGTGCCTCTAGGGGGTGGTTTCCAAACGCTGCTTTAGTGAGTTAAGTGCACCTGTGTCACAGACCAAGGATCCAGTACAGCCGAAGGAGACCAGGGTTCTGGAACTCACTGCCCACCCTTAATTCCCACGTCTGGGGAGGTCTAGTGGGACCTCCTGCAAAGAGAACAGGCCGGGCTCCTCGGAGATTCACCTCCGTCTCAAGGTTTGCACACGCCCTCCCCCCGCAGCCTTCGTGGTGAGAGCGGTAGAAGGTCAGGGTGTTTTCGGAAGTAACTGTCTTTTGAGGGGGTGACAGTTGGTGACCCCAGGGAGACTCAGACTCAGAACGTGAAGGAGTCCAGAGGAACCTTACAGACGCCTCCAGAAACCCAGGCCGCCCCCAGGAGGTCCCGTGCCTGGCCTGAGTTGGGGGGCGGGGACAAGAAGCCTCCTTCCCAGCAGGATGCCCATCATCAGGAAGCAGTGGGACCCTGACCCGGGGCCCCACGTTCTGGGGAACCTGGGACTCAGAGAGGCGGGGCTGTCGCGAGGGTGCTCCGCTCGGGCAGTGGCACCAGGAGCTGCATCTTTTCACCCCAGCCCGGGGCACTCCCTGTGGGGTCGAAGGACCAGCCAGAGCAGATGGCCCTCGGCTCCCCCAGGCCGCGCTGGGAAACCCGTCCACCTCCAGGTGGAACGTCCTCGATGCTGCCCACCTGCGCGGCCTTGCCTTCTAGCCGCTTCCACACGGCTCAGAGAGCTGCTGGCCCATCCGCATGCGGCCCTCTGTCCACCCACCCCCTTTCCCAGGGCACCTTTGCCACCTCCGTGGGTCACCCCCGCCTTCCCCGTGGTTCTCCCAGCAGGGGCCCTACCCCGCCACGCTTTCTCCCCATTTGCAGGATTCCCTTCTGCATTCAGAGTAGAAGCTTATTTCACAGAAATCGGGGTGCACGGTCCCCTGGGCTGGATGGGGTGCTCCCGAGAGCAGGCTCTGGGCCACTCCCCGTCCTTTACCACCGCAGCGAGAGTGCTGGGTCCCACCTGGGCTCTGCTCTGACCCCTCACGTACAACCTTCCATTGTAGGGTCCCACCTGGGCTCTGCTCTGACCTTCCATTGTAGGGTCCCACCTGGGCTCTGCTCTGACCCTCCATTGTAGGGTCCCTGATTCACCAAGCCTCGGAGCGACTACAGGACCCCAGACAAGGTCTCCGTCAGGCTGGTGTCCTGATGCCAGGAGAGGGGGTCCCTCCCCTCGTGTCCTGCTTTTAAGGACCCATCCGTTCTCAGCAAGCCTGGCAAAGCCCCACGTGGCCTTTACGGAAACGCACACACCCCGGAATTTCTAGACTTTGGGGCGTAGAACCCCCTGGAGTGTGCACATCTCAACTATGTCAGGAAATAGGCACGGGAAGCTACCCTGTCATGAAGGTGCAAAGGCGGCTGGGTCGTGGGACCGGAAGGAAGCATTAGGCCAAGTGCCAGGAGGACATGGGTTCCGCCTGGACTCATCTGTGGGACCTTGGGGGAGCCCCAGCATCTCTCCCGGTCTCAGCAGCGACTGCAGGCATGAGCGCTGTCTCCACTCTGTCCCACGGCTGCACTGGGGGCTCTTTTATGATTAGGGCTGAGCCCAGATTCAAATAGAGAGAACTAAGTGTCTTTTGTTGAAGTTCTTCGTGGCTTTGCAAGTGTTTGATCTCATACGCAGGCTGAGGGCTTAGAAGACTGTGTGGGGTAGAATTCGACTGAATGCAGAAAAAGGTTTCTATTCTGGGTTTAATGAGAGGGAGTGGAAAGACGCTTAAGGTGGCGTTCAAGAAAAAAGAACCGTCCACATGGGCACAGAAGAGGTGCCGATTTTAGCCAAGCTAGAAGGGACACATTGACGCTAAGGGAGCATCAGGTGGTCAGAAGGAAGCCCGAAGAAGAGAAAATCATCCTGTCTTGGCTCGTGGGGTGACGAGTGTCAAGTTCTCAGTCATCCGGGTCCAGGCACGAAACAGACATCAATTTACACTCATCCCTGGGGCCATTGGCCAAGACCTTTGGGACGTCCACGGGTGTCCTCCGCGGGAGAGCTGGGAAGGGAAGTCTGGACAAATACCACGGCCTGGAGGGGCAGGATGCAGCCGGAGCTGGGCTGAGGGCAGGGAAGCAGCCCTTCCCTTAAATCGCAGTGCCATCGTTCGTCGTTGGCCGATGGCCGGTTCTAGGTTCTGTGGTCATCCTGCAGCCCGCGGGACGGGGAAGGATGCTACACCAGAGAAAGGACCAGGGAAGGGCAGGCGGCAGGTGCTGGCGAGCACAGTAGGCGGTTCCTACAGAAATCTGGCTCAGACACAGCTCGATGATTTCCCCAGGATCACATGCTCATTGCTGGCGTGAGGTCGGGGTTCAAGCCCAGGTCTCCGACTCTGCCTCTTGTCCATCACATGCCCTGCGTTCTTGTAGAGTTTTCCAGTTAGTGGAAGCCAAATTCGACATGGAGAAGGGGAAAAAGATTTCAGAACACTGTTTTGCTCCTTTTGTTACAAATTTATCGATGTCCTTTTTGGTGCCCAGAACAGGTACTAAAATATTGATGAGGAAGAATGATGACAAAATTGTGTGACCAAGGGTTTGGGGTGGGAGTGGGGGGCAGGCGATAATGTTTGCTCAGTTCTCGCTGGGACCATGCTTAGATCCGCTCCGCCAGGTGGACAGCTCCCAGACAGCACCAAAGCTGGTGTGAAGGGCTCCGAGTCCTGGAATTCTCCAAGGCTGGGGGCTAAGGGCACTTGTCAGTGTTCAGATGGACCAGGCTAAGAGGCAGTCAGAGCACTGGGGGTGGAGGGGGGGGCATGCCTGTGGCCCCAAGAGAGGACGTCCTGCCTCTAAATGCTTGCTCGACTGCATGGTTTCAGTAGAATTCACCACCGTCGCTCAGAGCTAGGGACACCTGTGGTTGGCAACGAGGTCCTGAGTGTCCATTGCCTGTAGGGCCTGGGACAGAGTGGGCATCCAGTAAACGTCGGGTGACATGTTTGGACGTATATTCTCTTCATTCCGTCAAAAGCATGCTTTGTATTGAAGCCCCGCATCCCCTACCCCCGCCCAGACCCTGCCATCTTTCTGGCCACACGTGTTTCTCTCACCGACCGTCCAGTGTCGGTGAGGACGGTTTGTCCGTCGTGCGGACCACAGGTCACTAGTGCTGGGAACAAACCCAATTCTGTCTTCTCGGCGTCACCACAGCAAAGGTTTATGGGAACTGGCCAAAAGTTGGGAGAACGGTGAGAGCGAAGGGTGATGGTGGCTGCCGTGGGCCCTGGCCCTCCATCGGGGTCTTTGCAGCGACGCTGAAGAAGGGACGTCTCCCAGGTGGTTCTGTCGGCAGCGTCTCCCGCCTGCCCCGAGCCATTGGCTGAAGGGTCAGGGATCTTGCCCGCTCCCAGCCTGAGACCTGCCATCTCCGTTTCCTTATTTCGCTCATTACATGTCTCGGGCCACTGCGTCCTCTTGTCTCCCGAGCAGATGTCGCTCGTGGGGGCTTTTTGAGTGTCAGGCCGTTGGAAGCCTTCCCTCCTTCTGCTGCTAACGCGTCTTGCCAGAGAATGTTACCACGGTCAAAGCCAATCGTATCAAATTTGTTTAAAGGTACAGCTCACGGCTCAGTGTCTCAGAATAGTGCCTGAGTTCTGGGATGCCACAGTTGTCATGGCAATGGTTCTTTGTTTGGGGAACCACAGCGTTATCCTGTGAATGGCATGGGTCCAAACTGCAGGTTTCACCTCCCTTGGGGGCCACCTTCCAGCAAGCAGAGGTGCCAGACGGACCCGGGGGCTGTCTGCACTCCTCCCCTTTCCGTCGGCGCCTGTGACCGTCTCCGGTCTTTTAGATGTTTGGGCTGAGTGGAGAATAACGAGTAGAATGAAGGACTGTGTAGAGGGGATGAACACTAGGGGTGTGCTCAGCCTGCCTCGAGGAAGCGGGTTCCTTGGGGTGTCACCGGCTCCCTTCCTCGTGGCAAGCCAAGAGATCCCCAGCTCTTTGCCCTGCCCAAGCGTGAGCCCAGATTTCAGCACCAACAAAGGAGCCCATGACACTTAAGACAGAGACAGATGAGAATTCCTACAAATCAGTTTGAATTGGCCCAACGGGGGAGGGGGAGGGGGTGAGAAGGGAACCGTAGGTGTCCGTGGCTTAGAGGACACACACCAGAGAATGGATATGAACATGGTCCAGAGACCAGTCAGGGACTGGTCACGCCTTTCCCGTGGCCCCTGTGCACCAAGACCGTGGTCTGTGGAGGGCGCCTGCGTGGCCCTCGCCGTTCCTGCCGGGCCCTTTCTGGAAGGAGATTTGTCCTTTTCTGCTTCCTCCCGCCCGGAGCCCCCAGCTCACAGCCTCTCCTGCTTGTGTTTCCTCTTCACACACGTGTTTTTCCTTCCTTTTCTGCTGTTAACCCTTCTCTACAAACTTCAGGGCTGGGAGCGGGTACGTATAGGGCAGGGCGTCTCCACTCCCACACCCCACTCTTCACCCCACAGGCCGTCAGACGATGCAGGACCCACACCCTTTATCCGAAAAAAAGATCTCAGAATCGAAGCTTGTTCATAACTCATTGGCAGTCAGACTTGACCTGAACTGATTCGAGGCTATTTATACCCTTTATTTACCCTACTTTGTGTGATGGTCCATCATCTCCTGCAGGAATCCGCACGTGACTGATTATGGGACTCTGTCCAGACCCACCAGTGGTGCCCGTGATGGACAGCACGTGGGCTGTATCATCATGACGCAGCCGGGCAACAGCCCCACCCCACGCTTTTCAGAGACGGTGGCCTGGATCTGTATTTGTTGAATGAACAAGAGTTCTTAACCTTAAAATAACCCTGGGTCTACCTCCTAAGGATTTCAAAGGAGCCTTTCAAGATGGTGTTGCCTCCGAGGATGGGGTGCGTCTTTGCTTTAAAAATTAAAGGGCATCTTATTTGGAAATCACAGAGGCTTTCAGAAAATCTCTCCGTCAAGGTCAGAGAAGGACGTTGCCTCTTTCCCTGCCCATCCCCAGCCCCCTCCTGCCGCATGTGTCTACGGTTTCCCATAAAACCCCGCAGGGGCCCGGGAGGGCCGGGCGTATCTCCCTCTGCCGTGTTTAGGGTTTCTTCTCTTTCAGTCAGAGACACAGTTGTTTTTATTTCTCCAAATCTCTGTTTCCTCTTTTCCTGCCTGGTCGGTTCGGCAGATGGGTTAGGGGATCGTCAGGGTCTGGGGCCAGGGGCTCACGGCCTCCGTGAGAGTCAGACGTGGGCTCGGTGCGGATAGGCTGCCCAGGCGCAGGCTGTGTCCACGTTCTGCCCTCTCTCCCCCCCGCCCCCCCGCACCCTAACCCTCTGTGCTGGTGGCTGGCAGAGCTCTCCCCTGACCTCTGCCCAGACCCTCAGACCCACCTCCTGCGTGCGGGATCCACTCACCCAGGTAGCCCAGAGCCCTCACTGCACCCCAGGCTGCCATCTGTTATGGGCTGAATTGTGTCCCCCCAAATCCATACGTTAAGAGTCCTAATGCCCCATACCTCGGAATGTGGCCTTATTTGAAAATAGGGTCTTTGCAGAGGTAATCAAGTGAGGCCATGAGGGTGGACGCTAATCCAGTAAGTCCTTATAAAAAGGGGACATCTGGGGACAGACTTGCACACAGGGAGAGCGGCCTGTGAAGATGCAGGCCTGGGTGGGGGTGATGTGTCTGCAAGCCAAGGATCCCCAAAGATGGCCACGAAATCCCCAGCAACGGCAGGGAAGACGGAAGAGATTCTCCCCCGCAGCCCCCGAGGGAACCCACCCGCCGACACCTCCATCTCAGACTTCCACCCTCCAGGACTGGGACAGTAAGTCCCCAGTCCGTGGGGCTTTGTCGCGGCAGCCCTAAAACACGGATACGCCATCTTCCTGGCCAACAGCCCTTCCTCCTGTGTGTCCCCGTCTCAGGGCACGAGAAGCCGTCACCCCTGACCGTCCTAGATTCTTCCTGGCTGCCCCGTCCAGCCCACCGGCCTCCCATCTGTTTTCCCTCTAAGTATTTCCTCAATCTGCCCCCTCCCTCCCCACTGGTTTGGGCTTTTGTTTTTATGTCACCTGGACCACGGCAACAGGTCGTGGTGGTCTTCGCCCTGGTTTTGTCCCCCTTCGCTACCGAGCACCGCAGGCCGAGCGAGCTTCCACCACTCAGATTCTGTTGTTCCACTTAAAACCCCTTCCATGGTGCCCTGGGCATCCTCTTCTCATAAGGACACCAGTCATGGGATGAGGGCCCCCCCTCCTCCAGTACAACCTCATCTTAACTCATTATATCTGCCAAGACCCTATTTCCAAATAAGGTCCCCGTCACAGGTTCTGGGTGGACACGAATTTGGAAAGGGGGAAGACGACACTGTCAACCCCAGTGCAGGAGTCACTGTGCACCGCGTGTAGGGGTTTCCCGGACGAGGGGGCCTAGGGTGTCTCAGGCAGAGGAATGGGGTACAAATGGCTGGAGGTGAAGGGCCCCGCACGTCCCCAGCGGTGACCTAGCAGCAGGGCCGTGGCGAGTGCTCTACGCAGAGCTCCCGTCACTCGGCGACCCGCTGCCCTGTTCACCCGACGTCTGGAGACCACGACTCGGAGCGTGACGTGCCTGAGTTGCGCAGCCGCCTGCCCCAGCGAATACCTCTGCTCACGGCCATGCGTCAAGCCCCAGGCACAGGGCAGGAAGCACGCCCCGGCGCCCTCGGGAGCTCTGTGCCCTGGAGCTGGCTGGGAGCAGGGACAGCAGGCAGTGAGGTGGGAGACACAGGCTGGGTGGCGGGCAGGTCTGCACGGAGCTTCGCCCCTCACAGTGCAAGCCCGGTCCGGAAGCATCAATTCCCCTCTCCACCCCACCCCAAGTGCGACACATGGAGCTGTCGGTCCCGACTGGTTTCATAACGGCAAGGTGGTGCATGCCCTGCATCCCCTGCCTGTGGGCACGGCCCCCGTCATTCATGCCGGTCCGGAGGACTGGCCGAGGTCGTGGGGTTCTGCAGTGTATCGGTCAGCTCGGGCTGCCACCCCACAGCTCAAACAACAGCATCTTTTGTCTCCAGTCCTGGAGGCTGGAATCCGAGATCCAGGTGTGGGCAGGGCTGATCCCTCCTGAGGCCTCTCTCCTTGGCGTGTAGATGGCCGTCTGCTCCCCGTGTCCTCACGGGGTCGGCCCTCTGTGTCTGCCTGTGTCCTGGTCTCTTCTTCCTATAAGGACACCAGCCATGTAGGAGTAAGGCCCACCCTAGTGACCTCATAACTTACCCTCATTAAAGACCCTGCGTCCTGGTGGGAAGCAGCCGCACAGCACAGGGAGATCAGCTGGGTGCTTTGTGACCACCTAGAGGGGTGGGATAGGGAGGGTGGGAGGGAGGGAGACGCAAGAGGGAGGGGATATGGGGACATATGTATGCGTGTAGCTGATTCACTTTGTTATTCAGCAGAAACTAGCACAGCACTGTACAGCAATTATACTCCAACAAAGATATTAAAAAGGAAAAGAAATACAGACCTTGCCTCCAAATACAGTCACAGTTGTAGGTACCGGGGATTAGAGCTTCAACAGATGGATTTCGGAGGGACACGGTTCAGCTGATAGCACGTGGTGGCCACCTGCACACGGCCTCTGCCTTTGGGAACCCCGCCCCTTGGTTCCAGGACAGTGGGGTTCTGGGTGGGAATCGGGTAGCTGAGCAAAAGGGACCCGCTAAGGATGAGAGGGGCCCCCGTCCCACGCTGGTGACCTAGGCCTGGCACAGGCAGCTCCTGTCAGGTGGCCCTTGTCCTTGGGGGGTGCTCACCGATTGCCTCCCCACCACCAGGTGTGGACATGGCGCAACTCGACATGCCGGCTACGAGCATGGACTCTGGAGCCCGTTCTCGGGCTGCGTCTTGACGCTGCCACTTAGGGGCCGTGTGACTTTAGGGGGCTAGTAACTTACCCTGTCTGTGCCGTAGTCGCGTCCTCTGTGTCTCAGGGGAAAATGCCAGTCAGCGCCCTCGGGTGGTTCTGGTGAGGATGCCTGTCAGGGCCGTGCCTACCCTGAAGCGGTGGTGATGGAGAGGGACTCGTTACTACAGCACAAGCCCCCGTTCTCAGAGGGAGAGCCCGAGTCCTCGGAGCTGATACGACTTGGCCTGACTGACCCTGGAGGGTGCAGGGTGGGAAGCCAGGTTTGTCCGAGAACAGGTCACACACACGGCTCTGGGTCCGTGGCCCATGTCTCTGTGTCACCCCGACCCTGGGCAGGTGGGACCCTTTTCTAGGTTGAGCACGTAACTCACCTGCAGGCTCTTGACCACACTGTTGAAAGTAAGAAAACAAAACCGAGAAAGGAAAACTTCCTATCACTGCTTTTGCTGTTTGTGTTTCTAATTAAGCCGTCGAATACCTGCCGGCTGCTGGATTTGCACAGTCAGCACAGGGCTCAGGTCCGCCCGGTAATTCCACCCAACTGCTCGCCCAGCGTTGGCACTGATCAGTTTCATGGGCGGCAGCAGGCAGCGATGGGAGGAAGTGGTGACAGACATGCTGTCGGAACGTGGAATCCGGCTGGGGGTGGGAGGGGGGACCATCGTCGTAGGTGCCTTGGGGGCCGCCGTGGAAACCCACCAGCCACGTCCCTGGGGCATTGGTGCTGAGCGCTCAAAACCCTTCCTGGGAAACGTTACAGAGACGTAGACAGAAATGCCCAGGCTGTAAGTATCGTCACAGAATGATGACTGTGCTGCGGGGTGAATGCTACAGGGAGGCTTTCACTGGGGTGAGAGGCAGGCCTCGGGCTGGCTCTGACTCTGGTGCGGGATGAGTACAAACCTATAGGCTCCGTCCTCCAAAGGCAAAGTGGCCGAGCTCACCCCTTCGTCCCGGGCCAGTGGCCTGGGGAGGTGTCTGTGACCCGAAGACCAGGAAGAGCTGTCTGGCTGCACATCCTGTTCGGACGTGCGAGGCTGCCCTCCTGTCCCTCTGGTGCTGGAACCCTGGCCCTGGCCCGGGCCTCCGGACCTGCCTGTGGCCCCTGCCGCTCGTGTGGAGTTGGGTCCCTTGCAGGGGCTCCTCCCTGGCCCCTGCACCTGTTCCGGATTCTTCCAAGGACTCGGATGGGTGGGAGTCCTTTCGTGGGACCCGCCCCCGCCTCCTCTCCCTGCCTGCATCTGTTCCTGCATGGGTACCACTCGAACACTTCCCAGCCCCCAACTTAGGACGGACGTGTCTGTTCTAGGGTTTGGGAGAATCCGAGTGGGGAGTCCCTTCCCCAGGGACCTCCCACTCCCCTCTCAAGCACACCTGGTCTGGTTCCAGTCCCCCCGGGCTCCCAGTCGCGCTCTGGGGCCCACATAGGTGTTACTCGGTTGGCATCTGCTTCCCTGAATTACCAGCCGCTGGCTCCTGCATCTTTTGGAGTGAGCCACGGTGAGGGGGGAGAAACACCAGTGGGTTCGCTCCTGGGCCCTCATCTCTTACCTAGAGATGTCCCCGGGGCTCTGCTCCCACAGGACCACGTCCTCAGGACCGGTGGGACCTGCCTAACGGCCGGGCTGTGCCCAGCCATGCCACGGGAGGGCGGCTGTCTCCAGGAACCCCTGTGAAAATGTTTCTGCCACTAGATCCCTCGAGAGCCCGACAGACCTGCCTTTGGAGCACGAGTCCCGGTTGTGTGGGCTTGTCTGCTCTCCAGCGAGACAGCCTGTGTTTTTCATAAGATGGAACACGGCCTCACCCTGTGAGCGAGTCCCTGGGCAAGAGGAAAAGCCATACCTGCCGCCCAGCTGGGGCTTGTGGTCCCACTGAGGGAGAAATCAGAGGGTTCTTCACCAGGACATGATGAAGTTAGGCGGCCGTTAGCGGGAAAGGAAGGTTTAGGGCCTCGCACATGCCCGGGGCTCTCCTGGCCAGAACTGCCCATCCCAATGGGAATTACTTGGGGGGCTTCGTTCTGGACTCTGCCCTTTCTGCAGGAGCTGTTGGGTTGCACTGGTGACAGGGTAGACACAGGAAAACTCACACCCAAAGGGACCTTTAGTGATGACTAATGTCTGCTCTAGGTTGGTTTGTTCCCAGCTCCTTTCATGAACTGATAAGAAAAGTCATTCTTGCTGAGATTCGACTTTTGGTTGTACCCACCCTCCTTGGAGGTTGCTGCCCTCAGATCCTCAAACGCATCCTTGGGTGCGTGAATTACTGAGGTCCGCAGCGAATCGTGATTTTGACTTTCTGGAAAATCAACACAGAGAAGCACTTGGGACTCTCTGTGTAGCCAAATGTTAGTCCCGAATGTTCCTGGGTCTCATCTGCCCCTTGGTTTGCACCCCCCCTTGGCTCCGGAATGCTGATCACCCACTGCTCACAGAAGCCTCCTGTCTTCTCTTCTGCTGTGTCTCGTTCCTCCTAAACCACCCCCCCATTTGGTGCCGAAAGGAAGCATGGGATCGTGTCCCCGAGTTTTATTCTGCTGCCTGCTTTCCCGTGGGCAGGGAGCGGCCCGGCTCTGCCGTCTGGGGTTGAAGCCCGTGTTTTGCCGAGAGGGTGTGGACCTGGACGCCTCCCTTGTGATGTGTGCCTTGGAGTCCGCTCCAGAACACAGGGCACTGCGGGGCCTTCAGACAGGGCAGGGGTCTCGTCACCAATGTGCTGACAGCGCAGGAGCCGGAAGGATGGTGGAGGACCACCCGCCCCCCCCCATAGTAACTGCAGGGAGAGGAGGACGGTGGTACCAGAGCCTCGGGGGCTGGGATCACCGGGGAGGGGCCCCCTGACCGATGGCCCCAGACATTTTATCTGGTGACTGAAGTCATGGTGGGGGCGGGGAGCAGAAACTCAGGCACCATCGTTGCTCCTGGATCTTTGGGGCTGGGCAGCCCCTGGCCCAAGGTGGTGCTCAGTTTCTACGGAAGGAAGGAGGGAGGGAGGGAGGGAGGGAGGGAAGGAAGGAGGGAGGGAGGGAGGAGGGAGGGAGGGAGGAGGGAAGGAGGGAGGAGGGAGGGAGGGAGGGGGAGGGAGGAGGGGAGGGAGGGAGGAGGGAGGGAGGGGGAGGGAGGGAGGAGGGAGGGAGGAGGGAGGGAGGAGGGGAGGGAGAGAGGAAGGACAGGTTCACTCGTTTGGTGAGACAGTGGTCAGGTTCAGGCTGTAAGGAAAACACCAGTTCTCAGCCGCTTCATTGAAGGCAATGCCAGGTAGTCTCCACAGGGCTCGAGGGTGGTCTTGAAGATGCCTGGTTCTCCTCAGCTCCTGCCTTTTGAGTCTGCCTTGCTCCCCCGACCCCCCAAGTGTCCCGTCCCATGGATGCTGTAGGGGAAGCGGTCGGGGAGAAGTGAGTCCCCCAGGGAGCAGGCTTCCAAGGAGGCCCCGCCCAGGGACTGGGCAAGCTGGGCATGTGGGAGGAGCCGCCCACATATTTTAATAACATAATGAGTCTGGACGATATAATAACTGCCTGCCCCCCTCCCCCCGGGATAAAACCTAGCAGAGCTGGAAAGCCAAAGGAAAGGAGGGCATGACGGTCCTAGTTCAGCAACTTTTAGGCAGGTCTCTCTGCTTTGCCGTGACTAAGTATGGAATTTCCTTTTCTTTCTAAGTCGCTTTTTTGTTCTTTTATTGTTTTTTTCCCATAATAAAATAAAAAATTAATTTAAATGAAGGTATTAACATATATTTATTTATTGCACTGATGTCACTGCCATCATTTATTTTTAAGTTAAATTTTATTTAATTATTTAAACAAATAACATTCCTTTTGTCAAACTAAACGGTGAAAAGTTTACAGATGAGGACCCTGAGGCAGTTTCTCATTTTTTACAAAGGGCGTGTGGGCAGGGAAAGCGGCTTCGGGGATAGGAATAGCAGCCTTTGGGAAAAGATGTGGATTCCCCTCAAGACCCCATCTTTGCCTGGCGACTGGGGGTTGTTGGGCAACAAGGCTGCTGCATCTCATCAAGGCTGGGCGGCCCGTGGAAGCTCGCTAAGGCAGGTGTCCTGGTGACAACTTCCATGCCCTCTCTGGCAGGACGGCACACCTAAGCCCACTTACTCATAGGCGGATTCCTCAGCCAGTCCACTGTGTTCTTTCCGTGTCCCTTCAGAACAGGGACATTCTAGGCTCACGTGCTCCAGATTCTCGGTCAGGCTCAGTTTAGACTTTGCTGAATTTTGCACCATCTTTTCTTTCCTGTGTACTCGCTTCCCCAAGTGCCCGTGAGCCAGACCCAGGATTAGAAGTTGAATCTCTCCGGGTGCCCTCAGTGAGGCTGCAGGTCTGACTCCTCTGGCCTCCCCAGCATCTCCAGGGCCCCTCAGACCCACTCCTGGGGTCTCAAAGGAGGATTGTCTGAGTCAGCTGGGGCTGCTGTGACAAAGCCCCACGGACTCAGTGACTTCTAAACAGTAGACGTTTATTTCCTGCTGTGGAGGCAGGAAACCCGAGATCGGGGCCAGCACGGTCGGTTCCGGTCACCACCCTCTTCCCGCCATGCAGACGGCCTGCTACCTGCTGTGTCCTCACATGTTGGAAGGAGAGCAAGCTAGCAGTCTGGCTTCTCCTTATAAGGGCGCTAATCCCACCACAGGGGCTCCATCCTCATGACCTCATCACCTCCGAAGTCCCCTCCTCCAAACGTCACCACATTGGGATTAGGGTTCCAATGTAAGAAATGTGGGTGACCCATTCAGTCCATTGCAGGAATAGAGAGCCTCTCCACAACCAGCTGGCTTTACCTTGAGAACCCCCAGGTCACTGGGTTGGGATCTTGCCCAGGTCACGTCTCATCAGGCCTCAGTTTCCCCATCGGACAGTGAGGGACCTGAGCCAACCTGCGGCTAAGCCACCATCACTCACTTGGGATGGACGTTGCTGAGGACATCGTGGGCTCACTGAAGTCTGTGAGCACAGACGGTTCTTTCTTAACTTCTTTAATTTGCCCTGGACATTCCCATCTTCTTTGCCCCCCTCCCCTTTTCCCTATACACAAGCCCCTCCCATTTGAAAATATGCAAATAGCCACAGTCCCAGCAGGGTCGCCACAGCGACAGAGCGGGGTTTTATCTTCCAGAGGCTGCCCTTGGAAAGACCTCTTCCCTTTTCCTTCTCTGCCATGAGAAGTGGATGGAAGTGGACGCCTGGGCCTGATCTGGTCCTCAGCAGGGTGTCTGGGGGTCAGTAACGAGGGCCCAGGACGGGATTGCCGGTGCCTCTTCCCTGTGGCTCCTTGCATTAGTTTGTTAGGACAGTCGAAACAAAGTCAACAGACAGGGGCTTAAAACAGCAGAAACTGGGCTTCCCTGGTGGCGCAGCGGTTGAGAGTCCGCCTGCCAATGCAGGGGACACGGGTTCGTGCCCCAGTCCGGGAAGATCCCACATGCCGTGGAGCGGCTGGGCCCGTGAGCCATGGCCGCTGGGCCTGCGCGTCCGGAGCCTGTGCTCCGCAACGGGAGAGGCGACAACGGTGAGAGGCCCGTGTACCGCAAAAACAAAACAAAACAAAACAAAAACACAGCAGAAACTGATGGTCTTCCGCATTCTGGAGGCTGGAAGTCCAAGGTCAAGGTGATGGCAGCACCGCTTCCTTCTGAGGGCTAGAGGGAGGATCTGTTCCGGACCCCTCTCCGTGGCTTGTAGACGGCTGTCTTCACATTCACATGGGGTCCTACCTGTGTGTGTGTGTGTGTGTGTGTGTGTGTGTGTGTGTGTGTGTGTGTGTGTGTGTGTGTGTGTGTGTGTGTGTGTGCATGTGTGTGTCTGTCTGCCTCTCTCTCTCTGTCTCTCTCTCTCTCTCTCTCTGTGTCCAGATCTCTTCTTATGAGGACACTAGTTACATTGGACTAGGGCCCACCCTTATGACCTCCTTTCAACTTGATTACCCCTGTAAAGGCCCTGTTTCCAAATAAAGTCACAACCCAGTCTCCACCCCAGCAGCTGGAAGAGGGATCTTCAAAATAGCACGTAATTCTGACCATATCACCCCCACCCACTACCCCAATCCCATTGAAACACTTCATTGCCCTCACAGTGGGTTTAGCATCAACTCTAATCTCCTTTAGGCCTGGGAGGCCCTGTGTGACCAGCCTCTTCCCAGCTTCCACTCATCTTGGGGCCATTCCGCCCACTGCTCTCTGAGTTTCAGCTGCACCTTCTGCTCCTAAGGCCACTTTATCTAATTTGGGTGCTGCCCTGTTCTCCGTGATCGCGGCTGCCCGTTGATCGCATGGTTCTCCTCCAGCTTAGATCACTCATTTGTTCCTGGGCTTGTCTATTATCTGATTCTACGGACGGGCCCGTGTCTGGCTTGTTCCCTGCCCTGACCCCATGCCTGCCACTCAGTCAGCCCTCAGCTGAGTTTCTTGGTGGATAAACGGACATGCGGCTGCCGCTCGCAGGCCCTTTTGGCCTTGGTTCTGCACCTGCCAGCCCCTCACAGGGCACGGCCCCTGCAGCGATGCCTGTGGGGTCCTGGGTTTGCGCTCAGCTGGAAATTCTAAGACCAGGACCCCTGGTTCTGAGCAGCAGAGAGTTAAGTGGCATCAAAGAGGCCGATTCAGGGCAGTTACGCCTGGGAGGGCTATTTGCATGGGTTTTTTTAACACCAGTTCTAAAACCTATTTTCCACCAGATAAGACTTGATGAGAATTTTGATTGAAATCATATGCTCTGATGTGCGTTCAGGTGCTGGTCGGGCCGGGGATTTTTTTGCAGTCAGGAGGCCCAATTATTCTACCTCATTCTACCTCATTCAGAGCCCGTTTCAGCGCCGCTGACGCAGGAGAACGTGCATTTCCATCTTGATACACTTTTGTGGCGTCAGAGCCCTCCTGGACCTCGTTGTGCGGTACTTTTAAAGCATTGGTCCTCACAACGCATTTTAAAAGGACATTTGGAGGAGTAAAACCATTAGTAGCTTTGGGACCTATTTCTTTCCAAGTGGAAACAAAGGCTTTGTAGCAGGACTTGCTGTGAAACGTGACATTCCAAGGGCAGGGTTGAAACGCACAGGTGAGAGGCGGGATGTATTCACCAGGCCTCACTGAGATGCCTGGCGGGGTTGCCATTTTGGACTTGCAGGGCTCGTGGACTCAGCACATCAACCTCTCCCCTGAGCAAGGGGGCCAAGCGGGCCAGCACTGCCCTCTGTGTAGCCAGCAGGTTGAGGGCCGCCGGCTGTGTCATCTCCCTGGGTCCTGGGGGAGAGCCTCGTCGAGCTGCACTTGGGCTCCCGGAGAAACGAGAAGTTAGAACGAAGGGAATTTATGTTACGGTTCACGTGCCCTCTTTCCTTATTGGCTTTCACCTCCCCTCACTAGAATATACGCTCCTTGAGGGAGGTTTCGTTCATGACTTTATCCCAAGTGCTTAACACAGTGCCTGGCACACGGTAGGTGCTCCTTCACTATTTGTTGGATGAATGAAGGAAAGGATGGGTGGGTGGGTGGGCAGTTGGATGGATGGATGAGTAGCTGGATGGATAGATGGGAGGATAGATGGATGGATAGATGGGAGGATGGATGGATGGATGGTTGGATGGAGGAAGGGAAGGAAAGAGATACTGTTGATGATTTAAACTGGTTCATTGGGCTAGAACACAGCTCCTACCCAAAGTTATGGTGAGGGAAAGGAATGGAGTGAGATGTGAAAAGATGTAGCAGCTAAAGAACATGGCAAAGCATCCCCCCCACCTCCACAGAGCAGATGCTCATTCATTGTCATAGAACAGAACTAAGCAGCCAATGTCAATACCTTGTATATCTTGTCTCAGCGTCAATACCTTGTATATCTTGTCTCAATGTCAATACCTTGTATATCTTGTCTCAATGTCAATACCTTGTACATCTTGTCTCAATGTCAATACCTTGTATATCTTGTCTCAATGTCAATGCCTTGTATATCTTGTCTCAATGTCAATACCTTGTATATCTTGTCTCAACGTCAATACCTTGTATATCTTGTCTCAACGTCAATACCTTGTATATCTTGTCTCAATGTCAATACCTTGTATATCTTTCTAAAACTAGAGTACAGGATTTCGAATCTATTTTCTATTTTTCGCTTGAATCAGTTTAAGGGGTGGTGATACCTATTCATCTACTTATGCTGCTATCCATCTACCCATCCATCCTCCTGTCCATCCATCCATCCACTCACCCATCCTATCCATCCTTTCATCCGTCCACCCAGAGAGTATGTACTATGCTTTTTTGACCCTGTGCTAGGCGCCAGTGATGCCATGGGGGAGAGGACACCTGAAGTCACAGGGACAGATGGCTGTCCCCGCTTCGAAAAGAATTCTCAAGGAAGGCTTTGCTGAGGGTGCCATTTGGTCGGGAAGCTGTATGGTGGGAGGCGTCAGCTGTGCAGAGATGTGTGCAGATAACACATTCCTGAAAACAGCTTCTGCCACCTCCTTGTGGTGGAAAAAAAGCCTGTTTGGGCTCTCCTGAGTACCTGGGGACACCAGGTGTGGGCATGTGAGAGGGCAGGGGGTCCATAGTCCTGGAGGAGAGGTGCAAGACAGGAGCGGGGTCCCCAGGACCTCATGGTCCCAAATCCGTGGTCTGGATTTTGTTCTAAACGTGATGAAAAACCTTTTAGGGGTTTTGGTGAAGGAGTCTCCCTGATGTGTATTTTTAGGAAGAATCCGTGGACTGCTGTGTGGACAGTTGCCTTTAGGGAGGTGAGGGAAGCAGGGTGATGTGTAAGGAGGCTGCCGTGTCCAGGGAGATGGAGCAGTGGGCTTGGAGGTGGAGAGCGGGGACAGGTTGTGTGTCTGCCTTGCTACCAGGGGAGGGATGTGGAGGGTGATGCCTGGGCTTCTGGCTTAGCGCCTTGGTGGACGGCAAAGGCTGGAGGAAGCGACAGGCTTGGCAGTGTGCACAGGCACGCGTGTCATTTTAGACACAAGTCCTCGCTGCCTCTGCCTACTGACGTGGCGCGTTAAGGATTAAGTGAAGCAGCAGCCTGACCACGCTGCGCTTTGCACATTTCGTGGCCAGCGCTGCTGTTATTTTCTATGATCACGGCAGTGAATTTTGATGGTTCCATTTAGAACGCATTCGGAGCAGGAGACGGGGAGCAGATGCTCCGGGGTGGCTTCTGGGCAGCGCTCTGCTCTTTCTTGACAGAGCGCGGGCTGGGTACAAGCCACACCCTAATTTTAGCTCCCAGCACACTTGGGCTGGGATGAAAGCTGAGAAGCACAGGTCACGCGTGTGCCACGATTTGAATAATGCCCCCTCCTCCTGGCGTCTTGCAGCTTGCCACGGGCCCTGAGAGTCTGAGCTGCCGAGCAGAGATTCCGAGATGGGGCCGGCGGGGGCTGCAGCCAACCCCGCCAGGCACCGGTCCAGGGCTCCCTGGGAACGCTGGCCGCTGGTCACCCGTGGACGCGCCCCATCCCCCTTACCTGCTGTTGCCGCCACTCTCCAGCCTTCAGCAGAATTCACAGGACCTCGGCGCCCCCTGTGAAATGACGTCCTGGCGTCTCTTCGGGAAAGCACGACGATGCCAGTCTTCTATCCTGCCCTGTGCTGAGGCTGCTGGGCCCCATGGGCCCTCGCGATTCCTCCTGGGGCGTCCCAGACCTCCTGGACTCAGATCTCCCCATCGTGCCCCTTGCCACCCTGGGCAGCACGTGCTGGGCCCCGGCATGGACCAGAGTGCTGGGGGCAGTGGGGTGGGCTGCCGGACCCGTGAGTCCCCGGCTACCGAAGTGGTAGATGACCAGGGGTCCCAAGCGATGCTGAGGAGAGCAGGCAGAGCGATGCCAAGGGCTCTGGGCACAGAGACAGACACGGGTGGGTTTGAATCCCAGCTCTGCCAATAGCTTACTGGGTGGGATTTTATCAGCCCCCTGTAACTGTGATTCAAGAAAGCAGGAATCAGGTGCCTTGCTGTAGGGTCAAAGGCACACCGTGCCGAGGCAGGGGACTGGGTGAAGCCGGCCAAGCAGAGGGCAGTGTTTCTGTACACACGCAGCTGGTCTGTGTTTCTTTGTCCCTCTTTTGAGAGAGACACGGAAGTAAAGAATCTTTCCCTCTTCCTAATCCTACAAGTCGCGGAGGGGCCTCGAGCACCTGGAGAGCTCCCCCCTTTTGGGGGCCTCGAGCACCTGGAGAGCTCCGCCCTTTTGGGGGTAGCTGGAGCTTGGCTTTGGCCGGTGGGCGCCATGCAGGACGTGGGCAGGTGCCTCCAGGTCCTCTAGTTGTACGAGTGTGTCCCGAAGCACAGGCTTTGTGTACGAAATCAGTGACCTATTAAAATAAAACCGTTTGACTTGGCCTCAGACCACCTATCAGCAGCCCCTCTTAAAGATGTTAGCGGAGACGTAAGTAATACTGTAATTTTGAAAGTAACCATCCATCCACCCATTCATCCATCTGCCCGCCCATCCATCCATTTATCCATCCATCCATTTACCCACCCAGCCAGTCTTCCAGCCATCCATTCAGTCCACACACCCGTATACCATTCTTCCTTCCATCTTTTCAAGGACCCATCTATCCTCCCTCCAATCCACCCATCCGTCCATCGTCCCACCCACCTATCCATCTATCCATCCATCTACCCATTCATCCATCATCCGTCCATCAACCATCCATTCATTTATTCCTCATCTATCCATCTGTCCATCCATCCATCCACCCACCTGTCCACCCACCTATCCATCTATCCATCCATCTACCCATTCATCCATCATCCGTCCATCAACCATCCATTCATTTATTCCTCATCTATCCATCTGTCCATCCATCCATCCACCCACCTGTCCACCCATCCATCCACCCATCCATCCACCCACTTACCTATCCTTCCTGCTTTCCCTTCTTCCTTTTTTCCTGTCGTCCACTCATCCATCCATCTCCCCTTCCTTTCTACTTTCATTCCTTCATTCTTCCCTGTTTTCTTCTCATACACCCATCCATCCACCCATCCATTCATTCATCCCACATCTGCTCAGTGCTGAGGCTGTGCTCTCCACACAGAAGGTGGCTCTCCTGCCTTCAAGGACAGCCAGTTTATCTTCACCCACTGCCTGCTGTGAGTTTAGAGGCCAGGATTTGAACCCTGGAATTCCTTCACTCCTGTGTTCTTGCCACTGTCCACACCTGGGGAGCCCCGTCACAAGTCCCAGGCACGCTGCGTGTTCTCTGCACACGGCTGAGCTCTCACCTTCGCAGCCAGCCTTTGACGTGCTCCACAAACACGATTCCTGAGATCTCTGCCGATCAGTCGGTGTGACGCCTGTGTGGCACCATGTGGACCCTTCAGGGGGACAGAAAGAGGAGCCAGCGGGATCAGGGTGCTCGGTCCCCCTGGGCTGCATGTTCTGAGGGCCGTCCAAGGGCCAGGCGTTACGTCTACTGCCGGGTCCCGTCCTGGTTCTCGTAGGGGTTCCAGGCGCAGGGCCCACTGAGCTTCTATACGTAGAGGAGGGCGGCGGGGGGGAGAACTCTGCTCCGATAGGTACCGAGTACCTGGGACTACCTCACGGGATGGTGGGTACAGGTTGGGTACAGGGATTGGGATTCACACCCTCCCAGGTTCCCATGGGGGTCAGTACGCGCGAAGTTGCTAGAAACGTGCCTGACCCATCACCGGGCTCAGCGTCTGTTACTGTCTCCATCGCCGTCATCATCCACATGGTTCTGGGGGTCCCTCCCAGCTTGGGGGCTGGGCTCGCACAGGGTGGTGGTGCTGGGTGATGATTTCCCCTTGTCCAGGGACCTGTCGTAGGCAGGTGGGCGGGGCTGGGAGTCCCCCCGGGTAGTGGCAGCTGTGGACGATTCCCCAAAACAGGGCCCCGGTTGCAGCTGCTTTCTGGGGGGCTCTGTCTGGCTTCCGCTGGACCAAGAAAGAAGAGGCTGACTGAAGGGCACTGTCCATAGGTTGTTGGAATTGTTGGGAGGACGGGACCTGAGCCGGGGGGTGCAGGGGGTGGGGCACAGTGGGGAGGGCCCCACAGTCGTCTGTGACTCAGGTGGGCTGAGCCATCAGTTTTCCAGACTTCTCCAGAAGCCGGGTGACTTCTCAGCCACTGAATCGTGGGTCCCCTGGGCTCAGGATACCTTGTTTGTTTCCTCCAAGCTCTTTTCCTCACGTGACCAAATTGGATTAAGGAGGAGGAGAGAACAGGGCAAAGCGGTTTTTAATTATCCCTCGTAATGAAGTCGGTGACAAGCAGGTGAGCGTGCTGTGCATACAGCCAGGGCCACAGGGGCACCTATTGGCACCTTTCTTTATAACAGGTCACCAGAAGCGTCCAGATTTCTGGGACAGCAGGACCAGGCCCCAGGCCACCTCACTCCACAGATGATAATTGGAACATCCAGGGCCAGCTTTCCAATGGCCGTGGGTGAAACACGCTTCTGAACTTCTGCAGAAACATAATTAAGTGTGGCCGGTGCCACTGTCCCCTCCTGAAATGGGCCGCCGATGCAGCAGGGAGACCAGTCCCATCCCCTCTCAGGATGGCTTGGCCAGGGCCCGGGGGCTTTGCTGCCGCGTCACCTGCTCCCAGGGGGGAGCAGAACGGGATTGTACAGCTGTGCTTGCCGCCCCGGGCTGAGCCTTTCCGAGCTTCCGAGCGTGAGTCCGTCCGTTTTCCATTCGCAGCTCCTGCAGCTCCGTTTCCAGAAGGGCCTTTCCCAGCTCATCCCTGAACAGGGAGACTGAGCTTTGTCCTTGGGGTCTGCGCCTAGCCCCTCCCCGGCTCCAGAGGGCCCCCTGGAGGCAGGAGATTCAAGGTCGGGTGGGGGTCCCCAGAGAGCTGGCTCTGCAGCCCGCTCAGCCCGTTTGCTTATCCTCTCCCTCGAGCTCCTCACTTTATGTTTGCCGGGGGCTCGCCTGGGTAGCGGTGGCGGCCACGACTGTAGGGCACCATGCTTTCTGAACCATCAGCTGGTCACCTGCTCGTGGGGTGGATTCACCAGGATTTATGCCAACATTATTGCGGGGTGGAGGTAGCTTTCCTTCACGTGATGGTTAACAAAGGGCCTTGGGGACTTGAAATAATTTGGTTCTTTGTCAAGAATGTATTTATTTATTTAGAGAGTTAATATTTGATCTTCACAGAAATTACACAAACATACCTTCATGTGAAAATCACTCAAATCCCCATCCCTCTGAGATAATCACTGTCTACACTGATACGTCGTATTCCTGGGAGATCACAACGGATTGAATAGTGTCCCCTCCAAAACTCACATCCACCCAGAACCTCCGAATGTAACCTTATTTGGCAGTAAGGTCTTTGCACATTTAATTAGTTCAGTTAAAATTAGGTCGTACTGAATTAAGATGGGCCCTAAATCCACTGGCTGGCGTCTTTCTAAGAGAAGAGAGGGGGCTTCAGACACAGAGACATGCAGATAGGCACACACAGAAGGTAGGGCAGAGGCTGGAGGGATGCGGCCACAATCCGAGAGACGCTGGAGCCCCCAGAAGCTGGCGGAGGCAGGAAGCCTCCGCCCCCAGAGCCCCCAGAGGGAGTGCGGCCCTGCTGACATCTTGATTTTGGCCTCCAGAACCGTGGGAGAATCCACTCCAGCTCTTTGGAGCCTCCCACTTCGCGGCAAGCTGAGGCAGCGCCAGGACACAGATTCAGAGATCACACCCATGTTTTAGTCTTACCTCCTCCTTTAACTGGGAGCCGACGAAGACGCCCAGAAAGCATCCCACACGAGGCAAACTCCAAGTTGACAGGTGCTGTTTGGATGACACATCTGCCTGTGTCGTGCCCGCCAAGAGGGAGCAGCGTGGGACCCCGCTGGCCCATTAAGAAAGCAGAGAGACGCCGCCAGCTGCTCCCCAGGCTCCAGCGTTGCTTCACATTCATCCCTTTAGGCGGGGAATGTTCCCTGGGGTGGTGGAAGGTTCTGGGGCCCTCAAAGCTCTGGGCACCAGGGCTGTGGGAGGCTCTGGGACCCTTGGTCCAGCTCCGCCCAGCTGGGGTTCTGCAGTCCACTCCCTGAAACAGTCTGGCTGCATCCCACGGGCTCTCCAGGGCCTGTCGGACCTACCAAGGCCCCCTGTGTCCACGCACACCCAACTCCAGGGGCCAGAGGTACTGCAGCCGTGGCCCCCGGGACACGCCCCCCGCCCCTGAGCGTGCCTGAGTCACGGCTCCCACAGCCTCCTGCTTCGCTGGGTCAGGGGACATCAGCTTCATCTTGTGGACAAGGGTGCGGAGACCAGCTGGCTCTTGGCCTGGCCAAGGCAGCCACCACCTCCCTGGACCCCATGCTGGACCTTCCTATCCACACGCTTGTCCTGGGTGTGGGTCTCAAGGAAAACATGCCACCCCAAACCCCCTGAGACGTGGGCTTCACGGAGCGAGGTCCTACCCCGCTGCCATCCTCGAGGGGGACAGCCTCAGTCCTTCCTGCCTTCCACTGTCCTCCCGCCCCCGCCCTGCATCGCACAGAGCCACGCCCTTAGCCTTCCCCGCCCTGCGTTCCCAGGGGGCACCTTCTAAATGACAGCCGGCCACACGCTCCGACACAGAGCAGTGTTCCGTGTCTGGATTGGAGGCCTTGTCTCCTCTGCAGACCGCCCCCCAGGTCTCCCCCCGGGTCAGCGGACCCTGCAGATTCCTGCTTCCCAGCGTGCAGAGTGGCCTATAGGGTCTTGCTTTTAAAAGGAACTGTGTTTGATTACTTTGCTCCCTGTGTCGGTGGTTTTTATTAATTGGTCACATTGTATTGTAATTATCTGTTCAGGAGTCCGTCTCTCCACCAGACTGTGGGGGCCATGGGGGATCTGACCCTTGCACCCACTCAGTATCATCAGGGGAGCTGAGCCTCACCCTCCGGTCCAGCTGGCCCCAAAGCTCTTAATGACTCTGCTCTTCCACTCTCGGGTATTAGAAAATCAGCATTGCCAGCCTCTGATAGTCATGGTGAGATCTGGCTGTGAGCAACCAGTTAATACCAAATTTTTCAAAAGTTTGTGTTTCCAATAAAATTTCAGTTAGGTGTTCCGGCCCTGGGGCAGTGTTCCATGGTGTCTGAGGCCCAGGTCCTTCTATCTCATTGCTCCGCCCTATGTGGACTTCATTCCCAATTTCCCTCATAGTCCAAGGTGGCTGCTTCAGCTCTACCCATCACATCATCATTCTAATCAGCCAGAAGGAAAAAGGAGTAGGAGGCAGGCATGTCCCCACCCTGTAAGGATACTTCTTCTAAATGGCAACATTGCTTTCATTTGCATCTTGTTGGCTAGGACCTTACCACACGGCTCCCTCCTAGAAGGGAAATGCCATCTTCTTTCTGGGTGACCAGGTGACCAGCTGAAGGGCCAGGTTCTGTTACAGAAGAAGATAGAAGGACAGAAAGGGGGGACAGGCAGGAGCCCGAGCCACGCCAGACCTTTCTTTTGCCTTTATTGAAGCATCTTTTCCAGAGGAAGGTCTGTCCTTTCCCCGTGAGGCTCTGGGGTTTGGATCTAAGGGTTGGAGAGGAAGGGCTTGGCGGAACGGACAATTTGGAGACCTGGGCGTGATCCGGAGGGTCCGGTAATTCCGCTCGGGGGCTGACAGTCCCTGCGGGCTGGGTCCCACCCTCCCTCCCAGAGCCTCTTGGAGGGCCAGAGCCACACTTGTGCGTCTTCAGGGCACAGACAGTCCCATTCTCGTTACCTCGCTCTGAGACGGGGCACACGGCGGCAGTGTGCCCACGTTACAGGAAGATACGCTTGGGCTTGGGGACCCCTGTCCAGACCCGGCCCCGCGGGTCCTCCCCCTCCCCCTCCCCACAATCTCGACGGGCTGCCGGGGTCCCTCTGGGCAGCGCCCTGAGCCCTCAGCTGTGATCCACGTTAACCCGCCTGAGCTGCAGGCACAGTCACATCCCAGGCCGGGTGCGCTCGGAGCCGGGGTCCTGCACAACCACCAGGAGTAGCCAGGACACACGTTCCTCACCAGAGACGGTTTCCGCGGGCGCCTGAGGCTTCTTCAGCAGCTCTGGGCACCGCCTGGGGGAGTAGGAGGGAACGGGGTAGACCACCCGCGCCTACCCCGGTGAATGCAGGCTTCTCATCCAGGGAAACTTCAGTGAAAACCTCTGCTCCTCGTGGGTGTGAGGCTGGCCAGTGCCAGGGTGGGGCTTGGAGCAGACATGTCCAGGGCCAAGTCCCAGGTGGAGCTGTGTGACCTTGGGCATGTCGCTTGACCTCTCTGAGCCCCTCTGGCCGTCTGAGTATGGACCTCCTGACACTGTGGTGAAGATTCAAGGGAATCGGGGAGGAAAGTCTGACCCCTGCTACAGCATGAACGAAACCGGGGGACATGCTGAGTGAGGCAGGCCAGTCACAGCAGGACAAATCCTGCCCGATTCCACTCGCAGGAGGACCTAGAGTCCTCAACCCAGAGAGACAGAGAGTAGATGGTGGGACCAGGGCTGGGGAGCGGGTGGGGGGTTAGTGCTGAATGAGGACAGAGTGTCCGATTGGGAAGATGGAGAAGTTCTCGGGATGGATGGAGGGGACAGCCACACAACAGTGTGAATGTACTTAATGCCACTGGCCTGTACACTTAGAAATGGTTAAAAAAAATTTTTTTTTTGGCCATGCCGCTCAGCTTGTGGGATCTCAGTTCCCCCACCAGGGGTTGAACCCGGGCCACAGCAGTGAAAGCACCAGATCCTAACCACTAGGCTACCAGCAATAGTCAGTTTTAGGTTGTGTGCACTTGACCATCATTAAAAATAGTTTTCCGGGCTTCCCTGTTGGGGCAGTGGTTAAGAATCCGCCTGGTGGGCTTCCCTGTTGGGGCAGTGGTTAAGAATACGCCTGGTGGGCTTCCCTGGTGGCGCAGCGGTTGAGAGTCCCCCTGCCGATGCAGGGGACACGGGTTCGTGCACCGGTCCGGGAAGATCCCACGTGCCGCGGAGCGGCTGGGCCCGTGAGCCATGGCCGCTGAGCCTGCGCGTCCGGAGCCTGTGCTCCGCAGTGGGAGGGGCCACAGCGGTGAGAGGCCCGCGTACCGCAAAAATAATAATAATAATTTTTCGAAAAAGGAGATAAGGTAATGAAACATTTACCCCGACCATGAGCCCGAGGACTGGATAAATGGCGGCTGTCAGTGGATTTGACGTGACGCCCCCGCCTCCCTATTTGTTGCGTCGGTTGCCTTCCGACGGCATAAATGCCGCAAGAAGAACTCTCAAAGGGAGAAGGGCCAGGAATAGCCAACGTGTGTGTCAGCCCGTTTCATCCTCACTCGAGCACTTGCGTTTCCCATTTGGAGGAGGAGGAAACCGAGGCCCGGAGGTGAGGTCGCCGGCCGGGGGCTGCCTCGAGTGGACGTGCGGTTCTGCTCCAGCCAGGCCCCTCATTCCTCGACCAGGCCTGCCTCGGCCACCAGCCCCGACGGAGGGGACGGCCTCACGGTCCTCGCCGACCCCGTCTGCCGTCCCAGGGGGCGTGCCCGGCCTGCTCCCCGTCCCGAGCGCTCGGCCCTGCCTGTTTGCAGCACTGACCGTGACCTGGGCGCCCTAGCCGCCCGTGCTCGCGGCTCAGGCCTCCCGGGATAGAAACCCCCGAGCAGAGCCACCGGGCCACAAGGCCTGAGTGTCGCTGTGGCGTTGGTCCTTAGAGTCACGTACTCGTTTGATGCTTGGTGGTCTCCAAAGGGGCTGGGGTCAGGCTCGCCCCGTGGGGTGAGGCGGGGGCTCTGATTCTGAACGTGAGAGCGATCGCACCCCGGCTGCACCGCGGGAAGCTTGTGTCTCGGTGGCCTGCCGCCTGTGCCCTGATCACACGTGAAGAGTCCTGGGTTCTAGTGAGTTCCCGGCTGTTCTGCAAGAACACACGGGTCTGGGGCAGAATCCTGTTGGAAACACTGCCTGCTCTGTACCCTTCCTGGACCCTCGGGACGCACTTTAGAACGTTAAAGGCCCTGGTGGGTACTGACATTGTTTGACCTGGTGTTTCCCAGACTCGACTGTGGAACCTGTTTTGCACCATCTGCCTCCAGGGTCCCCAGGGTCCCGTGGAACTCACTTTGGGAAAGCCGCACTGAGTCAACACCGAGGCCGCCGTGTGACTGCGCTGGGCCTGGTGGGGTGCTCGGGGGTGGGCTGGGGGGGCCTGCTTCCCCCTGCGGGGGTGCTCAGAGAGGGAGCAGCCGTCATTCAAGCCCCCCAGCCCCCAAATTCCCGGCGGCTCACAGCAGCTCCTTCTACCCCGTACCTTAAGACACATTTCTATAAAACAGTCACTAGTCGCGGCGTTTAAAATCAGATTTCATGTAGAAATCCAGGGTGCCGGCTTCTTTTTTAGGAAGTCATAATAATACTGCCGTAGCTAAGAGACTCGGGGAGAAAGAAATGCTGTCCTGGGAGAGGCCCCTCCTTCTGCTTCGTGGGCTGTGAAATGAAGAGCCATGGGCTACACGCTCTTTCCAGCAGCTGAAAGTGGATGCACAGCCTCCTGCACCCGGGCCCTGCCAGGCCTGCTAGAGCCGCAAGGAAGCCGTGCCCCACGCTGGCCGGTTCCCCCCCGCCCAACGCCCCACCCCGGCGCCCCCTGAGCCCTGCCCTCACCTTTGGTCCACACCTTCCCAGGTGACCCACTCTGAGGCCAGATTACAAGGGTTCAGGGGGTAGCAGAGCTGAGTCGGTTCATTTTATTTTTTTTAAGATTTTTTTGATGTGGACCATTTTTAAAGTCTTTATTGAATTTGTTGCAATATTGCCTCTGTTTATATTTCGATGTTTTGGCCGCAAGGCATGTGGGATCTTAGCTCCCCGACCAGGGCTCGAACCCTCGCCCCCTGCGTTGGAAGGCGACGTCTTCACCCCTGGACCGCCAGGGAAGGGAAGTCCCCGAGTCAGTTCATTTATCCGAAGACCCCGGGCGCGTTCAGATAGCTCAGACACTGCATCTGTGAACCCGAGCCCTGGGCTGAATTAATGGGGCGCCGAGCGTGGGGACTGAGCACTTGGTAGAGCGAGACCAGGTGCCGCGGCGGCCACGGGCAGAGACACGCTCGGGCAGGGTGTTGTTGCCCGCCCCTTTCTAGAGGAATCTGAAGTTAATTCAAGATGCCTGTGTTGGGTGGGATGACGGGCAGGCCCCTCCTTGGCATGGCACGTGATCTGGAAGCTAGACACGCCCCTCATTTTTAACACCGACGGCAGATTCTGGGGTGGACGGCTCTGCTTCCTGGCATTGCTTTCTTGCTTAAGAACACAGAGCAGAGGCGCTGCCCTGAGGGACAAGGCTGCGTTGGGGGACCCCGTCATCAGAGTGGTGTTGGCAGAGGGGAGGACATCCCATCCCAGCTGCCAGAGGAGCCCTGACTCCACGGGATGGCTCATGAGACCTAAAGCAGAGGCCGGTGTCTCAGTCTCCCCGAAGCCCACATAGACCCTGTGTGGGGTGGAGGCCCCCTCCTGTGTCAGCCTGCACCCCTCACCCATGAAGCCAAGGGCTCAGTCGTCTTGTTCCAGGGCCCCTCTGGCCCTGCTGAGGTCACACCCCTCCTCAGAGCGGAGAAGGAGGCGCGGCCCCCTGGCGCAGTGTTCTTTTGCAAACCCAGACAAATCCCCACATCCCGTCGTGTGCCCGGGCACATCCTCTGCACCAGGAAAGGCACCAAAGGCTCCACGTTTGGATCAACCCATTCTGTGCCCACGGCACCCACTGCGGTAGGTCCTCCAGGCACCGGAGCGTGTGCGGGTTTAAATGAGAGCAGACTCTGGGCCTCGGCTTGCATCCCAGCTCTGTGACCTCGGGCGGGTTACTGACGCTCTCTGAGCTGAAGTTGCCTCCTTGGTATCAGTGGGATAGTATTACTCCTTGTGGCTTTGGTGCTGACATTAGGCACGCGCCGTGCTAAAGCGGGGCTGGGGCCGTGTCAGCCGCGGGTCAGTGTCAGCCGGCATCATCATCACCGTTGTTGTTATTATTGTTAATTCACAGATGAGCAGCCTGAGACCCTGAGGGCTCAGATAGCTCCCCCAGGAAGCCCACCGAAGGGTAGCGCCGTCCTTTTCTGCCCAGATAGATAGGTCCCTCCCCCACTTTCTGTCCCTGACTTTGCACAGGGCTGCCGTCCTCCCAAAGGCACGTCCCAGACCCTCCAGTCCCCCTCCCTGCCTCTCCACTTTGCAAAAGCCACGCAACCCAGTTCCGGTCTCAGCGTTGCTGTGCACCCAGACGGTATCCTGGGCTCCTGGCCGCTGCCGTAGGCCACCCTTTTCCTGGGGGGAGACGGGGACCATCTGTGCGCTTTCCTGCCCACTGAGCATTGCTTGCAGTCCGATTGCAGGAAGCGCGGGGTCAAGCACTGGCGAGATCAGTCCAGCGCCACCTCGAACTGCATCTATTTTCAGACCGTGCTGCAAACTAGTTGGAAACGCACTGTCTTTCGCTCCTTTGTTCTGCTCCCTTGTTTTCCATCTCTCTGTAATTATGAGAAATGTGTATTCATTCACTCGGGGCCACCTGTTTGATTCTTAGTCTCACTGGGCATCTCTCTCTCCTTCATCACATACGTCCTGTTTCTAATGGGATCTCAGTTTCATCAGCTTCCTCTGAATCCTGCCTCGGACTCCTGGGAACAGTCTGTGCGAATGACACGGGGGCGTCATAACCTGCATCTCCCATCGCTCCGCCTGTGCCCTTGGGGCCATGACAGCCTCCTGCCCTGGGTGCCCGATCCAGTAAGGCGGGTGTCATCAGCTCGGCCTGTGCTGATAAGCAGACCCCTGGAAAGTTCACGAAGCCAAACAGGAGAAGCTTCATGGACTTGCCTGGTGACCTGGGGCGGCTGGGGTTACCACAGCCCACTCCTCCGCTGGAAGGAGAGACCCTCTGGTGGTGGTGTGCCCCTCAGAGTGGGATCATATCCCCTCTAATGCGCCACTCCGGGTGTGAGTTCTCTTATTAGCACTCTGATATTCTTGCTTTTCTCAATGTACCGTTGCCTGGTTGAGACACATTTTCTGTTTCTCACTCCAGAAATGATTTTTTTTTTTTCCTTCTAAGAGAAAATTTGGTTCCAATTTTCTGGTGTAACTCTTTGGGGAAAGCAATTTACCAGAAGTGTATCCAGAGCCATAGACACATTCGGACCTTTTGGCCTGGCAATTCCACTCGCTCCTGGGAATAGAGTCAGAGGAAGTGACTTGAAAGAGGGAGCGGGGGGCTACGCGCGTGAAGATGTTCTCGGCAGCGTTGTTTATAAGAGCGAGAAGCCAAAAACCGTCTCAGCCTGACTCTAAGGAATTTGTCACGTTGACTCATCAGATATTCTGTGACTGGGAGCGGGATGACCCATACGGCTGGGACACTAGGTAGTCTTTAAAGGGCAGGATGCAGAGCCCAGTCCACCTCCACAGCTGTTCCGGGTGTGTCTGAATCCTAGGAAGCGGGCAAGTCTGTGCCACACTGGAAAGTGTGCATGGCATTTTAAACAATATGTGTCTCAGCTGAATCACTTTGTGATACAGCAGAAACTAACACACCATTGTAAAGCAATTATACTCCAGTAAAGATGTTAAAACAAAAAAACCCAATATTCTTCTGGAAGATGCAGCTCTTTATGGTGGGCTAGATTCAGAGTTTAGGGAGCGGAATTGCATGACCGTTTCAGGCAGAAACAGAACAGCCTGGTGGTGACTCTGAACAGCTAGAGTTCTGCACAAGGGAGTGCTCTGCTGACCCCATTAGGAAAATGGGGCATTTGCTGGATTTTTTTTTTTTTAAGCAGAGTATGCATGAGCTGAGCTGATGCCGTGGAGGACGGGTTAGTCGGGATGATGGTGCTGGAGGTTCTTTCTGTCCAGAGACGTGGAGGAAAGCCAGCCGGGCTGGGCGTAGAGAGGGCACTGAACAGCTCGGGGTGCTCCCCCAACACATACTTGGGGAGTGATGGGGGGTGCAAAGGTTTCATGGCTCCTCCCAGGGAAGGCTGAGGGGTCTCTGGGGAAGGATTCACTGAGGCCCGATCTCCCAGCCCAGGAGGAAGACGAGGGTGGTACAGCCCCTCATCGAAGGAGATGGAATTTAGGGGCCGAAGGTGGAAGCACAGGGACGTGTGTACGCAGTCCCCTGGTTCCCAGCCCAGGCCTGAAGGACGGCGCTCAGGGAAGTGTGGCACGGAGGGACCTTGCCCGCCTCTTGAGCCTCTGGGCGGTGGGAGCCCTGCTTGCTGCCCCCCTGAGCCTTACGGCGAAGCTTCCTTCAGCTTTGAGACAGGGCTTGGCTTCTCCCCTGAGCATGAAGTGAGCCCCTGCCTCCCAGGAGGAGCCAGGTGCCACGAAGCAGAGAATCCTGGACTCAGGTCAGCAAGGTGTGCAGAGGTGCCCACACCCGGCCAAAGGGCCCGGGGATGCAGGGCTGAAGACCCCTCCCCTCCTCCCACTGCTCTCCCACTGAAGGGGCCTCTGAAAGGCCATGTGCAAAGGACGCCACCAGAGCCCCACTTACAGGCTCAGAGAGGTCATTCAGCCTGTCTGTGGTCACACAGCTAAACCTCGGCACAGGTGCAACCAGGACTGGCGGATGGCAGGGCCCTTGCAGTAGCCACTGTGGCCCTGGGGCTCTGTGGCCCACATCTTGACCACCTCGGGCCCGCCCACGGTGTCTCTGGGAGCCGGCCCGGGCTGCCCCAAAGGGAAAGGGTGCTTCCTCCCCCAGAATGGCTTTCTCTTTCCAGCTTGTGTGTTGGCCCCAAATCAAGGGAAGGCAACACTGTCTTCTAATTTAAGAAGAGTGAGTGATCTGAAAGTCTTTTCAGACATGATGAGGTGTTGGGCGTGCACAAGTGCTTTGGGGGTCCCCGAGGGCTGCACGGGCATCACCTACGGCCTCGCTGTCCCGCTGAGGTCTGGCAGGCAGCGGGGCACCTGAGACAGACAGACAAGGTCCCCCCCATCCTGCAGGAGCCCCGAGTGAATGGGGGGGACGCACAGAAGGTGGCCAAGTCCCACGGGCCTGGCACCCTGCCGGGAAATAGGGCTGTGGTTGCAGGTGGACCACTTGATAGGGAGGGAGTGGTCCCCTCTGGGACTGAAGGATGGGGTGGGGTGGGCTCCAGGGACGGCTGCCCAGGCTGTGGCAGCCACTGAGACTTGACGTAGATGGGTGTGTCAGCTGGACACCCCGGACGAGGTAGGAAACAGCACAGGAGAGACAGGTAGACGCCCCCCAGCCCTCCCCCGCCCCCACCAGTCCCCTCATCCTGCAGGAGCTGGCTCGCCCAGTGAGTGGGGAGGACAGGCAGAGGGGCTGGTGACATCTCGGGGGCTGGTGCAAGCACCCAGGTCAGGGCTGAAATTCCAGGCCCTTCTGGGACATCGAATTGCAGGGCTTGGGTTCAGTATCAGCTGCTGGGTCAGGGATGGGGCTAAGGGCAGACCCCACCCCCCAGCCCCATGGCCAGGCTGTGTGACCTCAGGCAGGTTGCTGAAGTGCTCTGGGCCTCAAGGGTCCTCCAGTGCACAACGGGGGGGAGTCGCCACTTGGCACGGTCGTGGGGAGAAGGGACAGATAGGAGACACGCGTAGCAGTCATTGTCTACTGCTTCCACTTTTGCTGTTGTGGTGACTATTGTCTTATTTCTGGATCCCACGTCTTTTCTACATTTCTGCAAGAGAGCAGAGCAAGCCAACGTGTCTGTGGGGCCCCAGTGAAATCCATCAAGTCCCTTTGACCTGGGGAGGCCTGCCCTGAGTCTCAGAGGTACCCCAGGGCCCAGGTGGCCAAGTGGGACCCTGCCCAGCAGCCCTGAAGATCCTGTGGTTCCGTCCTCGGCCTGCCGGGGTTCGGGGGTGCCCATGGCCTGCAGGCTCCAGCCTCGCTGTGTGGCTGCCCAGCTCCCCCTAAATCGCACACTCGGCCCCAAGAACCCTCTCTCCTCTTGGAGAAGGATGCTCCACGGAGCTGACAGGGTCCTCGGGTCTGCCAGCCAGAAGGACTTTTAGTGGGCCTTCTGCTTGACCCCTTATTTGACATATGGGGAAACTGAGGCCCAGGGGAGGTGGGACCCACAGCCAAGCAGAGGTGGGATCAGGACGCACACAGGTGAGTCAGTTGACTTCCCCGTTCAGCATCACCTGCCCTCCCCCTGCCCCCCAAGGTGAGCCCCCTGCCCTCCCACTGCAGGGTCTACCCCACTCCCTCCTGTCCAGCGGTCGGGACACCACTGGCTGGCTTTGACGTTGAGGTGGAGGTGAGGCCAGCGCTGCCCCAGAGTGAAGGGCACGGGGTTGAGTGAGTTCTGGCACTGCTTGAGCCTCAATCTTCACGTCCGTAAAATGGGCATGAAAGGACCCACCTCACCTGGCTGTTGAGAGAACGGAACGTGTGACAGGCCTGGCCCTGGGCTGCGCTGGGTGGGCCTTCAGAATGGGGGGGCTACAGTGATGATGCAGGTATTAATGTTGGAGAAACGACCACCACCCCAGCCCTCAGAGCCCTCCCTCTGCTCATCCCAAATTGCTCATGGGAGGCAGCCGCCGTCCACATCTCTTCGCCTGACTTTCCGAGGCCACGGCCCACTGGCTGGCCCACCGGAGGCTGCTCTCCTCTCCTGCCCCTCGCGGTTGGGTTCTGCCTGGACTTGGGGTTTGCCTGACGGTGGCACCTGATCGAGCTCTGCTGCCAGCTCGACCCGGGAAGGAATTCATTTGAAGGTGAAATCAGTCACTGAGGCTTAATTAGTTCCCAGAATACAAACCTGCCTTAGGACCTGCTAGCGAGGGCCTGAACCCAGGTGGGACTGACACGGGGACCATCGCGGTGCTCACTCAGGGCTGTCACGAGCACTTCATTCTCCAGGCATCCCGGCACCTGTACAGGTTTCGATCCGCTAACACTTTGATCTAAAAGGTGGGGGCCCGAAACCTTCAAAGGCTGGCTTCTTGTGTTGAAACAAACCTGCCCAGTGTCTGTGATCCTTCCCACCAGGCTGCAAGGGCACCCATGGTGCCAGGAACAGCTGTATGTCTTGGCTTCCACAGTCAGTGGTCAAGGCACACCCAGGCTTCCTCACTCTGGCCTGTCTCTGCTTTGACACACTCACCATCTCCCCAGCGGACATAGCTGCTGCCTCTAGACACAGAGATCAGGGACTCACTGCCACGTACTGTGTGTGCATACAGGGGGGCAGTTGGGGAGATGCCTGTTTGCTTAATATATGTTTATGAACCCATGACTTCTACCTTCCAGTAATGTCAGAGCGGCTCAGGTTGGAGGAACCCTCCTGCTGATAACAATGACAAACTTGAGACAAAATATATAAAAATAACAACAACTGCTTTGAGCCATTGATAGGTAACTGAAAGCAGATGGAACCAGAGGGGCCAGGACCCTTGACAGAAGGGGAGTCCTCCAGGTGAGACCCACGTGAATGAGGGGGTTCCCTGATAGAAAGTGAGTTTCTCTGGGTTGAGGATCCAGCGGTTGGAGGTCAGGGTCAGGGCCACCTGAGTGGCTGGAAATGGGGGTGCAGGGGAAGAAGCTGGAAAGTGGATAGCCCCCAAATCGGCACATAAACCCCCCTCAAATCCTTGACTGACTTCTGAACTGTCATGTGCAAAATGAGAGTCCAGGGGTCCCAGTGGAACACAGTAGCTTAAAGCTCAACGAGCCAAGGGGAGACAATGTGGAGTCAGGTTCTGTCTCATTAGAGGAGTTTGTTTCTGCCAGAGCCCAGGAAGGGCCCCAGAACTCAGGACCTCCCATAAGGACCACACCAACAGAGATTTCCCCCAAAAGCCTAAAAGCCATGCCTTCACAGGACAAAGTGTTCTGCTGGTAATTTTACTCCCTGCCAGAGGAACTCAACACTCTTCAGAGGAAGATAACAAGACCCAGAGTCTCTACAACATATCAAACACAATGGCTGATATAGAATCAAAAATGACTAGACAAGCAAAGAAGCAGGGAAGCATGACATGTAATCAAAGGAGACCTCAATTAACAGAAGCAGACCCAGAGACAACCCAGATGTTCATAGGCAGACAAGGACCTAAAGTAACTGGAACGTGTATTTATAAGCTCCCTCTTGGTGCCAGGTCTTGTGTTGTATCCTGTGTAAAGCCCCTCCCCCACCCATGCCTTCCAGAAGGTTCCAGCTGTGGGGTGGAGGTGTTCATGGTGGGAAGAGTTCTAGAAACAGGTATTTCATGTAGTGAGACAAGCACAGTGAAAGCCTCAGTGACAAAGTCCAGGATGTGAGGTAGGAAAGTACCATTCTTTCATTTGTTCATTCATCGAATCAAGGTAGAAAAGCACAGGTATCCAGTGGGAGGCTGGGCTGTGTTCTGGTGATGAAGTGGTGAATAAGACAGACGCAGTCCCTGTGGATAAAATACGGTAATATAAGCAAACTCACAAATGGTGTGATTTCAGTTTTTGAGAAGTGCAATGAAGGAAAAGTAACAAGGGGCTAAGAGAGAGAATAAGAGGGTTGCCTTTTTAAAAAGGATGGTCAAGAAACACCTCTGGGATGAGGCGACCTCGAGAGTGAGTGCTGAAGGATGGGGATTAGAGAAGCCAGCTCGAGGGGAGGGTAAAGGAGTCCATGGGGGGGCCACAGCAGAGGTGAGGCCCAGAGGGGTGTTCAGGGCACTGAGAGGGGCTGGCAGGGGCCTGTGGGGGGAGGGGCGGTGTGGAGGAGCAGGGGGAGTGGAGGTGATGGCATGAGGACCCCTGGGGGCCTATAAGGGAGAGCGACACAGCCTGCCACATGTGGTGTCTTTGAAGTTCAGGCAGCTCTAACAAAACACCACAGACAGGGCACGTTAAACAGCAGACATTTATCTCTCACAGTCCTGGAGGCTGGACGTCCAAGATCAAGGTGCCTACCAGTTCAGGTCCCGGTGAGGCCCCACCTCCTGGTTTGCAGGTGGTGCCTTCTCTCTGTGTCCTCATGTGGCAGAGAGAGATGTCTCTCCCTGCCTCTTCTTATAAGGGCACTAATCCCATCATGGCACCCCACCCTCATGACCTAATCACCTCCCAAAGGCCCCACCTCCCAATACCATCCCACTGGGAGTCAGGGCTTCAGCATATGAATTTGGGGGAGATAACCTTCTGTCTCTAGCACGTGGTCACTCTGGTTACCCTCCAGCCAGCTCAGGGGCTGCCTTTCAACAAATCGCTCTGTGTGTGGTTAACTTTTCAGTGTGTCCTCAGACATGTGGGCATCCGTGGCTGCAGAGGTTCACTCTGTGGGACCCTGGCACCTGCAGTACAGTCCCCAGTGTCCAGGCACCCAGAAGGCTTCCGGAAGAGGTGTCCACGTCTGGCCTTGGGGGTTGAGGGCGGTTCCATTGAGCAGTTGGGCAGGGTGGGCACTGGTGACTTGTCTCAGTGCCCTGAGCCTCAGTTTCCCCTGTGGGATGTCCAGATGTCCTCCGTCGCTGGGCTCTCAGAAGGGCCACCCAGGGTGGCTCTTGCTTTCTTTATTAAGCCACAGCGCTGCCCCTTGCCCCACCCCACCCGGGGAGAGCGTTTGCCCGGCATGCAGTGTCTCTGCGGGACTCCGGGGCACAGGCGGAAGCTGCACGGTGGGAGGGGCACAGGCAGGGTTTGGAGTCTACGGTCCTTCCAGAATGCACCTTGGGGACCCTCATCCTGTGTGGTCAGCCCCAGTTCAACCCTCCACAGCCCCTCTCCCTGTCCCTGCTCTGACCTTGGTCTTGACTCTAAAGCACTGCGTCAGGACTGGTGGGTAGCCCCTGCCAGAGCCCCTGACCCCTGCTACCATCAGCAGGGAGCCGGACCGCCCTGGGGAGAGACCCCCACCCCGGGGGTGTTCTGAAGCCCCCTCATCGGTGCCCCTTACCCAATTATCCAGGGGCCTCAATGGATCCTCCAGGAGCAAAGCTTCCCTCTGTGGCCCCAGCTGACGGGAACGTTACAAATCCTGCAGACACCTACATCTTTGTTCAAAGATAACCCCGCATTATTGCTGAGACGCCTTTTTATATCCCCTGTTATTTATAAAAGTATGATTCATTTAACAATTATTGTGAGATGGAGAAATGTTGCCTACTAACATTAAAGTTGCAGTTATCTAAAGCAACGCGGAAAGGAAGCAAGGTCTGCTACTTCGGATCAGGTGGGGAGTAAGCAGGAAGAATCCGGGTCTAGCCCACAGCCCCCCAGGACCCGCTGCCTCCCTGATCCTGGCTTGGTGAGCTGGGCGAGGCTCTCGCACACAGTTTCCTTTTCAGCGATTGGTTTTCGCTCCTGTAAGATAAAGTGGAGGGCGGGGCTGGTGGGCCACTGAGACCCTCTGGAGTTTCGTTTCCTCTTTTCCGTTCCCCATGGGCCTCCTGTCTGTCGGGAGGCTACAGCCGCCTCCGCAAGTTTGCATTATGGCAGAGATAGACTCAGGGACTCTCCTGCTTACCCAGCCCCTGTCTCCATCCCAGCCAGCTCTCCCTTCTCCACACCCCCACAAGTAGGAGGCGGGGCCTGAGTGAATCCCCAGGCCGCTTGGAAAGAGAAGGGAAACAGCCACTACCTCTGGGATTTCAGGGCCTTGGAGACATTCGTATCCCAGCCCCAGCCCCGCCAGCTGGTCAGCCAGGGTCTTATTGAAGAGATCACTCTGGCTGTCGATGAAGAAAAGGAAGGTCCCAAAGGAGTTTGGTGGCTCTTAGTGTGCCAAGGGGGCCAGAGAGCCAGGCTCGCGAGCTGTGTGGCCAGGCTGGTAACCAGCCCACGCGGCTGTTCCGTGGAGCCGGCGCCGCCCTGAGGCCACGCCCACTGGCCCCGTGGCGTTGCTCCTCCTGAAGCAGAGCCTTGGCCGTGCCTCGGGTTGCCTGGAGCCCCGGCAGCAGCGCAAAAGCTGAAAGAATGAGCCCCAGCTCCCCCCACCCCCAGACAGGCAGGACGGGGGGTGGGGACTCTGCAGACACAGCAAGGACACTGAGGATACTGGCCTGACCGATGTCCAGCGCGCCTGCCCGTGCGTAACGGGCGACAGCCCTGCAGGGCCGTCCTTCTCTGCTGCCCAGCAGGGCAGCTGGGCCTCCAAGGATCGGGCAGGGCCTGGGCGGACATGGGGGTGGATGGAGGTAGGATGGGGCAGAGAAGGGAGGCGATTTCAATACAACCAAGGAGACCAGCTTGGTGGGCCTGGAGGAGGGCCTGGGGACACGCAGAACAAAGTAGAAGCTGGACTCGCCACCTCCCTCTTTTCCGGTTCATTCATTCACTCATGTCCACAGCAGTGGGAGCACACCCCGTTTGCGGGACGATAGGGGAGCTGGACGCTAGACCTGGTTTCAGGAAGATTGATGTTCCCTGGAGCCGGGAAGTTCCCCAGGGTGGCCCTCGGTTGGGCGGGCGGTGTGGGGGGTGTCTCTCCAGTGACTGGATCCATCCGGGAGACTTCCTGGAGGAGGCGGCACCCAAAGAGGCCATGTAAATGCATTCTGAGGGACCTTGGAGGGCTTATCACAGGCACAGGGGCAGGGTGGGTGCCGGGTAGATTGACTTGGGATTCACTCACAGATTTTTTTTTTTTTAGTTAAATGTATTTACTTAGCAGTTGCACATTTAGCCGTGGCAACCTTCAAGGCCAGGCACTGTTACAGATATTGATTTGATCCTCGCCTCCTGTGTGGCGACACCATTCACATCCCCACTGATAGAAGAGGAAATGAATGTACGGAGATATATCGCGACTTTCCCCGGACACAGAGCTGGGAGGTGAAGGGGCTGGGACTCGACCCCCAGGAGGCTGACCTCCCCCTTTTCGTGCTCTAAACACGACTTATGCGATCCCACAGCCAACACTGGGAACGCGTTGGGTTATTCCTACCTTACAGATGGGGAAACGCAGGGCTAGGGTGCCTGACCAGCCCATAGCCGCCCAGCAGTAAGACACAGAGCCGGCCCCTAACTCAGATGCTGGCCCACTTGCCCTCACCGGGCTCTTTCCCCGCCGGCTGGCACGGCGAGGAGAGGTGGGCTGACTGTCCACGCCTGAGACCCACCAGCCCCACAGACTCTCACCAGGCTTGCTTATAACACCTGGCGCATCCTCCCTGCCAGGACTTCAGAGCGTCTTGAAATGTTCTGATGTGCGAACAGCCTTTTTCATAGGAAAAATGAAATTATTTTCAGCCTGTTATCAGGCAGTTGTCAAAAGACTTGGCAGATGAAGGGCTTAGACAGTGAGGGTTTGGGAGGCGGCCAGAGCGAGCGGGGGCAGGGGGCGCAGAGGCCAAAGCTGTGCAGGCCGGGGTAGGGGGGCATGGGGCGGGCGGGAGGATGGGGCCGCGTCACGCATCGTTTATGATTTACTTATTGCTTCTTGCCGACGGCCTGGCACTGGACTCGGGCTGGGTGGGGCTGAGGTGATGCTAAAGGGCCAGGCCAGAAGGCTGACAGCTAGGGGTTCGTTCTGGGGTGACCTTCATCCTTCCCGGAAGCTATCTGATTTGGGGGGCCTCCATCTAATCCCTCCTCCTGCCTTTGTGTCTTTCAAACAGGCCCCAACTCAAAAGATGCTCATTTATCCTTTGAGGTGGACGGGTGGGTGAGCAGGTGGACAGATTCACCAGGTAGCATCCAGGTCCCCACCCCCTGCCACCTGCCACCCGCCTCACCCCAGCCAGCCCTGCTTGGACCCAGAATTCTTCTTCTCCCTTCTCCCCCTCGTTTGGAATGAAATCCATTTGGAACCAAACCTCAGTCAGCAGGAATGTGACCAGCACAGCCTCTGATAGTCACTTGGGATGCTCCGGGAAAGCCCCGTGTAGGAAGAAAGGGTCTAGGAGTTGATGGGAGGAAAGCTTAGCCAGCTTTGGGCTGGGCTCCGACACCTCCAAACCTACTTTATCTGTTGGGATGAAGTCTGTGCTTCGAACGCCTCAGCTTTCCCTTCCAATCAGTATGTGGCAGGTGCGGGCATGTTGTCTGTGTGACGGTAAAGGAGACTGGTGCACATGGGTGCAGAGCCAGCACACAGGTAGTGAGCTCCCTGTTGCTGGAAGTATTCAAGGAGAGCATGCCTGCCAGTGGCGAGGAGGTTTTGCATGGGCGAGGAGGGTGAAATCAGGAATGGACCACCTCCTCCCCAAAGCCCGGCAGGATTTCTGTGGAGCAGAGCCTGGTCCGTGGGGCCGGGCACACAGTAGGTCTGCACATGAACCTAAGCACTGGCTCCTAGTCTTGGGGAATTGTTTGCTCAGTTTCCTGGAAGGGTGATTGGAAGAGTTGTCTGCTTATTAGAAGAACTGAAGGTGTCTGGAATGGGAATCCTTTGGCTAAGGGGTGTTTCCTGGTGTTCCTCAAATTCTGTTATGTCCAGAGTCTGCTCTTATGCCCCCACCCCGCCACTCATGCAGCCTGGGAGGGAGCCAGAACCTTCTCTGTCCTGACCACTGCTGCATCCCCTGGGCCCGCACAGCTCGGGTCCACACGCGTGATGGGACGTAGACCCTGGGCGGGGGGTGAGGGGTGATGGAGAGACCCGCCTGCCCCTCTGCCCGGGGCCAGCCAGCCTGTTTCCTGGTTACAGGGTCTGTCTCAGCGAGGCTCACCTCTCGGGTGAGCAGCCGGGAGGCCCCCTCGTTTCCAAACTCTGCTCCTACCTGTGGACAAACGCACCCGTGAGGGTCACTCCAACACAGTGACGGGGACGTGGGCTGGGGGCTGTCCCACCTGGGCCACGTGTAAATGCCCTTTGGGCATCTCTGGTTCTGCTCCCAGCACAGGGGCAAGGGCTCCGCCCCAGGTCCACAGCGGGGGAGCCGGCGATGGCCCGGCACCTCTGGCCTTTGGCGAGGTCGCCGCCCATCAACCCCGAAACACACGCACTCTCTGCTGACAGCCAAGGTGGCAGCGCCACAGCAAAGATTGTCGCGGGCACTTGGTGCGGGAGAAGCTCACGCTCTGGGACAGTGTCAATCACTAGCAGATGGAGGGAGGGTTGAGCACCGCATCGCCGCCCACTCCCCAGAGGGTTTCCTGGGCTGGGCAAGCGCTCGGGACCAACATGGCAGGGCCCCGGCCTCCGGGGGAAGTCCCTAGTTTCACCGTCCCTGTGGCATCCTGTCCCAGCCAGGGCAGATGGCCAACAGCCCCCCGATAAACTAGACTTCCCCACCCTGAAGACCCCTGGCGAGTAAACCCGGTGGCAGAGCTGCAGGCTCCCCAAGTGGAAGCGGCTGTGTCCTTGTTCGTGACGCTTTCTACATCCGAGAGAGATGCTTCTGGAAGCTTTTCAGCCTTGCACCAAGGTCCAAGGACATCCAGCTGTGCCAGCGCCACCTCTGTCCCCCAGGGACGTGAGTGGTGAGGGGCAGGTCGTGGGGTCTTTGTTGATAAACTGCACCAGCGGCCGAATGTCTCCTGGGGCAGAAATGGCCTGGGCGCTGGCATGGCGGGGGAGGGTCACCGGGGGCGGGGTTTGAAGGCAGCTCCAAGCTGTGCGATGGGGCGTCGTGGGAGTGCAAGGAGGATGAGGCTCAAATGCTCGGCTGGTACAGGGCACCCAGTCTCCATTCTCGCTACCCTGGAGAGACCGTTTGGTGGGACGTCCCGCCAGCCTGGGCATCCCGTGAGGAGATGTTCCCAGTGCTTACGCTGCCATTTTTGTTGGCACAAAGCATGTCGACCATATGGAATTCAACTTACAGGCTCCCGTTGCTTTTCCTCATCTCCTCCCATCTTTCTCTCTTGCTCGCTCGCTCTTTTTTTTTTTTTTCGAATTTCAGAAGCAGTTCTCTTAGCAACAGAAAAAACACACACTTAATTACAGCCCCAGCAGCAGATGCGTCGGGTGGCAGAGCCCGCTCCCTGAGATGCTCCGTTTAGTTTTCGGGAAGACCTTTCTCCTTGTGTAGAAATAACCCCGTTCCACCTGCCGTGGGGCTCGCCAGCCATGGCCCCTCCCTTTGTGTTTCCTGCACGGGCAGAACTTTCTCCCTGTCGCCTCTCCCTGTGTCTCCCGGACTCTGTAAGGAACGTGCAGCGTGGCTCTGAAAACGCTCACTTTTCTCAGCTGCCTGGAATTAGGGCGAGCCGTGCGTGGCTGGGCTGCAGTTTGTTTTATCTCTCTTTTGTTTCAAAAAAAAAAAGGAGGGTGGGTGGAAATCCTGTTTTCTCCAGGGTCATTACCTCCAAGGGGGAGGCGGGGGGGAGCCAGAGAAGCAATGGGTCCTTGTGTGTGATTCTCGCCAATGGAAATCTGGGTCATGTTCAGAAATTCCAGGAGGCTGGCACCGGCCGCCCAGTTAACACGGGTCTGGCGCGCGGCTTATCTGGAACCGGGATGTTTTATCTCCTCGACTGGCTCCCCACATCAGCTGGCGGACAAACGGCATTCGAGAGCATTTGGCTTTTTCTTTAAAATGAAAATCAGCGAAGCACAGTGCATGCCATGTAGCCCCGGGCGCCTCTGAGCGGGAGTGGCCGGAGCCCCAGCCGGAGGGTCCTTGGGTCATCGCGGGGGGGGGGGGGGGGGGCGGGGGGGGGTTCCGGCTCACCGATGCACTGATCACAAAAGCAGGGTGGCACCGCTCACATGACGGGCGCGGGGAGAGGCCGCGGGCTTTGAGAGCAGCCCCAGTCTACGCACAGTTGGCTCCCAGCTGACAGGCAGAATATGGGGTGGGCTTTGTCACCAGCATGCTGGGTCTGGCCTGCCCAGCTGTGCTTGGGAGCCGGCAGTGCCCAGAGGCCCGCCACCGCTCCCCGGGTCCGAGACGCTCCAGAGCCCAGGGGCCGGCTCCCCTTCCTCCCATCCGAGAAGGTTATATAATGAGCGGACCACTGCCGAAGTCGGAGGGAAAATGAAGTCTTTGTTAAATGCCTTCAGCAAGAAGGAAGGTAAGGAACGAGCTGTAGGGTGCGTGGCGCACAGGAACGAGCAGTTTCTTACTGATTCTCCCGGGGAGCTGGGGCCTCCCTTTCCTCCTAAAATTGCTGGTCGTTCATCCCCGCCACGGAGGGGAATAATTACTCCTGGGGGGCGAAAGGGCTTTGTTGTAGTTGGTCTGGAATTTTAACCCACTTGAAGGTGCCGGGGTTTTTTTTGTTGTTGTTGTCGTTTTCCTAAGTCTCCAGCCCCTTTGCAGAATTGTGGCATGTGCATCCCTGGTGCTTCCAGAGGGCAGTTTAGGAACTAAGACCTGGGGAAAATAGGAAGTTTGACTCTAGTCTGTCCGCTACCTGGAGCACATGCGGAGCACTTGGGCAGGAGTAAGGAAGGTCAGGGCACTGCTGGCCGCCCCGGCCGGGTGGACGCTTTCAAAACCACCGCTCGGCTGTCCTTGGCCGTCCCCGGGTTGGAGCGGATGGGAGATGCAGCGCGGTAGACTTTAAAAGTGCAGCTGCTTTTTCATACCTTGTGTGACTTGTATTGTGGAAAAGAAACGTGTAAGTAAATGCATGGAAGACAGCTAAGGAAATATCCACCCACTTAGAGTTTGCAGATTGCCTGGAAGAAGGAAACAGTTGGGTGGAATATTAATTATTTTCAGACAGGAAGAGAGTTATTTCTAACCCTTTTCACACAAATACCCCCAACATTTCCACGGCTGGTTCCAGTTAGTTTGTCAGACAGGGAGCTCTTGTTTTATGAAATCGGGAGGTTTATGAAGACGTGAGTTTAGAGGGATTAAAAAGATATTTCCCAGCCCAAGCCATAAGATAAACATGGAAGAAATTTCCAATGATACCGCACAGGAAACGAACTTAATGTGAATCTTGGTGTTTAAGCGAGATAATTTTCATTAGAGCGTTCACCCTGACGTCACCTAGGCGATTCCATCCGAGTAACTCGATGGGTCCTCAGGCAGAATGTATTTGCAAAAGTCCCAGCTTTCATCCCTGAATCTTCCAAGGGCAGCTGCCCCATGTGAATTGTGGCCACTCTCAGAAAGACCTCTTCCGCCTGGTTCTCGGGAACGTTTAGAAAGAACAGACTTTGTCTGTGCTCGTTTGCTTACATGATGAACCCAGATTCGCCTTCTGGGACTTTGGTCTTGGTAATCTGTGCACAGCATGAGGGTTTCAGGCGGGTATGTGGTGTTTTGCTCATTGTGTTCTCTTCTTCCCTCAGTTTTTCTTCCCTTGTGAGCCTCTCTTAGCCATTGGCAGGGCTCCCCCCCCGCCCCCAAGTTCCATCACTTTCTGTCAAGGGCGTTAGTACTGTACGCACCCGGTTACATGGGTCAGAAAAATAGAATTGACTGTAGGTAGGGTCAGGGAGGCTGGGAGGCTCGGCCCAAGTTCGCGTCATGGAATGTGGGCGTTTCCTGGTCTCGGGGTGTCCCCTTTGAGCTGGGGTCCCCCTCCCCCCGGTCCCCCCGGGCCTGTCCTTGGGTGGGGGGCAAGGAGGACGAGCCGGGAGCCCGAGGGGGCTCTACCCCCAGCGTCTGCCTGAGAGCCTGGCTCCCTCCTGGTGCTGTGGTCCTGCAGCCAGCGGGCTCTGTGAATGGAGAGCTCCGCTGCTCTCGGAGATCCTGGAACCGCCGTCCTTTGCAAGGTCTCCGCACCCCCACCCCCCGCCCCCGCCCACTCCTCTGCCGGGCGGGGCTCACATCACCCTCTGTCATTCCAGAAGTCTTCTGGCCTCCATCGGACACTGACAGAGGGAGTGACAAGGATGAGCTTCTCCCTGGTGACCAGCAAACACAAACCCGGCACTTTTCCCCAAATTGAGATTTTACTAGGAGGTGGGGGTAAGGCCTGGGCTGATTCCCCGGTGGGCTGAGCGCTGGAGAGGGCGGCCTCTTGGGCCCTGGAGACAGGGGTCCGCAGAGCATGCCTCTCCTCCATCTCCCTCCCGGCCGGGCTTTGAAGAGTTCCTTTGCTTTGAGGACGCAAGTGATAGTGTCTCTTGCCCTGACAGACAGGCTTCAGAGGAAGCAGGCTGGCATGAGGGTGCGGCTGGAAAGAGCGTGACCTCCCCCGTGGGTCGCTTCCAAGTTCTCACAACTGTAGGAGCCAGATGTGGATTCTGAGCGTGCGTCCTCGGGAAGCCTTGTGACATTTCCGTGTGGCTCCCCTGGGTTGGCTACATCTCTGCTTTCCCAGGACTGCCCTGCATCCCAGGGAGGCAGCAAAGGGGTGCACTTGGTCACAGCTGTCTCAGTGGAGCCCTGCCCGCGCCACCTCTGTCCCCGTGAGCCCTGCCCGCACCGCCTCTGTCCCCGTGAGCCCTGCCCGCACCACCTCTGTGCCCCGTGAGCCCTGCCCGCGCCGCCTCTGTCTCCGTGAGCCCTGCCCGTGCCACCTCTGTCCCCGTGATCCCTGCCAGCGCCACCTCTGTCCCCCGTGAGCCCTGCCCGCGCCACCTCTGTCCCCGTGATCCCTGCCAGCACCACCTCTGTGCCCCGTGAGCCCTGCCCACGCCGCCTCTGTCCCCGTGAGCCCTGCCAGCACCACCTCTGTCCCCATGAGCCCTGCCCGCGCCACCTCTGTCCCCGTGAGCCCTGCTCGCGCCACCTCTGTCCCCATGAGCCCTGCCCGCGCCACCTCTGTCCCCGTGAGCCCTGCCCGCGCCACCTCTGTCCCCCGTGATCCCTGCCCGCGCCACCTCTGTCCCCCGTGATCCCTGCCAGCGCCACCTCTGTCCCCCGTGAGCCCTGCCCGCGCCACCTCTGTGCCCCGTGAGCCCTGCCCGCGCCACCTCTGTCCCCCGTGAGCCCTGCCCGCGCCACCTCTGTCCCCCGTGAGCCCTGCCCGCGCCGCCTCTGCCCCCCGTGAGCTCTGCCCGCGCCACCTCTGTCCCCGTGAGCTCTGCCCGCACCACCTCTGTCCCCGTCAGCCCTGCCCTCCAGCGTGGGAGTGGGCTGGCAGCAGGGGGTTGCTATACTTGGTTTCCAGGACGAACCTCACCACCTCTGACGTTGGGCAGCTGGGCTGGTGGGTCCTGCAGGACCCCGTCCTGAACTGCTGACGCCGTTCTCTGAGGTGCTGGCTTCCCCAGGTCCAGATAAGCCCCCCGGAGGCTGTGTGTTGCCCGTGGCCCTGCGGGCCGGTTTGCAGACCGGCCGCCCAGGCTTCTGGCCAAAGTGTGCACAGCCTCGTGTATTGGACCTCGGCCTGGGGCAGCCAGCTCGAAGGGGGTCCGTGTCCTTTGCTGCTGGAATCGGCGTGTCGCTTCCCCTGCAACCCAGAGGCTTACATTGCTTTAGTCGCCTCTTCTTGGAAAGGACACCTTCTGTTTCTGGCCCAGGGCACGGGCCGTGTGGATTCCGGCCCTCACGGGCCCTGTGAGCAGTGTCCTCATTCCAGGTCCCTGGGTGTACTGATCTCACAGAGTGAGGGCCTTGCCTCAGGTCTAGAACTTCGTAAGAAGCATGGTGACACTTGTCAATCCCCTCCTGTCTCACGCTGCCAGGTCCTGGTTTGATGGGTAGAGAAAGGAGCCCAGTGGGGGTCGGGACAGACTGCTTCCCACCAGTAGAGCTGGGGACTGTGGGTGTCTGGGCTGCTCAAACCGCAGCCAATCCCTGTCTCCAGTCCTGGAGGCTGGAATCTGAGATCCAGGTGTGGGCAGGGCTGGTCCCTCCTGAGGCCTCTCTCCTCGGCATGTAGACGGCCGTCTCCTCCCTGTGTCCTCACGGGGTCATCCCTCTGTGTGTGTCTGTGTCCTGACCTCCTCTTCTTATAAGAACACCAGTCCTGTGGGGTTAGGGTCCCACCCCAGTGACCTCATTTTACCTTCCTCACCTCTTGAAAGACCCCCACCTCCAAATACAGGCACATTCTGAGGTCCCAGGGGTTAGGACTTCAACACAGGGGTTTGGGGGAAGACACCATCCAGTGCACACAGGGGCTCAGTTCAGGTCGTGGCGAGGAGGAGCTCCATGGCTGCCTCGGTGCCCTGACTGCCATGTGCGACGGGGCAGCCCGTCCTTACGCGGTCTCTGGGCTGCTGAGGGCATGGGCGCCGCCCAGATGGAAGTCAGACCCTGTGTCCCTTCCATCTCAAGTGCTGGCTTGAGCCTCTGTGGAAGGAAGACTCTCTTGGTCTCCACCCGTCTCTGCTCCTGTGTTGGGGTGAGTTCTGCACATGGCGGGGTCCCATGGGGGGATCGGTGCAGAACTCATGGTGTCCGTGTCCTTGGTGGCTGGGGGCCTCGATGACGGTGCCGTACGTGCCCTCACCCACCTCTCGCGTTCTCTCCGACGCAGTGCCCTTCCGAGAGGCCCCGGCGTACTCCAACCGAAGGCGACGGCCCCCCAGCACACTGGCCGCCCCCCGGGTCCTGCTGCGTTCCAACAGCGACAACAACCTCAATGCCAGCGCGCCTGACTGGGCCGTCCGCTCGGCCGGCCCCCACCGCAGCCTCTCGCCCCAGCTGCCGCAGCAGATGCCCAGCAGGCCCGACGGGGCCGTGAAGACCCTTGGGAGCTACACCTCCGGGCCCCGCAGCCGATCCCCCTCGCTCAACAGGCTGGGCGGCACCGGCGAGGACGGCAAGAGGCCCTGGCAGCCCTGGCACGTCGGGTAAGGAGCGGCCGGGTGGGTGGGCTCCCGTGGGGACCAGGGAGAGGGAGACCTCCTTGCTCGGAGCCCCTGGATTCTAGAACTCAGGGCAGGGCCAGAGGTTGAGCAAAACACCTGGTTTATTCCAGCCCGGATGTTAAGAACACTTGAAAACCAAACTTCTGCCAACTGCCCTGGCTCAGACCATCACCTGAGAGCAGCCAGGCTGGCTTGGGCAGCCGCAGGTGTTGGAGTCCGTCTCCTTTCCCTGTGCATTGGCTTCTGGGTCTCAGAAGTGAAGTGTGGACAGACAGGGAGCTAGGGGCCCCAGCCTGCCCTGGGCTGAGGGCTCCTCCAGGGGATACGTTTTTCTTTGTTCCTTTGTTTGTTTTATTGAAGTACAGTTGATTTACAATGTTGTATTAATTTCTGCTGTACCACAAAGTGACTCAGTTATACATATATGTATTCCTTTTGTACCCTCTTTTGGGTGCCCTTGTATGCTCGTTTACCGTTATGGTTTATCCCAGGGGATTAGATAGCGTTCCCTGTGCTGTACAGGAGGGCCTTGTTCGTCCATCCTCTGTATAATCGTCTGCATCTGCTGATCCCAAGCTCCCAGTCCTTCCCTCCCCCACCCCCTCCCCCTCGTCAGCCTCGAGTCTGTTCTCTATGTCCGTGAGTCTGTTTCTCTTTCACAGATAGGTCCATTTGTGCCATATTTTAGATCCCACGTATAAATGACAACATACAGGGCCCGTCTTTCTCTCTCTGATGGACTTCACTCAGGACGATCATCTCTAGGTCCATCCATGTTGCTGCAAATGGCATTATTTCATTCTTTTTTATGGCCGAGTAATATTCCATTGTATATACACCACATCTTCTTTATCCATTCATCTGTCGATAGACATTTAGGTTGTTTCTCCAGGCGCCATGTTTACCGTCAACACACCTTAGCCAGAATGAGCCCTCACACTCGTAGCCACCAGACACCCTGGCACAGGTGAAGCTCCGAGGGGGCCACGTCCTAGTGCTGGAGCCCGACAACCCCCCCCCCCACCAGACTCAGTAGCAGCCCCGGCTGGTCCTCTTGTGTCTGCCCACGAGGCAGGGGCAGGGGGAGCGTCCCGGCAGACTCTGAAGCAGCCCGGGGGGTGGGAACCCCATTCCATCCCCTTTCTAGAAGAGGAGACAAGGCCAGCATAGGCCAGAGCGTGGACCCCCTCGGGCGTCTCACTCGGGCCGTGGGCACCCTCTGACTGCCCTGTGTCCCCAGCAGTCAGGGGGGCTGCATTCCCACCCAGAGCTCCAGCTCCCGGGCATGCTGTCCACCTCCTCACTGGCCTTCAGAGTTTGTCAGGCCGGGATGTGACTCCCTGGGGATGGGCTCGTCACTGGGGCCTCAGTGCTGTTGAAGCAGCCAAAGCAGTGACCCTTCTGACCCCGTCACCACCTCTGCGATCTCATGTGGACCCACGAACTGCTCCGTGCGCCTCAGCCCACCTGGCTCGTTCCCCACAGAGGACCCTGCAGCCTCCCATTTCCCAGATGAGAGCACTGAGGCCAGGTCATGAGAGTTGTCCTCCTTGAACTCTGTCCTCACCCACGGTGGCCCAGCGAGAGCCGGCACACTGGTGTGTCCTGCCCGGCGTGGTGTTTCTGGTGAGGGTTGAATGCCCCCTTTGGTCCGGCCTTCTGCCTCGTGACCCGGTTCCCCATCCCACCGTGCCCCGTTCACCTGGGCTCACCACACCTGCCTGCGGTGAGTCTGTCCAGCCGTAGTCACTCCTGACGCCACGCCCCCCAGCTCCGGTCGGGGATGTCAAGGAGGCGGCCGGGCTCAGCCCGGATGGAGGGCTCAGTGGTTCACGTGGTCCTGGGAGAGGGCCGATTGCTGTGGCCGGGGGCAGCAGGACAGGTGTCCGGGCTGCAGCCGTGAGGGCGTGGGGAGAGCGGGCCCGTGGCAACCCCAGTCTCCTGGCCCCGTCTCGGTGCCAGCGCCCGGAGGCCCACATCGGCGCTGGAGCCCATCTGCGCTTCCCCCCTGGAGTCTCATTCTCACACCCGAGAGCCCATCCTTCCTCTGGTCTAGATTCTCGCTCTGAGTCACCCCAAGGGAGAATCCCAGGTGCTGCCGAGTGCCATAAAGCTAAATTAAAGGGCTCCCCCGAGGCCTCAGATTCCACTTCACACCGTTAGCTGGAATTATGACTATAATTTTGAAGAGAGTGTGTCCCCTTCCTCCAGTACAAAATCTAATAAGATACCAAAGGCAGGGTGGCCAGGGACTTGCAAAAGCTGCAAGCGAAATATTGCTGTGCAGAGAGGACGGCAGCTGGCGTGTTGCAGGGACCCCATCTGACTGTCCCTGATGTCCTGTGGGGTGTGTGTGTGTGTGTGCACACTTGTGTGTCCATGTGTCTTTGTGTCCATGTGTGCATTTGTGTTTGTGTGTGTGTGCGTGCATCTGTGTGATGGTGTGTGTGTGTGCGTGGACTTGTGTGCCTGTGTGTGCACTTGCATGCCCATGTGTGCACGTGTGTCCGGATGTGCACGCATGTGTGTGTGTGTGCCTGTGTGCTCAGGATCTGCTCACTCAGCAGCTACGCACTGACAGGAGCCCCTTGAGTTGCTGGGGTCCTGCCCCCGAGACTCCCGTGTCATAAAAGGGATCTGCCAGGCACCCTGGTTCCCCGCGGTCGCCAGGATAATGGTGGCATTTGAGCCACACGCAGGCTCTCTGCTTTCACACCTGTGCTCAGGCGTGGACACGGCCGTACACGCAGCCCCAGTGATGGGGTACCTGCGCTCAGGGTACCACAGCACAGCCCCTGGGCCTTATGGGGGCCCAAGGAGGCAGCTGAACCCTCCATCCCGTCTCTGTCTTCACAGCTCAGAGCCCAGCCCTTGCCTGGGACAGACGGGGACCCTTGCAGGGAGGCCACGGCTCCCAGCCTCGGGGTTGCCCAGGTGCCCCCAGAGCGCTTTCTGGTTATCACAGAACCCAGAGGTGGGTTGGGATACTCCCCAGTCATGGAGGGGAGAGCCCCAGCCCCACACGGACCCCTCTGTCTGCGGATCCTGTCTCAGTGGGTAGCCGCCAACCCGCCAGTTGCATCCAGCTCTGCCTCCTACCTGCTGTGTGACTTGGGGCAAGTCACTCAACCATTCTGTGCCTCCGTTTTCTCATATGTAAAAGGGGACCTGCTGGGTTTGGGCCGAGGAGGCTGCTGAAGGGAGCACCCGCCACGTGCTGAGACCCGTGTAAGTTCCACAGACATGTTGGCTGCCTTGGTTTCCTCATCGTAAAAGGCGTCTTGACCGACCCTCTGACCGCTGCAGAGGAGGCCATCCTGGTGAGGGCTGCGGCTTGGGCAAAGCAAGGGGCAGGGGAGGTGGAGGGCGTCAGGCCAGCCTGAGGGAGTCCCAGCGTCCTGAGCATCTGGCGGGGGTTCCCTCTGGCTGCCCACCCCACCTCACCCCCTCCTTCCTCTCTCGCTGCCCACGGGGAATTCTGACCACTCAGCGCCTCTCCCTCGGGCAGAGCCCTGAGGCGCCGGGAGTGTGATGGGCACCTCCACGTGGCCAGAACCGGCCTCGGACCAAACCCTCAGGTGTAGGCTTGACGAGATGGGGCCGAGGCCCCCCAGCTGCCCAAGCCCCACACACCCATCCCTGGGCTTCTGCCAGCCCTGGACGAGCGGCTTCCTCCCGGGCCTGGGCTCTGCGCTGTGGGCCAGGGCAGCTTCCCACGTGGAGCCAGCCCTCGATAGCCAGCCGACCTGAGTGCAAATTAGAAGAAGGAAGAGGGTTCAGAATGGACGGGAACCCGTCTGCCTGCAGCCCGTCCCGGTGCCCTGCCTCACCTGGAGGCTCTGCATGCGCCTGCCTGCGTCGCCCTCTAGTGGCGCCCACTGGCATGGCTGGTCCACGTTGCTAAGAACCGGCCTGAGAAGGGGTTTCGCTGGGTGGCCCCATCACCCACCACCGGAGTGTGGAGAGGAGTGCGGGTCCTCCTAGGATCCCTCCCAGCTGCCCTGTTCTCGCCAGGTTGGGAACAGCTCTTGACGTATTCCCGCAAAGCTCGCCAGCTAGTCCTGAGGGCTGCCCTGGCCTCACCGGCACCAGGGGGCGTGCCGGCCACCCTCCCACCAAAGGAGCGGTTCCAGGGTGCGTTGGGCTCGGCAGAGAGGAAAGCCTGCTGCGTGCAGGCAGCGAGGCTGGCTGGCTGTGTCCTGCGCGCCCAGCTCCCCCATGGGCAGGGGCTGAGCGGGAAGGGCTCCCAAAGTCTGTCTCTCAACCACGTTGCTTTCGTTTCCCTGAACTCGGCTCTATGGGCGGAGCGGGGGTCCCCGAAGGGTCTGGGTCAGTGGGAATCCACCCCGCCCTGCACATCCCTTCCGGGAGATATGCCCCCATCTGGGCAGACTCGGGGGGTGACAGGGCGCTGTGGGGCCCCCCTGGCTCGCGCCTGTCCACCGCCGCGCACGCTCGTCCCGCCTCTTGGGGACACAGGGACCAGGATGCCAGAGCTGTGCTCCCCGGCGGCACAGGGACCTGGTTTCCTCGGTGAGAGCTGCTGTGCTGCTCCCCGCCACGTGCCCGTCCTGACCCAGAAGGCGGGAGGGCGTCAGCAGACAGGGCAGGGGTGGAGTCGGGCTGTCCCCCGCCACCCTGCCCGCTGCCCGAGCCCGGGTGCTAACGGCATGTCACCCAGACGTCAGGAGTAGGGGGTCCGTGAGGAGGTGGCCCCCTGGCGGGTAGGCGGGGCCAGGTGAAGGGGGCATCCCGGGACAGCAGGTGCATCCGGCCTGCTGAGGAATCGGGTCCGGGCACCACACGGGCTGCGTTTGCCTGTCACTTTCTGTCCTTCCGCACTGGGGACATTCAGTGTTTGCTGTCTCAGCTGGTGGCATAAACGCGTGAACAACCGGCCTGTGATGGGCGCTCACCGTGCAGAGGCGAACACCCGAGAAATGAGGGCGGGAAGCGTGTCAGCCCCGGGGTTGATGTAGTCGATGACAGGGAGCCCCTGACAGGCTGACTCCCCCAGAGGCAGAGCTCACACAAGTCAGGGCTCAGACCTCCCTGGGGGAGACGAGGGGCCTCCACGGAGGAGGGGGGCTCCGGAGGTGGAGAAGCGGGCCAGCCAGGCATCCGGGAGAGGCAAGGGGTCCTGTGTGACCGGAGCAGAGCGTGGGAAGGTACAGGGAAGGACGCACCTTCCAGACTCTTCCCCATCCCTCGGGGGCTCTAGGTGCCCACGCCCTGCCGCCTGGAGCCTTGTGTCTGCAAACAGGCAGAATCCCAACGCCGGTGGCCTGGGGCTGTCCTGGAGTGTGTCGGGGCAGCTGGACAGTGCGGGTGCTCCGAGGCGGGCACACTTCTGAGATCACGGGGGGTCCCACTTCTCTGGAGTCCACAAAAGCCCCCGTTGCACACTGGCCGCCCCAGCAGGACGGGACGTCTAATGATTGCCCATCCCCGAAGCACCTCCTCAGGACCTTGTGGGGAGGCTGTAGCGTGTGGGGTGCTGGCACCAGAGCCACGAAAGCCAGAAACGCAACCCAGAAGCCCGGGAGGGGGCCACGGTGCTCGGGGAGGTGTGCAGGCTGAGAGCTCTGGCATTTCTTCCCAGCCCGAAGGCAGAGGAGGAAACAACGCTGATGGTACAGGGGGTGACGTGGAGTCTGAGCTTCCATGCTTAAGACACAGCTGTCAGCGGGGTCAGGGCTTGGGATCTCTGTGTTGGAAACGCCACCCCCTCCCAGGGCCGCCAGCAGGTAGCCCTCCAGCAGCCTCCTTCCACCCATCCCACGTGAGTCTGGAACCTGGATGACACCCCGATTTCTAGCAGGTCCCCAGCTCTGGGAGATTCTGCTTCTTCATATCTGTGATTCTGCCACCACTCTGCACACAGGGCTCCCCGTCTCCAGCGCAGCTAGGGTGACCCAGTGCCCCTCCAATCATGCCCCTGGTCTCTGTGGCATCACGTTTCCCCAAACGTCCCAGCAGAGCCTTTCGCGCAGCCGATGCCCTCTCCCCGTCACCCCAGCCTCTGTGCTGACCCATCAGACACACAGAGAAGCATCTTGTCAACTTGTACTTCTCCCCCATGAGGCTCGAGTCTGTCTCAAGTCCATGGGCGTCTGCAGATCCACTAAATACTTGCCCAGGGAAGGAGTGGATGGATGTGTGAGTGGCTGACAAAGGAACGAACGGAGAAAGTTCCACGTGCAGGCAGGTCCCTGTTCATCCAGGAGAGCTGGGAAATGTCCAGGTCACCCCACGGCCGACCAGTTTTCTGATATTGACAATTCAGTGATGTAGCCCTCGTACCAAAACAACGCCGTTGGAATTGCTCCTGGCTGTTCTTGGACGGAACACAAGGAGAGTGTGGACCCTTTGGGGTGGGGGAAACTTCAGACCCATCCTCACTGTGCAGGCAGGACGGGCCCAGCCTGGCCTCCAAGAGGGGACGGCGCTGCCAACCTGGAGCCAATGGGGGGCTGTGGCCCCTGCTGCCGTCGAGGGCTGCCATGGGCGAGCAGGGCCCAGCAGAGGGTGCATTTCATAAAACAGGGCAAAGGGAGGTCATGGTCGCCTGGTTCGTCACCGCACAGAGCAGGGAGCCCGCAGGGAGCCCTGAGCTGGGATCGGGGAGCCAGGATGTGAGGTCAGCTCTGCATCTCTGCGCCTACGTCACTATTTACGGAGCCTCTATTTTTCCACTCGTGAAGTGGCACTTGGCAAGGCTCAGATTAACCTGGAATGAGAAGATGCTTCAGCGTTTGTGTGGACCACACATCACTGCTGGTACCTAGAACCGCAGACGCACTCTGGTCTTCAAGGACCAATTTCTTCCTGTTCTTAGACAAAGCCTTTCCGGGCTTGGACAGATGAGTTCGGGAGCTGACGGTCTGCAAAGTGGCTCAAGGAACAGAACTCCCAGACTGGAGCTGTGCTCGCTTTGACTTCTCTGCCCAGTGACACACTCTGGCGCCGGCTGGAACCAGCTGGCTGACACGTGCATCCTGTCACCCACTTTCCAGCTGAAGCAGAGAGTGATAAGCAGAGAGTGAAGCAGACGTGTTGAATGTTCACACACCTGTGCAGAGTGGTTCCTGCTGACTCACTCTCAGGTCTCCCCAGATCATCCCCTCTTATCACATGGGGAAACCGAGGCTTCCAGTGGTTAACTGACTTATCCAGCATCTGGTGGTAAGTGACCAGCTGGGCTTCCGGCAGGGTTCTTTTGAAATTTGGATGAATGAGTGAATACATAATGTTTGTATAAGTGGTAAGATGGATGGATGGATGGATGGATAAGTGAGTGGATGGGTGGATGGATGGATGGATGGAGGACGGATGGATGGGTGTATGGATGGACAGGTGAGTCGATGGATGGCTGGATGGGTGGGTAGGTGGAGGGATGCGTAGCTGGATGGATTTCTCCTGAGGATCAAGTTTTCAGGTTGGACGCAGTCTCCTTGCTGATTGTCGTTGATTACGCACAGTGGGGTTCCTTGGGCTCCTCATGTGGTTCCCAGGCTCCGGGCACAGCAGCTGCTTCTGCAGCTGACCAGCAGCTGGGAGGCAGGTCTGGCAGCCCCAGCTGTGCTGCTTACCCTCTGCCCTGCCCCAGCCATCATCAGCATGGTCCATCTTTATCTTTTCTCTGGACTTTGACCCGCCCCCTCCCCTGGGGGAGAAGCCCACCTGCCTTAACCCTGCTGCCCTCAGAGTCATCTCGCCTTCTGGTGCTTGGGGACCAACTCATGGGCCCACCTGCCCTTCCGCTCATCGCCCCTGGTGTCTGCTGCCGCCACACCTCCTGTCCAGGGGTGTCCATGCGGCCCATTTGTGACCTCCTTGGTAGGACAACCTGCAGTTTCTGACTGGGGTTTAACGCATCAGGCACTTCCGAGCACCCACTACTGCACCCGCAACCAGGGATGGGGGCATGGAGATGGTGTAGATATAGCCCTGTGTTGCATGGCTCCCAGGCCAGCCTCGGTGATGGTCAGATGCAGAGGTGCTAACTTCCATCAAAGCTTCAGTGACAGAGCCGGCGGGGGGCAGAGAGGGGGAGCTTCGTCTGTTTTCCCCCACTGATCCTCCTAGCAGCCCCGTGTGGGGGGCCCCACCCGGCCATCGCTCAGTGCAGATATGGCAGGTGCATCGGGGCAGATCCAGGCACTGTTTGTGGAGGTCTGGGGAGAGGAGGCCTTCTGAGGCCGGTATGGGGTGCCCCCCTGGAGCGCCTGCCCTCTGCTGACCCTAAGCCTCTTCTGAACCCTTGAGTCCAGGTGGAGTGGCCCCGAGGGACACTTCCCTATTGCCGAGGGACCGAGTGCCCTTGGTTACCAGGACTCACTGTCCCCTGGCCTGGGAGCCAGAGAGGAGACCCCTGATGATGTTCAGCCCCTGTGGCAAAGGCGCTGTCTCCCCCCCCCGCCCCCGAGCTCCGAGTGAGGCTGAGGTGAGGCACATTGAATGGTTGGGTCTTCTTCCTGATGCAGAAGGCGGGCGGGACGTCGTCGCAGGCGGGAACGCTGAGGGCCGCTCTACTTTTCCCGGGTCTTTTCCGCCACAGGCAGGTGGCCCAGATAGTCCTCCCTCTCTGTGCGTCAGCTGCCTTGCCACTTGCCAACTGTCACCTCTGGACCAGAGGCGGTCACACAACCTGGCTCGTGCAGGCGTCGCAGTTCTGGGCTCCCGGGGTGTTTGGGGATCAGTGATATCCATCCAGAGGATGGTGGATTTTCCCATCTGTGCACGCCGATCTGTAGCCGGCTGGTGGGGAGAAGGAAGTGGGGAGGGACAGGAAGGCCACCGGGCAGGGCTGCCTGTGATGCCAGAGCTGACAGGGGCACCTGTTTCCCAGGATGCTCTGACCTCCGTCTGTGGCTTCAACTTGGTCAGGGAAGGCTGGGGTCGAGGAGGCCGGAGAGGGGGCATCCCTGGGGCCAGGAGAGCTTGTCCACTCTCTGTGTCTCTGAGCCCAGGCGAGCACCTGGGAAAGGTCACATGCCCGCCCGCTGCTCCGTGTGGTTTAGGGAGAGCTCTGGGCTTTGGGGTCGGGCAGGCAGCTCTGACGGTCGATCCTTCTCACCTGACTAGCATAAATTAGGGTGTAAACTGAGCACGTCCCGCGTGTAGACATGGGTTCCTGTGGCCAGCTCATCGCCATGAGCGAAAAAGTGAAAAGCGTGGCAAAAAACAGCACAGTCACGCTTCCACGGATTCTTACAAGCGCAAAGCAGACCCTACGTATCTATCAGGGGTGCCAGCGCGGGGAAAGCACGACACAAAAGGAACGTGGGGGGTTCGCGTTAAATCCCGAAAGTGAACGGTCACAGCATATTCTAGAATATTCCCTGCAAGCCTGTTTCACACCTAAAGGTGAGAACGTCTTCCTTGCAGGAATCTCAAGCTCCCTGTGTGGGCTCCCAGGCCACGGCATCTGTAGTTTGAAAGGAGAACCATAGTTGGGGACCCCACCCTTCACGGCCACGAATTTGTGCCATGAGTGGCCCCCCTCCCGAGACTCGGATGTGGCTCCCTGACTCGGGAACCTTCCCCGAGTATTATTAATATGCCTCTTCCCCGTGGCGGGTTGTCCTCTTGGGCGACACCAGCCGGCCGTGAAGGCTTCTCTTGTCTTTCTGACCAGGGGCTCTGGAGCGTCGCCCCGAATCCCTGCCCAGGTTCATCCACGTGCCTGGGTTTTTTCTAAAGACCCCATCACGGGAGGAGAGCTCAGTAGGACTCCTCCAGATTATGAGTGATAAGAACATGCTCTCAGGCTGGTGGCGCACTGGTTGAGAGTCCGCCTGCCGATGCAGGGCACACAGGTTTGTGCTCCGGTCCAGGAAGGTCCCACATGCCGCGGAGCGGCTGGGCCCGTGAGCCATGGCCGCTGAGCCTGCGCGTCCGGAGCCTGTGCTCCGCAACGGGAGAGGCCACAGCAGTGAGAGGCCCGCGTACCTCAAAAAAAAAAAAAGAACGTGCTGTCTTCTCTCCAGAAGGAGTCACCCGGGTCACCCATCAACCGTCACAATGACATGGGGATGTCGTCACGGAAAACCACTTTGCACATTTCTCTGGGAACACGTGCTTCTCTCTCTCTCTCTGTCTCTCTCTGTGTCTCTCTGTCTCTCTTATATCCCACCGTTGGGCCCTGTTGAGTTAGATGTCCACGCTCACTGACAGGCAGGGAAGTTGGCCTAGAAACGCACGCTCTTTGTGATATAGTCACATAAGACAGGAAAGAATGAAAGTCCCACTTGTGAAATGTCACCAGGGCAGCTGGGCGTGGGCTGCCTGCACCGCGATAATGAGGGCTTTCGCCAGTAGGTTCTGGGTGTTTCCTCACATGGTGTGGCTGGCGCTCACAGTGAGACTCTGATAACGTGGCAGAGACCCAGGGCCTCCCTTAATTGCTGCCTCCACTGGAGTTTTTCTTAAATTGAAACATGCACGTAAAATTTACCATCTTACCCATTTCTACGTGTGCAGTTCAGTGGCGTCAAGTACATTCGTGTTGTCGCGCGACCATCCCCGCCGTCCATCTCCATCTTCCCCACCTTCCTAAACTGACGCTCTGTCCCCATTAAAGGCAAACTCCCCTCCCCCTCCGCCAGCCCCTGGCCCCCACCATCCTGCTTATGAATTTCAGTACACCAGGTACCTGCCCTGAGTGGAATCACTCATTATCTGTCCTTCTGTGACCGTCTTCCTTTATTTAGCATAACGTCCTCAAATTTCATTCATGTTGTCACCTCCCTCTTTAAGGCTGAATAATATTCCATTGTGTGGATGGACCACATTTGGGGTATCCGTTCATCCATCAGTGGAGACTTGGCTCGTTTCCATCTTTTGAGAATAATGCTGCTGTGCACGTGGGTGTGCAAATATCTGTTTGAGGCCGTGCTTTCACTTCTTTGGGGTACCTGCCCAGAAGTAGAACTGCCAGAATTACCTGAGTCTTTTAAGCACTGATGCTGCCCCCCGGGGCCTTTTCACATCTCCAGGCACGTCTAGAATCAGGAGCTCCAATGTGACTGCTCGGGGCTCAGCGTTTGTTATGAACAGATGGGCCAAGGGTCTGGAGTGTACCCTGCTCTGTCTCAGGCCGTGACCCTCCCTCTCTGTCTCTGCCCGCCTCTCACCTGCAGTCCGGCTTTCCTGCCAGGCGCCAACAAGGATGCGCTCTCGGCCTTCGAGTACCCGGGGCCCAAGCGGAAGCTGTACAGCGCGGTCCCCGGCAGGCTCTTCGTTGTCGTCAAGCCATACCAGCCCCAGGTCGATGGCGAGATCCCCCTTCACCGTGGCGACAGGGTCAAAGGTCAGTCTCCATTCTGCATTCAGGGCGGGGTCAGGCTGGGGCCCCTCAGCCTCAGTTTATCCCCGTTGGGGTGTCGGTGTCCAGGGCATTGCTTCTGCGGGGCCCCCGTGGAAAATACGGAGCCCTGGGAGGGCAGAACGGGGAGTACAGTGGTGCTCATGGCCGCGGTGACTCTAATGTCCATTGGGAAGGGCAGCACGTGACTATCTGGGACGGGAGTCCACTGCAGAGAAAAGCAGGGGAGGGGCAGGCGAGGGTGGCGACGGGCAGCTCTTCTGCGTCTGGAAAACCTCCCAGGGCCTCAGGAGGAGGTGGGAGGTGGTGCTGGGATGCGGCCAAGCACAGGTCGGACTCAGACGCGTCTCGAGGCTCAGGGAGGGGCATCCAGGTGGATGGTTCAGCCTGGGGGCCTGTGACATTCCAAGGAAGGAGATCCGCCGGGTTATAGGGAAGGATGCCCAAAGCAGAATCCTGGGAAATGTGGGTGAAAAGCCTTGAGGGCCGCCGTGCATGCCAGGAGTTAGACCAGGGGCAGTACCAGCGATGGGAGCCAGCGACGGTTTCTGAGCAGGAAGACGAGGTGTATGCGGCCCTTAGGGAAGACGGGTTTAGTGCAGGCACGTGCAGGAGGTTGGCAGCGGCTGTAGAGGAGCGCTGTGGCGCTAGAGGCCACACGAGGAGGGTGGAGAAGTGACAGGTGTGGGCTGCAGGCCCCATGGGGGCCGCTGAGCTCACCAGGCGGAGCAGGAAAGGGCACACCATGCCTGGCCCTGTCGCTGCAGGGCAGCTTTCGGAAGATGCATGGCAGGGGCAAGAAAGTGTGCCCCTTAGGGGTCAGCCGGTCAGGTTCAAATCCATCTGGCCCTGAGCTGGTGACGCCCTGCTCCTTCCTCCGTACCGCGCAGTAATCTAGCCGACACCCCCTGGGTTTTACAAGTTTCCGAGGACAGCTGGAGACCCGTTCTCTCTCTTGCAACTCCTTCTTGGTAGTCCAGCTGCACGGAAACTCGACCATCTGGTGGCAACAGCAGGTCCCAGGGGCTCTGTTTATTTTATTCCCATCATTTTTTTTTTAACCATAGGTCGTTTCTGTTGGTCTATTTTCAGGTTCACTCGCTCTTTCCTTTGAAATGCCCCCTTCACTGCTAAGTCCGTCTTGTGAATTTTTTCATTTCAGAAGTGACACGTTTAAATTCTAGGGTTTCCACGTGTATTTTCTTATAGTTTCTCTCTATTTGCCAAGACTTCCTATTGCTCTGTTGACATTTTCACTCTTTGGATGTGCATTGCTGTTTTACAACATCGTAGACGGGTGTCATCGTCCCTCTAAAATCCCCGTCTGTCGTCCCACCATGAGGGTCATTTTGGGGTCAGGCTCACGTGGTTTTCTCTCCTCTGGAGGACGGGCCCCATCCTGTTGGGTCTTTGCGTGTCCGGTAATCTTCTGTTGCGTTTTGGACATCAGGGTGTTAAGTTGTGGAGATTATGGCTTCAGTTCATTCTTTCTTTCTTTTGGGAGGGTTGCCTGGGTGACAGCTCAGGCCCCGACTTGAGCGGAGCTGCTCTGCATCTTTTCAGAGAGGTGGGTGCCCTGAGTTGGCCACCCCTCCCTGGCTGTTTCCCTTGTGAGGACACCCCGACTCTCTTCAGGGTGCCTGGTTTCCTGGCTCCATCCTTCTGGTTCTTTAGGCCACTCAGAACGCAGCTTTTTCCTCATGTGCCCCTCCTCTGCCAGCCCTGCTGTGGGGACCATACTTAGTCCAGGCTACAAGCCGTGGAGAAGGGGCTTCCCTATCCAGCTCTGCTCCCCTCTCCCCCCGGGCAAGCATGCATCCCACCAGGCCCGTCTACTTCTGTCCGCGTCCTGTACCTTTTTGCATCATATTCAGGGTTTATAGCTGCCTCCTGGGGTGGGGTCCAGTGGGGTCTTTGAGCATCATACCCATAAGTCCCTGATTGTCCCTATGTAGTTTAACACAGTATTTTTGTTAACTTTTAAATTATAAACATTCAAATTATAAACACAAGCACTCACATGACCTGCAGTTTGGAATTTTAATACCAAACACCAAAGAGCACCGGGTCTCGCTGCCCAGCCCAGCTCTGAAATCTGCTGAGCCCGCACCCCTGGGCTTTCGTCCCCCGTGTGTCCCTCCATCCACCTTGCTGTCACCCCCAGGCCCGTGGCAGGCTTCGGGCTGGGCTGGGAAGGGCCTGGGGAGCCTTCCCGGTGACCCAGTTACCGGTCACCTCATATCTGGGGGCCGTGTGTCCTCGTCCACACATCAGAGATGATAACAGAGGAGATACAGGTGGAGACGTGTTAGCACCTGCTGTTTACCAGGCACCCTGCTTGGGGACGTCACACGTCTTTCCTTGTAAACCTCATAGCAACTGTGGGCCGAAGGTGTCAGATCCCATTGTGTGTGTCAGCACGGGCCGCTGTAACAAGGCTCCCCAGACTGGGCAGTATAAACCTCAGGATTTACTGTCTCCAGTCCTGGAGGCTGGAATCCGAGATCTAGGTATGGGCAGGGCTGGTCCTCCTGAGGCCTCTCTCCTCGGCGTGTAGACGGCCGTCTCCTCCCTGTGTCCTCACGGGGTCGTCCCTCTGTGTGTGTCTGTGTGCTTTTCTCCCCTTCTTATAAGGACCCCAGTCCTGTGGGATTAGGGCCCCACCCTAGTGACCTCATTTTACCTTAATCACCTCTTTAAAGATCCCCATCTTCAAACACAGCCACATTCTGAGGTTCTGGGGGTTAGGACTGCCACATAGGGGTTTGGAGAGGACACCATCCAGCCCACACAGGGGCTCAGTTCAGGTCGTGGCGAGGAGGAGCTCCGTGGCTGCCTCGGTGCCCTGACTGTCATGTGCGACGGGGCAGCCTGTCCTTACATGGTCTCTGGGCTGCTGAAGGACTGGGCGCCGCCCGGATGGAATTTGGACTCCACTGTAACTTTTAAGGACCCCATCACCAAGCACAGTCACCGTCTCAGCTGCTGGGAGTCAGGACTCCAACAGAGGAATATGAGGGACAGGATCCAGCCCGTGAAAGACTCCTGTCTAAGTTACATGGTAACCTGGGGCAAGGCTCCCACAGCTGCCTACCTGGGGACGGGGATTCCGGTCTAGTGTGTCTGGACTGCAAGCCCAGCCCCCTTTGTCTCTCTGAGTCGCTCACGCCTGCAGTCGGCTTGGTGCCGACGTCACTTAGCTGTGCCCAAGGGTGTGGCCTTGACGTTGCCTGGAGAGACAAGAGGCAGATGCACGGTCCCCACCACGAGTTTCTACGTGGACCCGTGGCGGTCAGCCAGGCCGCTCCAGTAGCTGGACAGCGCCCGGGCAGGTCCCTGTCCTCCGCTCGCCATCCAGGGCAGCGCTCCGAGACGACCCTGTCACATCTGGGTTCCGTTGGGCTGCCGTGGTGTACATCCCCGTCAGCTGGGCTGCGCTGAGCGTAAGGGGCCAGCGCTGATTTTTGTAGAAAATGGTTCACGCGATTATGATCTTAATGGTCCTCGGGGAGGTTGCCTGTCTGTTCCCTTTAGGCCGTTTCTTCAAATTATTAGGCAAAGACGTCTAAAGCTGAGGTACTCTGTGCTGTTCACCTTCAAAACTCACGGGTCCGGGTGTCCTTACCTGGCCTTTGAGATTAAGAGGAGGGATGGAAGGAGACATTTCTGTGGCCATGATCTCTTCTCCGCAGTTCTGGTGCCTGGGGGTCCTGAGTAATTTACAGAACGTTAAGATGTGCAGAGATTATACTAACCTCCCACTGCACAGATACACTCTGAGGGAGCCAGGGCTTTGGGGTGGAGGTGTGCCCCCAGCCCAGCATCACCGGCCTAAGAGACAGAGACCCTCCCCTGCCTCACCCCTGCCAGCCTGACCCTTACAACCAAAATATTTGTCCAAGCAGTGCCTGGGCAGCACGTGGGACCTCGTGTCTGTGGGTTTGCGTTGCTCACCCACGCTCGCCATCGGTCCAGTTTAAAAAGGAATACGCTTCATCCCCCCAGCGGGCGTCTGTGAGGCCCTCTGTGCGCCCAGCACTGAGCCAAGGAAGGGGGAGACCCAGCGCCCTCAGCCCTGCAGGCGGGGCAGCTGTGTCTGTCCCATGACCCTTGACTTTGCATTTTCACTGTGCAGTGGCCCCCTGCTGCTTGCGGCACCAACATAACCCTCAGGTTCTTCATTGATAAGCCAGCCAGAAGCCCGGGACTGCCCGTGGGCGTTGACCAGGCTGCCCTTGCACTTCAAGCCCAGGTGGTATCTTGTAGCTGCCAAGCAGGCTGCTTCCCTGTCCCCTGCTGTGAATTCTCTGTTCTCAAACGAATTTCAAAGGTCCTGTGGGCCTGGACTCTTGGCCTCTCCTCCCCCAGCTCCAGAGGGGCCGACACGACCTCACGGTTGCGTCTCTTCATCAGGGTGGCCTGTCCCCCGACTTTGGCACCTGAAATAACTGATGGTGGGGTCTCGGAGGTCCCACTCTCCCGTCTCAGCTGGGACCTGAGAGACGGGACACAGTGGCCACAGGCCGAGTGCTGTGAGATACGAGGACGCCAGGACGCCCGGCGCTTACATCCTCTCCCCCAGGCCTAACGGGCAGAGGGGACCTGGGGGCGCAGAGGCTCTGCAGTGCCCCCTCCGAGGGACACTTTGCCAGGCCCCTGGTCTACGGCTGAAGGGAGGCATGGTCAGCCAGCAAATAGACCAGAGCTGCCGGCCCCTCCTCCCTGCATCCACACCCCACGCCCTCCAAGCCCCGCCCACTAACCCCTCCCCCTTTCCCCATCTGTCTCTAGTTCTGAGCATCGGCGAAGGGGGCTTCTGGGAAGGCAGCGCCCGCGGCCACATCGGATGGTTCCCAGCCGAGTGTGTGGAGGAGGTCCAGTGCAAGCCCAAGGAGAGCCAGGCAGGTAAGGCAGACCCCACCCTCGTCCGTCCACCTCTGTCCGGCCTGGGGTCAGCGTCGTTGCTGACATAGAGCGCGCGGTAGGTACGGGCAGGTGTGCGGTTCCCGAGAAAGGCTGAGTTTCGGACCGAGGGCTTCTCTGATCCTCCGAGCGGCGGACGCCATCCCACTGGGCTTTGTCCAAACCAGAAATCGGTTGCAGGGCATCCTGGAAGCTTTGCGTTAAAACGCTGGTCTATGCGTGTGCCAGGAAACGGAGCGTGCGTTCTAGCCGTCGGAAAAGGGCTTTGCGGGGAGAGTAAATGCTTGAAACTGCTGTATCGCTCTCACGCCGACATCATAAACAGGCCGCTTGGCGTTTCCCCGCCGGCCCCTGCCGGGCCCTCCCTGAGGACTCGAGGTTTGCTGTCTCAGTGAAAACTGCTCGAAACAGGCCTGTGCTCGAAGCAGGTCTGAGGCACGTCACTGCAGCCCCTCGCAGAACTCCCAGACACAGCCCCTGCTTATGCTTGCCCTGAAAGCGATTGCCAAAAGATTGGATTGATTGAAATGGTAGGAGGAAACCACTTATATAAAACGGTATGAGAAACAAATAGGAGAGGTGGAGACACTCAGAGCACTAGGTTCCCCTAAGAGCCTGGTCTACGCGTACCCTGCTGGCTTCTGGTAGAATCCCAGACCCATGGTGCATGTGTCAGAAGTGGCCACGTTCGCTTTGTGGCCGATGGCTTTGCTGCACCCTTGGGCAGTCTCATCATGGTGCCAGTTGGGCTGTGTTCCTTTCCGGAACCTCTGGGGAACAGTTCATTCCTGTGCCTTTTCCAGGTTCTGGAGGTCACAGCATCCCTCGGCTGGGGGCCCCTCCTCCGTCCTCAAAGCCTGCAGTCGTGGGCCGGGTCTCAGGCCGCGTCTCTCTGACTCTCCCTTTTGCCTCCTCTCCCTCCAGTTTTTAGGTCTCATGTGGTCAGATTGGCCCCACCTGGAGGACCCAGGTCAGGCTAAACTAATTAGAAAGCTTAATTCCCTCTTGCCTTGTAAGGTCATGTACTCACAGGCACGGGGGATTCGAACATGGGCATCTTTTGCGGGGGGACCATCCTCTGTCTACTAAGGGTGATGAATAAGAACACGGTAACCCTGCTTATGGTGTGGATTACTGGCCGGAGGAGGGAGGCACTGCTGCGACCCGGGGTGGAGTGGGGTGGAGGGAGAGAACAGTGCAAAGGAGATGGGATTCGAGCTGGATTTTAGGGTGGGGGAGAGTCCAGGTGGTTCCTATTGGGTTCTGTTTGCCTTGGGCTTTCTGAGATCATGACTTACCATCGTCTGTTGTAAAGGGATGGTTTACGTGCGGTAAGAAACGCACAGGTTATAGAAGAGTTCAGTGCATTTTGACAAACGTCTCCTCCTGTGTCTCCAACTGCAGTTAAGAGGGGAAACCTGTCCATCACCCCAGAAAGGCCTCTCAGGCCACTTTCCAGTCACCCACCTCCCAACAGGAGGCAACCACCGTTCCGATTTTGTTACCGAACCGAAGTTGGGTTCATTCACCCGCCGTGCAGCCCATCTACTAATACCAGGTTGTGGTGAAGGAAGAGGCCAGTGTTCACTGCACGTGGCCGATGTGAGGCCGGCAGGGAGAATGCGCAGCTCATGTGCAAAAGCCCCGAACGCCCTGAAGGCTCTCAGGGAAGGGTTTTGAAAGAGAGTCTGAGCGAGAGAGTCACGGGGTATGTGACCGGCTCGTGCACGGTTCGCCGATCGATTGGTGGTGAGGTAACAGGGTGAGGGTTCAGGAATCTCAGTCATCAGCCTTCTGGTTCCCTTCAGTCTGGGGTCTACGTGCTGGCGGTCAGCTTGCAATTAACTTCCTCCACCTGGTGGGCATTTTAGTATCTGCACGACAACTCAGGGACATGACTCAGGATATCATCTGTAGCCCCTGAGGAGGAACCAGAGGTCTTTGACTTTGCTTTACGGCTAAACTATTATTGTTTTGTCTTGCTCGAGTCTTTCCCTCTGGTGTTGCATGTCTCTGATTGCATTTGCTCTTTGGAACTCGGGGAGGGCCTGGGAAGCTGAAGCTCTTCTACGAACAAGAGGCAAAGCTACACGAGGGGTGGGGGTGGGGGGTTCTGTCTCCAGGGAGTCCCCACAGGGTCCTGCTCGGTTTCAGTTTGTCAGCAGAGATCAGTTTAGCCTGTGCTGTTGAATTTCAGAGCTGGAACCTACAGCACGTGCTCCTGAGCCCGGTGTCTTCCACGCAGCTGAATGCTACTGCCGGGCTGTACATTTTTGCTGTCGAAGGAGAGTGTTCGGCTGTGTGTTTATACCCCAGTATGTTTATTCATGCTCCTGGGGATGGGTGTTTCCATTGCTTCTCAGTCTGGGCTCGTCACTTAAGCTGCTATGAACATGTTTGTGCGAGTCTTTCTCCAGACGTGTTTTCCTTTCTCTTGGAGAAACACGGAGGTGCGGGACTACCGGGTCACAAGGTAGGAGTGTGTTTCATTTTATAAGGAACTACCAAACAGTTGTCCAAACCGCCGTGCCTTCTTGTACTCCCACCCCCAGTGGGAGTGCGCACTCCGGTGGCTCCACTTCTCAGTGACATTTGGTAACGCCAGTCTGTTTAATTTCAGCCATTCTTAATGGGGGTGGAGAATCTCTTACTGCGGGTATAATTTGCACTTTTCTGATGACTACTGTTATTAAACACCTTTCCGTGTGCTTTCTTACCTCATGTATAGCTTCTCTTGAGAAGTATCGGTTCCAATCTTTTGTGCATTTTTAACTGGGCTGTCTTGTAGGAGTCCTTTACAGAGTCTGCTTATCAGCGCTTGGTTAGATGTATGTTGCACATATTTCTCCCAGCCTGTGACTTAGCCTTTTCATTGCTGTGTCTTTTAACAAGGTTTTTAAATTTTTTAAATGAAGTCCAATTTCTCCATTCTTTGCTTTCACAATTAGCACTTTTTATAGCGCCTGTTTTTTTAATGTTGCAAACTGTGTTGAATATACATAGAATCCAGAAGATGGCAGAAAATATTTTTTAAATGTTTCCACGCAGCAAGCTCTTTCCGTACAGAGTTGGCTGGCTTGAGCCCTGAGACGCTTTGTCTTTCGGGGAGGACCACTTTGACAGACTGTAAAGTGAACATTGAGCTGACAGATGTCACTCACGTGCACTGCATGACAGGTGAATGATTCCCGGAAGGACCAGCAGGATGGAGAAACCTGCTCGGGGCACTTTACGCCTGTGAGTGGGACTTGATCTCTCGCCGCCTGCTGACCAGGTCAGAGGTCAAGGGTAGCCAAGAGCAGACTGAAACGGCGGCACCTGATCGTTGGCCAATTCGTTGATAATGAGCTCCACTCGGTTCCGTGAAGAGCGTGGTGGTTATTTATTTAGCAAGTGATGCACTTGCTCATTTAACCTTGGTTCTGATTTCTCAGGACCACGTGTGTTTCCAACAGGCATTCCTCCGTGGAAAGCCTCATCTGGCCCGTGGAATAGGCAGGGCAGGAAGTAAGCCCGTGAGGTACACACAAGCGCCCACATCTCAGCACCAGGCCGGGTGCTGAGAACTTCGAACGCTCTGTGCTCTGTCCTGGCCCCCCATCCGGGCAGCCTCCCTACGGAGTGCCCGGCGTGGGTTCCTGGAGTCCCACCACCACTGATTACTCCTGGCACGCGTCCTCCCGGAGTGATGGGGACTCAGGGCCGGCCCAGGCTCCTTCTCAGTTCCGCTGCCTCCCGGCTGGCACGGGTGACTCAGCGGTTCTGCATAGGTTTCTTCACCTGGGAAGGACGTGAAGGTGATGTGTGCACAGGGTCGGGGGGAAGGAGCGTAGTTGCAGGATTTTTTGTTTCTGTGCAGGAGAGACGGAGGTGAGTCCTGATTTATAAAAACTCACCTCTTTGCGTACATCAGCCCAGAGAATTGACAGCAAGGTGCCACGGGCGACGATGTCACTGTGTGTGCGTGGAGGGTGGAAGTTTGGAGGAAATGGACAGTTAATTATGTACACGCCCTTCCCCGCACACCCATCGCACGTTTACCATGAGTATCTACAGAGTTGGTGCCCCGATAACAGCGGTGTGGTACCAGCCGCCTCGATGCTCTCTGAGGGCACGTGGTACCCTGGACAGCAGGAGGGGGTCCTTATCATGCCTACCTGTCCCGCCTCCACCCAACCCAGTGGGTCCTGGTCTAACAGCCCCTCCCCCCTGCGTTCCATAGGTGACCACCACCAAGGTGACCACAGAGAGGACTGGCCGGCTCTTGAGTTCCATGAGGCCACCCTCCTCCACCAGAGCTGCGGGGAGGAGCGAAAAGCCAATAGGAAATAGCAATTCCATCTAGTCGCCCTTGGCATTGGTGAGGTGCTCAGGTCTTCATACCAGTTCTGTGTCTACATGAAAGTTGTCCTGGCCCACACCCCTGCCCCACTACTGCAAACACCTGCACAGTCTCGCTCACCCTTAGGAGGGAGCTGGGGCCATGGTTCAGGTCCTTCTCCATAGCACGGTAGGATGCCCAGCCCATCGGGGGCCCCTCTGCTGATAGCGAGATCCCTGCTCTTTGAGCCCCACCCGGAATCCAAACGGTCCCTGAAGCTCAGATGGCTGTTTGAGCGTATGTTTCCTCGCACCCAGCGGACGGGAATCCGGCTCATCTTTGGTTTCAGGTGCCGTGACCTGATGGGAGCGATGCCCAAGGCCACGGCGGGCCTTCACCTTCAGCACAGAGTGCCCCGTGCGACCCACCCCCGGAAGGTGTTGAGTGAAGCCCAGGGTCTCCCCCAACCCCTAAGCCAGGGGGGCTGCTCTGGGCCCCCTTCTGGAGCCTCCCCCGCTGGACACCCCAAGGCCCACCAGAGACCTCCCTTTACCCTACCGCAGGGTTCACCCCAAAACTCTCAGTTGCCATCTTCAGGCCGCCTCAAGTTTGGGGGCGGGATGGTGAGTGGACATGGGGCCCAGCAGCCCCGGCCCAGGTCCTCCCAGGAGTCTGTCCGGCGGCAGCATGCCCTGAGGTCCTCCCTTCCAGCCCATCAGGCCCGCAGCCTGGGTCCAGCCCGAGGGCTCAAGGGCTACGCCGGGGGCTGGGCTGGGCTGGGCAGAGGTATCCTGCACGCCTGGAGGCTTTATTCTCTGGCCCGCTCACCTCTCAGGCTGGCCCCTGGGAAACCTGGGCTAGATCCAGGTCCAGCAGAGACAGAGAGGGGTTGGGAGAGAGGGAAATTGGGTCTCCCCTGCCTCCTCTGCAGATGTCCCAGGACTGGCCCTGATTAGGTTGACTTGGGTCATGTGTAGAACCATTCTCTGCCACTGGGGGATGGGTGTGCTCGCGTGACTTGCCGGGCCTGGGCAGGGCTGCCGGAGGAGGGCGATGCCAAGGCCAGTCTGATGCTTGACCAGCAAAGGAGGGGGGGCTGGGCTTCTGCAGGCCACAACTGCAGCCTCCCCTTCAGCTGGGAGGCCAGAGAGTCTGGGCTCTTTGACCAGGGGCGGAGGCCACTGCTGTGACCCGCCTTCACCCTGGGAGACAAGGTAGGGGTGGGAGGTGTCACCGCACCTCCGGGCAGCTCTGGTTGGAGCCACAGGGCAGCAGCCAGGGCGGTCGCCGCTATGAAACAGGCGTCCCATTAGTCACGGTGCGTGTGAACCGTCTGCGACATATCATAGTGGGCACGGTCAGTTCCAAAATGGAATGTTTTTGTTATCTTTAGAACTTTTAAAAATACAGGCGAACGCCTCTGTTAGCACAACTGTAATTTAAAATATTAATAAGAGACAAGAACCGGCTTCTGAAGGAGTTCACTGCTCCCTAGCGGAACAAAAATCAATATGGGAATTCATCGTCCTGGCTGCTAATGACTGTGTTTTTGTTAAACAACCGTGGCAGAAGCACACAGCCTCCCCCCTTCTTTCTTTTACGCCATTTTATTAAAATACACTTGGAGCCTCGCCGCCTTGGTGTGTGTGCTGTTGTCTCCAAGCAGCTGCTCTGTGTTTTAAATACCGGTTTCCACGCTCGGGCTCGCCCCCAAAATAGATATCTGCCAGGTCTGTCTGCTTCCGTCGAGAGGATTCAGTCCTTGACGTCACTCTGGGACCCAGGCCCTCTCCCCTCCCCGCAGCAGCGATGGCCTGCCCCTGGTTACCATGGCAACCTGCTGATGCTGGTACCAGCCCTGCCCTGCTTCCCCACAGCCCCTCCTGATGCTACAGGATGTGGTATCTGCAGCTCTGTCCCCAGTCACCTTGCACAGTGGTGGTCACTACGGGCCAGGGTTCTGGGGGGAGGGGGGGCGGGTGTCACCGAGATTCTCAGGGGGGTGGGGGACACTCTTAACTCCCACCCTGGGTCACCTGTGTGGATGGCAGTGGGCAGGAAAGGGCTGCCATGACAAAATACCACAGACCGGGGGCTTAAACAACAGATATTTGTCTCCCAGAGTTCTGGAGGCTGGAATCTGAGATCCAGGTGTGGGCAGGGCTCCCGGGGCCTCTCTCCTCGGCGTGTAGACGGCTGTCTTCTCCCCGTGTCCTAACGTGGCCTTTATCCGTGCTCGCACATTCCTGGTGTCTCCCCCTCTTCTTGTAAGGACACCAGTTCTGTTGGATAAGGGCCCACACTTATGACCTCATTTAACTCTGATCAGCTCCCTAAAAACCATATTTCCAAATACAGTCATAGTGGGGGTTAGGGCATCAACACACGAACCTGGGGATACAGTTCAGTCTGTGATGGTGGTGAAGAGTGGTAGCCACGTGCCGTGCTCTGCTCCACGGGGGACTTTGCAGACGCCTCCCCCCGCCACCCCCCGCCCTCCTGTCACACAGTCCCATCCCCAGTGGGGCCGCTCTTCTGTCTGAGTCGAGGGCAGTGACTGTGTTCTCTGTCCCGAGACTGTTCCCTGCCCAGGCTGCACGCTGACCCACCAGCATCTGGAAGCCTCTCAGGGTCAGCCCCAGGGCTGTCCTCTGCTCTGGGGCAGATTTCTTCAGTACACTTGGTGCAAGCCAAGGGGATGGAAGGAGAGGGGCCGTAAGCTAGTTTGTAAATACGGTTTGTAAGGTCAGTTGACCAAGGTGTATTGTCCTCTGTGAGGGCAAAGAACCAGGAGGATACAGCGGGTTCACACTGGTGTTCCCCATACTGGACGTGGGGCCTGAAATGGAGCAGGTGCTGAGAAAGTACTTCTGGGATGGATGAGTGGATGGGGGAGTGGATGGGTGAATGGACAGATGGGTGAAGGTTTGGATGGATGGATGGATGGACAGGTGGACGGATGGATGGATTGATGGAGAGATGGAGGGATGGGTGGATGGATGGACAGACAGATGGATGGATGAAGAGATGGATGGATGGGTGGATGGACACATGGACGGACGGACAGGTAGATGGGTGGACCTTGCATGAGGGTGGGGTCAATACCCATTCTCCCTCTCACACACAGCTCACCCCAATTCCAGTCGTGGAGCCTCTCCCACTTTAAACCTCCCCAGCTCTACTGGATGAGATCTCTTTAAAACCATGGAGTTTGCGGACAGCAGGGAAGGCAATGGGCTACTATGATACCTAAGAAAAGACCAGCATCGTTGACATCCCAGGCCAGGGTGTCTTCAGGTCCGGCTGCTGGAGAGTGTTCAGGGAGCAGTCCCTTCAACTGACCCAGAGGCACAGTGGCCTCCGTCTCTGCCTGTCCTCCCGCCTGCAAATACAGGGAACTGGACCTCCAGCCCACCCGGCAGAGCTGGTGGAGTGGCGCTGGGGTTAGGGCATCCTGCTGGAGCAGTCGACTGCCCCATCCCCCTTGGCCGTGTCATGAGTGACTTGGCCTCTTGGGGGCCCCAGAAGACGGGTGTTGTCATGCCCTGCAAGAGGTGGGATGAATGAGCTGCTCCCAGTATGTGCAGGTGGCCACTGACCTGCCATCTGTCATTCTAGTGAGGACAGACCCGTGGCCTCTCCCTGGGCACCTGGTTTAGGGATGGTTAGCCAGGCCAGGAGCCCCCCTCTAGCTGGGACACAGACAGGACCCAAGGGCTACCCCCCCAGAGTGAGCCGTGGCTCATTTTGGAGAACGGAAGCATCATATGGTGCTCTGTTATTGAGTTAAGATGTTGTTTCTGACTCCTCTGAAATAGACGATAGGAAACAGATCCGGGGATAATGAATAAACATTGGCTTATGGGGGCTGCATGCTGGGAAAGATGAACTCTCACGTTGGCAGATTAAATGTAAGACATGCATATGTAAAGGAGATGTGTAAGGGCCAGCCTCCTGCTTCAGCAAATCATACAGCCAAGGAGAGCATCTGGGAGGACGCTCTGAATATCCCCTGTCCCCAGCCGGGCAGGGTCTGTGGGCTTGGGGCCGCCAGGAGAGGGAGGAGCCCGGGTTCCTAGAGGACTTGGCACCAGGGAGCCCGGGAGACAGGGCAGGAAGTGGCAGCCTGGGCACCACCCACAGACGTAAATCGAGAGTTAGCACTCGTGTTCAGCAAATGTAGCTTCCAGAAGCTTCCAAGTGGTTAAACAAGGGTCTTCTCTGGTGGTCCAGTGGTTAGGACTCCACACTTCCACTGCAGGGGGCATGGGTTCGATCCCTCGTCGGGGAACGAGGATCCCATATGCCATGCGGCGCAGCAAAAAAAAAAAGTGTTTAGTCAAATCAGGTGTAAGATCAGTGCTGGACGTTCAAACCTTTTCTGCCTCATTTTACTTCCCTCTACGATCTGAAGGACTTCAGACGTGGCACCCACCTTTCTGTCTCCTTAAACTGAGATGAACTTCTCAAACCATAAGACTTACCCTTTTAAAGTGTAGACTTCAGTGGCTTTTAGTCTAGTCTCAAGGTTGTGCAAACATCACCACTATCTAATTCCAGAACATTTTCATCACCCCAGAAAGAAACCTGTCCCATTAGCAATCACTCCCCATCCCCCACTTCCCCCAGCCCCTAGCAGTCACTCATTACTTCCTGTCTCCACGGATTTGCCCATCCTGGACGTTTCCTATAAATGGAAGGCTGCTATATGCAGTCTTTGGTGACTGACTTGCTTTAGCGTAATGTTTTCAAGGTTCATCCGTATTGCAGCAGGTGTCAGAATTTCATTTCTTTTTCAGGCTGGATAATATTTCCTTGTAAATGTAGACCATGTTTTGTTGATCCATTCATCAGCTGATGGACATTTGGGTTTCTGCTTTTTGGCTTTTGAATTAGTACTGCTGTGAATATTCGTGTAAAAGTTTCGGTTTGAACACTTGTTTTCAGTTCTTTTCGGGCACACCTAGGAGTGGAATTGCTGGGTCACATGGTAACTCTGTTTCACCTTTCTTTTTTTTTTTTTTTTTTTTTGCGGTACGCGGGCCTCTCACTGTTGTGGCCTCTCCTATTGCGGAGCGCAGGCTCAGCGGCCATGGCTCACGGGCTCAGCCGCTCTGCGGCATGTGGGATCTTCCCGGACCAGGGCATGAACCCGTGTCCCCTGCATCGGCAGGCGGACTCTGAACCACTGCGCCACCAGGGAAGCCCGCTAAGCATCTCTTTATGTGCTTATTGGCCGTTTGTGTATAATCTTTGGAGAGGAATTCGCTTTTTAAATTAACATGTTATCATACTCGTCGTGTCTGGTCCTGCAGTGAATTTGGAAAACATAGAAAGGTACAAAGAAAACAAAAATCACTCGTAATCCTACCCCACATTGATAATCCCCACCCTAAATTTTGGTCCTTCTTTGAGTAAAAATACATATTAAACAAAGTCGAATGCATCCTTTTAAATTATGGATCCTACTTTTTCTCTTTCCCAAGTGACAAAGGACTTGGTGTCATGGATTGAAAGCAGTCTTCCGAAACACCATTTCTGGAAGCCGTCGTGATTGAGCCATTGATGGACAATGTCCATCACTGATGTCATTGATGTGACATTGACATGACACTGGCTATCCAGCTATCCACTTTGCTATTGCAAGTAGCACTTCAGTGAGCAGCCTCACAGTTTTTTTGTTTGTTTGTTTGTTTGTTTTGTTTCATTGGGTCTTCGTTGCTGCACGCGGGCTTTCTCTAGTTGCGCTGAGCAGGGGCTTCTCTTCGTTGCGGTATGCGGGCTTCTCGTTGCGGTGGCTTCTCTTGTTGTGGAGCACGGGCTCTAGGCGCACGGGCTTCAGTAGTTGCAGCACGTGGGCTCAGTAGTTGTGGCTCGTGGGCTCTAGAGCGCAGGCTCAGTAGTTGTGGCGCATGGGCTTAGTTGCTCCGCAGCACGTGGGATCTTCTCGGACCAGGGCTCGAACCTGTGTCCCCTGCATTGGCAGGTGGATTCTTAACCACTGTGCCTCCAGGGAAGTCCCACAATGTACAAGCTCTGTGTCCATGTCCTCAGGATGCGTCGCCTTGAATCAGCTTGCCCTGGTACCTTGCCCAGCGTGAAGCCACCTCTTCTCTGTCTTCAGCCCTAGAACTGCACTGATGTCCGGGACAGACATCTGACTGTATCCCGTCTCTCTCCTTCAGGGAGTCCCCAAGGGTCCTCTCGGGGTGCAGCTCTCTGCAGCTCCCTAAAGATAGGACCTGCCTACAGCCCTCGGGGCAGGGGACTTGGGGACATAGAATACACCTTTCCTCAAATCAGCAGGGACTGGTTTCAGGGGCAGGCGAGACCCGCCGCTGCACAGGCCCTCACCTCTTTAACGCTCCCAAGTCGCCATCCTGGAATTCTTCATCGTTTTTGCACACCCTCCCCACCCTACCCCCATTTTCATTTTGCATTGGGTCCGTAAACTTTCCTAGAGGCTCTGCTGACTTGGATACACCACCACCTGCCTCCACCTGGTCCCCGAGGGCATGCGTTTAGTGCTTATACTCAGAGATGTCACCCTCTAGAGGGCTGCCATCTTTAAACAAAGGCGCCTTGTTCTGGAAACACCCAGGGTTCCTGATGGCACGGGCTGCGGCGCATTGGGAGTTTTTCCCACGGCTCAGCTGAGGTTGGGATTTGGCCACAGGGAGTATGTATTATTGATGCGCCCTCCAGCCTCCCCCCACCCAAGGATAGGGCTCTAAACTCGGCTCAGCAGTGGCCGTGCTGACCACCGTGGGCAGGCTGACCTGCACCGTGGACCACCTGCTAGGATGGGCGCGGAGCGGTAGCCAGGCTGCAGAAGCCTGTTGCGACTAGACACAGGCTCCGGTGCCCCCTGCAGCGGGAGCCCCGGCTCCAGGTTGCCTCCGTTAGAGACTTGTGTTGAGAAATCATGGCCGAATGCAGCCAGGTGCCCCAGGAACGGGGTCCAACTCGGCACAGCTGTGGACGGTGGCGAGTGTGCCCCAGCGGCCCCTGCTTATGACGCAAATATGCCCTTCACCCGGATCCAGAAGGTTCTCAGTGTGCCCTCCATGTGTGCAGAGGAGCCACCCCTGGGCTTCTCCGTGGAGCCCCCCCACCCCGGGCTGAGCACCCTCCTTTGTCCGGTGCCCAGGGAGCCAGCTGCCCTTGCCTTTTTAGCATTAGCCAGTGGGGAGGGTGGCCCCAGAGCGCGCCCCAGCCTCCGTGTCTCTGAACAGTGCCCTCTGCCCGTGGGGCTGCCCGCGTCCCTCCCTCCCCTCCTTTCAGGACCAGAGGAGGGTCCCCCGAGCCTTTTAACCCCTGGGGTGCTGTGTGGGGAGGAGGGGCTGAACTCGGAGCAGGGAGGACTCTGGGAGCCTTTTTCTAAGGAGAGGGAAGCCCCACCTTCTGATTAGTGCTAAGAAAACTGACACCAAAGTCACTCTCCTTGTCACCGCGGTGCTTCCGGTTTGCAAATGGTTACAACTTCTCAATGTGCCGGTTCTTTTTCCCCAAGTGTCTTCTGCGGGACACAAAGGGCCCATTTTACAGAGAAGGACACTACAGGTTAAGTAACTTCCTGGCAGTCACGCTGGGACCCGGGCTCACTGGCCTTCTCAGCACGATGACGTCCATCCAAATGGGTCTTTTAGGGCCAGCAGTGGGGGAGGGGGAGGGGTTGTCAAATAATTTAGCCGGACAGCTAATCAGGACAGTGCCTGACCATGACCTTGATGGGCTCCGGAAGTTCCCACCCAAGCAGATCAGTAGTGACGTCAGCAGTCGCCCCGAGGGCCTCCCCAAGCCTGCATCGTGTTCCTAGATTTTATTATTGGGGCAGGGGCTGGGCTGGTGGCTCTGTTTCCCGGAAGGACACCCGAGGAAAGAACAGGAGAGAAGGCCAAGCTCTGATCCCACATGTGGGATACTGGAGTGGAAACTAGAACTTTCTCCCCTAGACCAGAGCTTCATCTGACCTGATCCCCCACTGCACGCTGCCCATCAGAGATGGGGGCCCAGGTCGTGCCACACACCTGCTGTGACATGCCACCCAGAGGTCACACCCTCACAGTGGTCCCCTCCGTGACCCGCGTCGGGGTGGGAAATGGGGGCAGCCTCGTGTGGGCAGCCTCCCGGGTCTGCAGGACGCCATGCGTGTTGGCGCCTCTCCCACTGGCACAGATCAGAGCACTGGGGGCAGGGGTCACAGACCTCAGTGAGGGTCAGTGAGAGCTGCACACACACACGTACACACGCACGCCTGCATGGTGCACCGTACGTGTGCACACGTGCTCACACGTGTGTGCATACACACAGTGCCGTGGACTCTTCCAGAGGCCCCAGCTGCGCGGTGTGTCCCTTGAACACCCACTCAGGTAAACGTGCTGCTCCCGCTTGGCTTCGGGGCCGAGCTGTCCTTGAGGCCTGGCACAGAGGCAGAAGCCCAGCGGTGATCTGACCCACTTCTTATTCCTGAAGCTCCCGGCTTTTCTCGCGGACGCTCCTAGAAGGAGTCTCACTGCCAGGGAGACCGCATCATTTACCATCCAAACGGGGACACTTGTGAGAGCAGAGAAGGGCAGCTGGCATCACCTGCCGGCTGCCAGGTGCACGGGGCTGCCCTACTTACTGCCGGGAACAGAGGCCTGGCGGGTCCGGGTGTTAGGACATGCTCCCCCGGTACGGGAGACCGGAGCCCCGGGGCCGGTCATTCACCCACTCGTTCATTCATTCACCCCAACCCCCTCGCACTGGCCGACACCTGGGGTGGGGGGCCTGGATTCCACGGAGGAGAGCCCACCCCTGAGTTACAGGAGGGGAGAGAGGGACTTTTAACCAGGGTGGACAAACCCCGCAGGGAGCCCCAGAGGCTCAGGGTGGCGGCGCCCAGCACACCGGGTGCTCAGCACGGCGCCCTCTGCTGCCACACTGGAGACCTGCCTCCCGGACACTGGCAGGGACTTGGCACCGACAGGACAAGTCCAGGTCCTGGGGCATTGCTTGGCTGAACGGGACCAGGTCTGTCACCTTTGGACTCGTGTCCAGTGACCCTTCATGTCTGAGGGTCATGCCTCCACCCTCAGGGTCTGCCTGGAGGGGCTCCCCGCAGGGGCAGAGCTGCTGGGATGTCCGTGCCTGCACTGGTGGGGACCCCGGCTTGGCCCAGTGACCTGGGGACGTCACCTGCCCTCTCTGTGCTCGGTCCCTTCGCCCGCAGACGGTCCTGCTGGGCCCGGCGAGAACTCACGTGACCCCCGTAGAGGCACCTGGCGTCTCCGCGTGGCGCAGGGGCCCCGGTCCATTGCTGCACGGCAGTCAGGGTCCAGCCGCAGAGTGGCCTCCTGGGCCCAGGATGACCCGCTGTGTCCCCCAGTGTGTCCGGGACTCGCACTGTGCACACCAGGGCAGGCCAGCCGGGCACCAGCAGCGGCCCTGCCGCCGGGTTTGCGGCACAGGCGGTGGGGAGGGTGAAGCTTCCTCCCCAAGGCCCACGCAGCCAGCGTGGGGCCCCGGGCTCTGCTGCTGAGCGTGAGCTCTTTTCCTCTTGGCAAAAGCCCTGCTTCTCCACCAAGCCTGATCCAAGGGCCGCCTCCCCCCGGAAGCTCTCCCTGCCTCTACCCGTCCTAGCAACAAGCGTGGTGCGTTCGGCTGTCTGCTGTTTGCAGAGCCTGCGAGCTCTGTGTGCAGGCTCCGTGAATCCGGGATGGTGGGTCACAGAGGCCCGGGGGCAGAGGGAAGGCGCCCTCTCGCTCCTCCCTCTCGGAGCTCCCCAAGGCCTGAGGCTTCCGCAGCCCTGCTCTCCCGCCCAGGAAACCCCCCGACCCATGGCCGCTCCCTCCCTTTGCTTGTTGAGCCAATCAGGAGCGCAGCGTGGTGCCCGCCTACTCGGGAGATGGGGGGGGGGGAGTAGGGGGCGGGGCTCTCTCCCGCAGAGACCAGCCCCTCCGCTAGAACAGCGCCTGCTCTGAGGCCCGTCGCCCATGTGCCCGCAAGCCTTCTCGGGAGCTTGGCCCGCACATTCTGTTCCCGCGCTGTTCCCAGCTCCAGTGCCCTTGCCACCAGCTCGCTCCTTCCCGGCCTCTGATTTCAGCTCAGACACCGCGTCGAGGGCCCACCTGCCCTCCTCTTGGTAGCATGAAACTCCTTGGCTGGTTGGGGTCTATCTGTCCCTCCTCTGTCCCCTGAGTGACAGCAGGGACCTTGTCTGCCTCGCTTGCCATTTTGTCAGCAATTCCGGGTGTGGTGTAGGTCCCTCGCCGGGTCAGGACCAACTCCCTGAATAAATCCACCAGCAGACGTGGCCCCTGCGCTTACAGACAGGGGGCTGGGAGCTCACCTTACACAACGGGGCCCGGGACGTGCGACTCTCTCCAGTTTACAAGGAAGGAAACCAAGGCTCCAGGAAGCTCTGCAGCTTTCTCGGGTCTCCCAGCTGGCAAGTGGCCACCCCGGCGCTGAACCAGGCCTGTGCATTTTGTCTCCATCACCCCACCCGCCGCTGCTTCTTGGCCCAGGGCCCTGCAGGGTTGGGCAGGAGAGACCCAGAGCATCCAAGGTGGTGACCCGAGGAGTGCGGGCTTGGAGGGAAGGCAGTGGTGGCCAAGCAGAGCCCCGGGCAGAATGTTCTGGAATCTTTTTTTCAGATGTGTTTAAATTGAAGTGAAATTCACATAACGTAAAATGAACCATTTTATTTTTTTTTAACACTTTTTTTTAAGACTTTTTTGATATGGAACATTTTTAAAGTCTTTGTTGAATTGGTTACAGTACTGCTTCTGTTTTATGTTTTGGTGTTTTGGCCCCGAGGCATGTGGGATCCCAGCTCCCCGACCAGGGATTGAACCCACACCCCCTGCATTGGAAGGTGAAGTCTTAACCACTGGACCGGGCCGCCAGGGAAGTCCCCAGAATGAACCATTTTAAATTGGACAATTCTGTGGTGTTTAGAATACCCACCTACCTGTGCGACCATCACCACCGTCTAATTTTAGAACATTTTCATCGTCCCCCAATCTACTTTCTGTCTCTATAGGTTTCCCTTTTCTATACATTTCATGTGAAAGGGACCACGTAACATGTGGCCCTTTGTGTCTTGCTTCCTTCCCCTAGTGTAATGTTCTGTAAGTCCACCCATGTTGTAGCATAACTCAGTGCCTCTTTCCTTTTTAGCGCTGAAGAAGATCCCATTGTACGGCTACGCCACATTTTATTTATCCATTCATCCATCGATGGACGTTTGGGTTGTTTCCACCCTGTCGGCGGTTATGAACATGTTTAAGTGTTGGGTTGGGTCCCTGTTTTCAGTTCTTTGGGGGACACATCTAGGAGAGGAATTGCTGGGTCATATGGTAATTCTATGTTTCACTTTTTGAAGACCTGCCAGGCTTCGCCACACCCTGGAATTTTGACTCTGAAGAGTGAGGTCAGTGTGGCTGGTGCCTCCCGGAGCTGGGGCAGGAGTGTGGGCTGGAAGGCTGCAGTGATACCCTCGCCCCCTCTGGCCTGGCATCTTATCTGCAGCCAGCGTGTGGTGCACGAAGCCCAGCCCTCAGGTGGGCACCTGCTGTGACACTTCCCCACATGTGTGTCCCCGCCCCCTGACTGTGCGCGGCTCCCCAGGGCAGGGACCCTGCCTGCTGCCCCCTTAGTGATCCAGGCCAGCGCCCAGGAGGCCCACCACACAGGCCTGCCATGTTGGAGATAGCAGAACGGACAGCAATCTGAAAGAGCTCGTTATTTTGTAACGAGAGTTAACCAGCCCGAAACAGATTTAGAATTCAGTGTGGTTAAAAATCATCAGTCTTATGCCGTTTAAAAATTGCTTGTCATTTTGTATGCCAAGAACTCTTCCAGCAGCCTACTTTTCCAAAATGATCGCTGATTGGAACAAAAACATTGCCACTAAAATTAGAGTGACAAAATGGAGTTGTTATGAAACAAAAAGGAAATCGACAGGTACATTTTAACAAGTGAGGAACACCCCCCCTACCTGTGGGAGCACACGGGCACAGCTGCCCCATATGCTCCCAGGAGGCTTTACTTCCACATGCGGGTTCTATGGTTTGATTAAACCCATGACGAGAACCCATCTGAGAAAGAGTGTTTGCTTAGGAGTAGAAAGTATTTTAGTGATTTTAGGTCTGGGCCTGGAGATATACAAGTGAGGCGTGGCTGGAGAACTCTAATAGATAGGATGCTTTCCAATTAGTGTCAAAATCCAGACGTGTATCTTGAAAGAAGAGACCCTCCTCCCCTTTACCATCTCCCTCCCCCTCAGCTGGAGCATCTCGACATGACAGGAAAACGTACGAGAACCATGGCTTAAATGAGGCAGAGGTTTGTTCCTCTGTCATGTTAGAGGAGACAGAGGAAGATGGTCCGACGCTGGGGTGGGGGCTCTGGGCGCTTGAGGATCTAAGCTTTTCCCGTCTTGCTGCTCCATCATCCTTAACAGGCTGCCTCATGGTTCAAGGCAGCTGCTTAGATTCCACCCACTGCATCCACATTCCAGCAGAGGAAAGGAGAAGACACAAAACCACACTCCCTCTTTTTAAGGACATGCAAAGTGTCCACTATTCTTCCAACTATTGGCCACAACCTAATCTTAAGGAAGGCTGAGCGTTATAGCCTTTATTCCAGACAACCTGCGGAAAAAGTGGAGAACTGACGTTGGGGTAGACCGCTGGCCACTTTGCCGTAGTACATCCTAAGGAACAGCCTTCTTCCTGTTTTCATAGTGTGCACCGCATCTGGACAACCTCCCCTCCACCACTGCCACCCCCACCTCACCCAGAGCAGCTCAGGATGCAAGACGTGAGATGTCATTTGAGCACAGCTGGCGGGGGTGGGGGGGATGCTTTAAGTAAGAAAAAATTTTATTCACACACGGAGAAATTGAGGCTTGTAGAGTGGAAGGGACTTGCCCAAGGTGAGTCGGTGCCTGCACACTTATACCAGCCACCCTGGGGGCCCTGGCTGGGGGTTCCAAAGTTCCATCAGATTTCTCACCATCTTCTGAGATCCTGGACCTCTTAACAGGTCAGAACCTGTGTCCTGAAGCATGGAATATTACCTCTAGTATCCGTCAGGCCTCTTGGTTACAAATGGTAAAAATCAAGTTCAACCTGGCTGGAGCCAAAAAGGAAACATAATAGCTTTAAAGGTCAAGAATAAGAGCTTCAGGCGTGGCTGGATGCAGGTGTTCAGAGAGCATCAGGAAGCTCTCTTTCCATCCCCTTTCTCTGGCGTCCTCTGTATGAATTCTGTTCTTTGGCAGGGTCTCCCCGTACCATGTGGAGGTGGCCACCAACAGCACCAGGTTACGGTTCAACTATTTTAGCAGCCGTAGAAAGAGGAGAGGGCCTCTTTCCCAATCATCATGAGAGAAGTTTCAGGATTGGGTCTCGATGAACTGATTTAAGTCATGTGACCAAGGGGGTAGGCTGGACCCATTGGCCAGACCAGGATCCCATGCCCATCCCTGGAGGGGACTGGGCACAGCACATCCACTAAACTGGGGCTAAGTGTGTTTCCCCAGAAGGAGGAAATGGACACTGGCCGGCTGAGTGCATATGTCCCTTCCTCCCCTGCTCCTACACCCTGTGATTTCTTCCCTGACTCTTTTCTCCCCGATACAAACAGCGCTGTCCTAGTCTCATCCCCTAGGGCTCTTGCTCGCTGGCTTGTCTTTGCATCTGTAAGGCTCTTCCTCCCAGTGCCTGAGAATCTAGTAGGAGAAAGACCGTAATACCCTCTCTGGATCCTCATTGCCTGCCCAGTACAGAACTTGGTGTAAAAGAGGGGCTGCTCAATGTATGGTGGACAGTAGATGGAAGGAAGGACAGGCAGGTGGATGGATAGATGGATGGATGGAAAGAAGGATGGGTGGCCAGAGTGATGCGTGGATGGATGGGTGGAGGGATAAATGAATGGATAGTTTGGTGAGGGGTGGATGGATGGGTAGGTGAATGGATAATGGTTGGATGGGTGGGTGGGTGGATGGATGGATGAATAGATGGGTGGGTGGATGGATGGATGGATTGATGGATGGATAATGGGTGGATGGATGGATGAGTAGATGGGTGGGTGGATGGATGGATGGATGAGTAGATGGGTGGGTGGATGGATGGATGGATGAGTAGATGGGTGGGTGGATGGATGGATGGATGAGTAGATGGGTGGGTGGATGGATGGATGGATGAGTAGATGGGTGGATGCATGGAGGAATGGGTGGGTGGAAGGGTGGATGCATGGATTTGGAGGTGATCTAATAACCAGCTGGAGGAAGGGAAACGTGTGGATCACACAGCCCTGATGAACTACATGCAGTTTAATGTGGTGGTATCATTTAACTTTCATACGTTCAGCCCTTTTAAAAAGCATTTTAATAGCATGGGTGACACTAAGCCACACCCATCTGAGGAGGGTGAGAGGAGACACAGGCCAGCTGAGCGCCCCTCCTGGCTAGCAGGGACTGGGGCTGTGTTTTCACTGGTTCCTCGGGCCGACTCGGGTCCCCCGTCTTGCCCAGCCTCTCCTGCCTCACTGGGTGTGGTTCTGGTGGGAAATACGTGGTTCTGTCCCAGTCCTCTTTATTACGTGTAGCTCATGTCCATTACGAGTGATGTATACATGTGACCCGACAGGCAGAACTCTCAAACCCAGGCGTGTTGCGCTGTCTGGTCACGCGGTGCTCTCCATGTGTGCCATTGATGTGGGACTCGCTGACCCGAAAGCATAAGCTGTGCCCCCCGTGTGACTGACAGCTGGGACGCAGCACGGGAGCGCCGGGTGGGGCAGGTGCCCTTCACCCACCACGGTGAGCCCAGACAGTGCTGGGTGGCCCCAGGGCAGCAGGAGGCGGGTGGACTCCCCCTGTGTGTGCCAGGACCGGGGCAAGTGCTTTACCTGCATCCTCACCACAGTCCATCCAGAGCCCCTGGGCTCCATGCCGCCTCCACCCCTCCCTCCTGACCCTTGGTGCCTCCGTTTCCCCTGCTGTGCCACGTGGACAACAGTCATCCTATCACACGGCATTGTTTGGAGGATGATTAAATGACCCCATAATTATAAAGCTCTTACGGCCTCTGCACACAGTAGGCGCTCAATAAATGGTATCCCTTAGGATTTATTGTTTTGGTTGCAGTTGTGATTTCGACCCACCCTCGAAAGTCACTGGTCTCTATTCTCTGGGTGAAGAAACGGAGGCTCGGAGAGATTAAGTCACTTGCTTCAGGTCACACAGCCAATTGAGAGGCAGAGACGGGGCTTGAGTCCAGAGCCCGAGGGGAGTTCCCACTTCACCACGCCAGGGGAAGTTGGGGGATTGGGGTGGTAATGTTTCACCCGTTTTCTACCAGCTTCCTTTGGAGCTGGGACATCATGTGCCCCAGGGACTCGCGCCCGACCCAAGCGGGGTGTCCGATTACCAGGGAGACCTCGGCCTAGCTGGACCTCACAGTGGTGGCAGGTGGCAGTCACGTGGCCCGGCCGTGGGCCATGACTTCAGAAAGACGCTTCACTCCTCCCCTCTCCTTCTGAGCTCCTCAAACAAGGCCACCACCTGCCTGCCCTTCCTTCCTCCTTCGGGGCAAACTGGGAGCATGTGTCAGGTGGCCACTGTGGGCAGCCAAGGTGACCTTGACTGTGCTCACCTCTCGCCTCTCCAGGTGAGTGTGGCTGACCTGGAGGACCCAGGGCCAGCTGCCCCCAAGGCAAACAAAGTCCCAGGCTATCCAGAATGGCACACGCTGAGAAGTCGTGCCCTCCGCTGCCCAGGGGCCCGTGCACCCCGCGGTGGACCACCCGCCTTATCATACAGTGACTGCTTCTGGACTGGGCGGAGGTGCCTGGGGTGGGAAGATGCTTTATTTGACCCCCCCAGAGCCTGCACAGAGCCGCATATCCTGGTAGTCACAGCACAGCTGCCCGTGAGCACCGTCACACCGACTCAGAGACGGCTGCATCCAACTTACCTCTCCCGGGGTCCCAACTGCAGTGATACTTGGAGACCTGCCGCCCCACCCCTGCACTAGGGGGGACGGCGGTGAACGTGGGCCTGCTCTCCCCTCGGCTTAAAAGTAACCCCCGTTTAGGCCGTGTTTGGGAAACAGCAGCACTTTGATAACTAACGTGACGGCTTGGCTTTCACTTTGTTGGAGTTTTACTCTCTCCCGTCGGCTTCGAGATGAAAAAATTCATGAGACGCTGTGGGCAGATTGAGGCGGAGGAGGTGGCGTGGAAGTCGGGGTTCTCAGAGTCCCCTGATGGGGGGCTCTAAAAATCCCACCCTGGAGGCTGACTGAGGTGGCCTGGGCTGGGGCCAGTGGGTCTCCGGACGTGCTCCCTGACCAGCAGCCGCTGCCGTGGTGTCACCTGGGAACTTGCTAGAAATGCAGGTGCTTGGGTTCCGCCCCCGAATTGGGAATTCCAGGGATTCGGGTGTACCTGGAGTCTGAGATCCTGGCTTAGCGAAGTCAAGGGCCATGTGGGAAGGTTTTGCTACTTTGAGTGTGGTCCATAGACCACAGCATCGGCATGGCCACCTGGGCGTCTGTTAGGAATGCAGAATTCCAGGTCCCCTGGGACCTGCTGAAGGAGGACCTGCGTGTTGACAGAGTCCCAGTGACTCGTGGGCGTGGCGAAGCTGGGGGCTGGGGTTGGGGTGCGTTCAGAGGGTTTATGCCTCTTCTCTGGGACGGGAGGGAGACCCGGTGGGCCCAGGATGGCCTCGGGAGACTGGCCACCCGCCCAGTTTCCCTTCCTGCTGGCTCTGCTCACCCTTCCCGAGCCCCACCCTCCCTCCATCCAGGGGAAATGTGCTTCCGGCACACCTCACACCCCATCTAACTGCCTTGAGATGAGGGAGATGTGTAGTCTCGGTTCCAAAAGATTCTCAGCCCCTCTCCCTGAACCAGCTTTTGGGAGAACCGGCCAAGATCACACAGGTCCCCACTAAGTCATCTGGGGACAGAAGGACGCCCCCCAGGCTGCCCAGGCCAGCACTTCGTCTTCCTATACCAGGGTACAGGTCTGGTTATTCAAAACCTGGATAACCTGAAGCTGTTTTGTAATACGGAAATAACTGCTAGTTTCCAAGCATAGGAGCACAGTGCAGAAGTTGTCCTGGGACCTCCTGCGTCCTCCCAGCCCCCCGGGAAGCCTCCATGTTGGAGGAACCCCCCGACACAGTGACCCCACCTCCGCTTGCTGTTTTCCTTGGACCTTTCAGGAAGCGGTTCTGGCCCTGTGTTCCCTGTCTCAGTCGCTAGATGGCAGCCGCGGGGCGCAGAAGCCGCAGAGAGGGGCGTGTGGGTCCCTGCTCCAATCGGAGCCCTGGGGAGAAGTTCCTCCGGGAATCAGGCATCCCTCCACCAGCATTTCTCGTGGGGAGCATGTTTTCAAGGTTACTGTTCCGAGCAGAGCCCACTTGGCCCTGTCGACTGAGGAGTCAGAGGCCTGCCGTCACGTTGTGGCCTCTGCAGGGCCAGGTGGGGCTGCGGACACACCAGGAGGCCAGCGGGAGGATGGACGGTCCCGGCGCAGGGACAGGGCAAGGGGGATTGAGGGCAGAGGGACGGAGGGCAGCCCTTCTGCACACGCTCACCTCAAGGAAGCCCCTGGGAAGCTGACATCCCGTAAGAAGGCTGCACACGGACTTACCATTTGTTCCACACCCTCCGTGAGCTCAGGCAGCGGGCGCAGGAATGCCTGCACCACACAAAACGTACAGCGACGGTGGGTTTTCATCTCAGACGGGCAGCCTGGGGCGAGGCCTCGGAGCCCCAGCGCCTGCCTTCAAACCCTAGCCTCACCCCCGACTGTCCGCACAACGCCATGTGGGCTGGCTGGGTGGCCCCTCTGCTTCTCAATTTCCTCGTGTGTAAAAGAGGGAGGACGATGGATCTCGCCCCGCTCCCTTGGGAGGATCAACTGATTTAAATGCGAAGCAGTCAGCACAGCGTCTGCCACAGTGTAGGCAGGCGCTGCTATACATAATATTGCTATGTTATTAATTAAGTAACCATGCTGATTATTCTCTATCTTATATGTAACAGGGATTCGACTCTAGGCTCAAATAATTACAAACAGGCCTTTGACAGCCAGGGGGATCGTGCAGGACGTTTCCAAGCACTTCAGGCATTTTGCTTCTCTTATTGCCTATCGCTATTATTGCATAATTGTCATTATTATAGTTACTATCGTTGGTGTTATTCGTATCTTTGAGGGGACCCGGTACTCCCTGTAATCAATGTCTCTCCTGCCCAGGGCCATCTTAGATCCAACCATTTAAGTAGTCCTTGCCAGCCCCTCAACTCAGAAAGCATTTCCTGGGAAACTGCTCTGTCTCCAAGGCGTCAGCATGGCCTGGGCCCCCTGGTTTTCCTCATCTTTGTCTCCCCCTCCGGCCAGCAAGGCAGTTCCACTAACCCTCGTTGGTCTGTGCTGTTCAGGTAGCAGCAGAGGCCGGTGGGGAGCCAGAAGGCGCTCGTCTCCACCACCTCCCGCCTCGGCCTTCCCCAAGCCACTAGGAGCCAAAATACGGGAGTCAGGGACCTGGGTCCCAGGCCTGGCGCACGCCGTTTCCTCATGGATACACTGAAATTTGTCAAACACTGTTTCTGCCTCTGTCGAGGTGGCTGTGTTCCTCTTTTTCAGTTTGTTTGTGTCGCCCTTTGTGGCAACTGATTTTTCAAATATTGAACCGACCTTGCGTTTCCGGGGGTAACGTTCACTCGGTCATGAGGTATTATTCTTCTTATATGTTGAGGGATTTGAGTTCCTAGTATTTTGTTGAGGGTACCGTGAGAGATGTTGGCCTGGTTTTCTGATGCTGTCTTTGTCTGGGTTGGGTTTCAGTGTGATGTTAGCTTCATAAATTGATTTGGGATGTGTTTTCTCCAGTTCTCTTTTCTGGGAAAGACTGTGTAGAATTGGTGCTGTTTTCTCTTGAAACGATTGGTAAAATTTGCCAGTGAAACCATTTGAGTCTAAAGATGACTTTTTCAGATGTTTATTAAACTACTAATTCAATATCTTTAATAGCTATAATGCAGTTTAGATTATCTGCTTCCTCCTGGGTGAATTTGGGTAGTGTGTGACTTTCAAAGAATTAGTCCATGTTAAATTGTCAAATTTATCTGAGCTGTTCCTAGAGTCCCTCATCATCTCTTTAATATCTCTTCGGTAGTGATAGCACCTCTTTCATTGCTTCTTTATTTTCTTTGCCAATTTTGCTAAAACCTTATCAACTTTATTGATCTTTTCAGAGAACTAGCTTTCAGCTTCATTGATTTTCCTCTATTCTTTTTCTAGTTCACTGATTTCTTGCTTTTGTTATTTTCTTCCTCGTGCGTGCTTTGAATTTATTTTGCGCTTTTTCTAGTTCTGTGACTCAGGATGTGTGTTCTTGGGGATATTCTGTAGGCCTTGAAAAGAGTGTGTGTTCTGTGGACTGTTCTCTAAATGTCAATTAGATCCTATTGATGTTATTTTTCAGAGATTTTTATGCCTCTGTTGACGTGCCCTGTACTAGTTCTATTGATTGCTAAGAGAGGAATGTTGACATTTTGCAATATAATTATGTCCTTGTCCATTTTTTCCTTTCAGTTCTGTCAGATTTTGCTTCCTGTATTTTGGAGTTCTGGTATTAGGTGCAAATTTATTCGAGACCGTTATGTACTCTTGGTGGGTTGATCTTTTGATTATTATTTCATGTTCCTGTTCATCCCTGGTAATTAGTATATGCAGGATATATCTCTTCCATCCTTTCACTTCAAACTTCCCTATGTCATTATATAAAAAGCCGATTCCTTGTAGACTGCAGATCATTGGGTGGTTGATGAAAACTCCATTCTGACAGTCTCTTTATCTGCTGTGTTTAGACTAAATTTGATCTACTTATTAATCTGTTTATATTGTTATCTACCAGTTTACTTCTGTTCTCTCCGTCCTTTGTTCTCTTTTTTTCTTTCCTGATTTTTTTTTAATTTGGGTAGTTTACTTTTCCAAGTTTTAATTTACTTACTGAAGGTCTTACTCTTATTTGTGTAGCTTCATGTGTTTGTGGTTGCTCTGGTTACGTAACTTTTCACAGTTTTCTGAGCGTTAATATTTTACCGCTACAGGTGGAATGTGAAAACCTTCCCCCTGTGTAGGTCCCCCATTCTCCTCCTTTCATGTTCTATTTTTTCACGTGTATTAAATCTGCATGTATTGAAAACCCTATCATGTGACGTAATCATTTTTACTTTCAACCATCGTAAATATCTTCAAGAATGTCAGACGTGAATGACAAACTATTACACAGCTCTTTACCAATTTTGTTGCACTTCCTTTATTCCTGATTTTCAGTTTCTCTCTTGTATCGTTTCCATGGTGCGGTGGAAGAATCGCCTTCACCATTTCTTTTAGCGTTGGCTTTCACTGGCAGGAAAATTCTCGTGCTTTTTCTTCACCTGAGAACGTCTTGATTTAACCGCTATTCCTGAAGGGTATTCACTGGATGTAGAGTTTTGGGTTAACGGCACTTTTTTGTTTGTTTGTTTATTTTGGCTGCGCCAGGTCTTAGTTGCGGCACTTGCGATCTTCGTTGAGGCGTGTGAGATCTTTTAGTTGTGGCATGCCAACACTTAGTCACGGCATGCCCGCAGGATCTAGTTCCCCGACCAGGGATCGAACCCGGGCCCCCTGCATTGGGAGCGCGGAGTCTTACCCACTGGCCCACCAGGGAAGTCCTTTAACGGCCCTTTTAAAACACTATACCACTTCCTTTTGATCCCCGTGGTTTCTGATGAGGAATCTGCAATAATTCAAGTTGTTGTGCATCTATAAGAGAGGAGTCATATTTCTGTCTGTTTGTAGTCTGTTTGTAGAATATTTTATTGGCTTTTCATTTTCAGCAACCTGCGTAAGGTGTGTCTGGCTATGAATTTCTTGAGTTAATCCAGTTGGGCTACACTGAGCTTCCTGAATTTATGTTTATGTAATTCTCTCTGTCAGACTGGATAATTTGTATTGATCTATCTTCATGTTCACTGATTCTTTCCTCAATCTTGTTTTTGAGCAAATCCAGTAAATATTTTTATGTTTCCCTCGAGAGCTGGCATATTTCTAGCTCTTTGTATACCAACTAAGTTCATCTTGTATCCTGGACATTTTGAATATCTTGTTACAATACTGTGGGTCTTGTGTAAATCCTATGGAAAATGTTGATTTAGGCAATTAACTTGGTTGGGGTCAGACCCCAAGTTCCAACCAATTTTTCATGGGTGTGATTGCAGTGTCAGTTTAGTCTTCAAAGCCTTTGCTATTCAGATCTGCCCCACATGTGCACCAGCAGTGGCCAGTCTTGGAGATGGGTGGTGGATCACCCCTTAGACCCATTCTCAATATCTTTACATGCTACTGAAGGTCTGATCCACACATGCACAACATGAAGTGAGCACAGAAGTTCATAGACCACTTTACATGATCACTCCCGGGCTCCCTCATCTCCACAGTCTCCCTGACACTTTCCAGTGCTCTGGGCACCCCTGCTGTGTGCTCCAGACAAAAAGCTGGGACCTTAATTTCCCTGCCTTGCCATGAACTACTGCAAATGTGTCTTCGCCCATGGCCATGTGGCAGGAGAACAGAGAGAAGAAGAAAGCAGTGAGGATTCATCGCACGTTCTTGGAACCACACCTCCTATGGCCAGAGAGAAGGTCTCCTGTCCTTCAGAGTTTTAGGTGCCCGCCCGGTATCCACTGCAGGATTTCCTGGAGCCATCGGTAGGAGAAAATGCAATGAAGAATAAAAGAGAGGATTTCGGGCTTCCCTGGTGGCACAGTGGTTGAGAGTCTGCCTGCCGATGCGGGTTCGTGCCCCGGTCCGGGAAGATCCCACATGCCGCGGAGCAGCTGGGCCTGTGAGCCATGGCCGCTGAGCCTGCGCGTCCGGAGCCTGTGCTCCGCAACGGGAGAGGCCACAACAGTGAGAGGCCCGCGTACCGCAAAAAAAAAAAAAAAAAAAAAAAAAAAGAGATGATGTCCCCCCCCACACACACTCTCTCTGAGCCCTAGGATTCCCTTGTCCTACTCCTTGGGTCAAAAAAACAAAGGCTTGTCTTGAAGCTTTTTTCATCTGCACTTGGTGTGCAGGCCTGGCCTTCAGGTAATCTCGCAATCCAGCCAGCTTCTACCTGAAGAAAAATAAGTGGAAAGTCACAGCCTGTTTACTGGTGCTTTGAAATCTGGCCTCCTTCCCCCGCCTGCCTGCTGGTATTTTTAGTCCACAGGTAATTACTCCTGCATCTGTCCAGGTCTATAACTGCGTTCATTAGGGGAGACACAGTGGAATGTGCTTACTCTAGCTTTCCAGGAACTAGAACCCTGTGCTGACCTTGCATCTGTACATTTATTTCTTTCATCAAATTTTGGAAGTTTATATCCCTTCTTTCTTTTTTTTTTTTCATTTTTTGTTGCGGTATAATTGACATATAACATTAGATTAGTTTCAGATGCACAACATAACGATTTGATATTTGTATATATATTGCAAAACGACCACCACAATAAGTCTAGTTAACATATCTGCCACCACACATAGTTACAAATGTTTTTTCTTTTGATGAGGACATTATTTCTTAAAGTTGTTTTTTTTTTTTTTGCCTCATTCTCCGGAACTCTGATTACCCAATTCTAATATATCTTTTTATGTTGTCCTTTGAAAGCCTGATTCTCTCTTAATGTTTTTCAATCTTTTTTCTCCCTCTCTTCTTCCTATCTGATAAATTCTATTGATCTACCTTCAAATTCACTCACTCCTTTCTCTGTCATCTCCATTCTACCATCTAGGCCATCCATTGAATTTTTTTCCAGATACTGTGTTTCTCAGTTTTAAATTATCCATTTTGTCCTCTTTAATGAAAATGTCAACTGCATCTCCCTTGCCTCAGGGAAACAGTTATAACAGTAGCATTAAAGCCGTCATCTACCAATTGCAGAATCTGCGTCATCTCAAAATTGGTATCTATCGGTTGTCTTTTCCCTTGAGAACGGGTCCCGGTTCTCTGGAAGTTTGGGCTTGTTTGCTTGACATGGTGAGCACGATGTTGTTTAGACTCTGGGCTCTGTTATAGTCGTCTGAGGGCTCTTAATGTTTTGTTGCGGTTGACAGTTACTCAGGCTCCTTAAGCTGCATCTCACTGTCAGCGGTTCAAGTCTTAGTTCAACAATATAGTCTTTTGCTGCACTTAACTCTGAGTCTGACACACACACTCACGAGTCAAGGTCAGGCTGAAACTTCTGCAGACATACCCAGAATTAGGGACGTCTTTCCTCTGGCTTTCTTCCCTCCAGGACCCTCTCCTCTCCCCCTCCGGTACCAGCTCCATCTGCCTGAGCATCTTCCCCAGTTCTTCCAGCCAGGAAGATGGGCAGCGTTCTGTGAGGGTTTTCCCTGCCTGTGCCTCCTGGCTTTGTGTCTGCAGCGTGTCCTCAGGGCCAAGCCCCGCAGAATAGAAACTTGCCCCTGTGCCAATCTGTTCTTGTTTATTATACAGGATCCCTGGGTCGCTGCTGTGGGGGGGGGGGCAGCCTTTTTATGGTGCAGAGTCTTACGATCGTGACCATCGGGAAGGTCGTTCTGTAGCAGTTTCACAGCACCATGCTGAGAGCAGAACTCTCCTGTGCTGGGTTTTCATTTGGAACTTTACCAAGAGCCTTTTCGCACTTCGGTGCTGACAGCAGCAGGGCTGGTGGGACGGGAGTCACCTGCTTATTCTGAATTTGTGGCTTTCACATTCGTGGTGATGCTATATATAGATATAAGCATTTCATATTGAAATGCAGATAATTTTACTGTGAACTACTTCCTTGTTCTAGTTAGCCTGCGTCTTACAGTCAGAAGGCATTATATTGGGATTAGGGATACAGGAAATGTACATCATCTATGAATTTCAGTGCGGGAGAGTACACGAATAGCACCACAGAATTTTTAAAGGTGGTCTGTAAGGTCTGAGAAGATTAGGGACTGATGGCTCAGATTCTGTGAGGTCCCCCGCTTGAGCACTAGCCCTCTCTGATTCTGGGCGGTCTCTTCCTGCCCCCGGACCAGCAGTCCCTACAGGCAACACCAGAGATTAGCACAGCGTCCACCCATAGCTATGGGGAGCGAGAAGGGAGCAGCGGCTTTTCTGGTGAATGAATGCTTGCTTTTGAGTTGCTCACCCTTGCCGAAAGGAACCCGTGCTGCAAGGAATCCATCCGTGGGGCAGTTGCTTCACCAGCAGTTTGAGGAACTGCGGTGCCTTGTGGGGACTTAATCTGGGGAGAGGCCACCCCTGTTGGGCTGTTACATTGCAGCTCTGAGCAGGGCTGCATCTGCTGGTGGGCATCCTGGGAACAGCTTGGAGTTCCTGGGAAGGGGAAGAGCCTCCCAGGTAGTGTGGTGCAGTGGACGGGGCACCCGGCTGGGCGCCAAAGCCTAGGATGATTCCTTCTGCCAAGCTCTGTGTGATCTTGGCCAAGCCACGGAACCTCTTTGGCTCTCCTGACTGTGGAATGGGCTGGAGGGCACGGTGGTCTTCAGGCTGCTTTCACGTCCCAGGATCCACATACTTCTTCTGTCTCCTTCCCTTCTTTCTTCCTCTAACATCCATTGGTATTTTCTGTGCCAGGCGTGGTGTCGGCTACAGAGAACCAGGCGTGCGCATTTATGGGTGAAGAGGGTGGGTGCTTGTGGACGGTGGGACAGGTAGGAGTGCCCTGGCACGTGCCCTGAGTGTCTCCACTGGGGTGGCCAGGCATGGATGGAATGAGGGGGTCTGGGCAGTCTGAAAGCGGGGCTGGAAGGCTCTTCCAGGGTGAGAAAACCCCGCGCTGAGGGGTGCCCAGGCACAAGGCAGCTTTACAGTGGGCTCCAGGGTTGGGCCCAGCCAGTGCCAGGGTGTGGCCGCTGCTTCCTCGTTGCCCTAAGAGCAGCACAAAGGGTGGCGCAAACCCCAAGGATGGATGTAACACATGTCTGTTGGGCACATCCTGGGCAGGCGTGCCAGCCACCCTCCTGAGACTCTGCAGATAGCCACGCGTGGAGCCCCGTCCTCAGCCCGGTACACGGGCGTGATTTTCACCCAGTTCACAGGTTGAGTGATGTGCAAAGAAGCAGGCGCCCAGGTGGTCCGTTAGGACGAGGCTCACCACAGACCCTTGTGGGGGGCGGTCTTACTGCCGTGGACCTCCTGCCTCTTTACGGCATGTGGGCCAGGGAGAGGGAGACGGAGAAGGTCTGGGGTGGAAGGTTCTGAGTCACAGTGGTCGGTCAGAGTGCGGGTGCCCCAGCCAGGCCCCGGATGAGGGGCTGCGGATACGAGCGCCTGGGCTGGGAACGCAGACTTGCAATGAGCGAGGCTGGCCTGGGGCCTGAGGCCTTGCCGGTGCCTCAGGTCTGCTGGAGGGTCAGCTCCCCCAACCCTCACCATGAGACCAGCCTCCGGTCAGGCGGGGACACCACGCGCAGGCGGTGGCCAGGACCGTAAGGAGGACGGAGCGACGGGGGCTGGGACGGGGAGAAACTCCTTGCCAGTGCACTGCTGGCCCCGGGAGGGAGGTGGAATGGACCTTCCTTCGGTGTGACGGATGCTCACAGCCCCAGTGTCTCCCCGTGGCTCTCAGGGTCACCCCAGAAGAGCCCAGTGGGGCCTCTGGATCTGGCCCCTGTTCGCTTCTCCCCTCAGGCACTGACGTCCCTCTCTTGGCCTTCTGTGATGCTCTGTCCCCAGGCACATCATGTCCTTCCGCACCTCTGTGCCTTTGCACCTGGCCACACCCCACAGCCTGATGTCTGGCCCGTCCTCCTTATCCTCCCAGGCTCAGCCCCAGCCTCAGGGCCGAGCTCTCCTGCACCCCCTGCCAACGCCCCTGGTGGGCCAGGTGTGTCCGCCTGCTTGCTCTGAGCCCCTCCCTCCCACCCCCTGCACACAGCGCTCTGGCCTGGAGCTGGAAGGGGACGTCGTGGTCCCCGCAGGTGACTGCGGACAGGGCTCATTAGAACCCTGCTTGGCTTCGTGGAGGTGGGTCACCTGAGGGCCAGGTGGGCACATGCCGTCCTGAAGGTGGAGCCCGGCACAGAGCAGCCCATAGGGACGGGTGGGCATGGCCCCACGGTCCATGCAGCCAGAGCCTGAGAGCTGCCAGGGAGGCTGGACTCGGACCTGGAGGATGGCCAGCTGCAGGCCTGGAGAGCCAGGTCTTGTTTCCTGTGGACAGAAAAGTCCTTTCCCCGCCAGGCTTCCCTACCCTCTCAACATTCCAAGTAGACAGAGCCGGAAGCCGTAGGCGCTGGGGTTCCCTGTCACAGCCCAGGCAGGCCCACTGCGGAGCTGGGGCTCAGCTCGCAGATGCCCTGGGCAGCGTGAAGAGGCTTGTACCAGAAATGGGGCTGTTTGGGGGCTGCTGTGGACCCCCCTCTCAGTGCTGAGCGCTAGGGGCCACAGCGTGTGTGTGTACGTGTGTATATGTGTGTACGTGTGTGTGCATAAGATTGCATCGTGCTCGTGTGTGTACATGGGTATGTGATGTGCAAGTGTGGGGGTGTGTATGTGTGTGTGCTCAAATGCACATACGTGCGTTTGGGCGTGTGTACACATGACCCCACTGGGTTATCTCACAGCCCTCGGAGGTCATCCCAGTCAGCCCTTGGAAGCCTCTGTCTGTGAGTCTGCCTGCTGACCCTGCACCGGTCCAGGCGCAGCGTTTGTGTCATTTCTCCCCCCGTAACTTCTGTCGAAGCCCCTTGCAGGTCCGTGGCTGGCCGGGTGGGCGTCTGGGGTCCCAGTCTGGTCAGCAGGAAGGCTGAGCACGACAGATCAGCACACACGTGTTCTGCTTTTCAAAGACTTGTGTTTTGCATGAATGTGCCCCTGGCTTTCCCACTTTAGAGCTTTTTCAAACACTGAAAAATCATGGCCAGGAGGGAGGAAGGGAGTGGCCCCTGCTTGAAACCTATGATGTGGCAAATTGAGATGCGAAGCTGCTGTTTGAACCAGAATTGCATTCCCATCTTCAGCAACGTTGGGTGCACCGGGGCCCTGAGCCTCCCAAGGTTGCCTGCGAGAGGAGGCCCACTCTGGCCGGCACAGGTGAGGGCAGGAGCAGGGCGGCGGCTCCCAGGATTGGAGGGAGAGGCGCCAGGCAAGGCAGGGGCTCGGGCAGCTCTGCCCACCGTTTCCTCTATTCAAGGCGCCCACTCCCAGGAGAGGGTGCGGAGATCCTGCTGGGCTTCAGGCCCACCCCAGGCTAGGGCAGGGCAGGACGGTCCAGAGGCAGCCCCACCGAGACCACTCACAGGATTGGGACTGAGCCCAGAGGAACAGGTGCATTTCCGGGTGCACCAGGAGGAGGGGGCGCAGGGTGGAGGGCTGTGTCCTGGAGCTGTGAACTCGGGCCGGAAAGCACAGCAGACACAGTCCGACCCTGTGCTCTGTGGCTTCCCTACGATGTGCCGTGGGGCTGCTGGTGTGGCCTCAGGTGCCCGGGTCCCCCGTTGCAGCACGGGGTCCGTGGTCCACTCTGCAGGGCTGCTGGAGAACATTTCGAGCTGATGCTTGTACAGCACTTGGTGGGGCGGCTACGTGTGTGCATGAGCGCTGCGTACTCTTTAGTAGAACAAACCCTGGGTTTTAGAATCAGGTATTTCCGAGTTCAGATTCCCACCTCTGCTGCTGACCTTGGGCCGTGACTTTGGGCCCGTCCCTGAGCCTCCATTTGCCCATCTGTAGAATGGGAGCAGTCATCTCCACCCCATGGGCTCTGCAGTCCTGTCACGGGGCTAAGGGAAAGAATGTCGTGCAGGGCGTCTCACACTCTAGTGCAGGTTCAAGTATCGCTGTGCAAGCTTATCCACAGACAGGCAGCATGGACCCTGCTCCCCGGCCCGTGGGGAGACGGAATATGGATCGAGAGGTGGGGAGGACGTTGGTGAGCAGAGGAGGAAGGACATTCTAGAATGAGGGCACAGCTTGGGCAAAGGCATGGGCTTATGACACTGCCAGGCCGAGAGCAGGTGTGGTTGGAGGGGGGCGTGTCCAGGAAGATGGGATGGGAGATCTGACCTTAAGGGCAGGCCGTGTGGTGATGGGGAGCTTTCCTGGGCCCTTGGACCAGCTCCGCCCCTCACTGAGTAGGTAGGAACGCGGGCTTGGGGCCAGGGATGTAGGGTTTGCATCCTGACACTCTGTGCTGAGCTGTGTGTTCTTGAGCACCTTGCATAACCTCTCTGTGCCTCAGCCCCCTCTTCATCCCTGGGATGACCTATGAGTCCTGGGGCAGCTGTAACAAAGTCCCACAAATGGGCGGGGAGAGTCTTCAAACAACAGATATTTATTCTCTCACCGTTCTGGAGGCCAGATGTCTGAGGTTAAGGTGTGGGCGGGGCTGGCTCCCTCCGAAGCCACTGGGGGAGGAGCCTTCCTGCCTGTCCAGCTCCTGGGGCTTCAGGGGTTCCTTGGCTTGTGGCTGCGTCCCTCCAGTCTCTGCCTCCCTCTTCACCTGGCTTTCTCCTCTTCCGTCGGTCAGATCGCCCCCTTCCTACTTGGTCTCAGTCTGCCAAGAATGGGCCCAGACCTGGGCAGGGAAACCATGTTCCTCCCATAGGAAGAGCATCCGAAGCTTCCACCTTGTGCAGTGGCTCGAGGGGCGGGCAGGGATCCCTTTGCCTTCTTCAGCCCAGTGGGCTCCTGGACAGCTATGACCTCCCAGGTGGGGCAACAGCCCACTTGGGCATTGAAGGATGAGTAGGAGATCACCAGGAGGAGTAGAGCGAAGGGGCCATGCTGTGCTGCAGGGAGAACTGCAAAGTCCCTGCTTCCCTGGCCCCTGAGGCCACCAAGGGTGTGGCTTGGGGACAGAGCAGTGGCCTCCAGTGGTTGAAAGTTACCAGAACATGCAACAGCCGAGGTGGCCAGCCGAAGGAGCAGCAGGTGCTGGACCTATAAGATGCGTACGTTATCCCGTCTTACTGGGAGTAAATGGAGGCTGAGAGAGGTCCAGCCCCTTAGCTGGGACAGCGCAGGAACCAGGGTGGCAGTCTGGAACTTGGAACACTGAGTCCGTCCTTGAGACTCTTCAGAGTCCGTTAGCACAAGGACTGCTTCCTGGGAGCCACCAGGGGGAGTAGAGGGAATCCTGGATGCAGAGCCCAACGCGCACTGCAGCCCTTGTTCGACCCCTTGCCGGTTCTCCTGGGAAAAGCAGGGTGGGCTTGAATAACCACTTAGCGAGAAAACAGAGGTGGCGTGCCCAGCACACATTAGGTGTCCTGTTAGTTTCCTTCCTTCCCTGAGCGGGGGAGCATCCGCTGCTTAAGTTATGATGAGGGGTGGGATGCAACCCGGCAGGGGGCCAGCCAAGTAGTGGGAAGGGCCCAGAGGCCCCTACCAACTGGGAGTGATGAGTTGGCCCCACATCTCAGAAAGTTAGTGGGTTTAAAGGTCGGAGAAAGTATATGGTAGGTGCTTAGTGAACAGTAGGTGAATGTATGGGATGGATAGATGGATGGGAGGATGGATGGGATGATGGATGGGAGGATGGATGGGATGATGGATAGGATGATGGATGGATGGATGGATGGGAGGATGGATGGATGGATGCATGGAAGGAAGGATGGATGGATGGATGGATGGGAGGATGGATGGATGGATGGATGGATGGGTGGGTAGGTGAATGGATGAACAGATAAGCAAGGGATAACACAGATAAACTTTGTCGCCTCCACTTTACTGCCCATCAAGAGTCTTCAGCCGCGACTTGTCTCCATGGCCAACCCCTATGAGCACCCCCTGCCCTGGGGCTGCAGGTCCTCAAGGAGCTTCCCCTCAGTGGAGGGGATTAGTTCTCCCTCATCTGCCTGATGGTGCTAGACTGGCTCTAGATGCCTGGAGCACCCCAGAGAAGGGGCTGGCTCCGGGGACAAGGCCCTCCCCACCTGCCGCCACCGGGGTGTTCCAGCTGACATCTCCTCCAGCATCTCTGCTGTAGGTGGACCACAGCTCCCAATTAAACTGTTTAAGTGACAAAAGACCCCGGGTAATCATGTGATTAAAAATAACTGGGGCCAGCCACTGCTGATGCCTGAGCCTATCAGAGCGGGCAGGGGGTGAGGGAGAGGGGAAGGAGGCCTTCGATCCCAGGCCCTCTGACGCCATCTCCCCAGGGGAGGGGTGCTTCTGCCTCTCCCTGTTTATAGCTGCAGGATGTATGAGACCCAGAAAAGACAGGGTTTAACCACTGAAGGAGGGTTTCCCAAGGCTTTGAGTGCAGGGTGGGTGGTCCCAGCGCGGGGGACTCCCAGGCCACAGCGACACAGAGCAGAGATCAGGTTAGATGAACCAGCTTTACTGAGCATCTACTATGCTCCAGTCCTGGGGTGGGGCCCTTTCCCAGGGGTTATCCCAAGAACCCAGCGCAATCAGATGTTAAAATTTTTATTCACACGGATGTGAGGCAGGGGTTCTGAGAAGCCCACGTTCAGCAGGTGTTTACTGAGCAGCTACAACGTGCCAAGCGCTGTTCAGGGTGCCAGGGATAGAGTAAGTGAGCAAATGCAAAACTCCCAAACCTCGGGGAGCCCCTGGTCTGGCTGGTCCTGTGATTGTCCAGGGTCTCCATATGGTAGAGAGGCCAAGCCCGGGATCTGCCCCCCTCCCATGCTTTGCTTCAGTCTCATTACCTGAGATACAGCACATCCCCCCGGATAAGTGGGGGCTCCGGGGCGATGGCTGGCTGCTTGGCTGGGAGGTTGGGGGGATCTTTCCTCTCCGTGTCCTTAACCAGCTAAGAACAGACACCAGGAACCAAATTGGCTTCAGGTCACAGAATAAAAGTGGAAAAGGACCTCATCTGGTCCAGCCTGACCCCGGCCTGGGGCTGGTTGCTTTCCGGCCACCTCCCAGGTCAGCCCGTCCCACCTGCCTTGAGCCCAAATGTGCCTCACGATCGTTTTTACACATTGGGCCCAACCTCTCTTCCGAGGTCATAAGCAAAACACTTGACCGTTTTCACAGAACAGGCTGCCAAGTTCATCTTTTAATTATGATTGATCGAGGTGTTTTTCTTTCTCTAAAAATATGTTCCTCATAGAAAATCTAGAAACTATAAAAAAGAAAATTTAAATCACCTGTTATCCCACCATTAAGAAACACATGTTGTTAACATTTTGGCATGTTTCCTTCCCAACTTTTTATTTCCCAACCAAAACGTCCCTGGCTCATCCAGCAGCTCGTCATCTAAAAGGGTTTCCAGACCTTTAATCGCGACGGTGAAAGACCCAGCATCTCTTGCACACATTTAGCTAGCCCTTCGTCAAATGTGGAGGCCACTCAAAGCGAAGATGATGTTCCAGGTTAGGGCTAAATAAAAGGGCACTATTTTTTCACTGGCAACTAAAATTGTAAGATATTTGGGACTTCCCTGCAGTCCAGTGGTTAGGACTTGGCGCTGTCACTGCCAGGGGCCCAGGTTCGATCCCTGGTCAGGGGAGCTAAGATCCTGCAGGATGCATGGCGAGGCCCCCAAAAATTGTGAGATATTTAAGATGTGTACAACGTTAGGATTTCATATATATACACATCATGAAAGGATTCCCCCACGGAGTTAATTACCACACACTTCACCTCACTTATCTCATATGTATCTCTCTTTTTGGGGGGAGGACATTGAGGTTCTACTCTCTTAGCAAGTTTCAATTTTACAATAGTGTAATCGACTGTAGTCACCATGCTGTACATTAGCTCCTCAGACCTTATTCAGGTCTCCGCATCTCCCCACCCCAGTCCCCGGCAACCACCATTCTACTCTCTGTTTCTGCGAGGTTTTGTTTAGATTCCACGTATAAATGAGATCACGTGGTATGTATGTCTTTCGCTGATTACTTGGCAGAATGTCTTCTGGGTTCATCCATGTTGTTGAAAACGACAGGATTTCCTTCTGTTGTTATGGTTGAATAATACTCCACTGTGTAAGTTTACCACGGTATCTTTGCCTGTCCCTCCATCCATGGACATTTAGGTTGTTTCCATACCTTGGCTGTTGTGAAAATTCTGTGTTGAACTTGGGAGTACAGATCTCTCTTTGAGAAAATGAATTCATTTCCTTTGCATAAATAACCAGAAGTGGGATTGCTGGATGATATGCTAGTTTTATTTTAATTTGGGGTACGGGGAACCACCATACTGTTGCCCGTAGTGGCTGCACCAGTTTTCGTTCCCGCCGACGCGCACAAAGTTGAAAGGGGACTTTTCTTAGGCGCTGGGGAAATCACTGTGGTAAGGTTGAAAGACCAGAGCCTTTGTCACATGACAGACCTGGGTTCCCGTCCTGGTTCCATTGATGTGTGGTCTCTGAGCTCCAGGTTCTCCATCTGTAAAATGGGGATAATTGTGTTCCTTTTAAAGATTGTCAGGAGGCAGAAGGGAATGTATGTGAAGTGCTTGCTGCGTGAGATGTGCAAATAAACAATTATAATAGTAACTAAAAAATAAAAATAAATCGATGGGCTTCGAGGCACAGTGCCGATTTACTAGGAAAGCCCGGTGGGGGGATTAGTGGGGCTCTGTGTCGATCTGCTCGAGCTGCCATTACAGAATCACACGGACGGGGCAGCTTAAACAACACGTGTTTATCTTCTCCCAGTCCTGGAGGCCCGAAGTCCGAGATCGAAGTGTAGGCAGGTGTGGTCCCTTGGGAGGCCTCTCTGCCTGCTGGCTCGTGACCCCCCTTCTTGCTGTGTCCTCACATGGCCATCGCTCTGTGCGCGTGCATCCCTGATGACTCTCTGCGTGTTCAAATATCCTCTCCTTATGACACCAGTCCGACTGGATTAGGGCCCATCCACGTGACCTCATTCAACCTTTATTACGTCTGCAAAGGCCCCATCTCCAAACCCAGTCACATTCTAGGCTACTGGGAGTTAGGGCTTCAACATACAATTTTGGGAGAGACACAGTTCAGCCCATGGCCGCCTCTGGGATCCACATGGCCCTGGTTGATGGAACCCTTATAGGCTTAGATGGTTCCTTACAGGCTGGAACCAAACAGAATAGAACGCACACCCTCTCCACGTGGGCACAGACGGGCCTGAGAGGCTGAGAAAGCAAGTGAGAGGCGGGGGCCTGGGTGTAAAGGCTGGCGCGTGTTCCTGCCCTAATGGCGGCAGGTTCTCACCAGGTGGTGAGCAGGTAAAGGGAGAAAGGCCTTGTTGCTGATGGATTCCTGCCTTCTTCTGAGAAGAGGAGAGAGGACAGAGGGAGAAGGGCCTGGGTCCGGGTCTGGGGGGTGTGTACACCCCAAGTGCGTGTGCCCTTACACACAGTCCTTGGTCGGTCAGGTCCCCTGGTGGGCGTGGCCCCACTGGCCGCACCAAGTCATTGGTTAACAAGCTGAGGAGGTGCAGCCTGCCACCAGGTGTCCAGACCAAGATGGCAGACGAGCCAACACCTCGGCTGGAGAAACTCAACAGCCTTTGCTCTTTGGCATCCTGAGGGCTGTCTGAACCCCCTTTTGCCCCAGTCCTTGCTCTGGAAGTCCTTTGGTCAGACCACGGACCCCTTCCCTGCCTTGGACCTGTCCTGGACCACCGTGTAGGGTGGCCGGGGAAGCTGGGTGGGCCAATGGGCGATGCGCGGACTGTGGCGCCTCCCTGGATCTGTGTGAACTTGAGTGCTGCTGGAGGGAGTGTAATGGTGATTTGATGAGTGCTGCTGGAGGGTGTGTAATGGTGATTCGACTGATTCTGCGGTGTTTTACCACTTCCTCCAAAGAGCAGCGTGTTTTCCAGGAAGTTGGGCCTCTGGTTCATCCTCCATCCTCCCTGCACACCGTCTGCGCGGTCAGGACTGGCCAAGTGACGAGCAGCCCACTGCGGGAAGACGGGAGGGGGAGGATCCTGTGGCCGTCCTTCCAGCCGCCCCTTGATTGGTTGAAATACGAGGATGAGTTTGGGTCTAAACTGACCAGAACGGAACAGGGCAGGTGTGCAGACCCAGGGCCATCGCCACGAGCAAGCCTGCCGCTGCCATCACCCCCGGGTCCCCATGCAGGCTGCCTCTTCCTCTGTCTCCTCGGCCACACCGCATACCTTCCCTGAGGCTCAGGCGGCTGGCCTGTGACCCGCCCGTGAGAGCAGCGCCCCACAGGCTGTTGTGAAGACTGGCCGGGCTGTGTATTTAGTGTAGGGTCAGTACAAAGGGAAAACGCGGACTCGGGATGTCTGCCGGGCCACGCCTGCCTCCCTCTGTGGCTTTGCTTGTCCTTTAATTTAAGCATCTGATCTGCTAGGTCTCTGAGCACTTTCGAGACTCGTGTCGTTTCTGCCAAAAGCCCCTCTGCTCCGGTTCTGCTGCCCCGGGGGCGCTTCGGTGTCAGGACAGATGGGACGGCCTTTGGAGCAACGCTCGATGTGTGAACCGGCTCTGCCCCTGGGCGCAAACATCCCCCTTAGCCCCCGAGGCTCCTGTGGCTGTGGCCTAGCGTGGCACCCACATCCTGGGCACTACGGGCCACTGTTCCTACATTTACCTCCCAGCAGACCCAAACAGGGGACCCTTCCAGAAGTTTTCCTTCACAGGCTCTCAGTCTCCATGGGTTACAGCAGCCCAGGGGAGGGTCACCTCCACCTCCAGCCCAGGTGAGAGTTTGCCATGAGCATTGGGAATCAGAGCGCAGGGGACCCAATCCAGCCCCAGGCATCCCTTCTAGAATTGACGGAGCTTTAGTGAGTTCGGGAAACTCATTTGTCACACGCCCTTAAGAACACGTGGCTTGGGCCTTTGCTGGTGGTGCAGTGGTTAAGAATCCGCCTGCCAGTGCAGGGGACACGGGTTTGAGCCCTGGTCTGGGAAGATCCCACATGCCGTGGAGCAACTAAGCCCGCGTGCCACAACTACTGAGCCCACGCGCTGCAACTACTGAAGCCGGCGCTCTGGAGCCCTTGCTCCGCAGCAAGAGAAGCCACCGCAATGAGAAGCCCGCGCACCGCAACGAAGAGTAGCCCCTGCTTGCTGCAAGTAGAGAAAGCCCGCATGCAGCAGCGAAGACCCAACACAGCCAAAAGTAAATTAATTAATTTTAAAAAAAGAGAGAATACAGAGCTTCATTTTGCATGAAGACGCAGCTCTTCACTGTAGGTGGGGAGGAGTGGGACCCCCAAGGGGCGTCCCAGACGTCAGCTTCCTGCTCAGGCGCAGCCACTCCTCCGGACCGGGGATCCAGGTTCTGTCCTATTGGCTGGGGCCACGCCGTCCTCCTACAACTTAGCAACAGGGAGGTGAGCGGGTCCCCGTATCATGTGGGTCCCACACTTGCACCTGGCACCCGGGAGTCAGGAGGCCTGAGCCCTTGTCCTGCAGAGATCCGCGCTCTTCACTCCCTGGGTACCACTGGGCATCCTTGTCTTTGTCCTGCACGTTCTCTGTGGTGCCTTATTAACAAATGTATTTTCTGTTTTTTCATTTTTGTGCCAACTTTTGTTACTGACAAGGAGCAAATGATGGGCCTTCTCACCATCTGTGTGCAGGAAATCTGGCCCCATAGAGCCTGTATTCTAGAAGCATCAGTCCTCTGAACATTGGAGATGTAAGAGTCTGTGGGTGGATCACGGCCTCGCCTTCCTGGGCACGGCTGAGGCTGCAGCCCCGCCCGGGGCCGGCTTCCCCGCACAGGCCCGCCATCGGGGGCAGGCTGCCCGCTCTGGCCAGTTAGCACGAAGAAGCATTTACAGACGTCTCCTTGCGTCGGTCTCCCAACCCCTTCCCCACCCAGACCAGCTAGAAGAGCATCTTTGTCAGGGAGAGGAGGACTCAGGAGGCTGGGTAACCACCTTGGGAGCACTTCCTCCTCTCCATGCCCAGGGCCCCTGGAGCGTCCTCTGATCCACAGGTGCCAGGAGCTGGGGTGCTGTCTGGGGCTCCCCTGGCCCACAGCATTGACCCAGCCTCTCCTACAAGGAGTAGCTGTGCTCTGGAGCTGTGGTCTGGGAGGAAAGCTTCCGTTACAAGTTTGCTCTGTCCCCAGGATACCAGGGAGAGGGAAGTTCACACACTGCCGTTTCAGGGACGCTGGTCCTTCCAGGTCACTTTCTGGGGAGCCCTTAGGCTCAGCCACCCCCAGATACACCGTCATCGTCACGGGGACATCGGTGTTGAGGGTCCTTGATGTGCAGGATCTTCTGACCTGAGTCTGACTCTCTACTCTTCTTCACTTCAACCCTCGTGAGCCTGCACAAGTCGGTTTTGCCATCTGAGAAATGGGGGTGCGGTCTAACCTCACGGGGCTGCTGGGAGGCACAGGTGGGTTCATAGTGGAGCATGCAGTGCAGACCCCAGCGTGAGGCAGAGCTGGTGCATTTCTGGCTGGGGTGTCTGGGAAGCTGGGTGTCACTGTGTCCTCGTGTGGCAGAGAGAGAGAGTGAGCTCAAGTCTTCCTCTTCTTGTAAGGGCACTAATCCCGTCATGGGGGCCCCATCCTCATGACCTCATCCAACCCTAATTAACTCGCAAAGGCTCCACCTCCAAATACCATCATGTTGGGATGTATTAGACATAGGAATTGCAGGGAGACACAAGCATCCAGTCCATAGCGATCAGTGACAAGGTGTTGGGGTCAGGGCGGGGCAGGGGCCGTGTCAAGGATGTGTGGGAGAAGCTCAGTGATCCTGTGAACTCAGGAAGACAGTGGGCATCACAGGTCCGTGCCCAGGGCCATTGTCCCTGAGGACGCAGCCTTGGAGCTGCATGAACAAGAGCGGAACGGCAGGAAGAGTGACGCCGGTGGGACGTGGGTGGGAGGTAGGTGAGGGTCACAGCCAGGTGTCGGGCCGAGTGGCCAGTTCTGTAGCCGGAGTGGCTAAGGCTTGAGTAGGATGATGTGGAAGAAAGCAGCCGCCGGACCGTTCCTCTTCGAGGCTCACCCTGAGGCACCCGGGCCTGCAGCTGCTCCTGGGGCCCCTGCCAGGTTGCACTTTGCCTCAACAGGTGACATCCCTGATAATGCCCTGCCCCAGCCATGGGAGCTCTGGGGACAGGGTCCCATGTGTGGCCCAGCGCCAAGCAACTCAGAGTCACACTCCAGTCCCCTTTGTCCTGGGGCCGTGTCCTCGGCACCGGACTCCTGTGGGTCTTCGTCTGGAGAATGGGCTCCGTGGCGGGAATGCCTGCTGAACTCAGAAGGGCTTTGGAGCCGCCCAGCAAGTCCTGCCTGTGAAGCGCCTAGAATGTGCCTGGCACCGATGACACTCTTAGCAAATGCAGCTCACTGCATCGGTGTCCTGGGGCGGCCATGACGAACGACCACACGCTGGGCAGAGACATTGATTCTCTCACAGTCTGGAGTCTGGAAGTCTGAAATCAAGGTGTCCCGGGGCTGTGCTCCCTCCACGGCTCCAGGGGAGGATCCTTCCTGCCTCTCCCAGCTCCTGGGAGCCCCAGGTGTTCCTGGGCTTGTGGCCGCATCCCTCCAACCTGTGCCTCCACCTTCACATGGCCTCCCCCTCTGTGTGTCTGTGTCTCTTCTGTCCCTGACGAGCACACTTGTCATTGGAGTTAAGGCCCAGCTGGGTAACCCAGGATGATCCCATCTCGAGATCCTTAACAGCTGCAAAGAGTTCTGTACCAGATGAGATCACATCTGCCGGCAGTACCTTCCTCCTTACTGGAGAAGCACCCAGTGACTATTTACGGTTGGGGGCACGAGCTTTCGAACCTGCCTGCGGTCACCAGCTGAGCACCCACCTCTCCTGGCCAGGGGCCTCTGTCATTCCTCTGCTACCAGGCTCAGCTGGGTACTTACCCAAGAGCCTCAGACCTGGGCCAGCTTGGGTCCAGCTTGGCTGGGCCTCAGGGGGCCTCTGATGAGATGACTGCCATTTAACGATGTTGAAGGCTGCCCTGGTGACTGGAGGAAGGCGAGTGGCCTGGGCCGGGAGAACCTGGCAAGCAGCAGAGAAGTCTGAGGCCATATCATAAGGAGCATGTGTCCGGGGCAGGGGAGGTGAGAAGATAACATCCCCCTATCACTCCCTCTGCACACTCGCCGTCATGCTGGGCTGGGGCTGGCTCAGGGACCCCAGGGTTCCCTGGGTTGGTAGATTCCCTCGCAGGGCGGGGGCCCTTAAAGCTGCCCGCTGCCAGGGCAGCCACGGCCACCTCCACCCGCCCACACCGACCCCCACGATGGCGGGATCACATTGGCCACTCCAGCCCAGACTCAGTGCAGGCCTCTCGCTGAGCACAGACGCTCTGCAGCCGCTGAAGCCTGCATCCACCCCATCTCCAGGGTAACGCAGAATTCCTCCATGTGCTGCTTAAAATATCCTGCCGCTCCTCGCCGCACAGCGTTTGCTCTGCTCTCGGCTGGGCTGCCTCCTGCCCGGGCTCCCTCCCCCAGGGCCCTCATCTCTCAGGCGGTCACTGGGAAGACCCCAGGGCCAGTAGCCCCTCTTCTCGCCTGTCTGACACAAGCCCATCCCCAGGCTGCCCTCTGGCCTCTAGAAGGAGGGGCGGGTGGCGGCCCCCAGGACCCAGGCCATAGTCCACAGCCTCTCCTGGCAGGAAGGTCGATGCCAGCCCTCCCTGCCACGCCCAAGAGCACCGGCTGTGCCCACTTTCTCCTGGACCCTCGCCCTCTAGAGTCTCAGCAGGGACAGCTGAAGGACTGGATGTCCTTGGGGCACTGGGCTTCTGCTCCAGGTCAGTGGAGCCCGGCTGTGTCTCTCCAACCTCACCACGGCTGTGGCTGCCTTGGGCAGGGAGACCCAGGCTGTCCTTTCTTGCTCCCTGTCACTCATCATGACGTGGGCTTCTAGATGCGTCTTTTAAGTGTGACCTTCACACATGTTCCTTTAACATCGCTCAGATTTTAATTATTCTGGCTCTTCAAAGCTGGCTCAGGAGCACCAGGCAAGCAGCTCAAATACCTTTGCACTTAGCAAACGCTGCACGCACGGTGCCCTGTAGGGTCGGCCTCTGTGCCGCAGCCCAGCTGCCCGGCCTCTTCGCCCCCGCCTCCCGCCTCCCCGCTGACCGCTGCCTCCCAGCTCTGGCTGGTTCTCCCCTCTCTCCCGCTCTCTGCGCCTCTGTCTCCTGCCGTGAGCATGTCCGTAGCAGGGACTCAGCCCCGCACTCTGTCTCCATCCCTTTGGCCAGGCACGGGCCAGGCCCAGAAAGGCACCAGGGTAACAAGTGCTGGAAGGTCTCCCTCCCTGCCTCCGAGAGCCTGTGTTTCTCCTCCTGCATCCTCTGCTCCCCACCCTGAGCCCCTTTGCACACCTCCCCCTTCCCCAGCCCTCCTGCCTGGACCCCACACCAGGGGCCCCGCCTACCCCCGACCTGCCTGCCCAACCTCATCTCCATCCCCTGGGCCAGGGCTCCACGAACCGTGCCTTGAAGGGCCAGAGAGTAAATACCTGTCTTCAAGGGCAGGGTGGGTAGCAGCAGCTTCCCCCTTGCATCATAGCACAAAAGCAGCCACACGCAGTACGCGGTGAAAGGAGGTGACTGTGTTCCAACAAAACTTCAGTGACAAAGTGGGTGGCGGCCTCATTTGCAGACCCCGTGGTGGCCAGGAGTTCAGGCCCCGGCTTTCAATCCCAGCTCTACTTCCAACAGTTAACGAAGCTTCCAGAAAAGGATGGATCCTCTCAAAGTCTCAGTGTCCCTGTCGAAAATGAAGATGGTCATTCTGTCACCACTCGGGGCTGGAGTGAACGCTGGCAAGGTGATCCGGGGTAATCGTTCATTGTTATTAAGGATCGTTGTAATACCCTCAACTCCTTGCCCTGTGAAAATATGCCCGGTTTTGTACACTACTGGGTCTCTGCTGTGCTGTTCCTCCTGCCTGGGATACCCTTCCCTCACTTGTCCATCTGCCAAACACTCATCCTACAAGACCCAGCTGGGAGAGCCCGCACTCCTGTTTGCCCCCAGAGGGCACGACCCGTCTCCCCTCCGTGGCCCATCCCACTCTGTTGTGATGATCTGTTCCGTGTCTGTCTCCCCCCAGCCTGTGCCTCGTCTAGGCTTAGTCATCTCTCCATCCCCAGCATCTGACATGCAGAGACGCTCAGATTCATTCATTCCGCAAAGATGTGCTAGTGCAGGCTGTGTGTGCCAGACACCGTTCCAGGAGCTGGGTTCCAGCAACAGGCGGGGAAACGGCAACCACTGGGGGACGAAGCCGCATGTCGGGGGTGGGAGTGCCGGCAAGCAGAGGGGCAGGTGGCGTACAGCGAGGCCACAGATGGCAACGCCGAGGTGGGGTGTCCAACCTGGAGGAAATGAGGGGTGAGCCGCGCAGACGTGGGGTAAGGGCATTCCAGGCAGGAGAAGCAGGTGCAAAGGCCCTGAGGCAGGAAGGGGCTTGTGCTTCGGGACCAGCAAGGAGAGTGTCGTGACTGTAGTGTGATGGGGAGGGGGTGATCCGACTGAGGGATGGGCCACAGTAAGGACTCGGGGTTTTGTTCTGACCCATGGCGCCGTTCAAGGGTTTGAGCAGAGAAACGACGTGTTGGTAGAAAGGAAAGTTTGCTTTATTCAGGAGGCCGGCAACCTGGGGAGAAGGTAGACTCCTGTCCAAAAGCCAACTCGCCCCTGCTGATCAGGGGACAAGAGCTTTTAGAGGGGGGTTTCAGGGCCGCACAGGCGGAGGGAGGGGGCCACGTGCGGAACCGCACAGTCAGCTCCGGCAGTCATCTTTGAAACTGGTCTATCAGCAGCATCTCGATGGTTTTAAGTACAGCTAATCTTTGGTTCCAGGGTCAGTTTGTTCCCATTTCCTTGAGGCCAGTCCTCAGAATTGTGGCAGCTTATGTCATGGCTACAGTCTGGTCGTCATGTAGTTAACTTCTACCTGGTCGGGGTTTCAGTATCTACAAGACAGCTCACAGGATACGGCTCAGAATATGATCTAGAGCCCTTGAGAAGGAACTAAAGGTCCTTGACTTTGTTCAATGTCTAAACTATTATTATTTTGTCCTGTTTGACTGCTTTTTCCTTTGTTTCCATATTTTCTCACTTCTCTGATTAAATTTATTCTTTGGCCAAAATTTTCCTACAGACAAGAGGCAGGTGGAGGACATGGGGCAGGGGGGTCTGTCCTGGGAAGGCCCCATAGGGTCCTGCTCGATTTGAAGGCTGCAAACAGCATTAATAATAAGAGCCCGGGCTTCCCTGGTGGCGCAGTGGTTGAGAGTCCGCCTGCCGATGCAGGGGACACGGGTTCGTGCCCCAGTCCGGGAAGATCCCACATGCCGCGGAGCGGCTGGGCCCGTGAGCCATGGCCGCTGAGCCTGCGCGTCCGGAGCCTGTGCTCCGCAACGGGAGAGGCCACGACAGTGAGAGGCCTGCGTACCGCAAAAGTGATAATAATAATAATAAGAGCCCTAGGAGTCGGCACAGCTAGGATGCATTACCGCTTGCTCTTTGCAGGCTCCACGCATCTGTGTGTGGTGGGTACCGTTACATATGAGGAAATCGAGGTGTGGAGGCGTGACTGGCTTTGCCCAAAGCCCCAGAGCCATCCATGGTGGGGCAGGACTGAAACCTAGACCATGGGGCACAGACACCCACGCGATCTATTACTTTTCTGTAACAGTTCTCGGGACGTCATTCAAATACTATAATAACCAAGCTTTGAAAGCACGCGATTCTGTGGCCGTCGGTGCATTTACGAAATTGCACCACCATCACCACTGTCTAGTTCCAGAGCATTCTCATCACCCCAGAGGGCAACCCTGGACCCGTTCGCAGCCACCCCCCATTCTCCCCTCCCTCCAGCCCCTGGCAATACCAGTCGACTTCCTGCCTCTGGGATTTACCTGTTCTGAACCTTTTGGACCAATGCAGTCGTGCATCTGGAGGGCGCTCCCTCCCTCACTGAGCCGTCGTGTTTCATCAGAGGGAGTGCGTGGGGTAGCGTGTGAGTGTAATTAAAAGTGTTTGGAACTTGTTTTTCTTTAAAGAAAGCCTGAATTGGGGGTAGCCTGGTCATTCCAACGTAGCATCTAAGACAAAACAAGAACCACACGGCTTCTGCGTGATCTAAGTGCATGTTTGTTTCAGCCTTGAGTGTTTCCCGACAGATGTGTTGATTGGGTGGAAATTAACTTTCTCTGCCCGTGAAGCTAACGAGCCCGGCCCCATTCTACCCAGGCGACCTGGAGCCCTGGTTTCCACGCTGGGGCCCTCGGAGCCCTGGGAATTCACTCACATTTGCTGACAACTCATCCGAGTCTGCGCGGTGAACAGGCAGGGGGCAGGCTGCCAGGTTGCCTCGAGTTAATTGGCAGTCGGGAGGGGCCGCCTTCTACCAGATGAATTCAGCGTGATCGCTCCGGAAACACAGTGCCTCGGACCAGCCCCCTGGCTGAGGATGAATTGGTCCCCTTCTCACTCATCCCAGAGGAAGGCTGTGCGATGCATCTGCGCGTCCTGCAAAATCCCATCTGCATTTGTGGAGGCGTGCGACGCTCCCGTGTCCTCAGCAAGCAGATGGAGTGCCCTGGGCACTGGCTGGGTACCAAACGAGGAGCATCTTTCCCTGTGTTGGTTACCAGGCGCTGCCCTCTCTCTGCCTGGCTCGGTCTCTATGGCGATAGTAAACAGGGAGCTGGGAGGGAGATGTTGGCTCCATGTATACCTGCCTGTTCTTTTGCCCTGACACGGAATGCTCGTGTAGCCAAATGCTTTATTTAAAGCATTCACAGCGCAGAACAGTAAACACAGCAAAAGCCTTCGTCGAGACCCCTGTAGATAAGTTCTGGAAAATGTCAGCCAACAAAATGGCCAGAAAACCTCTCTGCCGCCTTTTCCCACACGAAGAGAGTCACCTTATTGCTTTGTAGGTTTCCTTTTGTTCACATAAATGTTCACACACAGAAATGGAGAACAGCCCACGGCCTCCACAGGATGATGCGGTGGAAAAGAAGTTTGCTTCTGCCGGGCCTCCAGCTGAATGTCTGTGGTCACAGCTGACCTTCCTAGGACCTCAGGAGGTCGCTTAACGCGGAGTCGTAACTCAGGGTGGTCCCGAACGTTGACCTGGGTTTTCTCATCTCCGCCTTATACCTGCCCCTCGTGGGGTGCAGAGCTGGGATGGCGGCATGCGTTTTACAAACGTGGAAACAGCTTAGCAAGGGGAACACTCTTGTCCAAGGGCATAAACTACGAAATGGCAATGATTCTGGCTATACAACCAGAATCCAACACCTTCTCCACGACTCCAGCTGCTAGGATGCTCGCTGCTGTTCCTGGTGCCTCTTCCATCGTAAAGCACATAACCTACCACCTTAGCAACCAGAAAGCCTTGGAAACTACCCAGAAGCCAGTGGAGACTCAGCATCCCCGCAGCAGACCCCACAGGTAGCTCTGCCATTCTCTGGAAAAAGACGTTAAACATGGTAGTTTATACATGAAGCGTTAGCCAACCACCCACACCAAGTTTTCCAGACCATCCTTCTAACGCTAATAACTTCTCCCCTCGGTCGCCTTGCACTTTAAAATTCGCAGTGCGCTTTTTTGCAGTTACCCGTGTGACTCTTACACGCTGCTCCATGAAGGGGGCAAGACCTGTCTCCTCCAGTTAGATGGTGAAACCGTCGCCAGGTGATGGAGTGACTTGCCGAAAGTTGGGTAACTAATGTAGCAGTCAGCAGTTGCTGCGTAAGAAACTGCCCCCAAACTTAGTGGCTCGAAACAATAACCATTTATCTCACGACTGTGTAAATCAGCAGATTCGGCTGGGCTCTGCTGGGAGCTTCTGCCGTTCTCACTAGACGCCGACTTGTGTCTGGAGAGGCAGTTGGTAAACAGCCAGCAAGTTGGCAGGGCTGCTGGGGCACTGGCCTCACGGTCCAGCGGGCTAGCCCACGTGGTGGCTGTGCAGCATTCAGGACCAGCAGAAAAGGTACGGCCTCTGGAAATCTGGACTCAGAACTGGGACAGTGTCACCGACACTGTGTTCTGTTGGACAAGGTCACAGGGCCAGCCGGGATTTGGGGGCTGGGCAAATAGACCTTGTCTCTCCATGGAAAGACTTCAAAGTCACATTGCAAGTGGGTGTGGATACAAGGAGGGGAATAATTGCAGCTATTTTCGCGAACAGTCTACTGCAGTCGACTGCCACCTGCCATCCCGGGTAATCTTAATTTCTTCTTTCCTGAAAACTTCCTGTGAGCCTCACAGACAGAAACGCTTGCTCCCGCCTGTTGGTTGCCCCTGGCTTTGTTCGCACCTCTGGTCAAGCCCTGGTCCCAACCAGATGGGAGCTGCTTCGGGGCCAAGACCCTGCCTCCCCAGCCCCTGCCCAGAGCCTGGCACGTGGGGCCTCACGAAGCCCTGGTGGGTGGACGCCGTTGACCGCAGGGGTCTGAGCCCCTCTGGTTCCTGGACCTCTGCTCTCCCTGCCTCAGAGGCAGCCGAGGGCCCTTCACCCACATCTTCCACCAGCCCCAGGGAGCCCAGGCCCCTCCAGGATGCTGATGGGAACTGAGTGGGCCTCCGCCTCCAACTGCTTTGTGTGTTAGAATCTGGATAAGATTTCACTGGAGAAGAGGCGCCCACCATGGCAGGCTGGGAAAGAGATTTAAAGGCCCTCTGAATACTTGAAAGAAGTACAGCTCTGAGGAGCTCGGCCGAGCTTGGAGAAAATGCGTGCAGCTGAGACAGCACGCCTGCGTTGGGCCCCAGCCCCGCCACTGCCGGGCACCTTCACACCCACCCACGTGGGCATGTGGCCCCTGGAGGTGGCCACGTCACCTGTCAGATGGGACCGGTTATAAGAACAGGCCTGCCTTGGGTGCTTGTGAAGATGGGGACAGATGCTGCAGCTTTGGAGGGGCCTGCGTGTTCCCCATGCTTTCTCAGGTATCTTTTCATTCACTTCAGTTGTCCGCAGAGGATGATGGGAGAATCCGTGAAGACGGGGAATCAGTACATAGGGTGCCTACCATATGCTGGCAGGAAGCGGGCCTCAGGAACTGACCCCGCTCACTGTTGCTGATACTGAGACTTTGAAGCTGATACTGGCGCATTCCCTCACGCCACGCCCACGTGGGACAGTGGCCTGCCTCGGGGTGAGGTCGTGTGAAGATGCCCACAGGCCGGAGGGATTCAGCCCCGTCATGAGCCTTTTCAGGCATCAGGCCCTCGCTCTGACCCCGTTAGCTCGGAGCTCCAGCCAGCTGGTGGCAGCGGAGATATGGCAGCTGGCAAAGGCCTTGCAGGGGTGTCATTCCAGGCCACTGCACACTGACAAGCCCTCAGCCCTCTCTGTTCCTACCCTGATATCCAAGGAAATTCCTCCTGCGAACTCAGTTTTTAATAGTCCCCAAATGTTGCAATATGATTCGTGTTAAATGTGACACAGAACCAGATGCAGATAAGTTAAATGTTGCTGGTTTGGGGTGTTAGTGGCATTTATGAATTTTGTAGGAAAACATTTACTCACTGCAATTTCACAGTAAAAAAAAAAAAATCACTCCCTTTCGTACACTCTACAGCACTCATTTTTGCCTGTGTTATTTAGGTTAATGAGAGTCTTAAAATGAGCTTCAGGATTTTCCCCCCAAAGAATCAAGCTTTAAAGCACCATTTTCATGAAACATAGTATCTTTTCCTTTTCCTCTCTTATCTATGAAAGCTCGTGACATATAGTGAAACCGCTCAATCCCTGGACCAGCTTTTCTCAGTAACAGACCCCTGCATATTCCTCTCCTCTCGCTTAAATAAAAATCTCAGCCTCCTGAACCTTCCCTGAATTTCAGAAAGTCTGGCCCAAGTGTTAATGATCAGAGGAGTGAGACCACGCGGAAACAAAGAACAGCAATCCAGCAGGAGCGCTGGTAGCAATTTAAACAACAGATCAGCGGTGTAGCAGAGCGGCAGGACCTGTTCGTCCTCCCTGAAGCACCTAGAAACCAACATCTGATGCACATTCCTAAGTTGTTTTTACAGAAACCAGACTCCCACCAGAGGGAAACTGTTGGCCACAAGCACATAGACCCCGGACCAGCTGGAACCAGAAGGTTGATGACCGAGACTCCCGAACCATCACCCTGTTACCTCACCACCAGCCAATCAGAGAATTGTGCGTGAGCTGATCACACACCCTGAGACCTTCTCCCTCACCCTGTCTTTAAGAAACCCCTGAAAGCCACGGAGAGCTCGGGTCCTTTGAGCACTGGCTGCCCCTTCTCCTTGGTTGACACCTGGAATAAATGCTGCGCTTTCCTTAACCACAAGCCTGCGTCAGTAGACTGGCTTTATTGAGCGGACGAGCAGATTCAAGTTCGGTTTAGTGATAACAGCCAGCATTCAGCAGGTGTTGGTTTCCTCACCTTTGGACTGAAATTTGTGTTGGGTTTGGTTGTTACTATCATGGAGGCTTTTCTTTCTATCTCTTAACTCATTTTCTCTGGACAGCTGCCCCGTGGGGGTTCATGGACATAAACACACAAGCCACCCGCTCCTGACCAGTGTTCACCACCTGATCAGATCCTTAGACCTTGAGAGGTTTCCACTCCCAAACGCTGAGCTCTCTGAACCCAGAGTTAGCCTGGGTTCCTGCCACTTCTGGGCTGGTGTTTGGACCCAGAGCTGCCCAGACTTGTCCTGACCGCAGGGGCCCCAGCACAGCTCTGTGTGGGGTGGTCAGAAGCAGCCATCTGGTCGCCATGCTTTCTTGGGGAAATTCCAGCCTTTTTAATCCTCTGAATTACACATCGTCTGCATTTCTAAAAGGAAATGTGAAGAGATTAAAGGAGAAGACAGCCCGGCTGAGATCCAGGAGGGTTCTGGAGAGGATGCTCAGGGATTCTTCTGGCAGCGAGAGTTCTTGGGAAAGTTTGTGCATATTCATGGACATGCACACACACACACACACACACGCACGCACGCACGCACACACACGCATGCACACGCATGCACACGCATGCACACGCGCACACACACGCATGCACACGCATGCGCACACACACACACCAAAAACCACTCCCCGGTTGGATCTTCCTTCACTGACCGAGTGTACGAATAACCTTTGGGCTATTATATAATAACCTCTGGACGAGGGGTCCAGGGTTGGCTGTGAGTTTGAGGTTTTTTCCATGCGTCAGTTGACCGGGCTGGGGCTTAAGCCGTGAGAAGGCTCTGTGTGCGACCCCAGTGTGCTCAGAACAGCACTGAGGGGACAGCTGGCCCATCGCAGCTGCTCAACAAAGCACCCTTTGGAGATGCTTCCCTTTGTTCCTCTCTTAGATTTGCTGTTTGCGCACTGTCTATCTGCCTCCCTCGTCTCTGTGCTTACTAGAGTCTAGGTGGGACAGTCTCACCTGCAGAATGGCTGTATCGTGTGACACAAGTACTGATACTTGGCGTGGCTCTGAACTCTAAACAACACTTTTGCCGCGTGACAGTGTTACCGCAAACCGAGAGGCTTGTTCTGTGCGCGTATGAGCTCGCGGTTGCTGTGGTCAGGACGGGGCTCGGTTCCGCTGGCTCCTCTGCTCAGCGTGGTGGCTGGGCTGTGTCCTCATCGGAAACTTGACTGGGGAAGGATCCCTTCCAAGCCGTCTCGGGCTGTCAGCACAATTGAGTCCCCTGGGTTTGTAGGACTGAATGCTTCCGTTTCTGGCTGGCTGGAGGCTGCAGGCCCCTCTCAGCAGATAGAGGCCACCCCCAGTTCCTCGCAGGTGGGATTCCCCAAGAGGGTCACCTGCTTCCTCTCACCGGCAAGAGACAGAGACGCAGTGAGAAAGGCGCCGCGATATCATAAGTGACAGAGTCGTGTGACCGCACACACCCTGTCCCCTTTGCCACCTCCTGCCAGTTAGAGGCACGTCCCCCTACACACACTCACATGGAGGGAATCTCACTGGGAGGTGGGATCCTCGTGGCCACTTAACAGTCTCTCTGCCATGGAGACCATTAGCATATTTTTTAACCCCACTTGGGGTCCGGTGGTACTTCGTAAAATGTCATATCAAGAGAAGGAAAGTAGGAAACAAACAGAAAAGTGCGAGCTGGGGCTTCTCCAGTGTTAGTGGTGGGGTTTTTCTCTACCTGGTATCCTTTGGAAAGCTTTGGTTATTCCAAACCTGTTTTATCAGGAGGCTTAGCGTCTTCCAGAGCCCACTGTATCCTGCTGCCACTTCTCCCGTCATCGGTCCTGCTTTGAAGCTAAGAGATTCTTGGAATAACTCCCCGGGTTAATGCGCCATGAGCCTTTGAAGCACGGAGGGGTGGGGGGTGAGGTTTTAACTTGTATTTCTGGCTCAGTCCTTTCAGAAACCATCTCTCACAGCAGCTCTCAGTCTCCCAGCTCTAAGAAGCACGATGCACCCATTTATAAAAACAGTGATGGGGCTTCCCTGGTGGCGCAGTGGTTGAGAGTCCGCCTGCCGATGCAGGGGACGCGGGTTCGTGCCCCGGTCCGGGAAGATCCCACATGCCGCGGAGTGGCTGGGCCCGTGAGCCATGGCCGCTGAGCCTGCGCGTCCGGAGCCTGTGCTCCACAACGGGAGAGGCCACAACAGTGAGAGGCCCATGTACCGCTAAAAACAAACAAACGAACAACGAAAAAAAACAGTTATGTGCGAGGATCCCTTCCTCTTTAAATGAAATTCTTACCCCCAAAACCCCCAATACACCTAATTTCAAAAAAATAATATCACACTTTTTATCAGCCAATGCCCAGTCAGGAACAAACCAACACCTCTGCAGGTGCTTCAAGCAGAGAGGACGGAATAAGGGAAATTGGTTTCAAAAGTACAGGAAGGGGGACTTCCCTGGTGGCGCAGTGGCTAAGAATCCACCTGCCGATGCAGGGGACACGGGTTCGAGCCCTGGTCCGGGAAGATCCCACATGCCACGGAGCAACTAAGCCCGTGCGCCACAACTACTGAGCCCGTGTGCTGCAACTACTGAAGCCTGCACGCCTAGAGCCCGTGCTCCACAACAAAAGAACCCACCGCAGTGAGAAGCTGGTACACTGCAATGAAGAGTAGCCCCCGCTCACCACAACTAGAGAAAGCCCGCGAGCATCAATGAAGACTGAACGCAGCCAAAAATAAAAAATACATTTTAAATTAAAAAATGTTAAAAGTACGGGAAGAGGGACTTCCCTGGTGGTGCAGTGGATAAGACTCCACGCCCCCAGTGCAGTGGGCCCGGGTTCAATCCCTGGTCAGATCCCATGCTGCAACTAAGAGTTCACACGCTGCAACTACGGAGCCCGCCTGCCGCAACTGAGAACCAGTGCAACCAGGAAAAAAAAAAAAGAAAAGGACGGGAAGGTCTGGAGGAAGAGAAAGGGGCAGGTGATGCCACCCAGAGACAGGTCATGGCAAGATGCCACCGCTGCCCCTGGGTTAGGGGATCGAAAACAGCCAAGAGGCGTTCCTCAGGGTGCGCAGAACCTTCCCGCAGGGACGCCAGAGCAGTGGTACTTCCCCGCAGCCTGGCGCCAGGGTCTCCTCCAGAACCCCTTTGACTGTTGTCCTGGCAAAGGGGTCTGGGAAACACAGTGTCCATACTTACCCCCCTCCCAGGGTGCAGAAGGGTGGGAGGCAGACAGAGTACCAAAGGGGGCACACGTCCCCACTGGGGTGGCAGGAGGTATGAGAGGGCCCCGTGACGGTGCAGGATTATTTCGGTGCGCGCACGCTCTGGGGCCACCAGACCGGAAGGCAGTAGTTACATGGTTGCTTCTGCTCAGGGAGGCGCCAGGATTGCCCCAGACGCTGCCTGATATACCTCCAGAGGGTCCCCGCCGCTAGGGGTGTGGCCTGGGGACTCGGTGAGCGTCACGGAAAGGCTGCAGGTGAACAAAGAATATTCTTCACTTAATGTTGAAGGTGCTGGCGTTTCTGCAGCATCCAGTGTGTGTTTGATCCACGCCAAATCCCCATGTCTCGTGTGACAGGAATGTAGATCTGAGCTCAGAGATCCACCCTCCCACAGCTGGCACGTGCTCACAGTACCTTCCAGCACTGGGGCAGACGACCTCCAAACCAGCCCCAGGACACAGGGCTGCCCCCCCGTGAGAACACTGCCGGGGCCCCTGCAGCTTGCAAGGTGGTGCCCAGAGCCCGATTCCACCTGCAGCTGCCTTCAGAAAGAAGAGCGCTTTCCTGGAAAGTAGGATTTGCACACTGTTGAGATTCCGTTGACCCCAGACCCCGCCGCTCCCTACTGTCTGATGCCTGTTCCTTGACACACGGCCCGCCTGGAGACATTTGGGTCTGTGACTCCTGCACGTAACTCTGGTTTGTTTATTAAACCCAAGGGACAGATACCCATTGAGAACTGAGCCCGTGCTGGGTGCCAGGGAGGAAGCGTCAGAGACGGGAAAGCGAGTGTGTGCCCATGAGCAGCTCACACTCTGGGAAACCCCACACGCCCCAACACGCAGACCTGTTGGCTGTGACACATGTGAATGGGACTTGAGAGGGGTGCTGGGTCCTCCCGGGAAGGAACACAGAGCCCGCCTGAGAGACCGGGTGTCTACACGGAGAGCAGAGGCATCCCGAAGTCCTGGGTGCTAACTGGAGCCGAAGGAGATGCTGGGTGGGATCCAGGGAGGGGTCCAACCTCAGCCCTGTGGTACCAGGCAGAAGGGGGGCCCCAACATCCCAGGAGTGTGCACTGGGCTCCTTTGGGTTCTGGAAAGAAGCTCTGAGTTTTAGGTCTTCTTTGAAAAGAGAAGAATTCTGAATCCCCAGCCCGTGCTCCGTCCCTCCCACCGTGAGTGTGTGTGTGTGTGTGTGTGTGTGTGTGTGTGCGCGCGCGTGTGTGCGTGCACACACGCGCACACGCACATGCGCGCACACATGAGCCTCAAGAACACACAACTGTCAGTCCTGCCAGTTTCTAGGTCATTAGAGGCAGGTGTTCTGCAGAGAGAAGTAAATGCGTCTCAGTGTCTTGGGTGTCCCGCCCGGGAAGCTCCGTGGGTGTGATGGGCACAGTCTCCAGCTGCTCTGTCCATGGCGCAGCCAGCGGGCGCCCTTGGGGCTGCGCGTCCATCCCCTGAGAGTCGGTGCCCTGTTCATCCCCACTTCCCTGATGCAGGAACACACTTGTCTCGTCTGCTTGGGCCGCCCTGACCAGGGCTCACACAGCAGATGCTTCTCACGGTTCTGGAAGCTGAAGCCCAAGGTCTAGGCACCGGCTTTGTCTCTGGAGAGGGCTGTCTTCTCGGTTTGCAGGCGGCTGTCTTCTCTTGCTCCCTCGCAGGGTGGGAGGAGTGAGCTCTGGTCTCTTCCTCTCCTTATAAGGACGCTAATCCCCGATGGGGGCTTACCCCCCATGACCTCCTCTAACCCTAATCACCTCCAAATGCCACCCCACAGGAGGGGGGTTAGGTCTGCAACATATGAGTTTGAGGGGAGGGAGAACACAGTTCAGTCCATAACGCAGCACAAAGCTTCAGGAACGTCCCTAAAGACCCCGTAACCCGTGGGCGTGTCAGGGAGGGGATGCAGACCCAGGCCGTCGTGACCGCAAGGTGCGGAGCTAATCCTTTGCTGTCTCTGGAGGCGTCAGCAGGAAGGACCACGTCCGTGCGTGTGTGTGGTGCCCTGGGCCACGTCCACCCTTGTGATAAGCCGGTTGCACAGGTGATGATCCCACACAGCACTTCACCGTTTCTGCGGCGCGTTCGTGTGTTCCGTGGGAACATGGGGGCGTCTGGGGGCACAGGCCTGGGGACACAGGGGTGTCCAGGTCAGACTTGCCTCCGCCCACCTGGAGCTATCTCCCAGCCATCTCATGGTTTTCAGTTCGTCCTTCCAAGAGGACATGTTCTTGCTGGCCCGTTTTTCCTGAAGCAGGACCTCAAGGTGGGTGAGAAACTTGCCAAAGGTCACAAACCAGGAACGGCCAGCCCTGCTCCTAGAGCCCGGGGTCTGCCCGCCACCCTCTCCCCCATCGGCCTGCCGTGCAGCTCAGCAACCTGGAAGGAGGTGGAAGCTCCCCTCCCACGTGCAGCCCCAGTGGATCGCCCTCCAAGGGGGACGGGGCACCTCCAAGGACACGAGCCTTTGAGCCGCCCGCGGGGAGGGGGCACTTGGGGCTGAGGGCCAAGTGCATGGTGTGGAGCGCAGAGAAGGGGGCTGGGCTGTGGTGGAAAACCCGCTCCTGTCTCCACTGCCGCTTCCCATGGGCTCCCTCCTGGGGAGTGGCGGCCACAGCCCCTGGGCCTATTTCTGTGACCCCTGCTTTGCCCAGAGACCAGTTATCTGCGGGTGGAGGGAAGGGGCTCTGAAGAAGCAGGAGTCCACTGAGGTCTGGGCCACAGGGTAGCAGGATCAGGGAACCGTTCAGATCAGCCAGGACCCCCAGTTAGGGACCCGCATTTTACCTCCTAGGAGGAAGCCCACGGCCTACACATCCCAGCCCACCTTGGTCTCCATCCCCACCGGTCAGCTGAGAGCCCTGCGTCCCCGGGAGTGTGAGGCAGGAGGTGGGGACGTGGCGCGGGCACAGGGCTGGGGCAAGAGTCCCAGGTTCCAGGCCCACTTTTACCTGGCTGTGTGCTCTTAGGTCGCTCACTTAACTTCTCTGGGCCAGTGTCCTCGTCTCTTGAGTCTTCATGGGGCATTTATTCCAACACGGTTGCGTGAACAGGACTCAGAGGGTGAGTTATACCTTGAGCTAGGTGGCGTCGAGCCCCACCAGTGTACAGGGAGCAGGGGTTCTTGCACTCGTTACATTAGCCCTGAAGTCAAAATACTCACAACCCGAACATCCCATTTTAATAATTTATGTGCTAATTATCAAATTAATAAGTAACTGGTTTAATTAATTGATAATCAACTTCAGAGAACTTATTATTATCCCCATCTGACAAATAAGAGATGCACCCGGGCCAGGCAGCCGGTGGGGGCAGAGCTGGGACCTGGATCCTGGCAGTCGCCTGGCCACGTGGCCTGTTTTGGGGTCCAGAGAACCTTGACTGAGAATCACCAACCCTTTGGACCGACAGAAATCCTGCCGCTCAGACAGGTGAGGGTCGTGTCCAAGGACACGCAGTGAGCTCGTGGCAGCTGTTTAAGAAATTGATGACAGATGAGAAAAAGGAATCAGAGCCCAGGCTCTACCCCATTGATGCTTCCCAAACACGAGCCTAGAGTTGAGAGGACGTCGCTGACAAGGAGACGGGCTTGGTCCCCGCCCCCCGAAGCAAGGCTCGGCCCCCCGCCCCTGCCTCCCACCCTGCAGACCGCTCACCACCAGCCTTCACACTGAATGTACAGAGTGTCGCTGAATTTCCCCCCAGGTCCCCCCAAACCGCACCACGGCCCATCCCCACCTCCCCCCACTAGGGATGCATGGACCAAAGGAAGGCATAACGGACAGCGTCCGCCAAGACCAACTTCACGGAGATGCCGTCCCTCCCTTTGGCCTTGGCTCAGCTGGTGGCGCGGCGAAAATGGACTGCGCCGCCCGGCCGTCTACCCTGCAGAACGCCGGGCTCAGAAACTGCCGGGACTGAAAAAAACCCTGTGTCACAAAATGAGAAAAAAATTACTCTGGACGACGGTGACAGCACCCTCTAAGTGTTACCTCGGCCCCGTGCTTATCGCCGGGTTGAATCATTTTCCTCTCCCCGCTAATGGCATGCGTAATTGCACTGGTTTTCCAGGCGTCCTTCACCCGTACTTATTTAGACTAGTGACTGATGCATTGCCATGGAAACCGGCACTAGGAAAAAAAAAAAAACCATCCCCAGTACAGTGGGAAGTGAGAGGATGCGGCTCCAACCTGGAGCTTACAACTTGTGTCAAAGAACTGAATTTTCAGCCGATCCCAGCGTGTGGTCTCCAAAAGTCAAATCTGTGAACCTCCCCGTGGATTAGACACTCGGAGCCGTCTTTCTTCTTCCTCTGATTTTTCCCCCCTTTTGTTCCGCGATTCTGACCCCAGAGGGCTGCAACTTTTTTCCTTTTGGATTAATGGACAATAGCAGATGAGGCCGGCCTCGTGGACGCGGGCTCCGCATGGACCCGGACAAGCAGTGGGACCAGCCTGAGTGAGATGGTCACACCCAGGTTAGAGATGATGGCTGAGAATTCCCGGTTCAAGAAGAAAGTTCATTTTGGAGGTACGATGCCGTCTCCGGGACCTGCTCCGGGTGGATGTGCCGCGTCTTTGTTCTTGACCCTCCGGGGATGGTGGCGCGGCAGGTCTGCCGGTCCTGCCGGTGCTGGGTGAGACAGGGTGGCTGGCTGTGTAGGCGATGGCTTTGCACTGGGTGTGTTTTAAAATTACTGTATTTCGGGTGGTTGTGTTTCACCAGGGAAGGCTATTGTTTCCATAACGGCTTTCCACTGCTCCCGAGATAGAAGGGAAGGTCAAGGTAGCCGTCAGATCACCCGGGCAGACTCCGGCCTCTCCCAGGGCCCTTCCCGTATTCTCAGGAGTCCTTTCGAGCACCCAGGCGGGGTTAAGACCAACTGGAGCATCTATTCCTAGTAAGCACTGTTACTAAACTCCAAGGGCGGACGACTGCATTGTGTGTTGCTGTGACTTCAATGCATAGATTTGTCCAGGATTCCTGTGTGTTCTCCCTGACAAACTGTATGGTACCTCCCCTCAGACTGGAGCAGGGCAGTGTGCCTCCCCGCCTGTCCAGCCGGCCCTCCTTCCAAGAAGGCATGGCTACTGTGGTTTTGGTTCGGTTCTTGTTTTAATCAAGTGGACTGGGTGCTCATCCACCGTTGTAGCCGTTGAGACAAGAAAACACCATCTGTATTTTCAGATTGCATCGCCTTCTTCACTTTCTACAGTTGGTTGTTACCAACTGTTCCCTCTCACTCCCAGAAGTGGAGGACAGAGGACACGGCTAGCTTGCAAGGGCTCCGGCCGGGGAGCTTGGCGACCTGGTCGGATAAGACGCATCTCCTTGAAGGAGCCCCCCTGCCAGGTGTCACTCTGAGGTGCGCAAAGAGGGGTGGAGCCACGGATGGTCGAGGCTGCGGCGACCCCCCTCTTCCCAGTCCCCTGGGCTGGTCCTGACCCGCCAGTGTCTGTCAGGGACGTGTAGCATCTTTGGGGGGCAGCTTGGTGGGTTACAGGGTATAAGTACCTCAGAGGCTGGTACCGCTTGTAAGGTCCCTGCCAGGGTGGGTCTTTGTGCCATCCTTTAGCGCCACTGGGATCCACTTAACCCTCCCCCCAACCCACCCTGCTCCTTCTAGGGATGAATCCAGTCGCTCCCTTGGTCCTGAACCGTGCTTAGCCCAAGATGTACCTGCCTCGACGCCGAGCTGGGAAGACTCAGCTGCCTTCCCACACACACAGGGCGGTTTCCTTGCGCTCAACAGGTCCCTTTTGCTCTGTGTCCTATTTCCTAAGCCTCAGCTGCCAGTGCCCCTAAAAAAGATTTTAAGGGACTAAAAAGAATCCTTCCACCCCCAGTCGGTTCCTGGGTTTAAATCCAGCTCTACTGTTCACACTTGTGTGCCCTTGGGCATCTCACTTCACCTTTCTGGGCCCCAGCGGTGGGAGGTGCCTAACCCTGCCTCGGGTGTTGTAAGGTTGGAGAGAGGGGCTCCACAGCGGGGGCTCCCCTGCACCTCGGTTCTGTGCCAGGCGCTGCAGTTGGCAGGGAAAGGCTGCAGTCAAGTGGGACCTAAGAGGTGATGATTTCTGGGGGGAGGTCTTGATGTTGGAGGGGCGGGCGTTGGGCGGAGGCAGTGGGCTGGGGAAGCAAAAGGAGGGTCAGTCCAGGTATCCTGGCAGGACAGAGGGAGGAGCGCTGCTGCTCCCCCGGGGCCTGGCTGCTGGATTCAGTGCCAGAGAAGTCTTTTCCAGGTCCTGGCGTGTTTTCAAACACCCTGCCCCTCTGCACGGTCACGCCAGCTTCCCCCGGCCCCTGCGCGTTCGCTGTGATGGAGAAGGAGGAGCAGGGCCTCCTCGGCTTGGACACTGCAGCCGAGCTTAGCAACAACGTGCAATCAGCCTCCTCCATTTACTGTAATTTCCATTTAAACTGCCTGTCTGGCTCCATGTATTGGTATAAATGCTTCCACTGAGCCGCCTGGGCTGATTTTTTTTTTTTTTAATTCTAATTACTAGAGTAGAAAGCAACTCATTGACAGCCAGCAGCTTCTTTCATTTGTCCAGCCAATTTGGGAGGGTGGAGATCGGGGAAACGTGGCCAGGAACCCAGCTTAGTCAGCTTCCCTCCAGTGGTGCCCCAGCCCCGCTTGGCCCAAGGTTGGCGAGACGGGGAGAGAGGTGGGCAAAGCAGAGCTTCAGACCCCCGGTCACAGCGCCGGCTGCCCGGGCAGGAGACGTCCGATGAGTGAATGGGGATCTTGGTGTCGGGAAGTGCATCCCTGCACCATGGCCTTGGACAAGTCCCACTCATTCTCAGATGGGGGTCCTAAATCTGAAAGCCTGGGGTCCACGTTTCCTACATTCCCTCGTAATTTTCAAGGGCAGCCTCGTAAATCATCTTCTGCAGGGAACTACTCATCTCGAAGGTTTGTCCTTTAAAGATGCAAAGGGGAGACTTCCCTGGTGTTCCAGTGGTTGAGACTTCACCTTCTAATGCAGAGGATGTGGGTTCGATCCCTGGTCGGGGAGCTAGGATCCCACATGCCTTGGGGCCAAAAAACCAAAACATAAAACAGAAACAATACTGTAGCAAATTCAATAAAGACTTTTAAAATGGTCTACATCAAAAAAGGAAATCTTAAAAAAAAAATTTCTTACAAGATGTGAAGGGGAGGATGCAGTCAAGTGCATGGCGTCCCCTTGAGCTGGGTTAGGATCCCAGCCCTCCACTCACAAGCTGAGCACCTTGCAAGTTGTCCCATGGTGTCTGGTCTTCTCCTGGGAGAACAGACATGCCTCGTGGAGCTGCTGCCAGGTGGGGACAGCAGAGGCATTAAGAGAGCAGCCTGAAAACCAGTCCATCACTCGCGAGCTGTGTGACTTGGGGTGGTCACTTAACCTCTCTGTGCTTGATTTCTTCCCCTGTAACAACAGCACCTGTCTCATGGGGCTGTTGGCAACTAAACCAGAGAAGATGTGTCTTTGCAGTCGGGATGGTGCTGGGCTGGCTTCCAGAAACAGAACCCTCAGGAGCTGCTACCTAAACACAGGGCTTTCCCTGTCCCACCCAGCAGGAAGGCGGGGCCAGACCCAGCTCTTTCCTCCTGCCTCAGTCCTCAGCCGGCTTGGCTTCCACAGTCCACATGGGAAAGGGAGCCGTGCCCTGGGGAGGCCTGGTTTGGGAAGGAAAGCTCCTCCCAGCAGACACCTGCTCCCACCTCACTGGCCAAGATCTGGTCACGCGGCTGCCCCGGAAGATGGCTGGGGAAGTGGGTTCTTGGCACCCCAGTCCCCATGGAGGGAAAGGAGACAGTGCTTAGAAATAGGTGTTGAGTGGCTGGCAGAGGGTGCTGGTCGGAAGGAAGGCCACCTCGGCACAGGGCAGAGTGGCCTCTGTTCCCAGGTGTGCTGGGCAGTGCAGGGCAGTGGTTAGGGCAACCAGCTGCAGGACTGGGCCACCCGGGCTGGAGTCCCAGCTGCTGCCCCGCCTCGCCGACACAGCGCAGGGCGCCGCTGCTGAGGGCGTAGGGCTACTGGAGCGTTGCAAGGAGCTCACGTGTTTTGCACTTAGAACGGTGCGTGGCCACTGGGTGTCACCTGTGATGGTGATGGCGGGCGATGGGCGTCCACAGATCAGGACGGTGATGGCGGCAGTGATGCACCTGGGGTCCTCTCCCCCTGGCCCCAGTCCTCGTCCTCGAGCCCTGCTCTGGGAGGCTGGCCTCTCCCTCCCTTTGGGTCCTCCTGCCTCCTGAGCCTTTACCAAGCATCCCGGCTGCACCACGGCCACGGCCCTCGGCCGCGGGCACCCTCGGCTACCTGGCGCACGGGCTTATCTTGCCGAGGCTGAATGGATGAAGCGGGTGCTGGTGGGCCTTGGCTGGTGGGTGCCCGAGCCCCACTGCCTCTAGGCTCTGAGAGGGCTTCCCAGCTGCGCCTGCTGTGGGGCCGGAAGACCGCTTCCTGAAGTTGCAGCTACACGAGCAGCCTTCGCTCGGCGATGCGACTCCTGTTAATTCTCCAGGCGTTTTCTGTCCTCTTACAACACAGCGGTCAACCGGCTGGGATGACTAAGGGAAAAGCAAGCGTGCTGGGAGCGCCCAGCTCTCTGAAGCGCTTTCCGTGTGCCCTGGGAAGGAAAATCAGGCACATCCCCGCACCTCCCTTTGCCTTTGGTTTCTGGAGTCCGTAGTTTGGCTCTCATGTGGTGCTGGTGTGTTTTGGGACCCTACAGGGCTGGGAACGGCTGGCACTCCCCGTACCCACCCCCCCATGCCCACTCTAAGGGAATTCAAGACACATGGTTATTTTTGAAAACTTATGGCAGCCCCCGCCGCCGGGGCCTTACCCAGCTGTGTGAGCACAGGGCCGGTTCTCCCGATGACACATGGCACACGTGTGCACACACGCTGGGGGGCACAGAGCGATACTCCAGGGAGCTGGGAATAAATAGAACCAATGACTCAGTTGCATGTTGGTGCTATAGCCCACCGTAGAGCGGCTTCTACTGCTGAAGCCAAGATGCTTCCGGGGAGGAGAGTGAGGCCCCAGGGCAGGTGGGGCTGCAGGCCCCTAGGGGAAGGGCCATCGTTTGTACAGAGCCTGGTTCCATTCTCTGAAGGAGGAATCATTGTGTAGCGGCCACAGGCACGGAGCGAACCATTTATCCACCTTTGCACAGAGGAGAGGACGAGGGTCAGAGGAAACAGCAGTCCCCTGGGTCTCACCATGATTCTGCAGAGTCAGAAATTGAACTGAGCTCCTTTAAACAGGGAAATACACTTCCTAGAGAAGTACTTTTCTTTCACTTGGACAGTTTTTGACCTGAAAGCAAGATTCTGAGTTCTTTAACTAAGATGGGTTTAAACAGTTTTCTGAGCAAGTGTTGCCCCACTGTGCTATCCCTACAGGGATGGTCTCTTTGCGGTTATGGTGGGCAGATAATGGCCGAAGATGTCTGTGTCCTGATCCCTGGAACAGGTGACTATGTCTGGATACATGGCAAAGGGCAAGTAAGGTCACAGATGGAATGAAGGTTGCTAGCCGACTGACTTCAAGATGAAGAGTTGGGGCTTCCCTGGTGGCACAGTGGTTGAGAGTCCGCCTGCCGATGCAGGGGACACGGGTTCGTGCCCCGGTCCGGGAAGATCCCACATGCCGCGGAGCGGCTGGGCCCGTGAGCCATGGCCGCTGAGCCTGCGCGTCCGGAGCCTGTGCCCCGCAACGGGAGAGGCCACAGCAGTGAGAGGCCCGCGTACGGCAAAAAACAAAAACAAAAACAAAAACAAACAAACCAAAAAAAACAAAAAAAAAGATGAAGAGACGATCTGATCCTGGGTTATCCCTGAAGCCCCCTGTAATCCCAAGGGTCCTTAAAGTGGAAGAGGGAGGCACAGACTTCAGAATCAGACTGGTGGGGGTTTGAGGACTCGACCCGCCGGTGCTGGCTTGGGAGGTGGAGGGAGGGGCCGCAAGCCAAGGACTGGGGGTGCCTCTAGAAGCCGGAAAAGGCGAGGGAACAGGTTCATCCTGGGAGCCTCCTGCAGCCGCGAGCCCCGCCCTCACCTTGATCTTAGCCCAGAGAGACGCCCGCTGGATGCTGACCTACGGAGCTGTAGGGTAATGGACTTCTGTTGTTCTGGGCCAGTAGGTTCGGGGTCATTCGTGACAGCAGCCACGGGGAGCTAATCCTCCGTCCTTAAGGGGTATGGAGTGAAGTCTGGCTATCTCTGAAGAGCAGGGTCCCTGTTTTCCCTCCCCTCCCCCTCGAGCCCAATAGCCAGCGCCCAGAAGGTGCTGGATCAACGATCTGCAGCTGATGTAGTGATTGCACGAGGGACCCAAGCTGCCGTGGTGTGAGCATGAGAAGTGGCTTCAGATCAAAGTCGTGCCCCTCGGCCGGTGTTCCTCAGAGGTGAGGCCCTGATCTCCGTGCCCAGCGGTGGGATGGGCACCTGCCAGCACAGCGCCCTGACCCGCAGGGGTGGAGCTGGGCTGTGCAGGCTGTGAGCTCCGTGCCCCCTGCCCTCTGCCCCTGCCCTGCCCAGGCTCCAGCCAGCCCTTCATGTGGTTTGCCCCCTTTTCTGCATCCTGGGGTCTGGCCCCGGACGGGTCTGATGGTGAGCTTGGAGATGCCACCAGCCCCCCGTGTCCCGCCAGCCTGCCTGTGCCCACTGGGGCTTCTCCCCACGCTCCTGTCTGTGGTTCTCCGCAGAGAGATGGAGCCCATCGGCATCTTTGGTTTTAAAAAAGAAGAGTTATTTCTGTCTCCATCCCCATCAGTGATTTCTTTCTTCCTTGTGCTCTGGATCCTGCATTTGGCTCTCCAGCCGGGGCGCGGCCCGAACTGTGTCTGATTTAAAACCCGCCGGAGATCACAGGAGCCGGCATGGGAGGGAGGCGTGTGGATGAGAAGCTGGGGGTGGAGTCGGGTGGCCCTGCGCCCTGTGTCCGGGCAGGAAGTGTCACCTCGCAGGCTGGCCCGGCCCGTCCAGCTCGGCCAGGCGCTGCCGTGATGAGGGAGTGGGACCCCGACTGCTCAGGGGTCCACCCTGCCCCTTCTGCCTCTTCAGGGTGAGGGGCCGAGAATAACAGCCCGAAGGGAGTGGAGTCCACGGGAGGGGCTGGAGCAGAGGGGAGCTGGTGGTGGGGTTGCGGAGCCCAGGGACCACTTTCCCTTCTCTCTGTGACTCTCTTTGTATCTCCATCTCTGTGTGTGTGTCTTCGTCTCTCTTTCTCTGTCTCTTTCTTTGTCTCTCTCTGTTTTTGTGTATCCTCTGTCTCTGTGGGTGTCTCTCTGTCTCTCTCTGCCTGTATCTCTGACTCACTGTCTCCCCCTCTGTCTTTTTCTGTCTCTCTGTCTCTGTCTCTGCTTTTGGTGGGTTGGAGGCTCAGCTCCAGAGGAACCCCCAGGCAGGACTCTGAAGGAAGCCGAGGCCCCAGCTCTCTCCATTTCTGTGCTGCATGGCGAGTAACCTCAGCTACGCAGCTCTGGACCCCAGCCCCAAATCGGCTCAGAGGTCTGAGGGTCAGCAGTGCGGGTGGGCGCACCTGGATTCTGTGCTCAGGGTCTTATGGGCCCAGAGTCAGGGTGTCACCTGGCTGGGCTTTAGCTGGAGGCCCTGAAGGAGGACCCCGTCCCCCCAGCACGCTGAGCTGTCGGGGATGAACCAGGCAGTGCGACGCAGAAGTGTTTTATCATCGTTACACGCAGTCTCCCGTCTGTGGCCGATTCAGGGTCTTTATCACAGAGAGGGGAGATGTCTGGACCCCCTGCGTCCCTAGTGCCCTCCGTCTGGTCGTGTGAACCCAAGGATGTTGGCCTGTGGCCAGGTCGGCGGCCCTCACTGAGGGCATGCTGCCTCCGGGGGTGTTTGGAACTGTGCAGGCCAGGTGTTGTCCCAGTCAGTACCAGCACATAGGACCTGGACACGGCAGCACCGCCGTGGTGGACGGGCCCCTAGCCAGGCCCCGGGGTGAGGTCCAGAGGTGCCGTCACCATCCGCTTGGGTAACGAGACCTACCCGGAGCGACAGAGTAGCCGGAAGACCAGGGCTCTTGCGGTTCAAGAAACCTAAAACCCACGTGAGCTGCGTCAAAGGAAGAAAGGTCCTCCACCGCAGGGGTGCAGCGGCCTTTCCTGGACCCCGAGAGTGGAACGTGGGGTCCAGCCTCCCCCGGTCCTGGAAGTAGGATGCGGGGGGAGCTTGTCAGGAGCCAGGCCAGCTCAGCCATCTCTCTAGGGCCACACATGTGTCATCACCGCCCCGAGCCCCTTGCCTCAGTCTCCCTCCTTCGCTTCTCCCCCACCCCACAAAGTGTTCCCACAGTGACAGCCTCTCTGCATGAATGGAGGTGTCCTCTGTTCACACGGGGAGCAGAGACTGGCCACTTCTATTCCAGGTCCCCAGGAGGGGGTCTGATGGGCCGGGCCGCTCTGGGCAGCTCTGACCAGGGCGTGAGGTTCTGTGTACAGATATGGTTGGGGTCCTGCTCTGTCCCAGGGGCAGAAGGATACATTCAGAGAGGGAAGACCAAGACGTCTTCCTGGAGGACAACTGTGGCCGACAGCCCACCTGGGAAGGGACTTAGACGCGTGACGGTGTTATAACTTCACCACAAGGCCAAGGTCAATACTGCTGCTAGCCCCATGTACAGATGAGAAAACTGAGATTCGGGGAGCTTGTTTCCTGCCCAGGCCCCGCAGCTAGTGAGGACTTAAGCTCACGTTTTCTTGTCTAGATGCAGGCTTCCTTCCTGCCTTCCTGTCTGTGGCATCTCACGAGCGAGGGAACCGTCCCACGTGGGACCTGGGTGGGGATCGGGGCCGGCGTGCCCACGCAGCCTTGGCCCTGCTCTGGTGTTCTGGCCTCTCCCCACGCCCGTCTCTTGACCCGGCAGCCCACCTCCTCCCCACGCCGTCCTTTGAATTCTTTTTTGGCCTTTCAGAGTCTTAATAGATTTCTTGGAGAAGATTCCTCTTCATCAACAGTCACACTCGAGGCTCGGAGGCCATCAGTATCTCCCCGGATGCCCCATCCTGGCTTCCTTGCGAGCTAGACGGGATCCTCTTCCCAGCCGCTCTGCGTAAAGGGCTATTTTAAATGCTGACAGTCTGAAGCTTGTCATGCGATCTGTCACTCCCTTTCACGAGTCACAAGAGGTATATGGAATGGAATTTCCAGGGTGTTTTTTTTCCCCCTTTCAATGTAGATTTTTCTAGGCCATATTCCAAGAAAAACTTTCAGGGCACATCAGCTTAATCACTGCGTGGTCCTCTCCTGGGAAATGGGGTTACGTCCCTAGTCGCATTGGTGGCGGAGGGGATGTGTCATGTTGAGAAGGCAGAGCGTACAGACATCTGGTTTGATAGTTGAGTAAATGAGAGCTCAGAGCGGCAGAGTGAGGTCCCACGCCATCACCACCAAGGTCAGGACTAGAAATCCAGTTTCTCCGTTTGTAGAAGGGCTGCTTCCATTCCCTTGGCAGTCGAAACTAAACTCAGTCTCTGGGCCATATCCTCAGTTCTTCACAGTCAGACCCAAGGAGGCGACAGTGCCCACGCTGGATAAGAACAAAGGGTCCAAGAGCGTGTGGGTTTTATCCCGTTGTTCAGTTACTCCACAGCTGTTGATCACCTACTGTGTGCCAGGCTGTGTTGTAGGAGCTGGGGACCCAGCAGTGCAGTGAACTTTGAGCTGGGGAAGGAATGTCCCAGAGAGAGTCTAGCAAGTGCAAAGGCCCTGAGGTGCAAACGAGTTTGTCATGTTCAAGCAACAAAAAGGAGACTAATAGGGTGGGAGTGGAGTGACTGCGGTGGGGGCGGGGAGCAATGGGAGAGGAGGGTTCAAAGGCAGGGCTGCGTAGCCTCGGACCTGTGTCATCGGAGGGCTCGAGGAGGGGACTCGAATTCCACTTGGAGACTGTCGGAAAACGTTAAGCAGAAAAGTGGCATCACCTGATTACATTTTTTGAAGCTCATTCTGTATAGAGGTTCAGGAGATGATTCAGATCATTCAGCAGTAGTGACTGCTGGCCTCCAAGCTGAGTGGGGCTACAGACATTTCCGAGCACCTGCCGTACGAAGCACTGAGCCTGGAACCTGGCCCAGGAGGTGGGCCTGTCTGTGAACTACTAGGTTCTTGCCTTTGAGAAGTTTCTACGTGGCTTAGGAAACAAACGAGTGCATAGTTCCCTCTTGGTTGGCTGGTTTTTCTGTCTCCTTTGTCGTACCCAGAGGCCTCCTCTGAGACATATAGAGGCCTGTGCTCTGTGCCGTGCTCTCTCCACGTCCGATGGGATGCGTTCCTGTCGTCCGTTGTGTGGTTTTCCATTTTCTCCTAGAAGGTGTGAGATCCTCACAGACAAGGGGCCAGACTCAGCCTCTGCCTTGATGTTGTCTGGGCTTCCTTTCTACTTTTGGTTGCCAGAAAGCCAGCTCTGCCACGCTTGAGCAAAACATGGAATGTCCTGGCTCGCGTGACAGAGAAGGCCACGCGTGGGCTGCATCTGTCAGCTTAGGCCAGGGGAGGCTGCAGTAACAAACAGGCCCCTGATCTCAGTGGCCTAAAACCACCAAGGTTTATTTCCCACTCACACCACCTGCTTGTCATGTGTCCCAGGGGGCACACCCAGGGACCCTGACTGATAGAATAACCACTGTCTCAAACGTTTTGGTTGCCATGCCCGTGGACAAAGAAACAGTAGGGGGGCGAGGGGAGGCAGGGCGGGGGGGAATCTTGGATTGGGAATTAAATGTTCCATCCACCCAGGAAGTGAAGTAAATGAGTTCTTCCGAAAACGCAGTGGCCAAAATGAATCGCAGGGATCCATCCAACCACGTGCCCAGAGGGAGGAAAGACAGAAATATTGAATGAGTCGCACTCGTGACCACCACAAGCCAAGACCCAGGGATTCTCAGCATTGGGCCGCTTGTGTCCCTCCGTCCCCCAGCCTCCCGCTGTGTGCAGGCTGCATGCATTGGCTGGTTTTCCCCATGATGTGGTGTGATGGCCACTGGTTGCCCACACCCCACGGCCTCCCACCTCACGGCCCATAAGAAAGCCGAGTTCTCCTTCCTCAGCATCCAGACCTCAGCACGTCTCAGAAAAAGGCCAGCCGGTCCTCCGTGGGCCATGGGCAGGTTGCTGGTGAAGATGCCTCCTCCCAGGTCCCCCAGTGGATGCTGACCCAGGAGGCTGTGCTGTGCAGTATCCCTGCCACCTGCCGGCTCGGTGACCTCAGGCAACTCACTCAACCTCTCTGAGCCTCACCTTCCTCAGCTGTAAACCAGGGATAGTAACAGTATTGAGCTCTTGCCCATAAAGCACTTAGAATACGTGGGGCCCCGCATGGATGTTTTGAAACACGATAGCTGTTGGCTGCTGTCAGCCAGGCTGGGGAGGCACAGAGTCGGGGGTCTGCTCACTTTAATTTGCAGTGAGCATGCCTGCCCCTCCCCCGAGCTCCTCCCCTGTTGCCGTGCCCCGCCCCCGTGCCAGCACCTCCCCAACTCCCTTCCTGGACCTCCCAGGTCACACCCCCGCAGCGGCTGCCCCCCACCAATCCCCCTCCCTCTCAGCCTCCTAGGTGGGGGCCGCCCCCGGCATCAGCAGGGCCAGGGCCTTGGGCCCCGCCGCATGGACCTTCTCGTGCCGGTGCAGGTTGGAGCGCCGGCTGAAACTGTTGCCGCACAGGGGGCAGCAGCAGGGCCGGACGCGGCGGTGGGTGCGCTGGTGGGCGGCGAGGTGCGAGCTGTGGCTGAAGCCCTTGCTGCACTCGGGGCACGGGTAGGGCTTGACCCTGGTGTGGGTGCGCTGGTGCGCTGTGTGACCTCGAGGGCCACCTTGGAAGGTGGAAGGTCCCAATCCTCCGTGCACAGCGATAACCAGGTAATATAGCACTTTCCATTTGCCAAGCACCGTTCCAGCATTTTCCCTGTATTAATTCATTTACTCCTCCATCACTTCCCTGTGAGTAGGAACTATTATTATCCCCACTTTACAAATGAAGAGCCTGGTGACTTGCAGCCAGTAAACGGCAGAGCTGGGCTCTGAATTCAAGCCAGTTTAGCCTGCGAGCCCACATCCCTCATCATGGCACTCTGCTACTTCTGCAAAACAGCTACAAGAAATCCACTTAGCCCTGGCTGCTGTGGGAAGACCAAATAAGGTGAAGGACTTTCATTTACTAAAAAAAAGCGATAATTTAGCAAAGCTGCAGTGATGGTTAGGATGATGACGATGGTGATGATGACAGAGATGATGGTGATGTGATGAGGATGATGCTGTGATGATGGTAGCAACGGTGATGATGACAGAGATGACAGTGATGTGATGAGGGTGATGCTGTGATGATGGTAGCAATGGTGATGATGACAGAGATGACGGTGATGTGATGAGGATGATGCTGTGATGATGGTAGCAATGGTGATGATGATGGTGGCGGTGATGCTGTCCCTCAGGACCCCTTTCCTGTCCCTCGGGGCCATATCTCAGAGCAGAAGTCTGACTGTGTCCAGAAGCCAGAGGACAGGGAAGGCCTGTGCAGTGAGAGAGTTTTCCACAAAGCAGTTAGAGATAATATGATTCCAAAAGTTCCCCTTTCTCTTATAAAACAATTATGGTAGTGGAAGGGAATCCATTGTTTTTAAAGCCAGATTAATAACTTGTTAAATCCCATGTTTGTCTCCACCCTTCCCTCTTTTGTTTAACATTTTCTTGGTCCATGAAATCCCAAAGTCTGGGAACCACTGGCTAACTGACCTAGAAAGGGTCCCTTTCTGAAACATTTGTTTCCTCTGGCAAAGATGTGGACAGGTACACACAACACACACACACGCACGCACGCACGCACGCACACACACACACACACACACACACACACACGTTGACTACGCTCTCTGCTCCTTCCATCTGGAACCTCTGACCTCAGCTGAGGGCCTGCACCAGCCAGCTCTCAGGGCCCAGCGGTTCCCTGGGCAACTAGCACAAAGCTGCCACGTGGGGCATAAACAACAGGCAATTAAGAGTAATAATAACAATTAACAGCCCATCCCCACGGTGATTCAGTGGCTTCACGAGCTACTCTGCTTGACCCTACAAACAGGTTCCAATCCCACTTAACCCTCCCGGGCCCAGCCCTTATGTGGGCTCCACGCGATGTCACAGGGCTGGCCTGGCCAGAGGCACTGCCTGGCCCACGTGCTCCCCCCCTGCACAGTGATCTGACTGCTGGGGCCCTCAGCCCAGCCCTGGAAAGTCAGCATCTGTTAGCTTTATCCTCACCCCACCCCCAGGATCCTGAGCCCCAGAGAACAGAGCTGAGGCCCCACCCATCCGAGCAGCCTTCTAATCCCTGCATTTGGGGCACAGGGCCTGACCTTCAGGTGGACTTGATAAATGGTAACTAGATTTGAACATGTACGCAATGCAAGATGCCAGGGAGGAGGGGAAGAGGGACGCTGAACACCTGAGTACGTTGGGTCTGACTGCCAGACACGGGGGATGTGCGTGCAGCTCGGCTGGACCAATGCCCTCGGGCCACTCTGCCAGGGCGCAGTGTGTTTCTGTTTGCTGATTTGCAACGGACTGTTGAGATTTGCTCCGCAAGCTCTGACATTGGGTGTGTGCCAGGAGTGAAACACCAGAGGTGATAGAGAGAGAAATAAGGCCAAATCCCCACCCTCGAGCCCCGCAGAGAGCGCGGAGACTCGGGTCCTCTCCGGGGGTCCCTTGGTGCGACCTGCTGGTTCTGAACCTGGGCCCTGGAGCCCACCTGCCCGCGGGGGGCCCACCCTGCCCCCACTGTTTAGCAGGATGTGCCTTTGCATCGGCAGTGCTCGCCAGCACCATCTGTAAAATGGGTCCAACCGTCGTACTTCCCTCGCCGGGCTGCTGTGACCAGCAAGTGGGAGTGGATCGGCCCAGATGGCCACGAATTGTGGCCCAGGGGAAGGACTCAAGAAATGTTAGTGAGGACGAAGATGTTATTGCCCCAGGTTCTTGGACTCTTTAATCAATAGAAATTGATGCGGCCAGACGAGAAATTCAGACAGAGCTTTACTGGGACTCGTGCTGCAGCATAGGAAGAGAGAACAAGAAACCCCAGGCGGGGGCGGGGGGGGCGGGGCGAGCTGGCTTCTTAAATGGCGTGAGGGCGGGGCAGATCGGTGGGCGGAGCTGGAGGAGGGGCTTAGGTGGTCTGCCCACCCCCTTGGGGTGCCATGTGCAGGGATCATGCGTTGTACCCTGCTTTCCCTCCCTGTACCTCAGAAGTGGCAGTTGGGCTTTTGGGTCTTTTTGCATCTTGTTGTTCGTAATTTGCCCCAACTGTGCATGTGAGTGTTTATTTTTATTTATTTTATTTTTTTAAACAGCCACCCCTCCCCTGGCCACAGTGACATTTTTTTAATTTAAATTTTATTTTTTTGGCTACGCAGCATGTGGGATCTTAGTTCCCCGATCAGGGATCGAACCCGCGCCCCTTGCATTGGGAGCGCGGATTTATTTTTAGTCCCTTAGAGGTTCTTTGTATCTGTTGCTTGAGGAGACGTTTGTCCAGGGGCAAACACTCCGGTGAGGGGGTCCCGGGTCCCAGCCTGTCTCAAAGACAGTGATGACACAGCAGAGACACGCCAAGCAGAGGCGAGTGCCTCACTCCACAACGAGGACACCAAGGTCCTGCAGAGGGATTGGAAGGGTGGCGTGAAATGGAGCAAAAGCAGAGGGGCCACGCTTGGCTGGACTTGGCAGGACCTGCAGAGTGACACACGCACCCACTCCCTGGGGGCCGTGACAGACAAATGAGAGCGTTTAGGAGCAGAACTTGGAACAGGGCCTGGTACCCAGTCAGCACTCAATTTGTGTCAGGGACCGAGATGGTGATGAAGATGTCACCGTTCAGGGAATTGTAACTTTCGTATTGTTGGAGCCTCGGGTGGAGTGATGGGAAAGGGGCAGAGAGGCAGGGGGAGCCGAGTCACTGAGAACCCGGCCGCAGGTCCTTTAAGACATCACTAGCTGCTGTAACAAGCAAATCCCTGGAGTGTAGCACAAGGCAATACAATTGTGTTGCTTCTTTTAAGAGCTAATGCACAGAGACCCAGGCTTTTGCCAGGAATCCCTGATGATCCCATCATCCTGTCGAGCCTGGGAGTCCTAGCTTTGAGCTGGGAGACACAGCAAGAGAGGTTAGGGAGAGCTCCCTGGCCTCCATAGAAGCCAAGCTTGGAAGGGACACACGCACGCACGCACGCACACACGCGTGCGTTCCATTGGTGGGAGCTGGTCACGTGGCCACACCTGGCTGCAAGGGGTGCTGGGAAATGTAGTCCTGGGCTGGACATCTGCTCCTCCCAGCACCCCCAAGGCAACACCACACCATGTAGAAAGGAAGCGTGTGTTTTTGCTGCACAGGCTGCCTCTGGGCATGAAAGGAGCCAAGAGGTATCAGCGCGACCCTTCTCAGAGCCCTTGCACGTGTTCACTTTTCAGCCGAAAACGTGCATTTGGGTTTGAGTAAAATCCCGTTCACCTTGGAAGGTGGTGTCAAGGAGACTGACAGCAGAGAGGGTCACAGGGTTTAAATGAGAGCTTGAGCCATTTTTCCTGAAGCCAATCACATAATTTCTCTGTATTGTTTCCAGGATTTGGGAAAGAGAGTGCCCAGGAGATTTTATTTGGGGGAAAATACCTAAACAGTAAATCATAAGCTGCTGTATTTCTTGCATTTGTGTTGTTGTGGGTTTTTTTCCCTCCAGCTCTGAGCTATCGATTAAGTCTAATTACATCATTCGTATAATTTCCCGTGAAATTTAAGTCGAAATTTGCTGAGTAAGGGAAGTAAGCAGGGGACTTAATTAGGAACTTAATCATGGTTTTTTTGTTTGTTTCTAGGAGAAAGCAACTATAATCAGGAAGAATAACAATAAACATTTCCTTTCTCCCAAAGCAGTCATCCGCAGGTTCTCGGAGTTGCTAGACGGCTCGGCAGCATCACCTGAGAGTACCACTGTCGCGGATTCTGTGCGCTGAGTGGCTGGAACCTGCAGAGCCCTGTCTTCTTTGCAGAGCACCAGCCAGGGACCCTGGGACTTGCCTCCATTTGGGAATGGAGCGCGTGACTCTCCAGTAGTCAGCCTTGAGGTTCATCTGCGTCCCCCAGAGTTTGCAAAGTTAGGCCACAGAGCAAGGCCGTGTCTTCCTCCCAGATCTTTCCGCAGGAGAGCGGGTCTCACGCTTCGTAGGTCAGATGAATGAGGGGCCCGGCCGGCCTCGCGTGGTTTCAACATTCGGGGACCGTGACTTTCTAAACGATGTCTCTCTTCCCTCTCTGCAGAAACTCGTGCAGACCGCAGCAAGAAACTCTTCCGGCACTACACGGTCGGCTCTTATGACAGCTTTGATGCTTCCAGGTAAGACGGGATTCTTTCTCTGCCAGGCCGCCTCCGGTCAAAGATGCTCATAGGTGTCCTGAAAGCGCTGGACCACCTTGCATGGAGCACTTGGAACGCCATGGCTTGCTTCCCGCTATGGGTCCCCGTCACCCACCGCCCAGACGTGGGCTGGGATGATGGAGACCGCCGTCTTCCAGAGGACCCGCCCGAGAGGTGGGCTCTGTGCCGCCTGCAGTTTGGGGTCGGGCTGGAGCGCACTTGTGGGATGGCCAAGGGAGAGAGCTGTCTTTCAAGGAGGAGGAAACCTGGCGTTGTTTGGGGGGAAAGCAGTACAAATGGTAAAGATGACAGTGCTTGGCGGCACCAACGTATCAGCATCTCCCCCCCGGGGGGGTGGGGGGCAGAATATGAGGATACCTCTGGGTTTCCCCTCCTCCAGCCCCCTACTGCCACCAATCTGCTTTCTGTCGCTAAGGATTTGCCTGTTCTAGACTTTTCCTAGAAATGGAATCCTACAGTATGTAATCTTCCGTGAATGGCTTCTTTACCTAGAAGAATATTCTCAAGGTTCATCCATGCTGTAGCGTGTATCAGTGCTTCGTCCCTTTTTTTTTTTTTTTTGTCCCTTTTTTCGCTAATTTTTTTACTGTGGTAAAATGTAAATAACGTACAGTGTGCTGTCTTAACCATTCTGAAGTGTACAGCCCGGTGGCGTTAAGTACATTCACATTCTTGTGCGACCATCACACCATCCATTTCCAGAACCCTTTCCATCTTCCCAGACTGAAACTCCATCCCTATGAAACACTCACTCCCCTTCCCCTCCCCCAACCCCTGGCGCCCACCATCCTACTGTCTGTCTTCATGAGTGTGACTCCTCTAGGGACCTCGTACGAGTGGAATCATACAGTATGTGTCCTTTTGTGTCTGGCTTCTTTCATTGAGCATCATGTCCCCAAAGTTCATCCCTGTTGGACCAGGTGTCACAGTGTCCTTCCTTTTTGAGGCTCAATAATATTCCTTTGTATGGATGGACCACATTTTGTGTCTCCGTTCACCCGTGGATGGACGCTTGAGGCGCTCCTACCTTCTGGCTGTTGTAAACATGCGGCTGTGGACATATGTGTACAGATATTTTTTGAACACCTGTTTCCAGTTCTTTGGGGTGTATACTTAGGAGTGGAACTGCTGGTCACCTGGTTTTCGCGTTGACCCGTCCCAGCCACCTTTCTCCTATAAACAAGATGCGCTATAACAGAAATGCCATTCCCAGCAGAGTAGCCGGTCCCCTCTTCCAGGGGGCTTTGCAGACTCTCCAGGTCTTGCTAAGATTGTCCACCTTTTTACCTTGAAAGCCCAGGTTGTGATCGTTGGCCTGGCCACCAGCGCAGCCGCGAGAGAGCGCTCAGAGGCTGATGGCTTCCAGGGAGTTACACCCACCCCTGGCGTCTGCTGATGAGTCTTTATCTGGGTCAGATGAGTCGTTTTTGCCTTAGCTGGAGGCCGTCTGTGAAAGTGGACCCTGGGCCCACGGTCACTGTCAGCATGCTGTCACTCTCTGCTTCCGTTCTAGCAGGGAGGGCGCCTGAGTCTCCGAGAAGCCCAAGAGCTGTTGCCATGGTGACTTGGAGGGCTGTCCAGGCTGGGAGTGGGGCTTGGAGGGAAAGAGGCCCTCTGGGTGCTGGAAGGGTCCAGGCCGTGTCTTGCCCTCAGGCCGTGGCTTTTGCAAAGCCATGTCCCCACGTGATCCGTTGTCAGCAGAGGGCAGCCAGCAGGCCACCCTTGGTGTGTGTGTGTGTGTGTGTGTGTGTGTGAGGGCGGGTGCGCGCGCACACTCGGTGCTCGAGACGGGCAGGGCTGACTGAGCTGGGAAAAGAGAAGACCACAGGGCCAGGCTGTCTGGGCCACGTGTCCTGTGGCTGCAACAGGCCAGAGCACACCAGGGATGCTCACTGCAGGTCGGCCGACAGAGGACATGTGGAACCGTCATAGCTGTTAAGTGATAGGACAGGGCCGTCTCGGGAGATGATGAGCTCCCCGTCGCTGGAGGAAGTCAAGCAGGGTGGGCATCGTCGTGGCGGAATGTCATAGAAGTTTGGACTAAATGACCTCTGAGATCACAGCCAGGTCTGCATCCGTGTTTTGGCCCCAGATGAAGGCTTGCGTTCTACGTATATACTGACCACCTGCTCAGTGCCAGGGTCCAGGACCACAGAGGAGGGGGACAGCTGGACACACCTGGTTCGCATGGTAGCTTCTAAGCAGATGGTAGAAGCTCTGACCTTGACCGCAGTTTAGGAGCCAGCCCTCCTTTCCCACAAGAAGGAATCAGGCCGTGGGCCTCACTTGACGAGGTGTTGCCGTGAAAGAAATCAGAGTAACGATCGCGCTATTTGTTGACCTCCTGCCACAGGCCAGCCACCTTGCACTGATCCCAGCACCGCCAACCACCCACCCTCCCAGCAACCTTGAAATTGGTGTCCTTCTCCACTTGGCAGGAGGTCTCTGGAGAGGAGACAGGAGGGCCTGAGTGTCTCAGACACAAGTGTCTGAGGCCATCAGGGTACAGAGCCCGTGCCCTCAGCCCCCCTAACCCCCCACCAGGGTGAAGATGTTACTGCCCCAGGCTGGCCAAGGGATCATCCTGGGATTGAGGAAAGCTAGTTCAGGACAGAACCATCACCCTGTGACGGGTGTTGGGAGGATGGACAGTGGTGTTGCCTTGGTTATCGCAGGGCCTCCGAGCTTTTCCGTAAAGGGTGCAGGGGTCAGCCTGTGGGATCCTGCAGCCTCCCGGAACTGGCCTTATCCAGACTGTGAATTTGACAGAGGCCGTGGAGGGCGGGCAGTGAGGGAGCCTGGGGCCCCGACGCACCATTGTCACCCAGGCGGCTGGCGGGGGCGGCTCTGGAGCACGTGCCAGAGTGAGAGGCTGACCTCTGGTCCTCCGGGTGCACGGCAGAAAGCGTCCAAGGGAATTGCGTGCCGCGGTGCGGGCTCAAACCAGCCGGCCGCTTGTTAGCCTGCTTCCAAATTCATGTTAGACGTGGCCTAATGAGGCGCAGAGGTCTGGGGGCCGCGCCAGTCCCCGGGCCAATTACCTGCAGTCGGTGGTTGGGTGACCGTCCGGGAGGGCGGTTTGTGGCTGAGGCTGCCCCAGTGCCGACGCAGATGTGATGAAGGAGCATGCCGTGGGAAATGAGGCTCGATGGAGACAGTTTCTGAAGCAGTCAGGAGGTTTCTCTCCTTCCCAGCCCCTCTTATTTCAAAAACTTTACTCAGAGCTTCAGAGCTGAGAGCGGAATGGTGGGAACACACCCGGTCGTGGTTGAACGTGTCTAGTTGCTCCAGCTGATTCCCTCCTCAGATTCCCTGCCATCTACCCAGCCCGCACCTGACAAAAGGGTCTAGAAACGTGGACACGTGGTCAAGGTCAGAAGGCAGAGGACCTGGGGCCATTTCCACAAGGACCTTACACATATGTCAGTGTCATTTTTAGAAACACTTCTCAACACTAGGGGTGGAGTCTCAGGTTCTCACTGCCCTTGAATCAGGTCCCGAGCCTCATAGCTTGGGGCCTCTAGGGGGAGGCAGGCTGGACCTCAGGGTCTCACCCTAGGGTGATTAGACTCCATCCATCCATCCATCCATCCATCCATCCATCCATCCATCCATCCATCCATCCATCCGTCAGTCCATCCATCCACCCACCCACCCATCCACCCATCCACCCATCCACCCATCCACCCATCCACCCATCCACCCATCCACCCACCCATCCATCCATCCATCCATCCATCCATCCATCCATCCATCCATCCGTCCGTCCGTCCATCCACCCACCCACCCATCCATCCACCCACCCATCCATCCACCCACCCATCCATCCATCCGTCCGTCCGTCCGTCTATCCATCCATCCATCCATCCATCCATCCATCCATCCATCCATCCACTCAGCCGTCCACCCATCCATCCATCCACCTACCCATCCATCCACCTGCCACTCATCCATCCATCCGTTCATCCCCTCCATTCATCTATCCATCTGTTAGCCAGTATTCAACACAACCTAACTATTCAGGAAGCTAAGCGTATGGGGGTAAACAAGACAAGCTCAGTCTCTGACCTCATGTAGATTAAAGTCTAATTAGCGAAGGCAACAACAAGGTTAACAAATAAATGAGCCAGACCCTCTTTGTGGTTATGCTGTGAAGCAAGTCAGCAGTACTGCCAGGCAGTCTCTTGGGCAGGTTGGGGAAGGCCCATTCTGGGTAGGGAGCCAGAAGGACTCTCGGAGGAAGCGCCTTTTGAGTTGAAACCTGAAGGTCAAGGAGGAATCAGCAAATGCAAAGGCACTGGGGTGAAAAGAACCTGAAGTGCAGGGTGGCAGGGGACGAGGAGGGCAGAGAAGACGATGTCAGGGAGGACCTGAGGCCTCGTGGAAGGACTTTGCATTTTCCACGCTTGCAGTCGGAGGAGACTGGAGGAGTGACAACATGGTCTGGTTCACTTGGCTACAGGAAAACAGACAGTAGGATGAATGGATGAGTTATGAGACCATTGCCTCCATCTTGGTGTTGTTTGGCGATGGTGCTTTGGGCTGGAGAGGAGGTGGAGAGGGAGGGGTGGGTGGATACGAGGTATGGGGTGAAGCTGGAGTGGACGGAACCTGCCGAGGCACTGGATGTGGGGATGAGGGACAGCAAGGGGGGCTCCCCACCTTCCCTTGGGTTTTGCAGGGAGGAGCCCCCAGAGGTGAGGGGGCTTCAGACCCAGTACCTGCCGGCACCTCTAGTGCACCCCCAAAGCTTCACAGGCAGCTTCTCATCCACTTGGAAGGAACGTGCCCACAAACAGCTCTGGGAAAGGGTCTCAGAAGGTGCGAGATTTCATTATTCCTCTCCCTTGGTGAGACCAATTTGCTCTTAGAGATTGAATTAGAAGGATGGCAAATCGTGCCCGTCCACCAGTTGAATATCCACTGTCCGTAGCTACTTATTTTCATGGCGTTCCGATATCATAGTCCAATTTTTATATCTTTTTAACTTGGTAATTGGAAATAGATACACACAGTTCAAAAATGCAAAGTGTGCACAAGTGCTACAGCGTGAAGAGTGCGGCTCCCTGTCGCCCTTAGCACGCAGCCCCCGTTTCTGTCCCCAGAGAGAACCTCCGTTACTGGTTTCCTGAGGGTCTTTCCAGAGATGGACTCTGAGTACAGAAGCATGTGTGCATATTATCTGAAGCCCTTTAAAGCCCTTGGTAATAGAGCATGCTAAGTTTTCGATCTGACTTTCCAACTAAGTCCCTGTGTGACTTTGGGCAACTTGCTGTCCCTCTCTGAGCTTCAGTCCCTGACCCACAACCAGGTTTGCAGAGTGGAGATCATGCTTCCTACTGGTGCCATGTCTCCAGCGGTGTTCATGTAAGAATGAATGAAAAAACATGTGTTTAGTGCTTGCAGCTCCCTCGAAGCATGGGCTATATAAATCCAGAGAGATGCGGAATTGTGAACGCGTGTGTGGGTAGCTGGCTTTCCTTTGAAACCCTAACTCTGTGTTCTGGAAGACTGCCTCAGTGTGTAGGTAGTAAGAACTGAATGGCAAGAAGCATTGATTTCCCCCATTCTTCCTCCACCATCATTTTATATTTTTTTATTATGCCTTAGACTCAAAAAAGAGGGATCAATCTCTGAGAACGAGCTCCGTCTGGATTCATAAGGAAACATACTCTTGTTTTTCTCTCTTAATTGATGACTGGGCCCAGCGGTTAGTCATGGAGCCCTCGGGGCAGCTCCTCTGTGGTAGGGAAAGAGGTGGTTTTGCTTTTTATTCAATAGATATCTGTGTTTTTAATTTTTACATATATGTATTTTAATTTTTTTAATTCTAATTTTTAATTTTTTTAATGATGTATTGCTTTCGTAATCTTGTGAAACCAAGGAAGAGAGGGTGGCCCTTTGGGCACAGAGTCAGAGGTCACCCCAACTGCGCATCCCCACTCTTCCGTCTCCCTCTCCCAGTGGGACCACTTGCGTACACATGGCCGCTGGGATCCAAGTCTCCATTGGCACCAGTCACAGCCCCAGGGAATGTGCCCCAGTCTGAGCTTGTTATGGTTTCCCCCCCCAAAAAAAACGCTCTTCTCTGCAGTCTGGTCCTCCCTCCTCCCTTTCTTCTCCCTTTCCTCCTCACTCAATTCATCACGAGGGTCTGAGGAGACCTGCCCCCTCCCCCCGACACCCTGCCGCCCCAGGTGGGGCCCCCTCAGCGCTGGTCCGCACTCTCTGTCCCCCGACCGCTGTCTGACTGCCCAGGAGACCCGCTCCGTAGTCACTCTCAGGCTAACATTTTCCCTCCCGTCACAGATTTTGGTCCAAGTGCTACGTGCATGTAATAAAGTAAGTCATTAATTTAACCAAACCACAAGGCAGGGCTGGGGAAGGAAGGAAAACTTTGTCTTTCCACCTCTCCCCAACCTCATCCACACAACCCCAGAAGGCAGAGGGACCACTTTAACTGTTTTTGTTTCATTCTTCAGATGGTTGCCTCCGTAACCCTCCGATCACCTCCTTAGGTGTTAATTTAACAACGTAAAGCACCGCTGATTCTTTGCCGTGAAAGAGGAAGCTTTCATCCGTCTACCACTTCTCTCCCCAGTTTTGAAGTTACTGTTGGTCTGCTGATTACCTTTAAGTGACATTCGCAAATTCCTCTCTTGCTTAATAAATTTTAGACAGTATCACTCGACCCTTTGTTATGTCCATATTTAAGCATTCTGTCTATAAGTTGGATTCGAAAGTTAAAAGCCGGCAGAAAACAGTACATTACGATGATGATGTAAACGTTTACATGAGGACCAAGAACGGGGCTAGGACTCCAGTTCCTCTGTATAGACCCATGAGAAGGGTCTTTCTAACATCACAGACCAGCGGATCCTTTCTTCTTCTACTCCATCAGTTGTTCAAAATCATGACAAATTTTAGCTTAGCGTTAGGGTCATGATGTTCACATTGCCTTTCTTCTTTTCTTGTGGGAGAAGAATTATGTCTTCTTTTTATGTCATCAAAATACCATCCTGTTTCTTATGTGTCCCTGGGACCCCTGCCACTCTCATCGGAGGCCTCTGGCTCTAGGCCCTAATGTGGAGCTCCCAGTGGACAGTTATCATTCTGAGAGTCCCCTTCCTTGAGCTACTGGATAAGAGAACTGTGTCTTTATCCTTGTTCTGCTGGGACACGTATTCAAGTAACAACCTCAGGAAAGGCCCCTGGAGTATAGACTCTCATATCTGAAAAGTCTCTGATTTTCAAACGTGCTCAGTTTTGTACAATTCCAGATTCAAAATGGTTATCCTGCTGAATGCTAAAGGCATCACCTCCCTTTCATCTCACCTTTCCTTGTTGCTGGTGACAAGTTACAGGGCGGATTCTTTGTTTCCTCCCTGGAACTTAGTAGGAACGTCATTGTAGTCATTGCATCTATTTTCCTCGCTGCTCTGAAATGCCCTGGTGATGGGCTTGGGTGTGAGTCTTATCTTTTTTTAGTTTTGTTTTGTTTTGTTTGTTTTGTTTTTTTTTCTTTCTGTGGTACACGGGCCTCTCGCTGTTGTGGCCTCTCCCGTTGCAGAGCACAGGCTCCAGACGCGCAGGCTCAGCAGCCATGGCTCACGGGCCCAGCCGCTGCGCGGCATGTGGGATCTTCCCGGACCGGGGCACGAACCCGTATCCCCTGCATCGGCAGGCGGACTCTCAACCACTGCGCCACCAGGGAAGCCCGTGAGTCTTATCTTTATCCATTATCTTCACTCTGGTGGAGGCTCCTTCAGACTGAAGCAGGTTCAGCTTTAAGAATATCCTTGTATCCTCCCCCTGAAAAACTCCCTCACTTCTCCGTCTCTGTCCTTCTGGATTTCCTGCGGGACCATCTGAGTCTGTTCCCCTTGTCCCTCATCCTTTCTCATGGTTTCTACCTCTCTGCCTTTCTGCTCTGTATTCTGGGAACTTCCTTCACCTTCTCACCTGTCCCTGTAAGTTATTATTCGGCGATCACATTGTGACGTGCCAGGAGCTCTTCCTTTCAGTGATGGGATAAGCTTCTAAGCCTTGAGAAAAGTGGTTTCTGGGTTTTGGCGGGGGCGGGGGGGTAAACCAGACAGTCTTGCACGGGCAGGTCTCTGCACACAGCTGCTCTCAAGGCAGAGCCCAAGCCGGTGTGTTTCCCTTCTGGAGTGCGCGCGCACAGAGGGGCGGGTGATGCGGTGGTGATGAGAGCAGGTCCTGGGGACGCTGGGTCCACGCTGGGTGGTGGAGAGCGGGGGCGCCCTCCGGTCAGGGAAGGGTGTGCGGTGCAAAGGGCTCAGACCCGCGTCCCCCAGCCTCACCTCACCAGCTCCGTGACACAGACAAGACCATTCACTCCGCTCCACCTGGCGTCGATCGGCCACAGGGATTTGAATAGATAGTTACTCAGGAAGCACAGCACAGGCCTGGCCCTTAGTATGCGTCCTGGGTGTGCTCTGGCTCCCAGCCCCTCAGGACAGCCGGGGGTTGCTGGCTTGGCGGCGTCAAGCGCTGGACCTGGGGGCTTTGGGTCCTCCTGGTGGCCCCAGATCCATGTGAGGGAGGGTTGCTCTGGCTGGGGAAACACTCAGACCCTCTACAGTGGCAGGAATGTCCTCTTGACCGGCCTGGGGAGCCAGCTCAGAAACTGCTCTGCAGGGGGTTGGGCAGCCCTGGGCCTCCCAGGTTGGGGGAGGGGTGCTTTCAGAGCTGCTGAGCCTGGCCGGCGAGGACCCCAGGGCCACCCTCCTCCAGGGCAGACAAGCTGAGGCTCTCAGGGGCCCAGGGCTCTCATCAGCCTTTTCAAGGAGGCTCTGGCCCCTTTTTTCTGGACCTCAAGGCCCCTGCCTGGGGGCCAGGGGGTGGGTCTCTCCCCACAAGGGAGGCGCGTGGCTCAGTGCTCCCTCAGGCCACATTTAGAACACGCCCAGGTGGCCAGTGGGTGTGTGGGCTGGGGGAGCGCAGGCGGATGGGGGGACGATGGAGAAAGGAGGAGCCGGGGGAGGCTGGGGTTCCGGCACACCTCCAGGCTGGACCCCACGGGGATGGAGCAGGTGAGGACCACGTGTCATAGAACCTCCCAGCCCCCAGAGCACCGGCCGGAGAACCCGGCTGGTTCTCCCTAACGTTTAACACGGTCACTGCCGCCAAAGCAGCCTCTGCCTCTGCACACCTCCTCCCCGACCGCCTGGCCTCTCCCTGCCCCCGTCCTGTCTCCGCCCTGGTTTGTAGCTTTTGCCAGTGCCCATAGTGTGAATCTTCCCGCCGTGGCTGATTTCAAGCTGCCCACGTGAGGTCACCAGATGCAGAGACAGCCCTGCGAGCCGGCAGGAGCCCCCACTGCCTCCCCTGGCCAATGTCCACATCCCTCCAACCCCCGCGGCCCTGGCTCAGGGTCTGAGGCAGGGCCAGCCCTCAAATATGTGACCAGGTGAACGAATCTGAAATCCTGGGGGCAGCTTCAAGCCCAAGCCAACCGGCTCAGATGCCAGGGTCCCAGTCCCAGCTCTGACACTGGCCACCTGCCTGGGCCTCAGTTTCCCCACCTGTAAAATGGCTACATCATCCCAATGTCTCTACTGGCTATAGACTCTACACTCTGCCCGAAACTGCTGTCACCACCAGCCGATGGGCACCTGTGAGTAAACCTCCTGGGAACTGCAGACCCTGAGATGCAGGCACAGGCAGCCAGTGGGGACGCCAGGCCAAGGAGGAGATGAGGAGGTTGGTTCTCACAGTGGCACCCAGTAGGCCCTTGGGAGATGCCCGTGCTGAATCCCCACTTCTGGCCAAGGCCTGGAGCTTCAGGCCCTCCTCCAAGAAGCAGTAGGGTCTTTGGTGTCTGACTTGGCAGGAGCCAGGGGGAGAGGCAAGGAGACCCCCGTCACCTGAGCCAGGGGGGAGCGGGGGAGCTGCTCTGCCTTTGCCCCTTCCGTCCTGCACCTGCTACGTCTGTCTCCTCCGGGACAGGACCGGGGCTGACTCTGACTTGTCACCTTTTCCCTGGTATCTGTCGTAGGGCTTGGCAAGTGCTCAACCCTCAGAGGATGGGAAGTGGGGGTGAAAGTGGGTGCAGGGGATGTGGGGACAGGAAGGGAATGGATGATGGATGGATGGATGATAGATGGACAGATGATGGAAGAGTGAGTGAATGGGTGGATGGGTGGATGGATGGGTGGATGGATGGGTGAATGAACAGATGGATGACTAGATGAGTAGATGGGTGGATAGATGAATGGGATGGAGGTGGATGGGTGGGTGGATGGATGGATGGGTGGATGGATGATAGATGGACAGATGATGGAAGGGTGAGTGAATGGGTGGATGGGTGAGCAGATGGGTGGATGGATGGGTGAATGAATAAATGGATGAATAGATGAGTAGATGGGTGGGTAGATGAATGGATGGATGGGTGGGTGGATGGATGATGGGTGGGTAGATGGATCACTGATGGATGGGTGGTTGGATGATAGATGGGTGGGTAGATGAATGGATGGATGGGTGGGTGGATGGATGATGGGTGGGTAGATAGATCACTGATGGATGGGTGGTTGGATGATAGATCGGTGGGTGGATGGATGGGTGAATGAATAGATGGATGAATAGATGAGTGGATGGGTGGATAGCTGAATGGATGGATGGGTGGGTGGATGGATGGATGGATGGGTGGTTGGATGGACGGGTGGATGGATGATGGATGGACAGATGATGGATGAGTGAGTGGATGGATGGATGAGTGAACGGGTGGATGGATGATGGGTGAGCAGATGGGTGGATGGATGGGTGAATGAATAGATGGATGAATAGATGAGTAGATGGGTAGACAGATGATTGGGATGGAGGTGGATGGATGGATGGATGGGTGGATGGATGAGGGGTGGGTAGATGGATCACTGATGGATGGGTGGTTGGATGATAGATCAGTGGGTGGATGGATGGGTGAAGGAATAGATGGATGAATAGATGAGTGGATGGGTGGACAGCTGAATGGATGGATGGGTGGGTGGATGGGTGGATGATGGGTGGATAGATGATGGATGAGTGAGTGGATGGATGGATGAGTGAATGGGTGGATGGATGATGGGTGAGCAGATGGGTGGATGGATAGATGGATGAATAGATGAGTGGATGGGTGGATAGCTGAATGGATGGAGATGGTTGGATGGATGGGTGGGTGGATGGTTGGGTGGGTGGATGGAGGAGATGGATGGGCGGATGCCTGAGTGAGTGGGTTGGTGGGCAAGTAGATGGAAGGAAGGCAGGCAAGCCAGGGCTCTGGCCTCCTCATGTAGAGCATAGGCATTTCCGAAGCAGACATGGCCAGGTAGCAGACGGCAGCCACTGGCCTCTCCCTGGTAGCCAGTCAACCCCAAGTCCTGTCAATTCCCCAGGCTGGGCCTCCTCCCCCATCGCTGCAGCCTGGGCCAGATTCAGATTCGCCCCTCCCCCAGCTCTCACCTGGACTGGGCTTCAGTTCTCTGACTCATCTCCCGGCTACCAGCAGCTTTGTCCCCCTCACAGTCTACCCACTCGAGTGGTGTTTCTGAAATGAGAGTTTCCTGCACGCGTACAACCTGCACTGGACGCAGTACGTTCGGCACCTCTGTGTGTCGTGTAAGGACCTCTCCTCCACCCGCAGGCCCCTCTGCTCCCTCCGTGGTACTCCGTGCCTTTGCCCTGGCTGGCTCTGCTTCCCGACACACACTCACCCCGGCCCCAGCCTAAGTCGTCCTCCACAGATCCCCTCCCCGACCTTCATCAGATTTACTGCAGTGCCAGCACTGGGGCCCCCACAGCATCGAGCACCTGCCGTGTGCAGAGCACTTGCCCTGCATCCTTGGTCCTCACGCAGTTGTGGAAACTGAGGCTTGCTCATTGCGAGCACCCCAATTTCACACCCTCTTCTCAGCACCTCACCCCACCTCACCCCACGGGAACGTCCGTGTCCTGTTCTGTGCAGATGAGGAAACCCACAGCGGGGCAGCCAGGTGCGCTCAGCCCCAGCCTTATGAGGATTCCAGGGACTTTCTCCTTTAGCTCCACCTTATGCCCATTTCTGATATATTATGTTCTGCGAGGGCCCTTTCTTCCCTGTGTCTTCAAGAGTCATTCCAGTGGGGCGTGCCAGCCTCACAGGCATGGTTTCCTTTAGGGGTGATGAACTGGAGCTGCACAGAGCTGGTGGAGGCACAGCATGGTAAACGCACTAACTTCCTCCTGTTCGCTTCACGGTGGTTAATTTCACGTTTCGTCGATTGCACTTCCGTTAATTTCACGTTTTGTCCATTGCACTTCCATGTTTTTGAACAGAACATAATCTAGCTTTGTCTAAAGGTCGGCTTAGTCCAAGGAGCAGGCAGGCAGGACCGGCCCCAGGCAGGGAAGCGAAGGGCTGGGTCCCGGCGCGTAGGGAGAGGAAAGGGGCAGCTGCCGTCTGCCCTCCAGGGCAGAAGGACACCTGTCTCAGCCCCCAGGACACTGGCCCACATGCAGCCACCCGGGGCCTGCAGGAAGGCGTGGCCTAGAAGCCCTGCTGCCTTCTCTCCCCGGGAGGTGGGTTACACCGCCTGCAGCCCCAGGATGTCTGCGCACTCTGGGTGGCTGCCAGCCTGCAAGCAGGGCTTTGCAGATTCCCGTCCGGCTCCGCTAATCAAGGTCCAAGTGGCCGGAAGCCTGGCGTGGCCGATGGCGCCACTGTGTCCCCGGTCCCTGGCCTGGAGTTGGCCCTGCGGAGCCCAGGCTCTTTGTGGACGAGCAGGGGCTGGAGGATGAGCAAAGGGGGCCCGGGGGGCGGTGGGGAAGTGAGCTCTACGGAAGGGTTCCGGCTGGAGATCGGGAGGTTCTTCTGTTCCCAAAGTGTGGGCTCTTCTCACAAATCCCCTTTTTCGCCCAAGCCTCTGGGGACTCTCAGGTGGGAAGGCGGGGGCCCCCTGGCAGCACCGCCTGGGGACGTGGCTGGGATTGAGGTCAGGGATCTGAGTCGGGTACCGAGAAAATGTTAGGGTCTCCACCCAGGAAACGCACAAATGCTTTACCTCTCCCCTATTCTCTTCTCGTCTGTGTGCTTAGAGCTTCTCTGTCCTGATGGGGACCCTGGGGCAGAGAGGCATGTGATCTATTGGAAGTGCCGCAGCCATGGGCCCTCCTCCACTGGAAGGACAGGGAGGGCACCTGTGCGTCCTGCCGGGCGCGGCGCAGGGGCAGGGTGTGCCTGTGTCCTGCCCCAGTGTTCCTGCCATGGCCTGCACTTCCCGATGGGGAGAGCGTGAGGGAATGAGCGACGTTGTCTTAGGAAACCAGGGAGTGGGTCGCTGAACGTGCATGGTGTCAGGCTCTGGGGGCCATTTCCCACATCTCAGGGTGATGAATGGATGAGGCGATGGGTTGATGAAGACCCTTGGGAGGGGGACGTGGATACAGAGAAGGGGGGAGCGCAGCGGGGACCCAGCACTTCGTCCATCTCTTGTTATGAGTTCATGGAGAAAACATGCATCATATGTGCAGAGATTCTGTTTGATGTAATTGGCGTGTGTGGTCAGCTGTATAACGGCCCCCAAAGACGTCTGTGTCAAGTCCCCAACACCTGTGCATGTCACCTTATATGGCAGAAAACGGAGGTCTTTGCAGATGTGGTTAAGAATGTCAAGATGGGGACATTATCTGGGATTATCTGCGGGGGGTGGGGGTGGGGCTAAATGTCATCACAGGTGTCCTTATAAGTGGGAGCCGAGGGGGATTTGACTACAGACAAGGAGGAGACCACGTGATGACAGACAGAGGCTGGAGGGACGTGGCCATAGGCCCAGGGATGCCTGGAGCCCCCAGGAGCTGGAAGAGGCAGGAAGGACCCTCCTCTAGGACCCCTGGAGGGAGCCGTCCCAGCTGATGCCTTGGTTTTGGCCTGGTGACAACTGACAGTGAACTTCTGCCTCCAGAACTGTGAGAAATTTAGCTTCCTCTGTTTGAAGCCAGCCAGTGTGCTGTCACTGGTCGCAGCAGCCCCAGGACACTCACACAGGGTCAACAGGAGGTGACACGTTTTGCAGAAACAACGGAAAGTGGGTGCTGGTCGGCAGGGGGAGGGCAGGCCGCTGCATTAAACAGAGACACCGGGTGGACCCTGCTGAGAAGGTGCGGGTGGACCAAAGACGTGGGGAAGGTTGGAGAGAGGGGTGAGGGGAGCAGCGGAAGAGAGACCCTGGGGCCGGGAGCGAAGCCTGTGCCACCACCTCCCAGGGCGAACCCTCTCCTCTGAGTTCCCGCTGTTTCACCTCAGACGCGTCACCATCTGTACCTCCATTTCCTCACCTGTGGGGTGATCCCTGACCCCTAGGCATAGGGACACTACCTGCTCTCTCCTGCCGTTTAGGGCATGGGCCCCAGGGTACCCAGAAGCCTCCTCCTGGCAGGTAGCTGGGGCCCTTCCGGTCTGGGGAGTACAGCAGTGTCACCATCCTGGACGCGCCTCGCTGTGCCCTTGAGGACGTCTTTCTATCTGGTCAGTCCCTAAAAGCATTTGCTGGGTCAGATGCACTCCCAAGCCCTCCCCCTGGGGCTCACTGGCACTCTGGCCGATGGCACGGGGCCCCCGTTTCTGTCACAGGGAAAAAGCAGCTCCCTCCGACCTGGAGAAAGCCCCCCTCACCCCAGGTGGGTTCCCTGCAGGTTTCAGCCTAAACAAGTCCAGCTCCTGTTCTTATAAAACCAAGGTGGTTCAGCCATCAGCATCCTCGCGCGACCAGCGCAGAATCCCATGTGTTCAGGACATCGCGAGGGGGTTTCTGCTACTGGAACCAAGAGCGCCAACTGATAGACCAAGAAAGGATGGATTTTCTCTGAGGGGCACTGGGGGCTCCCTGCCCCGACCCCGGGTCACGGCGTTGGCAGGCTGGGCTGGATCCACTACTTGAACGAAACGGACTGAGCAGGTAGGAAACTGAACGATCTGGGAACCCGGCATGCTCCAAGTTCACTGCTCCCCCCCCGCGAAAACGGGGTGCATCCCCGCCCCCCCCGGCAAGGCAGGGGGCGCCCAGGGCTGGCGGTGGATCCAGTTTCCCGGAGGAGCTGGGGTGGATGCCCGGCGATGTGCGCCTCTCGGCCTTCATGGAGATGATTCCCCAGGGGACCTGAGTTCCATCTTTATCTCATTAGTTTCTGTGCTGGGAATCTGATGGACTCTGTAACCTTGCAAGCTGAGGTGCCCGCCAGCCCCAGCTGAAATTCATCGGCGTCGCGTGCGGGATTAGAGCTGGGTCTCACAGTTTTCTGCCGAATTCTCCTCCTCCGGGGACCTGGAAACACGGAGGAACACTTCCACGCGCGAGCTGTTCTCGGGCACTCTCCGGGGTGACCCTACGCCACGGAGCAGGGGCCCCTGAGACGCCCATGTCACCGCCCAGCTCTCTTACCAGTCAGGGCACTTGACAGCAGAGCCCCCAGGAAATGGCATGTTTGCTGTTTCTGTGGGTAACTGCATGTGATCTAATTACTGACCTGGCTTTGTTCCTCCAACCCCGGGAGAGCGTGGCTTACAAGGAAAGAATGCGTGAATGTGTCCGCCGCGGTACTGTCTGCCTGCTCCCATGCCGGTGCCCGTGCCCCGACCTGCTTCTCCCCCCACCCCAGCATCTCCCCAGGCAGGGCCTGGGACGTGATGAGTCAGCCCCAGATCGGCGAGGTTAACTGGAAACACCCCCAGCCTGCATGGCAAGCCGGGTCTGTCTCGCCGTCTCTCCACCGCGGGGAGGGGCAGCTTAGGTGGTGTGGTGGTCCGAGTCGTGGCCCCCCAGAGACGCTGCGTCCTGATCTCTGGCACATGTCTATGTCACATGGCCACGGAGAATTAAATTTGCACGTGAGACCTTGTCAGCGTGTCAGCTGACCTCAAGATTGGAACATGATACTGGAGCATCTGGGTGGGCCCCGTGTTGATTGCAGGGTCCTTAGTAGAGGGGGGAAGGAGGGTCAGGAGTAGAGGGAGGGAGGAGATATGACAGAAGAGCAGAGGGTGCAGTGATGGAGGAAGGGGCCACGAGCCAAGGGGTACAGGTGGCCTCTAGAAACGAAAGGGCGAGAAACAGATTCTCCCCTGGGGCCTCCGGGAGGACCTAGCCCTGCCGCACCCTGATGTTAGCCCCGTGAGACCTGCGACCTCCAGCGGTGTAAGAATAAATCTGCGTTGTGGACGCCACCGAGCTTGTGTTAAGTTGTTCCAGAAGCGACAGAAACTAACACAGTTTGTGAGCAGTGAGAACAGACCCTGGCACAGGCCGTTCTGATCCCTGTTCGCCGTAAGCACATTGCTGCCCGGGACAGGGAGAGAGGGCCCCGCTCTACAGATGGGGAGACGGAGGCTGCAAGGGTTCCGGCCACTTGCCCAAGGCCAGGAAGGGACTCGGGACCCCGGCTTCTGTCCCAGATGGTTCCCACCGCACCCCCTCCCTCGCTCATAGGCCTCCTTGGGACCCCCTGTCATCCCAGAGGCTTGCAGGACAGGAGATGAGGTCTGGGCTCGTGTGCCCACTGGGAAAATCCACAGGGTCCCCCGGCTCTGAGGCTGTGCTAGGGCCACCCAGGAGGAGGGTAGGCGTTTGCTGCCGCAGAGGCCCCGGCCAGAGCCCACCTGCATCCGGGAACGAAGGCGCTGGCCGGGAGCACGGTGCACAGGGCAGGGCCGGGCCACGGAGGCCGGACTCACACAGCACCTGGAGGAAGGCCACCTTGACCAGTGTGGCATCAGGACGGCACCCGGCCTGCTTCTCACTTGCCTTCTCCGTGCTGCTCCCCCAGGGAGCCGGCCACCCCTGGTCAGGGTGCTGGCTGTCCCGGGAGCCTCGGAAGACCGCGGGGCCCCGAGGGACCCATCCCGGCCCCGGCACCTGCGCAGAGGTTTCTGCAGACAGAGCGCAGAGCCGTCGTTCACCGCCTGAGCCCACAGCATCCTCTCCGGACAGCCTGTGCGGCCATGTCACTCCACAGGTCACTCCTCGAATGAGTGACCTGGGCTGCCCTGCAGGCGCCCGCACACTGGGCAGCTTAGACCAACACAGATCTGTCCTCCCCCAGTTCTGGAGGTCAGAAGCCTGAGATCAAGGTGTGGGCGGGGCCCTGCTCCTTCCTGCCTCTTCCAGCTTCTGGGGCCCCGGCTGTCCCTGGGCCTGTGGCCGCGTCGCTCCAGTCTGTGCCTGGTCTTCATGTCGCTTTCTCCTCTTCCCTCTCTGTCTCCCCTCTCATGAGGGCGCCTCTCACTGGGTTCAGGGCCCCCCAGATTCAGAACGATCTCTCCTCCATCCTTACCTTAATTACTTCTGCAAAGACCCTGTTTCCTAATAAGTCACATTCCGAGTTCAGGGTGGACATGAATTTGGGGGGAACGCTCTCCAGCCACTGTACGTATGTCTTCCCTCGGGCATACCAGCGCCCCCAACGAGTGCCCAGGACTGACACCCGCCTGCCGCCACCCTCTGTGCACCCCCAGAGGCAGAACTCACACCCTGGGTGGGCCCTGGGGGCTTGGAAATGGCTCACCCTGCGTGTTGGCACGTGGGCCACCAGGAGCCTATAGGGCGCTGGGGTGGGTGGCAGGCAGTGGGCGAGGAAAGGTCTGGGCCAGGCCTGGGCTCTGACGGGGGACTCAGGTCACACACAGAAGCCACCTGGTGCCCACTGTGCATGGAGACACCCCAGGCTTTGGGGAGGGCGGGGCCAGCAGGAAGGATGGCACCCTGCCCTCCCCTCCCCAGGCCCCATCCAGGGGGGTCCTCCAGGGACGTGGGGAGAGGAAGGGAGGTCGTTTCAGACTGTTGTCGATCTGGTGGAGTGAAGGGAACAGGCTGACGGCATGGGGCAGGCGGCTGGAAGGGGCAGGGAGGTGTTTCAAGGGAGGTCACCTGAAGGGCAGACCCGCAGGGGGGACTGGGGGCCCGTCGTTCCCGACTCCCTCGCTGCTCCAGGGCTGAGGCTCTGGTCCTCACCCAGCTCGGGCACAGCGCCCTTTGTGTTAGTTGTGGGGAGACAGGACGTGGGTCCCAGGCCCCCGAGTTCTGCAGGGCCTGGAGGAACTGGCCCAGACAGCGCACACCCCAAAAGGATGCCGAGGGCCGGGGAGGAGCTCTGTGGTCTCCCTCCGCCGGCCAAGGGGGCTCTGCAGCCCAGCACCTCCTCTGGATGCCCAGCTCCGCCCCCCGGGCAGCTGTATGACCTTGAGCTTTGGATCAGCTGGGATGCCTAGGGAGTCTGTGCTATGGTTAGCGGGAAATTAGTCTTGGCTAAGACCAAGGAAGCCACTTTTATTTCGCTCTCAGCTCTCTGAACTGAGTCCATTTGAGACAAGGGGCTGTCACCAAATCTTCCTGGGAAGACTGAAGTTTGTGCAGAACTCCAGGTCTGTGTCACCAGGGCTCCTGAATCCTCACTGCCAGCAATCAGCCGGCAAAGGAGAGGGTCTGGAGGACTCTTGCCCGGCCCAGAACATAACTTGAAGGATTTATCAGGAAGTCTTAGCATCCTGAAATCTGGGCATGGTCCGTATCCTCTCATCTATAACCATCCTCCCCTCCCTCCCTCTCCAACCTCTAGATGTCCATTAGGAAAGCTTTTATTATTTGCAAATAATCAAAACCCCACTAATGGTGTCTGAGGCCACCATGGTGAGCCTGGAGGAAGGCATGTCCAGGGTTTGTCCCGTGGGTCAGTGGCGTCTCTGTAAGCTTCTTGGCCTTTCCCTCATGGCCCCAAGACGGCGGCCACAGCTCCGCATATCATGTCCTTAGAGCAAATCTTATGCAAGAATATAGGGGAATAAAGCACCAGGAAGCACTCCTGATCTCTCTCCCCCCAAGTAAAATACTTCCAAGAGGGCCCCCCAGACGCTCACCCTCAGGCCTCATTGGCCAAAACCGTGTCCAGTGACCACCCCTAATTGCAGGGGAGGCTGGGAAAGCAAGGATCTGACTTTTCCAGCCTTGGTAGTGGAAAGCAGGCCGGGGGAAGGAGCTGGGTGTGTGAGAGGGCCAAGGCTCCCGGCCGCGCCTGGAAGTGGTGGCTTTTGGCGGGTTTTGAAAGATGAATAGGACTTCGGCATATAGCGATAGCGAGCCTACGGAGCGTGTTCCAGGCAGAAGTAAAAAAATGAGCACAGGAGCGGTGCACCTGTCAGCCAGGAAGACCTCACCTGGCAGATGGCCCATTCGTTGCAACAGGGAGTCGTAAGGCGCGCACTTTCAGAACCACACATGCTATTTCAACGGCAAACCTTCACACAGAAGGGTTGGTTTCTGCACCGTTTTAGGTGTCGGGCCTCTGCTTTTAGCTCTGCTCACCCCACTGTGTTCTTCCTTGCTTGCATTCGCCGTGGCACACCATTTCCGGTTCTATTTCAATGTGGAGCAGGATGTACCGGCAGAAGCTTCTTGGGGGACCCCCAGGGGCTCTCCAGGGAGCTCGGGGATTGACAGGAAGTCACAGATGCCTTCTTCAGAATGTGCTACCGGAACCGGCCCTCTGCCACCCCGACAGGTCCTTCCCCACCTGGCCAGTGACCCCCAGCTGTTCAGTGTCACGCAGTCCTAGGTCATGGCGCCAGCCCCAGACAGCACGGCTTTGCCTCCAGCTGTGTGTCTTCATGCAAATCACTCAACCTCTCTGTGCCTCAGTTGCTTCATCCAGAGAGTGGGAGTAACAACAGTACCTCCTTCACGGGGTCATCTTGAGGATTCAGTGAATTTAACACAGGAAGCGCTTAGAACCCTGCCTAGTGACCAAAAGTGCTCAAAGACTGTGCATAATAATTATAACGTCTACTATTATTACTTCTCCATTATAACCAGGTAAGCCAGAATCCAGACCTCCTCCCACTTTGAGCCAACTAAGCACACAAAAACCCAGACACAGTCAGGGGGGAGGGCGTCTCTTTGTGTTTCAGAAAGGACTCTCCGTACGATCCTCTGAACCTTGCTAGCGCACCTCACAGATGACCCCATTTCTAAAAAGTTTTTTTTTTCTTTTCAGAGGAAAAGCTCAGATATATCCAACCTGGCACCTGTGTGCGGTCGTATAAATGTTGCTTGCATAGGAGGATTAAGACTTTCTTAGCTTTTATTATATGTAGGTCCCTGTGGGTTACCTTGAGGCACTCATATACATGTATTATTTGTGTCAGTTCAAGTGTCTTCAGGACATTTAGAACATGTCTTTATAACCCACGGCCCACGGGCCCAATCCGGCCCACCGCTTGTTTTTGTAAATAAAGTTTTATTGGAACATAGCTCCGCCCAGTCATTTACATAGTGTCGTGGCTGCCTTTCAGCCACAACTAGCAGAATGAGTAGTTACAACAGGGACTCTGTGTCCCAGCAAACCTGAAATGTTTACTCTCCGGCCCTTCACAGAAAGAAGGCCAACCCCTGATCTAGAACGTTTGCCAAGCTCCTTTCACAGGGCTCCATCCACCTGGAAGTGTGTCTCCTTCACCCTTTGAGTGACTTTTAGAACTTCCCCTTCAGTGGAGGCAGTCTCTCATCTAAGCCTCAGCACTTGGAACAAGAATAAAATGTTCCCATGGAAGGAGGTTGGTGTTCTGGGGTGGACAGGAGCGGTGGCCGGGCTCTCCCCTCCAGCTGGGGCCTGGCCTGGGGTTCTTGTATCCTCTCAGCTTAGAGGTCAGAGCCATCCTGGGCAGGTGAGCTTGGCAGGGGAACTGTGGGGTCAGGGTGAGCCCTCCATGCCCCTCACCCCACCCAGGTTCCACCTCCTGTCCAAAGCCAGGGTCCCCGAGTGACACCCCCGCGCAGTCTGATTCAGTGGCTTTATAGCTGTGGATAATGCCCACCTCCCCCAGAGGGACTCGGGAACTGGCCTCGCCAGCTGAGCCCAGTGTCTGTCCGCCAGCCCACTCAGCGTGGTCTTTGGGGGCAAACTCGAGACCGACAGATGGGGCGGCCTGGCCTGTCGTTTTGATCACCAAAGGAAGAAAAGTCACGGCAGCCCCTTCCCGGACCCCCAGCAAAATGCCAGGAACTTGTCCTGCTCCCCTAGTTTTGGTTTCTTTGTGTGTGTCTGTATTTCGCTTGTTTTCTTTAAAGAACGTTCAGTTCAGAGTCAAAGGCCAAGGTTGATGAGTTGGCCCTGCCCCCTGGCCAAGCCACGTGGCCCTGGGCAAACCCTTCCCCCACCAGCTTCACGGACTCTCACGAGAATGATCCCACCCGCCTGGAGGGTGGGAAGGGTCTTGGGGGAGGTAGTGTGGGAAAGCGGCTTAGACAGGGCTGCGGGCACCGTGCTCCCCGCTGAAGGCGGCCGAACAGGAGGGCGACCATCTCTTCCTGGTTTGCCTGGGACCAGCCTGGTTTTAAAACTGAAAGCGCCGTGTCTCAGGAAACGCCTCGGGCCCGGGTAGCCCAGGACATGGGTCACTCCATCTGCATCACAGGCCGCACACAAGAGTCCCGGGCTTAGGTTTCATTTGTTGAGTCAGTGAGCATCATTTAAGTACCTACCGGAATGTTCTGACCCCAAGCCCAGAGTGTGTGTGTGGACGGGATCCTGTCCGGGGTCCCATTGCCAGCCTTTGCCAGAGCCAGGACGAGAAAGCGGGGCGTCTAGAAGTGAGGTGGGCAGGGCCAGGCCCCGCCCTGGGGGCACCCACACGCTGCTGGGAGAATCAGACTGTAAACAAATAAATCACAATTTCAAATTCAGTAAGTGAGAAGACAGTTATAAAGCAGAGGGAAGGGCAGAGCATCGGGACCATGGAGGGTGCGTCTGGGCAGGAAGGAGGGCGCCTCCGCAAAGTGACCTCGGGACGTGGCCAGTGACGGGAGTCTGGCTCCTGAGGGCCTGCAGCAGCGTTCCAGGCGGAGCGCAGGCACCGCAGTGGAGGTGGGCTTGACCCGGTGGCGGCCGCGTGGCTGGAACACGGAGCTCGAGGAAGAGGACCGGGCAGATCACACAGGGTCTTCGCCGTGGGGGGGAATTCGGATTTTTACCCGATTCCGATGAGCAGCTGTCGGAGTATTTTAAGTGAGAAAGATATGATCTGGTTTCAGGTTTTTATAATAAAGAGTGAATTCAAGGGGAGACTGGTCAGGAAGCTTTTGTGGTCCTCACGTGAAAAGATGGGGCCCTGGAATACGGGGAGTTCAGGACAGGTGTGCAAACGCCGGCTCTGTCTTGGCGCTCCTGCGGATGACACGTACCGACAGGTTAGGTGGGAACAGAGGCTTCAGGAAGACTCCCCGGGTTGGGACCGGCACCTGGGCATTCTGCGTCCCACTTGCATGGGTACCAAGGCTCTTTTCCTCTGGCCCTGGAACCTGGAGCATCTTTTCCCCGGTTGCTGGGGGGCCCCGTCCTGCGAGGCTGAGCTCCCTGCTTTTCCGGTGACATGGGACGGCACGTTGCTCATGACGGCAGCACGCGGCGTCTACATGGGCAGAGCCCTGGGGGCTCCTGCCACTTTGAAAGCACAGGGAGGTCCCTGGGCATCCCTCCCTCACGGGCCCCCTGCCTCCTGGCTTTCTGACTCACAGGAGTGTCCTGCTCTAAATAAACACACGTGAAGGATGTCCAGGCACACCTCACTTTACTGCACTTTGCTTCATGGTGTATTTTTCACAAATTGAAGGTTTGTGGCAACTCTGTGTCCAGCAAGTCTGTTGGCGCCATTTTTCCAACATCTCGCTTGGTGTCTCTGCATCACATTTTGGTAATTCTCACATTTCAAACGTTTTCATTGTTATTATATTTGCTACGGTGATCTGTGATCAATGATCTTTCGTGTTACTGTTGCAAAAAGACTGCATCTCACTAAAGGTTCAGATGATGGTTAATATTTCTTAGCCATAAAGTTTTTTTTTTTCTATTTTTATTTTTTTGGCTGTGTTGGGTCTTTGTTGCTGCACGTGGGCTTTCTCTACTAGCAGAGAGCGGGGGCTACTCTTCGCTGCGGTGTGTGGGCTTCTCATTGCGGTGGCTTCTCTTGTTATGGAGCACGGGCTCAGTAGTTGTGGTGCATGGGCTTAGTTGCTCCGCAGCATGTGGGATCTTCCCAGACCAGGGGTCAAATCCGTGTCCCCCGCATTGGCAGGCGGATTCTTAACCTCCGCGCCACCAGGGAAGTCCAGCCATAAAGTGTTTTTTAATTAACGTATGCACATTATTATCGTAGACATAATGCTTTTACACACTTAATAGACTGCAGTGTAGTGTAAACATCACTTTTATATGCCCTGGGAAACCAGAAAACTCGTGTGACTCGCTCTGTTTCCATATTCCCTTTATTTCCGTGATCTGGAACTGAACCCCCAATATCTGCAAGGTCTGCCTGCACCTTTATAAGGAAGGAAGCCTTGGGGGTGCCCTGCTGACGTCACCAGCAGATTCTTTTACGTAGGGAGCATGTATAAATATTTCAGTTTACATTTAACGTTTTCAGAATGAATGCATAAGATACACTCTCACTAGCTGATAAAGTCTGCCACCCTCTGCTGTGTGTCACACCCTGTGCTGTGGACTGACTTTTTTTTTTTTATTGGAGTATAGTTGATTTACAATGTTGTGTTAGTTTCAGGCGTACAGCAAAGTGATATATATATATATATATATTCTTTTTCAAATTCTTTTCAATTATAGGTTATTACAAGATATTGAATGTAGTTCCCTGTGCTATACCGTAGGTCCTTGTTGGTTATCTATTTTATATATAGTAGTGTGTATCTGTTAGTTCCAAACTCCTAATTTCTTTTTTATTTACCCCATTTCTTATCTCATTGTGATGTTTCAAGGCTGCGGTTGCCATCCATATTTTGACATCCAAGGTCACAGAGCTGGTTTGGTCAAACCGGGACCCCCCACCCGGGTCCTTCCGCTTCTAAGTGGCTGGTTTCCCTTTCCGATCACACTTCCGTGCATCTCCTCGGGGAGCGATGGTCACACCTCCTGTCATTATTCCGGAGGCATCTAAGCTGTGTCTTTGTCGTCTACGTTCTTGGCAGGTAACACAGCCTGCTTTGCTTAGGAAATGCTCTGGGGTGATTTATTACAAAGTGATGAGACAATTTAATTTGAATCAAGTTCTTTGCACATTATTGCTTCTGTTGGGAAAAACTTGTAATTGTTTATCACGTTAGTGATGAGCAGGGAGATGCCGTGATCGTGGCAGGCGGGGCGTGTTCAGAATCGCCTGTTGGAGAAACGGCTCCCGTAAGAGCGCGTCTCCGCGGATTGGGTGGGTGCGCTCCGTGGGGACAGCCCGTCATCCTCACCCGTGAGATTGAGATGATGCCGCTTCACGGGCAAGGCCTCCAGGAGCCAGGAGCCGTGTCACTGGGGGATGAATTGGCCACATTCGTCATCTCCCGCGCGTGACACAGAGCAGCCTTGCGCAGTCCGCCTCCCTGAGCACCGAGGTGGCGTGGGCTTCCCATCCCCTGGGAATTAGGGCTGCCTCCTGCTCGTGAGGGGTGGGGAGGGCTAGAGGGCAACACCAAGCGTTCCCCCGACCGGGATGCAGGAAGCAGGATTCAGGGAGCAGCAGCGTGTGTGGCTGCGAGCTGAGAGGTGCCCCACCGGTAGTGAGTGTTGGCGGCGAGGGACAGATGACTTGGGGAACCCCTCCCGCTCGCTCATGGCCCACCAGCCCTTCCCAAGGAGCGGACCTGGCCCTGCCCTCTGTGGAGCGGCCCTCTGTGCCACTCCGCAGCCAGCGCCGCCGTGGTGAGCTGGGCCGCCTGCCCACACCTGGCATCTCTGCCCAGCTGGGACACCTGTTGAGGCCCCTGGCATCCCCCTTGGAAGAGCCGACGGGCTCTCTGTGTAGCCTCATCCTTCCTGACTGGCAGAGCCCGGAAGTTTCTAGGACAGCCGCTGCCATTCGCCGTCCCTATAGGCCCCTCTTTCTAACAGCGTCCCGGTTCCCACCTCCATCGGGCTCTGTCACCGAAATGCGTTTCCATGGGGAGTGACGCACACGCGGCTTCTCTGGGGCTCCGTTTCCCTGCCCTAGAGAAGGCGAGATCCCCCCCACAAGTGCTCTGGGAGGAGCACTCAGAGGTGGTACATGTGCCCGCCTCTCCTCCAGGATCTTCCCCGGGTGTCCCCAGGCTGCCCACGTGGCCTCCGCTGCTTTAGAAAGACCCCCCTGGGGCCCTGCACCCTGAGTTCCGGCCGCCCCAGCCCAGATCTAATCAGCTGTGTTCATCACGCCCACAGCCTGCATTCAATATACCTTCTTACCACACACACAATAGTTCTGAAATGATTTTGGTAATTTTGCCTCTGGACCCGTATGCCTGTGAGTAGCTCGGTGCAGGAAGACCCCCAGCGGCTTCTGTGATTTCTTTGCCTTGAGCCACGTACCCACGAAGTGTCTCCAAGTGAGAAAATCTGACTCGCAGGTAGTTTTCACGTGCAAGGGTGCGTGATGGACACAGAATTCAGCCAGTAATGAAGTTGACCCCGTGTTCAATTTCAGAGACACTTAATTAAACACAGGCTAATTTCCATGTTGTTTGCTCTTTGGAATTTGGAGCCAGTGGATTTGCTTTTCCAGCTTGCAAACATGTTTGTGGGGTCCCCAAAGCTTTGAGGCACTGGGGGCTGGGTTGTAGGGCCCAGTTGCCGAGACAGCCCTGCTGCCTGTGCCCGGCAGTCCACGGCGCCCTTTCCGCATAGCTGAAGGGGATCAGCGCTTCTGACCAAGGCACTGCGTCCGGCGTGTGTGCCCCTCCTGCACCCGCGTTTGTGCCTCATCTGACATCCTCTCCTGCCACAGGGCCGGGCCGGCCTGATGACCTGCAGCATCTCTGGCCAGCATCTCGTTCTGGTGCCTGGGAAGAGCTGTTACACCAGCAACACAGCAACAGCAGACCTCCCTGCGTGAATTGTTGAGCAGGAAACATGGCTGTGGGACAGAGTTTCTGCCCCATGCTTAAGTCAGCCTTGGGCTATCCCAGCGGGATTCAGGCCTGGCTGGGAAAAGGCTAGTGGGGAGAGGAGTAGATCAGCCGCTTTCTGTCGTTTTGGCCTTCCGGGTGATACTAGGGGGAAGCATGGGCTGTCCTGGGCCTGCCTGAAGCTGCATTCCAGCCTCTTGCCACCCCTGGGCCTTGCTCTTGGTGTGCAGGCGGCCCACACCCACAGCCTGGTGTGATCGGCCCCTCCTGCCTCCCAGGTGGGCCTCAGAACTTTCATTCCTGTGGTTCCACCTCTGTCTGGAATATTCTCCTCTCCCTCTTTCCTTCTCCAGCCCCTCAACCCATTCACTCCTATTCGTGCCTTGGTCCTCCTCCTACAGGAAGCCCTCCAGCCCCCTTCTAGTTCACACAGCACTATATCCTACACATCTGTGTGATGGTTGGATTCATATTTATCTTCCCGCCCGCCAGGTGTATGAGCTTCCTGGTGCTCCTGTAACAAATGACCACAGAGGGAGTGGCCGCAAACAGCAGAAATGTGTCCTCCCCCAGTTCTGGAGCCAGAAGTCTGAGACCGAGGTGTCGGCAGGGCAGCGCTCCCTCCAGAAGCTCCGGGGAGGACCTTCCCTTCCCTCCTCCAGCTTCGGGTGCTTCTCGGCTTGTGGCTGCGTCCCTCCCGTCTCTGCCCGTCTTCGCACGCACGGCCTTCTCTCCCCTGTGCCTGTCTCAAATCTCCCCCTCTTTTCTCTTCGAAGGCCCAAGCCGTTGGTTTTAGGGCCCTCACTAAATCCAGGACGAGCTCTTCTCGAGCGCCTTATTAACCAATCACATCTGCAAAGACTTCATCCCCAAATAAGGGCACGTTCACAGATATGGGGGGCTGGACTTGAACAGAATTTTGGGATCCACATTCGACCCACTACCCCTGACATGTCCACGAGGGCCAGACTGGGTCTGGTCTGTTCCCTCCACAAATGCCGGATATCCACTCCCTCACCTGACGCTTCAGGTGAAGTAAGGTATTCGGTAAGGAAGGGCTGCATTCATTTATGAATTAACGTGGTAGCTTAACCATTGGCCCCAGTTGCTTCTAAACTTTGGTTCTAGGCCAAAACCCAATCCCAGTGGAGCAGAGGGAAGAAATGGAGCTGTTTGACTCGTCAGGGTCACATCCCAGCCGGGATCCTGAGAGCCCGGCTGAGGCCATCTGGTCTACCCCAACCGTCCTTGTGTTCAAAATTAAAATGCCTGCAATGAGCCTTCCCACGTGAGACAGGGCAGACAGAGCCACCCCAGGGCCCCACCTGCTCATATATCTCAGCTGCCCAGGCCGGGCTTCCTGTGGCTTCAGGTTTACAGCTCCTCCAGGACCAGACACCACTGCCAAGGGAGCCTGTTCAGTGACTGACAAATCCTAAATGCCAACTGTCATCGCTGACACCTGCTACCTTCTGGACCCAAGCCAAGCACAGCCTTCTCTGTAGGCCCATCACGGGGCCACGGTTAAGGCCACTTGAGGCCCGGCCGCCTGCGGTCTTGCCAGGCAGGCACCGGGAGTGTCTTCAGGCCTGCCAGTGGGGCAGGGACTCTGAGGCCCTCTCTGGCAGCCAACCGGTTTCCCACCATACTCCTGCCTCGCTCCATGATTCGGCACACTCTTTCCTGCTGTGTGCATAGGGCTATTAGGGAGTGAAAAGACGGAAACCTTGCACGGTCTGTACCGTGTGGCTCCCAGGAGACTTCCAACACGGGGCTGTGTCTGCCAGTGTTGATGTGGTTCTCTGTGGATACCTCCTGATTCCATGGCAGCCCAGCCCCCAGGTAGACGGGCATCTATGGACGTCTCTTGCATTCCCCGAGGCAGCCAAAAGCCTGCACTCCGTCTTTGCATGAACTCGATGAAGGTGGCTGCCCCTTCCTCGAGGCCCTTTCCTTCCAGCTGAGCCAAAATCACTGCAATAAACATATGGGTCTATGATGGCCACGATGTAATGGCATTCTCCGTAGTTGTACTGTGCGCAACCTGAGCAACTGTACTTGGCTGGGCTGAATGCCCACCCCCTTTACCTTCCACAGCTCCCGTTAGAGGAATCTGCCAAAGGAGGGTACACTGGGGGTACGTTAAAGTGCTCTCCTGCCCTGTTCGGAAAACACATCGGAAGAGAGCACAACGGGATGACATTTTTTTCTCATTAACAAACACAGTTAGAATCTTACCAAGAGTAGATGTTATGGCACGTAGGGAGATTCAGAGAGAAAGGGGCGTGATGTTTACTCCCAAGAAGCCCACAGGTGATGGCTTTGAAGGTGAGAAGGGCCCCATCAGAGGCTGGGACAAGGCTGGAGGGAACCCCCGTGGAGAGATTATGTGATGACCCCTTGTCAGGAGGGCTTGGGTGGACGTGGCCGGCAAAGGGAACGTGGAACAGAAGGAAGTGAGGTACTGCGAGGACGTGGGTAAATGATAAGGCCAGGTGGAGGGCGTTTCAGGGGAGTGAAACTGAGCATATGGAGGAGACTCGGCCGTGAGGCTGGGCTGCGATTGGGGTCCAAGGCAGGGGGAAGATGCAAAGCAAGGTGGGCGTGATCACTTTGGGGTTGGGCTGTTTGCGGCCCTAGGCCCCGTCCCCAGGGACCAGGTGGTGGTGACTTCTGCGTGCACAGCGCGGGGAGCAGCACGGGGACCGTGCGTGTGCCGAGGTCCTGCCCCAGTGAAGTCAGATCTCGCGCGTTGGGGCTGCATCTGGAGGGCAGATCTGCTCGGGCGGGACCAGGGCTGGCCTGGGGCGGAGGTTCAGGCGGCCTCTGGTTCTCGGGGCTTTGGCGCATCTCTGGCGGCAGCACACAGAAGCCACGTCTTCCGGCTGCCGCGGCTGCCGTCCTGAGACGGTTTTTAGGTTCATAGAGCAGCCAAAAGAGCCCCCTGGGAGACTCTCACCTGGGGAAGGCCCTGCCCTGAGGTCTGGACTGTGGGATTTCCCATTCTCATCCCACGCGGGTGGTCGGGCCATTCGGACAAAACTGGACATTTGCTCTTGTTTTAAGGGAATGACTCTTGTGTTGGAGTTTCCCATCGCTTCTCAAGGACTGCTACCCAGATCGTAGGTTTCTAAGAGCCCGGAACTGCCTTTCCCGTCCTGGGCGGGGCCAGCTGTGTGCAGTGGGCCCTCCACAATGCTGAGCCGCCCTGCCCTCTGGGGACCGTCCCGGAGACCTCTTCACTCGAAACCCTGCGGTCTTCCTTCGGCCACTGCCACCCCTGTTTTGCACGCCTGCGTTCATGCCCATTTTGCTCCATTTCACGTGGCCCCGTGCTGGGTAACCCCAGGAAGAGGTCGCTGTCTCCTGGGGGGTTCGGCACGTGGGGATGCTGACGAGGGCACCTTCCCCTGTTGTGAGGGCAGGGGCACTGCCCTCACTTGCTCTCAGAGTCCCTGCAAGGCAGGAATTACTGCTCCCACATTGCAGATAGGGAAACTGAGGCTCTGAGAAGCTAAGCTGGTGAATGCCCAGGTTGGGATTCAAACCCAGGTCTGTGTGTGAATGAAGGTGAGATGGGGTCATGACGGGCAGGGCACCGGGGGCTGTTTAGCTACTGAACTAATGCAGGAGAGAGGAATTCAAGCTGCTTTCTTCAGATCAGAGACTAAGGAGCCGGGCGTTTTCTCGATGAGCAGGACGGCGTAGCCACACAGCACAGGGCCAAGACAGGCAGCCACGAGCAAGTCGTCAGGAACCGCCACGAGGTTTAAGAGGGGACTCAGGAGAGGGGCTCTGCCGTTAGCCTGGGAGGGGTCCTTACAGGAGGAAGAGGGGGTTGGCACACGCCAACGATGACCCCGCTCGGGACGGTTGCTGTTCTTAACACGTGCTGCGTACCTGGGCTCAGATGGATTGCTTTGCTGACTCCTCGTGAGGTCCTCAAGGCGTGCCTTGCTATTATTCCCATTCTGCAGAGCGGGACCCTGAGGCTCTGAAGGTCAGAGTGACCTTGGGGCCAGAGCAAAGCCGGGATCTGAGCTGAGCTCTGCGTGACGCTAATGCCTTCCCTCGCCCTCCACGGTCGGTAGGGAGGGAGTCAACCAGTGGCCGGCCAGCCACACTGTCCCTAACAAGTTCCCCGGCCTGGGGGACAGCTGGAGGGTCCAGCTGAAGGTGTCGGGGGTCGCCTGCCAGGCGGGTGGAGCCGGCCCATGGTGAGGCCACGAGAGGGGAGAGCGGGACAGGGTCACCTTGGAGCCGGGCGGAGGCAGGCGTCGGGGGCCACATGTGTCCCCAGGGGGGCAGGCACCATCCTTCCAGAGTTTCAAGGGGCCGCTCCTGCAGGGGGGCGTGCAGCTGCAAAAGGTGTGGCTTCAGCAGACTGGCCCTTGGAGGCCTCTCGCTGGAGGAGCAGGTGGCGGGTTTGCACCTGCCCAGCCAGGGCGCCCTCAGGCTTGAGAAGTTCAGAGGTGGGGAGAAGGGGTGGTGGGGAGACAGTTGTGTCTGTATTCTGGTCGGGGAAGGCACGGGATGGAAAGGCGGACAGGCCTGGTGGAGGGTCCACTCCCCCCAGAGCCCCGCCCACCAAGCCCCTCCCCTTCCGCTCCTGTGGTTCCCGGGTCCTGGCTCCCCGCCAAGCGGCAGTTAAAGCAATGGCTCCCTGGGGCCCCCCCGTACTTGGCAGGCTGAGTGAGTGCCCAGGGACTGAACCCCGGCCCAGGTTCTGAGAACACCCTGGACCGGTCATCCTGGATTGTGTGGTCTGCCTGTTGTCAAGGTGTGTGTCCCTCCCTGCTTTCCTGGAAGGCAGGGCCACGCCCACGAGTTCCTTTGTGCGGCACCTCTTGCAGGGCTGGAGGGCTCAGCAGCGGGTCCGGACACCTGTGTGTCCTCCGGCTGCGTCCCCCACCTCTCGGAAGCTGCCCCGGCTCGTCCGTGCTGTGCGATGCTCTCGGCTGCTGGCCCCTGCCGGGCCACCCTACCTGGGTTGCAAGCGGGGGCCACGAGCTTCCTGCAGGAGGCGAATCCAGTGCTGGGCAAAGCTGACCTTCAGTCGTCTGGGACTTCGAGCCCGTCCCACCGTTCGCCGTCTGCATCCCCAGGCCTCCCCCTCCAGGACAGAGGCCTGCGGAATTGCTGGGGGCCCGCCCGCCGGCGCCCTTCCGCCTCACCCTGCCCTCCCACGCCAGCCCCTTAGGACCCTGGAGAAAGCCTCTCTGGGCTGCCTCCTGCCCCTCCCCTGCAGCGGCCCTGCCCGCCCCCTCCGACTTACTTCCGGGGCAGCAGGGAATCCTAGAGGGATGCGGCCCTCGGAAGGTGGGCGGGGTGCCGGGAAGTCCACCTCGGTCCTGCACCCGGTGCCGCGGGCGGTTGATCACGTGGCGACGCGCCCGTACTCTGGATGGTGGGAGGCTCTGGCCACCGAAGCAAAGTTGGAGCTTTGGGGTTTCTTTCCTTTAAAAAAAAAAGCAAAAATTCTGTGCCAAGAGGCAGCTGGTGTGGCTTTAGACTGTGTCTCCAAGGGGGAGCCTGCAGCCCCCTTTCTCCCCATCCCCACGCCAGAGGAGGCCGGGTTGTCAGTGGCTTCCGTGTCACTGGAGTGACCTGCCCCCGCCCGCCGGCCGCCCCCTCCGCCGGCCTGCGGTTTCTCCGCGCGGGATGACGCCCGGCCGCCGCCGCCGCCGCCGGTGGCATTGTGGGCTCCGCGGAAGACCGAGGGGGGCCCGCGTTCCCCCGGAGCAGAGGGAGGGGTCGCCGCGTCTCCCGGTACCTGCGGCTGCAGGGAGCACAAAGAATGTGATGTTTTTTTAAAGCCCTTCGAGAAGAAGAAAAAAAAAAACAAAGCCTGCCGCCTCCTGTCCGCTCCGGCTGACTTCCTTGCGCCGCCCTGGATGCTGCCTCCGGCCCGGGCTCCGTAACGCGCGGCCTCCTCCGTGCCCGCGGGCCACTTACTTTCTCTGCTTTCCGCTGCCCAGAGCCAGCCCGCGCTGCCATCACCATGTATGACTCCTGCCTCCTGCTCGCTCCCGCTCTGCCTCTGCCCGGCCCCCCCCTCCGAGCCCGCCTATCCCGTTAGCCTGCCCCCCAGCTGCCTTCACTCCTCCTGCACCCGGCTTGCTTGCCTCCATGCTGCCTGGAGCCCGCGAGCTGGGGTGATTAATTGGCTATGATGATGAACGTCCCCGCTGGAGGATCGGCCACGGTGATGATGACGGGCTACAGTAATGGGCGCTATCCCCGGAATTCTCTCTACAGTGACTGCATCATCGAGGAGAAGACCGTGGTCCTGCAGAAGAAAGACAATGAGGGCTTCGGATTTGTGCTCCGCGGGGCGAAAGGTAAGAGCAGCGGCTCCCAGCCTGGATACATCCACATGTGTGTGTGTGTGTGTGTGTGTGTGTGTGTGTGTGCACGCCTGTAGAAAAAATGTTCCCCGGCTCAAAAAGAAGCCCTTTTCCTGGGGGTACTCGGTTGCTAGACAACCATGTTCTTTAACATTCTGCCTGTTAAAACATCGGGGCTTCCTTTAGGAATATTTTTAATTTTCTGTACACAATATTGCTCGCTCTCTCCCCCCACCCCGTCCCTCCCTCCCTCCCTCCCTCCCTCTCTCCCTCCCCCCACTCTTTTTTTTTTAATTCCTGGGTTTCATCTGTGTTTCATGGTTTAGTTCAGCCTGATTGTGGCTGGCTTCGGAGCTCCTGGTCTCAGACGCCCAGAATTACCCGGTCCCGAGTTTCGGGCACCTCAGAACTGCCCCGTTCTGGGAGTGGGCCCCAGCTCCGAGTGCGGCAGGCGTGCGGGTGCCCGCCTCTAAGGTGACTTTGCAAGATGGTCCCCTCCGCCGTGGCCCAGCCGGCAGCATACGTGTCACGTGGCCTGCAGTGAGGGCTCCAGGAACGTGTTCCACGGCAGTGCACCCACTGCCAGCCCTGAACTTGGGGTCTTCCCTTTCAGAATAAAACAAAATGGCATCGCGTCCCCGTGCGAGGAGACATCTGTGCCCCGCGTGTGTGGGGAAACCGTGTGCAAGTTTGATCTCGGAGCCTCCGTGCCACGCTGGGGGTCCCGCACCTGTGCTGGCCCGGGAGGCCTCCTTCCCCGGTGGCAGCCCCACCTGCTCAAGGCCCGGGCTGCCCTGACAGCAGCTCGTCCAGAGGGAGGGAGAAGAGATACATCTGTCCCCCGTGTGTGTCCATGACTGTCTGTGTGATGTCTCCCCTCCCCCGACCGAGGCCGTCTTCCTCTTCCCACCCGCCACCCCCGGCCTCACATGGCCACCCAGGAAAGTCCACCTCTTCCCCTAGAGTTTCCCTCTGCAGCTCTGGGGCCCAGAAGCCAACACTGGCTCTGCTGAGGAGTGGGGGCCCAGCCCTCCCATGGACGCTGGCCGCACAGTGGCCACAGAGAGCCGGGCTCCCAGCAGAGAGAATTCATGAGCGGATTCCAAATCCGCAGCCACCCACTGGGTCAGCGTTCTGTTCCGTCCACGCTCCAAGTTGAATTCCCTTGGTAGCGAGTCTACGTAGATGTAAATTTGGCAAGCAGTTCAGTGTGGTGTTTCTGTAGCTCCATGTGGTTATGGGGGGAACTTTTCCATTTATAGAACTGAAAATGTTTAGTCACTGATGCTTTTAAAGAAAATGACAGGCGTGTACATACAGACATGGACAGGGGAGCACGTTATCCTGTGTTCTCAGCGCAGAGGCCAAGAGGGATGGTGGTGGCACCAAAAGGCAGTTGGCTCCGTCGCTTGACTTGGTGTTGACCCGTGACCAGGAGTATCAGCCCCTTCCCAGGGGAGAGCTGGCCCGGGCCACCCACTTCCCACGGAGATACAAGGGCCTGCTTTCTCCCAGGGTCCCGTGGGAGGCCTGGGCTACCAACTTGGAAACATCTCCCAGGCTTGTAACGCGGTATACCTTGTCTTCCCAGCGGATACGCCCATCGAAGAGTTCACGCCAACGCCAGCGTTCCCAGCCCTGCAGTACCTGGAGTCCGTGGATGAAGGTGGGGTGGCATGGCAAGCCGGACTGAGGACTGGGGACTTCTTGATTGAGGTAGGGACAGCGGTGTTCATATCTTCCTGCTTGGGGAGAGTGCCGCCTCTCGTGGGGTTGGGGTCTGTGGTCTTGGCAGCATGGTCACTGGGCCAGATCTGGGGGAGGGCATGGAGGCTGCCGTGGACCGGGGTTGCTTGGTTATTTCCACCCACGGTGGATGCCATCTTCTGAGGACTGTGCGTTGGGGTTGTCTTTGAGACTGTAGCTTTATCTCTTTGGAGGTTTAAAATGTATGTAACTTGGCCGTTGGTCTTGAAGTAGGAGGTAGACGGAAGAGAAAGGTGGTTGCCGTGATGTCGGGGACACGCGTGGATGTGTGGTTGTGACTGTATGAATAGACCCAAGAGGGGCCATGGCCCATTCTTGTGTCACAAGGGCAGGCTGGAAACCGCTGTACTCTGGCTGTTGCTCTCGTGAGGTCTGTAGCGTTGGTGGCCGAGAGTCTGTTGATTTTTAAGTCGAAGTAACTGACCGGTTGGATGGATGATGGCCTTCCAACACCAAGGAGCCTGGGCAAGGTGGGTGGCTGGAGTTGATGGTACAAAAAGGAAACTTTGAAACTCAGACGCTGGGAAAACTAGCTTTTGCTAGTAGGTGGAAGGAGGGAGAGTCCTCTTCGTTTAAAAAAAATCTCACTAGACGTGAGTGCCCGGCTGCTTCAAGCCTCACCTGGAGTCGCCATGTTGCTGTGTCTGAGGTACCAAGCTGCCGGCACACTTGAGCTCCCCGCCTTTTGCATGTTTAGGTGTTACTTTCAAAGGAATGTGTTACCCTTTGGAAATATCAAGAATAAAAGACTATGTTATACCTTGAAAAAATTATTTCTAAGAGGCTTGGTGAGCTCAGATGGCCCCCGTTGGGAGTTCATGTTTCTTGCAAGAGCATTCCTTAGGGCTCACCCTCAGCCCTGTCTCATCTGCTCCGGAAATCCACCTGTAGGTGGAAAGAATGGGTGCGTGGTGTCCAGCCGGGCACTCGGTGCCTCTGCCGTGGGGCCGGCCAGACACTTGTTCGTTCTGGAAAGGAGGACATCCAGGCCATGGCGAGACGGCGGCTTAAAGCCATTTCTCTCCACGATGCCTAACCTTCCAAGGGTGCTTTTTGAGCTGCAGTTCTACTCATGATCTCCTTGGTGTTTCTGAAGACTATGAGAGTGTTGGAAACCCGGAAGGAAAGGTACTGTTGGAGGAGAGAGAGCCGTGAGACAGAAGGTGCTTTACCTTATACCAGGCATCGTGCGTCGGTCTCACTCTATGTGCTGAAAGATGTATTTAAATTACTACTGACCAATCAGAGCCTGGCTCGGATGAAGAATTGCACTCCTTTGGATTCTTGTCCACTGAAACTGTGGGATGCGTACCCAGCATGGTGGAGACTGAAACCCGCTGTGGTTTCATGAGTTAACTCGATTTGTAACCTCATGAAAATGCAGAGAGACTGGGTTGAATCATCTTCTGTAGGTTGCAGTTGTGATGTAAGTCCCCTTCCCGTGTGTGTGTGTGTGTGTGTGTGTGTGTGTGTGTGTGTGTGTGTGTGTATGAGAGAGAGGCAGAGACAGAGAGAGAGACTCCAGTAAGTTGCCATCGCTGTTGCTGGTTTTCGGTTTTAAATAATAAATGAGGGCTGCAGAGGCGGGAGCATCCCTGGTTGTTAGACTCATCAGATTGTTTCCTTGATAAACTAGTCAATAAAAGAAGCGTGGGACGGCCGCAGAGCGTTTGCTGGGCCCACCCCTCTCCCAGGAAGCAGACGTGCCCGCAGCGCACACCTGGGCCAGGTAGAGAAGGCATGCCACCTGGTCGGATGGATGGAAGGCTCCATGGAAATTAGGAGCGTTAAGAGTTTCTGCCCTTCTGTTTTCCAAGCGCCTCCTCTGACATTGCTTCTAACCTCTGCTGTGCAAACGTATTTGCCACTTTGGAACAGCATTTATATTCTGGGCAGCCTCTGAATTCCAGGGTTCCAGGAATGACTGGCCCTGAGCTGCCTTAAGGTTATGTCTGTCTTATTATGTCTCAAATGACCTGAAGGAGATGTGGGCCCAAAACAGCCCCAGGCCCTACAAGGCTGCTCACCACGGGTCCTACTCTAATGGGGAACACAGTGGGCCGGCCGGTGTGTGTGGTGGGGGGCCTGGGAACCTCGCTCCTCCCACTTCATTCCAAGGCTGCCTCATGGGGCTCAGAAATTCTCCTTTAGGAGCTTGGGTGTAAAGGACTATCTCCACTGAGTTGTTTTCCCAGCTGCCGGATTCCGCCACTGGAATAGTAAAATCGTTTATAGCCTTATAGGTGCATGTTTTTTCCAACAGAAGATCTTTCTATGTTTTTCAGTGAAAAGCTTCAATCGTGGAGGGATTGTTTTAGACAGACTCACGTGTCATAGGTGGATCTTTGTTTTGACCGGAAGCCATCCTGGAGCCTGGGGTTTCCGGGCTCTTGGTCAAGTGCAGGGTCCTGTTTGGAAGCTGCCCCGAGGGCGGGCAAACTGTCCACATCTCCCCACATCCCCCCCCCGACCCCGCACCCTCCCGCAAGCCTTCCTTTCTCTTTGCCATTGGAAAGGAACTCAAAGCGTGTCCGACTTTTACTTTCACTTTAAAAACGCGTGCTGCAGTGTGAACTCTGGGACCAAGAGGCAACTTCTGAAGTGAATGTTCACTCTTCCGAGTCTTCAGCTGCTACTGAATTTCATTTTTCCTTCTTGGACTTTGACGCACACACGGTCATCTTGCCGGCATCGACCCTGTCGAGGGTTTCCTTTGTGCGTGCCTTTCTTAGGTGCTCGTCCTCTAAAATGTATATCTCTTTGCCTTGCCCTTGGGGAGGAGTCTGTTCTTTTGTTGTTGGTATTGTTTCTTTGTTGACCACGCCCCTCCCTCCTGCCCAAAAGCCAAAGGTCTGAATGAAGTTGTGTGGAAAAGGCTATCTTCCAGTTGGGAATTACGATGAAATAGATGGGCCCTGGTGTGCCAGCAGGTTGTCATGAAATCTCATCTCAGGTGGAGAAGGGGAAGTGGGCGCTCCGTGCGTGGAGACACTCGAACAGGCGGCTCCGTAGACCGTGTGTGTTTACCGTTTTCAGATCAGCTTGACGTGCCAGAGTCCCCCGGATGGCTGATGACACTGAAGCTTCCCCAGAGAGCTGTTAGGGGCAGCGGGAGTGGACAGGGTGGGCGGTGGGCTCTGAGTGTCCCTTTGGGGACCTGGGGGGGCGGGGAGTGATCCTCAGAGAGGTGGGCCGGGGGCAGTGACAGCCCAGAGGGAGAAGCAGGCGGGGGAGTCTGGGCAAGTTTTCTTCCTGTGCGGGTCACATTTAAGGTTGGGGCCTCCACCAGCCAAGAATGATTAAGGACCAAAAGGAAGCCCAATTCAGACTGGTTTAAATAACAGACGTCTCGGAGAGTTGCCGTCGAAGCTGAGAGGCAGTCAGCCTCAGACACAGTGTGTTGAATACTCCGTCTGCTATTTCTTTGAGATTATCTCGGTTCAAGCTCCTCGACCACAGGAGGTGGGGCAGGAGAGACCGCTTGCCGGGAGGAGTCGTCAGGAGGACGTGGATGGGGTGACAGTTTTGCATGAAGTAATTAAGGAGACTGGAGGTGGGGGTGTCATTCTGATTCCTGCAGGGACTCAACAAACTGGAGTGCCCGTCGGCCTCACCCAGTGAAAGCCGGCTGGGCACCAGGGTAGCCTGCAGACCTTTCAAAGACACTGAGACCTGGGCTCAGCGCACACCCACAGGATCGGAACCACGAGGCAGGAGCATCAGCGTTTCTAGGGAGCTTCGGTGACGCCGCCGGGGGTTCCGCTGGGCGGGAAGGGTGATGACCGGCTGGCCTCATTGTTCTGGCTCTTTGAACATCCTAATTTAGCGTTCTAACAAAAACATAGAAGCAGGCACCGCGCTGGTCTCCCTGGCTTTCTTCCACAAGCCTCCCCATTTGGAAACTCGAGTTTTGTTTCTTGTGTTACTTTCGTAAACTCAAATATCCTGTATCTCAAGAATTGCTCATACTACAACTAAGCCGTAAACATCTGAAGAGCAAACAACATTGGCAACAAATACAACCGAAGGCCCGTGTCCTTATTCGGAGTCATCGAGGGTGTATCTGCCGTGCACTGCAGTGTCTCATCCGAACCTCACAATAATCCTGTAAAATAACATCGGTATTATCCCCATTTTACAGATGAGGGGACTGAGGCACAGAGAGGTTAAATCACTTGCCCACAGTCACGCAGCAGGGGAGCTGGGATTCCAACCCCGGCTGTCTGAGTCAATAACACCACAGCTCAGAGATGCTAGGAGATGTTTTGATGGGCCGGATGTGTACATGGGCACAGAGTAAGAAGAAACACGGGCAATGAGAGGCCAGTTTTTATTTTCAAATTAGCAAACACTTTTTTGATGACTATGCCTGTCGCTGGTGACAGCACTCCTAGGTTGCCATGTGAAAGGATAAATTGCCGTAAACCTTTTAGAAATTGACGGGGCAGGTATGTGATGAGAGCCATAAAGCCGAACCGGGAATTTGACATCGAGAAGCCCATCCCCCACCCTCAGGGAATGATCTAAAAAACAGGCAGAGATCACAGTGTGGCAAAAAGAAAAGGGTGGAGGTAGAGGGGGATGGTGAAGGGGACACCATGCATCTGTTGTGGATTTATAAGAAAGCATTAAAAAGTATGCTTGCAAGAAGTTCTCACTACCAACAGGAAACGGTTACCTCATATTAGGTGAAGAGGACAGAATTAAAGTTATCTGCACAGTATCCTCTAAATGATACCACCTCCCCCCAGTATAAGCATAGGAAAAAAAGGAGAGAAAGTATTAACCCCTAGGTGATGGGATCCTGTGTGATCATTTTCTCTTTTGCAGACTTCTCTCTATTTCTCAGATTTTCTAGAAAGACAGTATTAACTTTTGACAGGGATTCATTTCACAAATGGAAAATTATTCCTTAGAAGAAGCCATCTCAGGCAGAAGGGCAATGTCTCAGCCTCCGTGGCCACAAGGAGTTACTGTTTGCTTTCAGGTCAACAGCACTGTGGTGGGCGTTAATTATTCTCCTGGGGCCAGCGCGCCCCAACCTGATGCAGTACGGGAGACTCCCATGGTTTTTGTGATTGTTTTCTTAGTCCTGAAGTGGCCAATCTCGTTTTGTGTTAATTTCCCTAAATAGGTTTTCCCTTGCAATTAAAGCAGGCAGCAATATCCTTCCTCCTAGGAAAGTGATGCTTGAGTTTGCTAATTACTTTTTCCTCGTATTAAATACTTGCACTAAAGATGGCCTGGAACTGTTTTATAATCTCAGTTTGCATTGAAGTGAGGACGCTGAGGGATGCCCTGGTGTTTTCCTTAGAGACCGTTTGAGTACCTTATAAAACGTTTGTCAGGCTGCTGCTTGGGAACCGGGACTTGGAAAACGTAACACAGATCCTAGCTGCACGTTTGCCCAAACCATTACTTTCAACCCAGCTGGAGGTATGAACAGTTGTTACAACCTGGTGATAACCGGTCAGCCTCCCCAGCTTGAAAATTAAGTATTACACGGAGGAGAGTAAATAGTAAAGTCCAGGTGATTCCTGATCGGTGGTTATGCACATCATCAGTCAGCACACGCTTCCTGGGTCTCAACATTCCCATCAGCAAATTGGGTGGTTGTGTGAATTAAGGCACCGGAGATGAACTACAGTCCCTTGGTGTATCCGCGGACGATTGGTTCCAGGACCCACCGCAGATGCCGAAATCCATAAATGCTCAGTGTCATAGTCAGCCCTCTGTATCCGAGGATCGAGTATCCACAGGTGTGGAACCTGCAGATACGGAGGGCCAACTATATAGTTATTGAAAAAATACGGACATGAGTGGATCCAGACAGTTCAAACACGTGTTGTTCAAGGGTCCATTGTATGTGCCACCCGAGCTCTAGGCACGCGAGCTGCTGTTAGCCCCTGTCTTGTTGGCTAGGAGATCGTGCAGGGCTAGCGGTGCTGGGCATAGCATCCCATCAGTATTTGTTGTTGATCATCATCTTGTCCTTCATCATCATTAATGGTGCCTGACTCAGGAGATGAAACCAATGATGATTAGCTGAACCAATTATAATGATAAGTTACACATAGAGGACATGGTTGCCAAGGGGGAGGCAGGGAGGGGGAAGGAAGGATGGGGAGTTCGGGATTAGCAGATGCAAGCTAGTATATATAGGATGGATAAATAACAGGGTCCTACTGTATAGTACAGGGAACTATATTTAATATCCTGTGATAAACCATAATGGAAAAGAATCTGAGAAAGATTGTCTATATACCTATAACCAAACCACTTTACTGCACAGCGGAAATTAACACAACACTGTAAATCAATTATACTTCAATTAAAAGATAATAAGTCATAATGTTATAATAATGACAGGTGATTGTTACCACTGTCGTTTCCAGCATGTAGCTGTTACAGAGCACACCCGCCACGGGCCAAGCACATACAGTCGGGCACTTCCAGCCAGGAGCGCTCTGGCTGCAGCTTCGTGGTGCCTCTCTGTGGAGGGGACATCAGCTAATGCAGACACCCACCCCAAGCCCCAGATATCCTTGGCAGGCACTGCCTCCGGCTTTGGCTTGAACCTCTTTTCCCCCGGCACTCACTGCGTTGCTCAATCCTGTTTTGGCACGAGTCTGGCTTTAGGTAATCTTGGAACTCCTGTTCGTGATTCTCATTTTACCCTCTAGCAACAAACCCCAGAGACGAGGCCAGAGCCCTTTGTGGTCTCCCCAGTGCCAGCATTCCTTTTCAGCCGCGCCACGCCGCTCACTTTCTCTGTCTGGCCTTCCAGGGTATCGTGAGAGCCTTTGTCACATGTCCTGCTGGTGGCCTGTGTGGCTGATCTAGGAACTCTACCCACCGCCCTCCCCCGCAGAATTCCTCGTATCTTATTTAAGTCATTTTAAATGGGCATTTAATTCAATAACTAAGCTAAAGAGCGGGTGCCAGATGTTGGCAGGAAGCTATAGGGCGACTGGCGAATCCTTGACCTTGAATCATGTTGATACTTTGGTGGTCAAGTTTTGTCAGTTTCATGTTAAAAGACAAGTAGGTTCCAGTGGCTGTCCCGGGTCCCTCCGAACGTGGAGTGTCTCCGTTCTGAAGCTCTGCGGCTTCTTGCTGTGCTGGTTTTGGAAAAGACCTGGGCCCCCTGGCTAGCTTCCCAGTCCAGCCCCCCTGCTCCTGGGCTGCCAGCACCTGAGCTACTGTAGGAGGGGAGGCTGTGGCCATCTTGACCTGCCTCTCTATCACCTTGCCGAGCCTTTGCTAAGGTCTAAGCTTCCTGCTATCTTCTCAGTGATGGTTGAAGAACATTCCTTTAGTAGCAAAAAAAAGTCAGCACAGAGGAGTTTGGCTAATTTTGTTGTTTTTGACTTCAGAATATGTCAGTGCCCAGGGCAAACGGCTGTCATTAAAGTCTTTGCCCTCCAAGGCTCCTACCACTGGGGTCTTTGCTGTCCGGGGCCATAGCACTGAGGTCTTTGCTCTCTGAGGCTTTAAAGAGGGCACTGCTCTTGGGAAGCCCCTGGAGGGCTGGGAGGCTGGTCCCCTTTCCCGCACGTAGACATAGCTCCTCCTGTACCTAGAGAATAGTTCACTGTGTCCTCCATACTGACTGAGAACAGGTGGTCCAGGCTGAGGAGTAGCCCAGAATCCTGCTGAGAAGGTGGATGCGGGTGGCGTAGCGATTGCAGATGTGAATTCTTGGCTCGTTCATTTTGGGGTTCTAATTTGAAGTATCAGTGATTTCAATTTCAGGCTAAAAAAAGATTCAGAGTCACTTCAGGGGACCACGGCTGCTGTGCTCAAGGCTCCGCGGGACTGGCAGATGGCAGTGCGCTGGGTTGGATAGGGACAGAAAGGAGCCACGGTCAAGGGCACAGGCTGTGCAATGTGATCTGGGTTTGAATCCAGGCTCTGTCGCTTCTTCACTGTGTGAACTTGGGCAAATCTTTCATCTCTTGGCCTCAGTTTCTTAAACTAGATAAAAATGTGTGTGACGCATGCAGTTCCTGGCAGAGAGAGCTCTCGACCATCGGTGGTACTTGTCTAAGTCATTTTTGCAACTTCATTCATTCACTCCCGCAGCACACATTGGGTGCCCACCAGGTGCTGGGCTGGCGTGCAGTTGGGAGAGAAGGCACGAATCAGACACAGTTCCTCGAGGAACTCACAGTCTGGAAGGAGGGCAAAAAGAAGGGTATGGTGAAGGCCCCCATTTAAATCAGGAAAAGGTCTTCATGAAAGAGGTGGTGTTGGCTCAGTGCTTTGGTAAGTCGGTGGGGTTTCGACAGGCAGAAAACTAAAGAGGAAGGGGTTCAGAGAAAGCTCAGGGGGTCAGGAACATTCAGGGGGGGTTGGAGAGTGGTCAGGTGTTGTAGAGCTGAGAGGCTGTCCAGGGAGGGCCTGGAATGTCAGTCTAAGTAGGTGCAGCTATGTATGGCTGGTCAGTGACAGGGAGCAACAGAAGGAAGGGGGGGGGGGGGGGCATGACTGGACCTGTCCAAGGTACTGAATCTCTGTGGCGCATGGAGTCTCTGCAGGGTTTAGACCTGTCCACGGTGCTGAAATCTATCCAGGGGTCAGACCTCTCCAGGGTGCTGAACCTGAGAGCCGCGAGGACGGAGCCTGCCATCAGGAGGAGCCTGGTGCAAGGGCTCAGCACTTCCCCTCCCGCATTCCCTTCTCCTCCCATCTCTGCGTCCTGTGTCCTTGGCCTTCCTGGACACAGCAGCTTATGATTCAGTGAGTGTGCTTGTCTGCTTGGTGGAGACATCTCTTCCGTGAGGAGGGGTGAAGGGATCACTGCGGTTAAGCATCTGTGCCGTCCTGTTCTCTAAGCCAGCCTGAAGTCTCCGCTCACACATCACCTTCTCAGGGAGGGCTTCCCAGCCTCCCTCTGGTTGCCCCCGACACTAATGCTTCCTCCGTGTGCTTCCTCAGTTGTCCGAATCTTCTCGTGTGTTGGGTGGTTGAGTTATGTTTGTCTCCTTCCCAAGAACGCCTGCTCCCTCTGGGCTGGACAGTTTGCTGACCTGGTCTCTACTGTGTGTCTAGTACCCAGCACAGTGCCTGATACATAAAAGAGGCCCCAAGACACGTTCAACGGTGGACACTCCTGGGAAGTAGGTGTTTTATGCTCATTTTGCGAGAGATTATGTAGCCTGCCGGGATCCCGCAGGGAGATCTGAATCAGGTGACTCCCAGGCTTGGGTCTGGTTGATACCCTGGGTAAATCCTGGGTCACTGAAATGTAATCTTATCATGATCTTCCTCAACCCAGGAAGGATGCTATATATCCAGCCCCAGTGTACACAGGGTGAGGTTTGCAGAAGGCATGGTGAGCTGAGATCCCCACATAGGAAGCTTCTGGTTCAGTCGTCTCTGGTGGGCCTCTTGATTCGCCTGTAAGGAGCCCTCCTGGGTCTTTTCCACCTGCCCTTCCTCCCTCCCTTCCGACCACTCACCCACCTCCCAGTGAGCTCTGCAGGCCCTCGTTAGCACTGAGTTGTCTCTGTCTGCACTTCCCTTTTGTGGGGAGTTTCATGATACAGTGGTTAGGTTGGCAGATGAACGGAAGGAAGGCCTTGTGCTAAATGCCCTGTAGGATCTTTTAATTGATGGAGTTTGTCAGTCTTGGGCATGAGGGTGTGTGTGTGTGTGTTTGTGTGCCAAAAATAAATAGAGTGGAAATAAGAAGGAGCGGGGAAGGGGTCATGGAAGGCCACAGTTACCGTCTGATGCTGCAAAATCCTGGGGATGGTCTCCTTGCTTTTGTGCCATGAGACCAACCACCCGCCGGCCGGTTTCCCACTTCCCTCTCCCCGGGGCCTTCGGTTTCATATGGCAAGGTTTTCAGTGCGCATCCTCTGTGCTCGGCCCTCCGTGGGCAGGGCTAGGGGTCCTGGGGATGAAAGAGGCCATCTCTGACTTGAGGGGCCAAGTGTGTGGGGAGAGGGAGGCCTTTAAACTTGGCTGGGGTGCAAAGGGGGGAACGGGTTACTTGGGCAGGTGCAGGAGATGGCAGATCAGCCTTGACCTTGGCCCTCTCTCCCTGGTCTCCCAAGTGTGTGTCATACCCCCTCCCACCCCCAGCACTTGCCCACACTGCTGCCTCCCCCTCTCTCCCCTCTTTCCCTCCTTCTCTCACACTCGCTCTCTCACGGTTACCCCTCTTCCGCCTCCCCCTCCTCCAGCAGGATAACTCCGGCTCGCTCTCAGATCTCTGCCCGGTGGACCCTCCTCCGGGAAGCCTCCCCAACATTCCCCATGACACCTGCTCACTGTCAGCGCCTGTCACTGACCCTGCCTGGCCTGGAAGCTCCACGAGCTAAGGAGCCATCCAGAGCTGAGCACGTGGCAGGCACTCGGTCAGTATCTGTGAAATGATGGAAGGCACAGCCTGGATGAAGGCTCAGAGGCAGGAAGGCGTGGGAATGTGTGGGGAATGTCGGGAGGTCCAGGAGGGACAAAGGAGACGGGACCTGCAGACCAGGGAAGGCCTTGAGGACTGAGCTGAGCGGTGGGGCCTCACTCAGTCACTGGAAGCGGGCATCTTAGCGAGGAAGTCCATGGCCTGTGGGTCACCGAGCCGGGGCCTTGTAAAGAAAGGGGGTGGAGGCAGAGAGGCCAGATTAGAGGCTGCTGCCCTTGAGAAGCAGGTTAGAGCAGGACTTAAAAGCACAGTCCCAGGAGGCAGCCCACCTGGGTCCAAATCCAACTCCTCTACCTATGTGCTGTGTGGCCTTAGGTAAGCCACACAACCCTTCTGTGCCTCAGTTTCCTCATCTGCAAAGAAGACGCATAGTATACACAAAAGGAACCATTACTATTGTCATTGCCATTGCTGTTAGCGCATGGGAGGGATACAGAGCCTTCCCGACCAGGCCAGGCCCCCCCTCTCCCCCTAGGCAGGGTCTCACTGCCCGGGAACCTCTCCCCATGGAACCCACCATTGTGAGGTCAGGTGTGAGCCCCAGGACCCCCAGTGTCCAGCACGGGTCCTGGAGAGCTGGGGTTGGGGCTGAGAGAAGGAAGGCAGGAGGGCAGTGCTCTGCCCGTGAGCTGACCAGAAACCAGCTGCCTTTTGTGGCCACCCGTGGCTGCAGGCTGCTGGGAGCTCGGTGGCGTGGCTCCTGGTACAATGACTTGAGTTTCTAGATTTCTCCCCAGCAAGGATGCCGGACTGAACATCCCATCCCCACCCCCCACCCCCCGCCCATTCCTACCGTGTCTCCAGCATCGGCTACCAGTGCTAACACACATCCCTAAGCATTCCGCGTGTACTGATTCGTTTAGGCATCATCAGAAGCCTGTGAGGTGGGTTCTCGCACCGTCCCCGTTTCCTCAGCTGAGGAAGCTGAGGCACAGAAAGGTCCAATTATCAGGCTCAGAGTCACAGAGCTCCTACAAGCTCTACCAGCTGGGTTTCCAAGGAGGTCTGGGCCCAGCGCCATGTTCTGACCACGTAACACTCCTGCCTCTCAGACATTCACACTGTCACCCAAGGAAAAGGTCGGGTAATGCCACCAGGAGACAGGGTTACTGTAGCGAGGTTTATCTTGGGTTTTTATTTCTTTACGTGTGTCTGTTAGAGATACGTTTTGTCGCGTGTGTATACACATGCACTTTTCTCCCTGTGTGTGTCTTTTTTTATTGTGGCGAAATGCACATACCTGAGAATTTATTATTTAATCATTTTTAAACATGCAGTCGAGCAGCATTTAGTACCTTCACAGTGTTGTGCAACCGTCACCTCTGTCTAGTTCCAGAAGATTTTCATCACCCCAGAAAGACAGCCCCTGGGCTTCCCTGGTGGCGCGGTGGTGGAGAGTCCACCTGCCGATGCAGGGGACGCGGGTTCGTGCCCCGGTCCGGGAAGATCCCACATGCCGCGGAGCGGCTGGGCCCGTGAGCCACGGCCGCTGAGCCTGCGCTGCAACGGGAGAGGCCACAGCAGTGAGAGGCCCGCGTACCAAAAAAAAAAAAAAAAAAGAACAGCCCCATAGCCATTTAGCAGACGCTACCCATCCCCCCACCTCCCTCAGCCTCAGGCTACTGCCGATGTGCTTTCTGTCTCTATTGACTTGCCTGTTCTGGACTTTTCATGTACGTGGAATCCTACAGCACATGACCTTTTCGCCTAGAATGTTTCCAAGGTCCATCCGTGTTGTAGCCTGTGTCAGTGCTCCTCCTCCTATGGCCAGATAACCTCCCATTGGTGGTTGAACCACGCTTTGTGTATCCATTCATCGGTGTTTGGGTTGTTTTTACCTTTTGGCTATCTGTGAATGATACTGCTGTGAACAAAAGTGTACAGGTATTTGTTTGAGTCCCTATTTTCAGCTTTTGGGGGGTATGTACCTAGGAGTGGGCTTGCTGGGTCATAGGGTAACTCTTTGTTTATCTAAACGGCTGACCCAGCCTTGGGTTGAATCAACGGCTGTTCAGTGAGCACTTAGTAAATAACCCTCTCGATGCTGGGCCTGGTGGAAGAAGCCTAGGAGCAGGGGAAGGGGAGCCAGCCCAGCCCATTGGAGCCAGAGCTCAAACCCACTGGCGACATCACTGCTGGACGGCATATGCTGACTGCAAACAGCGTAAACAACAGTGAGGACAAGACAAAGGGAGATGCTTGAATTTCCTGAGCACTTCCTGTCTGCCAGGCTTCACTTCTGGGATTTCACGTGCTGAACCCACTTAACGCTCAGCTGAGTTTGGGTACTCCTATCAGCAACTTTTTCTGCACAGGGAGGCTGGAGCACAGAGAGGAAGACTCACCTGCCTACAGACACACAGCGAGTGAGTGGCAGGGCCGGGCTGTGGCCCAGGCAGGCGGCTGCTTCAGAGCCCACATCGTGAACATCTCTACCACACGGCCTGGAATAGGGAACGGAGTAAAGGGCCTGGCCAGGGAGGGACCGTGGTGGGCTGGAGGGTCGGGGAAGGCTTCCTGGGGTGCGGGATAGTAGCAGAACCGACTTCCCAGGAGAGCGTGGGATGGGAGATCCACACAGAGCGCCTTGCCCAGCATCCACAACACAACTGACCAAGGGGCAGGGCCTTGAGGGATGGGGGCCCGGGGGACAGTGGGGTAGGGACATCTCCCAGGGCTGCTTGGCACCCAAGCTGGTCAGGGGAGGCAGGACATGCCTCAAAGGGCTGCATCTTCCCCGGGCGGGTAGTGTTCATCTAGAAGGCATGTAAACCTGTTGCCCCTGGATTTACAGAGGCTGAGACGGGAGATGATAGAACCAAGGAGGACCAGGGGCCAGAGGGACCATAGCAGGGGCGGCGAGAAGGACTATGGGACAGGTTGTGAGGACGGGCATATGCCTGGTTCTGGGTGGCCCATCATCTTGGAGGTCATGGGTGGGTCACCTGCCAAGAGGGCCAGAGGTGGGGGGAATAGGAGAGCCTAGAAAAGGGACACCTTAGATGAAGGAGGCGTGGGTTACAGCGTCCAAGGGGGCAGTGGGGACAGCAGGGTCAAGAGCAGGAAGGGCCGGTTTCAGCTTCAAGTGATGGATGATCACCCAGATAACGGGGTTCACGGCCACTCGGTCAGAATATGCAGCTGCTGCTGGCGGTCAGCTGTGTGCAGGACACGCCAGTGTCTCATTTCACACTCCTCCCAGCACCAGGAGCTCAGTTCTGCTGATGGTCCCATTTTGCAGATGAGGAAGTTGAGGCCCCAAAAAGGTCACGTGATGCGCCCAGACTCACACAGCTCTCATGGTGGGGCTCGCTTGACCCTGGAGCGTGGACTCGAGGGCTGCAGTGTCCCCTGTCATATTTTCCCAGGTGGATCCTACTGCCCAGCCTGGAGGCCCAACTGGAGGTTATGAAATAGTTCAGGTCTTGAGGGGAGGCACTGACTAAGCGGATTGAAAGTCCATGGAAGGTGAAGGTCATAACTCATTAGAGGACCCCTGGGGAGCTTCCTGGAGGAGGTGAAGGGACCTGTCTTAAAGCATCAAGGGAAGTTGGTTAAGGATGGGAGCAAAGCAAGAGTGCCCCATCTCCTCTGTTCTCGCCAATGTGTGTTATTCCAGAACTTTCTCTACAACTGACACACCTCAGTCCAAACTGGCTCGGCGTGCAGAGGGAATTTACTGGTTTGAGTAACTGAAAATCCCAGAGATGTTGGCTTCAGGCTCAGCTGGATCCAGGTGCTCAGGGATGTTCCCAGGGTCTTACCCCCTCTCTCTGTTTTCCTCTGTGTTGGCTTCACTCTCGGGTGGGTTCTCCCCATGAAGGTGGCAGATGTGGTTTCCAGCAGCTGCAGGTTCTCATCCTGTCCACTGAAGAACCCCAGCAGAAAGAGAGCATCTCATTGGCCTGCTTTGGGTCACATGTCCATCCCTGAGCCAGTGATTGGCTAAGCCGCTGGAAGATGCTGATTGCCCGAGTTGGATCACATGCCCTCCCCTAGGCCTTGGGCTGGGTCAGCCCCCTTGGCCACAAGGACTGAGAGTCGGGGTGGGTGGGCTCGCAAAGGAAGGTAGAGTTTCAGGTGTGAGAAAGAGGAAGATGAACCGCTGGGTAGGCAGATTCAGCAGAGTTTGAAACTCATTTTAGGCATGGACTGAACACGTGGGATCCAGTGTGTGTCTGGGTTACATATCTACAGACTTACTTTGAGCAACTGTTATGTAGGGCCAGGCCTAGTGGCTGGGGAAATCAGAAATGAATCAGACCCAGTCCTTCTTCCCAAAGACCACGGAGTTAGACTCTCCGCGAAGCCTCATGCCCAAGAGGAAGGCATCCATCATAACATTAGTATTTCCTCCGCCAGTATTTTCAAAGGGAGGGAAGGAGTGAAAACTTGAACTGGAAAACAGGAGGAGTCGAGGGAGGACAGAAGCTCCTGGCTGTCCCCAGCAGAGCTGAGAGGGGGCAGCCCTGGGGCCACGCATATTGGGAGAGATAAGCTGTGGCCACACTATGCATTAATTTTGAGGGTGAGGGGCCTGGTTGGGCACCTTTGCTTGGGCCGGGGGCAAACTTGCGATAAGTGAGTGTCTCTGTCAGCTCAGGCTGCTGTAAAAATTACTATCTCGACAGGGCAGCTTAAACAGTAGACATCTATTTCTCACGTTTCTTTTCTTTCTGGAGACTGGGGAGGCCAAGACCAAGGTGTCGACTGATTCAGTTCCTGGTGAGGCCTCTCTTCCTGGCTTGCAGACGGCTGTCTTCTTGCTTTGTCCCCACTTAGTAGAGAGGGAAAGAGAGCACCTCTCTGGCATCTCTTCTTGTGAAGGAACTAATCCCATCATGGGGGCTGCACCCTCATCTAACCCTAATCACCTCCTAAATGCCCCACAAATACCATCACATTGGGAGTTAGGGCTTCAAGATAAGGATTTGGGGATAACACACATTCAGTCCACAAGAGCATGCTTGGGAAATGAGCTCCCGGGGCCTTTGACCTGCTGTGCGGGGCGAGGCCACGTCTGATGGACAATCTTTCCAGCCTGAGACTCCGTCAGTTACACCGAACGGCCTCCCTTAGGGAGGCATGGAAACCAGGGAGACCAGAAACGCTACCTTCTCGGCCCCAGGCCTCAACGTGCGAGTTGCTGAGGTCCACACGGGGCTGGAACGCTCTGTCCTTGTCTCATAAGGGAGGTGACAGTAGTGCCATGTGCACCCTAGGCTCTGGGGGCTTGGTCAGCACGACGACCTTGCGAGGGAGGGGATGGGTCAGAACTCGAACCCAAGTCTGGGCTCCGGGTCGGTGCTTCTTGACCACCATATGGTCTTCTCCTGGGAAGGTGGCCCTGAGGGCTGGCAGGGAGCCTGGCCGCCTGCACTGGGTCCCGGGCGTGCTTCGAGACGGGGGCGTGTCAGTCTCTGAGCGCAAGGTGACTCAGCCCAGGGGCTGGTGGCAGGCACACGCGTCATGACCTTGTCGTTAGGCAGCAGTCCAGCCCCTGCAGCGCCGAGTGAGCCTGTACCGATTGGTTCCCATTCTCGTGTCTGGCCCGGCCCCCCCTTTACCAGGAAGAAATTGTGTTTGTTGTCCGTTAATTTTCCAGGAGTGCTTTTTAATGAGCCTTCTGGATGGAATTGCCTGTTTTGGTTTCATTTGGAGGTTTTTTTTGAGAACAGGCTGTGTGCCCAGCAGCCCCCTGGCCAGCGCTCTCCATACGCACTCTCATCACGACCTTCTGATTAACCCCTTGCTTGTCCATCGCCCCCGCTCGGCTGCGGTCACCTTAAATAGCCAGTGACCTCCTTCTTCATTTGTTTATCAAGATACAGGTGCAGGTATTGGTTGGCACAGGGCACGGGCTATTGTTTGGGAGATAAACGCATGATGGAAGGAATTAACGGAATGATCACAGCAAAGTGGGGCTCAGCGGCCGGGAGGCTTGGCCAGCAGGTCTGGGCATGGATTCTGAGGCCGTCCTCTGTCTGGCTTTGCTCGTACTAAGCCTGTCTCTGGAATACTCTTGCAAAAGGTGTGCTTTCAAAGGTCCACCTTCCTCTTTACTTACAGTAGGAAGGGGAGCATTGCCACCTTGCCCAGAGAGGGAGCTGACCCGCAGGGAGGGGCTGCGGACTCTGCCCTGGGATGGGAGCCCCTCTCCGTTCTCGCCACTGCCCCCCGAGGTGTCCGGGCTGGGAAGCTTCGGGAAACAGAGGGACGGGGGCCAGGAATTCCAAAGCCGGGGTAGAAAGGCTGTGATTCCACTCGTAGCAGGTCCCTAGAGGAGTCGAAACCATAGAGAAAGTAGACGGTGAGGGCCAGGGGCTGGGGGAGGGGGTCGGGGAGTTAGTGTTTAATGGGGACAGAGTGTCAGTTTGTGACATGAAGTTCTGGAGATGGACAGCGGGGGTGGCTGCACAGCAATTTGAATGTGCTTAATGCCCCTGAGCTGTACACTTAGAAATGGTTCAGATGGTGAATTTTGTGTTATGTGTACTTTACAGTTTATTTATTTTTTTTATTCTTTTGAAAGAAAGAAAGCAGTATTCTTGACTTTTTAAAAATACCGTGAGACCACAGGTGAGTCATAACTGTTCCTTCGGCTCTGAAACGGATCACCGATGCCCCTGCCCGCTGTGCATGGTCCTAGGGTCACACAAGGCATGGACGTGCTCTGTGTCGTGCGTGACCTGTCCCACCGGGATACGTGCCTCTCACATGAACGAGCACGTTCCATGCAGCATCTTTGAAATGGTGATAAGATGGGGAAGACCCCGGCAGTAGGGGTGAGTCAGGGGAGCTGCAGGCATCCTGCTGGCCACTCTTTCTCCCCCGGGCCGCATCTCAGAGGCCCCCAGAGGCCTCCCGGCTCCCAGCACTCCTGCCTTCCCCCATCCCCAGTCCTTTCATCAGCTTCCTGTGTATTCAGGGCACTCAGCGCCACATGGCATAGTTTATATGCATATTTTATTGTAGGTCTGTCTCCCCGGCCCCAGAGGGGGCCGTAAACTCTAAGAGGTCAAAGACGTTGTCTTTTTTATTCACCTGGCACGTAGCAGACCCTCAGTAAATCCTTGTCAGATGAAGGAAAACTACGCAGAAGTTCAAAAGAAAGAGATGAGTCTCTGTAATGGCCTGTATGGGAAAAGAATCTAGAAAAAGAGTAGATCTATGTATTTGTATAACAGATGCACTTTGCTGCACACCTGAAACTGGCACAACATTGTAAATCAATTATACCCCAATAAAAATTGAAAAAAAAATAACTTGCAACATAAAAAGTAAGAGATAAGTGCAGATACAAGGGATCCCCAAAATGTAACCCTACGTGGCAGACGCAGGTTTTAGAACAACCACTATAGCATGGAAACGTTTATGCTTTCTTTAAAGTGTTCAAAGATACTGTACGCATTCTCCGTACTGTGAATTTCCCGAGGGAACATGAATGTGTGTCAAAGTTCTGTGATAACCGGGTTCCCTGGAAGAAGGAGATGGGCATGGGGGTGAGTCAAAGGGAGGCAACTCCTATGAAGTGCAAGTTTCTCTACAACTTGTATTTGTCGCCTGATGAAAGTTGAACAGACAGGCAAGATTACGGCTGGTGAGCCTGAGGGTCACACCGCTGCATCGTTCCCCGTCTCTTAAGGCCTTCGGGATTCTTAGCCGCCTTCCGCGGTGAGACTCCTGTTCCAGCTGTGAATCTCCAGGAAGTGCGTGCCCCGCTTGCTCTTTCCCAGAAGACGAGGGCAGGTGCAGGCAGCCGCGGGAGGCCTCCCTTTCCGGCTGGTGTGAGCAGAAGGGGACACTCTTCAGCTTCCCCTGAGTCGTGATCACGAGCCACTGTCCCCATAAATCAGGCAGAACCTCGTTCTCAAAAGCGGTTCCCCCGGGACGCTCCAGCAGGCCACCTTCTGCTTGGGGTTACGGCTAAGTACCGCCCCCTCCCCGCCACGTCATCCGCCGTCTCCACCTGGTCATTTCCGCCCCCCGGCGCTGCAATTCGGGATTTAAGTTTGAATCGAACAGGAAATCAAAGTTATAAAGCCCGTGGCATTTTCGGCCACAAAAGTGTACCCGGAAGCCACAGCCTGACTGCTCCCCGCTCCTCAGAATGGTATCAGGGCACGATGCAGGAATTGTCGGGATGACTTCTCCTGGCGTCCTTTTAAAGAGACCCTGATGGCAGAAACTGTGAATCTGTCCAAGGAGAAAAACCCATGAAATAGCCTCTGCCCCGGGGACAGTGCGGACACACAGCAGCCCCGGGCCCTGTCCTTCTGACCTTCCCCACCCTGGCGTCCGGTCCCCCGTGACCCTCTCCCTCTCCCTGCAAACTCCCAAGAAAGAATGTGAACGTACTCACCCACAAGAGCCAGCGCTGATGACAGTCCCTAGTGCCGGACCCTTGCCCAGGGACAGCTGCCTTCATAGGACTCCCACCGCATTGGACCTTGCGTCGCGGTGGTAACGCCAGACGCTGTAACAAACAGGCCCCACGATGAATAATGGCTGTAATTTGAACAATGGAAGTTTATTTCTTGCTCCTTTCAAGTCCCTAAAGGATGCTCCCAAAGGGCGGCCAGGCCTCGTCCACGCTGTGATTAGAGACCCAGGCTTTCCCCATCTCCTGGGTCTTCTATCCCCAGTATATGGGTGCCCGGGTCGCCAGGCTCCACCACATCTGGCTGGCTAGTTACTTCCACCTATGTTCCGCTGACTGGAATCCCATGTCCTGGCCGTCCCTCACTGCAGGGGAGGTGGGGCCCTGGTGTCCCTGGGCCATAAGGAGAGCAAAGGGTCAGTCTCGGCCATTGACGGAAAAGTGCCTTCTTCTAGAGCCTGTGGACAGACTTAAGCACTTTTTTTTTTTTTTTTTTTTTTTGTGGTACACGGGCCTCTCACTGCTGCGGCCTCTCCCGCTGCGGAGCACGGGCTCCGGACGCACAGGCTCAGCGGCCATGGCTCACGGGCCCAGCCGCTCCGCGGCATGTGGGATCTTCCCAGACCGGGGCACGAACCCTTGTCCCCTGCATCGGCAGGCGGACTCCCAACCGCTGCGCCACCAGGGAAGCCCGACTTAAGCACTTTTAAAAGAAATGCATCGTAGAAAAATTTACCATTAAAAGAATTCTGTACAGTATTGGGACTTCCCTGGTGGCACAGTCGTTAAGAATCCGCCTGCCAGTGCAGGGGACACGGGTTTGAGCCCCGGTCCGGGAAGATCCCATGTGCTGTGGAGCAACTAAGCCCACGCGCCACAACTACTGAGCCCGCATGCCGCAACTACTGAAGCCCATGCACCTAGAGCCCGTGCTCCACAAGAGAAGCCACTGCCATGGGAAGCCCGCGTGCACCGCAGCAAAGAGTAGCGCCCCTCGCCGCAACTAGAGTAAAAAGGCCACGCGCAGCAATGAAGACCCAATGCAGTCAAAAGAAAAAAAATTCTGTCCGGTATCTATTGTTACTTTTCATGAGGAAATGGCCAGTATGTGACTTTAGCTGAAATTTTATAAGTGGAGCAAAGAGGCTCTTCCTGACCCTCTAAGTCCCGTCCCGGGTGGGCACCACTAGGAGGCTGGTCAGTTGCACTATCGGATTAGCATCTTCGACCGCATTTTACAGGTGAAGATGGTGACGTTTCCAGCGATTGAGCGGCTCCCTCAAGATTCCAGAGCCCAGACTCGAGAGCACTCTATGGGCATCCCGCCCTGGGGGTGACTTCCTTCCTGACCCCCAGCCAGAGGGCAGCTCTGTGTGAGCCAGGGGCAAATCGGGCCTCCCTCGGGCCGCAGCTCTGCCCAGTCGGTCCTCATGGGGCAGAGGGCCAAGGAGCTCTCCGGGGTCTCCTTTATAAGGGCACTAATCCCATTTATTAGGGCTCTAGCCTCGTGACCTAATCACCTCGCCAAGGTCCCACCTCCACCCACCATCACACCGGAGGGTTAGGATTTCAACATAGGAATGTTGGCGGTCAGCAGGGCGGGAGGGGACACCAACATTCAGTCTATAGCAGCCGGACGTCGAGATTTTTCTAGCAAATCTCCACATCGCATATGTTAGTAATTGTTCAGATTTTCTATTATCATTACTACGCTAGAAACTCAGAGTGAACAAAACGGGGCTCCCTTGGCCGCCTCTGATCCAGCAGAGCACCTCCCATCAGAGGGGGTGGTGGTCCGTTCGTTTGGAGCCTCCTGGACTCACTCTGCTTCAGTGCAAAGGGGGAGAGCTTCAGGCTGACTCACCTTGCATCCCAGCTCCAGGGATGGTCGGCAGGGAGACACGGGGCCCGTCCACACCCTCAGCCTCAGTGCCCTCGTCTGTAAGTGGTGCTAGGCAGACGCGTGGTGCGGGATTCAGTGACTGCAGGGGTGGCACGTCCCGCACGGAGCCCGTCCTCGGTCACCGGCCTTGGCTTTGGGAGTCCCCCTTCCCGGCGGTGTGTTCTTCATGCTGGCAGCCGGCGGTGTCTCCTCCGCCAGCCCATTCCCCCCGGACCCCGGAGCACGTGCGCTCCCTGCGCAGCGATGATTAGTGTGTATTTACCAGATTATGGGATCAAGTTCTCTGCAGGAGAAAATTAGCCCCAGTTGCCATGTGCATCCCAGCCCACTGTGGGCTGCCGGCTGGCCCAGGGGTACCTTCCAGCTTCCTCTGCTGGGCCGAGAGCGCTTACCTGCAACGGGACCCGCCTGCACGGACCTCTCAGGTGAGCTCCGCAGGCCTGGGTCCACAGGTAAAGCCGAGGCTGGTGGCTCACAGACCCCAGACGCGACTCCCTGTCACACGGCAGGCTCGCTGGCTTGCTGGAGGCTGGCCCGGGTGCCATGGGGGCTGCTCCTTGGCATTTCCCTGGGCTACTGGCATTCTGGGGGTACCAGGGTGCTGGGATCTGGGGTTACAGGGCTACTGGGGTCCTGGTGTACCAGGGGCCAAGATCTGGGGTTCAGGAGGCCGCGATAAGGGCAGCAAGGCTGCTGGGGCTCTGGGGGTGCAAGGGGCCAGTCACACAGTGCCCCATCTTTCTCCACCCTGCTCTCCGGAGCACCCTGTGAGCCCAGGCCCCACCTATGAATAACAAACAAGGCCCGGCTCCCTTCAGGCACCAGGTCTAGTCAAGCTAACTATGCCGTCACTCATCTGCAAGGGCTGGATTCTGGCTAACTGGTTCAAGTACAGGGTGCTCATGTGGAAAACCTGTATCGATAGTCAGTTCTGTGCCCTGTGGTGGGGCCTCGGCAGAGACGGAGAGCCCTGGCCCCACCCAGGCGTGCTAGGGGGACTGGAGTACACAGTCCACAAGCACCAGGACAGGGGTGGCGGTGATGGCTCGAGGGAAACAGGTCTACACACACATGCACACATACTCATACATTCACACACATTCAGGGACACACATGTGCACACGTGCAGACATACATACATACACATGCGCACTCTCTCGTGCACACACTGTAACAGGACAGATGATGGCCACCCGAAGAGCCTCATCCCTGGGACCTATAAGTGTCGCCTTATATGGGAAAGGGGTCTTTGCAGACTTGATGAAGTTAAGGATCTTTTTTTTTTTTTTTTTTTTTTTGCGGTACGCGGGCCTCTCACTGCTGTGGCCTCTCCCACTGTGGAGCACAGGCTCCGGACGCGCAGGCTCAGCGGCCATGGCTCACAGGCCCAGCCGCTCCGTGGCATGTGGGATCTTCCCGGACCGGGGCACGAACCCGCGTCCCCTGCATCGGCAGGCGGCCTCTCAACCACTGCGCCACCAGGGAAGCCCGAAGTTAAGGATCTTGACATGGGAGGATGATCGCAGATTATCCAGGTGGACCCTAAATGCCATCGCAGGCGTCCTTGTAAGAAGGGGGCGGAGGCAGATTTTACCCGGACCAGGAGGAGGCCACGTGGAGTCAGAGGCACAGACTGGAGGGACGCGGCCACAGCCAAGGGACACCGACACCCACCAGAAGCTGGAAGAGGCCGGAAGCGTCCTCCCCTAGAGCCTTCTGAGGGAGGACGGCCCTGTTGACACCTTGATTTCTCACTTCTGGTCTCCAGACTGAGAGAATCCATTGTTTTAAGCCCCCCAGTTTGGGGTCCTTTGTCCCAGCAGCCCCAGGAAACGAATGTACACACGCACGTGTGCACACACTCACACACGCACCTGCTAGGATGCGGTGGCACAGAGCAGCAGGGACGGAGCCCTCATCCATGGGTGTCAGGAAAGGGCCCCAGAGGAGTGAGATTTAGGCTGAAACCTAGAAGATGAGGGAAAGGCTGGGGAAAGGGCCAGGCCCTGCCTGGACCAGGAAGGGGTGCCGTGCGTTCTGGAACACTCTGGGAGGGGGCAGATGAGGTCAGAGGAATGGGTGCGGGCCAGGTCCTAGGGGGCCTTTTAAGACGCAGTGAGGCCCAGGACAGTGGGGACAGGATCAAGGATTTTTGAAGCCTTGATCTGGCCACGTGGAGATCTGTCCTTCAAGAAATCACAGCCTGCATTCACTCCCTCCATCCCCTCCCTTTTTCTTCTTTTGACCGTTACATTCATTTAATGCTTTTTTAAATTGTGGTAAAATACACATAGCAAACTTTACCATCTTCACCATTTCCAAGTGTCCAGTTCAGTGGCCTTAAGTACCTTCATAATGTGCGACCATTCCTGCCATCCGTCTCCAGAACTCTTTTCATCTTGGAAAACTGAAGCTCTGTCCCTATTGAACACTCCCTCCCCCTCCCCTCCCCCCCTCCCCTCCCCTCCCCTCCCCCTCCCCTCCCCTCCCCCTCCCCTCCCCTCCCCCTCCCCTCCCCTCCCCTCCCCTCCCCCTCCCCTCCCCTCCCCTCCCCCTCCCCCTCCCCCCAGCCTTGGCAACCACCATCCTGCTTTCTGTCTCTATGAATCTGACCCCCCCAGGGACCTCATAGAAGTGGGATCCTGCAGGATTTATCCTTTCATGTGTGGCTTCTTTCACTGGGCAGAATGTCCTCAAGCTTCATCCACGTCGTCGCAAGTGCTGGAATTTCCTTCCCTCCTAAGGTTGAATAGCATCCCGTTGTGTGGATGGACCGCATTTTGTTTATCCATTCAGCCGTCTGGGGGCACTTGGATTGCTTCCACCTTTGGACCATTATGAATCATGGTGCTGTGGACGTGGGTGGACAAATAGCTGTTCAAGTCCCTGCTTTCCGTTCTTTGGGGTACCCAGAAGTGAAATCACTGGATCAAATGGTAATATTATGTTTAAGTTTCTTTGAGGAACCACCATCCGGTTCTCCAGAGCAGCTGCGCCATTTTACATTCCCACCAGCACTGCACAAGGTTCCAGTTTCCCCAACTCTTGTTACTTTGGTTGTTTTTAGTGTGACGTGGTATCTCATTATGGTGTTGACTTGCGTAATGACTGGTGATGTTGGCGATCTTTTCGTGTGCTTTTTATTGGACATTTGTATACCCTCTTTGGAGAAATATCTATTCAGGTCCTTTGCCCATTTTTAAATTGAATTATGTTTTTGTTATTGCTGAGTTGTGGGAGTTCTTTATGTATTCTGGATATATTCATCTCTTATCAGATAGACAGTTTTCAAACATTTTCTCACTCACTGGGCTGCGTTTTCACTCCGTTGACTGTGTCCTTTGATGCACAGAAGTTTTTAATTTTGACGCAGTCCAATCTATTTTTTCTTTTGCTTCCTGTGCTTCCGTGTTATAGCCAAGAAATCATTCCCATCCAGCCAGCCCTTTCTTTTCTCTTCTTACTTTTCTCAGCAAATCCCAGGCATCGAGTCACTTCCCCTGGAACACTTCAGTCTGCATTTCTTAAAAGCACAGCATCCTGCTTGCGAGACCCAACACCGCTGTCCCACCTAAGCGTTCGGTTGGTCCCTCAGCATCCTCTGAAACCCACCCATCGTCCCCTTTCCCCAGTCGTCTCAGGAATGGTCCTTTCAAAGCAGTGACTTGTCTCAGGACCCTGTGTGGCTTGTGGCAGCTCTGTCCCCCAAGTTTCTTTCAGTCTAATCCGTCTCCCCTCCTTTTCCTGGGTTGGCTGGCCATAGGCTGCCGCACACCTGGGCGCATCTCTGTCCCCTGTGCTGTCATTGACCTGTTCTTTCTGTGCCTCCTCCTTCTCGTAGGTGGAGGTGAGCGCCAGCAGCTCCATCCACTGGGCCCGACAGCCCACTGCGGGTACCACGCGGTTCATGCCTCAACCCATCGGGAGGCGTGGAGATCTGGTCCCTCCCCGCAGGGTGACAGAAGCTGGGCCTGCGGGATTGGGCGGTGATGGCTCTGTCGTGAAGCTCCCCACCTGCCTTTCGCCCCGGGGGTCTCTCTGTCTCTCCAGGGCGGGCTCCGCCCGACATCGATGAGTTCATGAGGGCTGGTGAATGGTCATTTCCTAAGCTGACACCCCTTGCACAGTTATTAGCTGGCATTCTCCAATCGTGAAGAATGTTCCCTGATCAAATAAAACGATCTGGGGGACTTCCCTGGCGGTCCAGTGGTTAGGAGTCAGTGCTTTCACTGCCGGGGCCCGGGTTCGATCCCTGGTCAGGGAACTAAGATCCTGCCGGGCTGCGTGTGGTGAGGCAAAAAACAAACAAACAGACAACCATGTGGTTAAGCTGAAACACTATTTGTGCGAGAAGGCAGCATAGATGTTTGATGCTTTGTTTTGCATTATCAAGTTTCTCTGTAAGGAGCCAGTGCTTTAGCGATCTCCATCCGTATCCAGGGAGTGGGGTCTGTATTGCTTTGTTGGGGGTGGAGCGGGGGGGTCTCTTCCTCCCTCCTTCTGTCTGTGTCTCTCTTACATGTCCTTATGGACTCACAGGAGTTTATATTTCAGTGCATCTAAATCCGTTGCAGACATTCTTCTCTTTGACTGTCCCGTCTTTGCCCAGTGGCAGCCCCTCCTGCCCATATCCAGGTCTCGGGACCTGAGGGCCTGTCACCTCAACAGGCACTAGTGACTCTCCAGACCCTCCTTCCCCCTTATCAGTCCGAGGGCATCACTGGTATTCAGGGATTCCCGTAATGATGTCTCTTGGAGACCCGGCGTCCCAGCCCGCATGGCTGAGCAGGGTTCTCTTTCTGGTCATATCTGCACCCTCACCCCGTTGCCTTCTAAGTCAACACCACCTTATTTCAAAAAATTAAAAAATCAATCATAATTTTTTCTGAAAAGAATTATTGCTGTACATTTACCCTTTTTAGCTTTTTGTGGAATGACCATCCTGGTTACCGTATTTACTGAGTGCCTGCCATGTGTTGGACCAATACCAGTTCACCACAGCCCTGGAGGATGGGGGTCTCCAAGCAGCATCAGATATAAATGGGGGGTGGGGGCAGTATCTTGTTGTAAAAGAAGGTTCTATAAAATAATCAAAATCTAGACCGTTATCAAGGAAAGAAAGGAGCCCTGGTTGAACCAAGAACATGGGTCTGACTCAAAGGCGCTTTCCAACCCGCCTGGGAAGGGAGCCACACCTGGGGCCGCTTACCTCTCAGGAGAGAACAGCACGCGGTGTGGATGCTGGAGTGAAACCTGGTACAGTCCACTCTTTTTTCTTTTTTTTTTTTTTAAGATTTTTTTTGAGGTGGACCATTTTTAAAGTCTTTATTGAATTTGTTACAATATCGCTTCTGTTTTTTTTATGTTTCGGTTTCTTGGCCACGAGGCATGTGGGATCTTAGCTCCCCGACCAGGGCTCGAACCTGCCCCCGCTACACGGGAAGGGAAAGTCCTAACCGCTGGACCGCCAGGGAAGTCCCGTACAGCCCACTCTTGAAGAACAAATCTCATCGGAATGTTTAGTGTTTCAATGTAGCCTTTCTCAGAAAAGAGTTGACATTTTCATTGTACTTTGTGTTTTTTTTGCTTGTTTGTTTTTTAATTTAATTTTTATTTTATATTGGAGTATAGTTGACTTACGATGCTGTGTTAGTTTCAGGTGTATGGCAAAGTGATTCAGTTATACATATACACATATCTATTCTTTTTCAGATTCTTTTCCCATATAGGTTATTATAGAATATTGAGTAGCATTCCCTGTGCTCTACAGTAGGTCCTAGTGGGTTATCTATTTTATGTATAGTGGTGTGTATATGTTAATCCCAAGCTCCTAATATATCCCTACCCCTCTGGTAACCTTCCCCTTTGGTAACCATAAGTTTGTTTTTGAAGTCTGTGAGTCTGTTTCTGTTTTATAAATGAAAACCACTTAAGCCTTCAAAGTCATAAATTTTCTTTTCAAAAATAAGGGGAAATCTAATGAGTCAACTTTCACATGTGATTCTGAGAAATGTAATAGAGAAAATTACCTTTGGAAACCGCTTTCCTCTTCCGAGACTTGTGTTTTCCGAGATGGGCCGCAGATGGGCCGTCAGAACGAGTTGGATCGTGATCCAATTAGCCCACAGATCTCGGCCCCGAGACTCGAGCTCGGGAGGCCTGGAGGCGAGGAGGGCCATCCGAGAGAGGCTGATTAGATCAGAGGACACGGCTCCAGCCCGCTCGGGATGTGCGTATTTACGGCCCCATCTGCCCATCCAGGAAGCATCCCCGCATCCCTGGCCCCCAGGTTAGGACAGATGCCGGGCCCATGTCCCCACTGCTAGGGGCACCTGCACCGCCCTGTTCCCGGCACCCTTTACAGTCACGCCCCTGGCTCGGAGCTCCGCTGTGTGCCTGGCCCTAGGACCTCAGTAACGCAGTGTCCCTTGAGTGACTTGACTGAGCCGACGGGGAGCCCAAGCCTCGGTTGCCTGGACGGGGAGGTCAGTGCTGACAGAAAGGGTGCAGCACCACAGTTTTGTTTGACGAGGGCGGGGAAGGGGTGTGTGTGCACCCATGCGCCGGACACAGCCCCGCAGGCTCCTCTCAGACTCCGCCTAAATGTGCCTAAGAGCCCGGAAAAGCCCTACTGGCCCTCCCTCCTTGTAGGCAACTGGGCCTCATTTATTCTGGGAAAATCAACCCCCTTCTCTTTCTAAAGGCCACGCAGAAGGGATCTGCCCACTTCTCTTGGTAGCTGGTTGGTCTACACTTTGCCTCCTCATAGCTAATCTGATGCTTTGTTCTTGCTATTTAAATCCATTCCTGTGTGTCTGGGGGACGGGGCCACCAGGGGGCGGGAGCCGGGTCACCAGGGGCGGGGGCTGGATGACCGGCAGATGTCAGAGCCGACTAGGCTGGCCGTGGGGCCTCGAGACCCTGCCTTTGCACGTGGACCTGTTACCATTCCCGCCGCAGTCAGGGCAGCCCTGGACCTGCCTCCCCTTCCGTTTGCTGCCCTCTGGGTCTGTCCCGGGCTGACCAGCCCTCTGGGGCCCGGAGCGTCTGACCTGCAGGCACCTGTGAAGTCAGGGCCGGCCCACTGGGGGTGGTTTCTCCTGCTCCAAACACAGGCCCTCGGCTCACGCCTTGAACCTCCAGGTAGCTGCCCAGCGTGGTAGGGAGCAGGGTGTGAGCTAAAGCCCACTGCGGTCACATCTCCAGCTCAGGCTCTCCCGCTGTGGCCCTGTTTGTCTTTTTAGGACTCATTGTTGCCTTTGGCCCAGTTGGGGACTGGAGCTGGGCCCCTGGGGGGTCTGTAGTCCCAGCAGGAAGGATGCTGGATGCTCAGGCCTCGGCCAATCAGCTGCAGGCACAGCCCACACCCCAGGACTCCCTGTGAGGTCTTGGAGATGCAGCCACAGTCCCCTGCCATCCACAGGACCAGGCTGAGGCTGGTGCCTCCTTACTCCCTGTGGATGGGGATGACAGAGCCAGGGCTCCTGTGTCCCCCCCTCAGAGAGGAGACCAGGAGGCCCTGTTCTTAAGGCAACTTACAGTGTTGTGCAAACGTCACCACTTTCTAGTTCCGGAACATTCCCATGGCCCGAAAGAGAAGCCCCGTACCCATTAGCAATCACCCCCGACCCCATGCCCCTGCCCTGCAAACTCCCGGCAGCCGCGAATCTGCTTTCTGTCTCGAAGGATTTGCCTGTCGTGGGCGTTTCCTGTAAATGGCATCGTACAACCTGTGACCTTTTCTGACCTGCTTCTCTCGCTTAGAGCTGTTGCCTTTTGCCCTCAGAATGAAGCCCCCTCCCCAGATCAGGGCGACTGACCACCATCTCTCAGCCCCGTCAGTAAAATGGACACAGTAGCGAGACTGGCCTCACGTTGCTATCGTGAATGAGATCCTCAGGGTTGAAGGGCTCAGCGCAGCCCCCGCGTTAGTAATAATAACACAGCTGTTATTATTATCCCTGTTCAGAGCTTGCATCACTTAGGAATTGCATCCAGTGGCCAGGGACAAACCTCAGGGTCTTAATCCACACAGAGAGATCCTGGGGTTCTCATGGAGCCAGAAATCCAGGGGTGACACTGAGGCGCCTCCTGGCCGTTGGCATGGCCATCCTCAGTGTGGGGCCTCCTTGGGGTCCCAAGATGCCCGCTGCACCGCAGCAGGTCGTGGGAGCTCGGGCAGCAAGAAGGGGAAGGGCCGGGGGCAAAGGAGTGAAGGCTGGGCCCAGCCCCCTGGAGAGCTTTCTAGAAACCCCTTAGGTGGTCTTCCCTCGTGGCCACTTCTAGCAGTGAGGTCAGGCTCAGGAGAGACCTTTAGAGCTGGTCCATTGCCTCCACCCCCAGAGATGCAATTGGGGTCCCCGGAGCAAGGAAGAGGAGAGTAGAATGGGTGTTGTCAGACTGGTTCCCCACGGAGCTGGCCACCAGCCGCTGGCCATACAGCTGGGGAAACTGAGGCCCAGAGACGGGGTGGGGCTTACTAGTCAGGGGTCAGTGGGGAGGCCTGTTCGCTGTAGGTCTCCGGGCTCAGGGAGGAATGGCAGAGGCATGATCAGAGTGTCCAGGGCATTTGCAAGAGGTGGTTCTATTCGGCCCACTGTCCTGCCCCTGCCCCTTTGCATCTGGTGGGTGGCATCCCAGGGTGGGTACATTTTAGTGGGAGAGGGAAGGGTCCAGGGAGAGGAACTAGCTCTAGAAAACGCATCCAAGACCTTCTGGGTGGGATGAGGGGGCCGGGGCCTCTTCCTATGCCAGGATGTAGGGGTGGGCTTGGGGTACTAATGAGGGAGGGTCCCCAGAGAGGCTGTGCTGCCTTGGGTGCCCGTTGGGCTGCATGTCCCCCCACGTTCAGGCTGCAGTGGCCACGTGAACAGCAGCACACGCCTCTGCCACCAGCCCGCTCTGAGCGTCGGCACTCCCCTCCCAGGCTGGAATCGACTCCAAGATTAAAATTAATTTCTCTTCCACTTCACAACAATTGTGCGGCCTCTCCCCAGTACATCCTGTCTTTGATCGCACAGAACACACTCTGCCTTGCCGCGCTGGAGGCTGGAGCCCCGGAACTGGGATTATTTTCCCAACCAGAGCCTCAGGCACGCTGCTGCTGCCGCCACACCTGTTCACTCTGCCAGTCGAGAGGTTCTCCCAGAACCTGTCGGGTGGGGGGCGGGGGGTGGGTGTAGGGTGGGAGATGCTGCTGCAGCCTCTCCCCAGCCGGAGACCACACCCACGGCCGGAGGGAAGGCAGAGCTCAGGGGCCTGCAGCTCCGGAAATCAGAGGAGTGAGCTGGCTTGGTGCTGGGTGTGAGCTCTACCTTCAGCGGGCTGGGTGACCTGGGGCAAGCCCTCCGTTACTTCTGCAGAAGAAGGAGCCGGATACTTACCTCTCCGGACTACTGCAGGACTGAACAAGATCCCAGTGGGACATGCTCTTTATATATTGAGGCACTACCATGGTACTGTGTATCCGGCCCTCACAGTACAAAGAGTCCTCCCATTGGTCTTCACCAGGTGAGACTGTGTGCAGGACAGGAGTGACTCAGCCCATTTTGCAGATAGAGAAACTGAGGCCCAGAGAAGCATGGCAGGGATGGGCCTGGGTAGGAAAGAGAAGGAGGGGGTACCTGCCCCACCTTCCTCCTTCCGTCACGTAACAAGCATCCCTTCCGTCTCCAGCCCTGAAGTCAGCCTCCTGCCCATGCCACCTCCTGCCTGGAACACCCCCGCAGGCTCCTGTCAGAACTGAGCTCCCAAGTCCCCTTCCTCCGGGACCTCCCGGCTTAACCTGTGGACCTCCTCAAACGTTTGCATGGAGGTCCACAGGTTAAGGAGGACCACCTCCTTAACCTGTGGACCTCCATGCAAACGTGGGCTACCTGAGCAAATCTTCAGATTTAAGAAACCTCCCCCATGCCAGGGATGCTAGCATTTTAAAGGGTGCCCTTGAGGTGTGATACCTGCCTAGCCTGTAGCAGTCAGCACAGCCTAGGTCAGGCTGCGGTAACAAACAGCCCCAAGATCACGGTGGTTTATTTCCTGCTGGCCCTCATGGCCTGATGGCTCTGCTCTGTCCCATGTCATCCTCACTCAGAAGCCCGGGTGGGTGTAGCCCCCACCCACTGGCCGTCACCAGCTGGTGACAGTGGCCGAGGCGGGTTGGGGGTGGGGAGCCTAAGTGGCTCTCTAAGCTTTGCCTGGATAACTTGTCACTTCTGCTCCCCTCTCATCGGACACACACAGCCTCAAGAGGGTGGAGAAGTGACACCTTGCATATGCCCAGACAGAAAAATGGGGCTTCTGGTGAACAGAACCCAAAAGCGAGAGCCTTTCGCGCTAGAATTCCTGGCCAGATGGAGGGCCGGGGAGAAGAGATGCTTCGGGCAAAGCGCCTTGCCTCAGCCACGCCACCATCCTAACTTCTGGGCATCTGTCTGACTCGCTGTCTGTGCCAGCTCCTGGGGTCCTGGGTTGGGGTCCCCAAAAATGAAATATATGTGGCCTGAGGAGCTGATGAAGAGCATCTCAGCCCTTGCTGGCGGGGCTCAGCCCTCGTCCTACGTCTGCTCTGGGCCTCGGGGCGTCAGGAAGTGGCTCGGGCTCCGCACGGCAGCAGAGACACCCTGCCTTGCTGCGGGGTGAGAGCCGTCGGCCTCTCCTGCTTTTCCATGAATCTGCTGGGCCTTGGACTCCGTGGCCTGAAGCTGCCTGCGTGGGGTTTGATCCGACGAGACAAGGTCCCAAGTCAGCCGAGCGCCCCGGCCGGCCTGTGGTAAGAAGTGGCTTCTCCGCACGGTGTCTCCTGCCTCTCGGTCCCGGGCTTCATGCCACACTGAAGGCAGACATAGTGACTGGTATGTTTGTTTCACAACTACACCCAAACACAGAGTGCATGCTCCGGGACGTCCAGATGCCACGGCAGAGGAAGCCGTTCAGATGTCTGCACAGAGGCCGAGGGATCGAGCGGACCAGAAAACACGTCTGTCTAAGCGGGCCCGGCCGCGTTGCTGGGGGCGTTTTCCGCTGCCACCTGAGTTGTGACTCTCGGCAACCGTCTCTTAGCAACTGTGGGTGTGGGGTACCACGCTCAGCGGGGAGGGGGGCTCTGGGACCAAGGCTGCCTGGAGGAGTTGGAGGCAGAGCTGTTGGCGGGGGGGGGGGCGGGGCAGAGGCCTGGGCTCTGCGGCAGGCAGGGGTCCACTAAGACGCCAGGCCCCCACATCCCAGAGGTCTCCGTGGGGTGAATGGGTGGGGACCGCTCTTCCTCCATTACTCATCCTTCTACGTGCGCATTTTATACATGAGCATGTCCTGTTTTTCCATTTTTACACAAATATCTTTTATTCCATTTCCCAGATTTGTTGGCAAGCAGCTGGGCTGGGGTTACACCCGGCACCGGCGAGATCGACCTCCGGATGGTGTGGGGTATGGAGGTTTGAGGGTCCTTCTGAAACAGCAGAGGGGCTGAGCCATCAGAGCTCAGTTCCCCCCACTGCTCGGACTCTGGGCAGGTTCCCTGATGTCTGGGCCTCAGTTTTCTGACCTGTAAAATGGGGGTAGGCCCAGGCACTCAAGAACTAGCCTGACCCAAAGAGAGGTCCAGCCCTTGTCTTCAGCTCCTGGGAGGGGATCTCTGGGCCCCTGGGACGTCCTGTCCTGCCTGATACGTGTCTTTGTCTGCTGGGGCTTCAGCCACCACGGTCTAACAGTGTGGTTTGTGATGGGGGGTTGGGGCCACCCCATATCAGTTTTGACCTCTGGAACAGACTGGAGAGAAAACATATTAGCCCAACCTTCTGGGAGGGGCTGGAGGCCAAAGGTCACCACGGGGCAGTGTGTGATGGAGCCCCAGGAGAGACTTCGACACCCTGGTGGGGGGAGCGTCCTGAGTTGAGAGTATGCGCATGTGTCATCACGCAACGATGCTGGGGTGAACGTGTCCACCAGGCAACAAGCAGATAGAGATGGCGCTCGAGTGGTGATACCTGCTGAAGGGGACCCTCACGTGGGTGTTTAAGGACCAGGGCAGGAGGGCGTCTCTCCAGAAAGGCGTCATTGGAGCCTGAGTGGGGCAGCCCTTCCAGACCAGGGAAAGATGTTCCAGGCAGAGGGAACAGCCAGTGCAAAGCCCTGGAGGCAGGAAGGAAGTCCCAGGGCGTGTTCTGGGAGCTGAGAGCCCCGCAGGGAAGTAGGCGTGTCGTGGCGGAAGGGGTGAGGGTGACACAGGCGAAGCAGCGGTGGCCTCGCTCCGGGAGCAGGGGTGGCCTGGGGCCCGACCTACACTGGGGAAGGTCACGCTGGCCGTGTGTGGAGAGCAGATGACAGGGGCGCCAGCGGGAGAGCCAGCCCAGTCGAGTGCATCAGAGCACATGCTCTGAGGGCACTGGACGGGGAGGACAGGTCAGAAGGATGGTCTGAGGGAGAGTGGACAGGATTAGCTGATGACTCTGAACTGGGGGGGACGGTGAAAAGAGGAGTCAGGCCGACCACACCCCCCGGTTGGCCGTAAGCATCTGGGTGGAGGCTGCGGCTTGCTGGGCTGTGAAGGCGGGGCCAGGACAGGTAGGGGGGCCAGAGCCAGGGCCTGGCTCTCAGACGGTGTGGTCTGTGGTGCTTCCTGGACGTCCAGGTGAGGGGCAGGTGCCGAGAGCAGGGCCGGGGCCAAGAGGCAGTGTCCAGGTAAGAGCAGTGGGTGAGAGGCCCCCGGATGACCCAAGACATCACTTAGGATGGGGGGAAAGAACAGTGGCCGGAACCAAGAGGTTCGTGGGAGAATTGGGGGCGGGAACCACGGAGCCCCTGGGAGAGGCCGACGGGGAGCAGTGCGAGGGGACCGCTTGTGGAGGTTCTCTTTGCAAAAGAGACGAGAGAAACGGGGCCTAGTGGCTGGGAGGGAGGTGGGGTCGGGCAGCCTCTCCCCACCGAGGCTCTCTCAGCTTGTGGGGCCCATCTGCACGTCGTGCGGTGTCGAGCACCTCCTGGTCGTGGCATCCAGAAACGTCTCCAGGCGGGGGTCGCCCGGGCTGAGGACCCCTGCGTTGCGGGGAGATGGTCCAAGGTCCGGCCTTGTTCTTTATCAGGCCCCTGGCTCTGCAGGCGGTTATTTGACAGACAGCACTGGGTGGCAGAGGAAAAGGTGGCCTTGAGTCCTGCGAAGGCGGGGGGACCGTGGTTGCCCTCTGGGAGGGGGCAGCATCCACCAGACCTCGTGGAGGAACCCCTCCCCGGAAAGGGGGAGGAGGGGACCAAGCACCGCCTGCCCTCAGGGCCGTGGTCCTTTCCCCTTGTCCCCCGGGAGAGCGGTGCGACGTGCACCCACCTCACGGAGACTCGGGGCCGGGCAGTGAGACGCTGCAAGCAACGGGCCGCCCCCCGCCACGTCCATCCATCCGTTCTCAGCGCTGGTGGCTGCACGTCCTCCCGCGAATGCCCCCAGCCTTGGCCCCTCCTGAAGCTGGGAAGCCTCCTGGAGGGGGGGCGCCTGCCAGTCCCGGGATGTTGGGTCCCAGGAGGTTCTGGGCAGGCTGAGGCTGGCCTCTCCTGTCCCACACCCCCCAGGGCACACCAGGGTCTCCTGCTATGAGGTGACCACACTCGGAACGGCTCCTCCCCGTGCGGGGGCAGAGGCCCCAGCAGTTCCCACTTCTGGGATGTCTTCCGCGTTCTTAGCAGCAGGTCCCGCTGTACCCCCGCCTTGGGACCGAGACCGGGGACCGTCCCCCGTCCCAGTGCCCAGCACAGCCCAGCCGTGTCTTCCCCACATCAGCCTGGCTCCCGCCTGCCTGGGAGGGATCAAGAGGTTGGAGGAGAATCCCAGGGCCCCTCGCTACCCTGACGGCCTCTAATTCTCTCTGGTTCATTGGTCCGGAGCAATGCGGTCCAACAGAACTTTCTGGAAATGTCCCATCCGCCCGATATGGTACCACTGGCCACACATAACTGTTGACCACATAAAATGTGGCCACGTGACTAAGGAACTGAATTTTTATTTAATCTTAAGCAATTTAAACTTACGCATCCACGGGTGGCTGGGTCACCATATGAGACTGCCGTCACCGTCCGCTTAGAAGACTGCCCAGCGGCTCCTCCCTTTCTCCCTCCCTTCCTTCCTTCATTCCCTCCTTCCTTCCTGTCCGTCTCTTCCCAGCACCTGCACATGCCCCGTCCACACCTGGGCCTGCCGGGCTTCTGGGCCGGGGGGTGGGTCGGGCGGTAAGAAATTAACAAGAGCACATGCTCTGAAGGACATAAGCGAGAGGGACATGGTGGAGGCCAGCCAGGAGGTCAGGGCCACCTCTCTGAGGAGGGTGTGCGGGGAGCTGGGAGCAGAGAAGCCGAGGCTGACAGCATCCCCCATCCCCTGGCAGTGGGAGCGGCTGCAGGAAGGCCCAGGGGTGCAGACTGGCAACAGCCTTGGGGACAGGAGGTCCAAGTGATGGGGCAGAGGTAGGGCGGGTGGGAGAGGCAGGCAAGGGCTCCAGAGGACGCGGTGAGCAATTCAGATTTTATTTCCAGGGCGACAGGGTTTGGGATGGGCAGTAACACGGGGGTGGGTGGGTGCAACTCAGCCTGTCTGGCTTCCACGGGAAGAAGGGATTGGAGGGTGCAGCGGGTTACGTAGTGTCCCCCGCCCAAATCTCACTCCATCAGCAGCCTCGTTAGGAACGAGGGTCTTTGCAGATGTAATTATAAGGATCTTGAGATGAAAGCATCCCGCTTCCAGGGCCCCAAATCCAATGACTGGAGTCCTTCTGGAAGGAGGGGAGACACAGGAAGCTGGGAGAAGCCCCCGGCAGAGCTGGGAGGGAGGCTGCAACAGATGTACCTGCAGGAACTTTGGTTTGGGGCCTCTGGCCCCCTGAACTGTGAGAGAATAGTTTCTGTTGGTTGCAGCCCCCAGTGTGTGGTCCTCAGTTGTGCGGCCCCAGGAAACTCAGTTGTGCGGCCCCAGGAGGACCCAGAGGAGGCCCACGGTCCATCCAAACACTGGGGTGGAGAGAAGGAGTCGGACTGGGGGTCTGTTCCGAGGCTGGAACTCACAGATGGGGGGATTCTGGTTTTCTTCACACTCCGCGGGGTGACCGCGGGGCCCTCCGGGATAGGCAGCTGGGGTTGGGGTGGATGGAGAGCCCCACTGTGCCCTGGGGGGGTGAGATGCTCCCTAGATCCCCCCGCTGGGTCCAAAAGGTGCCAGGAGCTGTCGGCCAGCTGTTCTTGTCGGCTGGCCCACTGACGGCCCCAGCGACGTGCCTTTACCCTGACTCACCTCGGGGACGGCCCGGCAGAGTGGCCAGGGCCCCTCCTTGGGGGGACCGGGCTCAGCTCTGGGAACTCCCAGCAAGGTGTGGACAGAACCAGGAGGTTTGTTTTAGCTCAGAGAAACCAGAGCTCAGAAGCCTGTCTTCTCCTGGGTTGAGGGAAGGGGCCGCAGGTGGCCTTGGACATGGGGTCCCACCCCTCAAAGTCCTTCCCCCTCCCCAGCGGGGACCTGCAGGCTCCTTAGGCCTGGACACAAGCATGCCTCCCGCTGGCCATACCTGTCAGGCACACTCTATCGCGTTCTGCCTTGAAGCCATAAATCACGTGTTTCTCAGCTTAGTTTACCGATGTTGCCAGGAAAGATTCATAGCAGTGGTCCTCATCCGTCTCCATCCTCCCTCTTAAATTCTCCTTGCCCCTGTGCACCGGCAAAATCTCCTCCCTCCGAGATGGTCACCAGCCTGGGTTGCCTGGGGACGTCGCAGTCCAGACTGGCCCCGGGCTGGAGCCAGGTCTCTGGATTCAGAAGGCCTAGGTTTGAGTCCCATTTCTCCACATATTCGTGCTTGTCAGCTCCTGCCTCAGTTTCCTCGGCTGTAAAATGGGGATCAGGACGGAGGGACATTGTGAGAATAGGTGCCTCAGTGTGAGTAAAGCATTTAAAACTCCTGTTGGACCTACAGAGCCCCAGAAATGGGGCCGGCTGGGGAGGTCATCAGCAGACGGTTTCTCTCCACCCCAGTATCTGCATGGAAGCTTCCTACGGGTCTTCCTGCCCTGCTGTGTGGTCACTCAGAGGGGAGACTGGAAGGTTTAATCCCCCTGTAGCCTTTGGAGCAGGTGCTGTTCCCACCCCCCTTACAGATGGGGAACTGAGGCCTGGTGGGTGGCACACTTGGCCCTACACATGTCTTCATCAGCACAGGCTGGCATAGGCTGGCAGCTTAAACAACAGACATCTATTTCTCAATGTCCTGGAGGCCGGACGTCCAAGGTCAAGGTGCAGGTAGATTCAGTCCTGGTGAGGGGCCTCTTCCTGGTTTGCATCCTCAAATGACAGGGAGAAACGGGGAGAACACGGCACTGGTGTCTCTTCTTATAAGGACGCTGACCCTATCAGATCAGGGCCCCACCCTCATGACCTCACTTAACCTTGATTACCTCCTTAAGTGTTCCATCTGCAAAGGCAGGCACATTGGGGGTTGGGACTTCAACAAATGAATTTGGGCCGGGGGGACACGTATTCAGCCCGTCACAACAGACTTTGCACTTGGCCTGTGGGCAAGGCAAGCATGGATGAACAGCCCAGCTAGTGATTTCAGAGCAGATGGGAAAGAAGGAGCCCATGATGGAGTCTCTGGAGGGAAGGAGGACAGGAAGGGGCATCGCCTCTGTGCCCACAGGTGGCGGCAGCGTTGCCCAGAAGAGTCAGCTCTCCGAGTTCCTGGTGATCCTGATGGGGTTACCTGTTCTGCTTCATTAAGTCCTTCACTGACAGCCCGTGAAATCTGCATTTCTCGCAACCCAGTACAGGCTTCTTAAAGGCAGAACGATTATGTTTTCGTTACGATGAGGCTGCAGCAGGGAGATGATGCTTCTGCCGTGGGAAATATTGAACCATGTCTCAATTAGGCTGGCTAACATTTTAGGCTCCCGAAGTGTCAGGCACTGTGGGAAGGGCTCAACTTGCGTTCTCGCCCTGAAACTCCACACCCACCCCATGACACCTCTGGGGAAGCCGAAGGAGAGAGGTGGGCGTGGAGTGGATGCACCTGTGACCCTAGGGGGGTAAGTACCCGTTTCCACCCAAGTGTGGAGACCAGGGCAGAACAAAGTGAAGGCACACGCGCTCTAGACCAAGCAGGTCCTCCCAGTAGGGAGTGTTGGCATCCACGGACCAAGGCCAGCCCAAGGGTCAGTTCCCGCAAATACCACCAGCCGGTGCCAGCGCTATGGGGTCCCTGGGCTGTGACCTCCCTCCAAGCCCAGGCTCCTCCTGACGGAAGGGAGCGTTTTCCTGTGGTCGCGGCTGAATCACAGTCCCCAAGACATCCACGTCCTAAGCCTCCCGACCTGTGTTGTATGTTGCCACAGCCACAGCAGAAGGGACCCTGCAGCTGTGACGGAGTCAGGGATGTTGAGATGGGAGGCTCTCCAGGACCATCCAGGGGGGCCCAGTCTCATCGCAAGCATCCTTACTAGAGGGAAGCAGAGGCGGATTTGAATACAGATGGGGAGAGGGCAGAGGTGGGGGTGTTGCAGCTGCAGCTAGGGAACAGCTGGAGCCCCCAGAAGCTGGGAGAGGCAGGAAGGGTCCTCCCTCCCCTGGAGCTTCCAGAAGGAGCGGGGGGCCCTGCCCACACCCCGATTTCACCCGACAGTTGAACCTGCAGAGCTGTGAGATAAGTTTGTGTTAAGCCGCTGAACTTGTGGTCGTCTGTTGCAGCCGGAATAAGAAATCTAATACACTCGCATCGGGGTCTTCAGGCTAAAGTGATCAATACACAGGAAGCGCTTAGAACCGTGCCTGGGGGCGGGGCTGGGGGCTGCCCTGAGGGAAGCTTGACAGAAGCCCGGCCTGCGGGCAGGAAGAGGCAGGATGACGGATGATGAGCAGGTGGGCAGTGGCTCCCCCTCATTCATCTCCTGGCTGCTTTTGGGGTGTCCCTGGTCCCCACGGAGCTCACCACCCTTTGACGTCACTCTCAGGATTGGTGGCTCTGCTCCACTGTCACGTGAAGGTCCTGGAGAGCCGGCCTCCACATTTGCAGACCTTCCCTGCCCGATTTCCCAGGCCCGGGTTTGTTTCCACCACATTCCGCGTGGTGTCGGCCTTTAGATGGGGGCTAACATGACCCAGAAGTTTGGTGCTGCTCTCCGAGTCGGCGTTAATTACGCTGGATTACGGTGTTCCTAATCCGCGTGCCTCGCGGTTCTTCTCTAGGCAGCCAGCCTTGTGCTCTGTGACTTACTTATCGAGCCCCAGCCGCAGGCCTGGGGTTGCGTTACTCGTGGGATTCTAGCGGGAGGACTGCTGAGGAATCGTGCGCCTCTGTCCTCGCAGAGCGAGGCAGGACGTGAGTGCCTGTTAACACGGGACTTGGGTCCTAAGGCCCAAGGACTTTTTCTTCTGGGTTCATTTTCACATTCTGAAATGGCTTCCTCCGTGCATGACGCTGTGAACACCGAGTTAACATCGCCCTGTCATCTAGGAAATCAAACTTACACGTGCCTGACACGGTCGACATCCCTCAGGAGTTCCGTTTTCAAGCTTAGGCCGTGTTTGCTGGCGGCAGACCCCACCCTGCTACTGAAAATCTGGTCTCCGTTCCTGCCTCCCTCTCAGTTTCCAAATTCACCCTGAACTTGAACTTGCTCTGGGGCTGGTGGGTCCTGGAAACCCGAGGGGCTACTGTGTTGCCCGTGGCTTCAGTTGCTATGTCTCCCTTTTTACCCAGCCCCCCCGGAAGCCCAGAATTAATTTGCATCCTAAACAGAGTACACTTGTGGTCTGTCCCGACAACCCCTGGTTTTGACAATTCACTCAGGGTCTTCTTACACCCAGCTCTTCAACGATTTTCTCTTTTATAGCAAGTTTGGCAAACTATGGCCAAATTTGACCCACCAACTGTTTTGGTGCACCCTGCAAACAGACAAGTTCTTACATTTTTAAAGGGTTATACACGCACGCGTGCGCGCGCGCGCGCGCGCGCACACACACACACACACACACACACACACACGGGAGGACCTGTGACCTTGACCCTAAAATGTCTAAACTCTGGCCTTTGCAGGTGACGTTTGCCATCCCTCTTGCGTGACGGCAGGTGCATGTTCAGGAGGTTGGCTGCTCACCTGTGGGCCGTGTTAGGTGGCGGGCTTGACAGAAGGCCTGCCTGGGATGCAGCCAGGCTCTGGGCCTCTTGGGCCTGGAAACGCATCCCAGCCTCCATCCCGGCAGCCTCAGCCTCCCTCCTTCCAGCCCACCACCCTCCTCAGGTGTCAGGTCCTGGGCCTGGAGGAAGCGGCGCCCAGCTCCACCCCGGGGCTTGGTCCTGCCTCCCGTCCCTTCTCCCTCCGCCCCAGCCTCTCCCGCTAGTACTCAGATATTATTCCTCTGCTGGGCTCACCCTCCAGGGCTGTGGACGGCCTCCTCTTGGGGTCCCCCGAGCTCGCTCACCCTCACGTCACCACTGACCCAATAGGGAGCCGGACCAGGGAGCAAGAGAGCTGGGGACAGAGACCTCCCGGACCGCTCCCAAAGCCAGCGCTGGTCCATGAAGCTGAGCTCTGTGGGCGGGCGGGCTGCTGGTACCGAGCCCAGAACTGGACCAGCCAGCCCAACAGCTGCCACCCAAGGGGCCAGTCCCCGCCTCGGAGGGCAGATGGGGGCCGCCGCAGGCAGAGGTGCTCCGGCCCCACTTCCCCTCTGAGCCCAGCTGGTGGTGGGCCATTCCTCGCCCACCCCTCGGGCTCTGGGCCCGGAGAGAGGCTGAGGGCATCAAGCCCTCTGAAGGCCTCGTCCACGAAGTGCTGCAGGTAGCACGTGGTTAACGGGTCAGTGCACCGTGTGGATCAAAGAAGGTTGTCTTTCTTTCCTTCCCTCAGCCTCACCAGACCTCCGGGACCACAGTCCCCCAGACAGGAGCAGAATAGCTGCCCCTTCCCTGTCCCATCTTAGAAGCATCTAAACACAGGGATGGGAAGTGCAGTCCTTCCTGTTGCTGAGATAAAGTGGTGGAATCGGGCGGCTGCAGAGCTGTGTTGAGAAGGATTCCAATGTTTACCCCGCGCTCAGGGGACGTGCACATCCTTGTGGATCTGTGGAGGGCTTTGGCAGTCCTTGCTCTCACAGTGATAACTGAAGACCTGTTTGGTCACGAGACAATGGCTGGGCTGGAGGGCGGCCGGGGGAGGACCTGGAATGCTACTTGCATTTGTGTCTTAGGGGCTATAAGAAAGTACCACAGCTGGGGGCTCAGAACAACGGAAATGTATTGTCTATTGTTCTGGTTGCAGAAATTCCACATCAGGGTGTCAGCGGGGCCTCGCTCTGCTGAGGCTCTAGGTGGAGATGCCTCCTTGCCTCTTCCAGCTTCTGGGGGCTGCCAGCAACCCTTAGCCGGCAGCTGCTCCCCTCCAACTCCACCTCTCCTGTCGCATGGCCTTGCCCCTCTGTCTGTATCTGTGTCCACGTTCCCCTCTTCTTATAAGAAGAGTCATTTTGGATTAAGGACCCACCCTAACCCAGTACAGCCTCATCTTAACTTACATCCTAATTATATCTGCTAAGACCCTATTTCCAAAGAAGGCCACATTGACAGGTGCCGGGAGGTAGGACTTCAGCGTATCTTTTCAGGGGGGACGCACCTCCAGCGACAGCACTGCTGCACAAAGCCAGGCCTTTCAGAGCGTTTTCCAGTTTCTACACTTTGGTTTTGAAAGGATACATGAAAAAGACCCCAAGTTGCAATTTCTTTGGAAAACAGTTGTCGTCCACAAAAACTGGAAATGCACCAACTGTAAGAGCAGCGGTTCACTCTGGGGCACACACACCACCACTGCCACCCCCCGCCAGACTCCCGAGCGCTGGGGACACACACAAGAAGGTTCCGAGCCGCTCTGCTCACGGTGGCAAGAAACTGGGAATGACACGAGTACCTATTAACAAGAGAAATGATCGGGAAACTGCGATGCGTTCGAAGAAGGGATGCTGTCCAGCAGTGGGGAAATGAATGAATTTCAGCCACGCACATCAGCGTGGATAAATCTCGAAAGCAGTGTGGAGGGAAGACTTTAAGCTGTAGAGGAAGGCATAAAGTTTGCTTACAATTTATGTCAAGTTCCCCAAAAAGGAGGCAGAATGAATCGATGGATCGTTTAGGGGTATGAACATGTAATAACACGCAAAAACACAAATGCAGAATCCCAGTTACTTTGGGATAGAGGTGGGGTTGGCACCGGGTGGCCTCAGCAGTGTCATAGCACTCTGATATATATATATATACTCCTGGGATGATGCTTCATTAAAGGTATGATTTTGGGCTTCCCTGGTGGCACAGTGGTTGAGAGTCAGCCTGCCGATGCAGGGGACACGGGTTCGTGCCCCGGTCCGGGAGGATCCCACATGCCGCGGAGTGGCTGGGCCCGTGAGCCATGGCCGCTGAGCCTGCACGTCCGGAGCCTGTGCTCCGCAACCGGAGAGGCCACAACAGTGAGAGGCCCGCGTACCACCAAAAAAAAAAAAAAAAAAGTATGATTTATCTAAATACACTTATATAAAGAAGGAGAGAAGTATTCGAGAGGATATATGCGTGTGTGTGCATAAGTGAAGAAAAACATTTGAGCGGCCACGGACGGCCCTGCAGGCATCAGATCAAAGACCAGGCTGGCCTTTCCTTGGACACCTGGGGACTGAAGAGACGGCCCTAGCTCTGGTGGTGGCGAGGCAAGCAGGGTCCCAGGAGCCAGGGTCCTGCGCTCACTGGGGCTTTTGATTTGCACCCATTTCGTTGCCCTTTTCCACAGGCGTGTGCCCAAGCAGCAGCCGTGTCCCGGGAGTGTGGAAGGTGTAGCTGAGCTGTTCGGTCCTTTTCCTCGTTGCCGGAGCACCCACTCGGGGCCTGGTCCTCGGGGAGACCCCCCGGCCAGGGCTGCTCCCTGGGCTCCTTGCAGTGACAGGCTGGGAAACCCGCAGAGCTGGCCCATGAAGCACACCTGGGGAGCACCTGAGCGGGGCCCGTGTCAGGACACCATGTGTGCAAGACGTACGGCGGTGGGGGGGGGGCGGGGCGTGTCCAGTGCTCTGTGTAAGGGCGGCCCCCGGACCCAGCTGCCCCAGGCTCCCCTGGCTCCAGGCCTGGGCCTGTTCTTGGTGAGAAGGCGCATCTTCCAGACCCTTCTTGCTCTGGCCTGAAGCCCCACCTGGAGACACGGGCCTGGTCAGCTGGATGCCAGGTGTTCACCTGTCCTGCGGCAGTCTTGAACTGTACCACCGACATCGGAGGCGGGGTGTTGTAGGTGGGCTTCCGCGGCTCTCTGGGTGGTCCTCGCCAGCCCCGCCTTGCCTGCTCTCGCACTCAGAGCCCGTGTGTGCAGGCAGGAGGGGGCACCTTCAGGGCCCTTATTAGAACACGCACCTCCACAGGTGACCCTCGAAAGCCCCCCTGACCCGGCATGGAGCCCGGGGTCCCCAGGCTCCCCCTGGAGACCTCGTGCCTCTCAAGACCCCCAAGGGCTGCCATCCTTAGCAGCTCACAGACATATTTCGGATGAGGCTTTTGGTTCCCTTTCAGCAGCAGCCTAGTTTCGTGATCCTAAGTGCCTAGGAGAAGAACTGAAAATTGCCTTTTATTGCCATTTTCAGTAGAAATGAAGACAGTTCTCTAAACTCCTTTGTTCATCCTGGAAGGCCCATCCTGAATGCCTGGCTACCTAGAAATTCTCCCTAAACAGTTAAAGGAACAACGGATTCTCAGATGACACCTCCCCTAGGACGCCCTCCTGGATTGCCCCTGGCCAACAGGTCCCTGCCCTCTGAGTTTTTAACCTTTCCAAGACCATGGTTTGATGCAGGGCTGAGGTAAAGCATGGGAAGATCAACAAATGCAGAAATGCCCTCAGACCCGAAGTCCTCTGTCTCTCTCCCATGTCACTCTGCCCTGTGATATAGCCCAGGGGTGGGGGGATCCATGAAGGATGAGATACAGGTGGTAGGTGGTGACCAAGTGCCTGGGGCTGTTGAGGGACCAATGCAGGAACGATATGGGAAGGGGAGGTGGGGAGCGGCCAGGGGCTCCAGGTGGGCCTGTGGAGTCGGGGGTGACGATGCTGTCTGGACCCGCCCTGGCCTGCCTCACCGTCCCCTCCGAGAGCAGGACCCCAGCTGACCGGCACCTGTGAACGTGCCCTTTGCAACCTTCGTGAACTTTCCATCGGGGACTTCTGTGAAAGAACCCTTTCCTGCACTGTTTTGGCACCAGCCCTGGGAAGTGGCGTCTTTGATTGAGAACCTCAGAGCTCTTTTTAAAAGGATGCCGCTTCTCATCAATTCCGGAGCCTCGGCACGTGTGGGTGAGCAGGTCTTGCTTTATAGAATCTGGAAAGCCTAAGTTTGCCTATTAGTCACTATGGCGACAGGTTCAACAGCCTCAGGGCGCCCAAAGGTTCCATTTGGAAGCGGCGTTCATCTTTAAAGGGCCATTTGTTTTTCAAAATCAAGGCGTTTTAAGATGAGAGAGATTTCCGTCACTCTTGGCACAAGTCCGGTGGATCCCCACGGGTCCTCTCGTGTGACACTGGGATATATGAGCTGCTTTAAATATTCAGAAAGCCTAAAGGAGCTGGAAGCGCTGCCTGGGTACCCCGCGCGTGCCAGCGCTGTGTCACATTTATGTCTGGGCTAAAATCACATCCGCTAACTCAGAATTCTCCGGACCTGTTCTGTCCACTGGCACCAGTCAACAGCTCTGGCTGGCAGTTACATTTGTCTTGAATTAATATAAAGTGGAAAATTCATTATTACTTCACAAGTGCAGGCTGCTTAGAAGACCTTCTCCTCAGAATCAGTGAACAAAGGGAACCCTTGGAGCCCAGTTCAGGCTTCCGTGTTTGCCTCTGAGAAGCCCAAGGCTTCGAGCGGGATGGGGCCTGGCCCGAGGCTACAGGGCGTGACTTCTGCCACCCCACAGACCCTCTGGCAGAGCGGCAGCAAACCAGACGCAGGCATGAAGCAATTCTTTGCCGGTCAGGCCACAGGCAGGGCCTGGAAGCTGAGCGCAGAGGCCATCTGTGTTAGAGGCAAACGTGCCCATTTTCCAAATCTAAGAATGGGTTAAGCTGATGGAATTTCAGGGGCACTGAAGCACCCCTCTAAGGCCCGCGTTGGTCCTGTAACTGTTTTTTAATTGTGATAAAATACATATAAAATTTACCATCTTAACCATTTAAAAGTGAACAATTCGGTGGTATTAAGTGCATTCACAATGTGATACCACCAGCAGCACCATTCAGCTCCAGAACCTTTTTTTTTTTGTGGTACGCGGGCCTCTCACTGTTGTGGCCTCTCCCGTTGCGGACACAGGCTCCAGACGCACAGGCTCAGCGGCCATGGCTCACGGGCCCAGCCGCTCCGCGGCATGTGGGATCTTCCCAGACTGGGGCACGAACCCGCGTCCCCTGCATCGGCAGGCGCACTCTCAACCGCTGCGCCACCAGGGAAGCCTGAGAACCTTTTCATCCCCACAAAACGAAACCCCATTCCCATTAAGCAACTCCCCCACCCCTCCCCCCTAGTCCCCAGCAGCCACCAATCTGGTCTCTGTCTCTGGATTTACTTATTCTGGACATTTCGTATAAATGGAGCCCTGCACTGTGGGACCTTCTGTGTCTGGCTTCTGTCACCAAGCAGAATGTTTTCAAGGTTCGTCTGCGTGGTAGCATGTATCAGTGCCTCGTTCCTTTTTTTTCTTTTTTAATTGAAGTTGAGTTGATTTACAGTGTTGTGTCAATCTCTGCTGTACAGCAAAGTGACTCAGTTATGCACGTATATATGTTCTTTTTTATATGCTTTTCCATTATGGTTTATCCCAAGCTACTGAATGTAGTTCCCTGTGCTATACATTGGGACCTTGTTGTTTATCCATCTAAATGTAATAGTTTTTTGCATCTGCTAACCCCAAACTCCCACTCCATCCCTCCCTCTCCCCCTGCCTTGGCAACCACAAGTCTGTTCTCTGTGTCCGTGAGTCTGTTTCTGTTTTATAGGTAAGCTCATCTGTGCCTCGTTCCTTTTTATGGCCAAATAACGTTCCACTGTGTGGACGGACCCCCTTCTGGCTTCTCCGTTCTTCTGGTGATGGACATGTGGGTTGTTTCTCCCTTTTGCTAGTTGTGAATCATGAGGTTCTGAACATGGAGGGGGCGGGTACACGTGTGTGGACGTGCATTTTTGGTTCTTTGGGGCGCATCCCCCAGGGGTGGGGTCCTGGGTCCTAGGGTGACTGTACAGTTAACTTATGGAAGCCGTGCCAGACTGTCTCTGTACCCATCGCCGGGTTCCATGCCCTTGGTTACATCTCTCTGGGGGCCCGACTTGAATAGGTGGGGCAGCCTTCTGGGAACTCTCATCCTCTCTGCAGCCGAGTCCCCCAGGGTCCTCTTCTCTTCTTCCACTCAGAAAATATCTGCCTTCAGAGGCAGTCCAGACGCCCTTTCATTTCTTTGTGTGTGTGTGTGCGGTAAACGCTCTCTGAGCCTCTCCTCCTCCTGGGGCCGAGGGCCGAGGGCTGAGGAGCGAGCAGACAGCCCGACCCCTCTCCAACCGGTCCAGCGGCCGGGCCCCCGCACAGGCGGGGTTTTCTTGATCGAGTCCCACTGGCCGCAGCTGCCCAGGCAGGCGTCCTCTCCACACAGCGAACTACATTAGCATCAATTTGTGTTTCCATTATGTCATATTCAAAACCAGGCAGCGTCCTTCCAGAGAATTCCTGGGGTCTGTGTTGTGAGGGTTATTTATAGCCGTCCAAGTGAGGTTTTGCGTAATAAACCGCATTGAGCTGAGTGGCTTGTAACTTGGGATCAAGTTCTGTCATCTGCTGTAAACACATGAGACTAAACAGGACAGACTTTCCATCGTGAATGGGCCTCTGTGTGCCCGGGGCCCATGCCCAGGTGGTTGTGTGGGGAGCTGAATCTTGCAGCGAGAGGCCGGGACAGAGCAGTGCCCCGTTGCTGACCACTGGGGACATGGCCAGAAGGAAGAGGCAGAGCGGCCCTCACTGGGTCCCTCTGCTGTGCATGGGCTGGACACTAGCCCTTCCATGAACCCATTTTCCAGATGAAGAAACTGAGGCTCAGAGAAAGGATGGGTGATGTCAACTGAAATAAAAAACAGACAGCGTGAGAGCTGTGAGTTTCAGTTTTATTCAGGGACGTACTGAGGACTGTAGCCCGGGAGACAGCCTCTCAGAAAGCTCTGAGGAACTGCTCCAGAGAGGTCGGGGGAGAGGCTGGTATAGATGTGATTTTGGCCAAGGGGGTACGTCCATCAGACACAAGTCTCGGGAGAAGGTTGCTGCTGGTCACGAGGAACAGGCATCTCAGTTAATGATTTTAGTGCTTTTCCAAGTACGGGAAGATGCAAGAATTCGGGTTCGTAAAAACTTTTTCCTGAAATGTAACCATCTAAGGGCATGTTTTGCCTGTTTTCCCAAAGCACAGAGTCCCTTGTCCTGCCCTTCATCCGGAACTCCTTTCAGGGTGTATGGTAGGTCAGCGACTGCAGTGGTCAATGGCTTGATCCTTGCAGAACCAGATGGGAAGCGACGTTCCTTGCTTTGCGGTGACCTGCCTGGGCTCCCAGGTCTCAGAGCTACAGGGCTGTGATTGAACCCAGCCTGCCTCTCAGGCCCATGGGCCCACTCCCCAGGGGCTGAGATTTCCCCAGGGGGCCCCCTAGCTGTCCGACTGAGTCAGTCCCCGTGCATCCCAACCAGTGACTGAAAAACTAGCTCTTCTCACAAAGAGAGGCAAGAAAAAGACCCTCCTTGCACGTCAGGAAACATTTCCAGCAAAAGCGTCTGGGGAAACCTGCCTCTGTTTCCTCCGCAGAAAACTTGATGGGAAGTGGTCCGGAGACCTGGTGCTGCCTTTCCTGTGTGACCCTGGGGGAGTCACTCAGTCTCTCTGGTCAGAGTCAAGCAGACGACAGGCAGCTGCTCACCCTGCCCCACAAGGACAGACCAAAAGTAGATTCTTCTTTCTAAGAGAGGGTGGGGAGGAAGGGGTTAAACCCTGTCCAACAACAAGAACACTGGTGACCTTCTCTCAACCCCAGCTGGCCGGGACCTCTTGCCCTCACCCCTGGCCCTCTCTCTCGGGACAGCACACTGGCTTCCTAAGGGACAAGCCAGCCTGGAGCCAGACAGCATGGCTGCTTCCAAACGATGTACACCAGCCAGTGCCTGGCCGCGGGTGTGGTGGCAGGCCCACATGGGACCCTGGTGCCACTTTCCCCTTGGACAGGACAGAGGAGTGTGAGAGACACCAGCCCCTCCTCCAGGCCAATCCGCTTGGTCCCCAGCAAGCAAGTGTTTTAGGTTGGGGGGGTGGGTGGCGCCAGATAGGAGCGCCAGGAAGGGGGAGTCTGATGGTGACCAGGTCCCCAGGTCCTTGGCGTCTGCCGGTGGGACACCTCTGACCTTCCAGGGAGGCCTGGCCCAGAGTTTAGCCCAGAAACCACTTCATGCAGTACAATCTCCCCAGGCCTGTGGTACGAGGCTTGGGCAAGTTGTGAATGCCCCGAGCCTGGACCACTTCTTTTCGGGCTTGAGGAGGGCCCATCGCCTCGTTAGTTTCCGGGGGTGAGGCCGGATGCTTAGTGGCAAGTTGCCTCCCTCTGAGGGGCCTCGGATCCTCGCATGGATTTGAGACCCGTCTGACCCCAGCTCTGTGGAGAGGCTGGAGCAGGGGCACGGTCCTCGCCAACTGCGACCCCACCCGAGTGCCTCATCTCTGAGCTGAAACACAGGCATCATGGCAGGGGCCTGGGGGTCACAAGCCAGAGGCTGGGCCTCGCCCGTATCCAGGGCCGAGTCCAGGGATGAGGACCTTGGGAGCACAAAGCCTCCCCAGGGTGCTGCCTGGCCCTCCTCCCTCCCAGCATCTTCCTGCTGCTGCCTGACCCCGTAACGGGGATCGTGGCTGGGGGGGCGCCCGAGGACGGGGAACACATGAGGCTTGCTCCTCCGGACTCTCTGCCCCTGGGTACCTCCCAGCCCTGGCTGGGTCCTGGAGGTCAAAGAGGCAGCTGGGACTCGGCACGGCCCTCAAGGACAGGGGGAGGGTCCGTGTGTCACGGGTAACTGTGGTGCAGCGTGGTCTGGGATGCGCGAGGACGTTTGCAGGCAGGTCGGTGGAAGAATGGAGTAGTCAGGGCTCTAGACATCGGACTCCAAACAAGGCTGTGGACCAGCAGCCTCCGCATCACCCGGGAGCCTGTTTGAAACGCAGGTCTCGTCTCCACCCAGCACCTGCCGAATCCTACTCTGAATCCCAACAAGATCCCAGGCAATTTGCTTGAACCTTAAGGTTGTAAATGCAAACGAGGATTTTAAGAGAGTGGGTAGGAGGAGTCTGTTAGCTGGAAAAGGTGGGGGAAAGACGTCCAGAGGAGTCAAGAGCATGTGCAAAGGCACTGAGGCAGGAAGTAGCTGGACTTGCTAAGGCTGTTTCTATGAGCCCCTCAGTCCCAGTGGAGAATAAGGAGACGGTTTCCAAATACTGGGACGGGCTGATTTTCAGATGGGTCTTTGACGGTGATGGGGTAGCCCAGAACATGCTTTGGGTGCCCCGGACCAAGAATACTCCCAGGCAGTGGGGCTCTGAGAAGCAGCCCCGACTTGCTGTGGCCCATCTGGGGACCCCAAGCCCTCTGGTGGATTTTCCCCAGAGTTCCTGCGTGATGCTATTTCACAGCATCTTTTTATTCCAGGGAGGGAGGGAGGGAACAATACATTATTTCGGAGGGATCATTTCAATCCGGTGTGTCCTCCTGGTGTCTCCAGGCTTCCTGCAGAGCACGTGGAGAGAGGTGAAATCACTGACGCAGCAGCTGCGTTTCTCTTCAGTCCTGTTCCAAACAGGAATGTGGCTTTGGTGCCAGGCTCACAGCTCGGCTGCCGTGGTGACCGCGGACCAGAGCCAGCCTGCCTGCCGTCTTGGGGCTGGTTGCCATCAAATTTCCCAGGTTCCCTTTGCTCTGGCACCAGGAGGAGAAACATCAAGAAACGGGTTGGAAATTTAGATCTGTAACTCGCTTTTGTGCACTGGGTCCAGGGAACTGCGGGGTCCAGTTTTGTACCCCTTGCCTCCATCCACCTCTTTGGAAGAAAGTATGAGATGGAAAAAGTTCCTGATACGTCTGCACTTTCACTGAGCAGCTGGAGTGGAAATTGCTAAAAATAAGGTGACTGAAGGCCTCGGGCCATTAAGAACTTGGCAGGAGCTCGCGCCACGCTGGAAGGTGAGGGACCAGCTGCATTAGGAAAACTCAGGGGTCGAGAGTTTGACCTAAAAATGAGTGGTAATGAGAGGCCATCCCAAGAAGGGGCCCGTGCTGGGCGCACGGCAGACACACAGCTCGCCCTTGGGGGTGTGCCGAGCTCGGCTGCCCCGGGGCTGCCCTTCTCACTGCGGGTCTGCCCGCCCCAAGGCACACGACCGTGTGACCGTGTGACCCTGGGACCAGGCCACCCAGAGCGAGAGCTTCTTCCCAAGGAATCGCTCTCAGTCAAGATCTGGAGTGGCCGGGAGGACATTTTTATATACAAAGAAATGCGGCCTGATGGAAGGGGCCATCCAGGGTGGAAACACTGTTCGTAATTAAATGTGTCCCCTCCTTGGAGGGCTGCTGCAGGCCTGTGGCCTGGCCCTGCCCAAGGTCAAGTCCCTGCCCCTGGCCGCCCCACCACGAGGCCCATCTAGACTCCAGCTGAGTGAAGGGCCTTGTGATGCCAGGGATGGTGCCTACGGATCGGCCCCCGAACTGCCGAGCCCGCCCTGTGAGCCCGCACGCGTGTGTGCGCAGGTGTGCGTGTCTGCACCGCCCCTTCCCCTCCCCGGGTGTCGGGCACCAGGACCTCTGTCTGTGTGTTACTGTGTTATGTTGTGTATGTGTATGTGCACACGTGTGACAGTTCACATGGCACACACAGTGCGGGGGAAGGTCTCGCCCCTTCTGGCAGTGACATCACCATCCTTACGCAGTGACCACTACGCTTTCCCAGGCTGAGGGTCCACGTCCACAAAGTAGGTGTGAGGATGGTGCCCACCCCGGTCCAGAGTGCCAGCGCCACCTCTCCTAGGCCACCTCCAGCCCAGGGGCCACTGGACTCACCGCCCAGACCGTTCAGAGGGCAGAGGGGCCCGCGGGCCCCCAAGGAGCTGTGCATGTCGGGGGTCCCCAGTCGCTGTGTCCAGACTGGACAGGGGTGCAGGGAGGACCCAGGGAGGGGGGTTCAGGGCCGGGCGTCAGCCAGTGGACAGTCTTCACGAGGCTTCCTCTCCCGGGAGAGCTGGCCGCTCGACGAGCCCCCCGAGGCCCTGCACATCCTTCTGTCCCACTGCTCCCTCCTCTGGAAGTGACCGCTGCCCTCGGGTCAGGCCGCACAGCCCCCCCAGGAACACTGAGAGCTCCACACCCACCTCCCTGACTGTTAGGTCAGCCAAGGTCACAGGCATGTGCTCGCTAGGTTCGCTTTTGTCTGGTTGCTCTGAAGCCCCCTCCCCCCACCATGGGTGGGAGAGCCATTTGGGGATGTTTATTAAAGGAGGGAGAAGAGGGGGCAGGAGCGGGTCTACGTGAGCGCTGGGAGCTCCCGCCCATTGGTTAAGTATTTGCTTGAGTAATTGTACTGGGCTGTCCTGCTTCCCTGATCCTCTCTGCTGGGCGCTGACCCGCATCTGCTCACATCACTGCGGCCACCAGCGTCCAGGTGGGTCACTGCATGCCCCCTGGGCGGGGGGAGGCGCCTTATAAGCGGAGGGCTCTGTGGACATCTCCTCACCTGTCAGTTAAGCTGGGAAAGGGGCACGATGAGGGAGGCAGTCCGGGGGCCGACCCCCACCTGTCCCATCTTCTTCCAGGGCCTTTTGAGTTTTCGTGAAAGCACCAAAGCTTGGGGGTTAGAGGAGGGGTTGGGAATTGGAGAAGGACTGGCCCAGGAAAGGACTGCCCAGCATGGAGGAGGCCACTTCCCCAGATCCCAGCTCTGTGGCTGTGTGGCCTTAAGCAAGTTACTCAACCTCTCTGTTCCCTGGTGTCATTATCATTATTCTTCGTGGTTCATCTGCTCAAGAGTATTTGTGTTCCTCCTGAGTAAAGGTTCTACTGGACCCTGGGTTCACGACAGAGACAAACACAAATATTTCCCATACTTAGCTTGTCGTTCAAGGAGACAGAAAATAAATAAGGAAGGAAAACTGTTTACAAACTGTGAGAATACCACATAGGCGGCAGCCAGGGTATGGTGACAGTAATGCAGGGAACCTGGATTATTTGGGCAGGTGATCCTGGGGGCATTCCTGGAGGAGGTGACACTTCAGCAGTAACCTGGGTAATGGTAGAGCCAGGCGGTACCCAGAGAGGAGCATCACAGGCATGGAGGAGGGAGGCCTGGACCCCTGTGCTTTAGGCTGACCTGTAGCCCTGAGAGACCATGAGGTTGCCATGGGGACCGTGGAGTGTGGGGAGGATGATGCGTCAGGCAGCCACCGCTTTTTGTTTTCAGGGCCATTTTGATGGGGAGTTTGGGAGATGATGTTGGTCTCTGCCGTCGTGTGGGTGTCCATTCTCCTGTTGGCGAACGCTGGGTGGCCTCCTGGCTTTTGTGGCTGTAACCAGGGCAGCTGTGGATGGGCCGGACCAGCCGCTGGATTGGATCTGGGGGGGTCAGGTTGAGGAGAGTACCCAGGACATAGGTTTCTCCTTCAGGCAGTGGGGTGGGGGTGGGGTGCCTGTACAGAAGAGGGAGGGCAGGAAGAAGCATCTGGAGGGCAGTTTGCAGCCCCCTGCCTGCTCCTACCTGGAGTGACACGTGTGGCCTGAGCTAGGGTCCCTTGCTGTCCAGGACTGGACTAGTCTGGTGGACGTGGCCCATCCGTGGCAGGTTCTGTCCTACGTTCCTTCACCCTGGAGTCAGCCGGGAGATGCTGGCCTGAGCCCAGGGACCGTTTGCAGGGGACAGCAGGGCCCTTGGCTGTGAGCTGTCTCCCTGCCACTGCTTCTGGGCTCCCTTTGTGGTGGGCTACCTGCGTTGTTTTTTCTTAATTGAAGTATAGTTGCTTTACAGTATCGTGTTAGTTTCTGGACGGCTACCTGCGTTTATATCACAAACAGAGCTCACTTCTGCCTGTTTCCCAACTGTACGTAAGTGGAATCTGGGCATCTAGGTTCTTGGATGGCCCGCTGCTGCTTTGGCTATCGTGGTGCATTGGAGGTTTCTTCTCAGAGAAGTATGTGCCTTATTTGCTTTCCCAGGAGAGGTAAAGGATTCCACTTAAGACCAGACAGGTCCTTAGTGCCTCATCCGGAGCCCACGGGGCCAGGCTCCCTTCAGAGCAAAGGTGATAAAATAAATATGCATATGTGTATGTTTTATACTATAAACTAAATGTTACAAAATACAAGGTTCTATTGTATTTCGTATAATCCCAGTGAGAAGCACCGTGTAATCAAGCACATTGATTTTTCCGCATCAGAATATCGGGATGTTCACACGAAGTGGGATCAATGTAGGCGATTAATGCCTTTGCTCCTGTTGGGACCAGGTTTTGCCACCAATCAAATTACCCAAAAAAAGGAGAAACGCGTTTTGTTTTCAGGGCCATTTTGATGGGGAGTTTGGGAGATGATGTTGGCGTCTGCCGTCGTGTGGGTGTCCACTCTCCTGTTGGCGAACGCTTGGTGGCCTCCTGGCTTTTGTGGCTGTAACCAGGGCAGCTTTCCCAGGGGCTGGCACAGAGCTTCTGGTAGTGGCCGTTCCGGTTGCCCCACCCCCCGCACCCCAGCCCATCACGCTGGGAGGCAGGTCTCAGAGCTTCGCAGCTATTGCCCAGACCTTGTGGGTTTTGCCAATCTAAGGGCATTCAATGGTTTTTCATTGGCATTTCAATTCGTATTGCCTGGTTACCAACGCACTCTCTGGAGCATCTTTTCATATGTTTATGAACCGTTTGGGGTTCCATTTCTGGGAAATGCTTGTTTTCCTCTTTCGCCCAGTTTTCCCTGGGGTTATCTGTTTCTTCCTGATTTGTGTTCTTTGTATATTCCATAATGTACTATAGATGAATGTATCCAACTTTTCCTTAAGGGCTTGTGCTTTTTTGTGACTTACTTAAGAAATTCTTTTCTACCAAGAGGTCATAAAGATATTTTCCAGTCTTACTTTCTAGGAATTTCATAAGTTTGGCTTTCACATCTAAGTCTTTAATCCAGGAATTTGTGTGTGTGTGTGTGTGTGTGTGTGTGTGTGTGTGTGTGTGTATGGTGCGAAGTAGGGACCCAATTTCATTTCTTCCCCCCCGCCACCCCCCGCCGAGGTGGAAAAACCCGTTCTTCCGGCATCATTTGTGGAGTAAGACACTTTTCTCCAAGTAACGCAGCGCTGGCTCGATCGTAAACCGAGCGTGCACGCGGATGCGGGTCCGTTTCTGGGCGGGGCGTTGGTGCCATCGTCCCGAACACGTCTCCCTTCCCCCACCCAACCCAGCTTGTTCCTCTTCAGGATTATTTTAGCTATTGGACATTTACTCTCCCGTATACTTTTTTTTCAGTGAGTCAAGTTACACCAAATAACAAACAAAGAAAACACCCTGTTGGGATTTTTATTAGCATCGCATTGACCCCAAATAGACCAATTTGGGGAGAATCCACACCTATGCCGTATCATCTTCCTCTCCAAGAACGTAACTGTTTCTCCATCTGTTAAGGTCTCCTTTCGTGTCATTCAGAAAGATTTAATAATTGTCTCCATAAAGAGCGTAAAGGCGACGTTTTTAGATTTATTCGTAAGTAGTTTCATCTTTTGTCCTTTCGTGGTATATATTTTTTTTAATTACATTTGCTGATTGTTGCAGGAGTGTAGAAATGCAGCTGACCCGAGTATATGGACTTTTTATCCTGCTACCTTGCTAAAATTCTCTTATTAATTCTCATCTTTTATCTGTTGGTTGTATCTTTTATTCTTTTTTCTCTCCGCTGAGTAGGACCCACCCGCCATAAAATATTGAATAAGAAGTGGTGATAGAAGGCACACTTGTCTTGATCCTAAAAGAAATGCTTTCAAAATTTCTGTCGACTCTAGGCGTTTCTGGACGCACAGTTTATCAGGTTAAAGTATTTCATTCCCTTCCCAGTGTGCTGAGGGGTTTTGGTTTAATTACAAATGGATATTGAATTTTATCAAGGGCGTTTGCGTATCACTTGATAAAATCGTGTGGCTTTTCCCCTTTGCTAATTAAGTACATGAATCGATTTTCTAAGAGACCCGCCTTAGGCTCCTAGGATAACCCAAGTCGCCATGATGAAGTAATCTTTTTAATACATCGCTAAATTCCATTCGCTATTACTTCATTTAGGATTTTTGCATCTAAGTTCATGAATGAGATTTCCTGTGATTTTCCTTTCTGATACTGTCCTTTTCTGATCTGAGAATCAATTCAGGCTCACAAAACAAGCTGGGGAGCCGTGTTCTCCCATTTTCCCTCTGGAAGATGTTATTGGGGTTAGAATCATTTGTTCCTTCCGCGCTGGGTTGACCCTGCTCAGACAGCCAGCTGAGCCTCGTGTTTTCCTGGTGAGAAGATGTGTAATTGCTGGTGTGATGTCTTTCATGGTTGCCGGACTCTTCCGGTTTTGCTTCCTTCTTGAGTCGTTTGTGCTAACTTGGGATCCATTCTAAACTCCTTCCCCAGATATTTAAGGCCCCCGAGCCTACATTTCCAGCCTCTTCCCCTGCCTTCTCCACCTTCAAACACCCTACACTCCAGACGAGCAGAGCTGTGCGGAGCTCCACGCACGCGCCCTTCATTCATCCGACAAACTCCCTGCTGCAGCCTTCCTGCCCCTCCTCCTGCAGCGGCCTCGGGCTCTGCTGGCCCCGGACTCCACGGGGTGGGGGTGGGGGACAGATAGGGTCTCTTTCACTGCCAGATCCCAGCCGGGCCCCGCCTGTGCCGGAGGGAAAGCGCAGGCATCCGGGTGGGCTGCCAGGAAGGCATCTCTTGGGAGGTGACATCTCAGGTGGGACCTGCAGGGGCAGGGTGACCGTGACAGGTGAGGAAGCTCTCTAGACCCGACTGTGGCCAGCTGCCGCAGGTGACCTTTCACATGGCTTTTCCAACAGGCCCCAGACCCATGGTGAGGTCCAGAAACGACGCCTGGGCTCCTTGGCCTCCGGGGTCTTCTGGAGCCATAGCTCTCCCGTCTCCCAGTCTGAGTCCTCGAGTCGTGGGTGCTCTGGAAGGGACAAGCCCCAAGAAGGCAGAGGGGCAAGAGTGAAGCCCGAGCAGGACACGGGGCGGGAGCCGGCAGCCTCGTGCCCCTCATGTGCCCAAACCTGCCCCCAGCGCCCCACTGCTGCTGCCCACCTGGCCCGAAGGGAACGGCCACACCTGGGAGCAGGTGCATTTCATACTCAGCTTTCTCCAGAGGGCCCTGGGGGGGGCCTGTTCAGGGCTTTCGAGATGGATATAAAATACAGGTGCAGACAGGTCTCACTCACTGGGGTGCGGGGGGAGCTTGTATCCATCCATGGCCAGCAGAAGGACTGAAATGAAATAAACTAAAATATTCACAGAGCGCAGGGGCTGAGTGGTGGCCCCTAAAATTCATGTCCACCCAGAACCTGTGAATGTGACCTTATTTGGGGAAAAGGTCTTTGTCGGTGTAATCAAGGTAAGGGTCTCAAGACCAGGTCATGCTGGATTACCCGGGGTGGGGCTGGGGCCCCTAATGCCAGGGAGGGGTGCCCTCATAAGAGACAGAAGATGCCGTGTGACCACGAGGCAGAGGCCAAGTGAGGCGGGGACTTGACCCCAGATTGTGGGGGCTCCTGGGATAGCCGGGTGGTAGACCCCAGGGTCACGACCACACAGGTCAGTCAGGCCTCCTGTCACTTCACTCATGATTGTGATCTCCCCCAGCAAGACCTCAAAGAAAGGGCCAGGCCCTCCCCTGGGCACACCCTCTGGCCGTGGTGGCAGAGGTCAGCAGTTAGCGTCAGTTGCGGGTAGGCCCTCGCAGCCTGTCCCACTGTGGCCGGACGAGACACGAGTTGCCCACTGCCCCCGGGATGAAGCCCGTGGCAGGTCGGCCGCGTCTCCCTCCATCTCTCAGCTCCCCCCAGCCCTCCACCTCTAGGCCTGTGTCCGTGCTGTGCCCCAGCCCCTCCCAGCCTTCAGGCTGCACTGTGGACCCCACTTCCTCCTCTGAGGAGCCTCCCGTGACTCCCCGAGTCGGGGTGAGGGCCCAGCTCTGGCACCCCCAGTGCCCTAGGCTCACCCCGTCAAAGCACCTGTGCCCCTGGGCTAGGCGAGTTGTCTGTGGGGCCATGGCACAGGGCGCCTGATAAATGCTCGCTGAGGGGAGGGGCGGGGTGCGGCGCCGGCCCCTTGACCCACCGGCCCCGCTGCCTGAGCAGCGCCTCCTGCACCCCCAGAGCCAGGACCCAGGCCACGGCTCTGGGTCACGGCGCTTCTCCCGCCCCAGAAGCTAGAACCCCCGAAGCCCCTCGCCCTCGCTCCCACCCAACCCCAGCCCATCTCAGAAGCCCCCCTCCCCCCGGCCCCGTGGCCTGTGGTTTCTTCTGGAACTGCCTGGCAGATGTGCCCCCCGGCCCTTTGGTCCCCACACACCAGGTCGTCCGGGAGGAAGTACAAGGGGTAGGAAGCCTGGAGGGCAGCAAAGTGTCCAGTTCGGCCATGCGCCCCTCAGGTCTTCCATAGATTGTGGCAGGTGCCTCCTGTGTGCCAGGGGCTTTTGTCAGAGCACAGGGGAGGGAGCTGTCCTTGGAGCGGGGATGGTCCACGTCCCGGGGCAGCCGGAACAAGTGACCACACACCGGGCGGCTTAAACCACACAAACTGATGCTCTCACCGTCTGGAGGCCAGAATCCAGGGGAGGGTCCTTCCTGCCTCTTCCAGCTTCTGGGGGCTCCAGCTGTCCCTGGGCTGTGGCCTCGTCCCTCCAGCCCCTGCCTCTGTCATCCCATGGCCACCGCCTCCGTGTTTGTGTATTTTCTCCTCTTATAAGGACACCAGCTGTGGGATCAGGGCCCACCCTACTCCCTGTGACCTCATCTTAACTGATGACATCTGCAGAGACCCCGTTTCCAAATGAGGTCACATTCTGAGGCTCTGGGTGGACACGGATTTTGAGGGGACACGATTAAACCCAGTATGGGGGGGGGCCCTTGGCCTGGGGAAGGCCTGCGGGTCCCACCTCTCCTGTGACTGGGGGGTGGAGTCTGGGCCTGGGACTGCGGGTTTTCTCCTCCGACTTCATAGACACGTGTGAGGCTGCTGGGTGGCAGAGCAAGCGGCCCTGGGCGGAGAGCGCTCGGTGCCAGGCTGCGTGCTTCCCTAAGTGGGCGCGGCTCCCTCTGGGTCTCTAAAGCCCCATCTGGGAGGTGGAAGTTCATCTTTAAAAGAAGCCTCGGGCCATTATAAGGAAATTTATTCAATTAGATGTTGCTGCGCATGTGGTGCTGTGGATTTTGAACAAACGGGCGCAGAGTCCGCTGGCTGCAGGAAGGCCGGGGAGGGCGGGGCTGGCACGGGGGCCTCGGGGCCAGCCAGGCCTGCAGCCCTCCCCCCACCCGGTCCCGGGGCTGGTGCCAGCGCCGGCCTGCGGTTCTGCCTGGGCTGTGGGGCAAAGAGCAAATGTAGGAGGGGCCTCGGGCTGCAGTAAGCAAGGCTGTGGCAGCCGGGCACCCTCCCTCGGGCACAGCCCATCCCGGGAGCTGCAGGGGCAGCGGCCCCTTCCGCAGCCGCCCAGGGAGCGGGGAGCGTGAAGTGAGTGGCGTCCACGAGAGATGGGCTCCCTGTGGAGGACCCAGCACATCAGGCTTGAAGCCTGTCTCATCCATCATCGGTTCAAGTTCACTTTTTAAACGTTTTATGGAGGTGAAGATTAACCGTTTCAAAGTGTCCAATTCAGTGGCATTCACTGCTTCCACCGTGTCCCGCAAGCACCACCTCTGGCAGGTTCCAGAGCATTTTCATGCCCCCCCAAAGGGAGCCCTGCACCATCAGCTGGCGCTCCCCTCCCCCTCCCCCAGTCGCTCCCCTCCCCCTCCCCCGAGCCTGGCAGCCACTCGTGGATTTTTGTTCTCCTCTATTGATGCTGGACACCTGTTCTGGATGTTTCATGCGCATGAAATCACACAAGATGTGACCTCCTGAGTCTGGCTACATTCACTTAGCGCAGAACGTCATGGAGGGTCATCCACGTGGCGGCGTGTGTCATGGCTTCATTCCTTCCTGTGGCTGAAAACATTCCCCTGCATGGATGGACGTACATGTTTCGTTCACCCATTTGTCCGTCAGTGGTGTTTGATGGGTGTCAAGCTCCCTCTTTAAAGGGACCTGTTTTCTATTGATACAGAGCGCTCATGGCCCTGAAGAATGTTCTTTCTGTCTGATGGGCAGGGAAGTGGGGCCAAGCCTCTGAGGACGGGGGAGTTCAGGTGGGACACTGTCACGGGGCCTTCCTGGTCTTGCCTGGCTGACCACAAGGTGTCAGGGGTGGCCATGTGTGTCAGGCCAGTGGACACAGGCAGGGCGGCCTGGGAAGGTCAGCTGCAGGCTGGCCTCACTGCCGCCAGGTGGGTCCAGACCACGCCTGACACCACGGGTCCCGCACAGGTGTCCTCATCGTTGTATCAGAGGGACCAGCGCGGTGTCTGCCATGTGCTTGTTGAATGAATGAACTAGTGAAGGAATGATGACAGCTGCACAGACACCCCACCCCCCAGCTCTCCGTCTGCCCCCTCCCTTCTCACATCGGCAGTGACCTTGGGCTGTGAGGCTCCGGGGGCCTGGCCCCCCTCCAGGAGGTGGACAGGCTGTGCGGGGACCCGCGTCACGGGGTGCGAGGGGGGAGTGCCCGTCTCCTCTTGCCTTTTCACATTCTTTCCTTCGCAGGGAGCTGGGAGGATGCTCGCCTCTGTTCTCGGCCTGTTGGGGAACTTTGGAGAGAAGCTTGTGTTGGAATGGCCTTTCTGTCTATGGAGGATTAGAAAGGGGACCCCGGTGGCCCCCACTGTCTCCGTCTGCCTCGCCTGGGTGCCTCCCAACAGCCGGGGGAGGGGGACTGCCAGCCAGCAGGCTCGGGGGCTGGTTGAAAGGACAAGATCGCCCCTTTGTCCCTTCAGAAGGTGGACACGCTTTGCTTGGCCACCAAGAACCGCCCCCCCCCCGCCCTGAGGCTTCCTGGCCCTTAACCCTTGTTTGCTCGCTCAGTCATTCATTCATTCATTCATTCAACAGATCGGCCGTGGACGCCCGCTGCCTGGGGATGTTGTAGGAGGGCACCTTCTGAGCACTTTGGGGTTTGCTGACTCTCCTCCTCAGCAGCCCCATGGGGCAGGCGGGCGGAACAGCCACCAGGCCCAGTGAGGAGGCGGAGGCTGGGGGAGGGGGCGGTGGCAGGGCACCGGCATCCTCCAGGACGCCTTTGCCAGGAGCTGAGAGCTCGCGAGCTTTGCCAAAGCAAAGAGATCTAGAAAAGACATTTTGAGGCTCCAAAACTTGAAAAGATAATAAGGCCATTTAAATGAGTAACTATTTAATGAAGTTTGTATCCAAACTTCATTTACTGTTACATGGAATGTTCGTTTTAAACTAATTTGTAGGTGAGATTTCTCAGTGGGCAAGAAATCTCAGAGCCACGTGAGGATCACTGAGCAGGTACGGTCCATCCCCAGCAGAGGACCCACCCAGCCAGACGGCGGCAGAAGCAAACGTGTACAAATGCCTTCTTTCACAGCCAAAAAGTTACACTTGCTGGGCTGCATGTGCACTGATATTTGAACTAGTGTTGGGGCAGGGGCTTCAAAAGGCAGCAGAGGTGGCCTGGGCCTCCCCTGGGCTGTGGGCACCATGCATGGTCCTGGGCACGAGCGGTCTGTGATGTGGGGTGAGAGCCCCCTGGCCCCCGCTCACGGCCAGCACCCCAGAAAGCCTCCGGCTTCCCGAGCGACTCTGTCTTCCTTTCACCCAGGGTTTGCTGAGCACCTGCTCTGTGGCAGGCCGGGGTGGGGGGATGGCTGGACGTTGATCGTTACCACAGTGAGATGGACATGTCTGGGCTCCCTGGGTGGGAAACGGGTGCCCGGAAGGTCCTCGTTTCAGGCAGGTGTGAGTGATCGAGGCTGCAGGCACGTAATGAGTCCCGGGCAGACGTCAGCCCGTGGTGAGATGATGTGCAGAAGTGCAGGGGTGGGCGTGTAGGAGGACACTGTGGACCCAGAGACACGGGCCAAGGAGCTTGCCCAGCAGACTCAGCCAGGGTGCATATAGCTTCCACTAGAGGGGATGGAGGATGGAGGGCTCGGAGTGTGTTCACCCTCCAGCGAGCCAGGCCCTTCTGCCTCATTGTTCAGCCCAGGCCTCGTCCCCTCTTGAGGCAGCCAGAGACCAGGGTCCCCAGTGCCCAGCTTTCCCCACAGTGTCCACCTGACTGGTGGTCTGTGCACGATGAGGGAGACCACCCCTCACTTCTTAGCTAGCATTTACTGGTGTCCCCATGACCCAGCCTGTGCTCACTCCCAGCAGGGGTGACAGACGGACAAGCCAGTGAGCACAGGACAGCGTCTGGGAGAGAAAGGGGGATGTGACAGAGGAAGATAAGCCTTGAGGTTTTGGGACGGACTGGACGGCGCCCCCCTAAATTCACAGGTTGGAGCCCTAACCACACGTGAGGGTGTTACTAACTCGGGTCCGGCTGCTCACAGCTCGGAAGCCGATACTCGAGAGACAAGTGTTGGCAGGAAGGAAAGTTGGCTTTATTCAGGAGGCCGGCAACCTGGGGAGAAGGCAGACTCGTGTCCAAGAACCAGTCAGGGGGCAAGAGCTTTTAGAGGGGAGTTTCAAGGGTGCACAGTCGGAGGGAGGGGGCTACGCTCAGAACAGCACAGTCAGCCCTGACGCTCATCTTGAAATCGCTGGTGTGTGGTCTGGTCAGCGTCATCTTGACTGTTTCAAATACAGTTAATCTTCAGTTCCAGGGTCAGTTTGTTGCCATTTCCTTGAGGAAATGTTCTCAGAATTGTGTAAGATGGGGCAGCTTATGTCATGGCTACAGTCTGGTTATCATGCAATTAACTTCCTCCACCTGCTGGGGATTTCAGCAGCTACATAACAGCTCCAAGGGTACTGCTCAGGATATATTAGCTACAGCCCTGGCGGAGGAACTAAAGGTCCTTGACTTCGTCTGATGGCTAAACTATGATTATTTTGTCTTGTTTGACTGCTTTTGTTTACTTCTGCCTTTTTTTCAATTCTCTGGATAAATGTATTCTTTGCGTAAAGTTTTTCTACAGACAAGAGGCAGGTGAAGGGCACGGGTGGTTGGGGGAATGGGGTGCATGTGTCCTGGGAAAGCCCCATAGGGTCCTGCTTAGTTACAAGGGTATTTGGAGGAGGGGGTCTTTGGGAGGTAGTTAGGGTTAGATGAGGGTGGAGCCCCCACGATGGGATCAGTGCCCTTACAGGAAGAGGAAGAGACCAGAACTCTTTCTGCCATGTGAGGACACAGAGAGAAGGCAGCCATCTGCAAGCCGGGGAGAGGGTCCTCAGCTGAGCCTGACTGTGCTGACACCCTGACTTCTAGCCTCCACACAGTGAGACGATCAACTGTTGCTGTTGGTTAAGCCCCAGTCTAGTATTTTGTCCCAGCCATCCGAGCTGACTTACACAAGGTCTGACAGAGCCGGGTTCAAATCCCAGCGCTGCAGGCTCCTAGTCAATGACTTGCCAATGACTCCTGACCACAGATCTGGTGAGCAATCCCAGATGGGCGGAAATCCTGCCTCTCACTCTGGGTGGGGACTGGTGATGGCATCCCCTCCCCAACTGGCCGAGAATGGGTTCCATTTACCTGCACTGCTAGTTCACCTGTGCTCACCTGTGCCGACATGCCCCGGGGGTTGGGCCCCTTTTCCCACCCTTGCTTCCTTCTTCTCTGTCTTCTGTTTTCCATCCCATTCTAGTTCTGGACCTTCTCTTTCCCTCCAGCTCTCTGTCTTTTCCTTTTTAAGACTTACCGTCTATCAGGGGCAGACACTACTTAAAAGAGTAATTATTCGAAGGCAAGCGTCTCGCCCCCAGGAGCGCCCTCGTCAGCCCCAGATGCCCCCGGCTCTTGTTTTCTGTGGCTCTTCTCCACAAACACCTTTTCTCTCTGAAATATGGACTCGTCACGTTCTCCATCGTAACCTGCCCTTTTTCAGACAACACAGGGAGACCATTTTTCCGCCTCAGTTAAGTACCGATGTCTGTGATCTTGACGGCTGCACAGAATCCCCCAAACCAGTTTCGTCTCCCTGGCTTTCACTGCTAGGAATGTTCCTGCGATGATGGTGCTGTTTCGGGGCATTTCCCTAGGGTCTCCTCCCCTCCCCTCCTGCCGCCCGGTCTCTGGCCTGGTAGGACTTGCCTACTGGGGGTTTCGATGGCCAGTCTGCCTTTAGAGAGCGTTTACAAGAGGGGCAGGGAGGTGTACTGTTTGATCCTCTGGGTGACTTGTGCGGTGTGATGTCCCTGGACGGCTGAGGGAACTGCCTTCGTCAACCCCAGCACAGTTCTCCGTGGAGTGTGGTGCGGCCGTGGAAATCAGTGCCAGTAATCCAGTGTCCCAGATAAGACAGCCAGGTGATGAGGGCACAGACTCGAGAGTGACCCCATTTTATTAAAAAGGACACCTACATGTTTCTGTATTTGTACAAACGTCTGAAGAGGCATGTTTGCCGTGCTCCCGGGAAGGGGATGATGAAGTTGGCGGGGGCGGGCGGGGGGTACGGGGGGGACTTTGACTCCTCTATGGTATTCAGTAGCAAAGCATTCTGAGACAGCGTAACTTACGCACCACCCCCACTCTGGTAGGTGAGGCGCTCACCTGCCCCGGGTAGAAGCCTCCAGAACACACTCCCGCAAACAGCACTGGCTATGAGCTGTGCTTCCTGCATCATTCTCCTGGAAGAAGGGAGTCCGGAAAAATAAACAGGAGGGAAACGCCTTGTTCAAAAATTCAGGTGCCTCGTGACCAGTCCTGCCAGTTGGGTTTCAGGGAGATGGTGCTCGAGCCCAGCAGTGGATGCTAAGGGTCCACACATGTCCCCTCCACGTGCGACTCGGCCAGCCGCACAAGATCCCCACGGAGATCCGCGTGTCACACTGCCCGGCTCTGAGTGACCCGCTGCGCGCCAGGACCACCTGTGCTGCTGGTTCCCAGCTCTTCCCTAAGAGAAGCAAAACCAATAGACAAACACAGTGGCCTTCTAACAGCATCCCCACCCCGGGTGCTCGCCCCTCCCCCATGCCTGCAGGGATCTCTCTAAGATACCCAGCTGATCGGGCCCCAGACGCTTCCACTGAGGACGCGCCCCTCTCCCCTGGCTCTCCCCTGGCTCTCCAGCGTCCCATATTCTGCCCAGAATGCTTCGTTAAATTCTGCACCCGTAAATAAGGCAGAAAAGTAACAGCCCCCCTTTTTCCCTGCCCCGATCTCACCTGCCAGCCCCGGGCACCAGCCAGGTCTGATGGTTGCGTGCTTGGCAAAGCCTTTTCTGACCTTTTTGCTTGATTAGAATGGCCCCCACTGTGTGACTCGCCCCAAGGGCAGGCACCTGTGCCACCCTCCAAGAACCTTCACACTCTGATTAATTGTTCATTCAGTGTTCCTGCAGGCTGGGAGCTCCACGGGCCAGGGTCAAATCTGTCTTATTCCTCACTGTCTCCCTAGGGGAGGTGCTTATTCAATAGTTCACATCGCTGTTGGATGGAAGGATGGATGGATGGCTGAATAGATGGATGGATGGATGGAGTGATGGATGGACGGAAGGATGGATGAAAGCACACCTGTACTCATTAGCAACAAAGAACAGGGACAGGTTCTGGCCAATTTTTTAATGACACTTAGGGTTGGGCGGGGGGGCATATTGTAGGACAGTGTCCTCTGGGAGTCGGAGCCTGGGGGCCTGGGGCAGCTTTACAGACTGGATACTGTCCCTGTCCCTCCCTCATGCTGTCCCAGCGCCCCTCTGCTAGTCTGTTCTACCACCACTGGCCCCAAATTCTCTGATTCTGAAAGTAGCCGGTCCGTCTGGCTCTACAGGTCATCCCCACTCCATTGGGCAACGACTTTTGCATCAGACCTTGACAGTGGCCCCTGGCCGGCCAGTGGATGAGCCACCCCTCGGTCAAGTCCCCTCTTGGGTCAGTGGGGCTGCCAGCGCACAGAGTATGGTGCACTGTCCTAGCTGAGGTGAGGTGGGGTGGCCTGGGCAGACCCAGTGAGGAGGGGCTGTGAGGTGGCGTTCACCCTGCCTCCCGCACAAAATCCAGGACAACCCCACAGCACCTAAATCAGGCCCCAGGCCCAATGCTGCCCCGGGGGCGGTGGCAGTGAAGCTGCAGGGCTTGTCCTCCAACCCTCCGACCTCCACGTCTCTGCTGACCGTCTGGACAGGCACCAGCTCGAGTTGCAAATGGGCAGAGCCACGAAGTGAACTGTCTGAGTAGAGAGCAGGTGATGATTGCTAGAGGGCGATGATGATTGCTAGAGGGCAATGATTGCTAGAGGGCGGTACAGGACGGCCGGGAGAGGGGCGGTGGCAGCATTCAGTGCGGTGGTCAGGGCTGCTCAGCACGAGGGGAGAGAGGAAGCTGTGTGGGTGTCTGGAGAACATCATTCCAGACCCCACGAGCCGTGCCTAGAAGCTGGAGGAGAGTGGGGGGGGAGCTCTTGAGGCTGGGCTGAGTGAGCCGGGAGAATGGTTGGTGGTGACATAAGGGGCATGGCTGGGCCAGGCTGCGGGGACCTCACTGGCCACTGTGCAGGGTTGGCTTTAACTGCCTATGTTTTGTGCCCTGGGCAGTAAGATCTTCTTTGGCCGCCTGGTTGAGAATAGACTGCAGGGGGGCGAGGGCAGCTCGGAGAACCAGTTCGGAGGTCCCTGCCTGAATCCACGTGAGAGGGTCCTGGCAGTGGGCATGTGGGGTGGGCGTACTCAAGGTCGACGTTGGAGAAGGTGGGTGCTGGTTTGCTGGTGGTGGGGTGGAGGGGTGAGGAGGGCCCCCAGGAGGACTCCAGGGTTTTATCCTGGGCGACTCAGCACAGAGGGGGCCACCCCTGGGGACCTGGGGATGCGGCTATCCGGAGCGTCTGCGCCCTGCTCCGTTTGCCTCGGCCCCCTGGCACTGCCCCTCTTTAGCCCGCAAGTCAGCTGACCTGTGGCTGAAGGAGACCCCTGCTGGTATTTGCCAGGCGCTCACTTGGTTGTGTGATGTAACACAAGCCGGGGGTCTCTGAGCACTGCCTTCCCTCCCAGTCGCTAGCTCCCGTGCTCCCAAGCACTCCCCCTGCCCGGGAGGCCTCCTTCCCACTCCTGCATCAGTTGGGGTGACACTGCTGGGCCACCCGGAGTCCCCCGGGGGTCCCCTCCTCCAGAGACACCCCCGTCCCCTGGTCTCCACGGCTCCCGCACACCCCTCAGAGAAAGCCCCTTGTCCCTCCCCGAGGGCCAGGGAGAATTCGGAACCCCCCACTGTCCCCTGCCAGACGGCCCCCCAGATCGGCACCCAGCACCAGCCCTGACCGGCCGGCAGGTCCTTCCCCGGCACCGAGCATCACCCCGTCCACATGGCAGCACCCGTATCCGACACGCAGACCCCACTCACTGACCCCAGCCCAGACCCACCAGCTCGGATTGTCTGGGGATAGGGCCCAGGGTCCCACATTTCTCCAAAGCCCCCCTCCCCACTGGCTCTGAAGAGCCGCCAGATTCCTGCACGGCAGATGCAGTGACCCCTCTGGCCGTGACCTCTGGGCAAAGCCTCTTCAGGGACCCCCGCTGCACCCAACGCTGGGCTGGGGTCCTCAGGACCGGTATCACTCAGGGGCCACCCTGGATTTGCCAGGAACGTGGGGACACATTTGCGTGGCCTCCAGCTCCTGCAGCACCTCATCAGACCAGAGTGGGTTCCTGTCTGTATTGTCTGTGTTGTCTGCTGCTTCTGTGCAGAGCACAGGGCGTCCAAGACTTGAAGGAGGAGGAGAGGCTGAGTGTTCCGAGCGATAAAGTCTCACCCTGGTGCTCGCCGTGCTCAGACATGTGTTCACACGCTAACTGGATCTGGGGCCCAGGCATGGCGGGCTCCGCGGAGATCAACCAGCACAGATGGAGTTGAGCAGCTTGGAGGGATGGGATGCAGAGGGTGCCACCTGGGGGCTGACCCCCACCCAGGCCCCTCCCATCGCACGGATGCCGGCACTGGGTGTTTCCTTCCCTTTGATCTGCACGAGCTCTCTGGACGTCTCACAAAGCAGGCCCCAGCGGCTGCCCCAGCGGCTGCCCCGTCCCCGTCTGCTCTCTGCTTGGGCCGAGCCCTCCCCTGGTGCCGGCTCTTTGGCTGAAAGGAGAGACTGAGCCGGGACAGACGTTCCAGCCCCACCTGCCTCAGCCTGAGAGATGACATCGGGACCTTCTCTGTATGGGAGATGAAGTGAAAGCCCAGAGAGGTCAGATGGTTTCTGAGGGTCACACAGCTCGGAGACGGCACAGCAAGGGTGGAGGCAGGTTCCTTCCGTGAAGATGCCGGGCTCGTTATACTTCCCGTGCTGCCTCTGAGCGCCAGCCAGCCCCCAGATTCGTTCTTTGCCCTCAGCTTAAAAAATACAGTGAAGGGGCTTCCCTGGTGGCGCAGTGGTTGAGAGTCCGCCTGCCGACGCAGGGCACACGGGTTCGTGCCCCGGTCTGGGAAGATCCCATGTGCCGCGGAGCCTGCGCGTCCGGAGCCTCTGCTCCGCAACGGGAGAGGCCCGCATACCGCAAAAAAAAAAAAAAAAAAAAAAAATACAGTGAAGTTGTGCTGTCAGTCAGAAGTAAAAATATATAAATAAATAAAAAGAAAGCCCAACAGCCCTGATGTAGCGCACAGTGTGTTCAGGTGGGAAGGGGACCTTGTGGGACGGCGACAGGCCTTTCCTCATTTAGCGGAATAAGGGATTAGTTGGCGGTTTTATTTCAGTGACCACAAAATCCTTTCCTCCCCTGCCCCCCTGCAAAGGAACTGATTCCCCCGCTGCGTCCCTCCCCCCGAGGTCCTCGTGGACGACTCGTCTGCAGGAAAGGAGGACCACGAGCCTGGGGTTATCGTGAATTCAGGCTCCTCTTGTCCCCAGCCTAGCATCTTCCCCCCTGGGTTACCTCGCTGAGGCCGTTTAACCCAGGACAGACAGGGGCTGATGACGGCAGAAAGGGGTTGGGGGCCTCACGAGTGCCCTGGACACGGCAGGCTCTGTGACAAGGCAGGGTGACTGGGGGGGGGGGGGGGCGCTCCTAGGGTTCACAGAGGGGCTCGAAAACCAGCAGACCAGCCCCCAGGCCCGCCCTCACCTGCCCTGCGTGTCTCGGCCGCTGCGGGCGGCACGGTCCCGAAGCTTCCCACTGGCACATAGACTTGGTGCTGGAGCCGGGCCCGCTGGCCTCGCTCCTGCCCGTGCCAGGTTCTCTCTGGCTGTCTCAGGAAGCCAGGCCAGGCGACCACTGGTGGAGCTGGAGGTGGACTGGGGCCTGGAGAGTGGGGAGGCCGCTCGCGTGCACGGTCTCGAGGCGCCGCGGCCGAGGAGCTGTCCTTGGTCCTGGCGGGGGGCCTGGCCCCTCCCCTTCATCTTGAGCCCCCGTTGGCGGCAACAGTGAGCGAACCCCAGCGTGCCCAGAGCGAGGCTGTGTCACCAGCAGCCCAGCCTGCTGATCCACGCTGCACGTCAGCGGCTGGACTTCCTTTTGCGGGTGGAGCGTCCTGGAGGCTGACGGGGTCTGTGACAGCGAGGGGCACTCGGAGACGGCCCACTGGTGCCACGTGGACACGGGGGGAGTTTCGGGGAGCAGAACTGAGTGCCGCCGCCTGCCTGTCGAGAGGTATTCAAGCACAGCTGGTCCCCACCAGCGCGCAACCCCACAACCGAGAGGGAAGGAGCTGGTCTGGGAAGACACCCCCCCCCCGCCCCCCGCCGTCAGCCCTCAGCCAGGTCCCCCGCGGCTCGCCCTGCTCCGGCCTCTGCAGAAGCCCGCTGTACCTGCGTATGTGTTCCCTGCGGCTGCTGTAACACGTGACCTCGTATGTAGTGGCTTAAAAGAGCCCACGTTTATTATCTTGGAGTTCTGGAGGTGAGAAGTCCCAAGTGGTCTCACAGGGCTTAAACCAAGGTAGCGGCAGGGCTGGTTCTTTCTGGAAGCTCCAGGGGAGAACCCATTCTCTGTATGTTCTTGCTGCGTCTTCGGGGAGGCGATGCGGCGTGGGGGGCCATCAGGACAGACGAAACACCATTGGTTTCAGCCAGTGACTGCTCCCCCGTCTCCCCGATTCTGCCCACACTCACTCCAGAGTCCCAGGTGCCCCCCCATCCCCATAGCTCTGGCTCCCGCCCACCCCCAGTGGAGCTGTTCTTCCCTCTCCTCCTTCCCAGTGCCAACGCCCCTGCCCCCACTCCCCAGGATCCGCTTTTCTGCTCTGCGTGCTGTGCCCGCCCAACCCCTAGCACGTATCACCAAGTGCACGCGGCTGTGCCCCCTGCCGCGCTGTGGCCGTGTCTGTCTCCTTCCCCATCATGTCCCGGCCTGGACACAAGGTTGGCACGGAGGCCCCGAGGAGAACGTGTGGGATGAACGTTGCCATCAGAGGGTCCTGTGCCACAGGCCAGGCTGCAGAGGTGGGTATCACATTGTACTTCAAAGCCCTCTGCGTCTTTCTAGGCAACTCTGGGGGTCTCCTCTGTCTGGCACAGGCTGGGGCTGGTTGTGAGGTTTTGCCGAGAGAGCCGCAGCGCCCGGTGCAAGCCTCTGCCTGCAGGGCTCGGGGGGTCCCCCAGACGCCGCCTTTCACACAGGACGGTCGGCTCAGCGGCAGATTCTGGTCACGGCCACACAGCACCGTTGAAGGGCCAGCCCAGGCTGCCCTTCAGCCCAGCTGCCGCGTGGCAGAGGTGGGTCTGTGCCGACAGGTGGCCGACACGGGTCCATCACCAGGCAGGGAGCAGGGCCGATCGAGTCTAGGTTGGGGTCCCCGGGCCTGGCACGGAACCTACGCATCCTAGGTGCCCCGCACAGGCCAGCTCCTTCCTCCAGGGCTCTGCTTGGCGGGCTCACCCGGCTTCCCTGTGATTGTAGACACGGGCCAGGGTCTCGCAGGGGCCTCCTTTAGGTAAGACGCATTTCAACCCTGCCCAGCAGTGGATGCCCCCGGGCAACGGCTCGCACGCATCTGTCCTCTCCGAGCTGTGTGGCAGCCAGACACTGATGGGGGCCGTCACGGGGACCACGCCGGGGCCTCCTTCTGTTTTATCAGGAAGTCGCACCTTTGTTGTTCATTTAGACGCTTGGTCATGCCTCATGGGTTCACTGGCTGGGAATGATGGTCTTGACCAGTAGGAAGACCTCACCACAACTGGGACAGAGCGGGGCTGGGCCGGGGCGATGTCCACACCCTCTGCGTCTTCACGCAGCAGCGATGGTGTGGGTGCAGAAATTACAGAAGGACCTACTTTTTTTTCTTTTCCATGATGGTTTATTACAAGATATTGAATATAGTTCCCTGTGCTATACAGTATGACCTTGTTGCTTACCTGCTTTACATATAGTAGTTTTTATCTGCTAATCCCAAACTCCTAATTTATCTCTCCCCCAACCCTTTCCACTTCGGTAACCATAAGTTTGTTTTCTATGACTACTGTGATTCTGTTTCCATTTTGTAAATAAGATCTTTTGTATCATATTATATTCCACATATAAGTGATATCATATGATTTTTGTCTTTCTCTGCCTGACATACTTCACTCAGTATGATAATCTCTAGGTCCATCTATGTTGCTGCAAATGGCATTATTTCATTCTTTTTTTATATAAATTTATTTATTTTATTTATTTTTGTCTGTGTTGGGTCTTCTTTGCTGTGCGTAGGCTTTCTCTAGCTGCGGTGAGCAGGGGCCACTCTTCGTTGCGGTGCACGGGCTTCTCATTGCAGTGGCTTCTCTTGTTGCGGAGCACAGGCTCTAGGCATATGGGCTTCAGTAGTTGTGGCTCATGGGCTCAGTAGTTGTGGCTCACGGGCTCTAGAGCGCAGGCTCAGCAGTTGTGGCGCATGGGCTTAGTTGCTCCGCGGCACGTGGGATCTTCCCGGACCAGGGCTCAAACCCGTGTCCCCCACATTGGCAGGTGGATTCTTAACCACTGCGCCACCAGGGAAGCCCCTTCGTTCTTTTTTGTGGCAAGTACTGCATTTTATATATATATATATATATATATATATATATATATATATATATATACACACACACACACATACATATATATACATATATATATATGTTTATAGCCACATCGTCTTTATCCATTCATCTGTCGATGGACAGTTAGGTTGTTTCCATGTCTTGGCTATTGTGAATAGTGCTGCCAAGAACATTGGGGTGCATGTATCTTTTTGAATTAGAGTTTTGTCCTGATATATGCCCAGGAGTGGGATTGCAGGATGATATGGTAGCTCTATTTTTAGTTTTTTAAGAAACCTCAGTAACGTTCTCCATAGTGGCTGCACCAATTTACACTCCCACCAACAATGTAGGAGGGTTCCCTTTTCTCCACACTCCCTCCAGCATTTATAATTTGTAGGAATTTTTAATGACGGCCATTCTGACCGGTGTGAGCTGGTACCTCATTGTAGTTTTGATTTGCATTTCTCTAGTAATTAGTGATGTTGAGCATCCTTTCATGTGTCTGTTGGCCGTCTGTACGTCTTCTTCGGGGAAATATCTATTTAGGTCTTCTGCCCATTTTTTTGATTGGGTGGTTTGGTTTTTTGTCATTGAGTCGTATGAGCTGTTTGTATATTTTGGAAATTAAGCCCTCGTCGGTCACATCATTTGCTCTTAGGTTGTCTTTTTGTTTTGTTTGTGGTTTCCTTTGCTGTGCAAAAGCTTATAAATTTGATTAGGTCCCATTTGTTTATTTTTGCTTTTATTTCTGTTGCCCTAGGAGACTGACGTAAGGAAACATTGATACAATTTATGGCAGAGAATGTTCTGCCTGTGTTCGCATCTAGGAGAGATGTTGTATGGCGTCATGTCTTACATCTAAGCAGAAGGACTGCTTATAATAGATCAGAGTAAGAAGGGTATTTAACCTAGTGTTTACACTCGCCTGTATTCAGCAAAGGCTGGAAAGAAAGGGCAGATGTGAGACCCCCCGCTGACACTGCTGTGGGCATGGGAATGCCACCCACCCTGGGTCAAGGCAAGAAACAGGCTGAGAATCGCCATCAGTACATGATGTCTGAGCTCATGGCATCCCAAGGGTCTGAACCATCACAAATGAGCAACGTTTTCTTGGAAGGAGCAGTCATTTGTTCCTTAGTTGTCTCTGAGCTGTTGGGCTAAGATCCTTCGGCTGGCTGTGCTGATTGTTCCAATACTGTGAAAATCAGCAGGTGGAATCATGTAACCACTTCGCTTGCCTTCAGGCACAAGGCCGCCCCTTGGCTGGTAAGCCCTGGTGTGTGAAATAACGGCCCAGCCTGTGACCCACCCGGGCCCCTCGGGCCGTGGCCACCATACCCTCCACCTTCCTGGGGACACGCTGTTGCCATCACTGTGTCCAGACCACCGTCGTCGCCCCATGGGAGTGAGCACATGGGGGCCCTGGGACATAGGCCAGGAAGTCTGTGTCCTCTCTGGGCATCTCCCGTGCCCGCTGTGGGAAAGGATGGTGTGTGCGACCTTGTGGGCTGTGCGTGATGTCACCATCCTCGGGTGAGCAGAGAGTGAAGCCTCCTGCAAACTGGCTCGTGTAGAGCTGGGCTACAAGTTCTAAAGCAGTGCCTACCCCTCCTTCCCTCGGGAGGCAGGGCCCCGGCCCTGGCAGCCTGTTGTCATTCTGAGAATCACAGACGCATTCTGCAGACAGAGGAAGGTGGGGCCTGGCAGGGCGAGGGGGGCTCTGGGCGCCAGCCTGCCAGGTGCCGTACACCTCTGTGCACCCGTTTCTCGCTCTGTGAAATGGGTACAGAGCATCTAGGCATTGACAGGACACTGCACTTACCACGTGTATGAGTTTGCTCAGGCTGCTGCCACAGAGTGCCACAGCCCGGGCGGCTTAAACAGCAGAAATTATTGTCTCCAGTCCTGAGGCTGGAATCCGAGATCCGGGTGTGGGCAGGGCTGGTCCTCCTGAGGCCTCTCTCCTCGGCGTGTAGACGGCCGTCTCCTCCCTGTGTCCTCACGGGGTCGTCCCTCTGTGTATGTCTGTGTCCTGACCTCCTCTTCTTATAAGGACCCCAGTCCCGTGGGGTTAGGGCCCCACCCCAGTGACCTCAGTTTACCTTCCTCACCTCTTGAAAGACCCCGTAGCCACATCCTGAGGTGCTGGGGGTCAGGACTCCAACATGGGTATTTCAGGGACACAGGCCAGCCTGTAAGTGTGTTCTGGGCACTGGTCAAGTACTTCACGTCCCAGCCGTGAAGCTCCCACAGCCCTGGGAGGGTGAACCGGTTGGAGGCCCGGGCAGCTGACCTCTGACCTCTTCTCCTCCAGACCTGCCCGGCCCCCAACCTGTGCACTCTCCGTCCCCTACCAGGCCCTCCCCAGACCTGACGTGGTGCTCAGAGGGGATGCCCTGAGCCCACCGCCCCTGGCCCTTCCGCAGCATCCTGAGCCCCTTGCAGCCCTGGCATTCCCTCCACCCTCCCCACCCCTACCCTGAGGCCAGAACCAAGAGCTGATTCTGCCGGGCGCCGAGGCACCTGACGCAGCTCAGGCATCGAGGTCGCAGTGCAGGCACCGCTCGGGCTGCTGCTCGTCGCTGGCCCCAGACTCCTCTTCCTCTTGGTTTGGGGTCTCTGCCAGGGTCGGAGGAAGGACCCTGGTGACACAGGCCGTGTGGAGGCCCAGCTGTGTCTCTGGGGCAGCCGCCGAAGCAGCAGATCCCATGGAGCTTCAGGATGGGGGCTGCGAAGAGAGCCTTCTGGGAAATGGAAGGCTCTGGAGCAGGGCTCATGACGTGGACGGGCCACCGAGGGGAGTGGGGCCTGGAGCCCCGTCGCCGTCCTCGCCGACCACTTGTCCTGTGCTGCGGTGTTGGTCAGGGCTCCCAGGGGCTGCAGGGCTGACCGCGACCAGGCCACTGCCCAGGTCCCACACGCCCGTCACCCGGCTTCATTCTCAAAACCGGCCCGTGCACTTTGGGTCCTTGTTTATGACGAAGTGGAGGGTCTGGGAAGCCGTGTGACCCCCTCCCCCCGAGCCCGAGCGGTGCCGTCCAGGGGTCCGAGCCTGGCCCGTCCACCGTGGCCATCCTGCAGGGAGCCGGACAGCCACAGCCGGGGTCTGGGACACTGACGACCCCCTCGTCATGCTTCAAAATGTCAGTGGTCACCCCAGGCGTGGTTTTGAGTCACTCTTCCTCTTTCTAACGGGGTGGGAACTACCAGTGCCCTGGGGGCTTCTGGGCTCTGCTTTGTCACGGTTTCCAGACTGAGGGAAGAGGGTCCTTGGTGACGCGGGCGCGGAGATGGGGGTGGGCAAGGAGGGCCCTCACTGCTCATGCTGCCCCGAGGCAGGGCGCGGGGAAGGGGGCCTTGAATAGGCCCCTGAGCGGCCGGTGGAGGACCAGAGTGCCTGGGCAGCCGAGTCTTGGGACCTATGTAGGGACCATCCCGTCCACAAGCTGCATGACTGTGGTTACTTCTAAGGGGCTGACGTTCGCTGGGTGTTCACGGCCTGCGGACCGTGTCCCTATTTCTAGTCATTAACCAAACCGATCCCTCTGGGACAGCAGCTCTGCTGCCCTGTTTCCCAGTGAGGCCTCAAGAGAGGATGGCTCACAGGTGCTTTCAAGGACCTCTGCTGAGCCTCACAGCACCCGTGGGCATCCCCATCATATAAAGGGAGAAACTGGGGCTCGGGGAGGCTGTGGCCCCGCACTCCAGCAGCTAAGGGCAGAGCTAGGGCTGGGAGTGTGCTTTCCCGACCCCGGGCACCCTGAACGCTCCACTGAGTCAGTCAACAGGTGCTGAGCCCCTGACGCCACCAGGCTGCACACAGCCAAGCTCCGGGGATCTGATGGCGATGCTGGGAAAGGAACGTCCAGCCCCAGCTCTCAGGAGCCTCGGGAACTCGCCTTCCATCACTGCCCAGCCCGTGTTCCCGAACCTCTGCACTCGCCACTCAGCCACGGTCCAGGTTTTCTAGAAACACGTCAGGCGGTGCTCTGAAGCCCCCAAACCCCTGCCCTTCTCCGACCTTGCACCCCCAATGTCTGTGTGTCTGTTTATGTATCCACACACTGGGGTACACGCACGCCTTATCAAGCCAGCCCCCCACACACACACTGCCTGCCCGGCGGGGGGCCAGGGGTGCATGCTGAGTGGGGGAAGAGCAGGGGGTCCCGTGAGCCAAGTCCCCGTCGAGGGCAGAGGGACGATGACCAGAAGGTCCTTGTTAGTGCGAACGTGTGAACATGGGAGGAACCAGGGGCCAGGAGGCAAGTACTTGATTGATGAATGAATGAATGAATGAATGAATGGAGATGTCAGACGACCGGTCCAAAGGTGCAGTGTGAGGGAGGGGCAGAGGTAGGCACCAAACCAGCCTGTCCTGCCTCCAATGGCCCCCCACCCTCCTAGTACCGTCCACCGTGGGGAGGTGGGGCTTTGACATCCTACGATGTTAGTTCCAGAGGGATGTGTGTGGAGTACCCAGCCCTGTGCACCAAGATGTTCCCAAGAGGCCGGCGCAGCCTGGGCCCGGTGACGGTGCCCCAGCAGAAAGGCCCCAAACAAAATGGGGGGAGCTGGAGGTTGACCGGCCGGGGTTCAACTCGGGCAGGATCTAGCGGGATGGGGCCGGGGGCTGCTGTGAGTACTGCGGGCCGTGAGGTCATACACCAGGGGGGCACTTGCTGGGTTCTCCGTCAGTGCCAAGCTGGGGGGCATGGCTGCGCCTGGGCCCTGGCCCAAGCAGGCCAGACTGGGCAGAACTGGGAGATCTGGGCTGGGGGCAGAGCTTTGGGCGGGAAAAGAGAAGGGCTGATGGCCAGAGAGCGCCTGGCGTAGCAGGGCCAGCCCCGGGGAGGACGCAGAGACCAGGGCTCTGCCGGGACACCATCGATGTCGGCCCAGGCCCTGCGGCAGGGTGAAGAGCAGCCCCACTGTCACGGGGGGCCGCGCGCCCCCGAATCCTCGGGCTGAGAAGCACTTTGCAGGCGCGAGGACAGAATACAGAAATGGTCTTTCCTGAGCTGACGTGCGGGGTTTGGGGCAGGAGTGTCAGTTAGGGTCCCATTTCCTGTCCTCACGGCAGGAGCAGTGGGGCTGGCAGAGGGCATGGATTCGGACAGCGTCTCCCAGAAATTTGAAACGTTGGAGGGGCCGCTGCGAGGTCACGTTCGCGTCTCGGTCACACTCTTGTATTTTCTTCACACTGAATGCCGTTTCTCCACGTGGGGCAGCCTCTCTGGTGACCTCCTGCAATATGGTGTGAGGATTTTTTCCCAAAGAGCTTTACTGAGGTATCAGTATAATCAGTGTACAATAAACGTCAGATATTTAAAGCGTACACTTTTCTGAATTCTGGCCTATGTGTACCCTGGCGAAGCCGTCACCAAGTTCAGGATAATAAACACATCCGTCATTCCAGCAGGTTCCCATGCCCCTGTGTCCCCCCCGCCTCCTACCGGCCACCATCCCTCAACTTGCTGCTTCTGCAGAGTAGTTTGCTGTTTCTAGAATTTTACAGAAGTGGAATCACACTGTCTATGCTCCTTTTTTGGTTTCTTTCGCCCAGCGTAATTATTTCAAGATTTGCTTGTGCCGGCCGTCCCTTCCCCCGTGTTTCTGAGTGAGGGTCCCATCCACGATGTCCCACTGCGTGGTCGTGCACTCACCTGCTGATGGCCTTTGACGGTTTCCACCCGGCTGCAGTTGACAGTGCTGTGAATATTCATGTTCAAGTCTTTGCTCAGATCTGTGTTTTGTCTCTTGGATAAATACTCAGAAGGGGAGGGGGCTGGGTCACGTGGTACATAAATGTGTCACTTTTTTGTTTGTTTGTTTTGTTTTGTTTTTGTTGTTTTTTTTTTAATGTGTCACTTTTTTTTTTTTTTTTAATTTTATTTATTTATTTATTTTTGGCTGTGTTGGGTCTTCATTTCTGTGCGTGGGCTTTCCCTAGTTGCAGCGAGCAGGAGCCACTCCTCATCGCGATGCACGGGGCTCTCTTGTTGTGGAGCACAAGCTCCAGACGCACAGGCTCAGCAGCTGTGGCCCACGGGGCCCAGTTGCTCCGCGGCATGTGGGATCCTCCCAGACCAGGGCTCGAACCCGTATCCCCTGCATCGGCAGGCAGACTCTCAACCACTGCGCCACCAGGGAAGCCCTAATGTGTCACTTTTTAAGAAATTCACAAACTGCCTTCCAAAGCGCCTGCCCCATTTTGTGTTCCCGCCACGTGTGAGAGTTCCGGTTCCTCGATGCCCTCACCGACGCGTGGTGTGGTCGGGCTTTTTCATTCTAAACATTCTGATGGGTGTGCAGAAGTGTCTCGTTGTGTTTTTTGTTTTTTTTTTTTTGCGGTACGCGGGCCTCTCACTGTCGTGGCCTCTCCCGCTGCGGAGCACAGGCCGTGGACGCGCAGGCTTAGCGGCCATGGTTCACGGGCCCAGCCGCTCCGCGGCATGTGGGATCTTCCAGGACCGGGGCACGAACCCGCGTCCCCTGCATCGGCAGGCGGACTCTCAACCACTGCGCCACCAGGGAAGCCCTCGTTGTGGTTTTAACTTGCATTTCTCTTATGACCCACAATACTGCACTTGCTGGCCAGCTATGTGTCTTCTTTGTGACCAGAACTAGGGAGTTGTGGGCAGCACACCAGCTTGGGGGGTCTTCTTGTCCTATTCTCTCTCTCTTTTCCTCTCCCTCTACCCCCTCACTTGGCACCTACATCTTCGGTTGTGTGACAGGCAGGGTCTATGTCCCTGGAACCACACTGATAGCTCCAAAAAGGGAGCTGCATTTGAGGCCCCATTGGATGTGGGGCTGAGTGGGCACGAGTTTCTGGGTGCCTCGGCCACCCTGGTCCCCACTCCAGGCCTCCCCACGTCCTACAGCCCCTCGGCTGAGAGAGGCCCCCTCGGTGTTCCCTCTCGAGAAGCCACCCTGGAAGGAGGCTTGGATCCAGGAAGGAGGCGGCATCAGGCTTTCAGCAGAGCAGGCGAGGTACCAGCCCTGCCCACAGCGAGGCATGGGGTGCGGGCTGCTTCCAGGGTAAGGCCTCCACGAGGAGGCGGGCGATGGGACGGGGGTCCGTATCCCCAGAAGCAGGCTCGGGGGTGCCCTCGGGGGTCCTCAGCTTCTAAAGAGAGCCAGGCAGTGCCCCTGCTGGGTCAGGGCCACCTAGAGAGCGTACCCCAGGGAGGTGCTACCATTAGGAATTTGAAACACCGTTTTTTTAGACGGCTCGTCAAGGACAGGAGTGCTCTGTGCTCCTCATGAACCCCATAAGATCGAAACGAAGGAAGGGCTTCAGAGGGCCGGGGCAGCAGTTCAGCGTAAAAACCAGATGAATCCATTTTTATCCTGGGCTCTTTCAACTTTGAGTGATACAAGTCCGCTCTCAACAGTCATTTTTTTAGGTCAAAAAACAGTCAGATAGCGAGACAGCTGATACGGTCCAGCTGAATAGCTGGCGTCTAACGTGCGGGTGACTCAGCAATTAGGCAGTGGGTCCCCAGACGCTTGGCTGGATGCCCCGCTCTCACTCTCTCTCTGTCTCTCTGTCTCTTTCCTCTCTCTCTGTCTCTCTGTCTTTCTGTCCCGGTCTGGCTCTATCTCTTGCTCCGTATCTCTGTCTCTGTCTCTCTCTCTCTGTGCCTCTCTCTCTCTCTCTGTTTCTGTGTCTCCATCTCTCTCTCTGGCTCTGTCTTGTATCTCCCTCTCTCTCTGTTTCTCCCCAGTTGACTGCTGCCCTTCCAGGTGCTGGCCTGTCTTTCCCACTAAGGACCCCCTTCCCTGTTCACACACCCTCCCAGCGCCCCACCCCCCAAAAAACAGACCACCTTCCCCCGGAGATCTGGCAGAATCCAGGTAGGATTCTGATTGGCCTGACTTGGGTCACATGACCCTCCCTAAACCAATCACTGTGGCCTGGGAAATGGGGAGCTCTGATTGGCCAGGACTAGATCATGTGGGTTTTCCCATGACCAGAGAGGGCTGTCCTCCCATTGACAGTGTGCGGGACCGCATGGGGAGGCCGGGGAAAGAAAAGGGCTGCAGTTACCAGCAGAAGGGAGCTGGGGAGCCGCAGGACAAACAGAGCGAGGACCCCCATCAGCGCCACCTGGGCCTCTTCTCCCTCCTGGGGTCTCCTCCCCGTGTCAGCCCACCATCCACCCCGGCCCAAGGCAGGGAGCAGGGAGTTACCCAGGTCGTGCTGCCCCACCCTCCGTAGCTCTGGGACCAGTCAGACCGAATTCCCTGCCACACCCTGCCTGGAAACCAGGGAACAGGACGTCCCACTGGGGAGACAAGCAGAAGAAAACCCAGGCACAGCTGATCAGGCCCCCCGCAGCCATCCACCACGGAGGCTCAGCCGGTTAGCCCTGCGCACCCTCACTCGGCACTGATGTCTGGTCAGGGGGCAGGGACCCCAGAGCTGGACTCACTTCCCCCTGGTCATTCTAGGGTAAGAGGAGGCAGTGGAGGCCATGGCCTGTGTGCGCAAAGCTGAAGAAAGGGCAGACTGGGAGCTTAGAGCTTCCTCGGGGAACGGGAACCATGGCCTGGCTGTGGCTCTGACGCTCACCGTCCAGGGCTTCCCAGGCATCTGGTAGCCAGCTGCGTGGGAGTACCAGGGGCTCGAGTCCCCAGGAAGGAAGGGGGCGGGGGGGGGGAGGGCACTCTACAATGAGGATGATGTCAAGAACAAAAGCCTCGGAGGCCGCAGGTTGCAAACAAACCCGGCTTTGCCCCGCTCAGTTGCCTCCAGACCAACACTCCACCTGGATGAACCGCACCCAGACCGCTCCGTTCTGCCTTTCATTCATTGCTTTCTCGAAGAGAACAAACCCCTCCCCTCCCGGGAGAAGTGGGCAGGCCAGCAACAATGCGCTGCCCACACAGGGAAGGAGGTGCCGAGTGGCCCGTCGTCCAGGAGGAAGCTGGCTGTCGTCCACAGCGAGGTGGCTTTGGGGAAATGCAGGCACCTTCCCTCCAGCCAGAGGTTCTACCCAGAATGAGAAGTTCCCCCGCTCCCTGGAGCTCTGAGAATTTCAGCCGCCTCCAGGAATCCATCAGGTGCGGTCTCCGGGATCATGTTTAGTGCTTTTTCTGGGTTATGAAGCCGAGGAATTCCCGCAAGGGCCTTTCGGGGAACTGAGAGGGGGAAGGGAATTTAGCTCTCTGCGTTTCTTTAACGGCATTACCTTTTACTGAGCTCTTAAGCTCATGGCCGGGATGTTTTCAACGAGGAATTCAGGATCCATCCTGGGGCTGGAGACAGCTCCTCCCCTAGCAGGGTCCCCACCTCCAGCCTCCCCCGGTGACTGTCTCCGTGTAAGGGGTGACAGTTGCAGTTACCAGAGGAAACTGACCTCTAGATTCCTCCTGTCGGGAGGTCTTCTCTGACCCCTTAGCGGAAAACACCCCAGCCAGGATGGAGGCTGAATTCCAGCCACCTGCCCCAGCCTCGCAGCCCTCCGTGAATGCACCCCCAGACTGCGGTTGACCATGAGCTAACTGCCTGGACATCTCACTTCTAGGGTCATTCTTCCGTCTTCTGTGGCCTCTCTCTTCACTGTGTTTTGGTTTGAATTAGCCCCGTCCATTTTAAGCTGCTTACTCAGCATCCAGTCTCCCAGCCATCCTTGCAGCCAGCACAGGGCTTAGCACCTGTCTTAGCTCCAAATGCCATAGCCAGACGCCACAGACTGGGTGGCTTAAACAGAAATTCATTTTCTCACAGTTCTGGAGGCCGGAAGGGCCAGTTTCTGCCGAGGTGTCACTCCTTGTCTTGCGCGCGGCCGCCCCCTGCACACGGCCATCTCTCTGTGCAGGCACACCCCTGGGGTCTCTGGGGTGTCCCAGTTTCCTCTTATAAGGACACCAGTCAGGTAGGATTAGGGCTTACCCGACCAGCCTCAGTGTTACCTCTTAAAAGGCCCAATTTCCAAATACAGTCACACTCTGAGGTACTGGGGGTCAAGACTTTAAAATATGAATTTGGAGGAGACACAAATTAGCCCATCACAGGAGCCTTATAAAAGATGCTCTGCAGGGCTTCCCTGGCGGCGCAGTGGTTGAGAGTCCGCCTGCCGATGCAGGGGACACGGGTTCGTGCCCCGGTCCGGGAAGATCCCACATGCCGCGGAGCGGCTGGGCCCGTGAGCCATGGCCGCTGAGCCTGCGCGTCCGGAGCCTGTGCTCCGCACCGGGAGAGGCCACAACAGTGAGAGGCCCACGTACTGCAAAAAAAAAAAAAAAAGATGCTCTGCAGACCACCTTTTCATCAGTCGTAGCCAAGTGTGCCTGGCGTAAGGTGGAAAGGCGGCGCCCCTTGCAAGAGGGGTGGCACTCAGAAGCCTTGTGCCTCAGTGAAGGGGACCATGCATCCTGCTAACAGAGGAGTCAATCAAGCCAGGTGGGGCTGCTTCGATCGTGGTTAGCAGATGTGTGGCTGAGTGGAGATCCTTCCTTCCTTCTGTCCAGGTAATTAGTGAGCAACTTCAAAACCTGGAGGCTTTCCTGCTCAAATCAGTTATTCAGCCTGATGCATCCAAAGGTCCCCAACAGGAAATAGAGAGAAAAGAGGTTGCTAAGTGGTTATGATAGAGACTAAATGACTTACTTGTTAGTGGCCCGCGCCAGATGTGAGCTGCTGTAGCAGCTAGGTGCCCGCAGTCTGCCAATGCAGGAGGGGCAGGGCGAGTGGGGGGAGGCTCGGGCTCTCAGGAATACCAGTAATTTCTTCCTTTATCCAGATCAGTGGTCACCTGTGTCTTCATCAGTTGTGATCACGGACCGCAGAATGAGCCCAAGGGGATAGCCTCGGCGTTCATTCCGGCATTCGGGCTGCGGGCGTCACCTCACCTGCCCGTGCGCCTGGGGCCAGGGGCTGGTGAGGGTCTTCTCAGCCCTGAGCTGGGGCCAGGGGGTGAAAAGTCACTGTCCGGGGCTGGATGGCAGTGTCACTTTTCCACTCCCACTGGGGGTCAGCTACTAACAGCACAGTGAGAAGCAAGGTGGTGTGGATTCAAGGCAGGGACGTGTGATTTTGCTTAGTAAGAATAGTACCGTGAATCAGATGATTGTGGAAGTTTCAGGAAAGGTCGTAGGGTTTCCCGTGATACTCTTCTTTCCTTTTGTTTATGTTTGCAATTTTCAAAAAAGAAACTTAGACATTTATAAAAAATAATAATAATGCTTACTGCTAAGGCTATTTCTACCTGTGGCCGTGATGGGAAAACAGAGGCCAGATTTACCTTTCCGCAGGAAACAACCAAAGCTCAGACAACATAGGAAACCATAGATTTAAGACTAGGCATCGGGCAACAAGTGACAGTGATCCCTGAAAGGTGGGAAACAAAAGAGATTGTTACTGAACTCAGGTATAGTTGCTCATCGCTCAAGAATCCAATACTGAGAGACAAGTGTTGGGTAAAAGGAAAGATAGCTTTGTTGAGGAAGCCAGCAATCCTGGGGAGAAGGTGGACTCATGTCGCAAAGAACCAACTCCCCATTGCTGATCAGGGAGCAAGAGCTTTTAAAGGGGAGTTTCAGGGGTGCACATGCCGGGGGCGGAGGGAGGGTGCTACATGCAGAAACAGCACGGTCAGCTCTGACAGCCATCTTGAAATTGGTTGTGTGGTGGTCTGATCAGTGTCATCTTTATTGTTTTAAGGACAGTTAATCTTCACTTCCAGGGTCGGTTTGTTCCCATTTCCTTGAGGCCAGTTCTCGGAATTGTGGCAGCTTTTGTCCTGGCTACAGTCTGGTCATCACATAGTTAACTGCTTCCACCTGGCAGGGGTTTCAGTATCTGTAAGACAGCTCACAGGATACGGCTCAGAATATTATCTGGAGCCCTTGAGGAGGAACTAAAGGTCCTTGACTTTGTTTAATGGCTAAATTATTATTATTTTGTCTTGTTTGGCTGCCTTCCTTTGTCTCTGCATTTTCTCACTTCTCTGATTAAATTTCTTCTTTGGAACTCGGGGAAGGCCTAGGAGGCTAAAGTTTTTCTACAGACAAGAGACAGGCAGAGGACATGTCTCTTGTCCTCAAGGCCCCATAGGGCCCTGTTCCATTACGAGATGAGCCCTCTGACCACCCAGCTTCCTGCACCGAGAGTTTCCAGGCTCCGCTCACAGAGTGAGAACCCCAGCAGAGGCTGCAGGGGAACTCCAGGAGAAATAATGAGCTGAGAGCCAGTTGGTGGGGGGGCACGGCAGCTCAGTTTGCAGGCTAGAGTGCCAAAGGAGGCTGCCCTCCAGAATTCAGCAGAGCACTGATTAGCACGTGTGTGAGGAAACTACCAGAAGCTGGAGAGAGCATCACCCAAAGGATTAGAGAACCAGTATCTGGCAGTCACTCAGGATGGGGGCAGTACCTCTTCCCACCCACCAGACTGAATTCATGGAGCGTCAGGAAGAGTCCTCAGAAGGGTCTTGCCTCCAGACTGGAGAATAATTAGCCTTAGACTAATCGTGGCTCTGGTCTCACCTAACAGATCTTAAAATCAAGACCTGAAAGAATCAAACTCTTTCCAGGTAATTTAGCCACACCCAGAACCAAGCTCAGGAATATCTGTAAGAACATAAAAATATCCAGCACCCGCGAAGTGAAATATGCAACGTCTGGCATCCAGTCAGGAATTCCTGGGTATGCCAAGGGCAGGGAAACACCACCTGTGATGAGGAGAAAGTTCACTTGGTCAAAACAGACCAGGGACACAAATGTTAGAATTTGCAGGCAAGGATAGTAAGGAATCATTATAACTGTATTCCATATGCTCAAAATGTTAATATAGACATGGAAGATTTTTTTGTTTTTTTTGCGGTACGCGGGCCTCTCACTGTCGTGGCCTCTCCCGGTGCGGAGCACAGGCTCCAGACGCGCAGGCTCAGCGGCCATGGCTCACGGGCCCAGCCGCTCTGCGGCATATGGGATCTTCCAGGACCGGGGCACAAACCCGTGTCCCCTGCATCGGCAGGCGGACTCTCAACCACTGCGCCACCAGGGAAGCCCGGAAGATTTATTTTTAACTCACTGAACTGTACACTTAAAAATGCGTAAGGTGACAAATTTTATGTTCTGTGCATTTTACCACAAATAAAAAATTTTTTAATTTTAAAACTCAAACTTCTAGAGGTGAAAATTGCAATCAGTGTCTGAGAGGAAAAATACAGAGGGTAGGGAACTTCCCTAGTGGTCCAGTGGTTAAGAATCTGCCTTCCAATGCAGGGGAATTGGGTTCCATCCCTGGTCGGGGAACTAGGATCCCGCATGCCGCAGGGCAACTAAGCCTACGCGCTCTAGAGCCCACACACCACAACTGGAGAGAGGCCCACGCACCACAACAAAAGATCCCACGTGCCGCAACTAAGACCCGACATAGCCAAATAAATAAATAATTTTTTTTTTTTTAAGAAAAGAGGTTTGTTTAAAAAAAAGAAAAAGAAAAATACACAGGGTGGGATTCATGGCAGATCAGATGCTGCAGAAGAAAAGAAGAGTGAGCTTGCAGAAGCATTAGAAACTACCCAAAGAAAACAGAGAGAGAAAAAGGAAGTGTCATTAAAAAAAATAAGAAGAAGAAAAGAGCAGAGTTTCAGTGAGCTGTAGAACTCCAGGCAGCCTAATGTGTACATGTGAGTCCATGAAGTAGAGGGGATTGAGGTGAGGAAGAGAACAAAGAGAATATTTGAAGAAATAATGATGGAAATGTTTCCAAATTTGAAGTGGTCTATGAATTCCCAGATCCAAGAAGCTCCATGAATCCCAAGCTCAAGACATATAGGGAAAAAATATACACCAAGGCACATAGTTTTCAAATTGCTCAAAACCAGGGATAAAGGTAAAAATCTTAAAAGCCACCAGAGAGGAAAAAAAGATGCATTACATACAAGAAACAAAGACAAGCATGACAGCAGATACATTTTCAGAAACAATCAAGTGAGAAGACAGGGGAGAAATGTCTTTAAAGTGCTGAAAGGGGAGAAAAAACAGCTATTTCAAAAACAAAGGTAAAATCAAGACTTCTTCAAAATACAAAAGCTTTGATACTCCATCACCAGCAGACCACACTATAAGAAATGTTAAAGGATGTCTTTCAGGTGAAAGGAGGATGACAGGAGATGGAAATACTCAGAGGAATGAGGGGCACCAGAAATGGTAGCTGCATGAATATGTAAGGAGATTGTCTTACTATTTAAGTCCCTGTAAAAGTCATTGACATTAAACAGAAATTACAACAATGTACTTTGTGGATATAACAGGGAAAGGTAATATGTATGCTCCCAATAGCACAGAGGCTGGGAGGAGAGGAGTGGAAAGATTCTTATCCTGTATGCAAGGTTAGAAAACATCACTTGATTAAAAGTGAAGGATATACACCATAAACCCTAAGGCAACCACTAAAATAACCAAATAATTACAGCTGATGAGCTGACAGAGGAGATAAAATGGAGTCATAAAAAAATACTCAACCCAAGAGAAGGCAGAAAAAGAGGGAACGGGGGGTTACACACAGGACAAATAAAAAATAAATGGAAATAAGACAGAGCTAAACCTAGCCATATCAATAATCCTATTAAATATAAATGGTATAAATTCTGCCCAATTAAAAGGCAGAATTATCCAGTTGGATGAAACAGCAAGATGCTTGCCTCCAGGGGACACACTTCAATTACAGAAATGCAAATATGTTAAAAGTAAGAGGGTGAAAAGAATATACTACATTAACACTAATCAAAAAACTGGGATGGCTATTTTAGCATCAAAGTAGATTTCAGAACAAAGAATGTCAACAGAGTTAAAGAAGGTTACTTCATAATGATAAAGAGGTCAGTTCTGTAGAACGACATAAGAACCCTAAGCACCTCAAAATACAGGAAGCAAAAACTGCAAGGAGAAACACACAAATCCACAATTATAATCAGATTATTTCAACACCCCCTCTCTCAATAACTGATAGAACAAATAGACAGAAAATCAGTGGATAGAAAATTTGAACAACACCAACTAACTTACCTAACTGATGTTTATAGACCTCTTTATGCTTTCTTTTCAAATGCACTTGGAACAGTTATCGGATAAACCATATTCTGATTCACAAAACAAGTGTCAATAAACTCAAAATCATTCAGGTCATACAGATGTGTTCTCTAACCGCAAGGGAATCACATTAAGAACCAAACAAGAGAAAGGTCTCTGTAAGATCCCCAAATATTTGGAAACTAACGAACGCTATTTTAAGTAATGCGTGGGTCAAAGTAGAAATCCAATGGGAAATTAGAAAGTATTCAAGCTGAATGAAAATGAAAACACTACATATCAACATGTGTAGGATGCCACTAATGCAGTTCTTCATGAGAAATTTATAGCACAGATTGCCTCTATTAGGAAAGGAGAAAGCACTCAAATCAGTGACCTCAGCTTCTATTCTTAGAAGCTAAAAGAAAAAGCAAATTAAAGCCAAGTAAAGCAGAAGAAAGGCAATAGTGAAGATTACAACAATTGATGAAATAGAAAAACAATAAGGAAAAATGATGACACCAAAAGCTGGTTCTTTGAAAACATCAATGAAACTGATAAACCTCTAGCCAGGCTAACCCAGAGAAAAGAAAGAAAGGAAAGAAAAGAAAAAGGTACAATCTACCAGTAGCAGAAGGGAAAGCAGGGACTACAAGTCCTTTCTCCACTGAATTGCCTTTGCCGTTGTCACAGACCAGATGTTCACATGTGAATGCAGGTCCAGTTCTGAGCCCTCTTCTGTTCCATTTTCTGTTTGTCTGTCCTGGACCACTGTCTCGATGACTACCTCTCCATGATATGTCTCCAAATCGGGTTGCGTTAGTTCTCCAACTTTGTCTTCTTTTTCATGAGTGTTTTGGTTATCCTAGATATTCTGCATTCCCATGTGAATTTAACAATCAGCTCATCATTTTCTATAAAAAGCCTGCTGGGATTTTGACTGGGATCACGTTGGGGAGAATTGACATCTTAAGACAATTCTGAGCCTTCTGCCCCATAGTCATGGGGAATCGCTCCTTCAAGTCTAGTCTTTCACATCTCTCAGCAGTGTTTTTGTTTGTTTTTCTGTTTTTTGGGGTTTTTTGCGATGTTAATACTCAACTTTATTTCATGTGCACTGGTTGAATATCAGCTGGAGAAGTATTTCATTTACAACAAAAAGTCAGGATTCTGGGACACAAAACACAGTCTGGGTCATAAAAACACACATCAAAAGAAAAATATGGCTTAATTTATTACCTCAATTTTGTGCCCAAATTTCCCTTGCTGTTGTTCTTTTTATTAATTTTATGATTTTTATGGTTTATTTATAAGCAGAATGCTGTCCCCAAATGGAAGAACCTGTTTACTGGTAAACTATAAACACTGCTCTAAAATAAAGCAGTGTTTTTAAACTTTACTTTTTCTTAATTCATTTTATTTATTTATTTGTTTGTTTTGTTTTTGGCTGCGTTGAGTCTTCGTTGCTGCGCACGGGCTTTCTCTAGGTGCGGTGAGCGGGGGCTACTCTTTGTTGTGGTGCGCGGGCTTCTCATTGCGGTGGCTTCTCTCTTGTTGCAGAGCACAGGCTCTAGGCACGCAGGCTTCAATAGTCGTGGCGCACGGGCTCAGTAGTTGTGGCTCGCGGGCTCTAGAGCACAGTCTCAGTAGTTGTGGCACACGGGCTTAGTTGCTCCACAGCATGTGGGATCTTCCTGGACCAGGGCTGGAACCCATGTCCCCTGCATTGGTGGGCGGATTCTTAACCACTGCGCCACCAGAGAAGTCCCTCTCAACAGTGTTTTAAAGTTTTCAGTGTGCAGGGCCGGACATCTTTTGCCAGATTTGTCCCGAGCTGTTTCGTATTTTTTGAAGATATTGTAAAGGTGTTTGTAAACTTCTGTCTTGGTTGTTTGTTGCTGTTATACAGAGTTACACTGATGGTCTCCACAGAGTTCCACAGTTTTTGCCAACTAGGTATCCAGCCCCAGGGTATGGGTGGTCCCCGGCGGGAAGAGAGAGGGCCGATCTGTCTCAAGACCCTTTTTTTACGTCCTACTGTCTGCTGTTTGGGCAGGAGTAGGGTGGGCAGAGGTGCTCTCTTACATTTGGGGGAGAGGTTACCTGCACCCAGGGCCTCTTGGTGGATGGCCAGGCCCTGCGATGTGAGCGCCACAGAGAGTAGACCCAGGCCCCTCTGTGGTGTCGCCCCGTTTCCCAGCTCCATGTGGCATTTCTTTGCTTGAAAGATGAAGGATGATAGAGTTCCTGGTGGCATTTTGTGTCTATTGGTATTTAATGTATTTGCCAAGCCTGTCATTTTGAAGAGGGAAAAAGCAGTGACTCAGACCCCGGCTCCGCATCCTGGTCTACCGGCCTCCCTCTCTCTGCTGGGGGGGCGGGGGGGATGTGTGATGGACACCCTTCCCCAACTAGGAGCACAGGCAGCGGGAAGCCCAGCCTCCGGTCCAGGGTGGGTGCTGCTCCCCTCGGAGTCACCAGGCAGCTGGGTGGCCACAGGAAGCTGCCTGCCCACCTGGGAACTTCCAGGCCCGGCTCCCCTGGCATCACTAGGGACTCAGCACCAGGAGGGGTGCCTGGTCTGGGGGGGCCGTGACGAGTGGGCTGCCAAGCATGTGGGATGTCGGGGGCCATGGCTGGAAGAGCAGGGGCTTCTCACTGCCCCCATGCCTGCAGCACTGCCAGCCTCCACACTGGCTTCCTGCCCTCATCCGACCGGCACCCCCATACCTCGCCCCTCGTGCTGCTGTCCTGGCCTCTACTCCATAGAGAGCTCACCCACACGCAGCCCCCCGGGGCCACATCAGGCCTCAGAGCCAAGGCTGCTGACCAGGTCCAGGGCTCCCTCACCCACAGCTCCTCCAGAACAGGCTTCCAGAAGCTTCCACGTGGAGCCCCTGCAATGTCAGTCCCTCCCTTCAGGGTGACCAGCAGGGACTTTGGGGCAGGGGCAGGCCTGGGGACTCACTATATGACGGTACGTTTGTCCATTTTTTGTCTGTAACTCACGCGAGCCTGAGACGGGTCGGCTGCCCTGTCCCCGGCCCTCAGACGGACCTGCCTGCAGGAAGCACGTGGTGAACGTAGCGTGAAGAAGGAGAGCTTTTAGCGCAGTGCCTGGTGTGTGATGAGCAGCTGGAATATGGGAGCTGTGGTGGACCACAGGAGTCTCAGCTGTGACGCCCAGACGCTCATGGCTGTGGCCTTGCAAAAGTACAGTGAGGCTCCACGTGAGGATTTATAGCGACTTTATTCCTAATCACCCAAACCCGGAAGCGGCCAAGGCGTCCTTCAGTAGAACCGTGGTACGTCCATTCAGTAGAATGTTATTTGGTGATGAAAAGAAACGAGCTACCAAGCCACAAAAAGACATGGAGGAACCTTAAGGGAAATAAGCCAGTCTGCAAAGGCTTCACGCTGTGTGATTCCAAGGTATGACATTCTGGAAAGGGCAAAAGTATGGAGACAGTGAGAGCATCAGTGGTTGCCAGGGGCTGGGGAGGAGGGGGGTGAACAGGGGGACCACAGGGGATTTTTAGGGCAGTGACACTGTTCTGTAGGATGCTGGGACACAGGTGGACGCATGGCAGTACGCATTTGTCAGAACCCATAGAACCTACATCAGCAAGAGCGACTTCATGTAAACCGAGGACTTTAGTTAATAATAACGTATCGCTGTTGGTTCACCAGTTGTAACAAGTGTAGCACATCAATGCCAGCTGTTAAGAGTAGGGGGACTGGGCCGGGCGAAGGGGGTCCATGGGATCTCTTTGTCCTAAATGCTCAATTTTTCTGTAAACCTAAAAATGTTCCAAAATATAAATTCTTTTTTTTTTTTTTTTTTTTGGTGGTACATGGGCTTCTTACTGCTGTGGCCTCTCCCGTTGCGGAGCACAGGCTCCGGATGCGCAGGCTCAGCGGCCATGGCTCACGGGCCCAGCCGCTCCGCGGCATGTGGGATCTTCCCAGACCGGGGCACGAACCCGTGTCCCCTGCATCGGCAGGCGGACTCTCAACCACTGCGCCACCAGGGAAGCCCAACATAAATTCTTAATTAAAAGAAAACGTGATCATATACATCCTCCCAAGTTCTTCCTTGTGGCAGAGGGGGATTCTTAGGGAACCCATCACCCAAAGAGGACAGAAAAGAGAAGCAGCCCTAGAACCTTCTGCAGAGCCCCATGGGGGTGATGACCAGAGTGTGCCACTGGCCTTCCAGTCCATCTGAGGGGCGACTCCCTGTGATCCCATCAGAGCTGAGGTCCAGGGAGGAAAGCGGGGTGTCCGGAAGTGGCTGGCGGGTCAGGGAGGTGCGTGTGATTTCTGATCAGGGGACTTCGGGGCAGGGTTGCAGACGTGGCGTTTTCTCCTCCCTGTGCAGCTCTGGGGAGGCTCCTGTGGAACCAGGAGTCCCTGGCACACGAGCACAGGCTGATAATGCCCTCCACTTCCTTCCCAAAGAGAAATCATTTTGAGGCCATCACCCACATGGAGGACATCCTGCAGCCAGAGGTCCCCACTCCTCAGTGGCCCCAGGCTGTTTCAGGTTCTCCTTCACAACTTTATTCAAATCACAACGCCCTGCCATGCACCAGCTTGCGGTCCACTAGGTGCACAGCCTCTTCTTCTGGGGCACGCAGCTACCACTGCCCAGGTGCCCATGTTCTGCAGTCAGGCTTGCCCATGGGTCTGAGCTGTCATTCTGTGGCCAGAGCTCTGTGTGTCACCTCACACTCTCCATCCGTCCACCTCATGGATGCAGATGGGCCCCAGGCCCAGAAGCTCCCTGTTGAGAATGAATGGCAGCCCCTGGGGCCCTGAATCACTCTTTGTAACCAAGCTGCCACTTCTCATCACCTGCATGAGAAATAACTTCCGGTGGGACTGAGCTCTTAGTCATTAGGAAACGCTGGTTTTAGCAATGGCTGTGAACTTGTTCAAGGACACAGCACACACCCTGACTTCGAACCCAAGTCACCCAGATGACCCCTTGAAACCCAAGTGCAGTAGAGGCAGAAGGGACCTTAATATTGTCCAATTTAGCCCACTCAGTTCCCCAGAGAGGGCACGTGTCTTTCCAAAGATCACAAAGCCATGTGGAAAAGGGCCGGGTGCCGGGGGTCCTGACCCTGGTTCATTGCCCTTCCCCACACATCACTTGGATGTGACCTCCAGCACCGAGGGGTCAAGAGAGGAGCTAGGGTGAGCAGTCAGGATGAGAAAAAAATTGTTGGGACTTCCCTGGTGGTCCAGTGGTTAAAACTCCACGTTCCCAATGCAGGGGGCAGGGGTTCCCGTCCCTGGTGGGGAGCTAAGATCCTGTATGCCGCGAAGTACAGCCAAAAAAAAAAAAATTGGGGACTGTCATGGGCTGAACCGTGTCCCCCAAATTCATATACTGAAGCCCTAACCCCCAGCACCTCAGGATGTGGCTGTATTTAGACGTGGGGCCTTTAAAGAGGTGATTAAGATAAAATGAGGTCACTGGGGTGGGTCCTAATCCCGCAGGACTGGGGTCCTTATTAGAAGGGGAGGTCAGGACGCAGACACACACAGAGGGACGACCCCGTGAGGACACAGGGAGAAGACGGCCGTCTGTGTGCCGTGGAGAGAAAAGAAATTACCCTACTGACACCATGATCTCAGATTCCAGCCTCCGGGACTGGGAGAAACATTCCTGTAGTTTAAGCCGCCCGGACTGTGGGACTTTGTTATGGCAGCTCAGCTGACTCACCCAGAGACTGTTGGAACTGGGTCCAGGTGGAGGTCAGCTGGACCCCAGATCATCCTCTGTCTTAGAACCCATGTGTAATGGAAAAAACATCCCAGTCCGCGGGGACTTGGCTGGCCCCTTGCTTGTCTTGCATTATGAGGGCGTCCGCTCTCTGGCCACTCATCCAACGGGACCCCTGGGGCCACAGGTTTAATTAACACCCAGCGATGGGCCCTGGGGCTGCCCAAGTGACCTACTGTTTGTCCAGAGGCAGCCGCCACCCTCGTGGGCCCAGGTGGGAAGTGATGAACTGCCGTCCGGGATGAGCGCCTAGAAACCGGTACCTTGGAAATGAGGCATCTCATCCCCTTTGAGAGTTAATCGTTTGCTTCGGGGATTAATTTTTCAGTTGCTGCCTTCGAGCTGACGCACTCGATAAATTACTCGTCGTGATATGGGACACGCAGGAGCTCAACTGAGCTATAAATCTCCTGGGTCTCCTGGGTACTAGAGCCCAGCCTCCACCCACGTTCCTTCCAGGAGGTGCTCACACACGCGCTCAGCTGGGAGACCCGGCCGATAGAGGACGCCTGTCCGGGGCTCTGCTGTCCTGGGCTGGATATTCCCGGCGGGTTTTACTGCATCCCCTCCTCCTGGGAAAGGCCAGCACAGACGGCCGGGTTAGGGGGCCAAGTGGTGGGTGGCACATGTACCTTACAACATCAAGAAAGCAGGAGGTACCTCAGCCTTAGGACCTGTGGGCCAGCCGTCTCCCACCCACCCCCAGGCAGGTGAGGGCAAGGGGGTCTTAATCCTCTGACAAAGACTGCATTTTCCATCACTGGTCCCCCCTTCCCCAGGCCTTAGCGGGGTCCTTCCGCGAAAGACCGCGAGTGTTTTCCACCGCCATAGCTGTGAGTCCGTGTCAGCCTCCAGCTGGAGGGTGAAGGCTTCTCTTAGGAAGGAAAACTCAAGTCCTGGGTTTGGGCTCATCTTTGGCCACCCCCGTACCCCATCAGCCAATGGGCTGAGAACTGAGCGATGTGGGTGGCACTGGTCCCAAATCAGGGACAAATTTGGGAGGGGCTCGGCAGAGATCAGGGAGCCCAGGCCCTGTGTCCTGTGCGCATCCCCGCAAAGGAGGGGCAGCTGCCACTGTAATCAGAGCCAGCGGCAAGCCTGAACGCTGGTGGCGATAGGTATTCTCCTGTCTCCCCGGCCGAGACTGTGTGCAGTGTCGTGAGCCTGTGTCTTTCCCAGGTCTTGCTGGGCAGGTCCTAAGAATGTAATCTGCAGGTGCCGTCAGGAGAGGCCGGCTAGAATCGGCTGAGAGCCGGACTGGGGCTTCTGGGTCTCTGCAAGCCTGTACCTGCTGGGGAGCCTGCATTTCGAAATGTCGTGAGAATAACACATAAAATGCAGCTTGTGTCCTTGACCTGCGCCTGTTGGTATTGACGATCATGGAAATGGGCGGCCTTCCAAAGGCACGATTTTCTAGGGAATTCCTGGAGGGTCAACCACACTGAGACTGTTCCTCTGTTCTTCTTGGATGAAGCAGCCCTGTGCTGGGGGGTCCACAGCGTGGGAGCCCCATTCGCGCTGCCCCACTCCCCGGCTGGCAACCACGGGCAACTCATGTCCCAGTGGAGCCCCGGCTGCCCTCCCCACGCTACCCAGGGGACAGCGGCCGTGGACTTGCTTTGTGGTGTCAGCAAGGGTCGTCCTCGCGGCCTGGTGTCCGGCACCTCAGAGGGGCGGGCGGCTTCCAGGTCATGAGTAAACAGGACGCCTCTCTGGGCCATCAAGTCCCCGGTTTTCAGGGGCACACGTTGTGGACTTGGTGTGAGAGAACCCCCCGAATAAAGTAGAAAGGGCAAGTGAGGGCTCACTCCTCTGAAGCTGCCGGGTAGGAAGAGTTTTCCTCTGCCTTCTCGGGACCCTGGCTGGGTCTGAAAATTAAACCGACAAAGATTAATAGGAGAAAAGTATACAAATCTTACGGAATTCTTACAAGTACGTGGGAGCCTTCCCGAGAGAATGAAGACCCGAAAAAGTGACCGGAGCCGGAAGGTTTTATATCTTTTAGACAAAGAAACAATGAATGTGTGCAGAATTGACAAGACAAAGGGTTTGGGGTAGTCCATGGCGAGAGAGTAACTGGGAGATAAGGGTTAGTTTAACAAGGTTGGTTTGTCCAGATTTCTCGGCCAAAGGCTCTGGGGAGCGTCCTTCCTGCCTCTTCCAGCTTCTGGGCTCCAGGTGTCCCTGGGATGTGGCCGCATCACCCCAGACTCTGCCTCTGTGGTCACACAACAAGTTTCCCTCTTCTTATGAGGACATCAGTCATTGGATTAGGACCCATCGCAATGCCCTCATCCTAACCTGATTACATCTGCAAAGACCCTGTTTCCAAGTAAGCAGGAGTTAGAACGGGGACACACGCTTTTCACCCACAGTGACCCCTGATCCCAGAACGCAGGGTACAGCACCATAAGCCCCTCCTGTGGGCCACACCCAGAGCCCTGCAGGGACACAGCTCATCTGGACGCTGGGAGTCCCCACCTGCCACCGCTGCAGGGAGAGCAGCGTGAGAGGACAGGGCTCCCGAAGCGTGTGCCCAGGACTGTCCACGCTGGTCGGAGGCCAGGCCCTGAGGACGCTGCCACCAGCCCCGCTGAGCCCTCTGAGGCCCCAGGAGAGGGCAGGCGTGTCCACTTCTAGGAGTGCATCCTGACCTGAGTCGATAACAAGCTGTCTCCCCTCTAGAGCCTCGGAGCTCAGACGTGGGCTCCCAGGGGCTTGATAAGAGCTTTTAAATTCTGTTTTCACTCGGGTTGTCCACGTAAAGCGTTAGGAAGACAAAGCTTCCCTCTAGAAGAGGTCATTTGCACCAGGGAGACAGTTACATCAGATAAGCGCTGTCTTTCAAGTCGGTTATGCCAGTGGGGGTCTCCGGGAAGTTTTTCTTTTCCAAGTGGGTCCGTTCCTTCCTCACGGCTGAGGAATAGCGGGAAAACGCAGGCGTGCACTCCGGCCAGGCACCGTGTGGGACAGGGGCCGGCGCAGAACCAGCTGAGGCAGGATTTGTGCAGAAGGTTCCACAGCTGGAGGGACCTCAGGGCCCGCAGGAGAGGTACCTGCTCTGCACTCACTTGGCCGGACCAGGGAGGGGCCCGGAGCAGACCAGCAGCTGCAGAGGCCAGCAGCAGAGCAGGCAGATCCCAGGCAGACCCCGCCTGGTCCAGCAAAGGGTCTCTGCCAGCCCCGCCCCAGGGAGGGGCTCAGACAGAGTCACCCAAACATGGGGTGATGGGGGGCCGAGAGGGGTTCATTCTGAAGGAAGGACTGCAGAAGGGGGCAGGATATCTGGGCAGGTGACAGCTGTGACGTGATAAAAAATAAACTCGGTCTATGTCCTCAGTTCCCGGCACAGAGCTCCTGAAAATCTTGGGATTTACTGTCTTTTGTACGCTAAGGAGACAACTCTGGTGTGCGTGGCAGGAGGGGGCTCCTAAAAGGCTTCAGGACAGGGGATGGGGGGTGCTGGTGGCAGAAAAACACTCCTCTGGGGAGGGTGGGGCGAGCGGAGATGGGCTCAGTCACCATGGCTCAGTGATTCCATGTCACCCCTACAAAATGCAGCTCCCTCTAAAACTGAAACAGTAGGCTGGGGGAGCTTTGGGGTTCCGGGAGGGTGGGCCCCAAGAGGGTATGGAAGCAGCCCCCATACTGTGTCCTGTGCATTTCCTCCATCTGGCTGTTCCTGAGTCAGGTCCTTTAAAATAAATAGGTAGGGGCTTCCCTGGTGGCACAGTGGTTAAGAATCCACCTGCCAATGCAGGGGACGTGGGTTCAAGCCCTGGTCCGGGAAGATCTGACATGTCACGGAGCAGCTAAGCCCCTGTGCCACAACTATTGAGCCTGCGCTCTAGAGCCCGCGGGCCACAACTACTGAGAATGCACACCACAACTACGGAAGCCCGTGCGCCTAGAGCCCGTGCTCCGCAACAAGAGAAGCCACCGCAGTGAGAAGCCCGCGCACCGCAACGAAGAGTAGCACCCGATCGCTGCAACTAGAGAAAGCCCGCACACAGCAACAAAGACCCAATGCAGCCAAAAATAAATAAATAAAATTTTAAAATAAACAGGTAGTTTATTATAGTAAGTAAAGCACTTTCTTGAGTTCTGTGAACCATTCTATCTAATTACTGAACCCAAGAAGGGGATCACGTGAAGCCCTAATTCCTAGCCAGCGGGTCCGAAGTGTGGCCCGGTCGGGCGATGTCAGAGCTGGGAGGCGCCGTCCGTGGGACCGAACCCTGCCCCGTGCGGTCTGCGCTGACTTGGGATTGAGTTAGTGTGTGGGGGGCTGGTGTGGGAATGATGGACGTATTTGGTGTCAGAAAAAACACACAAGAACAATAACGGCTGCTCCTGGAGCGCCTGCTGCGTTGCCAGGTGCTAAGGTGTTCTGTGCATGGTCCCCTCTCGGCCCCCCAGCAGCCTTGCGAGGTGGACACAGACACTAAGCCGCGTCGGGGGGTCAGGGGGGAGGGGGACTGAGGCTGGGAGGTTGGGACTCAGCTCTGCAATGGGCTTCAGGCAGAGGCTGCACAGGAGGGCAGCGCAGGGCTTCTGGGGCCCATCCGTGCCCAGGGTCCGTGCCCGGGACGCCGCAGAGACTGAGGCCCCAGGCCAGCGAAAGCCGCAGGGGAGCGGAGGCAGCGAACGGCCTCTGGCGCAGGAGCAGGGAGCTCATTCAGAGGACGACACATGCGGGGAGAAGCTGATCAGCCAGGCGGGGCGGCGCTAGACGAGCGGGATTAGTAGTGCAGACGGTGCGCTCGGGGACCCAGCCTCGTCCAGCCGCGTACCAGGCTCCCTGGTTGGGGGAGCACAGCAGACGGACCGCCCGCCGCATCCGTCAGCGCATCCGTCGCCCTCCGCCCGCTAAGGCTCGCCATCCGGGATTGGCCTCTGCTCTTCTCCAGCCCTGCGGCCCCCCTCCTCTTGGGCCCACTGCCATCCTGGAAACAGCCCTGTGGCAGCTCCGGACCTCAGGCTAGGCAGCCCCGCGGCCCCTGGCACGCCTGTGACCGCTCCCCTCAGTCTCCAGGGCTCGGAAGGACGCAGCCCCCGCAGGGCTCCGGCAGGGACACGGAACAACAGAAGTGACGGCCTTGCCCACGACTCACCCACACCTGTGCCTCGAGGGCTCCCTCTGGACTCAGAAGCCAGGTGGGGTCTCGGGGTGGCCCCTGTTGCACTTGATCCTTTGTTGCCGAACGAGCTCAGCGCAGGCTGAGGTCACCCTTTCAGGTGGAATAAAGAATGAATATTTGGTCCTTGTCCTGAGTTACTGGCACAGGGCTCCTCAAACTCCTGGCATGTAGATCACTGGGGCAGTTGGCGCCCAGGTCACTGCAGGGGTGGTCTGTTTAAGCCCTTGACATAGACCCTGCCTGTAGGGCCATCCTGCCTCCAGCGGCTGCCCTGCTGGTCCCGGCGAGGGGAGGAGGCCCCAGGGGGCATTGCGCACCGTGGACTCAGGTGGCAGGAGGGAGACGGCGAGCTCTCTCCTCGTAAGGGCACTACTCCTGTCCGGTCAGGGCTCCACCCGCATGACATCCTGTAACCCTAATCACCTCCCAGAGGCCTTGCCTCTAAACGCCATCCCACTGGGGGTTATAGGGCTTCAACACATGAATTTGGGGGACACAAACATTCAGTCTGTAACAAGCGGCGGTCCGGTCATTACCAGCTGGCGCAGGAGGGTCCCAAACGTGAGGGCTCCACCTCCGGGGGCTCATTCTACCCTCATGGCAGCTCTGAGATGGGCACTGAGATCGCCCCATTTTACAGGCGAGGAAACCGAGGCCCGGAACCGTACCATGGCCCCAGGCCTCTCCGCTGGACGTGGAGGGTGTGGACTTGAAGCGGCCCATCGTCCTCAGCCTGGGCGCCCCTCCTGGGCTTGTGCAGAGTGGGTACCAGGCCGGATTTCCCTATGGGCTTGTTTCTAGATTCTTCCAAGGAGGGGTCCTGCCAGGCGGAGACTTGTTTGCTAATTGCCTCCCGCTGACTACGAATTGGGCACCGATTCGCACCTGCGCCTTCCTCCGAGCTAAGAGTCTCCCCGCGTCACACACTGCAGTTCCCCATCCGACTGCCCTGGGGGAGCTGGGCCGGAATCCCCACCGGGCCAGTCGAGGGGTCTGGACGGGGTCCAGCGCAGGCTTCCCGCCCACCCGCCCACCTGGTTCCAGTATTACAAACGGGATTAGTCAGCCGTCCTCGGGAAGCCCCCTTCCAGCTGATCCTGGAGGACAGTCAGCCCGGGAGACCCTGGAGAAACCCCTCCCCAGAACATCTCCTCCCACTCTCCCTGGCAGCAGGGAAGCTGAGTCCCGGGTGCACGGGGGAAGTAGCGAGAAGGCTTGCTGGACATGCCGACGGGTTTAGGCCGTGTGATCGGAGTTCATCGTTCGGAACAGCTTCCGTAGGAAATGGTTTTCCGGGGGCGGATGGTCCTGGGCCATTGTTGGGGTGGGAGAGGGTCCTGCTCCAGGGAGCACCCAGGAGCTGCAGGGTAGAGCGGAGGCGCTGGGGAGGGTTTTCACAGACGCTGGAGGGGGCGGGGGTCAGGAGCGCCGTGGCCTGTGCACTGTGCCCCACCCCCGGAGGCAGTGCTGAGTGCAGTCTGTATGAGTTTCCTGGGGCGGCCATAACAGAGGGTCACCAACTGGGTGGCTTCAAACAACAGACATTTCTTCCCTCCCAGTTCTGGAGGCGGGAAGTCTGCAATCAAGGTGTGGTCAGGGGCCCCACTCCCTCTGGAGGCTCGAGGGGAGGGTCCTTCCTGCCCCTTCCAGCTTCTGGGGCTCCAGGTGTCCCTGGCTCGTGGCCACATCCCTCCATTGTCACACGGCCTCTCCTCTCCCTGTGTCTCTTCTCTTCTCCCTTATAAGGACACCAATCACTGGATTTAGGACCCATTCCGATAATCCAGGATGGTCTCTTCTTAAGATCTTTACCTTCAGTACATCCACAGAGACCCTATTTCCAGATAAGGTCACGTTCACAGGTAACTGGGTTAGGACGTGGACAGATCTTTTTGGAGGCCACCATTCAACTCACCACATCACAGTCTGTCCTCATAACCTCCCTGCCTCCACCACCCACCGAGGGAGGCCCAGGCGTACAGTGGTGCCCAGAGTCTGCCCAGCCCCCGTGGGAGGCTGCCCCGTGACACTGCCCTGGACTCAGCGGCCCTTGCACAGAGGAGCTGGACGGGTCCTGGGTGGTAAATCCCCTCGGCCACCGTCACCAGGGTGGGCAGGGGCCTGTGTAGCTGCCTCGGGGACTGCCAGGTGCCTTCCAGCGTGGCCGCCCTCGGCCCCAGAGTGGCGGCAGCCTCAGCACTGGGACACTCAGGGCCAGAAAATGCTTTGCTGCCGGGCTGTCTTGTGTGTTGTAGGATATGCTTAGCAGCGTCCCTGGCCTCTACCCCCTAGATGCCTGTAGCATCCCTCCAATTGTAAATGCCAAAAGCGTCTCCAGACATCACCAGATGGCCCCAGGGGTGGAGGCACAGTTGCCCCAGTTGAAAACCACTGCCTTAGACTACAAACTGGGCTCTTGACGCCGCCCGTGGACGGCAAACCCAAAGCCCTGGACCGGCCTGCCGCCCCCATCCCTGCTAACCCAGCGATCTCTCAGGCGTAGTCCACAGCCGCCCTGCAGTACTCCTCCTCTGCTGACCCTACGTTGGCCCACTCACAGCCTGCCAGCCCCCCCACCCTCGGGTGCAGAGGGGACCGGGGCAGAGGGCATGCCGGGGACCCCCCAGGAGGACCAGAGCCGCCGTCGGTCTTCGCAGTGCAGCCCAGGGCCATTGGTCTGGGGCAAGTGGACATTGATTGCTCCCCTCAGGTGATGGACTGCGGGAGATTTAGGGCTGCCGTCAGGCTCGATGGGAAGGACAGATGTTCTCAGATAAAGAGCCGGCCCCGGCCTGAGCGTCCCTCCGCAGGTGAACGGATAACTAAAATGTGGTCTGTTCATACCGCAGACTGTAATTCAGCCTTAGAAGGGGAGGGAATCCTGGCCCTCGCTACACCTGAGATGAACCCTGAGAGCACCACCGAGTGAAAGGAGCCAGTCACAAGAGGACAAATACTGTGCGATTCCACTTCTAGGAGGTCCCCGGAGTCACCAGATTCATGGAGCCAGACCGTAGGAGGGTGGGGACCAGGGACGAGGGGACGGGGAGGGGGGCGAGTGTTTAATGGGGACAGAGTTTCAGGTTATTCAAGATGAAAAGTCCTGGAGATCTGTTTCACCACAATGTGAATACACTTTAACACAACAGAACTATAGATGTAGAAATTGCTAAAGTGGTCAATTTCAGGTTACGTGTATTTTACCACAGTGAGCGCCGCTCTGGGATACGTCTGGAGGGGTGAATGGAACCGTTTCAAGGTCTCTGCGGCATTTGCTTCTCCTCCAGTTACTAATCGTAAAGCTTGTGTGAGCCGTGTGTCAGGCTCTGCACTGAGCACATCACACGTGTGAGGTGGGCGCCCTGCAGCCCTCTAAGGAGAGTATTAGGGTCGATGTCACCCTCCTAGCCCCGACTTCACAGAGAGGGGAGCCCACGATCTGAAAGCAGCAGAGCTGGGGCTGGGTGCAGAGCCCCATCCGTGCCCTCGTACCACCTTGGCCGAACCGTTCCCCGAGGCCGTGGTGTCCCCTGGCTGGCCTCGGTCTCCTTCTCGCCAAGAAGGAGGATGAGACCAGCCCCGCCCTTAGGGGGAGGGGTTTGAGACAAGCACGTCCACACCTCACTGTGGCGGGCTGAACAGTGTCCCCCAAATTTGTGCATCAAAATCCTAGCTCCCCCAGAACCTCCAACCGTGACCTTATTTGGAGATGTGATCAGTCATGGTCCTAGTGGAACTGCGGCAGGGAGGGGGGGCGGGTCTTAATCCGATAAGACTGTGTCCTTATAAAAAAGGGAAATTTGGACACAGACACGGGGCGGGCGCTGAGATCAGCTGATGCCTCTACCAGCCTATGAATACCGGCAACGGCCAGAAACCACCAGAAGCTGGGGGAGGGGCCTGGACCACATCCTCCCCTGGAGCCCCCGGAAGGAACCAGCCCTGCCGACACCTTGACTTTGGACCTCTGGCCTCCAGGCCTCACAGTGCTGCCGGGTAAGCCGCCCGGGCCGTGAGCTCTGTTTCCCAGTCCTGGAAACTCAGATCCTGGAGCCAGAACAGGGCCCTGACTCGGGCCCACACTCTCCGTGTCCTCAGGGGCGCTGTGTGGCTTTGTCCTCCTGCCCAGGGGCTCGACCGCCCAGCCTTCCCCCCCCCCCCCCCCCCCCCCCCCCCGCCGGCTTGCTTTCTGCCTCTCCCCTGTGATCAGGGACCGCTGAGAGCGCGTAGGCTCCGAGGGAGGGGCGGAGCCGGCTGCTAGGCAGGCATGTGCGTCGTGGCGGGCGGCTCAGGCGATTCCTGGCTGGCAGGGGAGTGCCTCCTTGCTGGGGGGCCCCGAGCAGCCCCCACACTCAGGTGGACGGTTCTGCTCCAGTCTGGCTTCTGCCTGGAGTCTGGCTCTGCCCGGGCGGTTGTTCTCACGGGGGTTGACGGGCCTCATTCCCACGGGGCCCCCCCATCGCCGGAACCGAAGTGGCCTGGCTTCCTGCTCCTCCGTTTCTTGCTTTGGAAATGCCACTCTGGGTCCCTCTTTCTGTCCTGGCTCAAACCGACTAGGGCCAGGACCCCGGTCATCTCATGGGAGAGTAAGGGGGCCGGGTCGGCTCCCCCAGGGCCCCAGTGAGCTGCCCACTGTGCTCGCCTCGTCCTGACCCGGGCACAGAGGCCCCACGTGCCGTCCAGGAGAGGCCCGAGCGGGTGGCTCTGCTCCCCTGGGTGTCCTGGGCCCAGCCCCTCGGGACAGACTGTGGCCCCGGACCCCCTGACCCCTCGGGCCACAGATGAGCGTCCCGGGAAAGGATGGGAGAGGCCGTTTGGGACCTGCTGGCTGTGTCCACAGGTGAAACCACCGGATCTTGTGGGGCGGGGGTGACACTGGACCCCAGCCCAAGGCCAGGCCTCAACCCAGTGGAGACAAGGGGGGACACATTGATCCCTCCCCTCCCCACCTTTGTGCTGTCCCTCTCCTGCTCGTGGGTGGCTGCACGCGGGACCAGATGGCTGAATGAGCGTTGGGCTGTAGCGCAAACCTGAAGTGAGTCAGCCGCTTGGAAATATCACTCTTTCAGGAGCCTCTGGAGCCCTTCACTTGCCCTCCAAATGTAAAATCCAGCTGAGCAGGTAACTCACCTGAGAGTCACACGATGGCTCCCGGACCCGGGGCTGGGATCCAGCGCGCTGCCCAGGGAGCCCCCTACCCCCACCCCCGCGCCGGCCGGGGTCTCCGCGGGAGCCTGTTTCTTCGCTTCGTTCGGCATTGGTGTGTATGAGTGTCCTGGAGCTACCCTAGCAAACGACCACAAACCAGGCAGGTGGCTACGGACAACAGTTTATTCTCTCCCAGTCCTGGAGGCTGGAAGCCCCAAATCAGTTTCACTGGGCTGAAATCTAGGTGTCGCAGGGCTGTCTCCCTCCAGAGGCTCCAGGGGAGGCTCCTGCCTGCCTCTTGCAGCCTCTGGGGGCTCCAGGCGTCCCTGGGCTGTGGCCGCATCCCTCCTGCCTCCGCCTTCACACGGCCTCCTCCCCTGCGTCTTCCCTTCTGTCTCAGAGGACTTCCGTGAGAGGATTTAGGGCCCACGCTAGATCCAGGGTCATCTCATCTTGAGCTCCTTATCTTAGTTACATCTGCAAAGACTCTTTTTCCAAATAAGGTCGCATTCACAGGTTCTCCTGTTAGGGCCCAGACGTGTCTTCTGGGGAGACCCCTGCAAGGGGCTTCCAAGGAGGGATGCTCGGGGGACACCCGGGGGCAGGGCTGCTGCCTGCTGAGGTTGGAGAGATCAGGCTGCTGCTCTCCTTCCTGGTCTACTGCACTGATCCTAGCTCCATTCTTCTTCCTCGGGCCCCCTCCTTATCCACTCTGCTGTCACCCTGTCTGCCCTGGAAACCCTCCCCACCTGCCTGCCACCCACAAGACAAGCTCCCGGGCTCGTCATCCCCAGCCTCTGAGGGGCCTGGCTGCCCCAGTCCTACTGCTTCTGGCCTCGCTCAGGCTTCGCCTTCACTCGGAAGGCTGCCCCACTCTCCCCAGCCAGTCCCCCCCTCCAGTGCCCACTCTCCTCTACCAGGCCGCCCCTCTGGCCTTCTGTGTCTTCATTGCCTTCCCCTGGCACTGGGCCACCTGGGCACACATCTTGTCTGCTTCCCCCCTGGACCAAGTTGCAAGCAGGTCCCTCCTGGGCACTCACTTAGCAAATGTGTCCAGTGTGGAATGCCTGGCCCAGCTGTGCCGGCCGCGTCCTGGGGGGTGGCTGCAGAGAAGGGAATGTGTCCGCATGGAACCATCACTTGGTTTTCCTAATGGAGGAAGCGGGAGAGAGATGCAGACAGACTGGCCCCAGCTTACACCTCATGTCCCCACCTGTCCTGAAGGGCTGGGTCTCTTCTCCTGGCTGAGGAGAAGAGAGAGCCCAGCGTTCCTGAAGAGCTGGGTTTCGTAGTGATTGATCCTTCTGGCTCCTTATCAGGGCTCTGGGCATAATGTCACAAGGGAGCAGGACCCAAGGGCACAGGGACGTGGAACCTCTGAATGGGACAACACCTTATTATCAAGTTTCTCAATTAGGGACTGGCTTCCACTTTAAAGATAACCAAATTAAACAGCAGCTTTAAAACAAATTGAAGGTTATTTGATCTTTAAATCTGTAGGTCAGTAGTTACAGGCATTAGTTCAACAGGCCAAGGATCCAACAGTTCAAATTATCTTGGCCATCACCTCATTGTCACAAAATGGCTGCCGAAGGTCCAGCCTTAGCAGCCACATTCCAGTCAAGAAGGCCAACGGAAAGGACAGATGAGCACCTATATTAGAAAAGCCAAACCTTCCTAGAATTCCCAGGAGATTTGCACCTGCGTCTCACTGGCTAGAACTCTGCTGCATGTCTCCCGCAGTTTCAAGGGAGACCGGGAAATTATTCACTTTAGAATCTGGGAGCATTGCTGCCCCAAACAACATCAGGATTACAGCAAGATGGAAGAATGGGGGAAAACAGCCATCGGCTGGGCTCCGGGAAGTACCTGCCCTGCCACACTCCTGGGGCCAGACATGTCCAAGCCCTAGAGCCCAGTGCTTGGGAGCCCCCGATGGAGGGAGAAGAGGGTGAACAGACCAAGCTCCAGCCCCTCCCCAGCCTCATCTGGGGAGCGCCTCTTCTTGCTGGGGCACAGCCCGGAGCCCCGCACTCCAAGGGGCTCAGGAAGGGCCGTGTTTGTCTCCTTGTGGGAGAACGCGGCCTCTGCTTCGTTCTGCCTCCGAGGCTCCCTGGCACAAGAAGTCAGGGGTGCCTGCTGGCTCCCAAGCCACGCAGAGGCATCCACAGACTCCAGCCCCAAGTGCTCATGGGGGAGACTGAGTATGGGAACCAGGCCCCGAGCGGTGCGTCCTTGTGTCCACCAGAGACACGGCCTCCGGGCTTGGGGGCCGGCTTCTCTGCCCTCGGGCTCCCAGGAAGTGGCACCTGGGCTCCGGAGGCGCGGGCCCGGGGCCACACAGCAGCACGCCGCCTGTAGCCCCCAGCCGCTGTGGAGCGCCCTGCAGCCTGAGGCACCAGCCCACACACTGACGCAGCTCCGGTTTTATTTTAGACCAAGTCTCATGCTTAGCACAGTCCAACAGATTTGAACTTTAACAAAAAAAGAAGAAGTATGACGGGCCCAGCCACGCCCTGCCGTTTACAGCTGGGCCAGCCCCCCGGCTTCCGGCCACGTGGGGACGGCTCAGCATGACGCCCGGCAGAGGCAGGGAGACCAGGAGGTCTCCTGGGCTGATGTCCAGGCATGGGTGGCCTTCAGCCCAGGTGACCAGCCCTGGGAGGGCAGGTGTGGTGATGTCTGATGGCCTGGACCTGGGGGTGCTGGGCGTGTCCTCGTGGCCCCAGAGGGTGTGAGGGTGTGTGTCTGCGGAATCGGGCCCAGTGCCCCCCAGCCCACCTCAGTCACGCGGCCTCATTCTGGTCCACACTCCTTTCCTTGGGTTCCTTGGGTTCCTTGGGTTCCTGGCCAGTATCCACATCCTCCCCTGGCTTTCCAGGGCCCGAGATCCCTGTCCATTCTTCTCAGGCTTTCAAGCTCCCCGAGTACCAGGGCCCTGCCCCCTGCCAGCAGGCGGCCCTGGGCTGCCCGCCTGGATCTCCCTCCAGGATTCAGGGACCTCGCCCAGCCCTGCAGGGGGGCACCGCCCTGCTGCAGCGCTGGCCCAGGCTCCTGCTGGTTGGCCATCCTCATACGTTATACGTTTACAGTGTGTCACACAGTGCTTGACCGAACAGACATCAGCTGGACCAGTGGATGGAAGGATGGATGGATGGACAGACTGATGGGGAGATAGATGGATGGGAGTTAGGGTGGATGGTGGGAGAATAGGAGGACAGACAGATGGATGGATACTGCATAGGTAGACAGACGGATGCGTGGACTGACGGATGGATAATGGGAAGGAGGAAAGGAGGGAGGAAGCATGTTTGTAGGAACTTTCTCTGGCTGTAGCGTCGCTCTGGGACCCTGCCTTTTGTGCGGCGAAGCTGGTCTTCCCTCCAGTGTCAGCTCTGCCCCATTCAGCGTGCCAGGGAAGGGAGGGTGTGGGCGCCAAGGACCACCCTGCTCAGGGCCCTGGAGGCACTCGTCTGTATGTCACCCGGCCCCCTGCCCCCGTGCACAGGGGTCCAGCTCCCCTTCCTGCAGGTGTGAAACCTGGCAGCCCCGGCCCCGTCGGCTCCCATACACGAATGCGGACGGTGACCGGACCTGCCTCCCAGGCCCAGCGAGGATGCAGGGGCTCCTGCCCCCCTGGTACAACACCTGGCAAATGCTGCCTCTTCTCTCTCCTTCTCAAAGAGACAGAGCAGGCGGACCAGCCACACACAAGCTCCCATGAAAGCGCATGGGGAATCCATGCAGTGGAATATTACTCACCCGTAAACAGGAAGGAAGCACGGCCACACACTACAGTGTGGATGAACACTGTGCTGGTGAAACAGGACAGGTACAAGAGGCCCCATTTTCTATGATTTCATTGGTGTGAAATGTCCCGGAATGAGCAAATCCAGGGAGACAGAAAGTAAATGAGTGGCTGCCAGGGGCTGGGGCGGGGGAAACGGGTGTGACAGTGGGCAATGGAAACGATCTGGAAGCAGCCGGGGGCGGTGGTTGTCCAGCACCCTGAGTGTACTAAATGCCGCTGATTAGGGAGGGTGAATTTTACATTGTGTGAATTTCACTTCGACTTTGTCCGCATGTTCCAAACCAGAAAGGCTTGTGGGAGCAGGTTACTGGGAAGCAGGGAGGTGCTGGTGCAAAGAATCCGGGGGGGGGCGGGGCGGGGGGCGCTGGGCGATGGCGGGGCCAGAGCCCCTGGGCCCCGGGCCCCATGCGGAGCTGGGCAGGAGGCTTGAGCAGCCTGGACTCCCTTGGCTTCAGGGCAGAAGTGGGCCACAGGAGACCAGGGTCCTTCCCTCAAGGTCTCCCCGCCCGGCAGCTCACCCGGCGTGATGTCTGCTCTCCCGGCCACCCTAGCTCCAGGTAGGCCACCCAGGGCCACGTGCTGGGGGGCAGGGGGTGGCACCAGCGGCTCGGTCCTGGGGTTGAGGCCTGGCTTTGGTGGCAGGAGAGACAAGAGCAGGTGGTAGGGGCTGTGACAGGCAGCCAGACGCTGTCTGATCTGGGGACCAGGGACGCCCCCTCCTACTACCTGATGGAGGCAGCCAGCTCCGGGGGTGTTGAAAGCCCACGTTTTTGTTTTTGTGTGTTTTTTAATCCCAAGAAGCATGTGCAGAGCTCCAGAGCGACTGCTCGTGTCAACTGCAGTTTCTTTCTTTCTCCTCTTTGTCTCCTCTGCGTGACGAGGCCCCCAGTGCCAGGAGAGCGTGCCTGCTGCTGGGGGCCTCAGAGGGGGCTGTCCGGGTGCCCTGTGATGAGGGACCGGCCGGGCAGATGAACAGGCTCCGTGTGCTCACAGGGTCCTGGCGTCTGTTCTGTGCTTCTCAGGGAAGCACTTGCCCGAACGTTGTGTCATTTCGCCGCCCTGAGCAGGGGGTCATGGTGGCTCCAAATGTGGGTCGGTACGCAAAGCTGTCCCCGAGCCAGCGACTTCCCGAAGACCTTGTGAGGACGAGACAGAGCCGCGTTCTTATGGGCTGAACGGTGTCCTCCAAAAAGATGTTGGCATCCTGACCCCTAAAACCTCAGAATGTGACTATATTTGGAAAGAGTGTCTTCAAAGAGGTGATGAAGGTAAAATGAGGTCACTAGGGTGGGGCCCTAATCCAATGGGACTGGTGTCCTTATGAGAAGAGGAGAAAAGCACACAGACACACGCAGAGGGACGACCCCGTGAGGACACAGGGAGGAGACGGCCGTCTACACTCCGAGGAGAGAGGCTGCAAGAGGACCAGCCCTGCCCACACCTGGATCTCGGATTCCAGCCTCCCGGACTGGGAGACTATGAATGTCTATTATTTAAGCTGCCTGCGGGGCTTTGTCACAGCAGTCGGAGCTGACGAACGCACAGGCCTTGACCCCCGGCTCCTGCCTCGAGTCCCAAGAGGGAGGCTGTGTGAGCACCACGTCTGGCCTGTGGGCTCTGGCCCCGGTACTGGCCGCACTGCTCCGGAAATCCTCACACCCCAGGGCCCTAGCTTCCCAGACCCAGGCGGATGAAGTGTCCCCAGGCCCTCCCTCCAGAGCTGAGGCCCCTTCTGCATCAACACAAAAAGCATCAATCCGCACTGATAAATTGTAACTTGAAGGTAGCCATGGCAACCGCCAACGCGGGGGCTTGCGGCTTCCTATGGGGGCTTAGGGTTTGGTCTTTATAAGGCCAGACCCTGCATCTCGCGCCTGTGGGTTCTCCCCAAGGATGAGCATCTTAGGAGAGACCAGCTTCCCTCTTGTCTTCAAGCCCAGGGAAGGATAAGGGTATCTGCCTAAAGGCTCACGTTTTTTTCAAATGAGGTGAAACTCACGTAACATAAAATTAACCATTTTAAAGTGAACCATTCAGTGTGTTTAGTGCATTCACAGTGCTGTACAGCCACCACCCCTCTCTAGTTCCAGAACATCCTCGTCGCCCCCGGGAAGAACCTCTGAGAAGTCGCTCCCCGTCCCCCCTCCCCTCGCCCCTGCAGCCGCTCATCTGCTTTCCATCTCTGTGGATCAGCCCGTTCTGGACATTTCGCAGAGCTGGAATCACACTACATGAGGTCATTTGTGTCTGCTTCTCTCACGCAGCACGACGTCTTCAAACCTCATCCACGCTGTAGCTAGCGTGTGTCCGTGTGACATTCCTTTTTACGGGTGAATAATATTCCATTGTGTGGATAGACCACAATTTGTTTATCCATCCATCATTCATCTGTTGATGGACGTCAGGCTGTTTCCACCCCTTGGCTGTTGCGAAAACGCTGCCATGGACGTGGCTGTGCCGATACCCGTGCCAGCCCCAGGTATGTTCTACGTACCTAGAGGTGGAATTGCTGGGTCAGGTGGTCATTCTGTGTTTCACTTTTTAAGGAACCTTCAAACAGTTGTCCACACCAGCTGCCCATTTGCACATTCCCATGAAACGCTCACTTTTTTGCATAGGACGTGGACCGTGTGGGGTGCAGCCCTCGTTAGGACGGGCCTCCTTCCCTCGTGGGGGTGCCTCTCCACCTCCATTTTAGGATCTGGTGAGGACCGGGGGCCCTCCCCCTAGGAGGATGCACACAGAGCCACAGTGCTGCCCACAGCCTCAAGGCAGATTAGAAAAGGCACCCCTTTGCGGGGCGGGGTGTGGTCACAGCGAGGCGAGCAGAGTGCAGGCTGGACACGAGCGCCACCCAGCGGGCACGCTCACGCAGTGAACAACCCGCACCGTCGTCCAGGGCAGCCCCGACCGCTGACGTGTGGAAGTGCATTCATCCCCTTCTGGAATGGAGGCGTTCCCGAGAGCAGCGCCACCGTGGAAATGTCCAGCAAACTCAGTCTTTCTCCGATGCGCAAAAGCATCCAGGAGTGGTGTTCTCCGCTCTTCTGCCCAAGTGCTGTGAGCTGCAGCGGGGAGGTCCGGGAGGGGGAAAGTGCTTGGAGGCCCACGCCTGGCCTCTGCCCTAGAGACGGGAGCTCAGGACCCAGCACGGGGCAGCCCGGCTTCCAGGGCTACGAGGCCAGAAAGAGACGCACAGGTGGACGGCAGGGCTGAGGAGCCTCTCGGGTCAGCGTGGCACCAGCCAGCGAGTGACCGAGAGTGGACGAGCTACTGCCAGCCCCAGGTGACGTGCAGGCGGGCCTCCCTGGGGCTCAGCCCCTTCCGAGCTCTCACCTGAGCCCCATACCAGCCAGGAGGCGCTTCTGGCCCCTGCAGGTGGAGGCGCAGAGCTGCAGCACAGCATCCACGGCCCCACGGCAGGGCCTGGGGGACGTGGGTGGGATCTTGGCCTCGTGTTCATCCCGAAAGCTGTGCTCCATTCCACGGGACCCTGGCCTGCCCTCCAAGTGGCCCCAGCCCTCCCACTGTCGGGAAAGTGCGTCCATTCACGGGAAGTCAGCCACCACTCACCCCGTTGACTGTGCGTGCCCCTGCCCCAGGCTGGGGCCAGCATTTTGTGGGCATTTACTTGGTCCTCTGGGACCCCGTGAAGTGACCCACCGTGGCCCAGAGAGCGGCTCCCAGAGACCAGTGGGTGGGCATGGAACCAGGACTGGGTTCCTGGACCTCAGGTTGTTCCTTTCCCTTTTTTAAAAAAAAAAAAAAAAAAATTATTTTTAACTGTGGCAAATACACATAATATGGAATTTACCGTCCTAACCATTTTTAAGTGTGTAGTTGAGTGGCATTAATAAGCACATTCATAATGTGCGACCATCTCCAAACTTTCCATTGTCCCGAACTGAAGCTCTGTCCCCATGAAACACTCACCCCCTCCCCTGCCCCAGCCCCGGCCCCCACCACCCGCCTGTGTCTAGGTGGCGACTCCAGGTCCTCTTATGAGTGGAGTCGCGCAGCATCGATCTTTTCACTGTCTGGCTACTTTCACTGAGCAGCACGTCCTCGAGGTTCATCCGCGTGTGGCAGGTGTCAGAACTTCCTCCCTTTTTCAGGCTGAGTGACAGTCCCTTGTATGTGGGCCACACTTTGTTCATCCATCCATGGACCCTTGGGCGTTTCCACGGTTTAGCTGTTGTGAATGGTGCCACCGTGAATGTCGCACACAGGTATCTGTTCAAGTTCCTGCTTTCAGTTCTGTTGGGCACATACCCAGGAGTGGGATTGCTGGATCGTACGGAAATTCTATGTTTTAAGTTTTTTTTGTTGGTTTGGGGGTTTTTTGGCCACGCCACGCAGCATGTAGGTTCTTAGTTCCCCAATCAGGGATCGAACCAGTGCCCCCTGCATTGGAGGTGTGGAGTCTTAACCCCTGGACCGCCAGGGAAGTCCCCTGTGTGTAAGTTTTTGAACAACCACTACACTGTTCTCCACAGCGGCTACCCCATTTTGCATCCCCACCAAGCCTTTTCCTTTTGGTATGAAGTCCAGCCGTGCCCCATGGACGTACTTAAGACCAGGTGACGGGTGAGTCACTGATGGAAGGACAGGTGTGCTAGGTCCTGAGCGTGTGTCTCTGGCCCGGAAACTGGAAACGTTTGCGTGAACTTTTTTTTGGTTGTTATTTATTTTTGGCTGCATTGGGTCTTCGTTGCTGCGCGCGGGCTTTCTCTAGTCGTGGTAAGTCGGGGCTGCTCTTCGTTGCGGTGCGCAGGCTTCTCATTGCAGTGACTTCTCTTATTGCAGAGCACGGGCTCTAGGCACGTGGGCTCAGCAGTTGTGCCACGAGGGCTCAGTAGTTGTGGCTCACGGGCTCTAGAGTGCAGGCTCAGTAGCTGTGGCGCACGGGCTTAGTTGCTCCACGGCATGTGGGATCTTCCCGGACCAGGGCTCGAACCCGTGTCCCCTGCATTGGTAGGCGGATTCTTAACCACTGCGCCACCAGGGAGGCCCGTTTGCGTGAACTTTAACCCCAAAACTCCACTGCTCCAATGTTGCGGATACAAATACTTGATATAAAAGGCTTATATACGCTCAACATCATTAGTCATTAGGGAACTCCAAAGCAAACCACAGTGAGATGCCACCGCTCACCAACAGGATGTCTGAGCAAAAGGTAAGAGGCGTTACTGCAGGGAAACCGGAACCCTCGTCCACAGCTGGTGGGGATGCCAAATGGTGCAGCTGCTGGGGGGCAGTTTGGAAGGTGCTCAGAAGTTAAACTCAGAATCACCGTATGACCCAGCAATTCCACTCCTAGGCGTGTACCTGACCACCTGGTTCCACTGTGTGCTCACGGCCACCACTACAGGCGCTGTGGCTTTGGGCAAACTGCTCACCTTCTCTGGGCCCCGGTCCCCCATCTATAAAATGGGGATAATAATAGCGTCTGCTGACCAAGCTGTCCGGAGGATTCAACGTCATGCTAGCCCCAGGTTGGCTCACAGTAGGCGCTGTTATTATGTTCTAGCGTGACCTGCAGGGTCGGGGGGCCGCCTTGGAGCTCAGATTGCTTGACTCTGAGATGCCAGGTCTGGGGCCCAGGGGCTGCTGTGAGGCCAGCCAGGCTTTTCCCCCTGTGCTGGGCACCCACCCTGGGACTGGGCAGGTGGCGCTGGCGGGCGGACACCTGCACCGTGGGCTTCAGCCGTGGGGCTCGGCCCGACCCGTGGAGGGGGAGGGGCCTGGATTCTGAGGGCTGCCCCCCACCACCCGGAGTGGGCTCAGCTGGTCCTGGAGGTCTGGGGGGCACAGGCCAGTTCTCCCAGCCCGTCCAGCGCCAGCACAGACAGGGAGCCACAAGGCCAGGCACGCAGCTCGAGGCCCTGCCGGCCTCCTTGTGACCCCCCCGCAGGAGACTCAAGGTTTCCGGGGAACCTGCCCAGGTGCTGAACTGCCGTCAAGCCTGGTGGGGCAGCTCCTGACCCACGGATGGCTCCCCGAGGCTCCGCCGTCGTCCCCTTCTGCACGAGGAAGCTGAGGCTCCGGGAGGCCCTGTGCCCTTGGCCGCCCGGCCTCGCCCTGGGTACAGCCACTGTCCCCACGGGCCGTCAGAGGAGGGGCGGCTTGCCCAGGAGCCTGGTCGCTCCTGGAGGCCTGGGCACGTCCGACCGCACCAGGCTCAGCCACGTGTCACCGGCTTCCCCTCCTCTGTGATCTCATGTCTCAGTCACCGGCCGTGGGGCGCAGGCGGCCCCTGTTCTGCTCGCTGCCGCCACGGGGCCTCCAGGGAGCAGCGCCCCCTCGCCAGCCCCAGCCGACTCTTAATTACACACGTCGGTGCCGTGCGCAAGGCAGCTGGAGGGCCTTTTCTAGCGATTGCCCTTCCGAGTTAAGAGCAAAACGATTATTTTAAACACACCGGGAAGTCAACCACTTTAGGATTCCCCAGCCTGAGTTAGGCCCACCTGAGCCCACACCCTTCCCGGGACCCACGGGGGCTGTTCCGGAATGAGCTCCAGGCGGTGGCAGCGGCTGCCCCAGAGGAAGGGGCCAGCGTCAGCACCTGCCCGTCCCCAGTAGGGGTCACCGAAGTCTGCAGTCAGGCAGGGCACCCGCACCCTCTTTGGGAGGCTTAAGTCGAGGGGTCCTGGGGGCGGTGGTGGAACTTTCTGGAGAGCCTGGACAGTGGAGGGAGGTGTGTGGGTCAAGGGCCAGATGTGCCCAGACCAAGGCTGCAGGCCCCCGGGCCGTGCTGGAGGAAGCCGGGCCAGACAGAGGAGGGGTCCCGGGTTTGGGGCCGGCACAGAACTAATCGAGGCGTCTGATGAAACGGCTGCACCACCGCCTCCGCCAAGTGAGCCTTAGCGGGTGGTACCACCGCTCTGGCCTCAACCCCTCAAGGCCCCTAGTGAGCCAGTGGGTGCTTCTCAGAAGGAGAAGAGTCATCTGCAGAGAAGGGTGTCGGTCTGCTCCGTGGCGCCCGGGCTCTGCGCCGGGACCCCCTCTGTGCTCTAGGGACGGTCCACCCAGCATCCCCGTTGTCATGGGGCCTGCTCTCAGCATCACTGGAAACCCCGAACAGTGCGGCCACGTGGCCGAGGGGCCTGCCCTGCAGCCTGGGACTCGCTGCAGGCTGTCCACACTCCCACCCTGGTCCCCACTCAGCGGCAGCCTCACAGAGGGCTTTGGAGGCATGTGGGGAACACACGCTCAAACGTGGCACACGCTGCCTCCAGACGGGCTGCCGGGCCTCGTGCGTGCCCGCGTGTGTGGAGTCCTAACGCGTTCAGACCACGGAGGCCCAGAGCGTCTCAGAGCCGACAGCCCCTGCGTTTCTGTGGGGTTCACCTCCCTCCCTCCTGTTTGTAAGGCGTCGGGAGCACTTGCTGCTTCCTGCTCACCAGACCCAAGCCCCACGATGTCACCCGTGCAGGGGCAGCGAGACGCTTCGTGGGATGTCGGGTTGGTTGGCTCTGCGGCCGTGTTTCGGCAGAGTCAGACCCGGCATAGCCTTGAGGCCGGGCCGTGCGTGTGGGCTGCTGGCGTACTGCCCGCGGGATCCAGTGACATAACCGTGGCAAGTCCCCAGCACAGGGACGCTCCACAGGTGCTCACTTCATGTTCGCTCTGGGTTTGGGTTGCTAGCAACGCTGCGGAGACGGCCTGGCCCCTCCGTGTTCCAGGAACCACGCCTGGGCCTCTGGGTCCTCGCGCCTCATGTGGGCCTTGGAGCTGCCCCCGTGCCTCCCTGAGCAGCGGGGATGAAGGGCACCGTGATAAAAGGGCAGCCTGCTTCCCCACTCGGCCTCCGTCCAACACCCCTCCACTGCCTTGCCCTCAAATGCTGGATGTTCACCTGGAGGAAGACAGCATAATGGGCTGAGAGCCCCCAAAGCCCCCGACCCATGCCCAGCTCAGCCCCAGCTTTGCCTCCGACACAGGAAGTGATGAACGTCTGGATGCCGGCAGAGGGGGACACAGGTAGAACAGCCGAGAAGGAGAAACGGCTGGAGACAAAGCCTGCCCGAATGAGAAAGGCTGGCCTGCGAGCGTCCCGTGGAAGAAGCCATTTAGGGGTGTCGGGGGGGGGGGGGGACCCTTTCCTGGAAGAGCCGAGCCTCAGCTTTGCCGACACTGATGTCACACACCCACCCACATCGTGTCCTCGTGGAGACGGGTGGGACTCGCTCTCCCGGTGCTGCCGCCGGAGCTCCTGGTCTCGAAGCCCCATCCAGCATCACTGTCTCGCTTGGAAAACAGGAAGCTGGAACCCGAACCCGGCGTTCCGACCCCCAGTGTTTTCCCACCCTCCCAAATATTTGTTGGGCGCCTGCTGCTGTGCGGTGCTGGGAATCTGTACCTGTAACGGCCCCCGCCACCACGCTGCACGCTGAGGTGTGAAGCTCAGCTCAGGACAGGCCCTCCACGCGTGCAGAGCCACACGCCAGCCTGAGTGAACACAGACACACGCCCACGGCACTGCCACGTGCCTCGCTGCTCGGCGAGGGCAGGAAGGAAGCGGCCGGCTGGAGCCCACGCCGGGATGCTGGGTCCTTGGGCTCGCCGGTACAGGAAGCCTCTGCCCCCCACGTGGGGCCTTGCGTGCAGCGTCTTTAAAGGGGGTGTGACGTTGCCAGGAGCAACTGTGGCTGCTGGGAGGCGGGCCACGGCATTTGGGGCCCCAGCTCCTGACCCGCCTGGGGGCCCCTCCTCTTCTCTCGAAGTGGTCCCAGGAGTGATCCGCCCGGTCGGGTAAAGCAGACAGTTACCCTGCAGGAGGGGATGGCGCCTTTCTCCCTCCCCTCTCCCAGTCCCACCACAGTGGTACAGCTGAGGGAACGGCACACAGCAGGTGGCTGGCCAGCCTGCATCGGAGCCTGAGCAGGGGAGGGGCCCAGGTCTGGAGGGACCGCGTTCTAATCAAGAGGAAACAAGATCGGGGTTTGAATAACCCGTGGTTTGAGGCAAGCTAGGAATTAATTATGCCCCGAACTCCTGCACATGCTCACACACCCCCGCAAAGGACACGCAAGACGTGGCTCGCGGTGGCTGCCCTCGGGGAGGGCAACGGCCCAACCGCAGTGGGGGAGTCTGCCCGCTGGCGCCTTATGAGTTGTGTCCCACGTGCACCTTTCCCCGTAGAGGGGTTTTCAGGGACCTGATTGGCGACGACCAGTTAGACAGCTGCTGAGGGCCGCACCTGCACTGCCTTCTGAAGTGTAAACCACCCAAGGCAAGGGGCTGAAACAGGATTTTGGAAGCCTGATGGCACGCAGACTTAGAGACCCCAGAGTGTACGCTCCTGGACTGCAGTGGGGAGAGCGAGCTGAGGTGGAACTGCCCCGCGGGACCCCCGCAGGCCAAGGGCTGGCAGCACCCGGGTCCTCTGGAGACGGAGGTCACATGGGGCCCCGTCAGATGAAGGAACCCCAGGGATTCCTCCCAGCGGAGAACCGAAGTGCTGGCAGGGATCAGAGCGTCTCTGCGCGCCGCCCGGCACTGCCTCCAGGGCTCGTTGTCAGGAAGAGGCAAGGGCGAGAGAAGTGTGGTCAGAAGGGGAGCAGACACACACGTGTACACACCCATGCAAGCGCATGTGCATACACATGCATGTGCATGGACACACGTATACAGGCACACACAGGTATTTTCTCGTTTCTTCTTTTTAATGGAAGGATGATCCACACACACAGATGTTTTTTAATTTAACGTTGCCTTGGGGGCAGAGCACACGAAGAGAAAGAAAAGACTTCTGAATACAAATTGTTGTAGATTAGATTATGAAATTGGGTGAATACTTCACAACTAAATCGACATTTAAAAAATCAAAACCAAAATAATAGAAATGAACATAACCACAAATTAAACTAAGGGCATTAACGGAGAAATTATTTCAAGTGACAGTTCGTGTATCGCCGCACACTGAAATCTTAAGCTCTTTTCAGTAATTATATTGTTAGTAACGATAATGATATTGTTAGCCTGAAACTATCTGATGATTGTAATGATAGATATGATAGAAGATAGATAAATGACAGGTAGATGGATAGATAATAGACAGGTGGTAGATGGACAGATAGGTGATAGATGGATGGATGGATGGGCGGACGGACAGACAGAAAGACAAACAGATAACAGGGCAAGAAAATAAGTCATTACCGGGCTTCTCTGGTGGCGCAGTGGTTGAGAGTCCGCCTGCCGATGCAGGGGACACGGGTTCGTGCCCCGGTCCGGGAGGATCCCACATGCCGCGGAGCGGCTGGGCCCGTGAGCCGTGGCCGCTGAGCCTGCGCGTCCAGAGCCTGTGCTCCGCGGCGCGGGAGAGGCCACAACAGTGAGAGGCCCGCGTACCGCAAAAAAAATAAAAAAAGAAGTCATTACCTTAATGTCAGTCATTAGGAACCCAGATTTTTAGCACAGAGAAAGGGATACAGATATAAAATCAAAGAAGGAAAACCCCTGCTATTCTAAATGTCAGCTAAAATTATCTATAAATTCACAAAGAGCCTTGAACACATTGTGTCACCAGCAAGCACGGACGGTATTGAAGACGTTCACAGTCACATAAAAAGGTCTCAGGAGTGGCTGTGAAGGGGCCCCACTGAGCACATGTGGGATAGTGGAGCATAAAAAGGAACAGGAGCCCAGGGCCTCTTGCGGGGCCAGAAAGAAAGGAAATGGTGGAAAAACACAGGAAGGAGGCAGGCCTCAGGGACACAGCAGCTCCCGACGGCACGAGCTGGAGCAATCTGAGTGACCAGGTAAAGCAGTACTGGGTGCTAATCCACAAGTCCTGCTGACAGAAACGAACCACGGAATAATACACAAGAAGAGACAACTCTTCCTGCAGAAGAATCCCTAAAACTGATGTGGAAAGTCAGCCCTCAAAGAGACGGCCTTAACTGCCCACCCCTCGGGGGTGGCTGTGCACGGTGACTTCCTTCCAAAGAGGACCAGGTGGGAAGGAGGAGAGACACTAGCTTCACAGGGGACAACCTGACAAGCACCCCTCAGCCAGGTGAGCACGTGCACCAGCGCAGGGACCAGCCGTGTGCCTGATGTGATGGGATGAGAAGGCACTTCCTCCCCATCTTGGGGAAAGTCCCCAGTAGACAGGATAGTACACAAGACACCTGACGGGTACTCAAAACCGTCAAGGTCATCAAAAACGAGGAAAGTCTGAGCTGTCACAGCCCAGAGGAGCCTAAACGTCATGTGTCGTCCTGGGGCAGAAAAGGACACTGGGTAAAAATTAAGGAAATCTGAATAAAACGTGGGCTTTAGTTAGTAACAGTGTGTCAACATTGGTTCATTGATTATGGCAAATGTACCGTCTTAATGTAACGTGTTCGTAATAGGGGAGACTGGAGGCAGGCATATGGGAATTCCCCATGCTATCTTCACAATTTTTCTGTAAATCTAAAACCGTTCTAAAAATTAAAAGTTTGGGGACTTCCCTGGTGGTGCAGTGGTTGTGAGTCCACCTGCCGATGCAAGGGACACGGGTTCGTGCCCCGGTCCGGGAGGATCCCACATGCCGTGGAGTGGCTGGGCCCGTGAGCCATGGCCGCTGAGCCTGCGCGTCCGGAGCCTGTGCTCCACAACGGGAGAGGCCGCGACAGTGAGAGGCCCGCGTACCGCAAAAAAAAAAAAAAAAAAAAAAAGGAATGGGGAACCCCACAGAGTAGAAAAGACCCATGCCAACAGACACAACGTGCGGCTTGTGTTCAGCTCCTGATTCCAGCGAACCAGCTGTATACTTGGGGACAGTTACGAGGCAGTCAGGGAAACTCCAGCCTGCTGGAGTACCTGGTGATATGAGGATTGAGAGTTACCTTGCAGGTGTGATCGTGGTATTGCGGCTGTGCTTTTAGTGTGAGACTGTCTTTTAACACAAAGCGGCCTGGATTGCTTTCAGGCAGGGCGAGAGGGGGCTGGGACTTGCTCCATGGCGGGGGCGGGGCGGGGCGGGGCGGGGCGGCGGGGCGCGTAGAGGCACTGGAACTGCTCCAGCCCGTCGTCGATGCTGGCGCTGGCGGACAAGGCCGCGGTGGTCCAGAATAATGGTCTCTCTGCTCTTGGTTATTTGTGGGACAATTTTCCATAATAAAAGACTGTAGAAATGAGCTTCTTTTTTAATTAATAGACTTCTTTTTCTGATAGTTTTAATTTACAGGAAAAAAAATAAAGTGAAAAGTACAAGAGTTCCCACATACTCCCTTACCCCTCCCCACCTACCCATTTCCGTATTTTACAACTGATGAACCACTACTGGTATTATACAATGCTGATACATTGTTATGAAGTGAGGTCCAGTCTCCATTAGGGCTCCCTCTTTGCATTGCGCACTCTGTGGATTTGGACAGATGTATAATGTCACCTACCCCCATTTCAGTAGCATACAGAATAATACTTTCGTGGCTCTAAAAATCTCCTGTGCTCCACCTGCTCCTCCCTCCCTCCCCCCAACCCCCGGGAACCGCTGATCTTTTTATGGTCTCTGCAGTTTTGCTTTGTCCAGAGTATCATGTAGTTGGCCTCATACGATGTGTGTCCTTTTCAGATGGGCTTCTTTCACTTAGCAAGGTGCACTTAAGGTTCCCCCATGTCCTTCTGTGGCTTGACAGTCCGCTTCTTTTTATCACTGAATAACAGTCCCGTCGTCTGGACGTATCACAGTTCATCCACTCACCTACTGAAAGACATCTTGGTTGTGTCCACGTTTTGGCCATTATGAGTACAGGCGCTATAAACATGCACGTGCAGGGTTTTGCGTGGACACAGGTTTTCGCTTACTGGGGTGAACGATCACCGAGGAGCCTGAGGGCTGAGTCACACGGAAACGGTATGTTCAGTTTTGTAAGAAGCTGCCAGACCGTCTACCACGTGGCTGTACCGTTTTAGCGCTTCCACCAGCAGCGAATGAGAGTTCCTGGGGCTCCACGTCCTTGCCAGCATTTGGTGGTGTCAGGGCTCTGGATTTTGGCTACTCTAAGGTGCATAGTGGTATCTCGTTGTTGTTTTAACTTGCGTTTCCCTAATGACATAGGATATTGATCATCTGTATATCTTTTTTGGTGAGATAGCCAGATCTTTTGCCCAATTTTTATTTGGGTTGGTTGTTTTCTCATTGTTTTAAGAGTTCTTTGGGTATTTTGGACGCTGGTCCTTTATCTGATTCGTGTTTTGCAAAACTTCTCTCCCCATCTGTGGATCGTCTTCTCATTCTCGACAGTGTATTTTGCTGAGCAGGTTTTCATTTTAATGGACTGTTTATCAATTTTTTCTTTTATGAATAGTGCTTCTGGTGTTTTATCTGAGAAGTCATTGCTAAACTCAAGGTCACCTAGACTTCCTTTTATATTATCTTATAATCTTGTGTTTTACCTTTAGGTCTGTGACCCATTTGGGGTTAATTTTTGTGACAGGTGTAAGGTCTGTGTCTAGTTTCCTTTTTTTTTTTTTTTTTTTTTTTTTGCATGTGGCTGTCCCCATTGTTCCAGCACCATTGCTGAAAAGATTATCTTTTGTCCATTGAATTGCCTTTGCTCCTTTGTCAAAGATCAGCTACTGGATTTGTGTGGGTCTATTTCTGGGCCATCTGTTCTATTCCGCTGATCTGTTTGTCTATTCTTTCACCAATACCTGATTGGTGAAGTTCTGTAGTAAGTCTTGAGGTCAGGCAATGTCAGGCACCTGACTTTGTACGTCTTCAATACTGCATTAGCTATTTTGGGTCTTTTGCCTTTCCATATAAAGTTTAGGATCAGTTTGTCAGCATTCACAAAATAACTGGCTGGGATAGAAATCAGCTCTTTAGGGGTCTTCCTTAAATATGACATTGATGAAAGAGAAAGCCCAAAATAAACATACTATGGAGGAAAAAAAGGAAACAGACTATGCAGGGAGAGTACGATTATGAAAAGACACTGTTAATATCAGTGAGATAAAAGAAGATATTGCATCCTTGCAATAAGGACAAAATGCTCTTTTTTAAACTAACAGAGAACAAAATAAGAGCTCTTGAAATTGAAAATATAGCAGATATGAACATTTTGATAGATTGAAAGATAAATTGAAAAGAATCTCCCAGAAAGAGATGTGGAAAGTTGGAGAGGAAAGATAATTAGAGGGCCAGTCCAGAAGGTCCACCATGTGCTAAATAAGTGTACCTCAAAGAGAAAATGAGGGACTTCTTTGGCGGTCCAGTGGTTAAAACTCCGTGCTTCCACTGCAGGGGGCGCTGGTTTGATCCCTGGTTGAGGAACTAAGATGCTGCATGCTGCGCAGTGAGGCCAAAATTTTTTGAGAGAGAGGGAGAGAGGAGAGAGAATGAAAGAAATGTTCAGGAAATAACTGAAGGAAACTTTCTAGAATGGAGGAATGCAAGTTTCCTGATGGAAAGGGATTCATGAGTACCCAGTATAAGAGATGAAAACAGAGACACACCGAGGCATATCAGCAAATTTCAGAAAACCTGGACCAAGGGAAATATGTTCCTTCTCCGTCTAGCTGTTTCATCAATTTGAGACAGGGGCATTAAAATTTCCTGCTACGTTTGCAGAGTTGCCTATTTCTTTAATTCTGTCAAATCTGGCTTCATTATGTTGAGGCTCTGTTATTAGCTGCATAAATGTTTATGACCGTTATGTCCTCCTTATGAATGACCTCTTGTATCGTTATGAAATACCCCATTTTATTTCTTTTGCTCTTTTCCTTAAGTCTGTTTTTTTCCAGCTCTGTTGATACATAGATTACATACCGTAAAGTTTCAAGCTCTTGAATTACACAGTCCAGTGGATTTTAATATATTCACGGTTGTGCAACCATCACTAGTCTAACTTTGGAACACTTTGTCACTCCAGAAAGGAACCTCATGCCCATCAAGGGGCTCATTCCTCCAGCCCCGTTTTTGGCTACTATGAAGAATGCCGCTATGAACTTCTGGGTAAAGGTATTTGTGTGCGCACATGTTTTCAGTCCTCTTGGGAGTATACCTGGAGTGGAGTTTCTGGATCCTAACTCCCACGTTTAACTTTTTGCAAAGTGGATAGAGTCTATTATCGTCAGATATTAATACAGCCACTCCATCTACGGGAAATCCTTTTCCCACTGATTTACTTTCAGTCTCTCTGTGTCAAGTGCACACACAGCACATTTCGGTCTTCTTTTAAATCTGTTTTCATCGCTTCCGCTTTTCAACTGGAGCTTTAGCCCGTTAATTTAGTTACTGACGCTGCTCGGCACAGGTGTGCCAGCTCGGTTTGTTTCTCTTCAGACTTCCTCTGTTCTCCCTTTTCTGCTGTATTTTGGATTATCTATTTTTAGAACTCCATTTTATCTGCTTTAGCTGTAGTTCTTTACATTCTCTTTAGCGGTGGCCCTAGGATGACAGGACACATCCTTGACTCTTCCGTCCACTTGGAATTCACACTGCACACTTCACGCCAAGTATGAAAGCTTGGCAGCCGCGCAGGTCTACCCGCCTCACCCTGCCTTCCTTTATGCTACATCTGTCTAAGGTATTGCATCTACTCACTTCATAAACCCCACCAAACAACAGCATTTCTGCCTAAAACGGTCGTATCTATTTTTTAATGAGAATGAACATAATCTTTTCTATTTTGCCCAGGCATTTATCACTTCTCACATCCTTCGTGCCTTCTGAAGATCCTTCATCGTTTTCCTCCAGCTTGAAGAACTTCCTTTGGCATTATCTGTAGTACAGGTCTGCTGGCAGGGAATTCTCTTGGTTAGCATTTGTTTACAAAGGTCTTTATTTTGCCTTCCTTCTTGATACTTTCAGTGGTTACAGAATTCTAGGTTGACGACTGTTTTCCTTTTACAGTTTTAAAATGCTGTTCCAGGCTCTTCTTGTCTCCATGGTTTCAGATGTGAGGTCCACAGTAGCTCAAGTCACGGTTCCTGTGTAAGTAACATGTCCTTCTCTGGCTGCTTTAAGATTTCTCTGGCTTTCAGCAGATTGACTGTAATGTGCCTAGACATGATATTCTTGGTATTTATCATACTTGGGAATCACTGAGCTTCTTGAATCTGTACATTAGTGTCCCTTCACCTAACTGGGGAACTTTTCGGCCATCACATTTTCTGACCCATTTTCTCTCTCTCTTCTGGGACTCTGATTATTGTCCCCTTCTGGGCCTCTAATTATCATTATGTTAGACCTTCTGACATTGTCCCATGAGTCCTTAACACTGTGTTCACTTCTGAAAATCTTTTCTCTCTTCATATTGGATAAGTCCTGTTTCTGTACTGAAGTTCACTCTTTGCACTGTCATATCCATTCTGCTATTAAACCCATCCAGTGCTTTTTTAAATTTCAGATACTCTATTTTTTTTAGCTGTAACATTTCTCATGGGTTTTTTTCTTTGCTGAATTTCCTATGTTTCATGCATTAAGAGTATATTTTCTTTTACCCAGCTGAGTATTGTTATAATAGCTGCTTTAAAGTCCTCGTCTAATAATTCCAACACCTTGGTCACCTGTGGATTCATCAGGTAAGTTAGTATCGTATCCTGAGTGTTGTGAGTGTTGCGCTGTGGCAACTGTAGACTCTGTTACACTTCTTGCTCGAGTGCCGGTGTTTTTGCCTTAGTTGACAGCTGCCCTGGTTACACTCACATGCAAACTGTCTAGCCCACTGTGGCAGCTGCTCAAGTATCCGTTCAGGTGCTTTACAGCCTTATCTGCAAGCTATTTGGAGCTGGCCCTGTGCACACATAGTTCAGATGTCAACCACAGACTTGGGAAGAGTGTACACACAGAACACGGAACTACTCTTCTCTGGCCCTCTCCTCTCTGGAATTCACCCCTCGCTTTGGCCCCTGTGGACACAAAGGGCTCTGTCCTCTGATTTCTCAAACCAGAAAGGCTGCGGTTTCTACCAGAGCATCAGGTAACTCACACCACTCTGTGTCCATGGCCCAAAGCTTCCGCTTTTCCACTCCCACCCAAAATCTGCCTACCTTTGTTCATGTTCCAGAGCTTTCAAGGAACTGTTTTTGTTGGTTTGGGTTTGAGGATGAGGGACTATATTCTGTCCAGACTTTACAGTTGTTACCTGCAGAAGAGTTAGTCTTAGGAGCTTACTTTACCTTACCTACCCTCCAACCTCAAATTTTATACCCAGGCAAACTACTATTTAAGTGTGCATGTAAAGCCCTTTTCAAATAGACAATGTCTAAAAAAAAATCACCTCCCAAACTCCTTTTATTGGAAGACTACTGGAGAACGTCCTCTACCAAAAATGAGGTTTTGAATCAAAGAAATACATACATGTGGTCTAGGGTTCAGAAGATCCAACGCAAGACAGAATCAGAAGGAATCCTGAGGGTGACAGTAACGGGGGGACACAGGCCAAGAGAACACTGAACCCGCACTGTTAGAGAAGTCTTCAGGAGTGATTTGTTCAAGAAGACAAACTTAACAAGACATCCAATGTACCTGAAGATTTTGAAAAGAGATTTACATAATTAAGGAAGTGTTTGGACTTGAATTACTGTTAAGTACACAGAAAATTAAACCAGTCTAAAAACACCAGAAAATTACTTCACTCCAGGGAAAACAAAACGCACTGGAAAAGGCAAAGTAATCATAGTATACCATGTGGTTTAACTGTAGACAGATGTTAGACAGTCATGACGTAAACCCTGAATGTTGATCTGGTTAAAACTACTATGTCACTATCACCTGAGGATGGAAGTCCTGGAAAACTGGTGGTACGGGGGATGAAGAAGAAGCTAAATTCGTAGTTCTCAGCCTCAGCTGAGGGTGACTTCGACCTCCCAGAGGACAACTGGCAATGGCTAGAGACATTCCTTTTGTCACTCTGGGGGGGGAGTGGATTGCTGGACCTGGTGGGTAGAACGCAGGGATGCTGCTGAACAACCTGCAGTGCACGCCCGAACAATGAGCTGATGGGTCCCGAGCTGCAGTAGTGCCACAGCTGAGAACGCTGAGCTAGACCATCATTTTCAGTGGTGGTGTGTCAGCAGATGATACCTAAAATTAACGCATCAAGTAGCAGCATGGGGAGAGGTGCAGCGATGGGTATAGAAAGAATTGGTTGAAGGCTCTGGGAATGAGAAGTGGGGCTAGGTGGTGAGGTCCTGTTGGCTTTGTAACAAGCCTTGTAGAATTCTGCCTCTTTAAACTATGTACACATACAAGCTTGATATTTCCAGTAACAATTTAAGTGGAATTAGAGAATTATTTAGGAAGATATGAAAGTGTGTAAAGGCAGGCAGAAGTTCCCTGAACCAAGGTGGTGGCCAGGCTGGTATTCTTGCCCTCTGCCGGGATGTGGCCGTGCTTTACTCCCTGCATAATCGCACCCTGTATGTGAGAATGACGCAGTGGAGAGAATGGTACTCTCTTCCAGGTAACTGGACCTGCTCCAAGGCCGTATCTTCAGGACTTGGCTTCACCTGTAAACGTGGTGGCTGCTTAAGGCACACACCTCCTGGTGGCAGCATGCCAGAATTGTAGGCCCAGTGTGGGGTGTGTGTGTGTGTGTTTTGGGGTTGTTTTGGTTTTTGAGGGACCATGAGAGTTCAGTGGGCAACTGAGGAACAGCAAGCATTTCACGTACTCGGTCTCCGAGGTTCCTGTCGCCACACGAGCAATGTGGAGCGTCTGCTTTAAGGATGGTAGCTGGCTCCACAGTCCCGTTCTGGTTAAACTGAAGTTTCAGTTTGTTAGAAGGCTGGAAACTAAACTGCAGCTCTGCTCTTTGCTCTCCGTCCCTCTGTGCTGGGAGGAGGACGGAGCTGCGTGTTCCCATCCCGCCTCGCTGGTCACGGGCTTTTTACTGATTCCAGGCTGAACTGTGCTGCTGGTGTTTCTGTGCCTTCTTGGAAGAGGGCATTCATGTGCGTCCCAGCACAGCCACCTGACCACCTCCATGCAGTCGCTGCTGATGCGCCACCTGTGCAGCTGCAGCTCTGGCCTTGGTGTGCGTGTTGCTCGGGGGCCGGCCTTCGTCCAGAGCTTCTTTACTTGCAAAGCAGCGTGTGGACTTAAGTTGGGTGTGGCTGAGGGGGGACGGAAGGGGAAAGAAGAGCGTGAGGGGCCCACGGTCAGGGTGGGCTCCGTGGCAGGGGCTGCTACCCACTGTGGGCTTGAGAAGCTGCTCCTTCCGTCTGGAGCAGGTGTCGCGCTCGTCCTTGGGGGGGGGTCTTTGAGCCCCTCCCCATGCCTGCACTGACCCATCACGAATAGCGCGGGGGCCCGCCCGTCAGCGGCAGGATGCGGTCCTCCTCTTGGTCCGCCCTCCTCGCACTGGGCTGGCCACCGAGGCCTGACGGGTGGGCGGCCGGGGGCCGTCTGTGCTGCAGGCATCTCACCAGGGCCTCGGGCAGCTCCGTCCCACACAACCCACGTCGCCGCGTCCCATGGTTCCAGACCTGACTGGGTCTCCCCACCCCTCCTGCCTCCCTCCGGTCCAAGCAGCCCGTGCTCCCAGCCCGGGTTCTGCCCCACCCCCTCCTCCCATCCCAAGTGACTGACGCTCCTGAAACATCAGTCTGCCACATCCCTCTCACGCTCAAAGCCTAAGGTCTCAGCTGGCACTCAGGGCCTCGCTGATTGGGCCTTGGGCCTCTCAGAACCCAGGCTCTTCTTCTACCCCCTCCTCCCCGCTGGGTTCACACTGCTCTGGCCCTCTGGGCCCCTGGCCATCTTGCTGTCCCACGAACGTGCCAGGCTCATGCTCGCCTCAGAGCCCGGCCCTGGCTGCGCCGGCTGTCCGGTGCCCCATCACCACGACCCAATGCCTGTGCACAGCGCCTGCCCCTCTCTCGCCGGCCCTGCTTTCTCGGGTGGCACTCAGCACAGCTGAGCTGACATTGTTCGTTGACTTCCATGCCGTCCGACTCCCCCATGAGAATGTAAGCCCCCGGAGGGTGGGGACGGACCGTCCACCCCCTGTACCTCCTGGACTTAGAGGGCCCTCAGAGCAAGAGTGGTGGCTGGAATTAATGAACGAGCACTGCTGTCTCAGCGCACTTGTGGGAGGAGAGACGCAAGGGAGGGAGACCCGTGTGCCTCGGATTGCGTGTCCCGGGTAGCTGTGGTCTGGCTGAGTTGGGCCCGTTGCTTCCACCCTGGCAAGCTCGGGGACAGCCGTCCCCTCTCCTGGCCCAACTCTCCACCGCACTTCTTTACTTCCTGAATTCATCTGGCTCCCTAATCACACTCTGAGACAATCAGTGAACAGGAGAGCCGCTAGGAGTCACTGCACAGACTGCGGCTGCCGCCCGGAACCGGGCGCATCTCCCCCTCCCAGGCAGCCTCCTGAACTGCCCTTCCCCGGTGGCCAGCCGTCTGGTTTGCCCATCCAGGCCTGAAGGGGTTCCTGGGCCCCGGGAGAGCCGGGGTGAAGCAGACCGAGCTGGCCTGGCAGAGGCCCGCAGAGATGATCAGACCCGCTCGCCTGGGTCCTGGTCGTCAGAGCCGGGCACCTGGTGCGCCCGCTGGGGTCTGGTTACGTGGGGTGCTGGATTTGTGAAGCCTCACCAAACCCTGCTGACTCTTCTGTCTGTGGCTACCCTGCACTTTGACGGCTTTTAAGAAATCCACAGCGGGAGAAGGAAGTACAGCAAAACGTGGACTGGCGATCGCAAGCCTGGGCGGGTTTCAGGTGCTTCTTATCAGTTCTCGATCATTAGGGCGGTTTTCTTTCCTCGAAGACAGCGCTTGGAGCCGCCATGGACCCCACCTCCTGTGGGTTCGCTCTCTGTGCCGCCCTCCGTGCCCGGCCCTCACACCAGGAGCTGGGGTCCGGACAGCAGGTGCCAGGGCCCACCTGGGAGGGGATGGGGCCTGGGCCATCAAGGGAGGCTCCCTGCTCCGAGCCCAGTCTGCCTTCCTCGCAGCAGCCGCAGGGACGTTCACTCCCAGAAAGCGGCCCCGGCCGGTGACCAGCTCTGGGCTGCAGGAGGCCCGGCCTCACCCTCCAGGTCGCGCGGCTTCTGCTCGGTTTTCCCAAGGCACCTTCGCTCCCACGGGGCCTGCCCACGTGTGCCCCCCTCCAGCTGGGCGCTGGGATCCCGTTAGCTCACCGCCCTGCCCTCTCTCTCCACAGGTTAACGACGAGAATGTCGTGAAGGTCGGCCACCGGCAGGTGGTGAACATGATCCGCCAGGGAGGGAATCACCTCGTCCTCAAGGTGGTCACAGTGACCAGGAATCTCGACCCAGACGACACGGCCAGGAAGAAAGGTGCCCTCCCGGCCGCCAGCCCTGCCCGAAGGGTGGGTGGGGGGCAGGGCTCTTCCCCCCCAGCCCCCTGTGCTCAGGCATTTGCGAGGTGTGCCCCATCTGCCACTGGGGGTGGGGGGTCCCGTTCCCCCTGCCCCAGAGTAGGAAACAAGTCAGAAAAGGAGGTTAGGAGGGGACTCGGGCTGGCCCACAGGGAGTGGTGGGCGGCCTCAGGCCAGGGCTGTGCTCAGCAGACAGGGGCCTGGGGGCTCCCGCTCCAAACTGACCTGCATCGGTCACTGTGATGGCATGCAGCCTGGGCCCGTGGAACGGAGAGGTCCTCGGGCCCACCCTCCTTCCCGAGGGAGGTCACAGCTGGGGGACACTGGGGCTGAGCAAGGCCTGCGGAGGGGCGCCGGGAGCAGGCCAGAGCCACTCCCCGGCAGGAAAGAGACTGGAGAAGCACGTCGGGACCTCCGGTACCAGCTTCCCCACCCAGGGGGAGGCCCCATCTCAGCCTTCCCGGCAGGTCCAGGGGCCCCACCTGCTGTCTGTTCTGGAAGGGGCAGGGGGTGGCGGCACTGGGGCCCGGCCCTCACCTCCCTCCCTCCCTCCCGTCTGCCCCCCAAGCTCCTCCACCCCCGAAGCGCGCCCCGACCACGGCCCTCACGCTGCGCTCCAAGTCCATGACCTCGGAGCTGGAGGAGCTCGGTGAGTGCCACGTCCGGGCCGCCCCAGCCTCTGCATGGCCCTCTGCTTGCTCGCTCACCCCTCTCCTGGCCCTGACACCTGGAGAGGGGTCAGGAAACGTCCCCGTGCGCGGCGCTCCCACGCTGGCCCGCTGGGGCCCTGCCGGCTTCGGGGGTGGTTAGTAGTTTCGCCTAACCTCCTTTTGGCTCGTCTAACGTTGTTTTGTTTTGAATTTTTGGGCCTCTCACTAGTGGATAAAGGTAAGCTGCCCCACTGTGGCCCCTCCCCCCAAGCAGCCCCCCCGCCGTCTAGGGTTCCCCCCAGAATCTTTCCCACCGTGTGTGGCTCAGACCAGAAAGCTGTGGCCCTGGCCGCTGGCATAGATAGCGGAGGGGTTGGCGGGCCTGGGGGGCTGCAGGCCAAGTGGAGGGAGCTCCTGGTGCCTTCTCGAAAGGACTGCAAAGCACAGAGGGCTGTGGCCGTTGGACCCACCACGTGGCCTGGGGAAGGATATGCAGACCAACGTGAGCCCTGGGTGTAGTGGCCGCGTGGCTGATGAAGAGGGATGACTCCGGGTGCCGGTTAGACGCCACGCTGGGTGTCACCACGGCGCCCAGGGACACCTCCAGGAGGAGGCTGCTCTGACCACACGGGAGTGGGCGAGTGGACTGACGGCTTACTGCGCTGAGAGGGCTCGGTGGGCAGGGAGGGGAAGCATCTGTGAGCTCTGCCCAGGGCAGGTTACGGGGGCACAGAACAAATCGTCAGGCCCAGCTGGTCCAGGGCTGGGAGTCTGAGCATCCTCACTTGCTGTCGCTGCCACCTGGTCCCAGCCTTCAGGGGGAGACCCTTTCCTTTGGCCCTTTCCTCGTACAGAGCAGCCCCTTCTTCCTTGCAGCTCTTTTGGGAGGGTCTCCCACACTCTGTCCTCCCCAGGCTGTCTCCCAGCGAGGGCCCCCTCACCTGTCACCGTGTCCTGCGTCTAGGATCTGCAGCTCAGCTGGAGGCCTAGGTCTTCTAGAAAAGGGCAGCAGTGCTGTGGGGCTGCCCACCTCCACCCAGAGCCACGAGTTCGCCCAGAGCCCCTTTCCTCTGGCCCCTCCGTGCCCACACAGGACTCTCCAGGAAACGCCCCCTGAACCCCAGGCCGGGCCCAGCCCCCGACAGGGATGACAGTGTGAACTATCACCCGTGCTTCTCCAAAGCCAGGCAGCATGTGCCACGCGGGCTCCCCCCAGGAGGACCCGCGGGCAGGTCACCTTTAAGGGGGCGCAGCTCAGGGCGCTGTGAGGGTCCTTCCTACGAGCTGCCTCGGCTCACGCGGTCCAGTTGGCGGGGTGCCAGGCAGGGGCGGGTGCTGAGTGAGAGGAAAGCCCCTTGTCCCCACGGGAGGCAAGTTTGCCAGAGAGCAAGTCAGAAAAGGCAGGCCACAAGCCGGCAGGTCCCAGGACAGCGTAGACAGTGCATCCCTGCCCACCCGCGTGTGCCCAGAGCCAGGGGTGCGCGTGGTGGGCAGTCCGCCCCCAGCGAGGCAGCACTGCCGCCACGGGACTCACACTCCCCTTTCTGTTTGCAAGCTTCCGTCCGGAAGAAGAAGGGTAAGGGGCGACCGGTGTCTGTCTCACCCCCCGCACGCACGCCTGTGGCCCTCAGCGTCGAGTCGAGAACGTGCCGTGACCGTGTACTGTCTTCTCCCTGCTCGGGGTCCTGTAGGGGGCCCAGCCCCAGGACTCTTCCCGTTTCAGTCTGTCACACCTGCCCCGCCCCTCCCGTCTGTGGTGCCCCAGCGTGTTCTGCGTCTCCCCAAGTCGTGTCTACGTCATCGTAACTGTGGGGACCCTGCACCCTGTCACAGCTGGGCCTGCCTGGCTCGGGGGGGCAGGCAGCCTCCGTGGCTGCTGGCCAGGACGCAGGCCAGCAGGGTCCCTGGCAAATGGACCCCTGAGCGCCCTCTGCCGCCTGCCTTCAGCTCTAGAACCCCACCCCCACCCCGCTCTCCAGGAGGCCTGCTCTACATGTGCAGGAAGACTGCCCTTGAGCTGGGGGCAGCTGCAAGGCCATGCCGCTCCCCGCCCCTGCCCCAGGCCGGCGTGGAGACGGAGGACCCAGCCTCTGTGCCGTGAGCAGCTAAGACACCGGCCCCTCCCGCAGCAGCGCCCACATCTGGGGGGTTTCTCACCTAGTAGCTGGAGACGACTACCCCAGCGACTAAAAGCAGCACTGTCAGTTCAGGAGCAGGCGGTGACCCTCTCACAGGCCCGCGGCGCTACCGCTAAGACACAGCATGGTACCGAAACGCTGAGATGGGGAGGCGGGTCTCAGAACCCAGCAGGGCGATATCTGGGGGCAGGGTCGCGGGTCCTAGAGCTCCGGAAAGCGCCTCCTCTCTCACCCAGTGTCTCCCCAGAGGCAGGCTAACCCTCGCAGCCTCTCCCTGGAGCAGTCCTGAGCCTCCCCCCGCAACCCCCAGGGGCTGCCCGGGAAAATTCCCAGTGGGCTTTCTAGGATGGGTCTCTGTATCAACCACGTGGTGGACGCCCAGGGCACAGGAAGTTTCCTGCGATTACCTTTCCCTCTGAATCCCCCCCACCCTTCGATCCGAGGCCCACGCCAGCTGGCAGAAACAGCCCCCTCCGTCCACCGTAACTTCCAGAAGAGGCACCGCACCAGGGGGCTGCAGGAGCCCCGTGGCCACAACAGGGCTAGCCGTGAAAGTCTGTTGTCGGGGCGGGGGGGGGGGGGGAAGCTCAGACTCGGAGCCGGCCCAGCCTTGGGGGCGCGTGTGGCCTGCCCCCACCCGCCCCCAGGGGCCCCAGCAGCCAAACACCCCGGGCTGTGACAAAAGGACAGAAGTCGTGTTCTGCACGGCCAGCCTGGGCCAGGGCAGAGTCGCACAGAGGACAGGCCAGAGTCCTGGAGAGGGGGACCCACCTTCCTTCAAAGAGTGGAGAAAACTGGATGAGAGTTTGAGCTCAGACGCCTCGAGTATTTCCTGAGGACCTGCTCTGGTCCCCAGACACCATGCTCACAGGCACCGGGGGCGCGGGACCACCACAAGCGCCACACTGGCCCAGGGCGGCTCCAGGACAGAGCCGCTGGGACCGGCTTCACCACAGCTTCCAGGCCCCGCGGGCACCTCTGGCTGCTCCCGCGGGCCCATCCCTTGTCAGGGCCCACAGGCCAGGGACAGTCTGCTGGGGTCAGACCGCCCACCCCCATTCCCGCACGGCCTCCCGGGACGATTAAGCAAGAGACGGGCAGCTGGCAACAGCTGCTGCTTCGGCACGAGCGGCTCATCATCTGTGACGTCGGTGCCGTCGGCACTTGGCTTTCCTCTTGGAAGCTGTGTGTGCCGTGCCCTCTCACCCTGAGACAGGGCAAGGCTGGCCCTGCCCACCAGAGAGCCTGGCAAACAAGCTGTTCAAGGTTACGAGGAGGGACAGGCTTCCTGGACGCCACCAGGATTAGGACACATTCCATGAAGCCACCTGCCCGAAAAGCTGGAGGGGCTGAGAATCCCAATCCCGGCCTTGCCGGACGTTTCTGGAGCACCTGGGATGCTCTCCTGACGGTTCTGAGGGGCAGGGGTGCTGGAACCAGTCCGGCACGTGGTCACAGGCAGATGGGGGTCACAGAGTCTCTGCGGTGGGCGCCCCATTGCCCCCCGGGGAGCAGTGCAGCGGGAAACACGGCCACAGGCTCCTCTCGCAGCCAGGTGTGCCGCATCAGCCCAGGGGCGGCCTCAGCTTCCCCAGCTCGCCCCGATTTCGGGGGTTGTTTCACTCCACGATTCGATGCCTCCCTCCTGCAAAGCCGGCGACATCTGCTGGACGAGCTGGGATCTCTCCTGCGGGAGGGCTCGGACACGCGGGTGACCCTGCCTGTGGTCAGGTCAGGGGAGGGCCCCGGGTGGGGACTCTGGTGACAGGCAGGGGTCCCCAGCTGTGCTCTGGTTTCCAAGAGACACGTGGCTGGACGCGACCCACCCATGCTTGACATCCACCACCCGCCCTCCCCACCCAGGAAGGGTGCAGCCTGTGTACGGTGGGCACCAGACTTCATCTGCTTAGAAAGTTAAAATACGGGGGTCCCTTCCAGAGTGTTTCCATCAACTCCCTACTGGATTGTTTCTCAAGGGTTGACAGCGTCCCAGTCGGCCTGCAGGACTGCTTTCAGCCTCAGTGCTTCATTTTAAGACTGCAGGGGGGGCTGGACTCACTAATCCCCTTCATCTGGAATCCTTGACTAGAGACGCAACTCCAGGCTCTTACAGACCGTGAATAATCCTTATGAGCCCAGAAAGAGAAGCAGGAACCCAGTGTCACAGCTTTTCTCCAAAGCTTCACGTGCAGGCAAACCAACCCTGCAGCACAGGGGCTGAGCAGGGTCTCGAGTCAGGCCACCAGCCTCCCTTTGAGACGAGGGCCAGGAGGGGACCTGGGCCCCCGGGAGGGAAGCGACGCAGGGTGGCCTTCTATGTAAGAACCGCACAAAACCGCACTAACTCGCTGTCACTGAGGACAGAACAGTAGCCCCCGACCCAACCCCACAGACCAAGGTGCTCTCGTGTGTTCTGGTTCAAAAGAACGCTTAGGTGGCGTGGAGACCAGAGGGCAAAGGCTTAAACAAGGACCAGGACGTCCGCCGCAAGGTCGCCGTGGCTCCAGGGGATACACCTTCAATCACACCCCAGACCCCATGTGGATGGGGCATGACTGTGCGGGCACGGCGCCCTGAATGTCCAGTCAGCTGGACCAGGAGGACCGTTCCGACGGCAGCCCATCGGATGGCCGCTGTCAGCCAAGGCTCGGCACCCTGGCCCAGGGGTGGACACGGGGGCCAGGTGACCCCAATGGAGCCCAAGCTCCCACCTGCTCCCGGAGTTCCACCTGCACGAGTGACCTTAGGCATCCCAGATCCCCAGCTGTTCTCTCTGCAGAATGGGAATGACCCCTCCCCTATGGCCAGATTCCTGTTAGAATGAGAAACGGGATGAAGGTGCCGAGAATTTCCACGGGGTCGGGGACTGCTGTCATTAATGATGGCGCCTTTGCCTCACCTGTGCACACCCACCACCGAGGTGTGTTTTGGGGGTGCCTGCCACATGCCTGGGGCCCCAAGCGTGCTGGGGGCGGGGGGGGGGGGGGAACCAGACATGGACTCGCAGGGCCCAGCTGGAGATAGGAGCCTCTGGAAGGTCCAGCTGGTGTAACTCTCCATCCCAGGAGAGCCGTCCGGCCCCGGAGCCCCTCGGCCCTCGCCCCGTGCTGTGCCCCGACGTGGCCAGCTGCACGGCGGCCGAGCTCCCCACCTGCAGTGCCCCCCACGGGAGAGTCGCCCTTTCCCTAACTCAGCGGCATCCCCTCCAGGCCCACGTTCCTGGAGGCCCCAGGGAAGGGGGGGGAGCCTAGCGGAGCTGCACAGGCTGAAGCTAAGGCTGGGCCTGAGAAGACGGCCGAACCTGCGGACGAAGGTCCCAACGCGGGAGACGGACCTGACTCCCCGCCGTCGCTGGAGAAAGAGCTGCACCTCGGCCGAAGCAAAGCCGACAGCCACGGGGAGGTGCCCGGCTTCCAGGAGCCGAGGGGACCTGCAGGTCACCATGGGCTCACTGGGGACGTCAGCCAAGGACCCTGAGTCCTCTAGCCAAGGGGCGGGGTGGGGTGGAGAGACAAGCACAGGAAGAAGTTAAACCCCAGCCTGAAGAGAATCCTGGCCCAGACCCGAGGGGAAGGCTTCCTGAAGGAGGCACGTCGCTGGGACTGGGGATGTGGGGCAGGGGATCTGGCAAAAGGAGGAGGGTCAGAGGCGAGGCTGGGCCACGAGGCTGGGCGCTAAGGGGCACCGCAACGGTAGCTGGGCTGGCCAGAGACGTGGGTGTTTCCAACCGACCCCCTAAGAGGGCGGGTGCTTGCCAGTGTCCCCCGAGAAGGCCAGGAGCCGGGAGGATGCCGGGGCGGGGGACCTGGGAGTCCCCGTGCCAGCTGGCGGGTCGGGAAGGGCCTCCCGCGAGCTGCCGTGCCTGAGCTCCTCGGCCTTCCCCGAGCAGGCGACCTGGGACTGTGGGGCCCTCACCCTGGTCCAGGATGTGGCTGGGCACCGACCAGGAAGGGGCCCCGCGAAGCCGGAGGCCTGCCTGTTGGGGACTGTGGGGACCTCTCCAGGGGCTGTGCTCTTCCTGGGGGGCCATGGGCCTTAAACCCGGAGCTCCTGCCCGAAGTCTCACGCTGGCCTCGCAGCCTGGGGCTGCCGAGACCCCAGAGGCCTGGGCCTTTCTGACGGCACGAGCTTCGTGGGGCGTCACAAGACCCCAGAAGGGTGTGGGGTGAGCTAGGAGGAGACCTCGAGCTGTGGACAGAATGTTCTCGGGGGGTGGCCGGGAGAGTGCAGCGCCTCACAGGGTCCAAAGTGGGAGATTCCCACCAGGCCCGCCTCACGCTGGCTTCTGCCCCCCCGACCCCGGGCGCCCCTGGTGTCAGCAAACCAGGGTCCTGCGCTGTAACAGCCCTGATCAGACGCCGGTGCCTGAGCTCAGACGGCCCGCGGGCGGAGGCCAGGATGTTGGGCGGGTCCAGGACATGCTCCAGTTTCGGGTTTTCCCCCAAGTGGAACATTTTTAAATTTAAATTTAAATTTTAAAATTTCTTAATCTGTAAGCATCACTGATAACTAACCCTGGGCTTTCTTTTTCACAAGGAACTGAGAATGTTCAGCTCTTGGGGGAGGGGGGACTCCCCCGCACAGCAAGGCACAAACGTCAACTGGCTCCTGAGCGGGTGGCGGTGGAGGGGCTGCCTCCCCTCCCCACCTCTACCCCTGCCTACACCCACGCTGCCCAGCCGCCTCCAGCCCTGGGTGCTGGGTCCTTAGACCCTGGCAACTGCGCTTAGTTTCAAAGGAGCCACACCTCTGAGCTCTTAAAAAGAAAAATGTTCAAAACGTTGGCTTGGCTCCCCCACCAGCAAGAATAAACCGCACTAGTATGAACAAAGCGACGCCCTGAGTGCCGGAGCCTCCGGTGCCGAGGCTGCGTTGCCTCCGCGAGGGTCTCCTTCCCCTCCTGTCCACGTGCACCCGGCGGGGGGGGGGGGGGGGGCGTACGGCTTGGGGGACAGGTCCTGTCAGTGTCAGCGTTTGTGGCCGAGAGGCATGCGTGCTCCGCACCACAGCGACAGACCACGTGTACCGTAAAGGCTTTGGGAAAAGGCACAAGGCACTCGGGCGTTTTTCTAACTCAGCCCCTCGCCCGACTGTGTTTTGGGGCTTTGCTCACCGACGCCCGTCCTGACGGTCATGTTCACGTTGCAGATAAACCCGACGAGATAGTCCCAGCCTCCAAGCCATCCCGAACTGCTGAGAGCGTCGCAGTGGAGTCCAGGGTGGCCACCATCAAGCAGCGGCCCACCAGCCGGTGCTTCCCCTCTGTCTCGGACGTGAACGTGAGTGGCTGGGCTGGGGGAGCGGGCGGCAGGCCAACATGGGCAGACCTCGCGGTTGCAGTTCACCCTCCCCAGCGTCCAGACCCGGAGCCCCAATCTGCGTACGCGCGACAGGCACCCCATTCCAGTGCAGACCCGCAGTGGGGGGGGGGGGCAGGCCACCGCGTGACCGGCTCAGTAACTCGCCCCGAGGGCCTTCCCGTAGGCCACCCGGAGCGAAACGGCAGCCTTCCGGAGCAGGGCCTCCGTGTACGCCTGGGACCCCGCCCCTCCGAGGTCTCAGGCCACCGTTGTTCCCAGGGGGCGGTCAGCAGAGACCACGGGCCACAACGGGCTGGCAGAGCTGCCCGTCGTCCGGGCAGGCTGCTTCTCTCAGGTTCCAGACGTGGCCCTCTCCACCCCAGCTTCGTGCCTGCTGCCGGCCTGAGCACCACCTGTCACGATTACTTCCTGACTTTGTATCTTCTCTGAATCACTTCACACTGACTCTCTGTTTAACCCCGCCTCTTCCTAATAACGCCCAGAAGTATCATCGGTCCGATGTGACGGTTTTGCGTAGTGCACGATACAGGATGCCCCCTGCCTCCCCTCATCTCCAGAAGGCCCGGGCGGCTCCTCCAGGGCCCTGCGTCCCGACCCCCGACCCCCCCACGGCACCCCGTACCCAGCTCGTTCCAGACACCCTCCAAGCCCCGGGCCGGGCAGACACCCAGAGCCCGGCGAGACTGGGTCACGCGGGAACAGCCTGGGCGCGCGCACGCCTGTTTCCTTCGGGCCTCGCACCCGGCTGTTCCAAGTGGCCCTCCGACGCCGCGAGGTGAGGTGAGGCCGGCCAGCGACCTGTCTTCCAGTCGAGGAAGCAGCAGCTTGGGCGGGGGCTGCACAGGGAAGCTGTTTGCAAAGCGAAGGAGGGACGCGCGAGGCTCCTCCTGGACCAGGCGGAGGAAGGACGGGCAGCCCGCCTGCCGCGGGGCCCACGTGCCCCAGGGCACGGCACTCGGCTTGTCCCCTACTCTGGGCCACTGTGGTCAGCCCACTTTGCGGAGGCAGACGTGGCCAAGGTCGGACCCCACTGCCCACCGCCAGGTGCTCTTTCCTACAGGACATCCGTCCTGGCCATTCTCAGTCAATGTCAGGCAGACCACGGCTCCGCTGAGCAGGGCTCATCGGCACTTTGAGGGCAGACAGGGCCCCCTCCTGGGTCCTGGACGCTGGTGTGGCCCGTCGTCAGCCTCAGCTGGACACGGAGGTGCTCCCCAGAAGCAGCTGGGGGAAGCCCCGTGACAGGTGTCCACTGCCCAGGGCTTCCCTGTCTGGCTGCCGTGGGTGGCGCTGGTCTGACACAGCTCACCCCGGGCTCTCTGGTTTGCAGTCCGTGTACGAACGCCAGGGGATCGCCGTGATGACGCCCACCGTTCCTGGGAGCCCGAAAGGCCCGTTTCTGGGCCTCCCTCGAGGTACGATGCGAAGGCAAAAATCAATAGGTAAGCAGCGTGGCCACACCCGCAAAGGTGCCCCTTGGCTCTCAGCACCCTCGGCAGTGCCCCTCAGAGGCCCCAGGCCCGCCCACCAGAGGACGGGCACCCGGCCTCACCCCCAGGGAGGCCTTGACCGCCTGAGCCGTCTGAAACTCTCCTACCCTCTGGATACCGAATCCAGGGTGGCTTCCCGGCCTCACAAGCCAAGTATCCGTGATAATACCAGCAGGGTGAGGGGCCGCAGTCAGGAGGGAGGTGGAGGTGGGCAGGTGACGTCCAGGAAGCCCCTCGCCCCCACCCTGCGTGTTTAGAGTGGGCCGGCGGGGTGGGCCCAGGTCCCCTGCGAACGGCCACCGCCGCGCTTTGTGGATGAGCTCGATGGACACACTTCTAAGGGTGGCTGGGCCGGGTTCTCGCGCTCTGCGGGTACGATGTACTGTGCGCTGCGGGAAACCGCTACCTTCTTGTTAGTAACTTCACATGGTTCCTGCTGACTCTGTTCCAGGCAAGGTAAACGTGACCCCTTCAGACAGCCCCTTTGTGAGATAATCCAGCACTGTCTTTACCGTGTAAATTCTCAGAGAAGCTAAGGCCACTGCCGGACACTGGGGGAGGCGGCACTGCTCTGTGTGTCCAGCACTGCGGTCTCAGGCCTGGCGCCTCTGTCGCTAGTTTGAAGGGGTGGCAGCTGGCAGGAACTGAACGATAAGGGATGGCGGAGGTGGCGTCTGCCGGTCCCCAAGGTCCCCCCAGGGGCTCGGGGCCACCACAGAGTAGCGCTCACGCCATCTCCTGCCCCTGGCTCTCTAACTGCTTAATAACAGTCGATTTCCTCCTGTCAGACAGCAGAATCTTTCTATCAGGTCAGTGCACCTTACAGTTTGGCATCCGCAGTGTGAATGTAACAATCCCTCCATAAGGCGTGTTCTTAAATCACTGCTCCTTGGGATCGTAACTGTCAGGCAGCCGCCACGTACGCACGCTCAATGAGAGGCCTCTGAGCAACCATCTTTGCGATGCCAAAACGCCCTCCCACAAGGAGTATGTGAAATTTGGAATACCCTTATCGAATGGAAGTTCTCACTGGAATAAATTATTGTAGTTTGTCCTAGGAGCGTTTTTGATTTGGAGTGATTTGTTTTGTTAGCTCTTTGAAAAACCTGCATGCCCCCCCACGCGAGACCCTCGTACTTGACATCTGTCAGCGTCCGTGTCCGTGTGCCGCTTCCTGTGTCCGGAGTGCGTTCCGTTGATGTTTTTGTATCTTGAACTGTCGGAAAGAATCTGAAAGTCCACCCAGTGGACACACCAGAGCTCTGGGGCCCGACACGGCCGGATGCGGCCGTCGCCCCTGCGGGCCCCTCAGCGCCCTCTCTCACGCAACACCCACGGGGCTCCATAGGTCCAGTCCTCCAACTCGGACCGTGGTCAGTGGGGACCGTGGTAAACCACCGGGCCCCTCGGCCCAGCCCAGAGGGTCTTAGGACCCAGAGGGCTTCGCTGGGCCAGGCGGCCGAGTGTTTGGTCAGGATCCTGCTCCCGGCCTGGGCTGGGGTCTTGGGTTAGAGGGTCTTGGCGTGTTGCATGCAGCACGTTCTCCTGCCAGGGCCGCTCAGCCATCCTCCTGAGGGCCTGGGGAGCTCCAGTACCCTTCGGGGGCCCAGAGAAGTCAGGCAACAAAACGGGTTCCTGTCGAGCAGGAGAGGCCACCCTAGGGTCTCCATATGCACAGGGCTCTGCTCGAGGGCGCCAGGCCTCCCCGCATACCTGCAGCCCCCGGGACGGCGGCACCATCCGCGTCCCATGAGCCAGTGCAGCCACCTGTGTTCCCTGTGCCCTCGTTTCTGACACGCAGCTCGACAGCCTCAGTCCCAAACCTGAAAACTCCCACCGGGGGCCCTGGCCAAGCCTGAAGGGATGGATGGCCCCTGATGCAGGCCACCCCGGCCCCCGACACACGCTCACACGTGCGCACACGAACCCCGGGGAGTCAGCTCGCGCCCGTCGCTCTGGGCACCATCTCTCTCAACAGCACGCACTCCGGGCCTCCCGGGGCCTTTCCCTTCTGCTTTGGCTCCGAATGGGCCCCGTGACCCCTCGGCATCGTGGCTTGTGCTGCATTCTGTGAACAGTGTGCATCGTGATTCTCTGTGCGTCTGCAGAGACACAGCGTGTCGCGCCATCCTAGGAGCTTAGCGGGGTGTGCGTCATTGCCGTGATTTAAATCTAAACTGCCTTCTACTTGTAGGAATCACGGGGGAAGAGCGGCAATTTCTGGCCCCTCCGATGCTCAAGTTCACCAGAAGCCTGTCCATGCCGGACACCTCCGAGGACATCCCGCCCCCGCCACAGTCGGTGCCCCCCTCTCCTCCCCCACCCTCCCCCACCGCCTACAACTGCCCCAAGTCCCCAACTCCCAGAGTCTACGGGACGATCAAGCCCGCGTTCAATCAGAACTCCGCCGCCAAGGTGTCCCCGGCAGCTCGCTCCGACACGGTGGCCACCATGTTGAGGGAGAAGGGGCTGTACCACAGGAGGGAGCTGGACCGCTACTCCCTGGACTCCGAGGACCTCTACAGCCGCAACGCCGCCGCCCAGGCCACCTTCCGCGGCAAGAGGGGCCAGATGCCCGAAAACCCGTACTCCGAGGTCGGGAAGGTCGCCAGCAAAGCCGTCTACGTCCCCGCCAAGCCCGCCAGGCGGAAGGGCATGCTGGTGAAGCAGTCCAACGTGGAGGACAGCCCCGAGAAGACGTGCTCCATCCCCATCCCAACCATCATCGTCAAGGAGCCCTCCACCAGCAGCAGCGGCAAGAGCAGCCAGGGCAGCAGCACGGAGATCGAGCCCCCGGCCTCCGAGCAGCCGGGCCAGCTGCGGCCCGACGACAGCCTGACCGCCAGCAGCCCCTTCGCCGCCGCCATCGCCGGGGCCGTCCGCGACCGGGAGAAGCGGCTGGAGGCCAGGAGGAACTCGCCGGCCTTCCTGTCCACGGACCTGGGGGACGAGGACGTGGGCCTGGGGCTGCCCGCCCCCCAGGCACGGCCCTCCAAGTTCCCCGAGGAGGGCGGGTTCGGCGAGGAGGACGGCACCGAGCAGCTGTCGTCACCCACGCCAGGGGCGGCGACCAGGGAGCCCGAGAACCACTTTGTGGGTGGTGGCGAGGCCGGAGCTCAGGGTGAGGCCGGCAGGCCACTGAATTCCACGTCCAAAGCCAAGGGGCCCGAGAGCAGCCCTGCAGCTCCCCTCAAGAGCAGCAGTGCGGCCGGCCCTGAGAATTATGTCCACCCGCTCACGGGGAGGCTGCTGGACCCGAGCTCCCCGCTGGCCCTGGCGCTCTCCGCGAGGGACCGAGCCTTGAAGGAGTCCCAGCAGGGCCCCAAGGGGGAGGCCCCCAAGGCCGACCTCAACAAACCTCTCTACATCGACACCAAAATGCGGCCCAGTGGGGAAGCAGGCTTCCCTCCGGTCACCAGGCAGAACACGCGGGGGCCCCTGAGGCGGCAGGAGACGGAAAACAAGTACGAGGCCGACCTGGGCAAGGAGCGGAAGGGCGACGAGAAGGGCACGCCCACCAACATCGCGGATGCGTCCCAGCGGAAGTCGGCCGGCCTGCTGATGGTACACACCGTGGACGCAGCCAGGCCGGACGCCTTCCTGCAGGAAGAGGACGAGGATGCCGACGCGGAAACAAAGCCGGACCGCTCGCCGTCCGAGGTGCCAGAAGGCGTTCCCGAAACTGAAGGTGCTTTACCGATCCCCGCTGGCCCCGAGCCCGCGGCCGCCGCGCCCGGCAGGACCGTCGTGGCGGCGGGCTCCGTGGAGGAGGCGGTGATCTTGCCGTTCCGCATCCCTCCCCCACCTCTGGCATCCGTGGATCTGGACGAGGATTTTATTTTTACAGAGCCACTGCCTCCTCCCCTGGAATTTGCAAACAGTTTTGATATCCCCGATGACCGCGTTGCTTCTGTCCCCGCACTCTCAGACCTGGTCAAGCAGAAGAAAAACGACGCCCCCCAGTCCCCTTCGTTGAACTCCAGCCAGCCCACCAACTCTGCGGACAGTAAGAAGCCAGCTGGCCTTTCGAACTGTCTGCCCGCCTCATTCCTGCCACCCCCCGAAAGCTTTGATGCCGTCACGGACTCTGGGATCGAGGAGGCAGACAGCCGGAGCAGCAGCGACCACCACCTCGAGACGACCAGCACCATCTCCACGGTCTCCAGCATCTCCACCCTGTCCTCCGAGGGCGGCGAGAACGTGGACACCTGCACAGTCTATGCAGACGGGCAAGCGTTCACGGTTGACAAACCCCCGGTACCTCCTAAGCCAAAAATGAAGCCCATCATTCACAAAGGCAACGCGCTTTACCATGACGCGCTGCTGGAGGAGGACGTGGACAGCTTTGTGGTCCCCCCGCCGGCACGCCCGCCGCCCCCCGGCGGGGCCCAGCCCGGGACCACAAAGGTTATCCAGCCGAGGACCTCCAGGCTGTGGGGTGACATCTCGGAGGTCAAAAGCCCGATTCTCTCCGGCCCAAAGGCAAACGTGATTAGTGAGTTGAACTCAATCCTGCAGCAAATGAACCGAGAGAAAACGGCAAAGCCGGGGGAAGGACTGGACTCGCCAGCTGGATCCAAGCCTGCCAGCCTCGCTCCAAGGTAAGTGCCGCGGCCGGCGTGGGCGCAGACCATCCCGAGGTGGGCTTTCCTGTGCCGGCCAGTGCTGACCAGGAAACGCCCTTGGGAGCAACGGAAGCGGACACGGACAGGGAATGCCAGCCTTCTGTGTCGGCCGCCTCTGTCGTGCGCCCATGTGCCCCTTTCTCGTCCCCTGGACGCCGGTGCAGCAGAGCGGAGCGCGTCTGGCCCGGCAGGACGTGGCCCCCGCGTAGAGACGCGTAAGGAGACACTGCCACACAGGCCATCCCCGCCGTGGCTTCCGGGGAGGAGCCCTGCTCTTCCCTCCCGCGGCCTCCAGGTCTTGGCCAGGACCCCAAAGGCCATTCTGGAGCCTCACCCAGGGGTTGCAGGGGAGGGGTGCACCGGCCGGGGGTCGCGTGAGCAGCGTGTGTGCAATCACGTGTGCGGTCACATGTGCGTGAGGGGCTCTTTTCCCCTCCTCCTGTCACTAACTGGTCTGAGGCCGGGGAGGGGCCGGGTTGCAGATCCACTAGTGAGCTCAGAGGGAAATGCAACCCTGGAGCCCATCCTGACCCAGGGCGGACATCGTGGAAGAAAAGCATGCGGTCCTCCCCGCGTGGGCGCTCACGTCAGGCAGAGCGTAAGGCACTGCCTAGAAACCAGGGGTCGCACGTGGGGGGCCAGTCCTAAACCCAACCCCAGGGCTCTGTCAAGGCACGCCACGCTGTAACAGGCCCCCCCGCCCCGCCTGTAGCTGGTGGATGACCCTCGCCAGAGCCCGGTGCTCCAGCCATCACTCACGGTTCTCGGTTCCCTTCGCCCAAGACACACACCACTGCTTGGGTCCCCAGGCAGCAGGGCCCTTCACGTTCCCCCACTGATGTTTACTCTCAGGTTTCATCATCTCAACTAATGAAGTCGTTCTTCATACTCCTGCTGGGCAGGCGCTGGATTCAAACATCTCCGTCCATTAATCGGCAGTATTGCACTATGGTCAGGTCCTGAGAGCAGGCTGAGAGCCACCACTTTCCCGGTTACCTTTCGGTGCGGGCGTAAGTTACGTGCACAGCTCCCACTACTCCTCCGAGGAACGCTGATGGGCCAGTCTCAGTAGAGAGAAGCACGCCGACACCACCATCTTTTAATGGGGCACCCATCATTAGTGGCGTTCAAAGGGCACTCCAGCTGAACAGATTCCTTACAAATTCCCCGTTTCTGGTGGACGTACGTACACACGTACCTATGAGTATTACGTGCTTGACAGTCTCAAGGAAATGTTTAAAACTGGCTCTGCCACGTAATAGTACCGGTCTTTAGCTGCTAGGTTATGTAGAGGTACAACAATTAAGATGCCTTATCACTGTGTTTCATATTTTACAGAACACTTGGACATGGTGAGTAATCTTTCTAACAGCTGCTAGAGAGCATGTATAATGATACCCATTTTTCAGAAGGGGAAATGGAGACTCAGAGAGGCCAGGTGGCTTGTCCATGTGCACAGCCAGCAGAAGGCAGAGCCAGGACCAGGCCAAGGTCTTCTGACTGGCACCTCCCACCGCCAGCGATGTCTGAAGTATGGAAGATGCAGAAGGGCACCAATTCTAGGGGCAGCCTGCACAGCACCACGCTCCCCGGAGCACTCCCACCCGGGGGTCCAGGGGCCTCTCTGAACGGCATCGGATTGTAGGCCTCCCCAGCTCCTCTCCTGGCTGGGTGAGCTCCTTGGGGCTCACAGGAGAGGGCGTCTCCGAGTTGCAGGTGTCTCTAGGGTTTCCCTGGGTGGGAGGGGCCTGAGAGCAGGGGTCAGCGGGCAGAATCCTGTCGGACTTCTTGAGAGCAGCTGCAAGACCGATTCTGTCCGACCCAAGCCAGCTGCCAGGAACAGCCACCTCCCGTCTCTTCTATTATTTATACCCCAGCCCATCACGGTACAAGCCCTAGGTGACATCTGTTATGCTCTCACCAAATGCCGGGCATCATGCGGCCCAGGCACCGGAGGCAGGGCCTGAACCTGCTCCCATGGTGCAGATGAGTGAACCGGGGGTCAGAGGTGAAGCCCTTGGCCATGGGCACTCAGCTGGAAGGCACGAAAGCACTCCAACCTCCGGAGCTGCCTCAGGGCTCGACTCCGCCCCTCTCGCTGGAGCCAGGGATTAGCCTGGAAGAAAGGCGCCACTACCTAACCGAGCTCACCGGGACAGGGCTATTCTCAGGCTTACCTGGTGACTGATAATCTGCAAGGGTGGTCACCGGGCGGCCTCCAGCACTGGTGACCTCCCCGAGGCGGTGTCCCCTCCCCTTCCCTACTCACTGCTAAGGGCTACGCTGAGTTGGACCAGGAACAGGTCGGCCTGAGGCCCAAGGACAAGGAGGAAGGTCGGTCACTGACTCCAGCACTAAGCTGGACGCTCGCCTGCGCACTCTGGCTTCTCCGATCTCACGGCCGCATCGGGCAAAGCCCGATGGATGTGAGCTGCAGCCAGGAGGTGGACTGACCAGGGTAAGAAGGGGGCAGGTCCTCAGCAGAGCCCCCCGAGTGGGTGACCGAGCACCGGGCACCAGCTCTTTGTCATGAGCAGGCAGCACCCAACTGCACTTTCCTTCACACACACACACACACACACACACTCCCTGGGACAGGCCTCCGCTTCGCTGGGTCGTGCCTTCATGGAGAGGCCTGGGATTCAGCCATTCATGCAGCAGACAAAGCCCAGGACACCCCCAGCCAGGGCTCACCTGCCTGGGTGTCTCACTGCTACTTTTAAATGCATCTACAAATTAAGAGCTGTGAATTTGGCCCTGGGCAAAATGAGGCAGAAACTGGATGAAGGAAATTCCTAGTGAGGGAAAAGAAATGAGTTTTTCTAGGGAAAACTGAAAACCGGCCGTGCTCTGAAATGACAGACAGGCGGCAGTGCAGACACCCCATTTCCACAGAAAGAAGTTTGATCGCCCAAGAAAGGGACAGTTCTTTGAGCTGCTCCACAATCGTTTGTCCGCTAAGAGGGCAGAAACCTCAGGTGAACCTGCCCCTTTGGTAAGTTACTTTTGCCCTCGGGTCCTTTCTGAACTCTGAGGTGCGGTGACCCTGGGCAGGGTCGGGGAAAAGAGGACACTGGACGACTAGGCCCTCGCTTACTGGGGTACATCTGACTTAACCTGAGCCGTGCATGGGTTTCTGCTGCCATCACGTGTCCCCCGAAATCAGTGACGACGCAGGCTCTGCCGACATCTTGATTACAGACACGTTGGCGAAAAGACGACGATCAAGTCATTTTCTTTACGGCCTAGCGTTCGCGGCCTCCCCCCAGGCCTGATCTGGAAACACCTCCTAAGAACTAGGCCTCTGGGGTGATCGGCTGCTTGTCCTACCCAGCACCGCCCCAAGCTACCCCACGGGCTGGAGGCCCGGCACCGGCGCCTGGCGTCCTGCAGGCCCGGACCTTCCCTGCAAAGCTCAGAGCTCGAGAGGATGACCGTGAACGGCCGGAGAGGCGCCAGGGCACAGCCGACACCCACGACGAGCACGGCCTTGCCCTGCAGCGGGCGGCCCGCCGTGCGAAGCCCTTTGGAAACCTAGACACACAAGCAGCGTCCGCCTCGTTTCAGAGCACCTGGTGTTTTCCATGAAGTCACAGAGCCGGGAAGCCAAACGAGCCACAGCCCAGCCCCATGGCCTCTTGACGGGTTCTTGGTAGGAGCCCAGGGTCAGACCTGAGGGAGGACAGTAACAAAAGGGGTGCACAGTCACAGAGGCCTGGGCCCCGGGAAGCTGGGCGCAGACTTAGTCATGAACCGTTCACTGGACCAGGGATTACTGGTTACCTCAGTGTGCCAGGCACCGGGCCGGGCCCCAGGATTCCTCACTGAACAAGAAAACATTCAAGGTCTCTCCTCCTCTGAAGGGCTCCATTCTCAAGGGGGAATGGATAAGAAACAGTAAACAAGGCGAGCCCGAAGGGTGCGGGCGCTGCAAAGGGACGACGATGTCCCAACGAGTCAGCGACCATGGGCAGGACGGAGGTGACCCTCCCCAAGGAAGTGGCATCTGAACCACCTGAAGGAGTAAAAGGAGCCAGCTGGGCGGAAACGCAGGAGCAGAGCATCCCGGGCACCAGGACCAGCGGACCAGCAAGCACAAAGCCCAGGCACTGGCAAGTGCTCTCCACGCTGAAGAAACCGGCCAGACCAGAGGCAGCGCTGACGGGGGAAGGGTCCCGGAGGGCTCCCGCGTGCCGAGGGGAAGGGCTGGGGTGCGTCCGAGTGGTTGAGCAAAGGCTTGGCGTGAACTTTCGTTCCATGAAGGTGACCCAGCAGCTATGCAGTCAGGTGGGTCACAGTGACACAGGGAAGCCCACGAGCCGGCCCATGTGGGGTCCCGGGGGCCTCTGCTCCGGAGACAGCGGGTAGATGATGGCGTCTGACACAAAACAAAGGGGCTTGACCTAGGAAGCCCAGGCATCTGTTCTTTGTCAGCACTCCCAGGGGAGCGGAAGGTCAGTCTGGGTTTGGCTTTTATTCTCCGGCTGTTGGGAGGAGTATCAGAGCAGTGAGTGGATGCCTGCGGGGGACCCACTGGCCTCCGTCCAGGGCGCACGGCATCGGCTCAAGCCCCCAGGAGCCCCTCCGATCGCCTCGCTCTTTTCGGTTCATCCAGAATGGCCTTCACTTCCCGGAGGCAGCGACGGCGCTCCAGGTCCCCTGGGGGTTCAGGCTGCTTGCAGGGGAGCGCTGGCTGCTTCTCAGGTGATGCCCTCCGGCCTCCGGCTGCCCTGGCCTGGCCTGGCCAGTGGCACCAGCTCCTCACTGGCTCTCCACAGTATTATCCTGAGAGCCTCTCGGTTTTAAAATAAATCTATCTGGGTTGTTAAAAAATGACCTCTGCCCAGCCGGTCCCAGAGCAAAGACTTTTCAAAACTGACCTCCCGCTGAAACTGGGTGCCTTCCCACCTGCTCAGATGTGTCGAAAGGGCTGCTGAAGCCGAGGCAGCCCCCTGCCCCCGCCCAGTTCCAGCCCCATCTGCTTGGCCGAGTCACGTCACTTCCTGATCTGGGAAACCAGCTTCCCACATCCATCCGCCGTTCCTGCAGGCCAGGCCCGGGACTGCAGACACACAGGGGCTCGCGGTGCTCAGAGCCGGGAACCAGGGCCAGGCTCAGGCCTTGTGCAGATCTGTTAACGCCTCGGGCCACTCTCCCTGTCTTTGGAACGACCGACCTTTGGAGGTGCTATAAAGGTAGAAACCAAGAAGAGAGCGGTCTGGAAATAAGTGCTATTTTATACGCAAGACAGGGGCTCCTCACGAAGACCCTATGGTCACTGGAAGGCAGAGGTCCGGCGGGCGTGCTGGAGGGAGGCTTGGGCGGGAAGGGTCCAGAACCCCAGCGCCGGCCCCCTGAGCGCCTCCGGCCCACAGCCAGCCACTGCTCGACAGCCGAACTGCATTTGTAAACACAATGCAAAGGCGACTTGAGTCCTCACTTCCCCGACGCCGGTCAACTCGGGCTGACGATAAAATAACAGTGCATCTCGGGATGTCAGTTAACCCTCCATTTTTGTTTTAATCCTCATGTTCCCGTATGGATTGGATTTAAGAGGCAGGATAGAGAGTAATAGTCCAAGAGAGGGCGTGTGTGTGCGTGTGTGTGTGTCTGTGTTCTAAATCGGGGCAACAGATTCCTGCGTGTTCCACCCGGGAACCCAGTGGTTGCTTAGCAACATAACGATCTCCGCAACCAGGAGATCCAGTGAATGATATCCGCCTGATTAACTGAGAGTCAATCAAACCGCTGAGAAGGAGGGCAGGGTGGACCAGCCCCGGGCAGGCCTCCACTCAGCTCCTCAAACACGCTGGTTCTTTTCCACGGCAACGTTCCGCAGGGCCGTGGGTGGCCCCAAGTATGGGGCCAGATCTGACAACCCCCTTTATTAGCTGCCGGGCTCTCCTCTCTCGGTGTACACTTGACGCAAAGCACGGCCTCCCCCAACCAGGAACGCTGATTTGTCCTTCCTAAGCTGCAGAAGACAAAGGCAGCCCGGGAAGCCGAGTCTGGATGTCAGCAATGAACTGGCTCTCAGGGACTCCAAGCAGAGGCTAACGTCGTTCTCCTTCTTAACACCTTCCTGGATGTTTCTCTCTATATTCACACCATCCCCAGCCAAGGCAGGCACAGGTGTGAGTTTCCCGTCCTAAACACTAAAGTGATGCCCCTCTTGAGGTTCTCTTCCGGGCAGCTCTGTGCACTGCCCACTCTACTCCGTGGCCAGAAAAGGAGCAGCGCGGGTAGACTCTCAGCCAGCATCTGTGCCATTGCTTTAATTTCATCCATCGAAAAAAGCTGCTTTTTTTAAACTGTAATTAATTTTGCAGTGTTGTCTCAACCCATTCCATTTTGTCATTTCCATTTGCTCCCATGATGGGTGGTAACAGAAGAGGGTCGTGCTGAACAGAAGTAAGTGCTGCGTGCAGAAACCTCTTCTCTCTGGTGTGTTCTCCCGTCCCTCGTTCTCACTGCCCACCCATCTGTTTGCTTCTGACGACACACACAGCTGCCTGCAGAGCCTTCTTTTGAAAAAAACATCCCAACTACCTGGGACTCGCTGGGGTGTTCCCACAGGAGGGTGGTGCTGACACCCACCCTCTGGCTCAGAGAGGCCCCCTGTTAAAGGCTGCCTGGGTTTAAAGCAGCTGCTGTCACTTTGGGGGGTTAACTTGCCTCTGCTGCACAAAGCCGATGAACAAGGTCACTTCCCAACTGTCCTGCCCCAGTCGACCCAGTCAGGGTCACAGGCCCGGCGCCACGCAAAGTCACCTTAGAGCAAGTGCCGCGTGCTCCTGTGAGATGCTGACCCGCTTCACCTCCCCTGAAGGTCCTAATTAAACAACGCAAATCCCCTCTGGGTGGGGCTGCTTTACCATCTCAGCTTAGCTGTGGTATCAAAGTGGTTCCAATGAGCCTTCCCCAGACAGGTGTGCCCACAGCCGTGGGGCCCTCTGGAGTGGGAACCGGGGAGCATCTTTCAGCCCTACTTGAGCACCGGAGTTTGCAGGTTTCTTAAATGCCCGCCGTGCGCACGGCCCACCTCTCTCTCCAGGACCGAGGTCTGGGGGCCAGAGGGGTGGCTCCCCGCTCCCTGCGGGTGACGCCCTGGACCGTTTCTTGATTTTGAGTAGCGACCCTGGCAGTAGTGGAGGAGGCATCCTCAGGGTCTCGCCTGGGGCTGCCTTTACCTGCTGGTGCCCAGTGCAACCAGTAACCAAGGCCCCTGGAAATTCTCAACAGGGGCCCCCTATGTGTAACAGATCCGGCCCTGGAGCCCCTGGCCCTCCCGGAAGCCGTATCTGAACGCCCTGTGGGGGTGCGGGCCCAGCCGCGTGCACCCCCTGCCCCTGGAAATGCTCCTCCTCGGGACGAGATCGAAGCCTGAGTCGGCACAGGTCCCCCCCCGCGACCTGCTGCTGCTTCCTCACGCAGAGATGCCGTACTCGACGTAGCACTGAGTGGGGAAGTGTCACGAGGCTGAGAGGCACCCGGTTACCAACTGGCAGTTTCACGCAAATACACACCCGCGGCAGAGAAAGCAAAGAGCAGCAGGAGGCCAGTCCAGAGCGCGGACAGACTGGGCCCCGCGGCTGCGGCTCATTCCCGCCCGCTAATAAAGCCCCTCTCCCGACCCCGACCCTTTCACGCTGACACGGCGGCGTCCATGAGCGCCCCCAGGGAGCCGCAGGGCTTCCCCCTTCCTGAAACAGGGCCAGCCTGCGAGGTGCCCCTCCCTGCACTTGTCCTTCTAAGCCAAAAAGCCTCAGGCCTGGCAGGCAGTTAAGAGGGAGGGTCTCTCCTCAAGGGTGCCCCCCCTCTGCTTGCTGAAATTGAGGCAAAAGATGCCACATCCTCAAGCGGTACTGGTGTGGCACAGACACGCCCCGGCCAGGGAGCAGGACTTGGTTCGGGCCCGTCTCCAGGTCTCCCTGCCCCCCCCACCCCCAACCTGCCAGGCTCCGGTGAGTGGCCGCCCCGTGTGCTCTGGTGCCTTCCGCTCGTGTCCCCCTGCCCCGCCCCCGGCATGGCAAAGCGTTTGCTCACTGCCAGCGCACCTGCCGTCGGACGCTCTGCTGTGGTTTGGGTGTCTCCCGCCCCCTCCTCGGGACGTTGTGAGCGGACCTGTGATGGTTTTCTCTGTTGCTGCCGTTTCAGAGGCCCAGAGGTCATGAGCACTGTCTCAGGTACGCGGAGCACGACGGTCACCTTCACGGTTCGCCCTGGGACCTCCCAGCCCATCACCCTGCAGAGCCGGCCCCCAGACTATGAGAGCAGGACCTCAGGACCAAGACGTGCCCCCAGCCCCGTGGTCTCGCCCACAGAGCTGAACAAAGAGATCCTGCCTGCACCCCTGTCCGCTGCCGCCGCGGCTCCCTCTCCCACCCTCTCGGATGTCTTCGGCCTCCCAAGCCAGCCCCCTCCCGGGGACCTGTTTGGCTTGAACCCAGCGGGACGCAGCAGGTCGCCATCCCCCTCCATACTGCAACAGCCAGTCTCCAATAAGCCTTTTACAACTAAACCTGTCCACCTGTGGACTAAACCAGACGTGGCGGACTGGCTGGAAAGCCTCAACCTGGGTGAGCATAAAGAGGCCTTCATGGACAACGAGATCGACGGCAGCCACCTGCCAAACCTCCAGAAGGAAGACCTCATAGATCTGGGCGTGACGCGAGTCGGGCACCGGATGAACATCGAAAGGGCTTTGAAACAGCTGCTGGACAGATAAGGGCGGCTGCGCCTCACCTTTACGGACCCCTTGCTATAAATAGAGATGGGCTTGCACTGACGTGTGTGATGGCGAGCGCCAAGCCCGCCCCGCGGGCTGGTCTCCTGCTACCCAGAGAAATGCTGTGTCCCTGGCGTGGCTGAGCGGAGGCCTTCAACACACCCCCCCCGCCCCCGGGCTCTCTGTGTGGGCTCCCTGGGCTGTTTCTGTCAAAGAGGGGACCAGGGGAGGGAGGGCTTCTAATCTAAGGTGGAAAGATGCGCGGCTTGCCTCCTGCACGCAGGTGACCTGACCTCACGAGGCCCAGGAGATGCCCACCGCCGCGCGCGCGCCCCTTGCTCCTGCAGGCAGACACCACTGCACTCTAGACACATACCTCCCGCGGCCTCCTCTGCCGTCCGGCAGCTCCGCCCGGGCCCGGGCGCGAGGCCTTCCTCAGCCTGCGGCCCCTCAAGGGCACTCAAGCCCACGTGCTCCTTTCTTTCCCGGACTTGGTTCGCAGCGAGACGCCCGCGGATGTGCGTAGCCGGTGCCCCTTTGGAAGGCAGAGAAGCTTCCTTCCCGTGGATCCTTCACCCTGTCTCCTCCGACATGCACCCGGGGTTCTCCAGCCACGAGGTTCTTGGCAGTGGTGGGTGGTCCGAATGGGATCGTGCCCAGCTTTGCTTAGCTTTCTTTCTTTCTTTCTGCAAATCTGTTAGCATAATTCCAAAGTGGCCAAATAGATGTCACATGGAGTTAGTCAAAGCACAAAGTCACGATTCCAAGGAGGAGGGAGACCTGGCCGTGGGAAGCAGCCGGCGTGCAGCTGCTGTGCCCAGAGTGTCCGCAGCGGGGGAGCAGCTCCCCAGGAGCGGGGGAAGGGGCTTCTCTGCCTTTGGGCATTGTTTAAAATCGAAAGCGTGTTGAATTCTACGAAGATCAGAGCAGGCGAGCAACCACTTTGACACGCAGGATGACAGGGCTCACGGTGGGCGTGTGCCGCGGCCACCCCCAGTTCTGAGCCCGGCCAAGGGGAAGCATCGCAGCTGAGACAGCCCCTTTGTCCCCCGAGGCCAAGGAAGAGGGTACTTAGGGGCTTCTCCCCTTTTCCTCTGAGCGTCCAGGAATCCCACCAGCTTGTCTTAACAGTACAGCAGGTTTTTTGAAAACCCAGCGGGCATGGCGCATAGACAGAACCCAGGGTGAGGGTGCAATGCAGATGAAGGAAGGAGGGCAGAGCAGAGAGGTCTCGTGGGCTGCCAGTCAGGCCTCTGGCAAGGCTTTCTTGGGCCCTGCCGCGTTCTTTCCCCTGGAGCCCCTCCCCTGTAACAGTACCTCTAATTTCCAAGGGAGGTCGCCACCGGCACGCGAGCCACAGGACACCCAGTCAGGGGTCAGCATGCTCTCCCACGTATGGAAGAAGCTCGAATGTCAGGTTTTTGGCTTTTAGTATGATTTCAGAACTAGCCTAGCCCATCTCTAATTATACAAACATGATTTTTTTCCTTTTTCCTTTATGCTCACAGTCGAGTGTCTGATGAGGCCTGGAACAGCTCTAGAATGAATAGTAAAATCTAGCGATTTAAAATCTCTTTCTTTACTGCAAGTTTCAATAGTTGTACAGATAGTTTATAAGCACAATATTTTAAGAAAAAAAAGTGGCTGGTCTACTAGGCAGCCTTTGTGCCACTTCAGTGCTAGAAAGTTAAAGAAAAAAAAAATTTTGTGATTTAATAATACTATTTCTGTGGAATAATTATAAAAGTATGACCTTTTTAAATCAACCTTATTTGGATGCATCTGAACCAGCAGAGCTGTGTTATATTTTCTATCTTTGCTAGAACTTCGTCATCGAAGGACAATTATTTCTTCAAAAGTGGTTGTGTTTCACAATGCAGCAGTTTCTCCAAACACAAACACACTCACCACACACCCCGTCTTTCCAGCCACGTGCCCCTGAATTGGAAACTGAGTTTTGGACCTTCTGTTCCAAAACCTTCTGCAGGTCCATCTTTGTATCTGAATGATCCATTCCAACTTGAAATCAATTGAGTTTTAAGGCGCTTTACTTCCGTGTACTTTCAATTTTTCCATCATGAGATGAACAAATCTTACCCTAGAGAAATTTCAAGCCAAGATACTACAGGTGGCCTGCTGAGGCTGCCCGATAGTTCAGAAAATGTAAAATGGTGGTTTGGCCATTATCTGTCTTCCATTTGGTGATACTGCAAAACCCACTAAGTACACCACCTCACCGTGGCTCTTCTCTCCTTTGCCTACTGTTGGTATTACCTCTCTGCTCGGTGCCAGGCAAAATGCTAGACAGACAGGACGAGTAAAGGAGGCCGCGGGTAGACGGTAACCAACGGCAACTTGGGGGCGTTGGGGTTACTGAACTTCGGCAACCAGGAGGTGAGAGCTGGCTGCTACTCCCTTCCTTAAAGAGACCTCAAGTCGCGTGCAGCCGACCGGAAGCGAGCAGACTGAGGGACGAGAGCTGGTGACATTGGTTGTCTCACCCTGTGTTACTGTAGAGAAGTAACAGGCCCCATCAGAGCCTGCCCCGACCGACAAAATATACACATTATTGCCAAGATGACTCAGTCTCTAGCTCCATTCGCCAGGTCTGCTACAGAAAGCAATAGTTCCTCATTTAAACCACCGCCCACTGTTCTCCCCCTTGGGACACGTCAGGACCAGGCCCTACCCTGTGCCCCTCTTTAATGGTGAAACAGATGTTAAACTGCTCATATAAAGATCATGTTAATACTATTCCAGGTTTTAAAAAGATCCACTTTTGTTATATACTGTAATTTAAATAAATTGCATTTACATGCCTAGTTTCTGTAATATTGTGTATACAAAACCAAAATTGCTCAAGATGTAAATTATGTATACCTGCCAAGATACCTTCTCCAGGGTGTCTGTGCACATTTTAAGTAAATCCATATAATATAAAACTGACTCAATGTGACTGTTGATTTGCTGAACTTTACATATCACAAAGTGAATTATTTGTGGTACTTTAGTTAATAAAACGGTGATTTTTTTTTTTCCCCCTGAGTTACTGAACAAGCATTACCCAGGGTGATCTGGCAATGACTTTTTGCGTGTGGGCCACAAATATTGATTTTTTTCCCATTAACAATTTTTTTGTTTGTTTTTTTTAGAAGCTAATCCTTTTCACACTACAGTTTGTGTAACGTGTTCGCATTATCTGTGTTTCTGTTACTTTTGTGCTTTTATTCTTTTTAGACCTTATTAAAAACAAAAAGGAAAAACGAGCTCCTGTAATTTGCACTTTCTCCCAATCCTTAAATCTCTTGTATGGCAACCAAAATTACTGTTAAAAAAAAAAATAAATATACTATTGCACTAAGGTTGTGGTTCTGATTGCAAAACAGTGAAAACTTTCTGAATCAAACAAAAAGTTGCCAAGCTTACAATCCAGCCACTTGACCTCTGTGAAGCTGACCAGACGGTAGCTTTCCTCAAAGAGTGAAGATTCTCCTTTCGGTGAGCTAATCTGCCTCGGTTCCACTTCCTTAAAGCTTTCTCGGTGTATGGGTGGAAACGAGTATTCTTTCAGAACTGGGAAAGTGTCACGGCGGGCGGACATCTGCGAACGCTGGCGCTCCTGTCTGTTTGGGACGGAAGCAGAGGGGCCCGGAGGGCGAGCCCGATACAAGCCTTCCCCCCAAGGGCACAAGCGGCGGCGGTCTTCCTGCCGTGGGGTCTGCACAACCAGCCAGGCAGCCCCACCGGCTGACACAGAGCCACAACGTTTCGGTGAACGAGGCAAGAGAATGCGTCTTCTGGCCAAGAACTGAGCCCGGAAGACACGGGCTATCCCTTCTGCTGGAGGGAAGCGTATTTTCGACTTCAATACTGAACCTCTTCCGCCTCACAGCAGTGAAAAGTCACTGTCTTTAGTTCCTGAACAGTTCCTTCTGTTCTGGCACATTCTCCTCTTGAACGGCAGCCACTCCGTTTCTATGTTCCTGAAAACATCTCAGCCTCGTACCTTTTGTAGTTTACCCTCCCTGAAGTCCCCCTGCTCCACCATCCAATGGTTCTTCCCAGACCCTAGCCACCACCCCCATCTTCACTGTCCAGTGGTTTCTTCCAGACCACTTCTTCCTGATGAATGTATCTGTTCGTCTTGTTAAGAAAAAAACAGACATTGGAAGACTTTTTCTTTTATCTGTACTTTATTTGATGCATTTTAATAACCAGTGAACTGGAATGTCTTCTGTATTTGTAGATATCCACGTACACACGCAAGTAGGTGACAGTTCCACAGTGGCTGGGTGACCACAGCGGCTGCATGCATACGGGCCTGCCCGTGCTTTGTGGGGAGGCTTCCAGGCTTGTTTCTCAGACTTCAGCAGATCTGATCACTTCAATTTATAATCCACGCTGTATCAGTGGTTTGTTTCTTTATTGTTCCTGTAATGTGTCTCTACATTTCACAGTCTTTCCCGTGTTATGTTTAAAATCACAACAGTCACTGTCCATTGCTTCTACTCTGGAACTCTGTGTTTATAGCAATTCTGAAACTTTAATATGAGCCTTCAAATAAATACAGAAACAAAAAAAAAAGGAAAAAAAGTAAAGTGTGTGCCTTGGGTGTTTTGAACCTGATCTGCATAAAACCATATTGTACTCAAACGCTGTATATTTAATGAAAGGGTAAATATACCTTCACTGTATTAATGTAGCTGATAAAATAGTTACAGTGCCTTGGTTTCTGAACTGAGAAGCCCATATCAATGCACAACGAAAAGTAAAGAACAATTCGAGAAATGAAATGTTGAGAAGACCTAGACATGATTCTGGAGCCTTCCTCATCATAAGACTGTGGGATATACACAGTCATTTAAGTTAAAAAATAAAAAGAAAATTGAAATAAGATTGTGTTATCAATTAATTTTCCATTGAAAGTGCTCTCTAGGGCTTCCCTGGTGGCGCAGCGGTTGAGAGTCCGCCTGCCGATGCAGGGGACACGGGTTCGTGCCCCGGTCCGGGAGGATCCCACGTGCCGCGGAGCGGCTGGGCCCGTGAGCCATGGCCACTGAGCCTGCGCGTCCGGAGCCTGTGCTCCTCAACGGGAGAGGCCGCAACAGTGAGAGGCCTGCGTACCGCAAAAAAAAAAAAAAAAAAAAAAAAGTGCTCTCTACTATATCACTTTCAGTATTCTCATTTAGTTGAAATACAAAACATGGTTGAGAACTTCCAGGGAAAAGAAAATGACATTTTTACCAAGAGTCCTGGGCTTTCAGACCTACTTCCCCATGTGTTGTGTCGCCCCCGAGTGGTACTTGTTGGTAATGCTTATCCAATCAGCAGTACCGATCCGATCCATCATCTTCCACGTTTTGTGAAAAATAAAATGTTTGTTTTTGGTGATCAAGGCCACTCATCACAAAAGAATTACTTCCATTTTTCGTAAGCTATAGGCGTGGCAACACAAGTCTGTTTGTTTTTTTTAAAAGAAAGACAATGTGAGAAGTACATCAGTCTAGTTCTCAAGGCCATCGTCTGCATTCGCTCAAAGTTAAAACGTTATGCTGCCCTGCACAGCCTTCGTCACTGTGCAAGCTGGGTGTGAGGTGTAGGAAGAACGGCCGCCCTGCCTGGGGCTAGATTAATCACAGCAACAGTGAGGCCCGCGGGGCGGTGCCGCCCATCTTCCAGGGCCCCTCGGCAAGCCAGCCAGCCGGACCCTTCCGGAGGCAGGGCAGACGCCACATGTTGTGTCCACGGCACGCCTCTGGGTTCTTCCACCAGGGGCCTGTGCCTCTTCACCTCCCAAGACTATCAGTGGTGCTGCTGTTCACCGGGCCAAAGGCAACCAGATACCCAAGCTTTTTCATTTCAGTCAACAAACGTAGCCACCATGGGAGAATCTGAACAGGGTGGCTGGGGAGACACGGCCCGGTTTCCCAGGGGGCGCTACTGCACATGCTGCTGCGGCCTCTGATGGAGGTATGTACCAGCCCAAGAGCCAAAGGGGTGAGACACCGACCACGGCCGCTGGGCAAGACGGACGGGCAGGCCAGCCCTGGGCCCTGCGTGAGATGGGGCCCCGGGAAACAGCCGGGTGAGCAGGACTGAGGTCAGAGACATCTGATCACTCGCCTGCACCTGGTGGCCGGCACACCTGTTCTGACGCTCCAACACCTCAAGCCATCCTGCCACTGCCCACTCAGTCTTCCTTGCCAAGGAACTTAAACGGAATTAGATGTGTTCTTCAAACCCCAGAACACAGAGAGCAGGAAGGGAACACAGCCCTTAAAGCTCCAGGGACGAGACCACAGCACAAGGCAGAAATCCATTATTTCTGTGCACAGTCCCGAGAGGGAGTACAGGCTGGAAACAATAGTAAATCTCTCCGCGCCAGGCACCATTCAGAGCACTGCACCCCGAGCGTCTAACAGAGCTGTGAGGCAGGAACGAACAGCCCCATTTTACAGATAAAGAGACAAAGTCTTGCCAAGGTCCACAGCGAGCGCAGGACCAGGACGTGCTGTAGAGCTTCCACAGCTACGCCCACTTGTAGGGAAGAACCCCAAGGAGCGCTGTTTGTGTCAGGATCCACCACTGGTGACAAGGACACATCACTCTGCCCCCCTCCAAGTGCATTTGCGAAGAGCCAGGGGTCCAGGAGGCTGGGCAAGCTGGGGGCTCCTCCCAGCTGAAACCCCTCAGGGTTGTGAGAAAGGGAGATTTAATTCAGAGGCAACCGGGATGCCTCACTTCCCTTGGCTAGAATCAGGGAAGCCTGGACCTCAGGATCCCAGGTTTTTACAGAGCAAAGACATGATATTTGTAAAATGACCCCCAGCTCTGAGCCACGTGACACGTGGCATCTGCTTTTATTCCCATCAGAATTCCAACTCAAAGCTGATTATCTCCTTTACCGACGAGGAAACAGAGGCTCAGAGAGAGCAGATGCCACCTCCTGTGGGGTACGGCAGCTGGAGACCGTGAGTCCTACCGAGGGAGCGGCCCCGGCCCATCCTCCCATTAGATTCTTCCTGCCCCGGCCCTGAGCTACCCCAATTCCTCCCAGTGCGTTCTCCTGTGGCCTAAGTCAGTCCAAGCCCGCCTCTATTGCCTGCAGCTGCAGCTTCCTGGCTGACACAGCACCTGACCCCGATGCCAGTGTGTTTTCTCCCATACCCAGCAGCCTCCTTTTGCAGTGAGAACTGGGGCAGCCCCTTCCTCTCCCTTCACAACCCCCCTCAGTGGCAGAGACAAAGGCCAATTGAAAAGGAGTCACCGGGCTGCACAATGGGTTTGAAAATGAGTCTACCAGGCCCACACAGCTTTGAAGCTTCATAAAGCCAAAAGCAGGGAGCCGCGGCTTCCTGCCTTGGCCTTGGAGCCTGCCATCTGGGCAAGCTAAAAATAAAGGCTCCTTTTTCAAGCAAGAGTTTATAAATGTGACCACAAAGGCCCTGATGAAGACATCAAGGCCCTGGAGAAAACCACATGGCCTGAAACGTTTAGCACCCCACAGGCTCGCCAGGAAAGCCCAGCTCTCCCTCTCCCACACAGGCACCAGTGACCAGCTTGTTTCTGGCAGCAAGCAGGAGGACGAAGTGGAGAGTGTGGGGGCTCTTTATGGGGGCAGTGAAGGAGACCATAAAAGGAGAAGACTGGGTATAACACAAAGTACAGCAGTGGCAACACAGAAACAGAAACGGCCACGCCGCTCCCAGCCCCGCCATCCAGCCGCGCGCCCCCAGCGTCCCAGTGACCTGGGCCCGCCCGCCTCTCCAAGCCTTTCCTCCTTGCTCACCTTTTGCTGCAGCTGCATTCCCACCTTTGGGCCTCCTCTGTGCCTGAACCTGGAATGCTCTTCCCCCTCTCTGCGTGGCCTGGACCACCGGATTTCGAGTAGAATCGCCCCAACCACGCGCTCACATCTCCCCATTTTCTCTTTTCATGGCGCTCATTACTACCTCAGATTGGCTTATTAATTTGCTTACTGATTATCTGCCCCCCACAAACACACACACACACTTCTGGAAGATAAGCCCCACGAAGACAGGAGCTCTGCCTACCTCATGCCCTGCTGTCTCCCTGCAAAGGCAATGTCTGCACAGGCCGCCTTCCAGAGGCCCCTAGTTGCCGCTCAAGCCTCGGGCCCACCGCAGCCATCCTGCAGCCACTCTGGCTCCGGAAGCTTCCATCTGGTCCTCAGAGACCTGGTAAAGACAGAGACTTCCCTAGTGCCTCCACTCCTCCCGAGCGCTGCCTGCCCCTGTACTGACCCTTCTTGACCCCTGGCCCGGAAAGTTACTGCGAATCCTCCCCCTGGCCCACCCATGTTTCTGCAGCCCGCGTCCTAACCGTCTGCGGCCCCGCCACCCCGTGAAACCAGGCACCTCCTCTATCTAGAGCTAATATGCCTCCCAGGTCCTGCCCCAGTAGCGGCTGCTGGGGCAGAAATCAGAGCCGTTCCCAGGTGGAGGGGGTGGCAGCTCCTCCCCAGGGAGGCGGCGGGTCACCAGGTGGGGAGAGACACTTCCCAAATCCCTCACCAGCGGCTAAGCAGACGGCGCTGGGCCGGTACCCGGGCTCAATCTCCTCCTGCCCTCTCCCTCTCCCGCCACGGGCCTGCCACACGGGATGGGCCGCACCAGGCAGGTAGAAAGCACCAGCACCATGGGGGAACTCGTATGGCTGGGGGGACGGAATCCCCCAGGGCCGGGGCTGGGAGCGCAGTGATTCTCCCAGAACCGGGGGTGTGGCTAACTTACCTCCATTCCCAGCTTCTGGAGGAAGGCGCCCGTTCTGCCGTCCGCTGGCGGAGAACTGCTCCGCGGACCACAAAGGCGCCCGGGGTTGGGGGGCCTGCGCCCTCCCTGGGGGGCCCCAGGTAGCCCCGGGAGCCGCTGCCAGGCTCCGGGTGGAAATGGGCCGGAAAACGGAGTGCAGAGGGGTCACAGGGGCCGGCCGGGCATCGAGGGGCCTCGCGCGCCATCTCGTCGGCCTCCTCCACCCCGCCCGCCCTGGGCACGGCCTATGTCGGAACCGCCTCCAGCCCAGGACGCCTGTGCCACCCCAGCCGCCGTCCCCAGGGCCTGCACCGGTGCCCCAGGACCCCAGCGGACGCAGCGGAGCCAGTGTGCCCAGCAGGCCCGTAGCCTGGCCTCGAGGTCCTGCGCTCCTGCCTTGAGCGGACGCTTGAGCAGAGTGCAGAGAACGCTGGGCGGGCCACGTGCCCCCTGTTAACCAATCACGACTGGCAAAAAAAGGACCGCAGGGCACGTGCCCCCGTGAGCCAATCACGACTGGCCAAAAAGGACAGCGGGGCACGTGCCCCATGGGGACCAATCATGAACGGCAAAGTGTGAATCCATGATTAGCCCACCTGAAGTAGGCCGGGCAGCTTCTGACCAATCCGGAGGCCAGGAGGCGGGCCATGGACGAGGCGGCCCCGCCCACCCGGAACCTCGGCTCTGGAGACTCGGGCGTCTTGGCCTTCCTAGCCACAGCGGGGAGCTACAGGTGCTCTCCAGGAGCCAGCCCTGGGGGAAGGGGGGAGAGCCGCTGCGGAGGAAACCGAGAGCTCCACCCTGGTTCCCTTTCCTCGGCGAGGCCCATGTTCCCCCGCCCCCACCTGTCCCCACGCCCACTCTCAGCTGCCAGGCCAGGGAGACTCCACTGTCGCGGGGCTCAGACAGCCGTGCGACCCCCGCTTTTCCATTGGGAGGAGCACACTGTTGAAGGTCATTGTCTTGATAGATTTGTCGTTTTGAGTTTCAGGGCCTCACAACCACAGTGGGTGTATATGGAGAAAGAATTACTGCAGTCCTGCCGCCAGACTTTCAGCACCTAGGCGAACATATCGCCTTCCCTCTTTTCAACACCCATCCCCTCACCTTTCTCCAATCACGATGCGATTGCACTATATTGCTTTCCCTTCCCCCAAGGCTTGTTACAGGGTTGCAGTGCCCCCAGCTCTTCGTGGTAATGGCGATGAGATATTCTTCCCTGAAGAATAAACTTGCCCGCAACCCTCCAGCTGTGCAGCGTCGGGGTACAGCTGAAGAGCCACAGCGTCCTATTTGGCTGTGTGGCACTGAGTGCATGCCCCCGCCCCCCACTCTCCCAGGGGCGGTGGCCCTGCAGTTTGCCGAGCCTGCATGGGGACACCTCTGAGGGCAGCCCATCCGGCCACACCGAACACCCCGAGGCCGCCTCCATCCTCCTGAGCAGAGGGGCCGGTGGTTTTGCCCTGGGTGACCCCCCCAACCATGGTTTACTCTCCAGGGTGGGACCTCCTCATCTGGGAACCGGCCGCCCGGTTCCCACCTGTACCAACCACCAATGAACCAAGCAACCTCTGGGCTTCTTAGTGTTTCCATCTGAAATATGGGCTGACAATCCCTGTGGCCCCAGGACCTTTGTGGGGGCAGATGAGGTCCTGCATGGGAAATTCTTTGGCAATGCAAAAGGGAATACACACACACAGGCTAAACTATTTATTTAACCAGGAGGTAAATATACATGTGGTACAAAACTCAAATCAGGAAAAGGCATGTCTCCCTGCCCCACTGGGCTCCCCAGACCCGGGGCCCCACCCCAAAGCCTATTAAAGATCCCTTGTGATTCTTTCCTGGCCGGGTGCATACCTCTGCAAGCATGTGCGTATGAATCATTTAAAAAACCCAAATATACCTCATTCTACACACTGCTGGGTACTAGTCTTACTCTTTTTAAAATTATTATGAAATATATTGGACACGCCAAAAGGATGGGGAAAAAGGAGCACCCAGGTCCCCACCCAAATGAAGACAACAAACACCACAGGTAGCTGTGGTGTTTGGTGTCCAAGCCCCTTGCACCCTCCCTCCAGAGTCTTCCTCCTTTCCTCCCACCCAGAGGTAACCACTGCCCTGAGCTTGGCGTTTATCATTTCTATGGATGTGTTTATATGTTTATTGCTTGTGTATGTGTCCATAAACAATATGTAGTATTATTGTGCACATTTGAAAGCCTTATGTAATTGGTCTCTACTTCATGCATGATAAACCCACAATCCTTATAAAGAAAGAGAATGGTGCCCGGCACTCATTCACCACGCAGTTGTGTCCGCTGCCATCGTCAGCGATAGTACCCTGATTACTGGCATTCATGAACTCTGCAGCTGTTCCAATACGACTTTTGAGATTCATCTAAGATGACAGATGCATCTCTAAATCATTTGTGTTCACAGTTGAGTAGTATTTTATTATATGCATATATCAAAATTTATTTATCCATTCATTTGTTGATCCATCTTATAGAGTATTTCCTTTTTTTTTGCTATAAAAACAATACTTTTGGGGCTTCCCTGGTAGTGCAGTGGTTAAGAATCCGCCTGCCAATGCAGGGGACACAGGTTCAAGCCCTGGTCTGGGAAGATCCCACATGCCGCAGGGCAACTAAGCCCATGAGCCACAACTACTGAGCCTGCGCTCTAGAGCCCGCGAGCCACAACTACTGAGCCCACGTGCCACATCTATTGAAGCCTGCGCACCTAAAGCCCGTGCTCCGCAACAAGAGAAGCCACTGCAATGAGAAGCCCGCGCACCGCAACAAAGAGTAGCCCCTGCTTGCCGCAACAAGAGAAAGCCTGCATGCAGCAACGAAGACCCAGTGCAGCCAAAAATAAATTACATTAAATTAAAAATTAAGAAAAAAATCTTCATCACCCCAAAAGGAAATCCCATGCCCATTAGCAGTCACTCCCCACTCCTCGTCGTCCCCCAGCCCCCGGCAACCACTAGTCTGCTTTCTGTCTATGGATTTATTGAGGCTGTCTTTTATCTCTACGTCACCAATTCTTATGCAAAAAAGCAAGAATATATAGTCAGTCAGCCCTCCATATTTATGGGTTCTGTATCCTCAGATTCAACCAACCACAGATTGAAAGTATGTGTGGGAAAAAAAATCCCAGAAAGTTCCAAAATGCAAAGCTTGAATTTTCCATGCACCCAGCAACTATGTACATAGTACTGACATTGTATTAGGTATTATATGTAATCTACAGAGATTTAAAGTATATGGGAGAATGTGCATGGATTATTTGCAAATACTACGCCACTTTACAGAAGGGACTGGAGCATCCACAGATTTTGGTGTCCGTGGGGGTCCCCGAAGCACCCTCCCCCGTCCCCGGGATACTGCGGGACAACTATAGTGGGAAACAAATCACTGCTTTGCTCAGAGAAGGCAACCAAGCTGTACGGAGTTATTGGCACCATCTAGTGGTCAGTTTGAGGAAATGTCTTGCTAAACAACCTCCCCTTCTCTATTCTATCCCCGCCCCTTACAGGATCCTGCCCAAGCTTGCCCTTTCCAGCTCCTTCCAACAGTCATTAATCTCCTTTAGGCAAAATCTCCACCAAATACCACACAACCTCTTCCCCCACCCAGAAATGAGGACTAGACAAACAAGTGATGCCAGTATCTCTCTTTGCCAGTGGGCAGATTTTCACTAACGCCGCCACCCTCTCCTTGAGGCAATGTCCCCTTACGGACCCAAGCCCTACTCACGTCCGCTGTTCCAGCAGCACACCTTGCTGGACCTAGAGCCTCATCTCCTGCCCCATGCGCCTGGCAACGCCCCTAGGCTCTAGGTGCAGGTACTGACGAATCGATGACCTCGTGGTAATCTGGGTGTCAGGGCTAGCTTTCTGTTCTGTGTGCCTGCTCCCTCTTCTGTTTCACCCCTAAACATGTTCTTTACCTTCTTACAAGCTGGACTCTGCATTAACAAGATGCTTGTTAAAATTTATCTAACACTCTTGGTGTTTTATGGCAAGAGGGTTTTCACAATGTCTAGTCCCAAATATTTCCAGAATTGAAAGTCCTTGTTTGAATTTCCCATGAGCTTGTAGAGAATCATTTGTGTATTTTTAAGAAAGGAAGCAAACAAAGGAGAAAAGGAAGAAAAAAGGGAGCCATTCACTGGAAGTAAATTAAACACAAGCAACAACAAAAAATGTTTTCACTTACTAGATTGTCAGAGGTTTAACATTTTTACAATACTCATATTCGGCAAAAATACGAAGAAACATGCTCTCTTGCGTAAGCTACAGCAAATTGTGTTTGCACTTACAACGGATACTGAAAATAACAATGGTGTAAATAGAATAAAAGTTTTATCAAAACACACACACACACACACACACACACACACACACGCCTGAGCTGTGAGTTGAGTTTTACTCAACGGAAGCTGAACTGGACACCACCTCTGATAGCTCTAACGATCTGCTCTGAGAGGAAGGGGGAGGGGCCAGTCTGTATATGGCCCGCTAGGAACATGCACGGCCAAGCATACATCTCAACAAAAGGTCACTGTTGGGACTTCCCTGGCGGTCCAGTGGTTAGGACCCAGCACTTTCACTGCCAGGGGCCCAGGTTCGATCCCTGGTCGGGAAACTAAGATCCCTCAAGCCACGTGGTGCAGCCAGAAAACATTTTTTAAATAAAAATTAAAAAACAAAAGGTCACTGCTACTCACGAGCAACAGGTATGCATTTCATTTAATGATGTGTGTGTGTGTGTGTGTGTGTGTGTGTGTGTGTGTGTTTTCTGTGTATGGGAAGATGCAAGAATCTGGGTTCATTACAATTCTTCTGAGGTCTCTATCTACCTAAGGGTCCTGTCTTTCCGAAGTACAGACAGCTTCGTGCTGTCCTTCGTCCTCAATCCCTCTCAGGGTGCACTGTCCGTCAGCAGCTGCAGTGACTAATGATTTAATCCTTGTAGAACTGGATGGTGGGCATCATTCTTTATTTTAGTTTATTCCTCTGCCTCATTAAAAAAAAAAGTATTGAAGCGGCAAGACTAGTGTGGCCACTCCATGATGCCATCGTGAACCCAAGCTCTGCTTCTGCTCCGCCATCCTCAGAGGGGACCTTCAAAATGCCTCAGAGTCCAAAACAGCTGGCAGAGGCCAGCCATCACACCCATATTCCAGACGACAGAAAGGAGAAACAGGGGAATGGGGACTGGCTGTGAATGAGCACGGGATCAGGGCCTCACCTACGAGGGACACTGGCCAAGGGGAACGACTCTGGTTTGAAGCCACTTCTCAACACTCACACCACAGCAGCTTGGGTCACTCGTTCAATCACTACATCAGCTGCGGATCATCGATCCAGCACCTTCTGGGAACCTGATATCAGCCTCGTGGGGGAGGAGAGGGAAAACAGGGACCCTGCTCTTCAAAAACAGCCTAAGGACGGGAGATTAGCTCCCCGTGGCTGCTGTCACAAATGACCCCAAACCTACTGGCCCAGAACAACAGAAGTCCATTACCCTACAGCTCCGTAGGTCAGCATCCAGCGGGCGTCTCTCTGGGCTAAGATCAAGGTGAGGGCGGGGCTCGTGGCTGCAGGAGGCTCCCAGGATGAACCCGTTCCCTCGCCTTTTCCGGCTTCTAGAGGCGTCCCCAGTCCTTGGCTCGTGGCCCCTCCCTCCACCTCCCAAGCCAGTACCGGCGGGTCGAGTCCTTTTACAGGCCATCGCTCTGATCCCCCTTCTGTCTCCCTCCTCCACTCTTAAGGACCCTTGGGATTACATGGCACCCATCGGATAACCCCAAACCAAGGCCAGCTGATTAGAGACCTTACTTGCCCTTTGCCATGTAGTGTGACACAGTCACAGGCTCCCGGGACTGGCACGTGGACATCTTTGGGAGGTCACTATTCTGTCCACCTGAGGGTTATCAGGCCTACAGAAAATGTTCACACGCATCTCCTCACACAGCCCACTCAGGAGGTGGTGTTTCCATTTCTTTGTTTTTTTTCTTTACGTTATTTATTTATTTTTCGCTGCGTTAGGTCTTTGTTGCTGCACACGGGCCTTTCTTTAGTCGCGGTGAGCGGGGGCTACACTTTGTTGCGGTGCGCGGGCTTCTCATTGCGGTGGCTTCTCTTGGAGCACGGGCTCTAGGCCTGCAGGCTTCAGTAGTTGTGGCACGCAGGCTCAGTAGTTGTGGCACGCGGGCTTAGCTGCTCCGCGGCATGTGGGATCTTCCCAGACCAGGGCTCAAACCCGTGTCCCCTGCATTGGCAGGCGGATTCTTAACCACTGTGCCACCAGGGAAGCCCGGTGTTTCCGTTTCTAATAGGAGGTTTAATCAACAGAGAAAATACTGACATTAATCTAGAGACGGCAGATGTTAGTGGGAAATCTCTACAGCTCACAAATGACAACTGAACTGTTTCAGATGGTTCTGAACATCACTGAAGAAGCAATATTATAACTCTGATTGTGGGCAGGAAAAAGGAAGCTTCTCAGCCAACCTATTTCTATTTGCTACGTTCCCTTCCATTTGTCATTTTCACAATCACAGATGCAGAGTTTGTCTTCCCAGGGTAGAACAGACAGGTCAGAAGAAATATCCAAAGGGATATTGGGAGAAAAAAAAAAAAAACACAACAGAATTTAAAACCTGGGTCTGAGAGGATAAGATTAGGGTCTCCTAATGTTTCAGGAAAAACAAATTCCTAAAACGTATTGTTATGTCTTACTGGTAAGATGCATACACTCTACCCATCAGATCCTGAAGGTGTATCCTGGCAAAACACTCCAAATTCAAGCATGGAGAATGAGCCCTGAAGCCCCTGTCTGGGAGGAAAGAAGACATTGTTTTTAATCCCTTTTTCAGATGAAGAAATCAGAGCGTAAAGTCAAGCAGGTGCACGCCCCACGCGGCACGTCCAGGGCGCAGAGCATCAGAACAGGCCTTCCTTTCCCGAGAGGCCCCACCTGCCCGCCAGGCTCTGCGGTCAGCAGGACACACACAGACACGTCAGACGGACACGGCCAAGAGGTGGTCACAGGCGGAGACAGGCTGGGCAGACGCTGGGCCAGCGGGGCCTTCCTGCCCCTGCCTTTGTCACGTTCTGCCCTCACCCCATCGTGGGGAAACCTCCCTGCCCCGTTTCTTCAGGAACAGCGTCCCCCGCAGGCGGCTGCAGGCAGGGTGGCCCGACTCCCAGCACTGGGGCCTCCCATCCGACCCCACACTTTGCCGTGGGGGGAGGGGCCTCTCAGGCTTGGGTCCCGCGAGCAAAGCTGGCCCAGGGGGCAATGGTGCTACCTCCAGGCTTGAAGGGGCTCAATGGGGCAACTCAGCACCACGAGAAGGTTCCACAGGGGGGTCTGGTGGGAAGGAAATGAGCCCAGGAACTCAGGCTCCCAGCTCCCAGGTGACCCAGGTCAGCTCCCACCAGACCCGGGGAGTCAGGAACACGATGGGGGGTAGCCAGGGCCGACTTCCAAATTCCTGAATTTTCAGAGAGCGCCACTGTAACAGTCCTCCAGCCTTAGCTTGAAAACAAAAGGTCACCACCTCACCTGCCTGAGGGTCTAGGCAGCCCACCAGGCCAAGGTCCTCAAGAGGGGGCTGGGGAGAGCACATCTTCCAGAAGCTTCGAAGCTCTCGTTCCGCCAGATGAGCCGCCTGCAAGGGGAGCCCTGCCTACCGCCCTGGAAACCAGGGAGCCGGGTTAGCACGCAGCACACCCCACCCCTCACCGTCGGAGGCTCCAAAGCAGGAACCTGCACAACTGGGAGCAGACCACCACTGAGCGGGGCGGCCTGGACGGGTCAGTCCTGACGCTTCGCTGCTGCCGCCCACGACCTCCGGGGCTTCTCGGCTGACCTGGAGGCTGCAACCCCTCTCCCCCCACCACCCAAGCCTGCCCTTCCTCCGCTCAGCACCACTGTCTCCTGGACACGGACTGCTGCGCCCCAGAGGAAAATGATACCTTTGGCTACACTGCAATCACCTCGCGATGTATTTTGAAAACCGTAATTCAGAAATGAGTTTTAAACACAGCATTTTCCGTCTTGCTTGGGATCCTTGCACAAATTTCGAGAGTTAAAACATTTCATCTCCTAAAAAATACCTTTTAAGGAGCGTGCTTCTTCAAAAGGGAAGCCGGTTGGCCCAGAGCTGAGAAATACAAGGCTTTACCTCGCCGGGTGGTGACAGCAAGGCCGTCCCCCACTGTAGAATGAAGTGAATCAGCAGCAAGTGGATCAAAAAAAGTTTATTTTGAATGTTTAATTTAAAAAAATCATACCTATGAGGTGTGCTACAGAAATTCAGATACAAGAATTGCATATAAAACCCGACCTAATCGTGGTAAAGCAAATGCACTTCAGGAAAGAAAACGTGTACCTCTTGGTCACTGGCATCCCAACACCAGAGACATTTCCACGTGGTCCCCCGGGAGGACACTGCCGCGGCCACGTGCGGGAGCCGGGTGGGCCTCGCGGTCCCTCCCGGGGGAAGGGCTCCCTGCAGCAGCCACGGCAGCGTCTCGGGCCACAGCACTCCCTCTTGTTCTCAGCCAAGTCAATCCATCAGATTTTGCTGTCACTTAACATGATATTTTGGCAAAAAGAGCACGGCCTCCTTGATGGGAAGCATTTCTGCGGTTCACCATGGGGAAGGGACCTGCCTTCCCCCAGCAGCGGCTGTCTCCCCACAGGGCGGACACAGGCCAGCTGCCCGGGGCTGGGGACAGCGGGAGGACAGTCTTTAAGGGACTGGTGACACTGAAGCGGGGGCGGGAGCAGGGGCCCAGCAGCCCTCCTGGAGGCCGGGCGTCGGGGGGAGGCGAGATAACGAGGACAAGAGGAGGGAGCCGCGGAGAAAGGGGGGGTCTTTGCTGAAACCCAGCAAAGACTGTGGGATTTCACAGCGCAAGGGGCTTTTCCGACCGAGCCGACAGCTCCCGTACTTTCTAGCGACTGCCCCACAATTCTAACTTCCTATCAGGCCCTCCCTCTTCCTCCAAAACCCTGGGCAGGGACTCCTGCCCCCACCTCGTTGGAGTGGAGGGCGAGAGGCGGGCAGGGACAACACGCACTCAGGACCAAAGGTCCCCGAAGTGGCTCCAGGCAACAGTTGATGGCAAAAAAAAAAAAAAAAAAACAACTTAAATGCATAAAAACAATCACCGAGTCCTCCAAGGAGCATGATTACAATATATTAGCAAGTTCTGTGGCGTAAACATTTTCAAAAGCATCAGCAAAGTATTAAATATAAAAGCAGTGCACACTCCCCTCGGCACCCTGAAGAAAACACCGGAAGGCGGGCGTGGCCACAGACGGCGAGGGCGTAGCCAGCTACCTACTGCCGCAGCTCCACGTAGTTGGCGGGGAAGAGCCCATACCTGCCCTTGCACAGCCCGCGCCACCAGCCATCGTCAATCATCTCGATGTTGGTGATGATGTCGTCGGGGTCGAAGGAGATCTCATCATCGCCCGCTAGGGAGGAGGGCACAGAGAGAGGGCAGCGGTCACACTCGGCGTTCCCTGCTCAGCCACCAGAGGAAAAGCCTCCAGCAGTTCCTCGAGCTGGCGGTCTCCCACTGAGGCTCCATGGGGGTGCAGGGTTCTGGGGGTGCAGGGTCCTGGGGGTGGAGGGTTCACTGTCTCCCCTACTCTGTGTGTGAAGGGGCGCACACAGAGACAGGGCAGAGCCCTTCGAACAAAACCCTAACCCAGAGCAGATGAAGTGTGGCTGAGGGAGATACAGGAATTCCTTGGACTGTATCTGCAACTTTTCTATAACCTTGAAATTGTTCCAAAATAAATTCTTTTTAAAAATCGTAAATAACGCTCTGAGAGTCAGACTTTGAAGAGACGAACGACTGGAAGCCCCGCCACCACCATTTCCAGCCCTCGGGGCGGTGTCTCACCAGCCTGGTAGTCGTAGAGGGCGATGGCTGTGATTCCAAGATCGTTCTCATATTCACCGTAGGTACCCTCCTCTAGAATAAACCAGAACAGGGTCTGAGAGGGAAGCAGAGCTCACTCTCACTCCCGTCAGACGCCCCTTCCTCAGGTCCGGGTGGAGGAGCCCGTCAGGAGAGGACGCTGCAGGGGTGCCGAGCGTGGATCGGGAGGGTGCGCCGTGGGCCGTCGGGCTCCTGCTCCCAAGGGGAGGAACCGGCTCCGAGCAGCGAATCCACGTGTAACGATCTCGATAGAGGCACTGGCAGTTCTCAGGGTGTCATTTTTTACATTTTAAAGATTGAGCACTACTTTTAGGAAAGGTCATATCATGAACAAATGAATGCAAGCAGCAGATGGCTGATCACACCTCGCGCTGTGCTCAGGGAAGGTGAGAGCCCTGCCCTGGTGTAGATTCTGATACTGATTCTCATGTCACTCCAAGTGGGAGAACGGGCTTGTGTTAAATCTGTCCAAACACATTAAAGGAAACCTCATCTCTAGAAATCAAAGACCACTTTGAGTGTTCATCCATCCATAAGATGTTCAGAGCGCGCAGAAATCTCCCTCTTCAGAGACCTCAACGTACTCTGGCTTCCTGGAAGACCTCACGAGCTTCTACTCTGATACAACAGCAGCAAGAGCCCCTTCCTCCAAGCCCACCCCTCTCAGCGCCCTCAGCACAAGCAAGGATCTCCTGGAACCCCCCGGGAGGCCAGGCCAAGCCCCCTGGGGTCTGGGGCCCGCAGCAGGACAGGAGCCCCGCAAGCATGGCAGAGGTGGGGCAGGTCGGCCAGCAGGGGAACAGAAGCAGAGGGGGTGGAATGCAGGAGACCCGTGTACCTGCTTGGTAGTGGCCCGGGGCCTCCGTGCTTTCGTAGACGGCCTCCGGGTCATAGGCCTCCCGGTACTCGGTGGCCTCCGTGCTGTACACCGGCTCAGGCTCACCGGTGTGGCTCGGCTCGGCCTGGAACGGAGCCGCGGCCTGCGGAGAGTCGAGGAGACAGTTCCCGTGGCCCGTGCCGGGTCACGGCCACACGGCCAAGAGAGACACGCGGACCACTCTCGGCCCCGGCTGAGACGAGACAGACACAGGGACGGGGAGGCGTCACCTGCTCACACCCCGCGGATGCCTGGGCCCTAATGGGTCCCGCAGTGCCGAGGGCCAGGCTCCCCTTCACAAGCCCGTCCTCACACCCCCGATACCCTGAGTCCTGCCGTCACCAAAGACCTGCCAGCTGCGAGAGCCCCACTTTCCTGGGGCAGGTCTGGCCCGTTTCCTCTTTGGCTCCCAGCCCTCCCGGGCCTCTGCTGGCAGCTCCACGGCATCACCCCATCCCACTGGCTAGGGCAGCTGAGCCTGCGGGTGGCGGGTTCCATCCTCACCGAACCCTCCGTGGAGGTGAGGCAAGGAAGTGACCAACAAGTCCCACGCAAGAGGACATCAAGAGCGCTCTGCTGACAGCCACCTGCGCCACGACCCCAGTTCCCAAACATCCACCACCGACAGCGGCTTCAACCAGCGTTTCCGACCAGGGTCCACCTGAGGGCACCCTCGTGGGTCAGAAAAGGAAGGTGCCCACGGAGAGCCCCAGGAGAGCCGGTGGTCAGGCCTCGGCTTCCCACAGAGGGTGACAGAGGGGTGCGGCAGGCCGGAAGCGCTCCTCCAGAGGCCACAGGGCAGGGCTCCACCTGGGCCGGGCACCGGGCGCCACTCCAGGGCTAAACAAGGGGGTGACGGACTCCTATTGGCAATTGCCCCTGGACGTGAAGGGAACAGACCGGAGGGTGAGGGGCCAGACGGTGCTGCAGGGTCACGCGGAGCCGCTCAGTGGTCAGGGGGTCACCCCGAGCAGGTCACTGCACACAGCCGCCAGCAACGCCCTATCTTCCCGCAGCAGCCCCCCCACCCGTCACGTGGTTGGGCAGGGCTCCCTGCCCCACCCAGGACAACGTGTCATTCCAGCCTTCTTAAGGGACCAACCGCTAGTGACAGGCCCAGCAGTGGGCCCCGACGGGCGGATGCACAGGGGCCCCCTTTGCACGGGATTACAGATTCTAAGACCGCACCCGCCATACCTGCCACACCCGCCAGGCAGAGGGGTGAGCCTACGGACCACCCTGAGGCCCAGGCCCGCCCACGGTGCTCCCGCACCCTCAGCCCCTTTAGGCCCCAGCCGAGTTGAGCCAGTTTCAGTCCCTGTGACTCAGTGAGCTCTAAGTGGTGACGTCCAGGTGAAAGGGACAGCGGGACAGAGGGGACTCAGGCTGGGCCGGGTGTGGGGGTGGACGGCAGGGGCCGAGCTGCTCTGGAAGGGGGGCCCGCAGAGCCTGTGGAGACCCGGCCGTGGGCAGGGGGGCAGGTGGCTCAGTGACACAGGGGTCAAAGGAGCAGGTCCTGGGGACTGAAGACTGAGGAGGAAGGGCCAAGGACAGAGCCTCCGGAGAACACGGTGCTCGAGAGAGACCAAGGGAGGAGGGCCGCGGGGCGGCGGCCAGGCGGGGACGAGGGTCCTGGAAGGGGGTGTGGTCCGGGTCGAGGGCAGCAGGGAGTGGGTGAGGGAAAGACCCGGGCACCGGCTGACCCTTGGAGGCTGACTCAGGAGAGCACAGCGGGGCCGGCGGGCGGGTGAGAAGGCCGGTGGGTAAGCCGAGGCAGCGAGCGCCCCCCCCCCGCCCCCCCGCACTCAGGAGGGCTGCCCTCGGGGCACCGAGCAGCACAGGGCGGGACCCCATCCACGGGGTGCTGAGCTGGGAAGGGCGTCTCCAGGGCGTCAGAGACTCATGGGCAAAGCGGATAAAAGCACCAACCTCGCAGACAGGGCTTGAAGGCAGCCTCTCCTGGGCCGGCTGGGGCGTGGGCGACGCCGGGGGCGTGGGCTTCTGGGCCCGGGCTTGCTCCTGGAACGCAGAGACAGCAGCAGTCAGCACGTCGGCAGGCCTCCCCGCGACTGCTGCTGCTGCCGGAGGAAGGAGCGGCAACACGGAGCAGAGGCAGGGCGCAGAGACGTCAAGGGAGCGTCTGCTCTGCAGGCAAGGTCATGCGGTCAAGTCTGCTCTCAAGACACGGCCCTGGTGGCCCACGCAGTCCTGCCCCCAGGGCTGACGGAACCAGCCAGAGGCGGCAGTGCCCCCCGCACACCTGATCCGCACGCCGTCACCTGGGCTCCAAGCTGATGCTGTAACGGATTGAGACCTCCGGGGACCTTCTAACGGAGTGAAGGGATTTTGCACGTAGGACGGACGTGAATCTTGGGGAGGCCAGAGGATGGACAGCGGTGGACAGATGCTGACATCCCAACCCCCAAAGTCCTGTGAATGTGTGCCCTTACAGGGCAAGAGGCTGCAGACGTGACCATGGTAAGGATCCGAGACAGGAGGTGACCCTGGATTACCCGGGTGGGCCCAGTGTCATCACAGGTCCTTACAAGCGGTCCTTACAAGCGGGAGACAGACAGTCAAAGCAGAGCTTGGAAGGGGCCACAAGCCAAGGCGGGGGTGGGGGGGGGAGGGGAGGGGGGCTCTAGAAGCTGAAAAAGGCAAGGACGCGATTCCCCTCTGCAGCCTCCAGAAGGAAGCAGCCCCGTCACCCCTCCCAGGCCTTCCGGCCTCCAGCCTGTGAGGCGGTAACCGTGCGCCGTCCTAAGCCACGGCACGCAGCCCCGGGAAACCGGTGCTGACGCCTGTGAGGTGGACCTTCTCCACACCACCGATCAGGAACCTGACGGCCCGGGGAGGGAAGTTGCTCGCCCAGGGACAGGACGGGGGCAGCAGACGCAGGAGCCGCACCGTCCCCACCCACTCCCCGCCTGCTCTGCCAGGCTGCCTGACAGCCGGCGGCGGCACTGCCCACTGGAAACCACCCCCTCCGGAGACCACGCGGCTCTGGACCCCAGTGTGGCTTTGCCTGACCCGCACCAGCAGGACGGTCACGAGTCCTCACGGCGCCGGCAGCTCGCCCACGAGTTAAATCCCTGAGGCAGCGTGATTCCCCGAAGGGGCCAGGCCTAGGCCGGGCCTGCCGCCCACCACGCAGTGGCACGAGGACCCGTGACGGCCCCCCTCCACCCCGCCACACCCCAATCTGGCGGGGAACAGAGACGTTCCTTCTCGGGGGCACGCTCGCTCCCGAGAATGTGCGGGTCGAGCATCCGTGGCCGCCCCACCCGCCACAGGGAGCGCTCGGACGCGTGCGGGCCGCGTCCTGCCCCAGGAGAGCGCCTCACAACCCAGAGGGCTCTGGTGCGAGCGGTACCGTGCCCATCGATGGGAGCCACTCGGGGGACAGGCGGGCGGGGAGAGGCTGGCAGGGGCTGGACACAGCGAGGGACAACACGGCGGAAGGGACGGCGAGAGAACCTCAAAGGCAGAGGGGCTGGACAACAGCGACCGAGAGCCTCCTTCTCCTCAAGCCCTCCAGCCCTTCTGCAGCTTTCAGACTGCAGGGGTCCAATTCCGAACCATAAAACGAGGAAGGCGTTACGTGAAAACGAGACCAAGTTATCGGAAAAAATGCCTCCTCGTGTGCACGTGTGTCTGCAACAAAGAAAAACTTACAAGCGCCTAACGAAAAGCTTAAAGGAGAGACAGCTTTAGAGTTTCTGACAATTAAGGAACGGTATGTGGTAATTATACACGTTTGCTATCATCCCAACTTCACCACGTGTGATAAGAACGTGTTATCAGGGCTTATTTAATTCCCGGCTCCTCAACCGCCCACTCACCCTTGACGGGCTCTTCAGAGCCCTAACCACTGATTTGAGGAGGAAACGTCCTTAGGTTTAAATCGAGCTTTACAATCTACAAAACGACACACGCGTTATTTCAGATTCGACTTCCTAGCCACCCGAGTCATGGCGCCCCCACACCCGTTTCACGGGCAAGAACGTGGGCCGCGGGACAGTGCGCTGATCCGCGTCAGGCCGCCCGGCTGGTAGGTGGCGGAGGGGGACCCGGGCCATCAGACGTCAGTCCAGCTACAGAGTTTTAGGAAGGAGCGAGTCCACACTCTCCGGCTCACCCCTCACAGCTCGCACCTTCTCCAGTGCAAAGACAGTTTGTAAAGTATCACGGAAACACCTGCCGATCCGAGCTCCAGAGCAAGGGCTACAGAGCCGGCAGACGGCCTCCTTCACGGGGATTCCTTCTGTGTCCTCAACCTGCCACCCGAGGGGACAGCGCGTTCCCGAGGGTGACGCGTGGGAACAGACTGAGGGGGAGATGTGTGGACGGGGGCTGGGCCAAGGGCACGGGGGCCGCCAGCCTGACGGGGGAGGACAGGCCCGCAGTCGCCCAGCACTGGAGCAGCACGGCTGGAGCCGGGGCACATCGACCGTCTCGTGTCTGGTGGCAAGAGACTGGATCGTCTGTGTGGCTGAAGGCTAAGTTCCTGAGAGCACAGCCTTCGGCGCGAGTTCAAAACGCTTTCTACTGACCACTTTCTGCAGCACATGCAGGAACGAGCCAGACACACGGCCCCGCGCACGCAAGGGGGGCCCGGGCGCCGCCCGCACTCACGTCCAGCTGCCTGCGCGCCGCCTGCTGTTCCCGCTGCTGCCTCGCCATCCTCTGCGCCCGCTCCGCCTCCGCCTGCCGCCTGTCCTCGTGCTCCTTTTCCCTCGCCAGGTTTTCAAAATTCGCTCTGATGTCACTGGTTTTGCTGCTCACTGCAGAGAAAGGAGAGATTTACTCAGGGCACCACCATCTCCCCCGGACCGGGCCCGCGCCAGGGCGGCCTGTCCCTTGGGAAGCAGGCACCCCAGCTGAGGGCGACGCGCCCCCTCGGCTGCCGGCTCAGTCCCCCACCAGGAACGGCCTTCACCGTTGCGTGTGCTGTACCCACAGCGGGAAGACGGCATAGCCCTGCATCTGCAATGCTCTTACATTCCGAACACCACTGTTTTCTTTACCACCAGACACTCACAAGGAAAGAAAATCCCCCTAAGGATGCCCTTGATGGAACAGTAGAAAGTACTGATTGTGAGTAGATCTCAACCCTTTTAACATTTTGTGTGACAAAATGGGAGGGCGGAGCCCACTGCGACTGCCCCTGTGGACGTGCCGTGGGGCCTCCAGGGAAAACACGTGCAACTATCTGAGATGCAGGCCGAACTGATTTTTTCCTGGAACATCATTTTCCCGGAATGGACAAACTACGGTTACACCGTTTGGGTACGTGCCAGACCCTTTCTCCGAAAGGAACGAGCTGAGCCTACCCTGTTAAAAAACAACTACAGTATTTGTTGTCAGTAGGAAAACTCAAGCTTTCAAGCAAAATCAGAATTTTGGAAAATCCGTGTCCACTGCCGTGAGTATGACAATTTCCCGGTTTTACTCAGAGACTCCGCGACGAGGTTGATACCGTCACCGAACGTGACCTGGGGGACGCTGTATAATGAAAGGTGCCAGGGTGTGGAAGATCAGCGTGACTCAGTGATCGATACCCTCCAATGACCCTGACGTGATGTCACAAAGTCTTGCTGCGCAAGAGAGACCAACCTTTAAGAAAACCACTGGACAGCTGCCTGCTGGACTGGGGTACAGAGAATACGACCGGAAACGGCCAGTAGAATACTCTTCCCTTTTCCCACTGCTTATCTGGGAGTCCAGATTTTCTTCACCACCCTAACGTGTCACGAGAGACTGAAGGAGTGAGAAGCAGCTAAGAGAGCTCAGCTGGCCAACACTGAGGAGATTCCACAGAAACGTAACACAACGCTACCCTGGAACCTAGCCAATATCGTATAATAACTGTAAACGGAGAATAATCTCTAAAACTTCTGAATCACTAGGTTGTACATCTGAAACTAATATTGTAAATCAACTAACTATACCTTAATGCAAAGAAATGCTTCTCTTCTGCACTTTCTGGTTTTGAAAATGTAGTTATTTTTTTCATAAAAAGTATTATGCTAATAAGTGATAGTTTCACTGCTTTTAAATGTTTAAGTGAATTAATAAAATGGTAAATTCTTCTCGCCTCTATTTTAATTCTAACACAGTAAAGATCAGAAAACATAACCCATGTAAACAAAAGTTCTTTGGGGCCTCAGCAATTTCTGCCAGTGTCCTGAGACCAGAGTGTGTGGACTGTTGGCCCACAGGGCGTCCACAGGAAATAAATGGTCGTCTCCACTTGCTGCGTTTAACTGACCACTTCTATCACGTGTAATAATTCCCCCAACTAAACGATGTCCTCCCAGGCTGGCCCATGTTTAACGGCTCCCCAGCAGACACCAGGACCGCAGGAGGCCCACGCACGCAGCAGGCACCGGAAGGGCGGGTTGCGAGCAGCCCGGTCCTCGCCCGTGAGTGAGGAAGGAGAGGACTGCCTGAACTCATGCAGACGCGGTGACATGCTGCTCAGACATGCCACGGCCGGGGCAGCGGCAGGTTCCGCAGGAACCTCCCAGGGCCCTTGAGGACGTGCAGTTAACCTAGCTCTGCTTTGGGAAGCACCCCCCAAAACCGATCCCCGCCGCCAGAGAGCTGCAACGCCCGTGTCTGAAAGGTGCCTCTGAACCTCTGCAGGAATGAACAGCTTCAAACGGGTAATCAACTGCTGTCCCCAAAATACACAGATCAACCACGGTCTCCGTCAATGCTTCATCTGCTCCTGCCGACGCTCCTCTCCCCCTTTAGCACTGTCCTGGGGACACCACACAGCGTGGAATTTCTCCCGGGAAAAAACACGGTGCTGCCAGGGGGTCTGCTAGGACTTACCTGCTTCGACAGGGACAGTCTTCTGGTAAGTGGGGGCCACCGTGGCAACGTCCTCAAAGGTGGAAGCGTTCTACCAAGACAGGAAAGGGGAGATCAGGAACGTATTTTTCTTTCTTCCTTTCCTCTCCCTGCACAAAGGCCTGCCCCAGGTCTTCCAAAAGAACCAACCAGAGAGCCCAAAGATTTCATATCCACCTGTTCTGCACATTAACAGAGGAGTGAAAAGTGTGTTGATAACACGTTGGCTGGTGACCATACGGGTCACAGTCAGAGAAGAAACACACCTATGGGGAGTGGGGGGTGAATGGGCAGGGCCAGGATGTTTAGGGCAGTGAAACTACTGTGTAGGAATCGACAGTGGTAGATACGAGTCACTACACGCCTGTGCAAACCGGCAGAATGCACCATCCCAGGAGAGAACCCTAAAGCCGACCTCAGCGCTGGGTGCCTACGACGTAGGCTCCATGCAGGTTCACAGATCGTAACAAATGGACCACTGGGTGGGGGAGGGGAGGTAGGGAGTATACGGGAAATCTCTGCACCTTCCTCTCAAATTTGAGCAAATTGCTCAAAAAAGCAGAAAAACCAAAAACCCTACCACATGCCTCCACTTCACAACCATAAACCAAGCACGTGTTCCTCCCAAGCTCTCGCCACGGATAGAATTTGCAGGGGAGCCCAGAAGCCTCTGCTGCGCTGGGAGAGGACCCTGGGACGTACAAAGGCCCCCCGATCGTCCACCTCTCCCAGTAAGCGCGACTCTAGTTTGGTTCTGTAGGGACCCAACTCTGTGAGACTAAAAGGACAGCGACAACCGGCCACGTAAAGGCTGACACGGCGCGGACTGACAGCTCAGGGCAGCACTGGCCGCTGGGCACAAACGCTTCCCAGGGAAACACGCCAGGGGCTCAGGACGGTCACTGCCTTCTTGACACAGGAACCGTGAGAAAGGATGCGTGGAAGGAAGCCTGTGACCGGCTGACCCTGAGGCCGGCCGCGAGCAGCAGCTTTGGGAGGTGCGCACGGCCCGCACCAAGTTCAGGTGCAGGCAGCTCCACGAGGGCGGCAGTGATCCATGGGCTCTGGTCGGCACGCCTGGGGGCCGGCCCCGACCCTCCCGCCAAAGCCCCCTTCTCCTGCCTCCTCCAACCCCGAGGTAGCTGCTCGGCTGCCCAGACCACCCCCCTCCTCTGCTCCCCAAACCTCCCCATCTCTTTCCAGAACAACCTCTAAGGCCCCGCCCCCACCGGCTCTCCCACAAGGCTCCTGCCTGCCCTGCGGCCTCGGCGGGGAAGGGGTCAGCGCCCCCCCAGCTTCCGGGCCGTGGCTCCCGCACACCCGCTGCCCGTCCCGTCCGACCAACTCTCCAGCACGATGCTCAGAGCCACCTCTCTGCCTTCGCCCACAGGCAAACACCACGACCCCAAGCCTCTAGTTTCCAGCTGCGGGGTCCCCACCACACTGCACCCCCATCACCAAGACCCGCCCACCGACTACAGCCTTCCCCTCTCCTGCTGGCCACCCTCCTCCACCTAGACCCAGCTCCCCGCTCCCCACCGTCCAGCCTGACCAACTCAAGGTCTCGGCCTCTCCTGGGGCTCACCTGCCGGAAACCTCACACCTGCTTCCACCACCCACGGGGACTACGTCAGACCTGAGTCCCTGCGCCGCCTATCCCCAGGGATGATCTCATGCTGCCGCCAAGGCTGAGACCTGGGCAGGTGCCTCACCCTTCTAAGCACCAGGCTTCCCAAGTGCACAGCACAGACCACTAGCTGGCCGCAGGGGCACCCCGCGCACCCCCGCCACGCCCCAGGGTCTCCCTGCACCTCCCTGTCTATGGCCTGGGCTCCTCCCACCTTAAAACAGAACCATCCCCTCGGCTGACCAGTGCCCAGTTCTCCCCGATCATGGCCCAAACGTGGTTGGCACGGCTCCCTCCCTCCCACAGCCCAGACCCCTGCCAGATGCCAAGTGCCACCACCTGGCTCGCCCAGACAGGATGTCCCCAGCAGCGCCTCGGGGCAGAGACGGCCCCTCCCCCCCTCACAACTCTCCACCCTCAGACCAGCACCAGTGGACCCTGTGGGCTCCCCGCACCTCACCAGGTGCCCTGCCCAGTCTCCTCAGACCAGCCTGCCCACTGCCATCCCACAGGCGTGGCCCATGGCCCCCTCACCGCTCTGCAGGCTCCCCAACTCCACCTCCGTCTGCAGGCACCCCCCCTACCCCCTCCATCCGAACTACCTGCGCCGCCTGGCAGCCCAACCAGACGTGCCCACGGGGAACTCATCCCACCCAGCCCTGCCCCTCCCCCAAGTTCCTGAGCTCAGCAGACAGCCCCACCATCCACCCGGGAGGCCCTCCCCCTCACCCCTTAAGCGCAGGGGCTTCAGCACCCACGCTGCCTCAAGGAAGCATCTCTCTCCCTCCACCGCCATCCCCAGGCCGAGCCAGAAGCACCCCGATCAAGGCGCTGAAGCCGCCTCCTAACCGGGGCCACAGCCTTGCGGCTTCCCGCGCGATCCACTCTCCACCCCGGGGCAGGGAGGCTGCTTGGTGCACGTCCTATTCACGTCATTTGCCTGTCAAACCCTTGCAGGGCCGCTCAGAACCCATCTGACGAAACACAAAACCTCACCGGGGGTCCGCAGGGCTCCCTGAAGTGGGTCGTGACCAGCCACTCACCACCTGCCCCCCTGCAGCGGGCCCCGTCTGGCTTCTCTCAGACCTCCTGTATCTGCCACAACACCGACCGCAGGCCCGCCAGGTCCTCGGTGTCCCCGTCCCCACGTCCACACACACACTGGCCTCGTCCTCCCTGGCGAGCTCCCACCATCCGCAGCGCCGAGCTCAGACTCGCACGCCCTCAGGACACTCCCGGCCCCGCGGCCAGAGCCCTGTGCCCTGCCGCTCGCTCCCAGGGCCCACACGCGGTCACGTGATGGGGTCCCCCGAGGGGTCAGCTGGGAGCCTGATGGAAGGGGAACTCCACAGGGACCGGCCCTGGCGCCCAGACTACCGACCGGGCAGGGCAGCCTCAACCTCGGTCCAGCTGAACCGACGGGAGACAGACCACGCCCGGTCCCCAGCGAGGACCGCTCCACGCGGCTCGTGGGTCTGCTCCTCTGACGCGGTTGGAATTTAGACCAGAAACCCAACCACCTGACGCGCTGAGACTCTGAAACCAAGCAGGAGGGACCAGCTGGACTAGGGCACCACAGGGAGAGCAGAGCGTGGAGCCGCGCGGCCGTGTCACCCTGCCTCTGGGGAACCCCTGCGGCGACGCGCACCTTCCGGATCCGCCTTCCCCAAGACGGCAGGCCCCGCGACGCGGCCAGCGTGACCAAAGAGCTCGGTTTCCAGATGGGTTCACTGCCAAGTACGGTCACAGCCACGTGTCTGGGAGGCGTTCGCGACGGCGGCCCAGTGCTGCGCCTGCCTGGCCAGGGACCCCGCCCCCCCCATACGTGACAGGGACAGCAACTGCCTCACAGCGTGGCCTCGAGGGGTTGAGGAGAGGACACCCGTGACACAGGAGACGAAGCCCGGCACGTGTGCCAGCTAATGACACCGCCACGGTGATGACACACGCCTGCCTGAAACGTTCACACTTCTGCAAACACGCGCCAGGCGCCCACCAGAGACCAGAGACCACCCAGGGAACAGCCATCTGCCCGCCCAGAGCGTCAGACGCCCGATCCTCTCAGCAGAAAACCCCGAGCCCTGGACGTGAAGCACTCACCTTATCCATCCGGTCCTTCTGCACCCCGTACTTCCCACCGAAGCCTCTGGAGTAGTCTGCAACGTGACAGCACGGCATTTAGTCTCGGGCTGAGGTCCGCCAGCTGCCGGCAGCAGGCGCATGCAAACAGGTCCAGAAACAGCCCGAGAAAATGCACCCAGAGCGACAGAACGAGAACGTGGAACGATGAGCCTCTGCTTGCGAGTTGGGCTTCTACCCGTGGTGCTCGGCAGCAGGCAGGTGAGAGGCAGGAAAGAGGTGTGGCATGCTCCCCGCGTGCTCCCGGGGGACAGGGGTGCGGGTGGCAGGCAGGGCGCCACCTCCTAGCACAGTCTCTGCTCTGCGCTCCTGCTCTACTGAGTGCTAAAAAGAGGCTCAAGTGCAGGGATTCTCTCGTTTTACTTATTTTTTTTCTCTTGCTTTTTTAAAAGAGAAAAAGTTTCCCGGAACTTCTACCAGCCAAATACTTATGTTGCAGCAACACAGATCTACGTGACAGTCACACTGCCGTGCAGTATCAACGCCACGCCCACGCGGTCTGCCGGGTCAGCCCGAGGTGATTCTCTCCCTGCACGCTGGGGCTGAGCGCCTAAACTCAGCCCCGTAAAATGAGGACACGACTCTTTGCCAACTGTGTGTCCCGGTTCTAATGATCAAGCCTGAATTTTGACAGACATTAGATAACTGCTCTGAGCAAAAGCACGTTTGCCATCTGGACTCCCAATATATGCACCCAGAAACCTCCTGTCGAGTTCCAGCTTTGCGTACGTACTGTCTGGTTCTGTGTGAAGGAGTCACACAGAGATGGTGTCATCAAAAAAACTAGCAAAAACCAAAAAAACACCACCACAAATGAGACACAGAAACCACGTGGACACGCCTGCCCCACGCCCCTGGTCCAAGGCCAGTGATCGGGCTGAACCAGACACGTTTCTCCCGGTCTCGGAGGCAGGGAGGCGGCCTACGCGACACTCACAGGAGTCCCGGCAACAGCAAGCACTGCTGCGGAAGGCCGCCGGGAGACCAGAGACAGCCCACCCCAGGAGCGAGGCGCGTCACGGGGTTAGAGTGACCTGCACCTTGCGCCACCTTTGACCAGACACACACCCCAGCGGTTACGGGAGAGAAAAAAGTCAACAGGGAAGAAAGGGTGCGAGTGAATTCCGCTCCGGCACAGCACTGGGCTGGAAGTGCCCAGGGGCCCCTGCAGGTGACAGCGGGTGAGTCGGAGGCTGAGCCCTGAAGTCTGTGCTAGAAGTGGCGGCACTGGGCGGGGCTGGGGGGAGCCGGGGAGCAACTGTGCCTTGCTGGGACTCGTGCTTGGCCAGTCTCTCCTTGTAATCAAAGCCCACAGCACAGGGGTCCTGCCTCTCGGACTGAACACCAAATCTGCCTCCGAAACCAGTCTTATAATCTGAAAATCCACAGGTGACAGTGGAGAAAACAACCGAAAGGAAACACAAGTTTGGTTAGACTCAAACACGTCGCCTGGAGGAAACAAGGGCTGCGCCGAGCTCGGGGACGACAGAGCCAGCTCCCAGTCTCACCAATAGTCACAAAGGGCTCAAAAGGTTAAAGGACAGACAACGTCTGAACACACGGCCCAGGCCCGAAAGCAGGTTAGCAACTGTATTTGAGCCGATTCGGAAAGGCCGCTCCGTGCTCCGGGACTCTCTGCAGGGCCCCGCCCACGCTGCAGACAAGAGCACGCGTCTCTGCTCACTTGAAGAAAGAGACACGTTACACACACGGCCCACCCCACAGCCACGCGGCAGCCCCGCTCCCCACCGCGCTGGCTGCAAGCCCAGGGCCCCGGCGGCCACGCTCCCAGGGACGGGGCGCCTCTCGGGCTGGGACCACCGCGCCGCCCCTGTGGCCGCCCGGAGCGGCAGGCAGCAGCCCCTCAGGAACCCTGCTGCAGCGGCTGGGGCTTCAGGGCCCAGGCGAGCACAGGTGCCCTGCCCCGCCCAACCGCAGCCCCCCCAAGGGGGAAGGGGGAATCACTACGGGCGGAGGGGTCCTTCCAAAGCCGTGGGGACAGAGGACGCCTCCCCCACTGAAGACAGGACAGCACCGCGACACAAGTACCGTGAGGCCAGGCACACGTGGACCTGTAAACAGAAATGAACTTCTCGAAGGGCCTCGCGGGCGAGCAGCCAGCATGAACGTACCTTTTTGGGATTCGTGCAGATGCAGCTTCTCCTGGTGATCCCAGCCAAGGGCACACTTGTCCTGTCTGTCTGTCTGCACACCGAACTTCCCTCCAAAGCCTTTCACGTAGTCTGCGTAGACAATAAAAGGCCATAATCGAGTATTAATGGGCAGCCTGCGTAACAGGGAGAAAGCAGGTTTTCCGTGAAGTTCAACATACACAATTCACTAAACCATCCTTTCTCTTCCTGACCTTTGGTGAAATTTCAGATGACATTAAGAGGACCGCCTCGTAGTGTGTCAGGAAAATAACCTCATCTACCATCTCCGCACCATGGGTTAACACTGACGGGACCCCCTACAGGAACCCGCGAAGCATGCAGTGTCACAGCACTGACGCGCCATTGGGTCTCACCACTTACACAGACGTGCGACACGTGGCCCCTGCTACAAGCCACGCCACTGCAGTGTTCAAGCTAAAAGAGGTCTAAGGACTGGATTTCTTAGTTAACGGCTCTGTTTTTGGATTTTCTGTTTTACAGTTCAATGTTTAACAGAAAGAGACATCCACCCTAAGTGTTCCCGGTTACGTTCTGTGTTTCCATTTCTGTTCTGGTTATCACCTATCACGTTAATAGCTGCTAGCTGGACAATAAGGTAAAGCTGAAGCCACCTTTCTGGGACTCGTGCTTCTCGGTTTTGCCTTGATACTCAAAGCCGACCGCGCTCTTATCCACCTTGTCCTTGTCGATACCATACTTGCCACCAAAACCTTTGGAGTAATCTGAAAACAAGAAGAGTACTGTTCATAAACCAGTCACAAGATCAGCGAGCACGCTGTGGATTTCAGCAGTCTTTAAGGAAGTATTTTGATCACTCAATTTAAAAAAACAAACCTGAAGTCTCCGAGGCTCACTCTAAGATCACTTACGTAGGAAACATTTAAGAGTATTATTTGTATATAATGATGGAACTATGAAGTGCAGCAAATAGAGCATACGAACAACTGCAGCGCCTCTCCTTCACCCCAAAAGACAGCATGAGGTAACAGGTGACATCAAGTTTCTGAACTCAGGATGAGCCACCAGGGAAGCTCTTGGAGGGTCACCCTACCTCTGAACCAAAGCCAGCAGAGCTGTGCCGGGGACACCGCCAAAGGAACAGGATAAACACGGACTACCTTCCAGAAATGTCAGTTCAACTCAAAGCTAAGTTATTATTACACTAAATCGCTATCTTTACACTAAGGCATGACTCCATCACGGACACATTAACGGAGTAGAACGCGCACAGAGATCAAATCCCTTCCCAGCACGCCTAGGGCTGCTCCCGGCACTTCGGCCTCTGCTCCCCGACTGCCCAAAGGCGTATTTATTCTTCTTCAAGGGCATCTCGGGGAGACAATCTGGTAAAAATGAACAGGATCCAACAGCAGGTGCTGACTGGCAGCAGGCATACAGTGCAAAGGAGTACAGGTGTGTGCCCAGCAGAGAGAGAAGGCAGAGTTTAAAGGAACCCCACGCAGCAGGCCCAGCAGCCTCAGGGCAGGCAGGCCCTGCCAGGTGTAAGGGAAGCACCGCCCTCATCAAACAGGAGCCCCTCAGGCCCAACGGCCATCCCCCTGGGGAAATGCCAAGCCAGTGGGGTTTCCGGTGATGGCTTTCATTTTTGTTTCTTAAAAAAATCTGGGGTTTTAAAAAGTACGTGAGCTCTCAGTTTGTACGCTGGCCAATGTTCAAATAATTTAAATGTGCAGGCCAAACAAAACAAACGATGCAGAACCACCAACAGATCAGGAGCTCTGCAGCGGGGGCTGAATCTTTAAGTCAAGCTCCATAAACACACACCTCAGAGGGCAGAGGGCCGTAACTGGTCACTTACATCACAGTGAAGGGAAAGTCAGGATGGCTTCTAAGGACAATCTAGAAGGCTCTATCAAAATTTTAAATTCAACGTCTTTCGGCCCAGCAACTCCATTGCTAGGAATTTATTCTTTTAAATAATCACTTATGTATATAACAGAATATTCACTGCAATTTTTTTTTTTTTTAATGAATTTACTTATTTTATTTTCGGGTCTTGGGGTTTACTTCGGGTTGGGTCTTTGTTGCTGCGCGCGGGCTTTCTCTAGTTGCGGCGAGCGGGGGCTACTCTTGGTTGCGGTGCGCGGGCTTCTCCTTGCAGTGGCTTCTCTTGTTGCAGAGCACGGGCTCGAGGCGTGTGGGCTCAGTAGTTGTGCCTCGTGGGCTCTAGAGCGCAGGCTCAGTAGCTGTAGCGCGCAGGTTTAGCTGCTCCGTGGCATGTGGGATCTTCCCGGACCAGGGCTCGAACCCGTGTCCCCTGCACTGGCAGGCAGGTTCTTAACCACTCCACCAGGGAAGTCCCTGTAGGCAATTTTTAACATCAAAACTTGGAAATAACCTAAATTCCACATTCCAGAGAGGAACAGTTAACCTGACCACGGAACAGAGGACTCAGCAGTCATCAAAATTACGACAAACCGTGACTTCCTTGGTGGTCCAGTGGTAAAGAACCTGCCTTACAACACAGGGGACGTGGGTTCAATCCCTGGTCAGTGAGCTAAGATCCCACATGCCGGGGGTCAACTAAGCTCACGTGCCTCAACTAGAGAGTCCTTGTGCCGCAAACTTCAGAGCCCACGTGCCCTGGAGCCTGCGCGCCACATCTAGAGAAGAGAAAACCCAAACGCCACAACTGGAGAGAAGCCCACGCACCACAACGAAGAGCTCACGTGCCACAACTAAGACCTGACGCAGCCAAAAATAAACAAAATGGATAAATAAATAAATCTTTAAAGAAAAAGAAATGACAAACCACCTACACCGTCCAGAAAGTAACAGGGACATCCAAACACTTGAAGTTAGAAAAATTATATAAATATAACATAAACCGATTTGCATCAGGGAGAAGTCCCCTGGGTGTGTGTCGGTGAATGCATGAGAAACAACGGGGCCCGGGGTGCCTGACGGTCAGCAGGGCGCCGCTGCGGCCCACCTCTCTGCGACTCGTGCTTCTCCGTCTTGCTCTGATAGTCGAAGCCCACGGCGCTCTTGTCCACGCGGTCAGACTGCACGCCGTACTTGCCACCGAAACCGCTCGAGTAGTCTGGGGAGACAGGGCAGCGGTCAGGAAAGTGTGTCAGGCCAAGTGCCACCTTGGTCAGACGAAGCAAGACTCACCAGGAGGTCAAGCACGCATCTTAAAATGTACAACAAGCTACCCGCTGCCACACATGGGTGACGCTGGACGCGTCTATGCGCCTCTGCAGTCTGGTCCCCTTCGACTACTGAAGGGCAGAGGTGAGCTGCAGGCCCACTTTGGGAAGTAACCGTTCAAATAAAGGTCAGTGTATAAAGACAGCTAGGCAGCTGCATGGGTCTTTCTAGAAAAGACACGACCCCTCCAACACATCGAGCCAGGTGGGCTGGGTGGACCGGCGGGGCCTAGAGCACTCCCAGGCCGAGCTACTTCCCTGGGTCATCGGATGACCCACAAGAGGCAGAAGTAAACAAGCTTGCAAAAAACACCTCAAGGTGGCTTCCCTGGTGGTGCAGTGGTTGAGAGTCCGCCTGCCGATGCAGGGGACACGGGTTCATGCCCCAGTCCAGGAAGATCCCACGTGCCGCGGAGCAGCTGGGCCCATGAGCCACAGCCGCTGAGCCTGCGCGTCCGGAGGCTGTGCTCCGCAACGGGAGAGGCCACAATAGTGAGAGGCCCGCGTACCGCAAAAAAAAAAAAACGTCAAAGGACTTCCCTGGCGGTCCAGTGTTTAAGACTCCACGCGTCCACTGCAGGGGGCACAGGTTTGATCCCTGGTCAGGGAACGAGGATCCCATAGGCTTTCATTTACAGAAAGGCTTTACCAGGGAGCACTACCTCATAAAGATTAGCCTACGCCATGTCAAAAGACGCACGTACACGCTGAAAATGTCAGTAATTTAACGGCTCTGTTTCCATCCTCCGGGGAGAGTTAGTTTTGCCAACCAAGTTAGAGAGGGAACTGTTCGGGGGCAACGCTGCACGGATGAGGGGAAGCAGCTTCTGCTGCCACACGGGAGGTGGCACAGGGACACGAGATGCCAGCACTTCATGGGCTGCGTGGCAGGGACCCCACTGTCACACCACACCCGGAAGACCAGACACCTGAAGGCGACAGCAGCGAACTGCCCGTGGCGACACCCCTGCCCCCAGGAAGAGGCCTCGAGTGACAACGTGCTCCTGCCCTTCAAAAGCAGGCGGGGCTGCCTTCCCATCACCGGGGTCTTTCACATCTCACCTTTCTGCGAGGCGTGTTTCTCAGTTTTCCCCTGGTACTCAAAGCCCACAGCAGACTGCAGTCACAGAGAAAAGGGAAATGCAGTTTTAAATGCCTGGATCCACGATGCATAGGACACTTTAAAAAACATGAACCGTGTTATCTTTTGATCTTTGATTTCCCAAAGCCCTGCTGTTTTGAATTCGTAACCCATAAAATGCTCACAGAAGCGGGGGCGGGGGGGGGGGGGCGCTGCCCAGGCCAAGCTGCAAGCATAGCGGCCTGTCCCTCCCTGCCTCCCCCCGGTGGCCGACCCCCCCACAGGACACCGACCTGGGCCGACTCCCATCAGCCCGCTTCTCAGATGGGCTCCCCAAGAGCCACACGAACGCAGGAACAAGGCCCGGCGCTGAGGTGGGCACCACGCACGCAGCCCGGGGGAAGGGCCAACGTGGGACCGTGGCCACACACAGCCAGGCCTAACCCCCAAGCCCAGGCTCGCAACGCTACGACATAAAACAAAGGGGCTGACGGCCCTGAGCCAGGGACTCGAGAACAGCGGGGCAGCATCCGGACGCTCAGCACAGCGCGGGAGGCGGGAGGCAGGAGGCACTCTGCCAGTCCGCTCTGATCACCCTTGGGGGATCCCTGTCACAGTGACATCCAGGCAGGGACAGTGGGTGTAAACAGTCCCCGCTGGCATCCTTGGACGAATCTAAGGCTGTCCCGGGGTCATCCGATGAGTAGATACCAACATGGGGGTTTCTACAGCAATCAGTAAAAAAACCCTTACACTCGACTGTTCTTCTGTTTGTCTGTTTGGCCACACGGCCTGTGGGATCCTAGTTCCCTGACCAGGGATCGAACCCGGGCCCCTGGCAGTGAGAGTACGGAGTCCTAACCACTGCACCGCCCGGGGAAGTCCCTGTTCTCGCCTCTTAAAGGGCCAATCATCTCAAAGCAACTGGAAAGGCGGGCCCTGTGAGCCCTGTGGTCAGGACACCCACCCTGCAGTCCCACAGAGTCAAGAGGCCCGGAGCACACACACCTGGCGGTGGGCTCTGACCTACGAGGACTGGCTCCTCGCCCTCCCCGGGCGCCAGCTGCCCAGGATGCTTCACTCACCTGGTCAACTCTGTCCACCTGGACGCCAAACTTGCCTCCAAACCCCCGGACGGAGTCGACCTGCGAGCAGTGCTTGGAAAGCTTCGACTGATACTCGTGGCCGACAGCTGACTGGAACAGGTTGCAAAAATAAAAGCGTCAGACACCCGCCGGTATCACCACAGTGCCCACCCCCCATGCGGGGTCTAAGGGGGCAGCCCGCACCTGTGGTCAGCGTGGGTGACCCTAATTGAAACCACTCAACGTGGAAGTCAGCCTGGGGGAAGGTGCCTCCCGGGGGGCATCGCAAGCCATGGCCACTGGTCAGGTGTTCCCCAAACTCTCTCCGTTACTGGCCTCCCCGGAGACTGCCCAAGAAGCCCGGCCACAAGGGGGGGCTTCTCACATGACTGGGCATGAAGAGCCAGGAGGCCAGGCCCCATCCGGAAACCGCAGAGCCAGCAGCCTGCAACATGACTCCTGAGACCCAGTACCGGGAAGACCGCTGGCAACCATCACCCTACTCAAACAGGACATTTTCACACCACAGGACCCAGGAATCAGGACACAACATGCATTTTGCTAACAAATGCAGACACAGACAGGTGTGCTGGAGTCACGCCTCGCGTTCAGAGTCAAGAGCCACTGTGCGCCCAGCCTGTCCGGGAGTGGAGTGGGCCCGTCAGCACATCATCAGCCCCCCGGACGGGCAGGAAGGGAGTTTGGTGACATCCTCTCAAGGTCACGTGCCGAACAAGCAGTCCACCCCAGGGTTCCCGCGGCGTTTCCCACGGTGCGGTCAGCAAACCATGGCCCAGGGCCCACGCCCGGCACTGAGGCTTTTTGTAAGTAAAGCTTTTGGGAGCACACCACCTCCACGCACTCGCAGAACGTCTACGGCTGCCTCTGTGTCTCGGCAACGCAGCTAGTTCGGGAGCTGCCTGAGACCCCATGGCGGCCGCGAGGCTGAAAACACTCCCCGAATTCTGAGCGGCCCCCGTCCTGCTCCAGCCTCCCAGGCCCCTGACCCTCAGTGCTCGGCACCAGGGTCCCAGGCTCCCTCAGCAGGATGGACAGTGGTCACGGACCCCTTGGCGGACATCGAGGACACAGGACGCGTGCCTGCCACGTGACCCAGCGCGGGGCGAGAAGGCACACCCAAACCCCGGTTAACTATGACTCCAGTGAGCCACCCCGCCTCGGGCCCTCCTGCAGTGAGGGACCCGCTAGCGCACTGTGGACCCCCTTCCTGTTCATCTACAACTTCAGCAGCTGGGTTTGGGATCCCAGCACTGCGGAGTCACCGCCACCACTGAGAACTCTGCAGGCCACTCGGAGCGTGCACTCTTTCCACAGCCCAGGGAGCCAAGTAGGTTCTACTTTAAAGTTTGGAGCTGTTACTTTCTCTCCTTTCCGGGTTGGTTCCGATGCCTGTAGCTAACAGCAGATCCACGGCACCGCAGCCTCGGAAAACCTCTGCGGCAGAGACCACCCACCCGCAGCCTCTGGGTCTGTCCCAGAGGACGTGAGCAGAGTAACGCGGAGGCAGCAACACGCAGGGGGCCAGCTTGATTCTTCACCACAGAGAAGCTCCAAGGACACCGCTCTGGAGACATGGCCAGTGACAGCTTATTAATTCTTCCAACTTCCTGATCAAAACAGGTTTATCCCTCAGACTGCCCTCGACCTTACGTTGACAAGACAGTATTTATTATCGAACAGTCAGCACCGGGCAGAGCGCTGCCAGAAGCAGGAATGTACACTGGTCCCGACATGTGCCTGGCGAGGAACAAAACCTGCATCATGGACCACGGCCCCCGTGAGCCCCGAAAGAGGCGTGGGAGATGCTCAGACCACAGCGCACATGGGATCCCGATGGCTGCTGCACCTTCCCAGTCCACAATCCTCTCACAAGTAGGTGCCTGCCCGAGATGTGTTTTTTTCTGGAAGTCTCTATCACACAGTCTCAACACGCAGATCTCAGGGCTCTTTTTCAACGTCTGGAAAGGACAAGTTACAAACAGCTTCAGGGTCACTTGTTCCGGTTTGGAACCTTAGTGATTTCTGATGACAGGTTGGTCCAGTGGCGCTCCCGTGAGCTGCAGGGGAGGAAGCACCCACCGACCGCGGCGCCCCCCGCTGGGTCCACCTGAGGGGAACCGCCGGCTGGAGTGAGAGCTCGGTTCCCTGAGCCGCCCGGGTGCCGTCAACACGTGGCTCCAGGAGCTCACACACCGTCCGCTGAGCGCCTTCACGGTGCCAGGCCCAGCACGAGGCGAGCACAGCTTGTCCAGGCCTCGACAGGAAGGACAGCACAACGCAGGAGTGACGCTGACAGAGGGCAGCACAAAGCACGGGGAGAGGCAGCCGCGGGCCGACAGGAAGCCTGCAGGAGCCGAGGGTCCTGGGCCGCGGGTGCCGGGGGGATGAGGCTCAGCCCGCACAGGGCAGTCCGGCAGCAGCCCCGACAACTGTCTCACTGTCCTCATCCAGGGCTTCCTGGTGCATCTGCAACGTTCTCCCCAGCAGGTTTTTCCGACCCAGAGCTGGGGACCCAGATTATACTGAACGTCTCTTTGCTTTCACTCCCCGTAACCCTGAGAGCCTGGACTCTGTTAGGTGGGAAAGGCTTCTACCTACATGATGCTTTCATTGCCCGAAAAACATGGGGATTTTGCCCGTCTGTGCTCCTAAAAGCCACCACACTTTCTAGGATCCAAAGATGGTTTCTGCTCCCCACGCCCCTGTGTGCTGTCCAGACGTCTCTGGGAGTGACGGGGTCACCGGGGGCGTCCCTGTCTCTCTCCTGCAGCCTGCCCTTCATAGACTCCGTCTCCAGGCTCATTTCAGACCTGGCCTGGGGTGCCCACAGGTCCCCATGTATCCACTCTGTGGTGACACAGCCCAGATGGCATACTGTGACACAGCCGCGTCATTCCAGGCCCAGCTCAGATGCCGAGTCCGATCCAGGCACAAGGGGGACAGGGGTGGAATTACAGCCCAGAATCCAACCCAGTTGATACCTCTGCACAGAATAAAGGCAGACATCTCGCATTACCAGCCTGGGAAAAACCTACCTCTCTGGGGACGTCTAAAGACTGCAGACCTGCTTCACTGCAAACGCGCTACGGTCTACCATCCTCTCTGCAGGGCGGACACCAGCCCCGCCAGCTGATCCAGTCCCTTCTCTAGTGCCAGCAAAGGCTGCTGCACTGTTAACAGCTTCAGTCTCCACCTACTTGGACTTGCCTGCCCCCAGCCTGGTGGGCAGTGGCGTGACGCCGGGGGCCAGGGTCCTCTCTGAAGTTCACTAAATGTGGGGAGGACGACAGCACGCCTGGCGGCTGAATTTCCACCCTTGACGTGAACCAAGGCCCGCAGACTCGGCTCCGGTCTGCAGATGGGTAGCATTCAGGCCGCAGGCTGAACCGCCGTCAGGCCGCTTCCAGGCCTCCATCCTGGTCACAGAGCGGCCTCTGGCGGAAACTGACCTCCCGCTCCGGGGCTCCCGACACACCACCCACTCCCCAGCAACTCAGCATCTTAAAAGACCTTCCAAAAACAGGAGCCCTTCGCGGGTAAGGTCAATGGAGAGAGGATTACTTCTGGCAAATCCGTCCTCAACAAGTAGACTCCCAACTTTTCATCTACGGGGGAGGCTCCTGAGTGACCACTCTGCCGACCATGGTGAGGTCAGGCACGCCAGGACCCACCGCGACGTGGCCGGGCACTTACTCTGTCCATTCTGTCCTGCTCCACACCAAACTTCCCTCCGTAGCCGTGCGAGGCTTTGGGTCCCGTTTCGAGCTCCTTCTCCTTGAGGGTCTGGTGTTCTTGAAACACATTCTCTCTCAGCTTGTGTATGCTTGGGGGGAAGAGAACAAACAGGAAGAAACCGGTCAGACAGACGTGCGTCCTTGTTTCCCAGTGGGACAGACGAGGACAGGGCGTGTCATCCCGGCAGCTCTGCAAGGCCTCCCTACTCGGTAGCTCCCCAGTCCGTCTCCCTTGTGCTCACTTTGCTGTCCCACCAGCTGGCCCCCAACTTCGGCAGTTCTCAGATGCAAGTTAACAGAAAAAAGAAACTAATCTGAATTCACACAGTGAGTCATCCCAACCCCCCCCCCACACACACACACACAGAGCTGTGCTGAAACGTGGACTTTCTCCCATAAGGGGAAAAGCTCCTCAGGGTTTATCAGACACCTGACTTGGGAGAGCTAGTTCTGTAAACGTCCCCAGAGGCAGAGGGGAAAAGCAGAGTCAACAGCCCCACACCCCAGGCAGCCCTAGGACAGAAGCCCAGACACACAAAACACTTAGACGGTTGCTCTTTCCTTGGAGCACTCCAGCTTCTCATTCAAAGGTGAAGTGAGGGGTTTGCAGAATTTACAATGTGAGCGCCACTTTTACTTTAAACACTGGGAACAGTGGGACAGATCACAAGATGTGGCCAAAACCGGGCAGGCCAGGAAGCGTCTGCAGCTGTCTCCGTCGGGAGACCCACAGCAACACGACGGCCACCTGATCCGGTTCCTCTCTGCCCAAGGGACAACATGTCCACACCTCAACATCTGGACAACAATCCCAGAAGTTCGGCTACAAAACCAACCAGGCCTGGCCACCTCCCGACCCCCTGACGAGCACGGGAGGAAGACCAGCCTCCCAAGAACACGGAAGGACCAACAGCCGTCCTGTCCCTGTGTGCTCTCTGAGCTCTACCCACCCAGAGGCTGCCTGATGAGAGAGCTCCTTTCTCCTCCAACCTGCCCTCCCCAACATGTTCTGATGCCACAGGGAACAGAAGAGATGAGGCCCAGATGGCATCAAGTCAGAAGGCAGCCTAACCCCACAGCGGGCGACCCGAGTCAGCCCCTGGCACCACCTCCTCCGGCCGGTCCCAGGCCCTTCTTCAGGGGCTTGTGGGGAGAGGGTGGGCTCAGCCACTCAGGGAGGGAGGAACACTGGTGTCTAAAACGCCTGAGCTGCAGACTTCACCTCCTTTTCGGGACGATCTACTGAGTCTCTCTCAAGAACAGCTTCATTTTACTGCAAAGATCCCAGGGCCAAGCAAGACCGGCTCTCTGCCAGTGACCAAAGCGGGTCAGCAGTCCGTGAGGACACCTTCACAACCAGGGCATGGGAGCACACACTGAAGCTGGCACAGACTGAGCACATTCTAAAAGGTCCCTTTATCTACACCTCCCGACAGGAAAACAAGCTGCCCCAGAGGTGGCCAGTTGCGACAGTGCCGAGTCAGACAATGACACGCTTCAAGCAGCTCTCCTATTTGAGGCTTTTAAGAGAACACAATGCTGAGAATTCAGCTCGTGGCATCCAACTGATCACGATAAAATAATAAAAGTATAACAAAAAAATTAAAGAAGGGTGTTTATGGTCTAAGGTATTCAAAGACATCCACACTTTAGAAACCTCCCATCAGCAGAGAGAAGAGCTTAGGTAACTGTGTTCCTCGATGAAAACCACAATATTGAAAAACAGACTCTAGAATTGGAAGCACGGAAGTCATTTGCGATGGGAATTTTTAAGTTACCGAGCACGTCCGTATACATACACGTACACAAACACGCAGATGTACACATCAGGTCTTACATTCACCTACTGTATAAATATCGAGTCGCAGCATGCAGCGACAAAGACCCACTGCAGCCAAAACACACACACACACACAGACAGACACACATACAAAGAACAATGCTGCAAAAAATAAAAACCAAAATAAAATAAAAAATCGAGTCACAAAACAAAACAGAAGCAATTCCACCACAGGAAGCCATGACCTTATCTCTTATCCCTGCCTTATCTTCATCTTTCAGAACATCACTGTCACACAAATACCGAGAAAGTCTCTTACTTGATGTGCTCCTGGTGCCCAGACCCCTGGACGGTTTTGGCCCCCCATCGCTGCTCTTTTTCACTTACGTCATTCTGAAAAGAAAAATAAATGACGAGTGCACCCCACAGCCTGGATTGTAAGACAACCACCCACCCGCCCACCCAAACCCAAACCCAAACCCTGGGGAAATCCACTCCGGGAGACGTGAAAGGCAGGCAGACTGGTGACTTGTACCACGAAATCAGGGTCGGTTTCCCAGTCGTCGGCTCCCGCGTCGTCCTGGGTGATGGACACGGTGTGGCCGGCCGAGGCTTTCCACATCTGGAAAAGCAGCCCCGCAGTTACAGAGGCCCAGGAGAACCCTGCGCAGAGGCCGACGCAGACACCTTTGCCTGGGACCCCAAAACCCTAGAGGGCACAGGGCAGGCTGGGGGGCTATAAGCTCAAATAGTCACTCATAATCCCTGAGTGACACCCGTAGGAACAGAAGAAACGCAACATTTTTTAGCTCTAATACTGCTGTCAACCGGCATCAGAAACAAATAAGAAATGCTCCTGGCTTCAACTCAAGTGAGGAAATTTTCTGGAAAATAAAAAAGTCACGTGTGCACTTACTTCACTCATTGGGAATATCTTCCTCTCCCACTAAGTCTCATGACAACGATACTGTCCAACACTGGGAACGCACCGAATGTCACCAATGGTAAATTTTGTTGTATTTTACCACAATTTTTTTGAAAAGCACCCATCTTAACTTCAAAGTGGAAATTTGGAAATTACTGGAAACCTAATAATGATTTTCTTAACTCGGACTCTGACAAGTCAAATATTTCAAGCGTTGCTTTGCTATCTACTTGGGAAAATAGCACATAAATGCCAACCTGTTCTCTACTAGGCAGCTCTGAAGACTGGCCACCCTGCTTCCTCAGCAGAGTCCTGAAATTCTGTATGTTTTATCTAGTGGACAGAACCATGATGCAGCTTCACAACTGAACCACATCGTTCTTTTCTTAACTGCAAAGGCAAAATCTAGCTTTTAAGGGTTTCAAAAGAAAACTATGTATGAGAAGAATGGATTCATTCTCCCCAAAAGTACTTATAAAATTTCACATAGGCCAGGAAGCAACTGAAAGCTTATTTTCATCTAATCAACCAGAAGCCCCATCCCAGCGTCTGAACTGAGGACGAGCAAGTCTCGCTCTGTGGGGTCACCGTGCTTCTGTGTGAACCCAGACTGGACGAGAGCCCTTCACAAGCCTAAGACTCCCCTGTCCAGGTCCACCACCCCCGCCAGCTCCGCTGGGTCACAAGTCCAAGGCGGTGGCAGGGGCGAATCAGGGTGCAGGGCTCTCAGATTTCCAGATGCAACTCCCGCCATGTCACCTGGGCAGGGAATCATGTGCCACCAGGTGGGACAGGACCAGCAATGTCCCTTCATGGCCACTTCAAACCTTGTTCCCCTCTGACCAGGTACGGCAAAGCATGGCAACAATTTCCCAGACGTGGACTTCCCTGGTGGCTCAGTGGTTAAGAATCCGCCTGCCAATGCAGGGGACACGGGTTCGAGCCCTGGTCCAGGAATATCCCACATGCCACGGAGCAACTGAGCCCGTGCGCCGCAACTACTGAGCCTGCGCTCTACAGCCCACGAGCCACAACTACTGAGCCCACGTGCTGCAACTACAGAAAGCCTGCATGCAGGAATAAAGACCCAACACAGCCAAAGATAAATTAAAAAATAAATAAATAAGTAAATAAAAGACCAGTTTCTTTTGAGATTAAAGTAAAACATAGAACTTAACCAAGAAATAGTTTCTTTAAAAAAAAAAAAAAAAAAAAGAATTTCCCAGACGTGAACTGCTTTTGACACAATTTTCGAGAGCCGACGGACTAGGTTCAGCACAACCAATGCGCCCATTCACAGATGGGGAAACAGCTGCCTGAAGCTAAACGGTTTGCCCTCAGCCTCTGACTCCCCAAGCCAAGTGTGCCCCGTGACACCACACTGTCCTGGAGAAGGGGCTGCCCACCTGCAGGACTCTAGCTGCCTAGAGTTCCAACCATTGAGGAGACGGTCACACAAAAGTCGGGGGTCTCCAGCGAGGCTCACTTCCCCCCGAAGGCAAAGGTGAAAGCCGATGTCCCAGCCTGAGACTTTTCCAGACTCATGGGGCTAACGCTAGCAGAGCCCACTCTTCACCCATCTTTCTGGAAGCCGGCTTCACTCGTGCGTAGGTGAGCACTTCCAGGCTCTCCCTAACATCGTGCCCGCTGCCTCCCCCGCCCAACATGGGACAGGAAGAAGGCGCCAGGTGGCTGCTCAGACAGGACAGAGATGCTCCAGGTCCTGCACTCCAGAGTTCTGCAGAATCCCCTCCACTTCCTAGACCACAGGCAACACTGGAAATTGACTTTATTTTTCAAAGAAGGAAATTTCCTCCCAGACAGTTATCATCCCAATCTCTGCAAACCCAGCAAAAGAACACCCCTCGTGTTCCCTGTCAAAGGGGTTTTACCTTGCCCACCCACGGGAGAGCACAGGAGAATGTTCACAGTGCACAAACCTTTCTTTTCCAAGTAAAGATGAAAGGTGCTCACAAAACTCTGTTTAAAACACGGGAATCCAACGAGGAATTTCCAGGCATTTGTGAATTATTCTGTCTGTAAAAAGATTAAGAGTAAAAAGCTCAGAAGGATATGTGCTGACGGGCACCCAGGGCAAATCTTTACGTGTGGAGGTCCTTTTAGAATACCTCTGAAATCCTCGCAAACATAACGAGGTTTTGCAGAGCAATCTGAAAGGAGGGTGGGAAGAGTTACATTTTACTAACCAAAAAACTCAACCGATTTTCAGCCACAGTGAGAAACTACAGAAAATAAAAAAGTTCCAAAAGATTTATAACTGTTTGAAGTTTCTTCTTAATGCAACCAGAAACTATTGCCTCAATTGCTAACATACATTTCCTGTTCGCTAGAATCCTGACTGCTTTCCATTTCTGGGCCATCCTAATTTATGACTCTACTAAAAATCATAAAATTCTATTACCCTGGGTTTTTAAGAAAAAATAACATAAGAGAAGCACTCCCTGAAGGAAGGGATCATGATGTGGCTGGGATGAAACCCAGGGTGGCGACGGCTATTGGAATGTGAAGGGGGCGACTCGGGGAGCAAAGGAGAAGCAGGCTGCATCTCTGATGAACGGGTATGGTTACTGCACAGGACCAAGACTCCAATTCCCCAAGCCACCAGCTCAGCACCTCTTGATTGGACACTGCACTCCCAGACATTACAGATGAATACAATCCCCTTGTTCTCCAGGAACAAACCAGTCACAGGCAAACACCATTTGTATCGGCACACGGCTTGCCATGCTTTAGGAACTAGAGGGGTGATGCTCTGCTGGCCCTCCTCACACTCAATTTCCCCTTTGGAAACCCTAACTTCTGCAGGTTGCTTACTTAGTACATTCTGGGTATCGCAGTTATCAGCCAGCATCTATAAAAGTCTACCCAAGGGCAGCTAGTGATAGGCTCAAATCTACAATAATTTATTACCCGCTCAACACTTTAAGTTTTTGAAAAATTAAAAGCCTGGGATTTTTTGGATCCAGAGGTAATGCCTCTGGACCCCTACCTCACACCATACACAAAAACTAACTGAAAAATGGATCAAACACCTAAATGTCTGAACTAAAACTATTAAACTCTTAGGGAAAAAAAAAAAAAACATAAGCATAGATTTTTATAAGCTTGAATTTGGCAATAATGCTTAGATATGACACCAAAAGCACAAGTGAAAAGAGAAAAAAATAAATTGGACAAAGTTTTAAACTTAGTGCTTCAAAGGACACCTACCAAGAAAGTGAAAATAATTCACAGAGAGACACATATATTTTCAAATCATAGAGAATATATAAAGAACTCTTACAATTCAATAATAAAAAGGACAAATTAATCGTATTTTTAAATGGGAAAAGGACCTGCACAGACATTTCTCCAAAGATACAGAAATGGATGATAAGCTCAAGAAAAGACAGTATCATTAACCATCAAGGATATGCAAATCAAAACCAATGAGATACCACTCCACACATTCTAGAATGGCTACTATCCAAAAAACAAACAATAATAAGTTTGCTAAGGGTGTGGAGAAATCAGAACCCTCTTATGTTGCTGGTGGGAAAGTAAAATGAAAAAGTCTGGCAGTTCCTCAAAAGGTTAAACACAGAGGTACCGTATGTCCCAGCAATTCCACTCCTAGGTATATACCCAGAGAAATGAAAACTTCCACAGAAAACTTGTAAAGGAATGTTCATAGAGCATTACTCCTAACAGCCCCAGAGTGAAAATAACCTAAATGTCCATGTTATGTAATAGATACATACCAGGTAGTCTATGCATACAATGGAATAGTATTTGGCAATAAAAAGAGTGAAGTACTGACACACGCTACAACATGCATTACTCTTGAAAACATTATGCTAAGTGAAAGAGGCCAGACACAAAAGACCAGATATTATACAGTCCCATTTATATGAATGGCCAGATCTGGCAAATCTACAGAGACCAAAAGTAGATTGGTGGTCGCTTAGTGCTGGGGGGCTGGGGGACGGGTACAGGGTTTCTTTGTGAGGTGATGAAACCACCCACGCACAATTAGCTTTCCATTAACCTCACCCTCTCCAGGGCAGCAGGAAGCCAAAGGGAACAGAAAGGTATCTGAGCAGCCAAAACAGACATCACAAGGCCCACTCTCTGCACCACAACTGCTCAGAGGACTCCCCTCCCACCTGGCCTCCTCCAAGGTGACTCAAAGCACCGCCTGCCCAGTGAAAGAGGAGAAACCTGATGGACAACGCGCCACCCCAGGACATAGGCCACTGCAACACAAGGCAGTTCCCGGGGCTCACCACCATTCTCTCCCTCAACCATGTGCCTCCCCAGCCCCTACTGAGTGCCACGGACCAAAGATCTGCATCACCAATGCCATTCATACAATTTAAGTGTTTTATAGATACGTCCCGCAAAATGTTTCAACTAAAAGTCACAGGTAGTGCGGGCAAACTGCCAGTTGGAGGGGGGGAGGGGCAGAGCATCAAAGACAACCCTGCATCCTCCGCTCTTCATTCTTGTGTCCGGAGGGGCCTTTAGGACCCTTCCTTGCTCCTTGGGCTCCAGGAGTACCTTCCATCCAGGAGAAGAGCAGGCCCACCTGCGGCACCGGCGTGGTGACTCACCCCGCCGTCAGGCCCGGCCCAGCGCCGGCCTGCGGGGCCGCCAGGCCGAATCACGCGGTCGGGCCCCGGCGGCTTAAGCCCCGACCAAGCTCCGCGGGACCAAGTCACCGCGGAGCCCCAGCGGGGAGCGCTCGCCAGGGACGCCTCCGGAGCTGCGTCCAGCGGGAAGAGGATTCCTCGCCCCGGAGCCCGACGCGGCCAGATCCCAGGGGGAGGAAGCCCTGTCCCCCTCCACCCGAGACCCTCCGGCAGGGCCATCCAGCTCGCGTCGGAATACTCCCCAAGAGCCCCTTCCAGCTCATTTCCAGCACCCCCAGAGGAGGGGCTGTTCCCAACCCACAGCCTCTCAACTCTGCAGCTGCGCCGGTCGCTGCATTTCCACTGACCTGATTGCAACACCTCCCGCTAGGTGCGGGCCCGGGAGCGGGGTGGGAACTGCCCCGCCCGGCCGCCCGGAGACCCCAGCCCCTCCGCCCCTGACCCCCCCCCCGGGTCCCGGACCCCTTCTTGTAGGGCTCCTCTCCTACCCTAGTCCCCCTCTCAGCCCTCCGCCCCGGCCCCTCCCTCTCGGCTCTCTGCCCCCGTCTCCTAACCCTCCAGGAGGTCCTGGATCCCCTCCCCGTAGGCCCCCTCTCCTCCTAGTTTCCCTCGGCCCTCCGCCCCCTTCCCCTAAATCCTCGGGGCCTGACCTCTCCCCCTAAGCCCTCTCTCTGCCCCTTCCCCCAACCTCGCGGGTCCTGCGCCCCCTCCTGGAGGGCCCCTCCCCTCCCCTAGACCCCCTCGGCCCTCTGGCCCCTTCCTCCTAGGGACCCGGGCACCCTCTCCTCATACCCCGGACCCCTCCGCCTCTGGTCCCTCTCCTCCCCCTTCCTGCCCGCAGCCCCGGGCCCCTCCCCCTCCATCGCCCCCGACCGCTCAGAACCGCGTGCCCTTCCCCCTCAGGCCCCGACCCCTTCCCCTTCCCCCAACCCGCCCCCTTTCCTCTGACCTCAGCCTCTCCCTCCGGCGCAGGCCCTGCCGCAGCCCCCAGCCAGCCCATCCCCTTCTCTCCGACCACAGCCCCCTGCCCCGGGAAGCCTCACCCGCGCTCCCCCCGCGCCCGAAACCGCAAGCGGAAATGCGGCGAGACCGCCGCGGCCGCCGCTTCCTTCCCGTTTCAGGACCCGGCGGCGCCCCGGGACCGCAACTGAGGAACCGGCCCTCCCCACCTGGCGGAAGGCGCGCTCGCTCACCACCACTGCGGTCGCTCCGGTCCAGCCCGGCTCCGCCCTGCCTCCGCCGCGCCGCCACCTCCCGCCGCTCCCGCTTCTCCTGCCGCTCCTAGGCGCCCCTCTCCACTTCCGGTTCCGCGTGCGGGGGCGGGGCCGCATCCGGGTCCCCGAGGCCCCGCCCCCTCTGGCACGCCCCGCCCCCGCCCGGTCAGAGGCCTACGGCCTTGCCGAGACAGCGGGGTGGGAACCGTGGTCAAACCCCGGCTGACCGGCCCGCGGTCCCTGCAGCCTCCCTCGTCCACGTGGCGCCGGAAGCGCTCACCGCTGGCGCAGGCGCGAGCTCCGCCCAGGTGCCAGCCTGCAAAGCATGCTTAAAAGTTAGATGACTGTACAGAGTACATTTAGGCCCACCATGCGCGGGCCAGACTGTGCTCAGATGGACACAATCCAAGGTGCTCATACTGAATTCATAGCACAGCCCGAGGGAGCAAAGGGAAAATGAGCCGGGAAAGGGGACAATGCCGAGTGCGCTGAGCCCTGAGGACACAGGAGGTAACTGTGACGGCCAGTCACCTAGGAGGAATAGCGCCCTCCTCATCCATCCGTCTGGCCATCCATTACCCATACGTACATCATCCATCCATCCATCTTCTCCATCCATGTTCCATCCATCATCCATCCACCCACCCATCCATCCACCTGTCCATCCAGAGAAGGCCAGATATGTGTCAGGAATAGAGGTCAGCAGAATAAACGTGGTCCTTGCCCTCAGGGACCTTTCAGCCTAGAAGAGGGGTCAGGCATTAATCGAATAAGTATGTACTTAGGAAACAAGGTATATGCTATAGAAGAAGTCAAAGGTCATGACATTATATTGGGGAGAAGACGGGACCCGAGCTCATCCAGGAGATTGGAGGTTTCTGTGAGCGATTAACATTTGTGCTAAGATCTGAAGGCCAAACAGAAGTAAACAAGGTAAGAAGGGAAAAATTTTCCAGGTAAGGAAAGAGCCTGTGTGAAGGTCCTGAGTCAGGAAAGGTCTTGCCACATGGGAACTGAAGGAAGTTCAGTGCAGCAGAAGTGTGGTGATGAAGCAGGGTAGTGGGGCAAGATGGGGCCAGGTCATGTAGAGATTGGGAGGGCAGAGCAAGGACCTTAGTCTTTATTCTAGAAGAAACAGGAAGTCCTTGGAGGAGATTAAGCAGAGGGGAGACATCATACAGTTTGAACTGTAATGAAATCCCTCTGGCTGCTGGGTGGAGAGTGGGTGGGAAGATGGCCAGGTAGGATCCTAATATCCTGCTTGCTACCACCAGTTCAGGCAGACTGTTGGTAGCAAGTAAGATGGAGAGAAGTGAGTAGGTACAAGATACATTTAGGAAGTTAAATTGTCAGGTTTGAGGATGGACTGGGGGTACGGGGTGGGGAAGGAGATGTCAGGGGTCAAAGGATAATTTTTTAAAGATAAAATCATGATTTTCATACACATGTAAAATGAACACATGTCAAAGATCTTATTTCACTTAATAATAAATGAAGCAAAAATGTGTCACAACTTGTTCAGAGGAGAAGTCAAAGGCATGCTGAAATGAATTTGCAAAAACCGGTCTATCCATAGGGCAACGTCAGTTGTATTTCATTGGACACAGGTAATTTGCCTTTCTGTGGGTGCAAATTATTTGCATCTGTTTTCTCCAGGTTAACTTCTACCTCCACAGAGGTACGGAATAATCTAGGCAAAAATAACAAAGGCACACATCCTGTAGAATCGTGTTTATCAGAGGCTCCAGCATTCTGTTAAAAGAATACCTAAGAATCATTTTTGCCCGTTCTAAAGTCTGGAATTTTTCCTTCCAAAAGGATGACTCCTAGTATCTGAGTAGGTGCTCAGACAGGGCAGATGGGCAGGGTGGGGAATGAGGGTTGGGGGAGAAGATACACCAAGATTGCGATGGAAGAGTGAGGATACGTTTGTGGACTTGGTACCTTTGAGGGGCCTGTTGCATGTCAAAACGAGGTCCACGAAGTGATGCTGGAGAGATGGCTTTTGAGCAGGAGCTTTAAGACTAAGCAGGATAAGGACGTAAAAAGGTAGGAAAGGCCATCCCGGGAAGAGGGAGGGATTGCAGCAAAGGCACAGAGGTGGCAAAGAACGGGGTCCGCATAGAAAACCTTGAGGTCAGATGGATAGAATCGAAGTGCTTTCGCTTCCATCATTACCACCGACAGTGCAGTGCTGTGTGCAGTCAGGCATCAAGCTAATTGCGTGGTGGACTAAGGGAAGGCTCCCTTTTGATATAGGATTTTAGGCTCTGGACGCAGAGGATCTGACAATAGATCCCAACTCCAAGGCCTACTAGCTTTGTGACCGTGGGCAGTCACTCTGTCTTTCTGAGCCCCGGTCTCCCCATTTGTGCAGCTAGCTGTTGTCTCCTGGAGATTGTAATATGCAGGTCCCACGTTGCTTGGTTAGCCCAGGGCCCGGCATACAGTTAGTGCCCAGTAAGTGTTGGCCCTGTTGACTGAAAAAGGATGCACAATGTGAGAGTTGTGAGTTAAGTTTTATTTGGGGCAAAGTGAGGACTACAGTCTGAGAGACAGCCTTTCAGATGGCTCTGAGGAACTGCTCCAAAGAGGTGGAGTTGGGGGGTCAGTAGACATGATTTTAGTGAAGGGAGGGGCACATGCAGTCAAACACACATTTTCACAGAGGCTAGCTGCTAGTCACGAGGTGCAGATGTCCCTGTTAATAATTTTACTGCTTTTCTAGGTATGAGAAGATGCAAGAAATTGGACTCAGAAAATCTTCTCCTGAAAATATCTAACTACCTGAAGACCTGTTCTGCCAGTTTTTCCCAGAGTACAGAGCACTTCATTCCTGATCTCCACCCTGACCTCCTTTCAGGGTAGGTTGAAAGTCAGTGACTGCAGCGGCTCATGACTGCATCCTTGTAGAGGCAGAGGGAACTATCCCACCTGGAAGTAGGGGAACTAACATTTGGGGACAGCCTGGCTTTGTCAGACACCACTGTGAGATTTTTAAAGTATAAGTGTGATACTGTGATTTATAAGAAATATGGGGACTTCCCTGGCAGTCCAGTGGTTAGGATTCCGGGCTTTCACTGCCGTGGCCCGGGTTCAATCCCTGGTTGGGGAACTGAGATTCCCGCGAGCCACGCAGCACGGCCAAAATAAAAATTTTTTAAAAAGAAGTATGTATTTGGTCATTCAGATGACCAAATGTATATTTCTCATATATAGTTGATCTTCATTCACAGCTCCTGTTTTACAGCTCCCCAAACCCTTGGAATTTCCTAACTGTTAAGAGCATAAATGTGTCTCGTTATATGAATGAGCTGACTTTTGGAAAGCACCTAAGGATGGGAGCTGGTTGCCAGAAGAACCAACTAAGTGACTAGAGGGTTGGAAATTTCAGTCCCACCCTTGAGCTCTGGGGAGGGGAGAAGTGAAGAACGGCGGGTTGAATTAATCGCCAAGGGCCAAGAGTTCATCAATCGTGCATGTGTAATGAATCCTCCATAGAGACCCAAAAGGACGGGGTTCTGGGAGCTCCCGAGTTGGTGAACGTGTGCAGATCTGGGGAGAGCGCTGCCTGGAAAGCATGGAAGCTCTGAATCCTTTCTCACACCTTGCCCTGTGCACCTCTTCCATCTGGCTGTTCCTGAGTTCATAACCTTTTAAAATAAATCTGTGATCTAGCAAGTAACAAGGTTCTCTGAGTTCTGTGAGCCACTCTAGCAAATTCATCAATCCCAAGGAGGGTTGGGAACCTCTGACTTATAGCCAGTGGCTTAGAAGCACAGGTGACAACCTGCACTTGGGGCTGGTGTCTGAAGTCCAAGGAGGAGGTCGTGGGAACCTCCAGTCTGTAGCCGGTGAGTCAGAAGCGCAGGTAGCAACCTAGACTTGCAGTTGACGTCTGACGTGGGCGTGCGGGCGTTGTGCGACTGGATCTGTAACCTTCAGGCTCTGACGCCACCTCGGAGCAGGTAGCGTGAGAACTGAGCTGAATTCTCAGGCGCCCCGCCGGTGTCTGAGAATTGTTTGTTGGTGGGGGGTGGGGGGACTACCCCGACATTAGAAGTGGAGTCTCAGAACACCAATAGGATATTTCATTTTCCCCTCAAAACAGCTTTATGCGTTGAAATTATTTTTTAAGAGTCGTTTTTATTGAGCTATAATTACATAAAATACAACACACCCACTTACAGCATACAATTCAGTGGTTTTTAGTATTGTCAGGAGGTGGCACTGTTACCCTCCAGGGCTCTTGCCCCCTTAATCAATAGAAATGGATCAGAAGCCAGACAAGAAATTCAGGCAGGGCTGTACTGGGGCCCCTGCTGCAGCAGGAGGGTGCGAGAACAAGTAAGAGGTTCCCTCGCTCACTTCCCGAGGGGGGCAGCTGGTTCCCTCTATGGGGGGCGGGTAGGGGTGTGTACTGGGGTCGGGCTGGAGCGGTGACTTAGGGGGTTTGCCCAGCCCTTTTTTTTTTTTTTTTTTTTCCGCGGTACGCGGGCCTCTCACTGCTGTGGCCTCTCCCGTTGCGGGGCACAGGCTCCGGACGCGCAGGCTCAGCGGCCATGGCTCACGGGCCCAGCCGCTCCGCAGCATGTGGGATCTTCCGGGACTGGGGCACGAACCCGCGTCCCCTGCATCTGCAGGCGGACTCTCAACCACTGCGCCACCAGGGAAGCCCCGCCCAGCCCTTTGGTCGTGGTGTGTGCAGGGGTCATGCGCAGTACCCTGCTTCTGCTCCCGGCTCTTCAGAAGTGGCAGTTGGGTTTTGGGGCTTTTTGTATCTTGTTGTCCGTAATTGCCCCAACTGTACATGCACACAGTTATTTTTAGCCCCTTAAAGTTTCTTTGTATTTTGTTGCTCAAGGAGATGTTTGTCCAGATGTAAGCACTGCAGCAAAGGGTCCCAGTTCCCAGGTCCCAGCCTGTCTCAGTGCAACCGTCACCACAACCGACCTTTAGAACATTTTCATCCCCCCCAGAGGAGACCCTGCTTATTAGTGATCAATTTCTATCCACCCCACCCCACCCCAAGCAACCACTCATCCGCTTTCTCTCGATGAGCTGGAATTATTTTTTTAATATTTATTATATTATGTAATTATATAATACATATGCCACATTCAATGAGCTGGAATTACTGCTTCCATTGTCCAGATTAGAATAACCAAAGCTCACAGGAGACTGGTCAGCAGGAAGGTGGCGTGAACTTTCTGACGCACAAAGACCACTCTGGCTGCTACGGGGAGGACAGACCGCACAGCATGTGGGTTCTTAGTTCCCTGCCCAGGGATCGAACCCGTGCCCCCTGCAGTGGAAGCACGGAGGCTTAATCACTGGACCACCAGGGAAGTCCCACTGTATGCATTCTAAATATAACGTTAAGGATCCTTAACATTACGGTGTTAGCCCTTACGACGCCTTGCTGCTTCTGGTCTTGCAGTCTTGGAACTTGAGACTGCACTGCTGTGAAGAAGCTCCTGGAGTGTGAGAGACGCCACATGAAGGAGAACCCAGGCCTCCCAGCCAAAAGCCAGCACCAGCTTCCAGGTACCTGACTGAGACCACCTCGGACTTCCCAGCCCCACAAGAGCTGTCAGGTGACTGCCATCACGTAAGTGGTTCCAGGAAAGACCAGCGGAAGAACCACCCAGATTGCCAGTCCACCGAATCAAGAGAAACAAGAAATCATTGTTTTTACCACTAAGTTTTGGGGTGGATTTTTACAAAGCAACAGATAAGATAGCAGATGGTGATCTACAGGGAATTGTGAAATCGATTTTCTGGGGGAGGAAAACAGTATAAAAAGTATATGAGACGGCAGAATAGAATATATGAGTTCATTTCATACAGAATCGTTGCAATTATCTGTTGCTGTGTAGTAAGGCACTCCAAAAGTTCATGGTGAAAAGCCACCATTTTATGCTGAAACTTCATATGCTGGACCAGGAGTTTGGCAAGTGCAGGGGATGTGGTTCATCTTTGTTTTCAATGGAGCCTCGGCTGTGATAGATCAAATTTGGGGCTGTGGCTGGATGAACTGATTAGGGCCGTATGTCTGGGGCCTTGACTCTGTCTGCTGGGTGCGTTCCTCGTTTCTTCTCCCCATCATGTCTTCAGGAACAGGAACGTCCAACTTGGCTTCTTCACTTCCAGTAGGCTGGCAGGAGCCGCGAGGATCTCGCTCTGCACAGCTCTCCATGGGGCCAGCTTGGGCTTCCTTACAGCACGGTGGGCCTGGGTAGCTGGACTTCTTACTCGGTGGCTGGTTTCTGCAAGGCTTCTGCTGACCTCGCTTCAGAGGTCCGTGAACATCACACCTGCTACATTCTGTTGGTCAACCAGGTAAGTCGCTGAGGCCAGCCCAGGCTTAAGGAGGTCGGGACGGGGGGATTAAGACCCCACCTCTTAATGAGAGGAGCAGCAAAGAATCTGCAGCCTAGGGGGTATTTTGTCACATACTGTATTTGTAAGATGTCATTGCTTGTAAGACACATCCTGACTTCACGGGTAAAAAGATGTGAAAAAACGGTCATAATAAAATTGATGAAATGTAGTGTATACATGCAGAGCTGTGGTGTAAAATGTTTTCCACTGTGGCTTGCTTAGAAGTTCAAAACTAGGCTAAATTACATTCCAAAGTGAGAGCCAAGAAGCAATTTCCAGACATCTAGTCCAGACTAAGACAGTTTGTCACATGGAGGATGTCCCTAAAAATAACTATTAAAATTTTTGTTATGCTAAAAAAATTCACACGAATGCAAAAACAGATTAATATAATAAACCTTCATGAAAACATTACCCATCTTTTTTTCTTTTTTAACATCTTTATTGGAGTGTAATTGCTTTAAAATGTTGTGTTAGTTTCTGCTGTATATCAAAGTGAATCAGCTACATGTATAGACATCCCCCATATTCCTTCCCTCTTGTGTCTCCCTCCCACCCTCCCTATCCCACCCCTCTAGGTGGTCACAAAGCACCGAGTTGATCTCCCTGTGCTATGCAGCTGCTTCCCACTAGCTATCTATTTTACCTTTGGTAGTGTATATATGTAAATGCTACTCTCTCACTTCGTCCCAGCTTACCCTTCCCCCTCCCCATGTCCTCAAGTCCATTCTCTATGTCTGCATCTTTATTCCTGTCCTGCCCCTAGGTTCATCAGAACCTTTTTTTTTTTTGTAGATTTCATATATATACATGGAATACATATATACGGTAGTTGCTTTTCTCTTTCGGACTTACTACACCCTGTATGACAGACTCTAGGTCCATCCACCTCATTACAAATAACTCAATTTTGTTTCTTTGTATAGCTGTGTAATGTTCCATTGTATGTATGTGCCACATCTTCTTTATCCATTCATCTGTCGATGGACACTTCCATCACCCATCTTTTACAGTTATCTCCCCACAGGGTCAATTTTTTTTGATCCATATCCTGACTTATCCCTGCCCCAGGATTATTTTAAAGCAAATGCCAGACACTGTATTATTTCATCTGTAAATACTGGGGAATACTGTCTTTCCACATGCCTTTTTTGTTGTAATCACAGTGATCCACTTGGCTTGGCAATAGATAATATTTACAGCCTTATTAATGGAAACAGTGGACATGGATTCAACAACTTTGATTTAACTGTGTTGGGAGAGGAAAGGGCAGGGCAGAGGAATGCTAAAATTCCCATCTACCATAAAGAGTTGCCAATCTGCAAAGTCTAAAATTGGTGAATCAAGGGCTTCCCTGATGGCGCAGTGGTTAAGAATCCGCCTGCCGGTGCAGGGAACATGGATTCGAGCCCTGGCCCGGGAAGATCCCACATGCCGCGGAGCAACTAAGCCCGTGTGCCACAACTACTGAGCCCGAGAGCCACAACTACTGAAGCCCACACGCCTAGAGCCCGTGCTCCGTAACAAGAGAAGCCACCACAACTAGAGAAAGCCCGCACGCGGCAACAGAGACCCAACGCTGCCAAAAATAAAAACAAATAAATTTATAAATAAATAAATAAAATTGGTGAATCAAGGGGCCACATTAAACACAAATTACTTAGGAGTAAGGAAGCAACTAGAGGAAACAGTTAACCCAGCTGCACATGGACCACAGAAGGGGAAGTCAGAGAGTGGGGCCGCTGGGGTCTCACTTAAGTGATATACACGTTATTACTTTGATTAAAATAAAACATTAAAAAGAAAGTAAGGTGGGGACTTCCCTGGTGGTTCAGTGGTTAAGACTCCACGCTCCCAATGCAGGGGCCCCGGGTTCGATCCCTGGTCCGGGAACTAGATCCCACATGCATGCCACAACTGAGTTTGCATGCCACAGCTAAGGAGCCTGCCTGCTGCAACTAAGGAGCCTGCCTGCCACAACTAAGACCCGATGCAACCAAATAAATAAATATTGAATTTAAAAAATTAAGATGTTGGAGAATTGATGACTAAAATCTCTTCGGCCCTATAGGTAGTGTAATACTACAATTCCTCAGTTACGTTTTTTTTTTTTTTTATAAATTTATTTATTTCATTTATTTTATTTTTGGCTGCATTGGGTCTTTGTTGCTGCGCGCGGCTTTCTCTAGTCGCAGCGAGCTGGGGCTACTGTTCGTTGCAGTGCATGGGCTTCTCATTGTGGTGGCTTCTCTTTGTTGCGGAGTATGGGCCCTAGGTGCGCAGGCTTCAGTAGTTGTGGCGTGCAAGCTCAGTACTTGTGGCGCACGGGCTTAGCTGCTCCGCGGCACGTGGGACCTTCCCGGACCAGGGCTCAAACCCGTGTCCTCTGCATTGGCAGGCGGATTCTTAACCACTGTGCCACCAGGTAAGTCCCCAAATCACTTTTTAATAGAGCAGAGTTTGTCGGTCTACCTTTGCAGCTAGGGACACTCGACACACTCCAGTTGGAAGAATACTTCTCCTACCAGTCAAACCTGTTTGCACGCCACGGGTCATTTTGATTATTTTAAAATATTTTCCATGTTCTACCTGGCCAGTCTCTGCCAGCACCTACCAGGTCACTGTGAGCCGTCTGATGGTCCTTCCCCCCACGTCCCAGCCCAGCCCCCTGCTCTCTGCTCACAGCGCCCTTCATGGGATGTCGAGGGTCCAGTCCCCACTAGAGGGCAGTCCCTGGGCAGGGCCAGTTCTAGCCATCCTGGTATCTCCAGGGCAGCAGGGTCTTCTCCAGAGTGCCTGATGGTGGTGGTCCCACACAGATACGTCTGTGCACATCTCTGGAACTGGTGAATGTGACTTTATTTGGCAAAGTGATCTTTGTAGATGTAATTAAGGATCTTGAGATGAGATCGCCTTGGATTACCTGGGTGGGCCAATGAGAGGTGTTCTTATAAAGAGACAGAAGATGAGACACTCAGAGAGGCCACGTGAAGACAGAGCAGACTGGAAGGATGCGGCCACGGCCACGGAAGCCAGCAACCACCGAACACTGGAAGAGAGAATGGACCCTCCCCTCGAGCCTCCGCAAGGACCTGGCCCACCTCCTCTCCCACTGCACCTGCACGCTGGGCATAGGGCTGCACACAGTGCTGGTCTCAGACAGCAGTACTTGAAAAGGTGCCCCGCTGAGTCCAGGACATGAAACAGCAAAGGCACCGGCTACCCATTCTCACCAAGGGATTAAGCCAAGGAAATGTAAGAAACAAAAGGATCTGCGATATTTAGAAATGTATTGAGGACTTCCTTGGTGGCACAGCGGTTAAGAATCCGCCTGCCAGTGCAGGGGACACGGGTTCGAGCCCTGGTCCAGGAAGATCCCACATGCCGCGGAGCAACTAAGCCCGTGGGCCACAACTACTGAGCCTGCGCTACAGAGCCTGTGAGCCACGACTACTGAGCCCTCGTGCCACAACTACGGAAGCCCACGCGCCTAGAGCCCGTGCTCCGCAACAAGAGAAGCCACCGCAATGAGAAGCCCGCGCACCGCAACGAAGAGTAGCCCCCACTCGCCGCAACTAGAGAAAGCCTGCGCACAGCAACGAAGATCCAATGCAGCCAAAAATAAAAGTAAACAAATTTATAGAAATGTACCGAATGACACGTGGGTAGTTACAACAGCAGCTGTGGTAGCACTTGGATATGCACCTACTCATCTATCTGGCAAGAACACAGGAAAGACGGACTCTTCCGGATACCCCGGAAACCCATCTTGGGTGAGGAGAGAACTTAGCTCGTAAAAGGCAAAGAACAAAAACTAAAACCACAGTGACCTCAAAAACGCGTGACAGGAAACTTAGATCCTTAAGGGTAGGATGTGTAGCCTAACAAAGAGTTTCTAATGGTGGGAAGAGTCAAGACCCCCTTTAACGTGACCATACCTGGACTGCAGACTGACTTCCCTCCCGTCCCCGTGATGCGCAAAGCCCTGGGCACTGGCTGTGAAGGGAGCAGACCTGAGAAGCATGGCTAACGAGTGTTCTAAGAGAAGCAAAACTACAGAAACGTCTCCTTACTGCTTTCTTTGGGTATTTCTCCGTCGACACTTGTTTTTAAGGCCTAAGTGGAATCAATGAGACAAGCTGTCATAAAACACCTGCAGCTTATGAATCAGGCATGACTCCGTTTCCAGAATCTTTCAGATACGCAAGGCTCGCTTGGCTTTGTTCAGGCAGAAATGGAGTGTCGGATGAGAAAAGCACTCTGTGGTTTTAAATCTCACGCTTAAGTTAACCCTGAGAGCTAGGAAATGCAGAAAATAAGGCCGCTCCTAAGTTAAACTGGAAGACGAGCAAAGCACAGGTTCTAAAGAGGGAAACACACCATGACCTGACAGCTATGTTCACAGAAACAAGCCGGAATGCATTCATCCACATAAACAACACATGTGCCATTCAGAAAGGGAGCCCGTCAGCCCTGGAGGGACAGTCGGGACAGGAATGAAACCGAGGCCATGGTCAGCAGTGCCCACCCAACAGGGCCCAAGTAGGGTGGTGGCAGTCACCGGGCTTGCTGCGTCCTCAGACCTGATGGCAGAAACACCTTCGTGGTGGTGAGGGCGGGAAACGTCACCTAGTGAGCTAAGGCGTCCGTGCTCTCGTCCTAGTGCCGCCTGCAGTGGCCCTTCGGGAGCAGCCACCTGCTCCCACCCTGCCACCCACTAGTGCCCGGCTGTCCCCCTGGGGATCCACTTTCAGCCCTCCAGTTTGGGTGTTCCCACCCCTCTGCCACACTGAACCTGGATGTGACTCAGGACTTGGCTTGAGCTATCACAGAGGCCATGAATCTGGAAGGACACAGCCCTGGGACCCTTGTGTGGCCACGTGGGAAGAGCAGGACACCAAGCCCGCACAGAGGCGGCGGAACTGAGGAACGCGCGCGCACACCGCCACCAGCACGAGTGCCTCTGCTTCGCCACTTGCTCCAGCTCTCTGGCCTCACCTCAGCTTAGAACAGATCCCAGCTGCTGCTGCCCCACCGGTGGCTCCTAAAAATGCACCTCCTGCAAGAGCTGCTGTTCCGGCTGCCCTGAGTGTGCCCAGGGCTGTGGCGGCACAGGGGCATCGGACAAGTGTGGCTGCCGTGCCTGATGTGGGGGGAGCCTGATGCGGGGGGAGCCTGATGCCGGGGGGAGAGCCTGCTCCCAGATGTACCCAGTGCTGTGATTACGATTCTGCATTAAAAATCTTTTTTCATACTTCCCTAACTCCCTTGCTACATTCCTGTTTCTATGGAATATGTGAATAAAATTTGCTGACTAAAAAAAAAAAATTAAAAAGCACCCACACCCACACACCTGCACGCGAGCACACGCACAGCCCCGGGTGTCCTCCTTCGGGTCCAGGTCTGGGTTGCCCTCGGCCGCCCCATCCCTGGACTCCATAGGTGAGCCTACACAGCGCCACGCTGTTGCCGACAATCGGCCCGGTGCCTGTGGCAGCAGAGGCTTCCAGGGCCCGGCTCCCCGTAGGTACTGATGAGAGGGCGCCTCTGGCCTCCAGAACCGAGGGCACGAACACCTGGTCCCCCTCTGGAGGACACCTGACCCTACACTCCCATCGTCCAGCCTTTTCAGTCTGTCCGTCCATTCCTACAACAGAATTTCCATATGACGACACCGGCTCCAATCAGTCGGCCTGGAGCGGGAGACGCAACAGCTGCGGTCAGTTCTCAGCAGGAGCACAGCTTACCCTCGTACTCTGTATTGGCAGTGGAAAATTCTGCTTCAGTACTTTATTGAAAGAAAGCAATAAATAATACTGTGATAAAAATAGTTCAAAAGTAGACTGTACATACTTTGTTACATAATCGGGAAGTTCACAAAAGATGAATAGAAAAACAGAACGGTAACAGCGAACTGTACAAGTAAATTAAAGGCAGAGCCCGAATGTAAAAAGCCACGCCATCTCTGTCCGCCGGTACAGCAGCTGCGTAATAACTAATGCGCCATGATCTGAACACGTCTCCTGCTGGCTTTTTAATATGCCATTAAAAAGTAGAAGTTACATTTGCTACTTATGCAATCCAAAATGGCTATATCGTCAAAATCTAAAAATGTACGGCTAGGTCCATTCTTTAAACATGTTTACAGACAAATGTAAAAGGATGATTTACATCAGAAAAATAAGGCCTTGATTAGAGCCGCACTACATTATTCTCAGCATCTCAGTGCCTTCACCTTCCGCGTGCGCCAGTGTCTCCTCAGCCAGTGCAGTGCTTCGTGATTGGTCCTCTAAGAGTCGGCGCCCTTGACCCGGCTTCCCAGGAGGGGGGCGGGGAAGGGGGCGGGCGCGGCGGGCCGCGGGGGCCCAGGCCCCACCCCCCCACCGGAGTCGCTCTTCCCCCAGCTCGCGGCTTCTGCCAGCCACCCAAGACGAGGTGTCCGGATCCACAGAGGCCAGGCTACGGGAGAGCTCACCACCGGTCCGAAGGGATTTTCAGAGCGTTCTAATGATCCCTTCAGTCCAAATTTGATTAGAAGCTGCTCTTTAACACCCCGTATTTTTAATCTCTTCACGCTACAGAGTAAAGCATTTCTTGCTAGAAAAAGGATAGCTAAGGTCAGTCATTAAAATACAACAACAATTGCTTGAAAGTAAGTTGGCTTCTTTCAAAATGATTGTTGTAGGGCTAGGTTACATTTTGTAAAGGGTAATGCACACTGTGTCATGATTTTACAAACGCGGTAAAATCCTTTGCTCTGTCATGGTTTATCATTAAAAAATTAAACAAGAATAATTACAATAAATGCATAATTTACAAAAGCCCTATATTTGTTCATAGGATTTATACATACAAGCATTACAGTACATTCCTTTGAAAGACTAAAATCAGATATAAGAACATGAATTGATCTGAAAGGATATTTATAGCCTGGATATACATGAAAAAGTAAGTAACTATATAAATGAAGTCATAAGTTTACATAAATATAAGAAACATTAAATTCTAAAATATTTTCTCTATGGTATTCATGAATTTTTCACTAATTAAAAACTCTGTAATAAAATATCTTAGGGTCCATATAACAAGTATTAACAGATTAAAGATTCCGTTGAGCTCAAAATGTAGTCTTCGCTGGATTCAAAATGCTGCATAATCATCTGTAGAAGTAGTGTGGGTAAACTGGAAAATAAAATAAAAGCAAACGAGTCAGTCTCGAGACAGCTTCAAGTGCCCGAGCTCCTACCCCTCCACGACCCGTCCCCAAGCCCTACGTTCTGTGCTTTGGCTGCTTTTAGAACGTAGGTAAGTATCAAGGACCAAGCGGATCACGGAGAGAATTCCTTGACTGACTTTCTTTTGACACACATCTAAAAGCTACTAATAAGAAAACCAATCATGCATTCCAGCTGAGACGTGACAACAGAACCCTGAGAGCAGCGAGGGGAAGGCTGGGCTCCCGGGCCCACACCCACCCACAGCACCACCTGCAAAGCAAGGGTGGCCCCTCAGCAGCGGCCGACCCCGAGATGCCAGCGCAGTTTCGTTTTAAAGACGGGCCTCTGGACTGAGAGGCACACGGCGGTGCAGCCTCGTGAACCCTGATGCTTTGGGGCTTGTTCCCTTCGAGAATGTGCACGCAAGACACGGTGCTGCAGCACCGCTGACGCGGGAGCGACACCACCACGCAGGGCAACGCGACGGAGACCCGGGCCGTGCACTGACCACTCCCGGCGGCAGCTAAGCGCCAAGGTCACCTTCCGCTCTCCTGCCGCCCCATCCCCCCGGACGCTCCGGCGCCAGGGCGTGGCCTCCCCGCACCTGCGGGCCGGGGCCAGGGCCGCCCTGTACTCACCGGCGTTGGCTCAGCAGGAGTAAGTCCTGACTGCAGCGGAGTCCAGCCTCTGCGCTCCCGCCACGCTGCCTGGTCCGACAAGCACGGGAGGGAGGAAGCGTGCAAACACAGCGTGCGGTTAGTGGTGGGACGCCACACGGGGGCACAAGGACGGACACGCACTCACATCCAGAGCGGCCACCTCCTGAGGGCTCTGGGGGAAACCACCAGACAGGGAGGGGCGGACGAGCCAGAGAAAGGGAGCCTAAGGGCCACCACGTGAGGGTTCCCTTCACCTCCGCCACCCTGGGGGGCACAGGGAGGTCACACTACAGCAGCAGCCGCAGTCAGATGACAGAGAAACGCCTGCACGGTGGGTGACGACTACCCAGCGTGACCACGTGGTCCCTCCTTAAACCCTCTAGATTCAGAGAGCGCCTGGACTTCTCTTTCGCTGTATCCGCGAGGACGGTAGTCGGGCAACAGTGACAGCGGCCACGTGACGGGCCCCGCCAAGGGGACTGAAGCCCAGCACCGATGGCCCGGAGGCCCCGCGCTCTGTTGCCCCAGGGGGACCCGCCTGCTCTCTCTCCCCGGGAGCCTTCCGCAGCGGCTTCGACAGAGGGCAGAGGGCAGAGGGCAGAGGACGGGGATGTAGCTAACAAAGCGGAGGAAGCCCAGTGTCAGCTTCCACCGGAAAGGATGTCACCACTGACGATTTTTTTCTTGTCAAGAAACAGGCTGCGGGGCCCAATAGGTAAGCCCTCACCCCGCTTTAAACTGAGTAAGAAATTTCCATAACCCCGAGCAGAAATCCGCTGCTCCCAATTCAACATTTTTCGTTTCCCCACAGGTCCACCAGGAACACATTTGACCAATATTTGGCCGCGGTTCCAGAAAGGGCTTAAGACGGCTGGCGCTGCTGATCGGAGCAGATCTTTTTGGTTTTAAAGCCATTGATTTGGACATTTTATTTGACTTTATTTATTTATATTTGGCCACACCACGTGGCACACAGGCTTAGTTCCCGACCAGGGATCGAACCCGCGCCCCCTGCACTGGAAGCGCGGCGCCTTAACCACTGGGCCACTGGGGAAGTCCTGCACAGCATCTTTCTAAATCCTTCTGATCCTAAGAACCCCAGGGACCTGCTGCACTTTTTGCCTTCAAAAGCCATGAAAACAACCCATTTTAATAGTTTATGCCTTCCTTATCACACAAGGGTAAAAAGTCATCTCCCATATAATATACTGCCTACACCTCTTTCTAGGAGTATTTTTAATTTATCAAAACTCTAATGTTAACATCACTGTGAGCATTTAACAGCGAAATGCGATTTATAACGAGGAGAATGGAAATGAAGCAGTGAGGAAAATAAGAAAGCACTCACTTAGACTATCCAAAAATTGAAGGCCAAGCTACGGTTAAAATCTGTAAAAATGGGGCTTCCCTGGTGGCGCAGTGGTTGAGGGTCCGCCTGCCGATGCAGGGGACACGGGTTCGTGCCCCGGTCCGGGAAGATCCCACATGCCGCGCAGCGGCTGGGCCCGTGAGCCATGGCCGCTGAGCCTGTGTGTCCGGAGCCTGTGCTCCGCAACGGGAGAGGCCGCAGCAGTGAGAGGCCCGTGTACCGCAAAAAAAAAAAAACAAAAAAACAAAACAAAACAACCCAAATCCGTAAACCGCCCTCACTAAAGGGTCCAGCTTAGTTAGCAAAGGCTTCCCTAAATGTACTTTGCGCTGATTTTCATACAGGCAAGTGAGAGCAAAACTTACAAACCTACGCATGGGAAGGGCTGATAACAGGAGAAAACTACAAACCCCGTCAGCACACTTCGAAAACCCCTCGCTCTCCTGCAGCCCGGCCATGGCAGGCGTGGGGACGGCCTGAGTAACAGCAGCGCCGCGGCGGCCCTAAGGGCTCCGCCCTCACGGGACTGAGGACGTGCCAGGCGCTTTCCTGAGCCACGACCCGCTCTGTGAATCACTTGTGTAACCGGCACGGGCAGCCGGGGAGGAGGGTGCCCCAAGACGACCCTTTCCCAGATGGGAAACTGAGGAGCGGTGCTCAAGGCGCCTCCTAGGCCGCAGGGCCAGACTCAGACCCAGGCCGTCCGTCTTGATTTTGCTGCCGAGTGGGGACACAGCAGCGCTGAGAGCCCACCCTTAACTGGCGGTGCCCTCTGGCAGAGCGGTTGTCAAAGGGAAGAGCAGAGCTGGGTGTGAAATGACTATGGGCCCAGCCATGCTCGAGTGATGACTTCTCTCAACCTCACCTTCTTCCTTCTCCCCGGCCTTCTACAGCGTGCAAGGGACAAATAACAGTGAGGACGGAGGGAGGACAGGAAGGTGGAGGTTATTTCAAATGGACTCAGTCACCGTTCTAGCGCGAAGAGAAGTCGAGGGGGAGCTGGTGGGGTCTGAAAACTACTATGTGCTATTTTATGAAACAGCTTCTGAGCGCTGCCTGCCACACACACATCTTTACGAGCATGGGTGTCGATCTAACGCTCTGAGAATACACACGATTCTTAGTTTTATTAGTTAGAAGAGTATGCTAATATTCAACCAGACAAGAACTTAAGAATTAAGACTCTATTACTGTTAAACTTTTATAAACAGATGTTAGGATTAATTTTAAACATTTACACCTGGGCATGCAACAGTACTCAAGTGCCTTGTCACATACTAAGTAGGCCATTCTAGATCATTATTAACGTTCCAGTCCCGGAGCTGCTCAAGCTGCCTACCAACGGCTGGGGCAGCACTGCATCACCTACCGTCCAGCTGCATCTTCTTTGGCTGCACAGAGGGCGAGGACAGAGAGGACGGGACCCGGAAGTTTGCGGGGAGAGTCTCTGCTGACCCAGCAGCTAAGCCACGAACATCCTTTGGTCTAAATTTTTTTCTCCAAGAAGGTGCTCTCCTAAAGCTTTTATCATCATCCTGGTGAATTAAAGGACAGAAAACAAGACGGATTTAAAAATAAAGGACAAAAACATAAAGTTACCAGCCCTTTAAAATGACTGAGCTTGTTACCGCATCTTTATTTCACCCCGTTCGTGACAACCATATGATTAGCTGGGAACTGTGGAGAGTGGCCGGGGGCCCGGTACCACTGATGCTGGGACCCTAACTGAGCATCAACCAGGACTGCCTGGGCCGCCCGGGTGTACGTTCCTCCTGACAATTACCAGGCTTCACTTCTTATCTTGAAGGAATCACCTTCTTGCTATATAATATAACACGTTTTTATTTGTCTTTAAAAACAGTTTTCGAGCTGTGAACAATTCTGTCTCATGCTGGGACAGAGCCAGCAAATGCTGCTTTAGGTGCCCTTCTACTCTCTTTGTGAAACTCAAGTTTCCTTAACGTCCAATGAAGAGAATAACGATAAGTGTGGGAATAAATGAGTCATGGTTTTGTGTAAGGGGAAATTAATATTTTGTACTTTCCAATATACTTATGAAACAGTCCCCCAAAGCACAGGGGCTCTGGATTAGGGTAAGACATCCAGCTGGTCCCCAAAACACAACTTAGACTCCATTCCTAAGCTGAAACCAGTGTTTCACGATATAAAAAAATACCTTTGAGGGGTATCAAAAGTTAAATAGCGAAAATTAAAAAAAAACACAAACCCCTATCTTACTGAAGCCATTCATTTTTTAAAAATTAATTTTATTTATTTATTTTTGGCTATGCTGGGTCTTTGTTGCTGCCCACGGGCTTTCCCTAGTTGCGGTGCGCAGGGGCTACTCTTCGTTGTGGTGCGCGGGCTTCTCACCGAGGGGGCTTCTTTTGTCGTGGAGCACGGGTTCTAGGCGCACGGGCTTCAGTAGTTGTGGCTCGCGGGCTCTAGAGCGCAGGCTCAGTAGTTGTGGCGCACGGGCTTAGCTGCTCCGCGGCATGTGGGACCTTCCCGGACCAGGGCTCGAACCCGTGTCCCCTGCATTGGCAGGCGGATTCTTAACCACTGTGCCACCAGGGAAGTCCAAAGATATTAATTTTTTAATAGCTCATTTGTTAATAATTTTTTAAGAGCAAAGCTTAACTTGTAAAGTAAAATTGTCTCCACATTTAGAAGAAATACGCTGACTACATGGTTCATACAAGTATGATAAGATAATGACTTTTAAAGTTGCATTAATGTAAATTAAGCTGAAAACTTACTTCATCGAACCTTCTGTCGGTCCCCATGACCAAAAGGTTGTTAAACTCTCTTTCCAAGACAGCACGAGCCTGAAATCATAAAACAACACCACCCTACAGCTTTCAACAATCTCACTTGAATATCAGCATTTCTGGACTGCTTTTTAAACCAAGACTTTAAAAACAAAACAAAACAAAGAAACTCAAACTCTGACAGTATTTTAAATCAGGGGTTTAACATGGAGTCCATGGATGGCCTTTTGGGGAGAGGGATCCATGACCTCTTGGAAATTACATACAAAAGTGTGCTCTGTGGGTTGGTGCTGGTGGGAAGATCGGGGTACTGGCAAAAGATATACAATCTTCCGTAGAAGAATAAAAAAATGTCCTCATTCTCAAATGAGCCCACGAGTCAACAAGAATTGCAATTACACATAGAAACAAAATTAATAAAACCTTCATCTGACACACAAAGTATTTCTCTTTCCACGGAAGAACTAAATCTCGATACACGTCACTCTTACCAGAGTACTGACTTGAATGAAAGTTCCCCTTATTGTGTTTACTGTAAGACTCTCATGCTTCCAACGGAAAATGAAAAGTCAATAGGCAAAAAATACTGCGGAATGAAACATTACAGATTTTGAACTATTATATGACGGATTTGGTATGGAATGAGATTACTAGTGGTCTGAGATGTTAAGTTTGGTCTCCATTCAGATAGGCAGCAACATGTCTGCATGGGGAGAACGGACCACACGCTGCGCCCCAGTGAAGGCCCGGCGTCTGGGCTGTACCTGTGTGTTCTGCGTGGGGATCTGTAACAAGAGGGCCAGCGCGTTGAAGTCGAAGGTTTCGTCTAGGGCCAGAAGGGCGCCGTGCACACCGCTCTCTACGAGGTTGTTTGCGTATTCCTTGAGACCAATGGACAGGATCCAGCGAATCACTCGATCGTTGCTCCAAACGAGCACATCTGCAGATGAATAAAAACACTTTTAAAAGTGGCCTCAGAAAGCTGTGTTCATCACGTACACCCTGCAGGCACGGCGGAAAGATCCCTACCGCGAAACTGACCCTTCAGCTCCTGACAAAAGCTGGGAGACACCGTTAGGCGGGCAGCCAGCCCCTCCTGCACTGAGACGCTGATGGCTTGGCCCTTCCCCACTCCAGTGGAGACTGTCCCATTAGAACTCATTCTTCAAGTGAACCCAAGAGGAACGAAGTTATTACGTACACGTAGTTTCTAGAGAACAGAAAACGAGGATCCGGGGATCAGAAATAAAAGGACACACAAGGATGTGAACGCCCACCAGGTACGAACACGTTTCAGATACGGACTTGAGAGTCTCTGATATACTTTCTTCCCATCCCAAGGAGGAGCTGGCGCCGTATCTGGACACCCTGCTCAATTCAGCATCAACCTCTCGCTTATAACTGTGAAGCCTTTTTTCTTGAAGCCATTTTTGTTGTCTCTCTTTTGTTAAAAAGAGAGAAACTTAAAGATATTCTCCAGCATATTAGAGATTTGGGGGGAAGACTTCATATTAAGCCAAGTCATAAGTGATTAAGTCTGTGCTAGTAGAGAGCTACACATAGCCACAGGTGACAGAGAGCTACACAGAGCCGCAGGTGATAGAGAGCTACACAGAGCCGCAGGTGACAGAGAGCTACACAGAGCCGCAGATGACAGAGAGCTACACAGAGCCGCAGGTGACAGAGAGCTACACAGGACCGCAGGTGACAGAGAGCTACACAGAGCCGCAGGTGATAGAGAGCTACACAGAGCCGCAGGTGATAGCAGGTGATAGAGAGCTACACAGAGCCGCAGGTGATAGAGAGCTACGCAGAGCCGCAGGTGACAGAGAGCTACACAGAGCCGCAGGTGATCACCGATTACTTTCAAAGGCAGCTCCCATCCACCGTAAGAAGATTTAAACCATTTAAACCATAGAGAAAACAAGTGAAACAGATTCACAGATTTCATTTCCAACGCCCTTTTCTGGATAAAGTATAGAATATATAGATGTTGGCTTCTGCCTTTTCTCATGATTCACATCAACTCGATCACGACTCAACCATCCTTCACACGGGCCGCGTCTCCCCAACCGTATTTTACCTTTAGTTTCCTTCTTAGTAAAAGCTGGGGGTGAAAACAGTGCTTACACTCACAGTGCTGTGGCGAGGATTAAATAAAGTAGCCTTTGAAAGTGCCTGGACTCGTTCCCTAAGTCTTACTACTATTATTACTATTATTAGATTTATTTTCTGAAAATGCTGGGAGGTTTTGCGTCGAGCTTAATCACTAACACCTCATGTGAAAGCACTCTATCATACCTGACCATTGAGAGGCGCACAGAGTGAGAAGCTCCCCCTCGCAGACAAGCATCTGACATCCCCCAGTGGGACAGCCCACGTCCTCCCAGGCCTCCGCACCGCCTTCTAACTGAAATGCCTCTGCGCTCCTCCCTGGCTAAGCGGCTCCCACTGCACCTTCAAGGCCCGCTCGCCCCAGCCTGGGAGGAGAGCCACGCGCTGCTCTCCTCGGCACTCCTCAAGTCCTCTGACAGACGGCCAGAGCAGCGTTTTTCACACCTAAATCAAATGAGTGAACAGCAGGTCTCGTTCTTTTCGGCTCTGGAATGATCTACAGTGTGTAGCAGCATTTCTGAGTGAAACAGGACACGTGTCATAGTAACAGGAAATCTCTAGAGTCATGGGAAGAATGTTTGCCTTGAGACACTTAACCTACAGACTGAGCACAAGGACGCAGGCACAAGTGCTCTGGCCACAGAGGAGGATCTTCAAAACACTCCCTCCTCTGTAACGATGCCAGACACGTCTTCTCCACTTAAAGCATTTCCTGATTTTTTTTCTTTAAAACAGGAAATCACTGAGGCTGCTAGTACACTGGGAAGCAAGAAACACGACTGTACTAACCTTTCAGTTCATTCTGGCTTTCTTCTCTTTTTCTTTCCAGTTCTTTCCGGTCATAATTTAACCTTCGCAGGCACATAATTCCACACTGGAAACTGTTTCTATTTCCAAGAGAAAAAGAAAAAATTTAGACCGGGCAACAGTCAAACGTCTCCCAGCCAATTAGCAAGAACTACTTACGGCGACTAACCTGTGAAAACTATCGACCATTTTCAGCTGCCCGCGAAGGTCTTTCTTGGTCAAGTGGTCGAGCATCCGCGCGTCCACGAGGCACTCCATGAAGTAGCTGCGGTACTGCGGGAGGCCCAGGCTGGGCAGCCACTCGTTGCCGATCCACTCGTGGTTCATGTCCCCGTACGCCAGTGTCTGCTTTCAATAATCAGGGACGATCAGCTCAGGAAAAAGCCCACGAAAGCAGCCACAAGGACCGTTTATATCATCTTTAAACTGGATTTTTCATCTGTTACGTATTCTCAAAGGCTGATAAGCTAACGACAACGTGATTGCTTATAATTTCAAAATAACTTGATCTCTTATTTACTACCTTATAAATTTGCTGGCAAAATTTTATACAAAAGGAATTATGCCATTAAAACTCTATGACTCTCTTGTGTGTATAAATTTAACGTATTTAACAACCACGATAAAATTATAACTGACCACACATTACTTTTCTGAAATAGCTTTTATACATAATAATCACGACTCATGAACAAGTTTGAAGGATCGATCTAACTCTACTCATTAACAGTATCTCTGGCTGTCTTTAATTTTATTTTTAACACTTTGTTTTCCAAATCTCCTTAACAAAACATCTGTTAACTTCCAAGTCAGTCCAGTGAATTAAAAAATAGTTTTAAAAGAACCGATAAGCAAAGCAGTAACTGACAGGCTGAAAGGAGAAAGAGACAAACGCACAATTACAGTCAGAGACCTCAACCCTCCTCTCTCAATTATTCAGTAACTGATTGAACGAGGAAGCCAAAACAGACAACCAACCAACCCCAGTAAGGATAGAGAAGCCTTAAGTAACGCTATCAACCAACCTAACCTAACTGACATTTTATGTAACGCTCCATCCAACAGCACGATACGTTCTTTTCAAGGGACTATGGAACACTCTTCAAGGCAGACGAGTCTCAGCATACTCAAAGTGACTGAAATCATACAAAGTATGTTCTCTGACCTCAACAGAATTAAATTAGGAATCAATGAAGCAGAAAGAAGAAAACAAAGGAGCAGAAATCAATGAAATGGAAACCAAAAAAACAGAAAATAAAACAATGAAACTAAAATCAATTTCTTCATAGATATCAATAAAATTGACTAACCAGAGTGATCAAGAAAAAAGAGAAGACATAAACCACCAATGTCAAGAATGAAAGAGGGGACATCAGTACAGATCCTATAGACATTGAAAGGATAGCAACAAGGGTAAACTGTGAACAACTTTAAGCAACTTACATAAAGTAGTCTAATTTCTAGAAAGACACAATTTATGAAAGCCACTCAGTAAGAAACAGATAACCTGAATCTATTAAAACTCAAATTTGTAGTTACAAACCTTCCTACCCACCCATACACGCACACACATAAAATCTCTACCCTAAATGGCTTCACTAGTGAATCCGATCAAGCATTTATGAAAAAAATACCAATTCCACACAAACTATTCCAAAACAGTGAAGGAAAAAAACCGCCTAACTCATTCTACGAGGCCGGAATCATCTTGATACCTAAACCAGAGAAACATATAATAAGAAAACTGCAAACCAATATCCCTCAGAGACACAGATGCAGAATTCCTTAACGAAGTATCAGGAGATCAATAATCAATTAAACGAACAGGATATCGTGACAAGTAGGGCTTATCCCAAGAACGTAAGGTTGGGTCAATGTTTGAAAAACCAATGAAATTCACTGTATCGATGAACTGAAAAGAAAAACCATAATATCATCTCGAAAGACAAAGAAAAGGCAGCTGACGATATTCATCATGTATATACGGAAACCTCAGCAATCTAGGAATGGAAGAAAACTGCCTCAACCTCACATACAGAGCATTTACAAAAAACGGAGAGCTGACAACACGCAATGCATTCTCCCTAAGGTCAGGAACAAAGCAAGGATGTCTGCTCTCGCAACTTTTATTCAACACTGTATTGGAACTCCTAGTCACTGTAATAAGACAAGAAAAATGAAACCAAAATCATACGAACTGGAAAAGCAATAAAACGGTATTTGCAGATGACCTGGTTATTAATGTGGAAAATGAATCCGCAAAACAGTTACAAGAATAAAAATGAGTTTATTAGCAAAGTTGCAGGATACAAGGTCAACATATAAAAATGCACAATACTTGTAAATACTAGAAATAAACTGGAAATTGAAATTTTTAAAAATACCACTTATTATAACATCATCAAAACCCATGAAATCCTCAGGGATAAATCTAACAGAATATGTGCAAGGTCTGCACAATGAAAAATAAACACATCATATGTCTATACACACACACCAAAGAAAGGTACTTGATGTTCTGCAGTCCAGGAAGACTAAGGTATATTCAGAGGAATTCTGTACATTATGCAATCCTTGGAAATAGTATCTCTCGACTACCACCATGGTCTGTCTCAAAAATATGGCCTCTAATCTATTTTCTTTTTTTTTTTTTTTTTTTTTGCGGTACGCGGGCCTCTCATTGTTGTGGCCTCTCACGTCGCGGAGCACAGGCTCCGGACGCGCAGGCTCAGCGGCCATGGCTCACGGGCCCAGCTGCTCCGCGGCATGTGGGATCTTCCCGGACCGGGGCACGAATCCGTGTCCCCTGCATCGGCAGGCGGACTCTCTACCACTGCGCCACCAGGGAAGCCCTCTAATCTATTATTAATACCAACAAAGCTGGAAGGAATGATTCAGACTCCAGCAAGAACACTCAAATTCTAATAGGAAAAAAAAATGTTTCTAATAGAAAAAAAAAATTCTATAAATAGTCATGAGTGGAGATAAACATCAAACACTTTTGGGACATCATCACAATATCACGTTTCTTCACTCTTTCAAACCCAACTCTCATCTCAAGCCTGACACTTACAGCATGAATATCTCTCATAGCCTGACACTTGCAGCGTGAATATCTCTCATAGCCTGACACTTACAGCATGAATATCTCTCATAGCCTGACACCTACAGCGTGAATATCTCTCATAGCCTGACACCTACAGCATGAATATCTCTCATAGCCTGACACCTACAGTGTGAATATCTCTCATAGCCTGACACCTACAGCATGAATATCTCTCATAGCCTGATACTTACAGCATGAATATCTCTCATAGCCTGACACCTACAGCGTGAATATCTCTCATAGCCTGACACCTACAGCATGAATATCTCTCATAGCCTGACACTTACAGCATGAGTATCTCTCATAGCCTGACACCTACAGCATGAGTATCTCTCATAGCCTGACACCTACAGCATGAATATCTCTCATAGCCTGACACCTGCAGCATGAATATCTCTCATAGCCTGACACTTACAGCGTGAATACCTGGTATTATTTCCTTGCTTGCGGATTATGTGTTCTTAAAGAGAAACAAGATGCAAAGACATTTCTAAACAGAGAATTCCACGGAAGCAGAAGCTTCTGTATCTTTGTTTACTCCTTAGGTACTCTAGTCACACCTAAATGGTCGATCATATAGGTTTCTGGGAAAATCAGGCTCAATCCAAGGGAGACCCACACCTCCTAGGCTGTCATCACAGCCTCTGAAAGAAAGCACACAATGGGGCTCTCTCATGGTCAGAGAACATCTGGGATACAAGAGACTCTACAGGGTCTATCTTTCCATCACTGAAATGATCACAAATACAAATCAGTTTTCTGAACTCTGTACAAGGTGAGAGTGATGGCACGGATGCGGCTGTCCTGCTCGATCCTGTACCACCAGTGGGCAGTGTAGTCTCGCGCGGACAGCTGGGTGATGCTACTTGCTAAAGGAAGGCATCCAAGGCTTTGACAACACCTTGATGTCTTCTTCCCCTGAGTGCCCAAGGGAATCTCAAACTTCCCCTTGGGTTAGGAGCTGGTCACTGTGCTAATACCACAGGGAATACGCACTGTACGCCATCTGCCCCTGGCAGCTTCACGGACACCAGGAAGCCTCTTTGCTTTCCTCTCCCCTAGGAGTGAAAGGAGTGAAAGCGGTCCTTGCTTACGCTGAGGACTCAACGTTGGCAATTCTGGTGTCATCGGCAGGGCTCATCCTTGTTTCTACTTCCGTTGCGAAAAGCAAACGTCCAGCTTATTTAATTTACACTTCGTGCCCCATGACGCAGGGAATTTTATATTCAAGTGCTCACCAAGTTCTGCTTCTTAGTGTAAAATATACTGATGTTTAAGTAATTATGAAATGCACTCTTTCAAATTCACTGATACTCATTAGTGACCAGGTTAAAAAATTAATGAGGATGTTTACCTGGAGTAGTGGCACAGAATACCTAAATGGTGGTGGGGGGGAGCTCACAGCATCATATTATAGCGTTTCCTCTTCTGTTGAAAAGTGATATAATTGGCTTTATTTCAGGAGTACAAATAGAGGGAAGCAGGTGTTTCAACCAACAACCTGTGATCAGGAAAATTCTGATTTAAAATTCCTTTGACTTTTCGGTTAAACAGTTATCCTCTCAAGGTCCGTGAACAGGTGCCACTAGTGAGCGCCTCAGGGAAACTCCAGCCGCAGCCGGCAGGCTTCGACTTGTCGTGAGTCACAGGGCAATGTCGTGGGATCACACGTGGGGAAATCACTGTTTTTAATCAACGGGTCTCAAAGTAAAGCTGCAAAACAGCTGTGACAGGGCTTTTCTCGAGCTGAACTGGGGACCTAACAATTCCACAGGCACGGTAAGCGAGAATGGGCTCAATTTCTGAGAATCCCACCAGTAAGAAAGCCTTTGGAACAACACTGTATTAGGACACAATGTAGCAAATGCCGACAGAGGTAGAGGCTCTACGGCAACCCTTGTGTTGGAAATTTATTAGAACACGATTTCCTCCTCAGTAGGTCTTGTAACTAACGCTACCCCCACCAGGGACTGAAATACATCATCTCAGGAGCTGCCAAAGCCAACAGGGCTTTGTAGGAAGGACCACGTGTCAAACAAAGTAATTTACGTGAGTGAGAACTAACTACCAGGGCACCACACGAGACATGTTCAAAGTTGTCCATGAGACGCACTGGTTAATCCCGTGCTTTCTTTGGCTAATGCTTTCAAACCATTAACAATATTCTATGTCAAGAAGTTAAAAACGTCAAGAAAAGTAAATTACAAGTTTTCATACTCCAATTCTTTTTGTTGCTGTACATATAGTGAAGAATACGTTATAGAAAGTCTCCAACCTGAGCCCAGCTTCCCTCCTCATCTTCCTGATGTTACGTGGTCAGGGATGCAAAAGAACATAACTATTAGTATTGGCGAGCTTAGCAATGCAAGCAAATTAACTTTGCAGGGGAGGTGCAGCTTAATGGGGTGAAAAGGGTCAGAGAATCAAAGCATCATGCAAAACTCATGCAAAACCAACAATTCCCATGTCTCATGCGAGGAGCGGACTTCCCACGGCAAGCACACCCGGAAGAGGAGAAAACTAGGGCCAGAGGGCTGAACTGAGGGCTCCCCTAAAGAAGACAGCAATTAAGTCTATTCTACGTGGAGCGAGTCTACCAACTCTAAGTTCCTGAAAAGAATATAAAATAGGATGAAATATGGATTGTGTTTCACACGTTTAACTATTACCTAAAGGAAATACTTGTCCAGAACAATCGAACGTAAGACGACATTTCTGTTTTCCACAGAAAGGCCAAGAACGGCGCCAACCTGAGGTGGGGCTGCCCGGGGAGGGGTGGGGGTGGGGGGTGAGCACGGGGCGGGACTGACCGTCTGGGGCGTGGCCGTGAGCGTCTCCATCTCCTCGTGTGTTAACCAGACATTTCCTGTGGTCTAGGGGCACCCCGTGACCGGCCACATCCAGGGCAAGGGCAGCGGTGACAGAGGGGAAAGGCGGCAGACACGTCAGCCAGGTCAGCCAGGGCACGGGAGGGGAGCGGGTGGGGCAGAGGCCGTCCCCACCCACCTCCCCGTCTGAGATGCCCACAGCGAGACACGGGCGGGCGCTCGGCCCTTCTCCTGGCAGGACCCCGCCTTCTTAAGGAGGACAGCCTAGAGCTTCTTCCTGTGCCACGCTGACACCTGAGCTACGTGGGATCTAAAGAGCTGTTAAGCCATTGTACTTAAGACGGTCTCACCCAGTCAAAGTACAACAAAGAACAGGACAGAAGTCCGGCTTTGGGCTCTGGGGAGACGCTTCCGAGCAGGCGCCCGCCGGGGACCGGGGCCTCTGTCAGAGGTGGGGCGCGGGGCCGCCAGCGTCCCAGTGACGGCACCGCCGGGCGTCCCCGCAGCCCCAGACGGCCGAGCCCCCGCGGGCGGTGCCCCCGCCTAATGGTGGGCAGGTTCCTCACGGGAGGCCTGTTCGTCTTCACCGTCCATTAAACTCAACTCATAAGACGCTCCCTTTACCGAGATACTTGATAAAAACTGCGGGAAAACCCCCAGCACCTTCATTTCTGAAAAGGCGACTCTGGTGAAACACCTGGGCACAGAGCAGATCAGATACACTGAGATCACGCACACCTGTGCAAGAGGTGAGGACACGGGCTACTGTCATCACCACGACGTTCCCACTGAGAAACAACGGAAGACAAGCGAACAGAAAAGCTTTCATGCTTTTTGTGTAAAGTAACCGTGAGCCCTGAATCAGGCGTCGACCTGCTACTCAGAGGAAGTACGTCTGTGAGGCTTAGCTTCCGCACTGGTTTTTCTCTCCGGAGTAGACAGACTGAAAGCAGAGTGGGAACTGAGCCGGTGTACAGAGTCTGCCCTTGAGAAATGAAGGGCTGGCCCGTCCTGATCTCCCAATTATCATTCACGTTTTCATTACGTTAGTTTTTCACTTTTTCAACTAGGAGGACCCTCTTAAAGGACTTCCAAGGTCTTCCCACGTGGAGCAAAACTGGATGAGCACAAACACTACTTGGAGTACACTTGCAGATTTACGGACTCTTAAAATCCCAGGGTCTACAGCTCCCGAAACGGAGAGCGCCAACAGGCCGAACAAGTCAAACGAGGGGACCACTGCTTACAATGCAGCCCGGGGTCTAAGCTTTTTCTCCTTCACTTTCTTTAAATTCATATTTAAATTTGTGATGGTTACTTTATTACGTTTTCAAAGACTCCCATTTCTATATCACAATGCCACTGTAGCCAAGCTGTTATAAAAGTATTTAATGACGTATCTTTTAACAGCCCAATTGCCGCAAATTAAAAGTTGTCATGTCTTTGAATGCTAAACCTTTAAACTGGAACACTAGATGTGTTTCTAAAGAACTGCGGAAGCAACACGCATAGGGGATGAACTCTTTTTACGGAAACGTACCGTTCTTGACGTAGGAGGGGCTGACGGACTTGTCAGGGACATGATCTCCTGAATCGCCAGCCTCAGCTTCAGCCGGTGCAGAGGGTTGCTGATGCCGATCTCGCGCTGGATCTCCGTGTCCGACAGGGCGGACATGATGGCCCCGCTCTTCACGTTGGCTCGGCAAGCAGCCACGTACCAGGCCGGCATCCCGACCCAGAGCTGGAGACGGGAGACACGGGGGCCAGAAGGTTATGCGTGGCGTACGGACGGGCTCGCACACTCGGCCAGGATTCGGAGAGGGGCATACGCACCTCCAGCCAGACGACAACAGTTGGCCCGTCCCACTGTGCAAAGGGTAAGCCTTGTCTCCGGGCTTCTTCGAGCAATTCATGCCTACAGGTGACAGATGTTCAGACCTTCAAGAGCCACACTACACACAGGCAAAGCGTCCTCTATAAACCCCCAAAGTGTGGTGCCACACATCTCATCGTTGTCCTTCAACCTTCTAAACCGTCCACTGAAGGGTAGTTTGGAACACATCACACTGAACGCCTGAGTAACGAGATGCTGAAAGACCCTCGAGGATTCTCTACAGAAGTGTCTCCTTCCAGGATTAAAGAATTGCTACCAACTTTAAAAGACCCAGCAGAGTCTTCACATCCAAGGTAGGATATTCAACACAAAACATAATCACTCATCCCTTTCTAAACAAGGAGGACAAATCCGTAGGAAGAGGAAACCATACCTAGGTCTGAACAGAGGAGTCTGCCTCAGAGAGCTTCAGAAATGCTCAACATTTCACAACAAAGAACACAGAGAACAACGCAGACCTTTAACACTAACGACGCTCTAATACAGCGAGCAAGGAAAGGGCTGGATTTTGGCTGTTTCTATTCTGCACTGCTATTTAGCTAAGTAGGTATTTGCTAAATTAAGATATTGGGTCATCTTTTTTGGGGGGGGTTATTTATTTTTTTTGGCTGTGCTGCGCGGTTTGTGGGATCCCAGTTCTCCGATCAAGGATCAAACCTGGGCCCCCTGCAGTGGAAGGGCAGAGTCCTAACCGCTGGACCACCACCAGGGAATTCCCGGGTCATCTCTGGTTTAACCCACAAGCTTCACATCCAGAAAATTTAAATGCCGACAACCTCTACCAGTGCACACAAGGCAGGCCGTGAGCCTATGATACTGACGGCGATGCCAACTAGCCCAGGGCAGGAGGCAGCGAGGAGTCCTGGGATCCTTATGGCAGGGCTCCCCAGGCCCCGGGATGTGGACCGGTGGCAGTCCGTGGCCTGTGAGGAACCGGCCGCGCGGCAGGAGGTGAGCGGCGGGGGAGCAGGCAAAGCTGCATCTGCTGCTCTCCGTTGCTCGCACTGCTGCCTGAACTGTCCCCCTGCCTGGCCCCCCCACTCTGCGGAAAAACTGTCTTCCACGAAACCGGTCCCTGGTGCCAAAAAGGTTGGGGACCGCTGCTTTATGGGATCAGAGATGTTCTGTGTGCCTGACTTTAAAATGCCCAAACCATAATGTTAACATCTTTTAAAATGATTTTGTCTACGGATAACATACTTATGTAAGAGGTAACACAAGAAGCTTTATGAACCTTATTGTACTTCTCTGCGTTACGTACTTACAAAACTTTCTGAAAGTCACTAATTAGCTTAAAAATGAAAAGTCTAGGAGAGAAGATGGGACTGGAGTGGAAAGGACAGGTCCATTTACCTGACTGGACATCCCTGAGTCACTGCGAAATTCCTAGGTCGTTCTTAGTTATTTTTCTGTAATAATTTCTGCAGATCACCCCACGGAATCTTTGATTTCTAAAGATACTTAGTGGCTTTTCTTTCTTTTTCTTTTTTTGGCCACGCTGCACGTCTTGGGGGATCTTAGTCCCCCGACCAGGGACTGAACCCGGCCACCGCAGTGACAGCGCGGAGTCCTAAGCACTGCGCCGCCAGGGAACTAACTCCCTAGAGAAACAGAGCGGCTTTTCATTCTATTCAAGCAGCATTAGACTTAAGACTGTGACGTCTATGTACAATTAAAGCCCAAAGTGTTTCACATAAAATTTCAAGTAAGTGTTCCTTTAAGTCAACCTTAGGTTTCCTGGGAATAGTAAATACTGTATTATCCAGGAATGATTATACCAGAGAACACAACATGTATCTTAACAGCTCAAGCAGAGTAAAAAACCCAGTAAACTTTTCAAATTAAAACAAACAAAGCTATTCATAAATTAAAAACAAAAACTGAGTCCACATGAGACTGTGACCACCCTGACACAGGACCCCAGCGCTGGAAGGAGTCATGGAGGCAAGAAGGGCCTTGTCGGGCAGAGCAGCCATCAGCGCTGAATTGAATGCTACTTCCTGTTCCCTGAAGATGACTCCTCCTCAAAGACAGCAGCTACACCTTATGTAAACATTCACGGGGGCCATACAAGCCTCTGAGCGCCGCAAACAAGGCCTGCACAGGCCAGCCAGGGACAGCCTGAGTGTGGTCCCCGGACTGCCAGGCTGGCCAGGAGGCGACGCCGCAGCACCTGCCAGGCTGGGGGCTTTCAGAACCCCGCGCTCTGAAGGGAGCCAAACAGGCACTGAATCCTTGGCACGTTGCCAGAGGCTTCATTTTTTTTAAATATGCAACAGATATTCACTGTAGACGAGAAATTCAGGGTTAAAAAGAGCCCACTGATCCCATTACCTGGAGATTGGTGCACACTGTTCTGACTCTTTTCCAGGCAAGAGTCGCTCGCTTTCATAAAAGGCCTTTTCTACCATGGATGTATTTCTGGGATTTTAGAGCTCCGGTCCAGCACCCTGATGACACTGGGATACGGTGACGGTGACAGGACAACGCGGCTGAGAGACGCGGGAAGCCAGCGAGAGGGCGAGGAGGCCCGCGGCCTGGGAGCACAAGCCCCCTCCTCCCCGAGGTGCCCGTCCCGCGCTGGGGGAAGCACACCCGCAGGCGGGCATCAGCGGCAGGGCCCCCACTCCTGCCCCTCCCGCCAGTGGGGCACAGGAGCAAATCACTGCCGCTCTCCCACTTCATCTAGGAACCCACTTCTGCCTGCTGCCGACACAACCCGCGACTGCTCCGAATGGAATGCCGCGTGCCCTGGGATTCTCTGTTTCTACTCTCTCCTGTTTCCAGTTCTTCTCAACTGGAAACGCTCACGCTCCCCCCGGCGGAGGCCCACCTGCTCCCGCGGCTGCTTTTCTTCGGCGCGCTCGTCCGCACCACAGGGCTCTTGGCTGCCTTACGACCAACTGCTGACATTTTATCTGTTCGAGATCTGGGGACTGCCACGGCACACAGTTTTGTCTCCCTCACTGAACCCCATCATAGACAGTCTGAGAAACCAGGGGATGAAAGCAGCTACCTGGAGACTATTTGGGAAGCTATCGCTAAGTCCTCTGCCAGAAGCAGAACATCTGGTCTCCGCTAATGGAATATCGGTAACAAAAGGCCAAGAGAAAAAGACTTGATGACAAAAAATGGTATTTAAAAAACTCTTGAGTGGCAGAATAAAATCTGTTCAGTCCCTCACTTAGGAACAAATGTGTTTCTTTAAAAAAAAAAAAGTACTGATATCAAGAGCAAAGAAATAAATAAATGTGAAGTACAGCCTACCAACTCGCCCGTTCACTCACACGACCACTTTCTAATAATCAACAGAACCGTCTTTTCTTCCTTCTTTACTACAGCTACCAAGATAAACATGACAGGCATTTAGTCCTCAGCTAAGTTAACTGCAAGGGAAGGAGGTATTCCTTCACAGGTCAATCTTCTAGAAAACAAGAAATCTTCCAGTCATTAGCTCCCAAGCCTAAAACACGAGCACTAAGGTGACAGGACTCCAAATGCCTTAAATCTCCCCAAAGCATCCAGCTCTGTTCCGAAGAAGCTGAGCTACGAGCCAGTATCCTGCGGGATGAGGCGTATGCCATCTGCCGGGATCCCGCGGCCCCGAGCCACGGTCCAGAAGCAAAGAGAGGACTCGCTCCGTTTCTGCTGGGATTGATTTCCTTCCTCTGCAACGCTCTCTGCTGTCACTGTCTCACTCTCATCTTTGACCTCAGTTTACAGAGAGGACTGGGGAAACGAGCTCAAGGGGGCTGCCTCCCCTGCGGGCCAGCTGGGACGAGGTCAGCACTGTGCCCACCCGGCTCGGGCCACGCGTGCGGGGCTACTCGGCTGGGACTTGATCTGCCCCGTCAAGGATCAAATTCTAGACCCCAAGCGGGATTTCTTAAATACCTGCTCTAGTAGTCGACTCCTGTGGCACACTTACTAACCTCAGAATCAGAGGCACAGGAGAAAGACATTCAGAAATACGCTGAATTCTATGGGGAACAGACACGCCTATGAGAGAAAGGTCATGTCATATGTGAATGACAACATGCGTTTTAAATTGGGACAGAAGCGCCACGGTCAAGCCGTCTTTCGTAACGAGACGGTTGTGTGAGGTGCTGATCAAATACCATACGAGTGGCATCATCCAGACAACAGACAGGGCCTCATTTCTCTGACACTGACACTCTGCACACCCGGCACCTCCTACAAAGGCTCACCGGGCTCCACTTCACCAACGCAGCCGCGCAGGCCGGTGCAGGGCCGGAGAGAGGCCCGGGCAGGAGGACTGCGGTGCCACTTCCCGTCAAAAGCAGTGCAGCTCCGAGCCTGTAGCTGGCGACGGGCAACGCGGAAGGTTTCAGGACACACAGCACAGCAAACCCCACGACTCAGCTTCCCCCGTGAGCGCACGACAGCGTCAACCAAGGGGAGGTGGAAAGACAGCATTTACAGCACCAGGTCCTTATTAACGGGGCCCAGTTCAAACGCCGCTGAGCAAGTGCCCGCACGCGGGGAGCCCGTCTAGAGCCCAGGCCACCGCGACGATGGTCAGGGACACCGGCTCCCACGACAGCTGCAGCCTCCACGCCCCACCGAGCACACGGGGAGCCCGTCTAGAGCCCAGGCCACCGCGACGATGGTCAGGGACGCCGGCTCCCACGACAGCTGCAGCCTCCACGCCCCACCGAGCACGTCCAGCACCAAGTGTGCCCGCCGCGCTCTCTCATGTAGCTTTCATGAAACCTGAAAGTCTCATCTTCACCAAATTTTGAAAATTCTCTAAAAAAGTGGACGCACTGGCTGTGTAAATTCAGCAGTTAAAAGAGCACCTCTGAGATAAATTGGGGCTTGATAAAAAGAAAATATTTCTGACAAGCGTATTTTGATTCTCCCATCGATAATGCCATAAACGTTAAACTATATTCAAACAGTACTTTTTCTGGAAAGCTAAAATATTTTTTTCACATTTATAAGTAAAGCATTCTCCCTGAAGCCAATCGTATCTCTGGTCAACTGACAGAACAAAAATCACCCACTGTAGTCAGAAAACCTTCGGACTCTGCGTTGTTCTCCAAGTCGTCAGTACATGTTAGAACTTGCCGCGCGTGACGGTGGAGCAGAGAACACCCTGCTCGTGCACTCTCAGCCGTGGTAACACAGAGTCAGAAGTTCAGCCTGAGCACCCGAGCTCCAGAGGAACCTGCCTAGCAGACACACACACACCAGCGCACGGAACTTCATCACACGCCGGGCAAGTAACCCAGCGACGTCTGCCACGTGCAGCCCACCACTCGAGCTTCCTCCTGAGAATTACAAGACAAATGGAGAAAACACAGTGGAAAACTACGTTTGACGCTACGTGAAACACCAACGCTCAGGAGCAGAGGGTGGGAGGGCTGGCGGCACAGCCATAACCCCTCCTGGTCTCTAGCAGCTGAGCGGGAAGATGTCAAGTGAAACGCCCCAGCAGAATCTAGGGCACAGAAGTGTCCTGGCATGACTCCAGAAGGGCAAAAGGCTCTGACGTTAAGTCCCCATAAGCGAACGGCAGTCACCTGAGTTCGGGTACGACACTCTCTACAGTTCAAAGACAGCAACACTCAAATCAGCTTTTGCTGTTGAGTTTCTACAGTTTTCCACTTCCAGGGAACCAAAGACCGAGTATTCCTACGGTGTCGTGAGCAATGACCGAACGGACAGCATTTCCCCCGGAACGCAATCAACACTATGCCACGCAAGAGAACTGTGACCTCTAAGAAGAGGAGCTAAGATGAGGCAGATTTCACAAAAGAAAAACCAACAGGCAACTTGAGGGGCTACAGGCAAACTGGCCTCTAGTGGAGAGGGTCCCCCTGGGCTCAAGGGTGGTCCTGGGGTCAGTGCCTGCAGGCCCCGGATTCCAGACCAGCGTTGGTTTCTCAAGGTGCCTGACAGTGGCCAGATGACCTTCCCCATCGTCAGATTTATCACAGAGCCCACCCAGCTTCCCGCGTCTCAAGGGCCAGTATTACCACCTTATCACCACCTTCCCCACTCTCAGGTTCGTGCTCACCCGAGACTACAAAACGTTCCATCTTATTTCCCACTTGTCAGTTCACTGGGACAGCCTCCGCCTATCCAGGTCATCTACTTAGCGCTCGTTTGGGATGTGGTCACCCGACACACAAATCGTCCTGGGTCAGAAAACGTCTCTGGACCCAGAGACACATGCACACGCTATGTGCCTCTGTGCCTCATCCTGGGGCATCACAACGCCCGAGCTCCTTTGCAGAAAACCATCCCTACTGTTATCGCTTATTTTCAGAAATCAGGACAACTCAGAATTAAAATTTAATAAGATTGCAAAACTGAGAGTCTGTTTAAGGTAAAAATACAAAATCTACCAGAGGAGGGAAAAAAAGGGCAACATGGTAAGTGACAACTTCCTGACTGATGGCTAGCGTGAGCCGCAAATGCCAAGTCCCCGTAGTGGCTGCAGTCACACGTGCGTCTGCCCCAGCGCCGGCACTGCTTAAGGAGCCTCGTGGACGTATACGTAGATGTATCTGTACAGCTAATGCTCGTAAAGGCCCCATGGGGTATGTACTACTATGACTCGCATCTCACAGATGAGAAAACTGAAGCACAGGAAAGCCAAGCTTCCCAACGCCCCAAAGCTGACTCGTGCAGGAGCCGCATTCAGATACGAAGGCTCCGTGGCTGCGCACGACTCAGCCACGACACATCCTCGCCAGAGAACTCTCTAGAGTGGACTAGGAGCCCACGTGTGAGGCCTCCCCGAATTCACAGGTGTTCTAAGTCCTCCGGGAAGCACAGTTTAATAAAGGCTTTGGGCTAAGCTTTCAGAAGATAGTATATCTACAGAGCTGGATATCACATTTAATCAATAAACATTAGTTAAGCATCAGGAACAACTGAAAACTGTTCAGTGAGATCGACAAAAAACAAAAACCTTACTTTTTTTGAAGTTTACGATTTTTTTCAGCCTGTCCTCCCAATTTGCTGAGTCCCAAGGCATCTTGAGATGAGTTTTCTGTCTCTGAAATAACAGCTACGAGGAAGCAGAGTGGTCGAAATATTGAGAGAAAATCAACACGGCCGAGTTAGGTGTTTCTGTAAACAGGTGGAGGAGTTTTTGTAGGGAGAGTGAGGAAAATTCTAAAGGTGAACTTTCCGACCAGACGGCCCATGCGCACACACGCACACACGCACACACGCACACGAAAACGCTCAAGAGGCAGGAAGGCTGACGCCTGGGAGACGCTGAGCTGCTCAAGGCAGGCAGACGTTACCCGTGCTCTCTGGGCCGTGTGTGGACCCACTGGGGAAACAGACCCGGGAGAACACCCAGCTCGTGTGAGAGGAAGCACGCGGTGGCGACGGGGCGGCGGAGGGGCGCGCAGAGGTGTGCGTGCAGCCCCCTGCCCACTCCGAACACTGAAGGGTCGGCTGGAAACCACCCACCTTGTCCCAGCGACTCCTTGCCCAGGGCCCCAGGCCGGCCCTTCTCTTTCTTGCCGAACAAGCGGCCGATAGAGGACTTGATGCCCTTCTTCTTGGGGGCTTTGTGCAGCGAGTCCTGGCTGCTGCTGCTACTGCTGGGGTTGCTCGCGGGGCCGTCCTGCGAGCCTGTCGAGCTTTGGGGACAGAAAGTGACCTTTAACGGGTGGCCTCGCGCAACCACACCCCCTACAACGCTCGCTCCCCACACCATGCGGCAGACGGGGCTCCTCGCGGACCGCGGCGCGCACAAGAGGTGCAGGCTCCCCACCACGGACAGCTGCTCCCGAGAGGCCGGGACTCTCTGACGTGAGCTCTCCTCCGAAGGGGGAGGGGCCCGACTCTAGACCACCCAGTGCAGAGGGTGCTCCGAGCCCCTCAAGGTAATGGCCCGGCAGGTGCAGACGCCCCCGGGGCCGGGGCAGGAGAGCGATGGTCACCGTGCAGGGGCGCTGGAGAGATGACCACACGTGCCCTGCATCGAGTGCTGCCTGGCTCCGGACAGGAGCTCAGCAGGTGGTGGTCTGAACAAGGCCAGCGTCACAGAACTGCAACTGACAGTCTCCTGAGAGGAGGCACTCGGGGAGCATGGAAAGATGGGGTGGGACACCTCACAGCTCGGAAAGGACAAGAACGCATCCGAGAGCCACGCAGTGTCCTACAGAGGAGTAACGCTCAGAAACAGCCCGCGCCGGGCGGAGGCTCCAGCCAGAATAGGAAGAAAGTTCCCAAAGGAGTTAATCTGTAGAATCTGCAGAAACGAGGTGTTTCTAAAATTGCTGATATCTCTTAACTCTTTCCTTGCCAAGCTGACTCTGTCCAAACAGAAGGCACCTCCTGCCGGATTTCACTACAGCGCCCAGAGCAGGGGTCGGCACCCTAAGTCTATCACTTCAACAAACACGCTGAACTGAGTGGTATTTCTTTAAAATCATCATTCTGACTTGTTTTTCAAGAGAAGACGAACAGATTTCCTGAAAGTGGAAGGAGGAGAGCAGGGCCCTTACTTGCGTGCGTCCCTGATGTCCTCGTGGCTGGCTGTGTGCAGCGCCCCTGTGTGCAGCCGGTCCAGCCGAAGGGATCGTGGGGACGAGGGGGGTGAGGTTTCACATTTGATGGTCGTCTTGTCGTCTCGTACCTCGTCTCGGGAAGCCGGCAGCTGAGGGATTGAGATAAGTGTAAAATTAGGTGACAACAGACTGTGACGGATAAAGGAAGTCACGGAGGCTCTACGTTATAACCAGAAACTTATCTGAAAACCTATTAGCTATGCTTTCTGCCAGTACAAAAAGGCTTGATCTAGCCTAATGCCATCTTAAAGGGCTGTCTTGTTCATGAGAAGCAAGGCTGTCAGCAGAGGGAGCCGGCCTGCACCCGCACGAGCGCGGAGACCTGGACAGCGGCCTCCCGTGGCCTGCCGTCCCTAGAATCCAGGCCACCCGGACAGGCCCGCAGGGGCAGCAGAGAGCTGAGCCCCGCCTGAAGCCACCACCATAAACCACGCATGGCATTAACCACCGCGATGAAGAGGACCCCGAGGAAGAGGACGGCTGTGTTTATCTCCTGATGCCATTCAACAGAAACACTAGCACGGGGAAGAAACCTCTCAGGCAAACCTGTCCAGACCTTTCTGTTTGAGAGGAAAAAAGAAATAGCTTGTTCTAGGTCTTCATCAAAAGACGATCTCTTCCAGACTCCCAGCTTTTTGGCTTATAATGGGATGTGAGTATGGGAAGCAGGGTGGTGGTTACGGTATGGGGAACAGGTTAACCCCTTCAGGGTCCAGGCAGATCTCCCTTATAAATTTGGGTTTAGTGGTTACGCCAGGTTAGATTTTACGAAACATGCACGGCAAGCATTTGTAGAAACAATGCGACTTGAGCAACCGACCTGTGCCTTTTTAATGGGATTCTGTAAAGAATAATACTGATCCACTGCAGCCCCACAGCGGCTTGGTGACAACAAAGTGACCCGGGGCAAAACACAGCTGAACTCATTTAAGCGACAGCTGGATAAACTGTGTCCTCTCCTGATTTCTAATTACAATCATCAGATAGCAAAAGGCTAGAAAGGCTAGAAATCATCAATGTGAAACTTAACAGGGATCGATCTCAAGTTCAAGTTCAAACAATCCTTTACAAAAATCAAACGGGTCAGGGAAGTGACACAGGCCTGAGTTGACTAGGGACTCCGTGGAGACAAACAGCTGCTTTGAAGCCCAGTAAACACGACAAGGCCCTTCCCAAGGGCCTCTTCCTAAGGAAGTCCTCCGGGCCCACCCAGCCTGGCACCTCCCCCGGGATGAGAGCCCGCCCCGCTGTGCCCACGTGACTAGGACGGGCAGCTGCACGCAAGCTGGGCAGGCGTCTCGGCATCCACGTGCGGCGTGGAGGAGGCGGCAGGTCCGCCGGTGCCTGGTTCTTGGCGCACACACGCCAAACCTAGAACAAGGCCCTCTCAGTAGCCAGCCAGCGAGCTCAAGCTACCACATGCAACAGACCAGGCCCCCCGGCCGGGACGTAATCAACAGGCCACTACCTTTATTGAGAAAGTCTTGCCACCAAGAAAACTACGAACGTATGCAGCAGAACTGTGTCTCACTGCCGACCTGTGGACTGTGCAGGGACGGCACAGCGCGGCCACCCCGAGGGGCACGGGTCTACCGCTGTCCTCACTTAACAGCAGGGCAAAGCCGGGCCCAGAGCGGGCGAGCGGCTCACCCAGGTCACAACCAATCGGTGACAGAGCCGGGACTTTAAACTGCCGCACTGCTGTGGCCTGGCAGAGGGGCGCTGGCGCGCTGGGCGGCTGGGCCGCAGCACGGCTGCGCGGTGAGTGCACGCCCAGGGGGTTGTGAGCCTGAGAGGGAGGGAGACATCGTGGTCAACAGATCTGGCCCTCAGCGCACCGTATTCCCTCCAAGAACAGGGGCTCAGTCCAGGGTTATCTGAGAGGAAGGAGCCCCGAGCGCTCTCCGTCAGGAATGCTGTGAAGGAGACAAGAGCTCCTGGTGGAAAAGCGGGCCAGACGGCGCCAGGGCTGAGGGTCCAGGTTCTGAAATCAGACAAATCCACACTGCGCTGCTGACTGACTGTGCGAGCCTGGGCACAGCACCTGGCCTCTCTAAGCCTCAGTGTCCACGTCTGTTGAATGGGGATAACAACAGCACCTGGACCTCACGTGGGTGTTTGTGGGATTAGGGAACAGACTCGTAAAGCATTCAGCACGACGCCTGGCACAAAGTGACAGCCTACCGAATGCTACTACCTGTGACTATTAAAATTGCTTTCCCCCAAATCTAGCATCTATGGCTCCGCTTCCATCATTTCTTTTTTTTTTTCTTTCTGTGGTACGCAGGCCTCTCACCATTGTGGCCTCTCCCGTTGCGGAGCACAGGCTCCGGACGCGCAGGCTCAGCGGCCCTGGCTCACGGGCCCAGCCGCTCCGTGGCATGTGGGATCTTCCCGGACCGGGGCACGAACCTGTGTCCCCTGCATCGGCAGGTGGACTCTCAACCACTGCGCCATCAGGGAAGCCTCCCATCATTTCTTTTTAAAAAACACTATGGGGAATTCCCTGGCGGTAGGGTGGTTAAGGACTCAGTGCTCTCACTGCCTGGGGCCCGAGTTCGATCCCTGGTTGGGGAACTAAGATCCCGCAAGCCTCGCAGCACAGCCAAAAATAAATAAGTAAATAAACAAATAAATAAAATTTAAAAATAACAAAAAATAAAAACCACTATGTCTACTGTAAATAAGCGTGCAACACTTAGAAGGCAAACAAGCGCGAGAAAGGCAAACTCTTACATTTGTCCCAGTGAACGACCTATTTCCAGCGGAACCATCAGCATATGTTAAGTGGAGGGTGAGTTTCAACACTTCCATTAAAACGTCAATTATTCACCAGTACTCAACCACATAGTGTTCATTCACGTAACACGACAGGGACTCTTCAATACTTCACAAAGAAACAAAGGCATGCTGAATTACTAAATATTTTACCTTTCTACGATGCTTCCTTAAATCACTAGGCTGACAGATGCATGCGAAGAAATGAAGAGAAACCAGATTTACTGCACACTTTGAATTTAAAAATTCAAGGACCAGTACAGGCAGACATATTAAAGGAAATGGCAGAACACATGTGAGTGAGGTAAGATTTAGAGAAAATGTAACTGGAGATAGAACATCTTTTTGACCACGAAAGTTAAATATAATAAGCTATTCAAGATTTCCTAGTGAAACAGTATAGATTTTCCTCAGGAAGATACAATTCTATTACAACATACTCCACTTCTTATAATACGGCATTCTGTATAACAAAGGGCCTTAACAGTTGTCTGTTCTAAGCCAAACTTCTCTATAACTTAGTTTTTCTTAATAAGAAACATGTTATACTTTAAAATAGCAATCTAACTGATGAGGAAGTAATTGCAATACCTATTTTAACACTGAACAAATCTAACCACCTATTGGACATTAACGTAAAATCCTTACCTAGAATTTGATTTAAAACTTCTCAAAATAAATTTATTGATTAAAGCAGGTACCCTGTGAAAATATGTAAGAATAAAAGCTAGCATAATAGCAGACAGTCTTTACATTTTATGATTCATAGAAGATAATTTAATTAAAAATAGTCTAGTAAAGACACTAACTGTGCATGTTTAATAAGCTGATGAGATTTACCGTCTTAAGTAATACAAGCACTGAAACCAGAAAGTACGTCGTGTCAGAGTCCATGAATTCTACACTTAGCGGGTCATTTCTTTATATAAGCAGCATCTCACTTATGAATTACACGTATGCTATACAGTGTGAGCAAAAACACTCTGGTCCATCTACATCATGCCTGTAGCCATACCTATTATGCAGTGATACACTAAATAAAACTTACCGCTATGGGGGAAAAACACTGTTTAATGAGAAACGAAGAAACCCCACTAATGAGCCACAAGCATAGACACACGCTGTGGAGCACAGCACTGCTGTGGAAGGGACTGATAACCGAGTGGGGAGGACGGGGAGCGGAGCTGGATGGTAAACTACAGACCCAGCGGTGGGGAGGCTGGGGTCTGGATTAACTGATAAAACAAAGGATGGTACAGGGAATCAACACCAATGACAGAAGCAGACACACCGTCAGCCAGGACAGAGAACCACATAACAACAAAGAAAAAAATACACAGAACTGTTTTTACAAATTCTCTGAAAGATACTAAGCATGAAACCACAAATGAAATCGTCAAAGAGTTTTAATTATCAGCTAATTAGCTAATGATGTAAATTACAGAAGCAGTATATGCCCAAATACCACGACATGGACTAGTCACCACTTCACGTGTCACTGAAATGATTCACAGTTGATTTACTTATACGCTAACAATGCAGCTAAAATGAAAATGGGTGGTAACAGAAAAAAGTTATAATACAAGTGCAGTTCAAAAGCAGAATATTGTAAATCCAACTTCACGTGGTGAACAGCAATGCACTCAGAAGACCTAAATCCACAGAAAGCTATAACGTGTGCTCCAGAGCTGCACGCTGTCACCACGTGCTCATCGCGTTTCCAGATGAGGAAGAGTGAGGACGCCCGTTTGCTTCCCTGGGAGCCGCGGGGCACCAGCTTTTTTTTCTTTTTTTTGCGGTACGCGGGCCTCTCACTGCTTTGGCCTCTCCTGTTGTGGAGCACAGGCTCCGGACGCGCAGGCTCAGCGGCCATGGCTCATGGGCCCAGCCGCTCCGCGGCATGTGGGATCTTCCCGGACCGGGGCCCGAACCTGTGTCCCCTGCATCGGCAGGCAGACTCTCAACCACTGCGCCACCAGGGAAGCCCAGGGGCACCGGCTTTTAACCTGGTTTCACATGCAGAGCCGGCGTGAGTGCGTGGCCAGCTGCCTCAGCAAGAGGACCACTTTAGCTTTTTCGGTTTTGTTTTGACCGCATGCCCTGCCCCCTCCAGTGAGACATCCCTAGTGTAAAGGAAGACAGCATGGACTCTCTGTACAGTGTTCGAGATGCCATTAAGGCTGCCTATGTTTACTCTTGCTAAGCTGTCTACTCCTGAAAAACAAAAACTTTTCTGTAGCTGCTGCGCCTTGCAGAGGCCATGCCCAATGTTACACAAAGGAGAACTTTGGATGAGTTCATGATGACATGCTAAGCTGGTGGTCCAAACATCAAAATTAATTTGTCATTAATTGGGGGGACTGATTAAATACTAGCTTTAAAAATCTTGAACCTCTGAACATAGCAAATGCACCTGACTTTCTTCTAGGTTAACAAAGAAAGCAAGCAAGCAAACCAGGTGTGCTGGGGGAGGGTGCAGCAGGGAGAAGGCAGACACTTACCAGAGTCATGACGCCTAGTCTGTCCACTTCCCTTGCCGGGCTGTGCGGGGCCCTTCGAGGGGTGGGCCGCCCGCTGCTGGGAGGGGAAGAGCTGGCCCGAGAGGAAGCAGGGTACGGGGGGATGGAGCTCACTGATCGAAAACGACCAAGGCTGTCTAAGCTCCCACTGCCCACCCTGCTCTCAATCTCCTCCGCCCGCTGCTCCGTGTTCTCCTTTTCTTCTTGTATCAACCTGAAACAGAATAAAACCGTCACCTGCCTTTGTCAGAAAACAGAGGAACGTGTCTGGATAACAAATCTGGGTCTGTGTTCTGTGTTACGATTGACGACTTAGCACTGAGTTGCTTCCGATCATTCACGTTTGATTTTCCTTATTTACACTAAATTCTGATGGGGGCTGGGTGGCAACGCTCACTGCATAATGAGACATTTAAAATTTACAGCTTTTTTACAATATTTAAAATTTACAACCTTCCCTGTTGTTACAGCAAAGCAGCACACCTGTCTATCAATTTTTTCAACTGGAAATAGGGAACTCTGATATAATCAAAAAAGCAATTCACAAAGCAATGTGGAGTTTCTAAACACAAGTCTCTAGACCTGATGAAAATGCTGAGTTGATTTTTTTTTAAGGTTGAATTTGAACAAAAGTATTATTTCATAAAGTTCTCTACCAGCCTCATGTGAGTTTCTTTTTTTGTTTGTTTTTTGGGGTTTTTTTTGTTGTTGTTCCCCAACCAGGGATTGAACCCATGCCCCCTACAGTGGAAGGGCAGAGTCTTAACCACTGTACCACCAGGGAAGTCTCTCATGTGAGTTTCTGGATTCATGTCGACCACAGCTGCATTACTCTGGAATTCAAGGTTAATGTTCCTCTCCCCGAATGTGTACTGGATGGTTAAATAGCAGTCTAAATATCTGACTATGCAAATACAATTATTTTGATATTAAAATACCGGATCCTTGTCGTAACCTTTCCAATTTAAGTTCTGTTTATATATACTGAAAGTATTTTCTCATTTTTGATAAAAAGTCGATGGGCAGAATTTACCAGTTACATCAGGTCAACCTGTTGCATAAGGAAAAAATCATTTTTACCTGGCTACAAAAATAAAAGTATATTATCGTTTCACAGTTCCCGCAGGGATGGGGAAAGACAGTCTTTCAGAGCTCGTCTGGGTTCAAACATGGCTCACGAAGCAGTCTATGAAGTCAAAAGTGCAGGCAGCACAACCTACTTTTGCCGTTTATTCTGCGGCCTTTCCTCTCTGGCCCCCGTTCTCTGCAGGTGGGAACGGGCACCTCTGCCTGTGTTAATGTGACAAGAGCAAGCTGAGCAGCAACTCTGACCGGGTCTGCCACAGGGTCACCGGCCTGGGGCTGCTCTGCATGTGGACTTGGGACAGGAGGTGTGGCCATGGCAGATCTGACACCGGGCAGGCCTCAGGGTACCCGATCACACTGCCGCCCCCAGACCTAAGGCCTCCTGATCACTACAAGGCGTCCTCTGGATTCTATTCCCTGTTTTGCAAAGTAACTATTATAATTGCTACGACAGTTTCTGAAGAAAACATCTTAAATGTACTGATGAGACTAGAAAATACTCAAGCACACATCCTCTGACCCCTGTCTTACAAGAACCGATTTTCACATTATGTTAATTTAAAAGCAAATCGCAAGTCCCAGTGGGAGCCTGCCAACCCGAAAACCCCAGCTTTTCTGTTCCCGGTGGCTTTGGGACACACCACAGAATACGCGAGGCTCCAAGGGACCCACAAGAGGGCGACCTCTCCGTGCCGGAGGACGCACGGGCTGCAGGGGGGCATCACCTCGGGGCTCAGAGCTGGGGGGGACACAGCCGGCTGGCAGAGGCCGAATAAGGGTGTGCCCTCACTTTCTGCGGCACGCCCGCCAGCCCTGCCCCGGGAAAGGAATCCGGGGAGCCGACTCCGCCCCGACTCCCTGGTGCCATGTCTCCGCCCTGCACCCCGGACGGGCATGGCCTCGGCTCTCTGCACCCCGCCATCTCTCTCCAGGTGTGTCGGCAGCTTCCGGGGGCAGGGGCTGAACGCCTCACGCCTCTCCTCCCCCTTCCACGACATCTCACACAGTGTGCTGACCCCACAACTGTGGAGACAACGCCCTGCTTAACTGAGCTTTATAAGCAAGGGCAATCTCAGGACTTAAAATTCTTAAAACAGAACCGACGTACGTTTCCTTATTTATGGAACACTTAGGCTTTTCTAAGTAGCGACCACTCCTCGGAGACACCGTGTTTCCGGGAAGCCAGGCACGGGCACACGCACCGGATCTCTTTGTTGATGGCGTCCAGCTGCTCCTGAAGCATCATGGCCAGGGTCTGGGCATCGGCCTGCCCGCTGGGCGACAGCAGAGTGGCCGAGCTGAAAAGCGTGTCCCCGTCGCCGGCGCCGTCAGGCACGTCCGCGCCGCTCTCGAACGCCTGCGCCACGTGAGCCAGCACGCTGGCCTGCCGCGCGCGCTCCCAGTCCTGCTCGTCCAGGGTCTGCACCTGCGCACGAAAGGCCACGGTTCAGCAGCGACAGTCAGGGCAACTGCAGGCTACCAGCAACTTGAAACAACTTTACACAGAGACCCAGAAGACCTTGGAAAAATGGGTCACGCTTAGAAGCCACTGACATCTGTGAAGTGAGCAGTACTTAGGAAATGGGCAGGAAGAGAATCTATTTCTCAGACAGCCTGGCCACGTTCACTTCCTGGCCTGGACGGGAGGCAATTCTACGACGTTATTCGCAAGGCTGAGGCAACCGCATCAGAAACAAAAACCGAAAATTAAAAAAATTAATTCCGTGCCACCATCAGCCAGGCTGAAGGGAAGTAAACAAAAATCCCTCAGATCCAAAGCTGCCGGGGTCACCTCGGCTGCCATAGCTTTTACCAGCGCCACCACGCAACAGGGCTCTCAGAGGTCCCTTAGTCTCGTCTCCCAACACGCGCAGACAAGAGCAGCAGCAGAAGGGAGATGGGAGAGCCTGCCCCCGACAGCCCTCGGGGCGAGGGAGCTGCAGAGCAGCGGGGCTTTTCTAGGGAACTGCAACTCGCGTTGCAAGGATACCTCCGTGCTGAGCCCGGACGCCCTCTGCGCTGTCATCAGAACATGCACAGAAGAAGCGTGCTCGCTGGGGCCCTGCGCTGCCTCTCCTCTGGGGCCATCCCACACCCCTTCCCTCCCCAAACCTCCTCCCACTCCCCATCCCCACCTCCACGCTCAGCCCAGGGTCCTGCCTTCCGTTTGCCAGACACGACCTCAGAGTAACCACGGGGCAGCCTCTAGACGCAGGCTCCCCAGCCCCCTGCCCCTGGGGCCTGTGCCCACGCAATCCGTCTTCCGACCCTCCCCAGGGCCGGGCCACCCCCTTCAGCTGGTCCAGGATCACCTGCCATCACTCCTCCTTCCCTGTGGCTAATCCACGTCCTAGGGGCTCATTCCCAACAGCCTCAGGATGTCCACTCCCTCCTCTCTCCTTAAAAGCACACAGCAGGAACCACCGAACTCTCCCTCCAGGGCTCCTTCCAGCAACCACTGCGTTTCCCTGAAAGCGCCCAAGGGCAGCCTCTACGCCGCCCCTTCCCTCCTCCGTCTGTCTCCCACTCTCTGCAAGCAGGTGTGGCTCCAGGGGGCTCCGTGGAGCCCGCACGCCTAGGTCCCCTCCCCCACACTGCCCAGCAGAGCGCTGGAGCCTCTGACTCAGCAGCCCCACCCTCCCGGGCTACTCCTCACCCCCCCGCAGCCCTTTCTCAGCCTCCCGACCTCTGAATCCGGGGTGCCCCACGGCTCCATCCGTGGACCTCATCTCTCTCTCCACAGGCACCCACCGGGTGACCCTATCTGGCTCATGCCTTTAAATACCACCTGTATGCCCATGACCCCAAGTCTACCTCGAGTTGAGAGCTCTCCTGGGTCCTGGAACACCCAGCTGCCGACCTGTCCACCTGAACGGGACCAAGGCCCAGATCCCAGCCTCCCCCGACCCGGCTATCTCCCTCACAGCAGGAAACAGACCCCAGCCTTGAGCTGCTCCCGGACCGCGACCGCCCCCGCGCCCGTAGCCTACGTCCAGTGCACCGGCCCGTCTGGCTGGCACGACCATTACCTCCGAATGGCTACTTCCCCTCCCTTCCTCAGGTCTTTGCTCGAACGCCACCCTCCTGGAGACCCTCGCTGGCCACCCTGTTTAAAAATTATTATTCCCCTCCTTGTTTGGCAACTCGGGTACCCTTGGTTTCCTTTCCCTGCTTATTACCATCTGGCTGTGGTGACTGAAAAATACGTCCATGAATTCTTTAATCCTCCTCCCTTCAAGAGGCAGAGGGCAATTCCTCCCTGACCCCCGTGAGTGAGGGCAGGACTTCGCAGCTCACTCTAACGATCAGAACGCAGTGGAAGCAAAGGTGTGCAGCTTCCGGGACTGCGGCATGAAAGGGCTCTCCCCCGCTCTCTCTCGGAGGGAGTTCTGAGGAAAGCCAGCCCCATGAAGAGGTCCACACGGCAAGGACCGGGGCCCTCTCGCCAACAGCCAGGTGAGGGAGTCTGAAAGCATGCCACCCAGCCCCGGGGGAGCCTTCCGGTGGCAGTGACCTCAGGAGGCCCTGAGCAGGGCCCAGCCCACTAAGATGCTCCCACGTGCACACGAACTGTGGACTATTAAATGTTCACTGTGAAGCCACTGAGCTTTGCAGTGATTGGCTATGCAGCAGTAGATAAAGAATACACACAGCATGTTTTATTTTACTTTCCATTCACTGCTGCCTCTCTCTTCTCACTAGGGAGTGCGTGTTGGAGTGTGCGTGCGTGCAGGTATTTTGTCTGGTTTTTTTTTTGCGGTATGCGGGCCTCTCACTGTTGTGGCCTCTCCCGTTGCAGAGCACAGGCTCCGGACCCGCAGGCTCAGCGGCCATGGCTCACGGGCCCAGCCACTCCGCAACATGTGGGATCTTCCCGGACCGGGGCACAAACCCATGTCCCCTGCATCGGCAGGCAGACTCTCAACCACTGCGCCACCAGGGAAGCCCATTTTGTCTGTTTTTAATTCTCTGCTGGAGCCCTAGGTCTGAGGATGCCTGGCCCAAACTAGCTGCTCACTGAATATGGGAGCTCAAAATACAGAGACATATATAAAAATATATGCCGTGAAATGCACAAAAATATGAAGGCAGTTGAACTTCCAAATGAGAATTCTCACTACAAGATGATGAATGTGTGTATTCATTTACTCGTAAGGACGACCTCAAACCTGTGCTAATCAGCACTGTGCTGTGCCTTACAGTAGGTCACATGTTACCAAAATTTGTTCTTAAAAAAAAAAAAAAAGCTTGCCTTAAAAGTAAACTCTTAGTCAGAAAAAGGAGAACGGGGGTAGGGGAAGAGAGGAAGCAACCCATCAAGCTTTGTTTCAAGACAGTCTCCGAACCGCAGGGTGAGGAGGCCAGTATCTCACAGAGCGCTGGTCCCCGGGACAGGGGGCGGGGCTGGGCTGGGCGGGGCGGGGGGTGGGGGGCTTGCCTTGGAAGGCTCGTCGCGCAGCGCTGCCAGCCGGCCTTTCTGCGGGCGTCGCAACACCGCGCTGCTGCTGAAGGAGTCCGAGGGCCCGTCTGCCACGGGGAACCTGAAATCTGGGACGCTGCCCAAGTGGGGTCGGCTGAAACACGGGGGAAGAAAAAGGTCATTATTAGGAGGAAAGTGACCTCACTTTGTTGGCCAAGCCGGAACCTGTCAACTTGGAAACTGAGTGATGTCACAGGAGAAGGTCGCCCAGGAGGGCACCGCTCGCCCGCTCCAACAGCACCCTGCCGCCTGCCCCACCACATCCGGGAAAGCCAGCGCGGACACGAGGACATGCCAGTGACAGGGACGGCACCCAGCTGTCTGCGGCGCCCAGGGGTCTGTGGTCCACCTGGGAACCCGCCCTCAGGTCAGGGCGCTGGGCCCGGCACCTGCCCTGCTTTTTCCTTGACATCCACACCTCCCCTCTGGCCTTCAGCTGTTCTCTCCTTTCCTGTTTGGGCCAAGATGCCCAGTGTGAAGCCCATCAATCATAAACATTCCTCTACCTGGAACACCGTCTACACCGCTCACAGCGCCTCAGACAAACCCGCAGCAGAAACCCCTCTGAACCACGGCTTAGAGCTTAGATGGACTGGTGTTTCCGAATCAAAAGCAGAGTGCTGGGTGTAATTACATTAACGATCAAGACGCTAGGCTGAAGAAGTCCCAGAACAGGTGGTTGGGGCCCTGAGCATGACGACAGAAACTGGGCGTGGGTGTCAGGAGACACCCCGGTCAGCGGAGGCGCGGCCCAGCCTTGACCATGGGCCCACCTGCACTGCGGGCCCAGCCCAGGAGCTGCTCGGCCCTTGTCTCTGGGAAGAAGGGTGGCGCCTTCATTCGCAGGAGCCCTGAAATCCAGGAAACAGACCCCACTCCCCTGAGGAGAGTAAAGCTCTCCTCACACCCTCTGCAGAGCGGGCCAGGACCACGTGCTAGCTCAGCCTCCTCTGGTTCACCCACTGCTCGACGTTTTTAAAAGAAATGTCTTCCCAACAAACACATGAAAGAATGCTCAACATCATTAATCATTAGAGAAATGCAAGTCAAAACTACAGTGAGATATCATCTCACACCAGTCAGAATGGCCATCATCAAAAAATCTAGAAACAATAAATGCTGGAGAGGGTGTGGAGAAAAGGGAACCCTCTTACACTGTTGGTGGGAATGTAAATTGATACAGACACTATGGAGCACAGTATGGAGGTTCCTTAAAAAACTACAAATAGAACTACCATACGACCCAGCAATCCCACTACTGGGCATATACCCTAAGAAAACCATAATTCAAAAAGAGTCATGTACCAAAATGTTCATTGCAGCTCTATTTACAATAGCCAGGAGATGGAAACAACCTAAGTGTCCATCATTGGATGAATGGATAAAGAAGATGTGGCATATATATACAATGGAACATTACTCAGCCATAAAAAGAAATGAAATTGAGCTATTTGTAATGAGGTGGATAGACCTAGAGTCTGTCATACAGAATGAAGTCAGAAAGAGAAAGACAAATACCACATGCTAACACATATATATGGAATTTAAGGGAAAAAAATGTCATGAAGAACCTAGGGGTAAGACAGGAATAAAGACACAGACCTACTGGAGAACGGACTTGAGGATGTGGGGAGGGGGAAGGGTAAGCTGGGACAAAGCGAGAGAGCGGCATGGACATATATACACTAACAAACGTAAGGTAGATAGCTAGTGGGAAGCAGCCACATAGCACAGGGAGATCAGCTCAGTGCTTTGTGACCACCTAGAGGGGTGGGATAGGGAGGGTGGGAGGGAGGGAGACGCAAGAGGGAAGAGATATGGGAACATATGTATATGTATAACTGATTCACTTTGTTATAAAGCAGAAACTAACACACCATTGTAAAGCAATTATACTCCAATAAAGATGTAAAAAAAAAAAAAAAAAAAAAGAAATGTTTTCAAGTGTTGCATAGGATTTATCCCTTGTTTGCAGGAGATCAAAGTCTGGAATCTCCCTTGAACCACAACCGTCTCCCCTTCCCCTCTGGCCTCATGCCTAAGGAAACTGCTCCTTCTTTCTCAGCATGACCTCTACCCAACTGCTTGGGGGCCACAGCACGCTTCAAAATCGGGTGAAAGCTACGACACAAAATCCCGTACGTGCTTTTGGTGGCTGGCGGATCCTCTGAAGTCCACAAACGCCCCCGGGTTCTGTCGCCCCGCAGCAGTCATTTCCCAGTCTCCTTACGGAGCCCAGCCACCATCTTTGTCCCCCACTTGTCAACAGAGGCTGGCTTTCCTCCCAGAAGATCTCAGAGACAAGGTGACTGATTTCACTGTGAAGTCCTGCCAAACAAGCCGAGCCTGCCCTGCCCACGAGCCATCTTTTCAGTCCCCCCTCCGCACCCCGAGGCCCCCCTCCCCACCTGCTGTGATCCCAACCACCTCTCTGCTAAGCCACTTGACATTACACCTCGAGAACTGCCTCCTTGAAACGTCCCCTCCCGCAGTACCCAGCCCCTCCAGCCCACTGTCTTCAGAGCACAGATTTCGCCTACAGCCCCCACCGTGCCATCAGAGCACGGAGGCCCCCCTCCGCCCCCCTGCGCCATCAGAGCAGAGCCCCCCCTGCCCCCCTGAGCCATCAGAGCACAGAGCCCCCCCCACCCTCTGCGCCATCAGAGCACAGAGCCCCCCTCCCGCCCCCCTGCACCATCAGAGCACAGAGCCCCCCCACTCCACCCCCCTGCGCCATCAGAGCACAGAGCCCCCCTCCCGCCCCCTGCGTCATCAGAGCACAGAGCCCCCTCCCGCCGCCCCCCTGCGCCATCAGAGCACAGAGCCCCCCTCCCGCCCCCCTGCACCATCAGAGCACAGAGCTCCCCCACTCCACCCCCCTGCGCCATCAGAGCACAGAGTCCCCCTCCCGCCCCCTGCGCCGTCAGAGCACAGAGCCCCCCCATTCCAGCCCCCTGCGCCATCAGAGCAGAGCCCCCCTCCCGCCCCCCTGCACCATCAGAGCACAGAGCCTCTCCCCCCGCCGCCCCCCCTGCGCCGTCAGAGCACAGAGCCCCCTCCTGCCACCCCCCAGCGCCATCAGAGCACAGAACCCCCCTCCCGCCCCCCTGCACCATCAGAGCACAGAGCCTCTCCCCCCACCGCCCCCCTGCGCCATCAGAGCACCGAGCCTCTCCCCCCACCGCCCCCCTGCGCCGTCAGAGCACAGACCCCCTCCCGCCGCCCCCCTGCGTCATCAGAGCACGGAGCCCCCCTCCCGCCCCCCTGCGCCATCAGAGCAAGAGCTGCTTCCTCGTCCTTGACTTTCACTGTCACACATGGCTCTGGTGACCATGCCCAAGGCTTTTCCACTGAAAACCCCCGCAACTGTGCCAGCCCTTCGCTTCTGGCACCTGCGCCCCCTTCATCACTCAAACTCCCAAAAGAGTAACAGGCTGTGTCCACCTCCTCCTCCAGGTACCCGCACCGTCCTCACACGCACCTCATCTACCCCGTGAGTAGGGCTCTGCCTCCACCTCTGACCTCACCCTAGAGGACCTTAGCCAGCAAGTCCAGCAATGCCGCTGTCCCGATCTCCCTCCACCCCCCCACCCCCCACCGTCCGTAAGCTCACACACTCTCCTTGAAATTCTACCCCCCGGTGGTTCTGGAGACAGGGAAAGTTTCTGGCTCTGTCTCTATCTTCCTTGATTTCTCTTTTTTTCTAGGAGGTTCTGCAAGGACCCTAGACCCTGACGGTCCCCTACGTTTGCAAATGCTGCAATATCTGTATAGGCTCCGAACTGTCTCCTAAATCACGATTCAAGCAGGAGTCTCTTTCCTACAGATGGATGAATGTCACCAGTTAAGCTCTTCAATAACTTTTGCTAAAGTTTAACTCTCACTTGATGATCATTTTCCACAAAGAAAGCAAAGAAAAATTTAAATAGCTTAAAAAGAATTATCGCCCCTATAATGACAAGTAAGAAAAAAATCAGGATGCTGAGTCATTTGCTCAACTCACTCACAAGCCAGGTGGTTCCTCCCACGGCAGCCAACGCCAAGTCATGTCTCAATACATTTTAAAATGACTGCAAGTCACTAACCTTCTGCGATTCTTAAGAAACATCAGTGTCACAGTCTGTCAGGTCCCTCAAATGAATACACCCAAATATTAACGAGCCACCACCCTCCTTCCAAACCGCCTCCTGTGGTTTTGAGTCTTGTCAGTAATGTGACTGCCACTCTCCTAGGTACCGAGTTCTAACCTTAGGAATGATATTCTACTCTTTCTTCCCTCTAGCCTGCCACTAAGCTACAGGCTCCTGGAGGCGCGACCACGAGCTATACCCACCCAGTCATACTGTCCACGCAGCCATGACACGCCCTTGTATACACACGACAGTGCTGAGCAGAGCTGTGACCTGGGGAACGTCCTACCTGTGGTGTAGGGGAGCCCCTCTCAGCCCCGTCTGGTCCAGTTCAGCTCTCAAGGCTTCCAGGGTTAGTACGAGCTGATCCTACAAAACAGCAAATGGCATAACACGTGTTGCTTCCAGGATATAAAATGACTTGCATCAAAATGTGCTCAAATGCTGAACAAAACCGTAACAGGTTACATTAGCAGTTATAAAATCCAAACATTTTAATTCTGAGAAAATGTTCTCCAAGAGTCCTATAGCAAACATAAACGCTCAGACCAGTATTAACTTTATAAGCTGTAGTGAACAAAAAGTTACATCTTGGTTGTAGAAAAGCTCTCAGAAGAGAAACGCCAAGCCATTAACAATAATGAATTCTGAGACAAGCTGTACTTGGGGCAGGGGTGGGGGACACACACGCAGGATTCACTCTCCATCGCACTCGCTCCTCTGTATTGCTTTCAGCTGTCTACACCAAGCACACATCCACTCATGTGCCACCCCTACTCCCAACGCCACTTCCTCACAGGGCAAAGCGACAAGGCAGACTGCCAGAGTTTCTGAGTCAACGGACAGCCTTCCTGCTCTGCGCTGTGGGCCACAGCTGCCACTCACCTCATGTGGCTACTGAGCGCCTGGGACGGGCCACCCCAAAGCGCCAAGTGCTGTGACCAGAAACCACACCGCAGGTTTCAAAGACTCAGGTGGAGAGAAGAACGTAAAGCAGCTCATTCGTTTTTAGAGCAATTATACGATAAGATAACATTCTGATTACATAGGGTAGAACACAATACAATTAACTTCACCTGTTTCTTTCTACTGTTTTAAATGTGGCTACTAGGAAATGTTAGATTACACATGTGGCTCTTATTATCTTTCTGATGGACGGCACTGTTCCAGATGAAAGGCTCCTGCTTTGTTTCAGCTTTCAGATGAACCCAGAAAGGACTCAGAATTCTGAAGCACACACACCTGCTGGACTCTAAATCCATGTAAAACGCAAACGCCTTCAACACACAAATCCCGGAGTGCTATATATGTTGCAGCAGTGGACTAGCCATAAAGAAAATGTAACTCAACTTCTGCTGAACAGCTGTAATAATTATAGTAACAGTGAACCCAGCTCAATTCAGCTCTTAACAGATTTCTAAACAATCTAGAGATTGAAGCACCTTATCATGTTGCATTTCTTCTAATTGCTTTTTTGCATTTTCAACTTCTCGTAGGAGGGAATTCTGAAAAAGATATAAATAGCCTTTTAGTGTTAATTCTTAAAAATGTTCCACGTACTATAGGACGGCTACAGTTCTGTCTGAAACAGTGAAGCACCGCAGGAAGGAATGGGCCACATGAACATACTAATGGGCAGATCACACTCCCAGGGCGAACTGCGAGCCACGAGGCCAGATGACACCTTTTAATCATAACCTGTACATATAAAATTTCCTTCTTCACCGACTGATTTTCTAGATGTAAGGAGGTCAAGTTCATGGGGTAAGTTAAACTGGTTTATACCGGCTTTCAGCTTTTGCAGTTCAGTGGTCACTCGGGAAACCGGCACAAGTTTCACATGCAAAATTCAAATCTGAGACAAAAATAGTCCTACCTTAAGGCCGGCCCGCAGATCAGGGAGGAAGTGAGGTAACTGCCCTATGTGGTCTCTAGTAATGCATTTCATCGTGGGTTTTGTGTAAAATGAAACGTGCCACATAATTAGTGGTAACCACTGGTCTCTCCCAAACAAGCATCAGCCCAGGTGCCAATCTCAGGGAAGATTCTTGGGCCTCATCTCTAGGGCACTGGTGCAGTCGGGACAGGTTTTTTATCAAACCCGAACCAAAGTGTCGCCCATCAGAGCTTCTCTGACATAGATTCTCGGCTACTCCTTTACTCTGGTTACAGCTACAGTAGTTCCATGATGAGCAGCAAGAGTCCAGGCTTAGACATTTTCCAAACCAAATGAAAAGAGAGAAGGCTGGAGTTGGAATATGAGAACGCTTGTTTTTAGATGGTTAAATCTTTTATATTACATCACACACAAGAGACAGAAATAAACCTCTAATACAAGAGCAATGAAGGGGTGAGGGTGGACCTAGAAAATTCTGGCGCAGGGGCTGATAAACTCGGCCCGCCAGTGGCACACAACCACGTCCATTCCTTTACGGATTGCCTGTGGCTGCTTTCATGCTACTTAACTGATCAGCATGAACTTCTTCTACTCAATTACTCACGACTGGTAAACGCCTAAGATATTTACTGCGTGGCTGGCCCGCTATGGAAACAGTTCTCTAACTCTTGTTCTGGAGAGTAAGAATGACAGGCAATTTCCCACACGCACAGCCTGGGCGAGGACGTAGCCCCTGGCGCCCCTTTTGCAAAGGGGCCTTCGGGGACGGTGTGCGAGCGCACCTTGTCTTCCAGAGCTGCCATTCTCTCTTTAAGATGAAGCTGAAGCCGCTCGTTGGATTCTGAAAGCAGCTTGTCAACAGTGTCTGATAAACGTTTATTGTGTTCTTCGTTCATTTTTTCTCTCTGCCTTGCCTAAAATAAGAAAAACAAAAACTTACAAACTTCAAGAACAAGTATGGTCATTATTTTAAAAGCGCCAAGGAGCGATGACATGACTGGCCTATGCCCTGGCTCCCCAGGCTGCCCCTCCCACTGCCATCTCCGGTGGACTCTGCACCGTCACCAGAACCGACTGGATCACCAGAGCTGACTGCAGGTGCAGAGAAAGGTCCCTCCCACTGCTTCTGTTCCACAAAGCACCCAGGGGGCCTCATTAGTGTCACCAACCATTAACTGTCTGATGGACTCAAGGAGCAGATTTACACGCAGAAAACAAGCACATTTTAAAGGGGATCAGCTTACACACACACTGGAGGGGGAACTTCCCAGCATGTAAACAGAAGCTTGAATCTGGATTAAGGGGGTAAAATGAATTCAACTTATAAAGCAAAAGGTAAAAAATTTCATTTTGGGAAAAAAAACAGTGGAGACAGACTTTCACATGTTTTTCTTTATACTCTTAACATCACCTGAATTCTTTGTAATGATAATTTATACTAAAAAACTAGAAATAATTACCGCAAGTAATTTTGAAATGTAATAAAATTGGTAAGTCTGTGTTCTATAAAACTAGCATCAACTTCATGGTTTCAAAAGCTTATTTTCACCCCACACCCTGAATGAACACAGAAGAAAAGTGGAGGGGACAGAAAGTGCTGACAGGCAGCACACATCAGGGCAGGTCCCCTCGGCGGGTCTCCCTGTTCTCCTAGGTTGTTGGAAGCACTAAATACAAAGCGCTCAGAATCACGCCCAAAACACAGCGACCACCACCACCTAGAAGAGGCCCAGCTCACCGTACGATAAGGCTGTCAGCATCCAAATTAAAAAAAAAAAAAAGTATTTATTTATTTTTGGCTGTGTTGGGTCTGTTGCTGCGCGCGGGCTTTCTCTAGTCGCGGTGAGCGGGGGCTACTCTCGGTTGCGGTGCGCGGGCTTCTCACTGCGGTGGCTCCTCTTGTTGCGGAGCACGGGCTTCAGTAGTTGTGGCACGTGGGCTCAGTAGTTGTGGCTCGCGGGCTCTAGAGCGCAGGCTCAGTAGTTGTAGCGCAAGGGCTTAGCTGCTCTGCGGCATGTGGGATCTTCCCGGACCAGGGCTCGAACCCACGTCCCCTGCACTAGCAGGTGGGTTCTTAACCACTGTGCCACCAGGGAAGTCCCTCAAATATTTTTAAAGCAAAACCACTTAAAAGTTTGCTTTGAATTGCCTTAGTCATAAACTGCATCCCTATTGCAACGAGTTCTGGAAGTAATGAAGTGCACCCCTCAAGCGGTCAGAGTCCAATTCTCCGCCTAAGAGGGGAGGGCGCATGCCTGTGTCGGGGGCAGGGGCGCCTGGCATGCAGATCTCTTGATGGGAGGCAGACGCTTTCCTTCCTGGAAGCTCACATTTGATGCTCTGCAGTCCAGGCCCAGGAACGCCGCTTTCTGGTGGTGACAATACTGATGTCGCACGCCTGGACCTGGGGCCACCACTCGCTCTATTTCCTGGAGGTTCCATCTCGCCGTGTGACCAAATCTTCCAGGAAAGCTCCCTCAGGACTCAGCTGATGTGAGCCTCCACCACCACGCTTTCCCGAGGCTCCTTTTTACCCCATCTCCGAGCACAGGAGTTTTCCTCCTGCTCAGGAACGGCCATCCCTACGTCTACCTTTGTGTCTGGAACAATACTTTGGGGTTCAGGACAGCGATCAGGCCCGTGACCGGAATCTGGGACTCCAGTGCCACACCCCAGGCAAGCAGACCCAACGCCTAGGACGCTGTGCCTTAAGTGGCATGGGCACCCCGGGCTGGCACCTCAGGCTTGTTTGAGGGAGGCCCGTAAGGTCCCACCTGTACCTGGAGCAGCTCCCGCAATAGGCTGGTCAGAGCGGCAGGCGGCCTCCTCCCCCCTACACACCGCCTGCGGGCAAGCACGTGGTGGGTGCGCCAATCAGCAGACAGCGCGCAGATGAGGCCGCACACTGAGTGCACACGGCGGTGGGGGGGGGAGCAGCCCCAGGCCCGGCCCGGCGCTCGGCCTCTCTGCCCGGACACGTACCCGCTGCAGCTCCTGGTGCTTCTCCTCCAACTGGGCCTCCATCTGGCGCAGCCTCTCCTCGATGTTGCCGTGTCTCTCCTCGGCCTGCCAGCAAAGGATGGTGTCAGTTCAGCTCACAGTTGCCCTTTCCTGACAACACGCGGGGTACGACTGCAGCAGCAACAAGCAGGACGTGCTGTGCGTGGACTACGCACCCCGTGCTCAGTGGAAGGCAGGCGCTGACACCTGCTCGCACGTCCTGCGTGGCCCCATGCGTGACCCCGGGAGGCAATTCACCCTCTCGGGCAGATGACTGAGGCGTGACGGGCGCTGGCGATCGACTTGTGAGAGTAGCTGTGCTCCCCCACCCCAGGTCCCACACCCGGGGGCTGTGTTTCGCCCCAGCCTCAGACTGCTCTGGGTGAGTCAGCACAGGAAGCAGGAAGCGGCAAGCACAGTCAAGAGCGATGTACACGTTCTACCTTCCTAATCTGGGAGGTAAGTTCGAACAGTTTAGCTTCCTTAGTGGCCGAGTTTCCAGCAGACAAAAGGTCAGACTACAAGGCCAACCAGGGACAGGAGAGATGACAGGGGAGAAAAGAAACCGAGACTTTAAATGCAGATCATGAAGGAAAAGGAGCGCTTCTGTTACAGCTGTTAGCAATGAACTTGCTCTAAGGAAGGTCTGCGAGCACCTGACGCCATCTGCCCACCCCGGGTCTGTCCAGCCCCCTCAGCAGCTCACTAAGCTCCAGGCAGGCAACACAGAACTCCTGACGGATGCACCAGGGCCTCTGGGCCTGGCCAGCGCCTACTGGCAGTGCAGGACCATATGCCTGAAAGACTGGGCCGGTGGCCGGTTGTGCGCTTCCTCCCCGCCGTGTGGACGAGCCGCCCCCAGCGCCGCTGCGTCACTGGGACACCCCCTCTCACCTGCCGGCTCTCCAGGGACGGGGAGGCTGTGAGGGCAGGGACCGGGCCTGGCACATGCCCCACCATGATGTGTTGAACCAGTGAATGAATAAAGACTCAAAAACTTGTTTACTACGAAGTTACTTTGGCGGTCTTCGACAGAGAATGGGATTTTCCTACTTCTGAGAAAAACTACCCTGCTCTTCCCCAAAGCTTCTGCCCTAACCTTGGAGCTGCTGACTTGAGTAGCTCCAAGCAGCAGTGACTCTGAGCTGAAGCACCCTGGGGACACACAGAACACATCTGACAAAACTGGAGGGAAAAGAATGTGGGGATGACACGAAAGCAGGGATAATGTCTGACATTCAAACTTGCTCCAGTCTCAGACAGTACAGCACTGAAAACAAGTCTGAGCTGCTTGGTGGATTTAGGGGCGCTGACAAGACCACAACGATAAGGCACGTGAACAAATCACCCTCAACACCCAACTCCGGCGTCTGCCCCACAAGGAGACCCAGGGCAGCACCTTGGAGAGCGCGGCCACCCGCTGGGCCAGCTCCGCCTCCACCTCGGGGAGGGTCTCCGCTCTCCGCAGGGTCTGCTGCAGCTTCTGCTCCGCCAGCTCCAGGCGCTCTTGCAACTGGCGGTTTTTATCCTCAGTCTACAAAATGAGAGCAAAGCGTCAACACGGGCGAATGGTTCAGCCATTTCCGTTTTCAATCGTCTAATAAGTCCGTTCCGAGGGGGGCACAGCTGTTTTGCCAGCTGCCTCACAGTGAAGTTTTTCTTTCTGTGAAGAGCGCACACCCACTTTCTTGGGCTTGACTTCAACGTGCAAAACACCTCTTGCCAAAAGTATCTGCTCTTCCTAAATACCTCCAAAGAAGTCTTAAAACACACACACACACACACACACACACACACACACAAGTTCCTATACATGAAAGCAAACCCGTTTTCGGTAGGAGCTTATTTATTCTTATTGACAAGTTAAGGAAAGAAGGGTTCAGTACTAACCCTTCTTAAAACATCATCAGAATCATCATTTGAAGGGAACCTTACTGACAACAGGCTGCCACGGGCATGTAAGCCAAAATACAGCGTTCATCTCCTTTGAAATCCAGACCTGCTAAGAGTGGGCCTAAGGGAACACTGGTCAAGTTTTAGCTTTGTAAACGTAGGGTCATTCTTTTAGAAAATCCTCTTACTCTGAAAAATTTTCAATGTAGAAAATTTAGACAGATTTTTCTTTCTTTAGAAAAGGGAACATGTTAAATCATCTGTAAGCTCAGCTCCTGAGAGGCTAACGCTTGTTTCTGTGCAGCTCTCTTGTTTTCTGTGTGCATATATCTCTACGCACATATACAAACAACAGGTTATGCTTCAAAACCCTCAGAAAATAACAGCGCATGGTACGTAGTATTTTCTGATCTGCCTGTTAAAGTCATTATTTTGAACATTTTAATGCTCTTAATTAGCATTCCACACCGTAAGTTTTAATGGCTTTCTAGTATTTTATTTTTATTTTGGGGCCAATGATACACTTTATAACACACCAAACAAACTCACTTTGTTTTCCAGAAGCCAGGTTTGGTTTCCCTAGTTAACTCTTGGTTATCTGAGACCACACGGAAACAGGAGCAAGTGAGGCGAACCGAACCACAGGAGGCACAGACCTTACTACTCAGACTGCGTCTCTCAATCTGCCATTTACCACACTGACCCCAGTTACCAACAGGCAGCCAGCTGCCTTGAAGTTCTTTGCCACTCTCTGCTCTTTTGGTAAAAATGCTAACAGGCAACAAGAGTCAGGAGTGCAGCTCCACAAAATGGCTGAACCAAATCCTAAAAAATGAAAACCTGTAAATTGCAGTCACCCACAATTTTTTTTAAATTTATCTTATTCTAGTACAGTTGATCTACAATGTACACCACACTTCTGAACATAATACTCTAAGATCATAAAAACTTTACCCTGGGACTTGATTTCCAACATGGAAGTCACAGGAAAAGGTCTTCCCCCCTTCATTAGTAAGTAATTAATAAAAGCCAGACAAAATTCGATAAAAACCACTACCTGTCGATGCATAGACTCCTTATTTGCAATTTCATTTTCCAGTTTATCGTTGAGGTCGTGCACAGAGGTGGCTTCACGCTGTGCTGCGAGGTAGCGTTTCTCGAGAGTAGTGACTCTCTCTTCCATGTCTTCCTTCTGGGCCATGGCCTATGTCGGGCATTTCAGAGGGAGAGAAGGGAAGTAACCAATACATAACAGATGGGTGTACTCAGAGAGAGAACAAACTGGGCTCAATCGTAAGTTTCAAATCAAATATAAAATTACTGTCCTCAAAATTAAATTGACAGACATGCCAGTTTTCTCCGATGTGAATGAAAACGCACCTACCTCAAAGATCATAAATATTCCCCAAGTAATTAGCACTCATCTGTCTTTTTTATTTATTTTTTAAATATTTATTTATTTTGACTGCACTGGGTTTAAGTTGCGAAACGCAGGATCTTTGTTGCGGCATGTGAATTCTTAGTTGTGGCGTGTGGGAACTACTTCCCCGACCAGGGATCGAACCCTGGACCCTTGCATTGGGAGCACGGAGTCTTACCCACTGGCCCACCAGGGAAATCCCAGCACTCATCTGTCTTAATGCTATGTCTGGCCATTCAGTTTACCAAGTTTATCCTTTTCTACATAATACTACCAAAAAAAAAGAGAAAAAGTATAGTAAAATATCCTGTTATTGCAAGAATTCTAGGAGGGGGAAGGTATCTGCCATGAAGACAGGACCTCTGTTTGCCTCACGATACAGGTGGAGATACAACAGTGAGATATGTGTCTCATTTTCTTGGGTAAAAGTTGGATGAAATCTCATCCAATTACCACAGAATTAAAGTAATAATATTAACAAATGGAAACAGAACTCAAAGTTTAATACAACTGGGGACTTCCCTGGTGGCCTAGTGGTTAGGAATATGCCTGCCAGTGCAGGGGACGTGGGTTTGATCCCTGGTCCGGGAAGATCCCACGTGCCGTGGAGCAACTAAGCCCATGCGCCACAACTACCGAGCCTGCGCTCTAGAGCCTGCGAGCCACAACTACTGAGCCCGTGCTCCACAACTACGGAGCCTGCGAACCACAACTACTGAGCCCATGCGCCACAACTACTGAAGCCCGCGCGCCTAGAGCCGTGCTCCGCAACAAGAGAAGCCACTGCAATGAGAAGCCCACGCATCGCAACAGGAGTAGCCCCCGCTTGCCGCAACTAGAGAAAGCTCGCGTGCAGCAACGAAGACCCAACGCAGCCAAAAATAAATAAAATTGAAAACAAACAGAAGAAGTTTCATACAACTGGAAGCAGCCTTCTAAAGCCTAATTCTTCTAAAGCAAAATTATATTACACAGTATCAAACGCTGAAACTAGGACCTGAACTTTCTGCTACTGCAATTCCCGTCCCCAGCTAAAAATCCGCTTCAGGTCCCTCCCTGTTCACTAAGTAACCAATATTAGCAAAGTCTTAATATTAAAAGTGGCAAGTCTTAAAATTTTCGTTTTCAAAATTCTCTGCATATTGAACTCTGCCACCTCACCTCCTCCTGTTGCCAAAGAATAATGTAGATAGGTTATATAGATACATGCAAAGATCTGTTTTGAATTCTTACATAAAATTACTCACACCAAGCTACTAAACAGAATGTACACCTGTTCTACATACACGTGAAAGGGGTTCTCTCTGCGGTGGTCTCACAAGGTGTGGGGGAGGGGGTAGGAGCTGTCTGTTTACAAAGGAGAGGTTACGCTAACAGGAGGAGGTGCCAGGGAAGGCACCCAGAGCTCATTTGTTTTTAGTGACAGCGGGCTAGTTTCTCATAAATCATGCCACACGCAGAAACGTCTGCCAGAGATGCACACATTTCTACGTATTTTTACAGCATGAGCCTGATGACCCAAGTGTGAACAAATGCCACTCTGTCTGACCACCACCATCAATATCGTACATTCCCCTCAAGGCGCGGAACATCAGAAAACTAGAAACACAGCCGACAGTGCCGCCCTGGCAGAGCCCACAGCCCATGCTCGCGTCTCTCCGAGAGAACTACCGCCGCAGAGGCCACCACGCTCGCTCGAAGTGTATCAAAAGGAAATCTGAGCATGATCAGGAATACATTCGACAGCCTAGGACTTATAGGAACGAGGAGTCCACACCCAGGGCAGTACAGCCACAGCAGCACAGCAGGAAGGGCCGGCTTCGTGTCCGTGCCGCTGCCAACGGACCAGCTGGACCAGGCCTCCCCTACCTTTAAAGACCTTGACACAGAAACGGGGAAGCCGCCAGTCAAAGTCTCAGGGCTCTGTTCTGTTTTGCTCTTACTCATACAGTCACCCCAAGGTTGAAGTAACTGGGAGAATAAGTGACAATCAAACCAAAACAGTCCACACGTTCAACCCCATGACAACACTGACATGGCGACTGTCACTCACTTCACGGACATCCCGTTGCAACTTTGTGTTCACTTCCTCAGATTTGATGAGGTCTTTCCTGGCCGTGTCCAGATCTTCCTCCAGCTCTGTCACGTGACTGGACAGGGCGGCCAGGCGCTCCTTCATCTGGCTCTGCTCCCTTGACTGCTTGTCTATGACTTCCTGGAGCTCAATCACTTTAGCCAGGTCTTCCTCGTGGCTTAGAGAACCATCAGAAGATCTCTAATGGGGGGAAAGAACCCTTAAACAGCCTTGTTTGCTGAGGGAGGAAATAAAGCACTTCTGGGAAGTCGGTAAGGTCAAAGCTGCCTTCTGCACGCTGTGGGTTCACACAACTTTCACGGCCGCTCGGGCCGAAGTGGTGCGTTGGCGACAGGTTCCCAACACGCGTGCACAGACTGGACGGGGGGGACGAGAACCACACAGAGGGGACCAGGGACTTGCCTTTCCGTTCGCGCTCGGCGTGTTCTCTTGCTCGTGGTTTATGTCAAGCACCCCGTCCGTTAGTGTCTTTTTCTGGTTATTCTGTTCTTTAAGAATCATTAGCTAAAAGCAAACAATTGAATGAGAGTAAAGAAATAAGTAAAGACAGCAAAACTCCATTTGGAAAAACACAACTGAAAAGAAAACACATGGTGATGTTATCCATCCTGAATATAACCAGGTCATTAAAGTCAGAATTTACCTTCTACTGGAGACATGGGTACTTAAGAGATTCTGCAACTCCGAAATAAAAGTCTAGTTTACTAATCATTAAAATGACCCATATGGGCTGGTCCTCAATCAGAAAGATAAGTAACATCTGATATCTACTACTACAGTCTTCGTACTTTTTTAAAATGAAGGGATTAAGAATTAGGAACCCTCAGTTGAAACTGTATGACGATTTATCAAGCTTACCTCTTTATGTGTGGCACCTAATTCTTCTTCTAACAAACTACACCTTTCAAGTGCTACTCGTAACCGTTCTCTCACCTGAAAACAAAAGGGATTCAGTTAGTGTGTGTGTGTATATGTGTAGATATGTTAATTCAATTCTTATTGCATAGCTATCCTAGTAGACTATTAGTGTAATATAACATAATAGAATACCTTTAATGTCTTTCGTCGATCTTAACGTCGAGAAAACCGGCTTGCTAATAGCTTTAAAATTTCACCCTAAATAAATTCTATTACCCAATTCCTAATAGCCACTTGATACACAGGATATAATAAATCTTGAGACATTTATGCCAACTAATACTTTTTAACCATGTAGAACTCTGGCTTCTTATAGAAAAACCGTGTTTACAAGAATTCAAGAAGCTCAAAAGTCAACTAAAGTTGCACAAACACCTGCGTTGTCCGCCAAATGACGCAGCACGTGTACAAACCCGGAACTGCCGTGTGGCGGCGGTACCTTCTCATCCAGGGCTTTGTGGTGCTCGAATAACGACTTCAGTGCTTTAAGCACTTCCACCTCGCTGGACACGCCTGCCGGGGACTGCGCCTGCCGCTTCACCACCGTCATCCTGAGGGACCGCTCGTGCCGCGAGACCAGGCACTCCAGATGTTCCAGCAGCAGCTGCAGGGCAAGGCCAAGGTGAGCACGGTTTACAGAGCACTTTCAATCTCATATTTGAATCTGGGGCAATAACTCCTTTCAATCTCACACTAAAGCCAAAACCGTGTGAAGACAGGTCTGAATCCCTCTGGTTCTGTCTAAAGTCAGAGAGAACTTCCCTGGCGGTCCAGGGGTTAGGACTGCGTGCTTCCACTGCAGGGAGCGTGGGTTCGATCCCTGTTCAGGGAACTAAGACCCGCCCCCCCGCTTGCCGTGCGGCGTGGCCAAAAAATAATAAATAAATAAAGTTAGAGAAATTCCCCCTCGAATGTATTAAAATTGCATTAACTCTCATCATAAATTTCAAGCAAGGTATGAGAACCCTGAACTGATCAACCCCAGTCCACTCAGTGGGAAAATGTCGAAAATGTGTTTAAAAACAGACAGAGTGGATCATCTTCTGAGTTTAAAGACAGCAACACGGAGCCCAGTCGTGACGCCAAGGCAAATGTTAACACAGAGAATCCCCTACTAACCCTGGTGTTGTTCCTTTCCGCTTTCAGTTCAGCAATTTCTTCTTCTCTTTCGAGGAGCTGTTCCCTGCATACATTTAGTTCTTTAGTAAGTGCTGCAAACTCCTAGAAAACAGTTAAATAAGTAAATAGATATAAATATAAATACAAAAGAGAGCGAGAGAGTGTCTCTAAAGGCCAATTCCCGTCAAGCCTCCCCAGGCTTCACACAGAGACAACTCCCGCCCTGGGATAAGCGGGGCCTCTCTGACCCTCCAGAGAACGAGGGGTCCACCGAGCAGCCCAAGACCACACAGAACACCACAACTCCGACCAACCTTCACCCCTCCACCCCCGAGCCTGGCATGCACACGGCGGGGGAGGGGATCCAAGCCTGCCTTCTCAAGACCCAGGGGAGTCCGAGATACTTTCCTGAACGTAAATCCTAATGCCAAAGTGGATAAAGATTTTTTTAAATGACTCACAGGCGTGTGACCTAGAACCACTGGGGAGAGTAAAGAAAAAAGGTCTAGAAGGCAACAGGCTTTGGAGTGTCCCCCGGGAAAAGGCTAGTGGCGCCCCAAGGCCAGTCTGTTGGCCTGACCCCACTGAAGTCAGCCAGACAGTCAATAAACTGGTTAAAATGGTACATTTACGTTGTATATATTTCACCACAATTTACACAGGTGCGCGCGCGCACGTATACACGGTGCTCTCTGGAGACAAGACAAAGCTACAGAACGTGAACAACTCTTCACTTCAGTACTTCAGCGCAGACCTGCAAACACGAAGACATCCCAGGAACGCTGGACAGAAATAATCCAATGTGTCTTCAAACCTGACCAAGATTCTGAAGATACATCTTCAGAGACCTGGCCGGCAGCATCGGCACTGGGCTTTGTGGCTGGGAAGCAGGAAGGGCGGGGCAGCCACGTGGACAACGTCTGCTCTCCCTGTCCTGGCAGCAAGCTCTTTCCCTTCCTGAGTTTCTGAGATTTCTTTCAGATGTGCCCGTGTTAATTACACTGACGAGCTGATTCCTCTGGTAAATAACTAGCTGACTGTCAGATCATCTAATGTCTAACATCAGGGAGAGGTTTCCATCTAATTACTAAGATCCTGTATGAGAAACACTCTTCCCGCTACAGGTGAGAGAAAGCCTGACTCAGACTAGCCTAGGCTGAGAGGCAGTTACTACTCGTGAGGGTCAGAGGCAGGGCTGGCTCTAAGGCCGTCTGAACTCAGGGCCCTGGAGTTTTCCTTGATCACACTGTCCCGCTCTGCACTGCAGTCTGAGTCAGTTTCATGAAGAAAATGCCTGTCACTAAATGTCTGATTATGTCCAGCCCAAAGCTCATCGTCCTAACATGTTTCTCACTGACTGGATTTCCAGTTGTTTCTTGGCCAGGCCCTCCTGCTCTCGTTTCATTTTTGTCTCTTCTTGTCCTGTGATTTCTAGTTGCTCTTCATGGATGTTAGCTCAGGCCTGAAGCATCTGAAGCACACTTCTCTGACGGTTTTGCCAGGCCCCATCCGCGACTCTCACATGGAGTCAAGGCACGGCTGCATTAGGAGCGGGCTCTGGGAGGGTCTCTCAGTGTGAGATCTTCGTGTTGTGGGACCTGGGTTCCAGCTCCCCTCGAGTAGGAGGTGACGCTGTTGGTGCCGACCTCCCCCCCACCCAGCCTAGGTCCTATGGTTGCCCCTCTGAGCCTCCCAAGGCCTCAGGCCAGAACTACGTTTCCATGGTGACCGAGGGCCCCTGCTGCCTGCTTCCATTACAGACAGTGCAGATCCTCTTAGAGAACCAACCACCAGACAGAGCCATGCCTTCCAGGTATTGCTTTCTACCCTCCCCGGGCCCACAACTTCCTATAAAGCCCCAGTGTATAGAGGGCAGTTGGCCTCTATACACCGAGGCCAACCCCAGCTTCAGAAAGTGAGTCTGAATCTAGTTCTAATTCGCCTCAACGCTTTGGATCCTATCACCGTAACCCACGGGAGCCACGTCTCCTGTGCCACCACCGGCTCAGGGCCTGGAGCACCGCAGGCCAGGGCATCAAGCCAGCTCAAGCTCCCCACACTGGGTACCCCGCTTCTATCCTTAAGGGTATTTTCCTCTTTTGGGGGCCTGGCCATATTTTCTGGTTTATGTTTCTCTGTTTAAATTTATCTTTCCACTGCTGGGTCTGGAGAAGACATATGTCAAAGCATGAGTTTATGCTGCCATCCTAACTGGAAGTCACAATGCATCCGAGAAACGGCTGAACGCCAGGAGGTGAGCCTGGCCGCTCCCCGGGCGCTCCAACAGCACAGACAGGCAAGCGAGCAACGACCCCCGTGCTCTGCATGAGAGTCACCCAGGCCACTGTGGGAGCCGACCGGAAGCCATCTCTGATGGGAGGTTTGCTGCCGGGATGGCCCCTGCACTGAATGGCAAGCAGGACCCAGCTGTCCAGCTGGCAAGAGCCTCGTCACGAAAGTACAGCGCTGAAGTTGGAGAAGGGCATCTGCAGGCACGAGTAAGGTGAGGCTGGAGGTGGGCAGAGGCTAGACTAAGGTCCCGCGGACCCCGTAAGGAGTCTGTGCTTCATCCTGAAGGCTCTGGGAGCTGTCTTATTTACAGACTTTGGGGGCCCTGAACAGGGAAGGGGCCAAACTGTTCAAAGTTCCAGGCAGTGCCTGACACAAAGGATGTGCTGCTCAAAATGGGTTTGCTGGGTAAACAAAAGTCCCTGGGAGCAGGGCCGAAGCTGGGGTGGAGGAGGTTAAGAGTGAGAAGCCAGCTGAGGCCACAGCAAGAACCCCGGGGAGAAGTGAGGGTCTGACCCGAGACCAAGACTAGAGAGACGCAGAACATAGAAGAATTCTCAGGGCGAAATGCAAGGATCCCATGTGCCCCTGCTGTGGCCGTCATCAGCCTTCAAAGGGTCCTCTGGATGCTGTGCTCAGAAGAGCCTGTACGAGGGTGAGGCCAGATGTGGGGAGGCAGCCTGGCATCGGGAAAGTGCAGGAGAGGCCAGGCGAGTGAGCACACCGCGGGGGGGTGGGGGGGCAGGGCGCGCTGGAGAGTAGAGCCAGCAGGATTTGCCGACAGATCCAACAAATCTGAGAGAAATAAGGGTCTAGGACGATTCCAAGGATTCTGGCAGGAGCGAGGGAAGGATGGAGGCCCCATTCTCTGAGAAGGGAATGTCTACGGGAAGAGCAGGCTTTGAAGGGAGGTCTAAAAGTCCAGTTTCGGACAAGCTTAATTGGAGAGGTTCTAAGGCATTCAAGTGGAGCTGCACCTCCCGGTCTGGACTTCTCGGGGATGCTGGCCGAGGTGGAAGAGTGATCTCATGGCACTGAGCGTGGGCGATAAAAGATGAGGCTTGAGCCCTGTGAGAAGCCAACGCTGGACGGCTTGGAAACGAGAGGCGTCAGCAAGGGCGGCCACAGGGGGCCAGGAGGGAAGGGGAACACCTCGGAGTCCAGTGCTCCAGAAGCAATGGTCACCAGGGTCAACAGCTGCTGGGAGTCATCTGACTGGCCCCTGGCGGGCGGGTCTGCTGAAATGGAGGCCAGCGGTGACCATGACCATAGCAGGTCGGGAGCCCTGGCAGGGCCGAAAGCCTGGGTGGACAGAGGGCAACAGAGGATGGGAGGAGGACGGCAGTGGGCACACTCATTCTTTTGAGGGACTTTGAGTTAAGAGGAGAAGAGAAATAGGGCAGTGGTTAAAGGAGACACAGGGTCAAGAGAGCCCTGCTGCAGGAGGGGACAGGGGCTCGCACGCTGACGGCCAGAGTCCAGGGGAGAGGTGGGAGCCAATGGCCACTACCCGAGCAGCCGAGAGCAGGTCAGTCAGCTGGGTCTGTGCAGAGGGTGCCTTTCCCGGGGGCGCCCAGTTCACCCACAGTCAAGGGAAAGGCACTCAAATACGTAGGCACAGATCCAGACACACAGGGAGATGTGCGGTGGGAATTTCTGGAAGTCCTCTTCTAATTTCTTCCAATCTCCCTGAGAAAACAGATGCCTTTGCACTGAGTGGAAGGGTGCACGCGGTGCACTGGGGAGGGGAGGAGGGGCGGGCACCAAGTAGCCACTGAGCAGAGAGGGGGTCGGACACCAGTGCCACGACCGCGGGCATTCGGGTCCACTGCAGGCTGCCAGCGACACCCATGGACAGGGAACGGACTTAACGGGAGCGGGTTTCCGAGTACGGTGAGGTAGGGTGTGGGGGGTGTGTGTGTGTGTGTGTGTGTGTGTGTGTGTGCTGAGGTAGGGTGTGTGTGTGTGTGTTCAGGTAGGGGGTGTGTGTGTGTGTTCAGGTAGGGTGTGTGTGTGTGTGTTCAGGTAGGGTGTGTGTGTGTGTGCTGAGGTAGGGTGTGTGTGTGTGTGTGTGCTGAGGTAGGGTGGGGGTGTGTGTGTGTGTTGAGGTAGGGTGTGTGTCTGTGTTCAGGTAGGGGGTGTGTGTGTGTGTGCTGAGGTAGGGTGTGTGTGTGTGTGTGTGCGCTGAGGTAGGGTGGGTGTGTGTGTGCTGAGGTAGGGTGTGTGTCTGTGTTCAGGTAGGGTGTGTGTGTGTGTGTGTGCTGAGGTAGGGTGGGTGTGTGTGTGTTCAGGTAGGGTGTGTGTGTGTGTGCTGAGGTAGGGTGTGTGTGTGTGCGCTGAGGTAGGGTGGGTGTGTGTGTGCTGAGGTAGGGTGTGTGTGTGTGTGTGTGTGTTCAGGTAGGGTGTGTGTCTGTGTTCAGGTAGGGTGTGTGTGTGTGTGCTGAGGTAGGGTGTGTGTGTGTGTGTGTGTTCAGGTAGGGTGTGTGTGTGTGTGTGTGTGTGTGTGTGTGTGTGTGATGATAATGGACCACGGAATTTCCGTGGGTAAAGAAGACAAGGGAGACATGGGAAGGGCAAAGGACCACAACAAGGTGGTAGGGTCGCAGCCTGTAGGCCCCAGGAGGGTTGAATTTCGGGGTTTTATTTTCCAAAGTCCTACCATCTATCATGAACACATTTCACTGCCTTTAAGTGAAATATGGAGTCAAAGCATAACAAGTGCACACTGCAAGTTTGTGGGCTGGCGGGGGCGGGAGGAGCTTGAAGACGCCTGTACACGCCGGCTACGCCAACTAGCGATTCACACATTCACCCCCCTTGGAGCTAGAAGGGACCGCCATCTAGCCCCACTTCCACACGCAAGCCTTTTTCCATAGTCACTTTTCCTTTAACTCTTTCACCACCAGAAGCAAGCCTATGTCTTTTACATACAACGTTTCCTCAAGTTTTTCCTAATAGCTCCAAACTGTCTTCATTCACCTATTAAGAGAATATTTAATTCCCAACATTTTGGCTAAATATAAGTGTTTCTTACAATAAATTCAACAGTTAAAACCATTCTATGATATACTGCTTTGAATATGGTAGAAAAAAATTTACAGAACTTCACAATTATTTTTACTCCTTAAAGAAAAACCTTTCTCTTTGCTCAAGAGAATTCAACCGAAAAAGTATCAAAGCAAATTTAAACTTAGGAGTTTAGATAAACATTAGACAGGAAATTCCAAAGTTTAAGATTCCAAAAGCATGTTCATATGTGCACTGTGTTTGTGTTGTCATTGCAGAAAAAAATTGTGGAGCCTGAATAAATCCCAAATACGTGCAATAAACGATCTACTCTATCACCATGACAGGAACCTAACTGTCAGCATCTACATTTTTTTCTCTTTAGAAAAAAATGTCTGTTTAAAAAGTACTGTAAGCCAGTTAAAAGTGACATTCTATTTACTGTAATTAAAGTTTGAAGTATTCTTTGAAACTGAACAGATACAACAATCACTGGAGTATTTTCCGTTTAAAATATAAGTCTGCACAATACAGATTTGTATTTCCATTTGACATTTTCTAGGACCGAGACGAGGGAAAATAACATTCAACCACTAAAATCAATTTAAGAACTTGATTTCACATAATGCGTGAAAATGCCGATAATTATCATTTCTGGATCTAGATAACTGGATCAGATTACATGAACCAGACATGACTAATCAACGTCCATGATCAAGAGACTTTCCCGGTGGCGCAGTGGTTAAGAATCCGCCTGCCAATGGACATGGGTTCAAGCCCTGCTCCAGGAAGATCCCACATGCCGCAGAGTAACTAAGCCCACGTGCCACCTACTGAGTCTGTGCTCTAGAGCCCTCGAGCCATAACTACTGAGCCCGTGCGCCACAACTACTGAGCCTGCATTCTAGAGCCCGCAAGCCACACCTACTGAGCCCACGTGCCTAAAGCCCGCGCTCCACAACAAGAGAAGCCACAATGAGAAGCCCGCGCACCGCAACGAAGAGTAGCCCCCACTCGCCGCAACTAGAGAAAGCCCGCGTGCAGCACCAAGACTCAACACAGCCAAAAATAAGTAAATAAAAATAAATCAATTTATTAAAAAAAAAAAGTAAGTCCTATGGATCAGATGCAACATTTGGTTCTAGAAGCGATGACCATTCTCTCTTCCCAGACACCAAGGGAAGTGGGAAGCAGCAGGGTCTGGCCACTTCCTACCCTCACGTGGTCCCGACACCCTTCCCGTGTTCTTTACCTGACCATCCGTGTTACGGTTCTACATCTTCTATTCTCTATAATCTCCACCAATAGCTCTGTTTTATTTTTAAATTACGTTTCATTATTTTTGCTAACCTGCTGAAACAAGACTAAAGCTTCACTGGAGGCAAAAAGTGTATGTCCTCTTACTGTAGGGACACGAGTATAATAAAGAATGGAAATGGGGTCTAATTTTTAGCAAACTAAAATGAACACCTGAAAAACTGACTTGCAGAACTGACTTAGTTTATCTTCTGACGGAAGCTATTGATATTTGCCACAGTCTTAGGTTTAAAAGCATGTCAAATTTTGAACTGAAAGAAAATTAGAAGTTTATACATTAAAATGAATCAGCAAATCATATTTGAAACTCTAATGTGTTGATTAAAATATGCTTGGAAAGGTTATGTATAACTATCTACTATTCTGCGACCTAATGATGGGAGAAGAAGGACAGAGGGACACTTGGAAAAAAGACAAACTTTACACCTTTGCAAAATCTGAGTCATGAGCTCACTAGATGTATTTAAAGCCGTGAATGCAATAGCACTGGATTTTCAACTACTGATTATTGCAAGCAACAGAGCAAAATGCATAAGCAGTTCAAAAGTCCCAATATATCTGATTTATTTTTTCTCGTTTCTAAGAATAGATACTGACAAAATTTATGCTCATACTTAGCATTTGGCAATTACGCAATTGAGACTGTATACTCTGAACCTAACAAACATGGTGCAGAGCAGTACTGCAATGCGATCTCAATTGGGTTAAAAGCAAACACAAACTTGTATTTTTCTTTTTTTTTTTTTTTTTTTTTGCGGTATGCGAGCCTCTCACTGTTGTGGCCTCTCCCGTTGTGGAGCACAGGCTCTGGACGCGCAGGCTCAGTGGCCATGGCTCACGGGCCCAGCCGCTCCGCGGCATGTGGGATCTTCCCCGACCGGGGCACGAACCCGTGTCCCCTGCATCGGCAGGCGGACTCTCAACCACTGCGCCACCAGGGAAGCCCCAACTTGTATTTCTTATTTAAAATATAGATGGACACCCACCAAACTGCTAATGCAGATTATCCACTATGGATGCGAAAGTGGGCCGGAAATGAGTCTGTCTTTTTAACTTATATTCCTGTTTAATTTCAATTAAGTACGTACTCGCTTTGTTTTTTTTTAAAAAAAAAAAAGACCAGGGACTTCCCTGACAGTCCAGTGGTTAGGACTCAGTGCTTTCACTGCCGGGACCCGGTTCAATCCCTGGTCAGGGAACTAAGATCCCACAAGCCGTGCGGTGCAGCCAAAAAAATAATAATAATAAATTTAAAAATTAAAACAAAAAGAATGAAATCATTAGCCCAACTTATTAAAAAAAAAAAGGCCAATCTTTACTTCCTTCTTCCTTTCTAAACAAGGTTAAAACTACAGGGCACGAGCAAATACAGGCCGCCTACGTGGACGTAAGCTGTCCAGATACTTTCCCCCAAAGTCGCCGTATCTCAATCTCTAATTCTTTCTCCTGCTCTCCCACTCATCACTGCAAGGTGGCCTCAGCCTCCAGCCTCACTGAATGAGCTCTGGCTGACACACCAGCACCACCCCTGTCTCCACTGAACCCAGTCCAGCTTCAGTGCTCACCTACCCCGTCCTATGGGGGAGCTTCTGAACCCTCCCCTCCCCACTTTCTTCCCCCTTGTCCTGGTCCCTAGTTCTCTGCTCATCTCATAATGGCTGGTGCTCCGGGGGCTCTGTCTGAGGTCCCCTGTTCACCCTACACACCATGCCCGTCTGACCTGTGTCAGGCTTCACCCCCCCGTGCTGGGTCACTGTCCAACTGCCCACCATGCACCTCCACTCGGCTGTCTTCCAGGACCTCATCATCTTCCTCCTGGCCCCCAGAGTAGAGGAGACCACATGGCCTCCCTCCTTTTCCTCCATGTTTGCCAACTGCTGGGCCTGCTAATTCGACCTCACACTTGCATCTCCTAGACTGGCCGCTGCCGCCGCCTCCTCCGCCTGGGCTGCCGGCCTCTCTGCCCCAAAGAAACCCGGACCCATTAGGAGTCACTCCGAGCTACCCCTTTCCTCCAACCTCCGGCAGCCGCCAGTCTGCCTTCTGTCTCTAGGCACGTGCCTATTCTGGACATTCCACACATATGGACTTGGACAATATCTGTCCTCTCGTGTCTGGATTCTGTCACTCAGTGTAATGTTTTCAAGGTTCATCCACGTTGGAGTGTGTGTCGTGCCTCATTCATTTTTGTGCCTCAATAATAATTCCATTATGTGGATGCAGCACAGCTTGTCTATCCATTCACTGGTTAGTGGGCATTTGGGTTGCTCGTGCTTTCTAACGATCATGAATCATGCTACTATGAACATTCCTGCACAAGTTTTTATGTGGATTTATACTTTGGTTTTTGGGCATACAGAGCAGTAGACATACTTCTTCACAATGTAAATGAGTGAATTGTTCCATTTCTGTTTCTAAATTCCAATTTAAATATCCAGCTATCTCAGCCATCACTCCTTTCTTCTTTGGAATGTATTTTCTTTTAGGCAAAAATTGGGATTTCCTCATGGACAGTAATTATAAGTTTTGCTTCACATATTTTTATCTTTCTGCTAAAGAGCAAACCAAAATGTTTTTGGTTGTTATTTGCATTTCAGTATTTAAACACACATAGTTTCTTACAATTAGTCAAGATAATCTGAAAAATAAATGCACACGTGTATTTCAAAACCACCTGAATATAAGTATGAATGCATATTTCATATGTTTTAGAAACAAGTGTATAATGTCAGTGAAATATCACAGGCGAAAACATTCTAATTAAATTTAAAAAACTGAGCCTGGGGGTTGAGGGAGAATCAAACCAATGAAGTAAAAAAATGAAGGGCAGAAATCCTTCATTCAAGTAGGAATGAGTACCTTCTGGGTTCTAAAACACTGGGAAATAACAAAATGAGAACACAATATGAAGTATGTTAACATCCAGTTTGTATTTATATAATGTTTCAAATTTCCCAATAAAGCCGGTTATGTGGTTTTTAGCACTACTCATGCTTACTAGAGTATAAAGCAGTTTTCATCTTCAAATATTTCATTTCATAGATCTATGTGTGTCCCAAGACATTACTGAATCATAAAGAAATGTCTTCAGAGTATGAGACCAGAAACTGCCTGTCTGACCTTGACTGTCTAAACCACCATTAGCAACAGCGTAAAGTCCATATTTCCACAGAGATGTTTCTTTTCAGCTGTAACAAACTTTTAAAAAACAGTAATAGCAGCAGCAATGGAAGGGGGCTTAGGACAGAGTTTTAACACAAACCTTCAAAAAATATATATATTTTTGAAACAGTAATAAAGGTATACATAAGAAAAGTCTCCCTTGCAGCCCAGTTTGCTCTTCCACACAATAGGTAATTAAAGTCATGGGTTTCTTGCTTATCTAGAATTGTGTATATATATATATATATATATATATGCCAATAAATACATCCATTTCCCTTTGCTTTTCTTTGGTTAAGGATATAACCTGAAGATGTTTCCATATCAGTTCACGATGTCCTCTTCCTTTTTTATAGCTGCAATGATTGCACATACCAATGAATTCAAAAGCCCTAATTTATTTTTTATTCACTTGCTGATGGACATTTGTTTGTGTTTCCAATCTTCTGCTATTACAAGTAACATGGTAACAAATAATCCTGCGCATATATCATTTTGCATGTGTGCCAAATATATCTGTGGGATAATCTGAGAATTTCTGAGTCAAAGGATGTTGATCATTTTAAAATATACTGTTAAATTATTCCTCACTGGCCAGCAATGTGTGAAAACATGTTTCCTTATAGTCCCACCATCCTGGGTGTTATTAAACCTCGGTGTCAATTTTTCTTTTTTGGATCCATCCTCCTTCCCTCCTGCCTATCACATCAAAGTCTCCAAAACCTTTTCCTATGCTAGACACCGAATGCAAGCCCAGCACCCGGTGTGAGCAAGAGGTAACACGTTCTCTGGAGCATCCTTCGCTCCCCTGACCCTCTCACGGCTGGGGAATTATGCTGACATTTCTCTTACAAAGAAGGCTCAGCTTGTTCGTGAGGTTATTACACGTCCTCATTTTCTCACCTGACAATCTGTAACACAAACGGCACATTTTCCTTATTTCAGTTACTGTTTTTTATTTTTCTTGGATCAAATACAAGTGAGACTGGTCTGTGTTTTACTTATCCTGATGCATCCTGACATTCCTATCCTTTCCTATAGAATGGCCTCTGATCATCATCTCTTACACCGAAACATCCGTTAGCAGGAACACAAACACCTGACTTGTGTCTTCTAGTGCAGTCATGCCCAAACACGTACATAACAAAATACTTCACTGTAAACTGATTTTTAAAATTCACTTTATATTACAATTAGGGTATTGTACTGATTTCTTAAAATCATGTGTTCAGGTACATTTTAAAATGGATATAATTTTATGATGGCACAGATTATAATTTAAAATATTGTAAAAAGGAGCTATTGTATTGCTCTAAGGTACACACCTAGAAACAGACCTGCTGGGTCAAAGGGTTACGTAATTTAATTCTCAATGTTTCTAATGTGATAAACTACAGTGTACTAAAGAAATATTAGTTTCACTGCTTTTGGCATCTCTTTGTATATTTTATAATTTACAGGGTTTTGATGTCCTGACAAAAAGAAGATCACAACAACTATAACTAAGTCCACTGATGAGGAAGACTGCTTGCACAGGTTCAGCCTGCATGGTCACCTTCAGAGTCCTGGGCAAGGTGAGGACTGCACTACTACTTTTTAAACATAAAACATTATTTGCAAAAAAAAATTTTTTTAAGCATTTATTTTGTTCAAATATCACCACAATTTCTCCACTTATAATCTTTGCCTTTTCTTTTTTTTTTTTTTTTGCGGTACACGGGTCTCTCACCGTTATGGCCTCTCCCGTTGCGGAGCACAGGCTCCGGACACGCAGGCTCAGTGGCCATGGCTCACGGGCCCAGCCGCTCCGCGGCATGTGGGATCCTCCCGGACTGGGGCACGAACCCGTGTCCCCTGCATCGGCAGGCGGACTCTCAACCACTGCGCCACCAGGGAAGCCCAGAATCTTTGCCTTTTCTAACCTCCCCATGGCAATAAAGGGCAAATTAAAATATTATGCTATTATATAACAGTAAAAATAATCACAAACCTATGATTATATACCTGAATATCCAAATTATTTATTTAAATATTACATATATAGCATACATGCCCAAATATAAGGCAATTTCAAGTAAAATTCAATCCCCCTGGTTTCCCATTAAGACAACTGCCAAAAGTTTTCCGGCCACTTTAACAGACGCTTTCAGGAATGCAGATTAAACAGCCGACTCTGACTCAGGCTCAGTCCTACACATTTATGAAAATAAATAGACAGAACTACTTATTCTAGTTGCATGCTAAGTTACTATACCTAATATGCTTATATTCTATCTGCAGTCACATCACATGGACTCAGAACACTTCTGAGAGGTCCTTTAACCATGTTTTCTTCTCTTTGCTGGGACAACAGTGGTTCACCTGCTGGTGAGCCATTTGGGAATCATCGACGCCAACCACCATGTGGGCATCCCCGAGCACCTACGTTAAGAAAACAACATGGCGCGCTCCAGCTGCAGGACACCAGGTGGATCACTGCCCCGTCACTCCCACGGCCGAGCTCCAGATCCTGCTGCAGCCTCCTGGCAATGGTGGCACCATCAGAACATGGCACAGAGAAATGTCTGGGAGTGGTGGGAGGCTGCCATCAGGGTTTGAGGCGCGCTGAACTTGAGAAGGAAGCCAATGCCATCCTGGGGGAAGGACAGCACGCCTGAGGAGCATCTCCACTCCTCTGGTGAGACGACATCATGCTGCTCTCCCCGGCCCCGCTCGGGAACTGCCGTACAGTTTACAGCTTAGCAAGTCTCCTGAAAAACCTTATGGTGGTGTGCTCCTGGCTTTTCTGAGTTAGTCACAATTTTAGAATATTTCAGGCTTGTCATTAGCTCCTAGTAGCACCTCTATTTTGCAAAAAAAAAAAACACCAAAAACCCAAAAAGCCACAATCAACTCTTTTACATGTGATTAAGCACTCTGTGAAATTACTTCATGACCTTTATTAACTTAGAACACCCTAGATGTGTTAAATTAGGTGTAGGAGGCTTCGGACCCCACCTTCCAGGGCCCTCATAGTATCAGCAAACACAACTGCACAGAAGGGGTTATAAGACAGAACCTCCTCTGTTGCCCTGTGAGACTGCACTGTCGACAGGAAGAGAATTTTCCACCAAATTCCCAGCAGGTACTATTGAAGAGCAGCTCTCTGACACGCAACAGGGTCAGCTAACACTGCACCTGACTCTGCTCTAAAGCTACAATGTGACTCTGAAAGAACTCAAAAAACAGTTATGGGGAATCATGGCCGCCTTTTAACAGACACGGGGGACCGCGACTGAAAGCTCAAGGCTCAGCGCACAGAAGACCAAGGACAACCGAGCGGGCTGCTTTCCTGATACACCAGACGGAAGACAGGTTATCTCGGAGTCAATCAAAGGTCTCGGTATAAAACCATAACTGAAAGTACTTTATTAGGGGTTCCTCTTGCGGCTCCACTCTGCCTAGTCAATAGAAATACAAGTTTAAGAATGAGTAGTCTCAGAGTATCTACGGCTACGTTTATAGCATTTCCTGAAATTCTGCTGACGAGCCAAAGAAACACAAATGCTGCAGTGTTTCAGGCCACAGAGCAAAGGCTGAAAGTAATAAGTACAAATGAACTTGAAAAAGGCTTCTGATTCTCTGTCATGCAGCTTTCATAACAAGAATGACATTGCCTACTAGAAGACCACAAAGCTGATTGGTGGAAATGATACAGATAAAGGGTTGATTGTCGACAAAATGTCTCGGCTGCCTGCAGATCCGCCCCTCCGCCTGTCCAGAGTCTGCCCGTCCATCACCATCCTCCCCCAGAAGCTGTCAGACAACCAGCTCTGCTCCTGGTCACCACTTCCCCGGGGCCACACTCTCAAGGCCTTTGTCAACCGTTCTCTTCCCACCCCCGTGCGAAGGACCATCCCCACACTGTGTCAGGGCCGCACCCCCATCACCTCCCTCCTTCCCCACCTGCTGACCTGCCGGCCCAGCCCCACACCCTCCCGCAGGCTGAACACAGGGTCGCGCGGGCTGGGCTTGACCACCCATCTCCCGCTTAGGCTCCCCCAGGCCTCCGCCACCGCTTCACTGCGCGGACCCCAGTCTACTCGGGGGAAAGACGTGCCCCCTCACTACTGAAACCCCAGCCCCCCAAAGGGTCTAGCAACACACCAGTGATCAGGCAATAGCTTTGTACGGAAACAAATCAGTAACATACTACCTCTGACAGCAAATATTACTACTCTGTAACCTTCTTAACCTTTTGTGGGTCTGTGTATTCATGTCTTGCAAACCAGTCTGACAAGAGTCCCCTGTTACAACAGTTTTACCCTCTAATTTAACAAGAAGACACCTGAGAATGAAACAAAGGCCAGCTACAAAACCATAACTGAAGGTACTTTATTAGGGTTCCTCTGTGGCTCTAGTAAGCTTAGTAGGGTAGGAACACAGGCCTAAGGATGAGTAGCCCTGGAAAACACCAGCTGGACAACACCAGCAATTTCTGAGGTGCTATTCTAAGTACACGTAGATGTAAATATTAATGGCAATAGCGCTATTTTTGTTTGCTGCTTTATGGTTTTCAAAGTATTTTCACATATGTTATCACATTTTATTCTCAACCACCCAGTAAGGTGCTCATAATGACCTCATTTTACAAATTATAATACAGGCCCAGGCAGGTTAGTGAAGTGCAAAGGTCACTCAGTTAATAAGTGGCTTGGGACTGAGAACTCAATACAGACAATATGTTATCTTCAGGGGAAGATAACACAGTAAGTATCAACACCAAGGCCACATGTTAGTAAGCAGAGGATTGAAGACTTGAAACAGGTGGGGAGGGGGGTGGAGAGAAGGAAAGACTGGGTGGACAAGAAAAATATCACTCAGCAGTTAGTGAAAAGGAAGGGACTGTTACAGTCAACCAATAACTTCACCACCATCACCACGTGGAAAGAAAGAGGGCAGCTACATATCCCCCAGGATATCTTTCTGTGATTTCTTTTGCCCCCCTCAAGGATGGCCTTGATATATACCCAAGCCTACTACTTCATCTGTGTTTTTCTTCAAGCTGATGACATTTTTAAAAGCTGAAGAAAAGTAAAAGGAATAAAAAGTAACACCGGCCCCAGGCATCAGACTCCATCTTCTCCTAGAGATGGGACAGACGCTGAATCCCAGTAGGAACTAGAGGTGTGAGAACAGACCTCACAGGGTTGACCTCGGCCTTGAGACACAGGTGGGGTTTTGAAAAAAGGGAGCGGGAAAGGGACTCCACAAGCAGGGAATTGTGTAGGCCAGGGTGTGAGGGAAGGGGAGCAAAAAGACTGGTGTGGCTAGAACGAAGGGGTATTTACAGAGGGAAACGGTGTGGGAAGGTTGAAGAAAGCCAGATCGTGGAGTTGTGAGTGCCAAACAAAGAGCTTAGGTTTTGCCTCTGCTACCAGGGATGGGCGCTGCAGAAACCTGCACACAGCAAAGGTTCAGGTTAACCTGGGAGCTGTAAGAAGCGTGCTGGAGGGACTGGAAAGGGGAGAGGGTGCATCACAGAGGCTCGAGGCATGGAGGGGCCAAGCAGCGATACCAGAATACAGGAGAAAATAAAAACAACATTAGGAAAGAAAAACCGAAGCAGCGCTGAGTGGTCCTGGAGGGTGAGAAGGGAAGGAAAGGCGAGGCACGGAAAGCTGGGAGGGGAGGTGGGAGGGGAGGCTGAGCAAGGAGGACGCATGGCACAACCCTGGATATGAGACGCAGCAGGAGAGCCTGGGTCACATCTAAAGGATGTGACAAAGCTTGGGGCTGGGGCGTGAAAGGTGCATCACACACTTGGGGATGAAGACACAGCCGTGGCAGTCACCTTCAAAAGGGGGATGCCGAGCCCACAGAAGTGAACGAATCTGCACGACTACAGAAAAGGGGCAGAAGAAGGCTAGGATTTTAATGTATTTCCTAGTCACGAGCACATGACTAGGATAAAATGAAAATAATTATCCAACTATCTTTGGGTAGCAAGTGCTTCCTTTCCCTCAATTCTTTCCACAGAGGTTTTCCAAACATGGAAAAAAAAGAACCTAACACCTGCCAGTGAGCACAGGAAATACACAAAGACGAGAACACGAGCTCCCTCTACATTACTGACAATTTTTAAAGTTACTTTAAACTAGGATTATGTGTGTCAGATTGTTTTTCTGTAGTATTACTATAAAACTTCCAGTGAGAGAATCTTAAGATGAAGTTAACTGAAGCAACACCAGTAGCGTTTCAGAGCACATGAAACACGCATTCCAAGTCAACACCAAAGACCTTCATTTCTTCGTTGAGTGCAGTGAAAGCGTCTGAGCAGCAGGGTGGGTGCCAGCCTGGAGGTCACTTACTAAACGGGCTATAGCCTGAGCACCTGCAGGCACACCAGAGAACATCTCACTTCCTGGCAGCACCGGCCCTTTTAATAACAGTCATTAATAGTGAAAACACTATTTCAGCGGGGAAACAAAGAGGAAAGCACCGGACACTCAAGGGTTTGTACAAAGCGTGCAGAACCTATCAGCAGGAATGTGCTTTCGAGCAATCTCTTAATTCATCGTTAAACTTTTTTGGGACCAAGTATTTCTCTGGTTTGCACAAGAAAACAACCTTGGAATGTACATTCTTTCCAACTTAAACCCTTTGTTCTAACCACCCACCACTCGCCCCCCATGGACCTTTCTACGCTCAGGTCATGTTCAGGCACCCTGCTACGCAAGCCAAAAGGGCAGCGCTTCTAGTTTGTGGAACTTTCTCCTTGAAATGGAGCACAGATAACCAGGGGCAGGAATAAAACAGCAAAAGTCTCTGTGATGCCACAGGAGGCCGCCGGGAGGGGCACCCGACTCCAATCTCTATTTACTGTGTTCTTTTCTCTCTCCAGCAGGTCAGGGCGGAGGAGAGATGGACGTGGCGACTGTCCCTGAAAATCCCAGCCGGGCAGTCTTCGCTGTGTGCCACCTAAGCAAATGTCACGCTGCTTTCTGACACTGTCAACACGCATGGTCATACTGTCGCCACGTGGCATCTATTTTAGCCACGCAGCCTCGGAGCCCCCTTCCCACGGCTGGGAAGTGGTCTGTCCTTGAGGAACGGCTTGTGACCCAGAGGAGGAGGCAGAAGCACCAGCCCCCTGCTCTCCTGGCCTCTCCCACATCTGGGGACAGTGCAGAACAGCCCCAGGCCCACCAATCACAGGCCTGGAGCCCAGACTCCGAACGGGAAGCAACAAGCGGTGCCCAGAGGTGGTCATGCATCCGCGGCTCCGGGCGATGGTGTGGGCAGTGCAGGTGCAGTTTCCGGACAAGCAGCTTCACCAGAGCCTCGCACAGCAGGACAGGGCTCGTGGCCTCCGGGCCCGGCGCCCCCACCTTCCCCGAGACGCTGGGAGCTGCTCAGAGTGTGCACAGCCATTTATTTTTCTGCATGGATCACCCAGGCAGTCTGCAACTAAGCCCCCCAACTTAGCATGCTTGTTTTCCTCGGCGCGCAACTTCACGCATTTTCCTCAGTGAGAAGCATGAATGAGCGTGAGAAACGCCACTGCCTTTCTGACGTCACCCCACCCCGCGGGCACGCTGGATGGGGGCAGAGACTGTTACTCTGTGCATCTTACAGCTGACATTGTTTGAACTTCTTTTTTTTCACTTGCCTCCTTTTTTCCCCTAGTAACTTTGGGAACCCAGAAGGAAGGGGCCCCTCATCATCGCCGCACTCCCTGACGCTGCTCAGCGGAACACCGGCTAACGCCTCCCGCTCTGCTCGGAGCCCAGGCACTCTTGGGAGGGCTTCTTGGACACGCTCAGGGTGGCGTCACCGCAGCCTGTGAAGCAGCTCTCAGCGCAGGTGGCAAAGTGAGGGCCCAGCCCCAGAGCCCATGCTCTTAGTTAAGCACGGCCTCCAACTCACACAGTAAGAAAAAGCGGCTCCCTCCACACAGGCAAAAACAAACGCAGCGAAGAAAGTCCTTGCAATTTCCCTCCCATCATCTGATTCCTTGCCCTTCTCACAAAACCTCCATTCTTACACTCGCGGTAGGAATCACATCCCATCCAAATGCACCAGGATGTTTCTCGTTGAGTGGCTAAAGGGCGCGGCCTCGGCCCGGGGAGAGAGACGTCCGGAGGGGCAGAGCGTCTGCTCAGGACCAGCTGTGCCCCCAGCATCACTCCTCACTCTTCGGCCCCAGCTGCGGTGAAAACCACAGCCGAACGTCGACTTTCCTTCCCACTTACAGTAAAGGGCTGTGCAGGAGCTACAGAACACTGACAGTCACAGTGCCCAACGGGACATGGAGACCATCTAGCTCCCAGGGCTTCCCAACCGTCCTCCCCGGACCCCCGTGTGGCCGCAGGTTCTCGGCACATGAGGCTCTAGGTGGCACTGCGCTCCCTGGGGAGCCAGCCCCTCGGAGACCCTCCAGAGACAGGCTCCTTTCCATAAGGCTTTGAACTACAGGGTCGAGTCCCCTTGCCCCTCCCCATTCTACAGAGATGCGACCAGAGGCTCCAAGAGGTGACCCGGTGACGGAACCAGATCAGAAGCTGTCTCAGGGCTCTGCCGCGCTGCCACCCAGCTACCTGCATCACAGACAGTGACAGAAGACGGGCCTTGCACACCCTGACATGCAAACTGCCGGCTGATCTGTTGCATTCCAAAGCCACAGCTCTTTCCTTCCTCACTGTTGCAGTGACCCACCCAGACGTGGCGCAGTTCAGTGCATGTGACTCTCACCAGGGGCCGAGAGTTGGCTGAGGGACACGCGCGCTCCGGAGCCGCCGTCCACAGCACACGTAGACCCCTGGGCACACACTGCGGGCAAGAGCTTCTGGGGAAGGTGATGAGGAGCAAAAGAGAAACTCTAAACGTCCTGGATTCGTCAAGTGAAAGAGCCACAAGAATAGTCAGAAACAGAATTAGACAAGACATCTGAGAACAGAAGACTTTAAAGATTCTGGGCACTAGAGGAACCAACTGACGGTGTCAGGAAACCATCGTATTCGCCCCACGAGGCTCCACAGGGCGGCAGGTGCCGTGGGGACCACTGGAGGGCTCCTGTTCTGGGCGCTGCCCGCCGCCCACAGGCAGAGCCAACGGGGACAGAGACCCTTTGCTGAAGAAGCAAACCCTGGCACTCACAGGACCACCCCCACGGGCATTGGGGGCATCCTGCCGGCCCCATCTCCTCCTGCAGGGAGCAGCCCTGGAGTCAGACTGCCTGGGTGCAAACACTGACCACCACCTGTGATCTATGGGGCTCTGGGGAGCTCCCCAACCTCAATTTCTTCATCTATAAAATGGGGTACATAATAGCATCCTGCTTTCTAGTACTGTTTAAAGTATACTCTATAGGCGACTTCCCTGGTGGCGCAGTGGTTAAGAATCCGCCTGCCAATGCAGGGGACACAGGTTCGAGCCCTGGTCCGGGAAGATCCCACATGCCGCAGAGCAACTAAGCCCATGCGCCACAACTACTGAGCCTGCGCTCTAGAGCCTGCGAGCCACAACTAGGGAGCCCACGTGCCGCAACTACTGAAGCCTGTGCGCCTAGAGCCCGTGCTCTTCAACAAGAAAAGCCACCGCAGTGAGAAGCCCGTGCACTGCGATGAAGAGTAGCCCCTGCTCGCCGCAACTAGAGAAAGTCCACGTGCAGCAATGAAGACCCAACACAGCCAAAAATAAATAAAGTATACTCTATAGTATCATTATGAGGCCTCAGTGAGATAATTCACATAAAGAGGCTTAGAGGCTATCATATATCACTTATATGTGGAATCTAAAAAAAAATGATACAGGAATCTCTTGGCGGTCCAGTGGTGAGGACTCCGTGCTTCCACTGCAGGGGGCATAGGTTCGATCCCTGGTCGGGGATCTAAGATCCCACAGGCTGCTCGGCGCAGCCCAAAAAAGAAACAAATGAACTTATATGCAAAACAGAAATAGACCCACAGACATAGAAAACAAACTTATGGTTACCAAAGGGCAAGATGGGAGAGGGATAAATTAGGAGTTTGGGATTAACATATACACACTAGTATATATAAAATAGATAACCAACAAGGACCTACAGTATAGCACAGGAAACTATACTCAATATTTTGTAATAACCTACATGGGAAAAGAATCTGAAAAAGAATACATATATATATACATATATATATGTAAAACTGAATCATTTTGCTGTACATCTGCAACTAACACAACATTGTAAACTAACTATACTTCACTTAAAAAAAAAAAAAAGGCTTAGAGGCAAAACATGTTGGCTATTACCTCATTTAATCCCCCTAAACATCCATCCACACAGCCCCTGGCCAGTGCCTAACACATGGCCAACACTAAGTATAATACTTGCTAAATAAAAACAAACAGTTACTGTTCCTCACTGACTGATGACAACGCTGAAGGCTCACCTCTGAGGAAACTGACAAAAGTAACCAGGGAAGGAAGGCTGGCCCGGAAGTCCGCCGACTCTGCCTGAACAGGCTGCTTTCCTCGAAAATGCACCCACCTTGACCTGGGGTCCATGGTGGGGCAGGCGTGGGATGGAATCTACCCAGAGAGACAGGCCCGCGAGTGAGAGATGCGGGGCACACCCGCAGGCCTGCTTTAAGCTCTTCGTTTAAGTCACTGTCGGCTTGAGGAGGGAGCTGCGCTACTGTTTTATAAAATGCCTTCAGACAGCGCAGGGGTGAAACGCCAGCGTGCTGACAGTCCCCCGTCAGCATGTGTCTGCGGTGGAGGGAAAGGAGCTGAGCCACAAAGCAGCAAAGTGCTATACAGAACTTCTTTAACCCTTGGCCTCAACTGGATTTCACACTTGGTCACAAATAAAGTCCTTTAGATTTTAATTTGCATGAAAACAAACACCGCATCAGACTATTCAAATTAATACTCAGACTATTTGAAATACTCTTCCCCTGCCACATCTGTTTCTGTTTTGGGGTACAGAGGATGCCTGACCTTACCTGGCATTCACGTTCTCCCATGAAAGACTGTCAAGGTGGGGAGAAGAGCGGGCCCTAGCTTCTAACAGCACCTTCCGATTTCAAGAGAGATCAATGGCTCAGAAATATCGACTAGTCTCAAGTAGAGCTTAAACTTTTATACCGACATGCCACACATGAAATCAATGATTATGTTACTACTGACAAGGGTTTAAAATTACACAGGCAGAAGGGATAATTAGCCTATTTGCAAAGCAGAAAAACTTGGAAATGCAGGATATGCTTTAAGCTCCCAAATTTATTTTCAGAGCAAAATGAAATTTCCCCCTCAGAATAACATTGAGACTCTGCAAGCCAAGCGTAAGAACTCTCTGGGTGGACCTTCCCTGCCAAGGACCTGCTATCCAAGCCTGCAGAACTGGGCCAAGAGCTCACTTCCAGCTACAGGGAAAACCTACGAAGTGGAAACATTTTGTCACTTCTCTAATTAGCATTAGCAAGCAACAAACCTTCAGCTGTGCTTCATTTCTGAGAGTGAAAGGGAACACTTGCTAACTGCTCAGGATAACAGGCAAAACCCAGGACCATCTCAGGCAAACTAGGAGACATGGTCACCCACCTGTGAGGGTTGGGTGGGACAGAGACAGGAGAAGCAAGATTTCTGAGAATGCCTTTTCCTATAGTTCCGATTTTTGAACCATGTAAATGCTTTATGTATTCGAAAAAAATTAACTCCAAAAGAAGAATGCAAACCCTAAAATTAAGAATAAAAAGAGGGCTTCCCTGGTGGCGCAGTGGTTAAGAATCCGCTTGCCAATGCAGGGGATGCGGGTTCAAGCCCTAGTCCGAGAAGATCCCACATGCCGCAGAGCAACTAAGCCCGTTGCGCCACAACTACTAAGTCCACATGCCACAACTACTGGAGCCCGCGTGCCTAGATCCCGTGCTCCGCAACAAGAGAAGCCACTGCAATGAGAAGCCCGCGCACCACAACGAAGAGTAGCCCCCGCTCCCACAACTAGAGAAAGCCCACACGCAGCAACGAAGACCCAATGCAGCCAAAAATAAATAAATAAAATAAATTTATTAAAAAAAATAAACAGAAACAAATGAACTGTATATCAAATTTTATTTGTGCAGCTATGTTACTTCACATTGCTTTAAAACCCATTATTCTAACTATATATTATTTAGATACATTTATTTATTCTAAGACCCCAAAGAATTGCAAAGAAATTATAAAACTTCATACAGTAGGATGATTATAGTAATATGGTATTAAAATGTTGAAAATATTTCATGTATATCATAGGATAAAGAAAATAATGCTAACATCATTAGAAATCAAAACAGTGTAAGACAAGAATTATAAATAGAAAATAAACTAAGGGGAAAGACTTCATTTTAATTTGTTAAGGAAATACCAATATGAAATCCACGGTTTTTAAAAAATGAATATTTTTGTCTAGCTCTGTTCCCTAGGAGGACCTAAAAGATGCTAACCCCTGTGACATGAGCACACCTGGCCTCCAGATACTGATTTCTAAATACTTCCCCACGAAAAGGAACCAGGGCTCCTCAGAGGAATGATTTCAGATCTGAGGCAGGAAAAACACAAAGTGGGCCTGGGACAAATTTTTGTTCCAGAAAACAAGGAAACATTCAAAGCCTAACAGGGCCTTGGCAAAGGCCACAGGAGCCAATCCAAGGGGGACAATATAAGCATCTAAGGAATAATGATAACTGACTATAATACACCGAATAAATACCAATCCAGTGTCCACAGTGACTGAGAGAGAAAGAGAATAAAAAGGGATGCTCTTGAAAGAGGAGCATCAATTAATAAACAAAGGAGGACCGAGAGTCGGAGAAATCATCACTCAACTTCCAATGAAAGAAGTGATTTGGCAGGAACGCCAAATGGATGCTAAGGTCCTAGGAAGTCCCCTAGTGACCAGGAAGGTCCCTGGGGAGCAGGAGGAAGTGCAGAGAGAGAGACGAAGAGGGGTCAGAAACCACCGCCTCAGCCCAGTGAGCCGACCTCCCACCACAAGAACGGGACCACCAGAAATCGTTCCCTCTCAAAGTGAGGGCAAAAATGGGGGAAATGAGGTAAGGCTGGGAGGTAAAGTGGGAGACGTTAAACCCCTGTGGAACGCGAACTACACATCATTTATACTTTAAAATGGTTTCTAACTGGTGTACTGCTCTTATAATTTTCTAACCAGTAAAAAATGTAAATCGTATTTAAAGCTGTTATGGTGAATATCATTATGCGTAAGTTTCCTCCAGATAAGAACCATTTCCTTGGGCTTCCCTGGTGGTGCAGTGGATAAGAGTCTGCCTGCCAATGCAGGGGACACAGGTTTGATCCCTGGCCAGGAAGATCCCACATGCCACGGAGCAACTAAGGCCGTGTGCCACAACTACTGAGCCTGCGCTCTAGAGCCTGCGAGCCACAACTACCGAAGCCCACTAACCTAGAGCCCGTGCTCCACAACAAGAGAAGCCACTGCAATGAGAAGCCCGTGCACCGCAACAAAGAGTAGCCCCAGCTCGCCGCAGCTAGAGAAAGCTCACGCACAGCAATGAAGACCCAATGCAGACAAAAAATAAATAAAAAATAATTTAATTTAATTTAATTTAAAAGAGAAAAGAGCTAAGCCACTGGCCTAACAGCAGGCAGTTAATTTGTAGACAGAAGTAAAATGCAGACCTGTCTAGCTGCAAAATCCATGCTAAAAAATAAATAAATAAATGGAAGAGTAATCTGGAAAAGAAAGAAGGACAGGAGTTTTTTGAGGCTCTTTCTACACAGGGCCAAACTGGCTCTCCAAAAGAGTTAGCTACCAAAGTACTCAGCAGGAGCTAGCGCCAAGAGCTAGCAAGCAGAAGACAGGGTAAGAAGGGCCTTCCTCTCTGACAGAACAGCATATTTACAAAGAAACTGCAGGAAAACAGAACATCTCCTGTGAGGAATGACCTACAACCCAGTATGGCTGGTGCGGGACAGAGAGGTCGCTGGGGCCAACCCCTCCTTGAATCAACCTGGTGGAAGAAGAGGGTCCAGACCTCGCCAGTGGACCTCAGAGGTGGCGTCCGAGAGACAGGAAAGGTGCCTCCTACAGGGCCTGGAGACTAGGAGGGTGAGACGAGTGGTCTCCTTGCTTTCTGACCACCTGACTCGGCAGAAAACTGTACCATCTCAGGAGGAGAGACAGACGTGGGAAGAGCTGGTTTGGGCCCATGCTGAATTCAAGAGGCCCAAAGTCCACCCATATGGAGGTGTGCCAGGCGAGGACGTGTGTGTGAGCTCAAGCAGTAGAGCGGGGAGGACAGAGGGTCGTGGAAACGTGAGGAAAGCCGCCGGGCCGAGTCCTCCTGTGCAGACACTCAGCACCGGCCGCTGCTTCTGCTGCGGTTCTGTCCACGCGTCAAACTTGGTCAAACTGAACTACACAGAGTCTTTCATTCTATTTCTCTTTGCACAAATAAAGAGATCTTGGGCCACATGACCCTTCCTACATACTGAGTATTCAGCACCTAGAACAGTGTCTGACACAGAACAGGCGCTCAGTGAATATCAGTGTATACATTATACACACAAGCAGTATGTACACTTCATTAAAATATTACATACATTGTTCTGTGCTTTGTAAGATGGGTGATGTCAAGGGGTTTAAAACTTTTGCCTAAAGTACTGACTCTACAGCTCAACCCATGTACCCCAATGACTCTCCGCCAGTGGTTTCTTCCCCATCCCTTCTAGCCCCGCCCCACCCATCCTCCACACAGCACCAGCATGGCCTCTCACAACCTTCAACCAGATGGTGTCAATCCTTCCCCACTGAAGCCAAAACTATCACCACTATCACCACTATGACCACTATCCCACTATGACCACTACGACCACTATCACCCCTATCCCACTCTCACCACTGTGACCACTCTCACCGCTATCTGGAGACGAAATGGCTGCATATAGCTCTGCCTCTGCCACTGTCTCCCAGGAGCCCAGAACCCGGAACCAACTCAGTCACAAGGGGCTCCACGGAGACCGGAGGGCTCTGCTCAACGGTGCAGTGAGTGTGTGCCAAAGAGGGAAGGCGCCCGTGCTCAAGGATACTGTTTCAAAGTAGTACTGAACAGTAGTAGTATTACTGAACAAAGTAATACTACTGAACAAAGTAGTATTAACTGAAAGGATACTGTTTCAAAGTAGTACTGAACAGTATTAACTGTTTCAGAAACCAAAAACACTAGAAATACCCATGGTCTTCGGAGAGGGGTTTTGCCACCTGCACCTGCTGAAAAAGCTCACTGGAAGGGCCCCACCTAAAGTCAAGGGCATCCCTAGACTCCAGCCTGGAAGAGGAGTCACTGAGCTACTTAGACCTCACTCTGATTCTGAGGTCAGTCCTCCCTGCCTGACTCACTCACTTCAGCTCAGCAGCACTGATCCAACCTTGGTAGGGGCACTGACCGTGAACCCCCAGTGGAGTGCTGGACCCCGCTGTGAACTCAGCGGTGCTCGAGACAGGCTGGGGATTCTTCCCACCAGAGCCTCTCAACCTCGGCCCTCGGCTGCCAGGTAACTGGTGCCGTGGAGGGGGCATCGCAGACGTTCAGGGGCATCCCTGCCCGAGCCTTGACGGCCGCAGCCCCTCAGACCCCACCAGGTGTCACCCCTTCCTCCGTCCCGCATCGTCTCCCGTCCCCTCTCACCCTCCTGGCCAGGCTGTGCTTCCACCCTCCTTGCGCTCCGATCCCCCAGCACAGGCTACACTGCTCCCCGCTCAGCCCAAACCTCTGCTGTGACAACCAACACTCCTGACACAGGCAGACTAAGTTGTGATTTTAGGACCTTAGTCCTTAGGGTGCTTGGAGTCCTATATCCACCAGTCTCAGGAATTAGCAGACTCTGGGAGAGATGGCAGCACAGTTTGGGGTTCTGCCCACAATTCAACCTGAACACATTCTCTTTTCTCGGTTCTATGTATTGGAGTTCTCTGAGACGTCTTTTTAAAATCTCAACTGTTGCTTTCAAAAAGACTGTAAAATCACTACACTCAACTTTAAGAATAAAATCTTCATTTTCAACTTTAAAATGAAATTGAAAGGAAGACTAAAAGCAGTAATTTTTTTAAACACTGAAAAAGAAAACCCACATGTGATCAACTCACAGAACAAAGGTCACATAACCCCTCCCACCTCCTTATCCTCCTCCTCTGCCACCGCCAGCCCGTCATCACCGCCAGGCTGGCACAGGGCAAGGGGAAGAGGGGAGACCAGTGCGGGGCTGGGACAATGGCCGCGAGAGGAGCCAGAGTGCAGGTCCTCTGTCTCCAGGGCGAGTGGGCCGCTTGCTCCATCCTCTTTCCAAGTTCAAGTGGCCGAGCATGGGCAAACTGGGGATTCTGACTAGAAACGGAAGAGTGGGGACTAAGCAAGGACCAGTGGTCCTTGTTCTCCTGCATCAAATAGAGATGATCAAATATATTTACTATTACGTGTTGCTTCAGATGGAGAGAACACACCAGTTATTCCCCCACTTCCAGTTATGTACGTGAGCAGTTTGTAGGTCAGCCCGCCAAGAACTAGAAAAGCTAAATAAAATACATTTTTAAAGTCTGTCTGAAGGCATCAAAGAGGTACTGAGGCAGCCAAAACTGGAGGGTACAAGACTCCAAAGAAAAGGGAAACCCAGTGAGGGAGCGGGAGACTGAGAGGGGCGCTCCCTCCCTCGGGGCATCTGCCCATGCTGACTCTGGGAAGAAAACGCAGTGAAAAGGCAAGCAGAGGGTACTAGCTAACAGAGCTCTGGACAGTTCCATAAGGCTGGGAAGACAAACATTCTAGTACAGGCCTGACAAGTCAGCCAGGACTTTAGGGACTAAGCTCCCCGAGAAAAGGGGGACACAGAAAATGAGCCCAACACTCCGCACAAACTGGCTGAGCAGCGGAGCTGCAGTAGAACCTCACGGTGCTCAGGACCTGCCAAGGAGGGGCCCTGGGAAGCTTCCAGATGGAGACCCTGCAGGGCTCCACCCTCGGGGGGGCGGGAAGGTGGGTGAAGGCAGCTGAGCCTGAGGCTGACAAGGACTCCCAGCCTCCAGCCACTGAGCCCCCGACTGAGCCAAGAGCTGTGACCCTACCCTGGGTCTGCGACACAGGAGACTCTGAAGGAGGACAGCATCACCCAGAACCGCTACAGTTTTTCACACATAATGTCCAACACTCAACTAAAAAGACAAAAACGGGCGTAACAACGAATAGGACCAGGAGAAAAAAAGAACAGAAATAGAAACAGATCCGGAGGGGACCCATACACTAGAGCTATCAGACGCAAACTTCAACTGTTCAAAAATATACTTGACAAAAGGAGAATTTTCCAAAATTCAAAATGGATTCTAGAACTTGAAAGTAACAGTGATTGAATTTAAGAACTCAATCTATGGGCTTAACATCAAATCGGACACAGCTGAAGAGAGGATCAATGAACTGAAGGATGGATTAGTTTTAAAAAGAAAATAGAAGTTAGAGGGAAAAAAGTCTATCCAAGGAGCCCAAAAGACACCGCAGGACACCGTTAAAAAGATCTAGTGTACGTATAAATGGGGCTCCTCACAGTGGAGGAGAGACAGGAAGGGGAGTGAGAAACACCTGTGAAGGTAATGGTCAACGTTGGTTACAGAGTCAAGCCATTGACTCAACAAAGAAAACCACACATCGGTTTTCAGCAGTTCTGGTGTCTAAGGCAAAAAGAAAATGTTAACGTGCCCGGAGGAAAAGCGGCACTGCCTTTAATGGCACAACAACACTGAGAGCTGACTTTTCCAGAAAAAGGAAGTCAGAAGATAAGGGATTGGCATCTGTAAAATGCTGAAAAACAAATAACCACCAACCTGGAATTCTATACCCAACAAAAACATTCTTCAAAAGTGAAGGCAAGGGCTTCCCTGGTGGCGCAGCGGTTGAGAGTCCGCCGGCCGATGCAGGGGCGCGGGTTCGTGCCCCGGTCCGGGAAGATCCCACATGCCGTGGAGCGGCTGGGCCCGTGAGCCATGGCCGCTGAGCCTGCGCGTCCGGAGCCTGTGCTCCGCAACGGGAGAGGCCACAGCAGTGAGAGGCCCGCGTACGGCAAAAAAAAAAAAAAAAAAAAAAAAAAGTGAAGGCAAAATAGGGGCTTCCCTGGTGGCGCAGCGGTTAAGAATCCGCCTGCCAATGCAGGGGACACGGGTTCGAGCCCTGGTCCGGGAAGATCCCACATGCCGTGGAACAACAAAGCCCATGCGCCACAACTACTGAGTCTGTGAGCCACAACTACTGAAGCCCTCACGCCTAGGGCCCGTGCTCCACAACAGGAGAAGCCACCGCAATGAGGAGCCTGCGCACCACGGGGAAGAGTAGCCCCCGCTCGCTGCAACTAGAGAAAGCCTGCGTGCAGCAACAAAGACCCAATACAACCAAAAATAAAAATAAATAAATTTATTTTTTAAAAGTGAAGGCAAAATAAAGCCGTTTCAGGCAAATGAAAATGAGACAACTCATCACCCACAGACATGAACTAAAAAAATATTGAAGTAGTTCTTCGAGAAAAAGAAGTCTCTGACAGAAATATGAAAAAACAAGTGAAAAGCAACCTATGAGAATAAATCACAATATTAACTGTACAAAACAATGATGATAATGCCAAAAATATATCTAAAATTCTAAAGTATCATAGCAGTGACACAGGAGGTGGGAGGGCGTTCAGGGCAGTTTGAGTATCAAAGCAAACAGCAGTGTCGGGGGGCAGTAAAGGCAGGCACGAACCTAGGCTGAACTGTAAAACACACCCTGTGTCTGCGACTGTATATCCGACAACCGACACAGGAACACAGAGTTAAAAACACTTCATACTTCTCAAAGAAGGTAAGAGAGAAAGGACACAGAATAGGTGGGACAAACAGAACACAAATAGTAACACTGTACCTATAAACTGAAAGACTGCAATTACATTTAAATAGAGCAAATACTCTAATTAAAAGATAAGAACTAAAAAAAAAAAAAAAGATAAGAACTATCAAACTGATTAAAATAAAAACTACACACTATTCACAGAGGTACATGTTAAGATATAAAATCACAATCAGGCGAAAGGAAAAGATACCCAGGCAAACACGGACAGGAAACTGATGTGCAGATATCACTGTCAAATAGTGTCTGAAGTAAGAAGCGTTACTAGAGATAAAAAGGAAAATTCCATAATGATACAAGTTCAATCTAGCGAGGAGAATTCTAAATTCGAATGTACCTAATAACATAATCTCAAAATATCAACACATAAAAACGGAGAGAAGTAGAAAAGGAGAAACAGCCATATTCATCATCGCAGTGGGAGCCTTTGATGCATCTCTCAGTGGAAGGGGGCTGTCCAGTAGGCAGCCACGTGCAGCTATGAGGCAGTGATGCTGGAAGCGTGGCCGCTCCACACTGAGATGTGCTGCAAGCAGGAAACGCACAGCGGATTTTAAAGACTTAGTACGAAAAAAAGAGCGTAAAATATTTCATTCGTTTTCTTATGTTGATTACACACTGAAATGATAATATTTTGGATATCTGTGCTAAATAAAATATATTAAAATTAATTTCACCTATTTCTACTTTATTTAACGTGGCTACCAGAATCTGAATTACATGATTAACAAACCTGATCTAACCGATACACACAGAATACTGCGTTCCCGCGGATACGCATTGCTTTCAAGTGCCCAAGAACACTTAACAAAATGAATGTGTATTGGGCCATTAGGAAAGCTCAACTCATTTCAAAGGATTGAAATAATGCAGGGTATCTTTAGGGATTGCAGTAGATAGACAGTTTATGCCCCCTCAAAATTCATCCCCCCCAAGGCACGGACTCTGCGAGGGATTAGGTCCTAAGTGCAATGAGCTCCCTTGCCCCCGTCCGCCCGGGGAGGACAGTGAGAAGAAGCTGGACATCTAGGGACCAGGAAACAGGACTCACCAAACATGGAATCTGCCGGCACCTTGATCTTGGGACTTCCCAGCCTCCAGTACTATGAGAAATAAATTTCTATTGTTTATAAGTCAGCTAGTCTATGGTATTTTATAACAACAGCCCAAAAAGACTAAGATAGGGATCTTCATGGAATTAAGCTAGAAATCAACAAAAAGATAAGGAGAAAAGCCTCCCCAAACACTGGGAAGTTAAACGACACACTTCTTCAAAATTTTTTTAAATAATAATTTTCAAAAACACAATGAAAATTAGAAAATACTTTTACATAAAAGATAAATGAAAGTTTGGCTTATTCAAATTTGTGGGATGCAGCTAATGGTGTTTAGAGGGTAACTTACAGCCTTAAACACATGTACTGGAAAAGAAAGACGGCTAAAAATCAATTAAGCATCTATCCCAAGAAACCAGAGAAAAGAATAGCAAACGAAACACAAAGCAAATGGAAGAAAAAGGAGCACAAAGTAAGGAAATAGAGAACAAATATGAAATTAAAAAAAAAAATCAATAAAGCCAAAAGTTGGTTCTTTGAAAGGACTGATAAAATTGATAAACCCCTAGAGAGACTGATTAAGAAAAAGAGACAAAGCACAAATTACCAGTATCAAGTATTTTTTAAAGGGGATATTATGAACCCCTTTACACTTACTAATTGGAAAGTTTGGGTGGCCTGAATAAATTCCTAGCGGGGGAAAATGCTTTACCTAAACAGACACAAGAAGACATATAAAATCAGAAAAATTCTATTTCCATGAAAATAATTAAATCTGAAATTAAAAGCCATCCCTTAATGAAAATCCTACACCAGCTGGTTTTGCCAATCAATTCTTCCAAAAATCTAAGAAAGAAAACACCAATCTCACAGGAACTCTTCTGGGGGTAAAAAAGGAACACTTTCCACCTTGTTTTATGAGACGAGCATAACCTTGATACCAAAACCCAACAAGGACAAGAAGTATAAGAAAGTAAAATTACAGACCTTGAATACAGATGCAATAATCCTAAACAAAATTAACAAATAAAATCCAACCAAAGGAGAATACATCAAGATCAGGTTGGGATTATTCTAGAATCACAAAATTTTTTAAAAAGTTAAATCACCACATAAAAGAAAAATCACTTGGTTGTTTTAAAATTTGCAGAAAATATACTTAAGAAAATTTAATGTAATAATTTTAATTCATGATTTTAAAAAACTCTTAGCAAAGAGGAAATTTTTCATATTTTCATAAAAATATCTACAAAAAAGCCACAGTAGGGCTTCCCTGGTGGCGCAGTGGTTAAGAATCCACCTGCCAATGCAGGGGACATGGGTTCGAGCCCTGGTCTGGGAAGATCCCACGTGCCGCGGAGCAACTAAGCCCATGAACCACAACTACTGAGCCTGTGCTCTAGAGCCCGCAAGCCACAACTACTGAGCCCACGTGCCACAACTAATGAAGCCCGTGTGCCTGGAGCCTGTGCTCCACAACAAGAGAAGCCACTGCAGTGAGGAGCCCGCAGTGAAGAGTAGGCCCTGCTCACCACAGCTAGAGAAAGCCCACACGCAACAACGAAGACCCAAAGTAGCCAAAGAAGTAAAATAAATAAATTTTTTTTAAAAATTAAAGAAAAGTTACAGTAAATATCATATGTAATGGTGAAATAGTGAAAGCTTTTCCTCTGATACTGGGAATGAGACAAGGATATTTATTCTCATTACTTCTGTTCACCACTGTATTGGAGATCCTAGCCAGTACAATAAGGCAAGAAAAAGAAAAAGGGTTACAGCAACTGGAAAGAAAAAAAAGAAACTTATCTGCAGACATAACAGTGTATACATAGAAAATACAAGAATTATTACTAGAAATAAATGGATTTAGCAAGTGAATACAGAAAAATTAATTCTATCTCTACATACTAGTAATTTATAATGGCATCAAAAATATGAGATATCTAATTAAACATGCATAAGACATACAGAAAACTGTAAAATTTTAAGACAAATTAAAGAAGATCTAAATAAATGGAGGACTATATATACTGTGTTCATGGATTCTAAGAACAATATTAAAAAGACGTCATTTCTCCCCGCACTGGTCTACAAATTAAATTCAACCTCAATTAAAATCCCGGCACATTTTCTGGGGAAAGACAGCCTAGTGGATTCTAAAATTTATCTGAAAACGCAAAGGGTCAAGGTTAGCCAAGGCAATACTGAATCATGACTCAGGTGTAGGATTTAAATTACCAGATATGAAGACTGACTAAATCTACAGTAATTTAGATAGCGTTGCATTTGTGCAAAAGAGAGAAAAAGATCAATGGAGCAGAGGGGAGTCCAGAAACAGACCCATACACTTACGGTCACTTGATTTACAACAGAGATGACACTGCAGCACACTGGGGAAAGGATGCTTTTTTTAATAAATTACAACTGGATAGCCATACACTTAAAGGAAAAAAAAAAAAAAAAAATGAAGCCTGGCCCCTATCTCACACAATAAACAAAAATCAGTTTCAGATGGATTACAGATCTAAATGTAAAAGATAAAACAATAAAGCTTTTACAGGATAACATCTTCATGCAACTTCGTGATGATATCTTTCAATGAACACAAAGCTCATTAAATATTACTGAAAAGACTGATCACCTGGGGTACATTAAAATAAAAAATTATGCTTTTTAAAAGACACCACTGAGAAAGTGAAAAGGCAAACACCCCCCCAAAAAAACCTGCCATACATATATGTACTCAGAATATATAAAAAGAACTCCTTCAAATCAGTAAGAAACAAAACAGACAACCCAATCAAAAAATGGGCAAAAGACAATTATTTCACCAAAGAACGTAAGCAAATGGCCAACGAACGCCAGGGATGTTTACTGGCCATCAGGGAGCAAGTCCCCACCCTACTGAGTTCCTACCATTCAACACCACCAGACAGCTACAACCAAAGAACTGCCGATACCGAGGGTCAGAACAACCAACGGCTCACACACTGCGGGAGGTAGGACAACGGTCACGACCACCACCTTGGATAGACCCTACTAAGGCTGAACATACTCCATCACCTGGCAGTGCTACTCCTTTGAACACACCCAACAGAAACACATACATATCTGTACCAAAAAGCAAGAACATTCAGGGCAGCATTTGTAAAAACTAGAAACAACCCAGATACCCATGAACAACAGAAAGAATAAATTATGGTACATTCATACACTGGGTTATTAAATAGCAGATGAGAACGAACAAAGCTACATGGATAGAGCTCGCAAAGATAATGTTGAATGAAAGAATGAAGAAATAAAATATACACGTTACTTTATTCCATTTACACAAAGTCAAGAGCATGCCAAGTTAATCAACGGCAGAAAGTCGAGACCACAGTTAGCTCTGGGAGACAATTACTGGGAGTGGGTGGGAGGGGGCTTCTGGGAAGCCTGGTAATGTTCTATTTCTTGGTCTGGGCAGTGGTTACAAGAGTGTGTTTGCTTAATGAAAAATTCACTGCGATGTACACTTATGATTTGTGAATTTTTCTGACGTATGTTCTGTTACAGTTAAGTTTTTCTTAAGTTACACTATTACTTGCCTACATAACCTGGCAGGAGTTTATTCACACTCCTACCTGGTCACACAATTAGCCACCAAACAGAAGACAAATGCCAAGAAAGGGAAGGATCCAAAAAATGTTTACTTAATGGTTCCTGTGTTTCTAAAACGCTGGACTCAGGTGCTCAGGTGGTGAGGTGAGCTGGTGACGTCATCACATTCTCCACTCAACAAGGCATTTCCAGGCTACAACACGGAGCAGCAGCTAGCAACAAATCACTGAGCGACTGTCCCATTGGCTGGTGTGACAACCTCCACTGCATGAGACTGGACTTTACAAAACTCCTGTCCCTTACTTGTCACAAATCCCTTGTGCTCATCCTTTCAAAAAACTACACTTCAGTGTTATGTACCTCAAATTATAAGAAGACAAATACAGCTACGAAAGAAACAAAACAAAACAAAAAACCCCAAAGTACTGAAAAGATTTACAAATACTACAATAAAATCCCAGTAAAACATAATTTGGCCAACCCTTCTAAGCTTGTGGTAATAAAATCTGACCCAAACAAACTTGGTAATTTACAAGATTCAAATGAGAAAAAACTTAATGATTCTCAAATTGACAAAGACAGAACATTACAGCACTGACATCAGATTATTGTTGCTAAAAAGGAAATCCAAATGTTGAGCTTACCCATCTTTCAGGAGAATTGACTAAAGCCCAGAAATGCATTAAGGCTAGTAATTATTCATTTACTATTTACCACTGCAGACCCATCCTGAGAGAATAAATGCATGCTTATTCATGTCCACCTGAAAGCACCATAAAGGCACCTATATGAATAGGTAAAATGGCACCTACACAGCTCGTAAACACCCAAGGAACACACACATCTCCCACTGTGCTCTGTGCCACCCAGTGCACACTCTTCCAGCTGACACCCTCTCCCTGCTCCTGTCATTAGATCCTCACTCGGCTCCACAAGAAAAGGCCTTGAAACACTGCTCCAAACACGATATCCTTAGATGAAAAACTTCAGTGTGGCTGTAAGCTTTATAATTCTCATCTGCCACAGAGAGAGCTCCAAAGGAATCCATCTTCCGTCTTCTATCCCCTCAAACAAACCTAATTTACAAAACACCGGTGTTCTGAGAAAGGTGGCTGTAAAAATATTTCTCCTGTGAAATCAATCCTATTTGTCCAGTAAATTTCATTAGGAAATTGGAAATACATAACACAACCCATGGAAATACACATTTAGGCAAGGAATAGCTTAAGACAGCGAAATGGAAGGCACCACAGAGCTTGGCTGCTTCATAGCCCTTTTTCAAAAACCCTGGGGCGCTCTTCCAAATCTAGGCAGTTCCTTCTGCCGCTCTAAAGGGGAACAAGGGCAATAAGGTGTTTTTACAGAACTTTATGGTACACTGGAGTTTGTTCTCACTAAGAAGTTTAATCCTCAGGAATTTTATCTATATGGGACTTACAAATAACAGAACCACCATTTCACGAGTGATTACGCAAAATACACATCGAAAAATTTCAACATCGTAAAAAAGCGTTTAGAAAAAACTCAGGTGAAAATCACCCATACCTGTGGAAGCGCGGTATTGAGCTGCCTCTGCAAGGAATCTCTTTCGTGACCAACCTCGTGTAACTTCCCCTGGGTTAAGGCCAGCGTTTCTTGGGTCTCTCTCAGAGTGTCAAGGAGACGGTCCCTCTCTTCCAGCATGGAGACCATCAACTGTTCAAAATGTGAATCTGCATCTGGCTGTGAAGGGGAGCTGGACCCATGGCTCCCACTTCCTCCTGGGGGGCCTTCTGCTTCACTGATGGTCGGCATCACCTCGCACATCATCTTGAAATGAAAGACCCAGACCACAGTCATCAAGTGCAAAATAAAGGCTTCCCCAAAGCTGCAACTTTATAGCTATCTGTAGCTGATAAGTGAAAGGCTGACAGCCTCATTATTCCCAGATCTGACTGCTCTGCTCTGTACAGAAAAAAACTGGGAAAACATACACATGCATATACAAAGTGCCCAGAACACACAAGATGAAGACATTTAATACTGACAGTAATCCAGTGAAGGGGTAAAGACCAAAGAAGACAACCCTCACATAAAGAACAAACCCTGTGGCATTCTCTCTGCAAAGCTGTACTTTCTAGTTGTTGAAAACAAGTGTGCTTCTGTAACCTTTTTTTTTTTCCTTTCTATTTCCCGGTGGGGGAGAGAAAGTCAAAACACGTGCCATCCAATCATTTTTCAGGAAAAGCACAGAAGGAGCATACAGCCAGTAAAACTGACAAGTACAAAATCCATCAGGCATCTTAGAGGAATGTGTGCAGTCAGCTCCTAGGAAGGACTGACGGCTCCCTGAATTCTTGGGCTGGATTTGGTGAGGGATAAACGGAACTGGACTCGTTAAGGGCGCGAGAGGTGTTTTTCAACGGCTACAATGGTTGGTCAGTCAACCTAACTTACGTAAATTAACAGACCCCCCGCCCCCAAAAAATTCCACAATGGAAATATAGCAGGTCGAGACAGACGTGCACGGCTAGGAAGGAAGGAAAAGTGAAAGGTGAGATTACGAGAGGCTACTAAGTGTCTCAAATATAATGACGGGGCGAGGGGCAGGGGGCCGGTTCCCGAGGCTGCCGCCGGTGCTCCGGGCTCGGCGGACCCCCGGGACGGAGATGCCCAGGACCGCATACCACGCACCTGACAGTGACAACGACTCTACCCCGCTCGCACCCGCACCCGGTGCTGCAGCAGCCCGGACGCCAGGGTGGCGAGAACGATTCACCACGGGAACCCAGCCTGGCTCGGGACTTCCCGCGGCTACAGGTCCTCGCCCCCGCGCCCAGCGCTGGGGTCCCCGGGGGCGCGGGTCACCTGGCGCTGGGGTCGGGGAGGGGGGGCGCACGGCCCCGAGAGCCCGTTCGCCGGGGGTCGCGCGGGCAGCGCCCCCTGCCCCAGCGACCCCGGGCCCCGCCGCACACCCTTCCCCCGGGGCTGACACTCACCAGCCGCGCGGCCCCCACGGGGAGGGCGCCGGCGCCCGGGGCCCCGCTCCGCCCCAACCCTGTTTCAGTCCCCCTATCCCTTACCTTGCTCGCCGGCGGGAGCGGGCGAGGAGGCTCCGCGGCGGCTCGCGGGCGGCTGCTCGCTCCAGGCGAGCTCGGGGCCCGACGAAGGCAGCCCGCGCCCGCCGCCCGCCCCGCGCCCGCCGCCCCGGGCCCGCCGCCCCCAGTCACTAAGGCCGGCCTGCGGCCGGACACTGGCAGAGCACAGGAGGAGCGGGCCCGGCTGCGCGTCGCCGGCGTCAACGTGCCCGACGTCGGGCGCGTCGGCGCAGCGTCAGCGCCGAGCGCCGCCGGCACGCCCCGCCCCGTCCCCCGGGGGAGGAACTCAGGGGGCGGCCGAGTGTGCAAGCACCGCCTCCTCAGGGGGCGGGCTCGCCTCTCGGACGCCGATTGACTGGATACAGTAGAAGCCCCGCCCCCGGCCCCGCCCAGGTGGGTGAGCCTCGGTCGAGTCGCCGCTCCTGATTTCCGGCACCGGGCTCCGGGCTTCGGGCTTTGGTCCTCTTTCCGAGCAGCGTCTTCCAACTCGGGGGCTGCCCCCAACTCTCCGCTTACAGCCGCGGAGGACACCGAAGGCCGTTATCGAGCGTCTGCTGGGTGCCAGGTTCTGAGCCCGACACTTCCCGAAGGTCACGGCTACACACCTTACGCCGGAGCGCACCCCAGTGCAAGTCACCTGTTCGCAGCCGGTCGGAGCCTGCGGTGTGGCCTCCGGAGCCTCCTAGGAACCGGTCCTTGCACGATTCGGAAGGACGCCGTTTCGACGCAAGACCCATTACCGAGCTTTACCTGCAGTACCTGGGGAGGCAGAGATGGGCAGCGTTTGATGTTAAGGCTCCTGGGCGCTGTGTCGAGAAGGCAGGCTTTGGAGCTAGGCACACCTTGTTCAACTTCCAGCAGATACTTCTCCCTGCGGTGTGGGCCTGGGCACCGCGGGGGAACCCACTTGTAAGATGGGAGAGTGAGTGATACAGACCTACCCCAGGGCTGTTATAAGAAACAGAATGTGTAGGGAGCACCTAGTCAAGGACCTGGCTGGGGAGGTACTCAGCGAATGGTGGTCATTTTTATCTTTCTCAACATTGTTATCCTTATTCATATCCATATTTCATCCTTGCGCAAGCTTTCAAAAATCCCTGCTGTGTGCCAAGTCCTGTGCTATATATTGCAGATGCAGAGATTAATAAATACACCTTTAATAAATTAAAGCAGATGCTCCCCACTCAAGGTGTGACTCCTGGATCACAAACTCTTGGCAAAACAAAATGTCCAGGCATTGTTGCCAAGTGACACTGGCTGCTGTCTCGCTAAGTCTAAGTACAGGTTGCATGGTGGGGGAGGGGGGTGAAGCCTTCCTAGGTAGATTCCTTGATTCCCAGTTGTGAACTCACCAAGAACAGGTGCTATGTCTGATTGGCTTTCTTACCTCCCAAGTCCAGGACCACACCTTTCATCCATGTATTTGTTCATTCAATAAATATTTGAATGACTCCACATAAATATGAATTTGCATCCCCGATCCAGGGTCTGTAACAGAGGAAAACATCCAGCTCTCCTCAAGTGTACCAGCTTAATTCATCCAGCCCATATTGGCACCATGCTCAGAAAGTACCTGCCTCCTAAAAAATCAGCACAATACTAAAATCGTGTTCAACAGAGTAGAATGTTCATTCATTTCATGAACATTTATAGAACACTGTGAGCCAGGCATGGCCTAGGTTTGGGGAACACAGGACTGCGAAAGACATCAATTCACAGCCTGGAGGGGAGAAGAGAAACAGACTATTACAATGTCTGTCCTATAAACAGCGTGTGACTTGGTGCCTTGGGACTGCAGAGGAAGGAGGAACCAACTCTCCATTTGGCATCACAGGGGCTTCACAGAGGGATAACATCTGAGCTGGGTCTCAGGATGAGCAGTTTTCCAAGCAGAGAAGGGAGAAGCCCATTTGGTATAACGGCAGGAAAATGAGAATCCCAGATTTCACTCATTTTCATGCATTCATTTCACTCCCTCAGATTGCAAAATCAGTTAAGAGGAAAATTGTAAGCAACCTCAAATGGCCAACAAAAAAAGACTGGTTAAATCATTGCACTGCAAATGACAGAAAGCTTGATGACATTCAGAGGTATATTTTAGATGACTGGCAAAATTCTTTATCCTGACTGTGGTGGTAGGTACATGACTGCATGCGTTTGTCAAATCTAACAGAACTGTACATTAATGTGTAAACTGTGTCCTAACTTTAAAAAATTGAAGTATAGTTGATTTACGATGTTGTGTTAGTTTCAGGTGTATAGCAAAGTGATTCGGTTATGCATACATATATATCTATTTTTTTTTCAGATTCTTTTCCCTTATAGGTTATTACAAAATGATTAAGTATAGTTCCCTGTGCTATACAGTAGGTCCTTGTTGGTTATCTATTTTATCAACATATACCTAATTTTTTTAATGGGGAAAAAAACTTCAAAAAATACCAAGTTACACACAAGTATATAGAGTGTGAGCCCCAATTCAAACAAGGGAAGTTTGTGTTTAGTTGAAGTCTGTATTATCGAAAATGTATTAGCTTGTATCTGAAAAATTCTAAATATGACTGATATTAATCCAAGTGATACAATTTTCATAAAATGAGTCTTACATGAAATATTTTTGAAAAGTGAAATTCAATTTTCACTCTCAAATTTGTAAAACAAAAACATGTATGTCTATATGTGAAAACATTGTTACTGAGTTCAGTTAGTTTCTTACATTTCTCTGTATATGTATGTACAGAGATACTCCTAGAAAGAGTTAATGTCAGCCTGTTGGCAGGGGTTGTCTTTGAGGGGGACAATGGGTTGTTTTCACTTTCTTCTTTGTGCTAGTTTGTGCCTTCCAGATACTTTATCATGAATGTGCATTCTTTTTATCATTAGAGGCAAAAACCCCACCAGCGTTACTTTCATAAAACCTAGGCAAGAACAAGCCATGGCACACTGCTTTCGGGAAGCTAAGATGACATTTTGGTGTAGTTATCTATATCACTCAACTAAACTCTTTCCCAGAAGTATTCACCTGAGAAATATTTCAGAGGCTTAGTCAGGAAAACAATGAACATGAGAAATGTTTTCCCTCCAATTCTTCTATTAAAGGCTAGATAAAATATGGGAGTACCGGTGGGGGCTAGAGTGTTTTTTACTGTGCTCAGAGTTGTGTTTTCACACATGTGCCCGCCAGCGTGGACTCTCCAGATGATGTAGCTGTCAACCTTGAGCGTGGCCTGGGCCACCTCCCCTTTCTAGAGAGGTAAGGGGCCCGGGAGGAGAGGTGAGATCAGAATGTGGCCTGGCCTCTATCACAGAGATCCAGGTCTACTGGAATATGTAAAGCAACCTAATGAATGGTGGTGGGACAATACTATTCGGGGTTGGGGTGGGGTGGAGAGGTCTGAGCTGGCCGTGGGTGATGGAGGATGTGGCTGTCCGTTTAAGAGGAGGAAACTGAAGCTCAGAGATGCAAACAGCCTTTGCCCAGCAGCACCCAGCTAATTTGGGAAGAGCTGGGACTGGAGCCTTGAATGAACGGGGGCGGTCCTAATTGCTGATCTCGTCACTATGCTTGTGAGCAAGGATGGTCTCTTAAAGGGACACCCAAAGAGGAAGCACTTTATCAGTGGGTCTCAGCGCTGCCCCAGTAATCCAGTCCCCTGCAGAGGAGGTGAGGCCCTGGGCTTCATTAGCTTGATGACTTTAGCCATAAGAACCAACCCTGTCTGGGTTTCCCATGTATCCCTGCTGAGGTGAGGAGGGGTTGACAGACACGGAGAAAGGGAAAGAAAGAAGACTATTCATCTCATTTCGTTCTTAAGATAATTCCCCACACGGCTGTTCCTGTATCCTTCCCACTATGCACATGAGGAAACTGAGGTCCCAGTGGCCACCAAGCAAGGAAGAACATCAGCCTGCTGGTCCAGTTTCCACGGCAGTTCTGTTGCCCACAGTTGACCAGTAGCTGACGTTTTGGCCCATGACGGAGCCTGTCCGGAGCTTGGTTGGTGCGTGTCCATCCCCAGGAGAAGAAAGGAGAAAAAGCATTTACGGAGAACCCCTAACTCGTATAGCCTCACTCAAGCCTCACAAGCGTATCTTCCATCCTTTCATGGATGCGAACACTGAGACGTGGAGAGATCAGATCACCTGTCCAAGGCCCACAGTTTATAATTTGGTAGAACCTGGGGGTCTTGAACCCAAGACTGCCTCCAAAGCCAGTTTTTGTGCTGCTACAACAGAACGAGTCCCCAGGCCGCCAAAACTGGGGACAAATCCCCTAGACCAGGGCATCAAGGCACTAAACCTGATGCCCATTGAGGGTCTACGTGCCTCTCCACCTCCTGGTCTGAAACACGCCCCACTGTCCCAACACAGTGCTGGGCACAGGGAGTTACCAGCTCCTCGAGGACCTCAGAGCCTCCCACATGGACATGAAGACGTCCACCCCTTTCATCTGTGTAAGTTTATTTATTTATGGCTGCGTTGGGTCTTCATTGCTGCGTGCACGCTTTCTCTAGTTGCGGTGAGCGGGGGCTATTCTTTGTTGTGGTGCGCGGGCTTCTCATTGCGGTGCCTTCTTGTTGCAGAGCATGGGCTCTAGGCGCGTGGGCTTCAGTAGCTGTGGCACGCAGTCTCAGTAGTTGTGGCCCGTGGGCTCTAGAGCACAGGCTCGGTAGTTGTGGCACACGGGCTTCGTTGCTCCACGGCATGTGGGATCCTCCCGGACCAGGGCTCGAACCTGTGTCCCCTGCATTGGCAGGCGGATTCTTAACCACTGTGCCACCAGGGAAGTCCCCGTGTACTTATATTTAAAAGCAAGTCATAAGCTCCTTGCAACTTGCTTCTCTTGACAACTTCATTATGCTCTTCAGATAGAGCCAATCTAATAAAAACGCCCAGCAATTGGAGGAAGAAGGGCCTGGGCAGGTAGTTCAGACTCTCCAAGGGCTCAGCTGGGGCCCCAGCCCTGACCTTTACCTTGACCTCGAGTGGAGTCCATAGCCATACGAAGCCTTGATCTCTTCATCTGTAGACAGGGATAATAACACCCACACTAACTATCACGCTGGGATGTTGTGAGACTCGTGGCTGGACGTGAGAAGTGACCACCCTGGCAGCACTGCTGGTTCCCTGCTGAGTCTGGTCATCAGGCCCCTCTTTGAAAGGCGCTTTTGCCTAGTTCAAGTCTTGGTCCTGCTTCTTTTGGACATGGCTGTGTATTCTTAGGCAAATCCCCTCTGGGCCTCAGTTTCCTCATTCCTGAAGTGCGGATGATAGAACCGCCTCATGGGGATGGCTCTGAGGGTTTTGCTAGTTGGGAAGGGCGATATAGAAGATCTCTATTATCACCTGAGGGGGTCCCTTTCATCCAGGCCATGCCCATCCACCCTGGAGAGAATCGGGATTGAGCTGAGTCCTCTGGTATCTCATTGTGCTTTGCCCCCGAAAGGCTATGAGAGGGGCTGGACCCTGATCTTGTCAATTCCACATAAGGGACAGTGCAGGGGCTTGTGGGGTTTTCCTCTCTGTCAGAAGAGAGAACAGCATGGGAGAAAGCCTTGTGGTTCTTCTTCCTATTTGCCCCCTGACCTTCAGGACATGCAGCCAGGAGCTGTGGCAGTGTCCTGTGGCAGCCAGGAGCTGTGGCAGTGCCACAAGGGGAGACACTGCCCATTGGGTTTCGAGGCAGGAATTCTTTCCCACCATTTCTCATGAAAGTTATGTTTTTCCTAATCCCAAATAGAGATATCAGTCAAGACATCAAGACAAAGGGAAAAGCATTAAAATTCTCTTTGGAGAATGAAATAGTCAACATGAAGAGGTTAGTGGTTGGAAAGAATCCATTGGTCAGGTCAAAAGCGAGGTCAGGAAGCGCTCTCACGTGGAGTTGAAGGATAAGGTTGAGATTTTGGGAACCAGGACAGAAGCACAGGGGCAAGAACCAGCCACTACGGAACCAGTCTGGCTTGTGGCTGCAGCACATTGTAGCTGCCTGCTCCCGGCCCTGCCTGTGCCAGGGGTGAGTCATTCATGTGAATGAAATAAACATGAATGAGCTTATACACACAGGATACTTCACACAAATCCTATGAGTGGCGTTCTGAGGAATAAACAAAGTCCTTAAATTGGCGGTTTGTGATTCTGTGTAGCGCTATTAAACTCGCTCAGGGATCTCAGCGTCCCATGACTTGAATCCCACTCGGCAATACTTGCTGGTACTTCTCAGTGTTTGAATATTCACTGTAGTCTATGGTTTTGTGGAGCAGATGAAATAGTTTCACCACTAAAAAAGTGACCTCGTGGGGATGGAGAATGGTATTCCATGCAAATAGAAATCAAAAGAAAGCTGGAGTAGCAATACTCGTATCAGAAAAATAGGCTTTAAAATTAAGACTGTTACAAGAGACAAAGAAGGACACTGCATAACAATCGAGGGATCCATCCAAGAAGAAGACATAACAATTGTAAATCTATATGCACCCAACACAGGAGCACCTAAACATATAAGGCAAATGTTAACAGATATAGAAGGAGACATTGACAGTAACACAATAATAGTCACCCCATTAACACCCCATTTACGTCAATGGATAGACCTTCCAGACAGAAAATCAATAAGGAAACACAGGCCTTAAGTGACGCATTAGATCAGACGGACTTAATTGATATCCCTAGAGTGTTCCACCCAAAAATAGCAAAATACACATTCTTTTCAAGCGCACATGGAATATTCTCCAGGATAGATCACATGCTGGGCCACAAAGCAAGCCTCTGTAAATTTAAGAAAATTGAAATCATATCAAGCATCTTTTCCGACCACAATGCTATGAGATTAGAAATCAACCACGAGAAAAAACTGCAAAAAAAGTGACCTTGTGGACGAACCTTGAGGACGTGATGCTAAGTGAAACATGCCTGCCACGAAAGGACAGATTCCACATACAGGAGGCCCCTAGAGGAGTCAAGTCCATAAAGACACAAAGTAGGACATGGGGGCCAGGGGTAGGGGGAGGAGGGTGAGGAGTGAGAGTTTAATGGGGATAGAATTTCAGTCTAGGAAGACGAAAAAGTTCTGGAGATGGAGAGTGGGGATGGTTGTACAACAATGTGAATGTACTTAGTGCCACTGAGCTATACACTTACAACTGGTTAAGATGGTAACTTTTATATTCTATATAAATAGAATATAAAATAGAATATAAATAGAATATAAATTTATATTCTATATATATATAATTTTTTACCATAATAAAAAAAAAAGCAACCTGTACTCTCCTATTGCCCAACTCGAAGAATGCTTTGGACTCCTAAAAGTCTGACCAACGTCACTGTCAAGTGGAAGAAGTTTTTCTACAACTGGCATATTTGTCATGGAACAAAGGCTCTAGACTCTCCAGGGCAATTAATCTTTTTAATATATATTTGTGGAATTATCTTTAAATGTTTAATAATTTATTTTTTTATCAAAGAATAGTTGATTTACAATGTTGTATTAGTTTCTGGTGTATAGCAAAGTAATTCAGATATATACAGAGAGACAGATAGATAGATACAGATATAGATATAGATTCTTTTTCAGATTCTTTTCCATTATAGGTTATTACAAGATATTGAGTATAGTTCTCTGTGCTATAGAGTAGGTCCTTGTTGTTTATTTATTTTATACACAGTAGTGTGTATATGTTAATCGCAAACTCCTAATTTATTCCTCCCCTCCTTTCCCCTTTGGTAACCATAAATTTGTTTTCTAAGTCTGTGAGTCTCTTCCTGTTTTGTAAATAAGTTCATTTGTATCAATTTTTTTTTAGATTCCACATATAAGTGATATCATATGATATTTGTCTTTCTCTGTCTGACTTACTTCACTTAGCATAATCTCTAGGTCCATCCATGTTAAAATGATTTTTTTTTTTTTTTTTTTTTTTTTTTGCGGTACGTGGGCCTCTCACTGTTGTGGCCTCTCCCGTTGCGGAGCACAGGCTCCAGACGCGCAGGCTCAGCGGCCATGGCTCACGGGCCCAGCCGCTCCGCGGCATGTGGGATCTTCCCAGACCGGGGCATGAACCCACATCCCCTGCATCGGCAGGCGGACTCTCAACCACTGTGCCACCAGGGAAGCCCCTAAAATGATTTTTAATTGGCATTTGTCTTTTGCTAATAGTCCCTTCTTTTTACGTTTTCTGTTATCCAATATCTACATCAGATAGAGATCCTTCCCACATTATTAAAATATGTAATATTGTCAGAATATATTAGTTTATAATAATAAGAAGCCACGAGTGTATGATTTTTTTTTTTACAGAAAACCTCTGAACCTGCTTACTAGGGTCCATCATTATTGAAATCATATAAATACAGTGTTTTGAAACATAATTAGGGTTTGGGGAATTCTGATACCTCATTCCCAAGTCTCAAAGATGACTGTCTGTTGGGAATTTGGAAATCATGATTGCTGACTTACTGAGGAAGGAGGGTCACACCGAGAGGCTGTGCCACCCAGCACCCATGCCCAGGGCCCTGGGAGTCAGAACAAGAAACGAGCGTGTTGTTTGAGCTCTTTCCTTGAATGAATGAATGATCTCACTGCAGCCGGCAAAGCCTTTTCCTTCTTCCTGACACTTCCTTAAAATCACTTTAACTTTGACAGATGACATGACAACTGTGGGGCGTGGCCATTTTTATCCATTTCATTCATTTATTCAACAGACGTGATCATGTCGAGCCACTTGAAATCAGACAGTAAATCAGGACAGCAGAGCTGTGTCCAGCGTCGAAACAGACAAGCAAACAAAAACTGCATCTGGTTTGAAAGTCATACGTGTTGCAGCCATGAATGGCTCTGGAGACGGGCTCGCAGCAGTTGGATCCCCTACATCGAGAAGTAGCGTTGAGGTTGCCCTGTGGCTGAGAGCTCCTCTCTGCCCTTTCTGCTCCCCACCGTTACCGTTATGCAGGACGGGAAATGAGTTTCCCCAGGGAGAAGCCAGAGAGAGGTGGACAGACATGAACTCAGCGTCGATTAACGGATGAGTCCGTGTGTCAAGCTCAGAGCTCTTATGTGCTCTTTGCCTTGGAGGGTCTGGTTGTCCATCTTCACTGCTAACACCAAGTTAATTTGGAATCAAAGGCTTAGCATTTCATGCAAAAAAACCCCAAAAAACAAAAAAAAAAAAGCTGAAAAACTTTTTCTTTGAGATTGGCATGTGTTTTAGTTTGCTAGAGCTGCTGTAACAAAGTTCCACAGCCTGGGGGGCTTAAACAGCAGACATTTATTGTCTCCAGTCCTGGAGGCTGGCATCCCAGATCCAGGTGTGGGCAGGGCTGGGTCCTCCTGAGGCCTCTCTCCTCGGCCTGTAGACGGCCATCTTCTCCCTGTGTCCTCACGGGGTCGTCCCTCTGTGTGTGTCTGTGTCCTTTTCTCCTCTTCTCATAAGGACATCAGTCCTATGGGATTGGGATGCGCCCTAGTGACCTCATTTTTCTTTAATCACTTCTTGAAAGACCCCAACTCCAAATACAGTCACATTCTGAAATGCTGGGGGTCACGACTCCGACACATGAATTTGGGGAACACAGATCTGCCCGTGACAGCCTGCCTCAGCAGCGTCCTTGGTTATGAGGTAGATACACCAGTAATCTCCTCCCACCTTCAGTGTTAACTTCCTGCCTATCACATTTCCATTTACAAGGTCTGACCATTGACTAGTCCAAGCTGGAACGGCCAGGGTGGACTCAAGGACTGCAGCATACATTTTACCCCATTGAGAAACTTGTTTTAAAAAGGAATCTGGTAATACCCGAGCTGGGGGCGGTTCTCAAATCCCCATTTTTTAATGATATTTTTTACTACTATGCCTGAAGAATACCTACAGTCGTTTCTTTACCCCACATTGGTGAGTCTGTAAATGGTTAATGACAATTTGCCTTTACGTGTAGCTTCTGGAAGATTTCTTCAACCTGGCTTCTGACGTTGTCTAATTGTGTGTGTGTGGTTTTTGTTGTTGCTGTTGTTGTTTTGGGGGTTTTTTTGGCTGCGCTGCGTGGCTTCTGGGATCTTAGTTCCCCGACCAGGGGTCGAACCTGAGGTCCCAGCAGTGGAAGCACCGAGTCCTAACCGCTGGACCACCAGGGAATTCCCATCATCCTGTGTGTTTATACCATGTTTAGGGAGGCACCTGTGATTTTCTTGTGCTGTATAGATTTTCACACATCTGATGTTCATTACAGGCCGCTTCTCTAGATAGCATGTAAGTTTAGGTCAAAATAGCAGGTTTTAGCAGGTGAGTCAGATCCAATGTGAAAGGAAAAGCATCCCCACATATGAGGCAAACTTACTTCCCACAAATGGAGCCTTGACCGCCTGCTGCAACCCCACGGTGCCCCTGCCCCACCCCACCCTCCTCACCGACCCTGCCTCAGCTCCTCCGCTGCCTGCTGCCCAGGCAACCCCCTGGCCGTACCTTCTCCTGGCCCGGATGAGAAGGTGCTGTTGGCAGGGGTGGCTCCCAGCTTGGCAGGGACTGACGGGGCGCACGGTCACCGTCTTCTCCGGTCCAGCGTCCTCAGGACCTGCTGGCTGCGGTTCAGGACGAAGAAAGGGAAACGAGGCCCATTTCTTGGGCAGTGGGTGTGGGGATTTTTTTTTTTGGATCAAAATATTTAGACCTGAGTAATGCCTTCCTTGACCCAGGCAGCAGCAGAGTATGTGAACACCCATGAAGGCTCCAGGCAGGGTGTGAGGGGCAGGGCTGTGAAAAGGAGTTTGCCAATTCCCGGAAGAAGCCGGACAACTGGAACACAAATCCGCCCACGCTGTGCTGGGAGGTGCTGCCCCAAGGGATTTCTAAGAGCTGAGCGCCAAAGAAAAGCCGGGCAGGCTCACAGCCGGAGTTCTGGGAAGTGCCCATCCCAGGGCCTGTCCGTCCGCGGTAATTCACAGCGCTGGCTGGTCTGGGCTTTCACACCGGGCAGGATGGGAACACGTGGGATCTCTTTCCTGGGCTTCCCAGCGTGGGAGTTGTAGGCAGAGGCTTTGCACAGGGAGGATGGAGGAGGCATGGGGGAGGGCCCAGGGCAGGGTCTGCTCTCGGTCGGGAGGTGGGGGCTGGCAGCACTCTGCCCCTCTGCCTGTCTCTCTACCTTGATCTCCAGCACCGAGCAGGTGGGCAGTCATCACCTGTGGAACAGCTGCTGTCCCCGGAAGGGTCCCAGGGAGCCCACGTGGAGCAGTTCCTTCCCCCTGGACGGGTCGGGTGCCTCACTGCGACGCAGCCCACCCTGCAGGCTCCCTCGGACCAGGGCGGGAAGGGTTCGGATCACTCACACCTGACCTCATTCATTCAGGGCACAGTGATCTCTCGAGGGCCTACAGGGGCGGAAGGAACCGGACAGGCAGGATCCTGGGGAGGAGATAAGCCTTAAAGAAGTAATTACCCCAGCATTTCTTCAATCACATGGTGAGACATGCCCCGCTGGAAAGGATGGGAGCAAGGAGGGCTGACAGCAGTGGCAGCGCTGCTCTAACCTAGTCTGATGGGGGAGGGTGGTGGGCAAGATGGCGGTGCTGTGGCCGCCAGGTGCGGGCGGGGAGACCTGGCTGCGCCTCTGTGCTTGGCCCATCTTAATAAGCCTGAGAGGGCTCCTGAGTGAGCCTCCAGCAGCCCCGACCGGACCCCATCTCCTCCATCCCATTGAGCAGCTGGGGGACCTCAAGGCGTAAGATGTGGTCCCACCCTGAAAGGAGAGCCCATGCCAGAAACATTCCCACTCTACGGGGTACCCTAGACTTTTGCATCAACACCTCCATCGCTAAGTAAATATCGAGCACCTTCCTCTATGTAACGGTGGGTGGGTAGATCTGTCCTGGTCCCTGTGAATGCAATCTTACTTAGAATAAGGGTCTTTGCAGATGTAATCAAATTAAGGATGTCAAGATGAGACCATCCTGAATTTAGGGTGGGCCCCACATAGAATGACTGTGTCCTTATAGAAAGAGGAGAGGACGCAGACACACAGGGGAGAAGGCGTGTAAAGACGGGGGCAGAGATTGGAGGGATGCGGCTGTAGGCCTAGGAGCGCCAAGGGGTTTTGGCCACCCCAGGGAGCTAGAGGAGCGGCATGGGGCAGATTCTCCCTCTGAGCCTCGAGAAGGAGCCAACCCTGCCCACACCTTCATTTCGGATTTCTGGCCTCATTTCTGGTCTTCGTTTTGGATTTCTGGTGTTGGAGGTGCTTGATCAAAAAGTCTAGGGCCGGGACTTCCCTGGTGGCGCAGTGGTTGAGAGTCTGCCTGCCGATGCAGGGGACGTGGGTTCGTGCCCTGGTCTGGGAAGATCCCACATGCCACGGAGCAGCTAAGCCCGTGCGCCACAACTACTGAGCCTGCGCTCTAGAGCCCGCGTGCCACGACTACTAAGCCTGCGCTCTAGAGCCCGCGTGCCACAACTACTGAAGCCTGCGCACCTAGAGCCCGTGCTCCGCAACAAGAGAAGCCACCGCAAGGAGAAGCCCGCATACAGCAACGAAGAGTGGCCCCCGCTCGCCACAACTAGAGAAAGCCCACGCTCAGCAACAAAGGCCCAACGCAGCCAAAAATTAAAAAAGAAATTAAAAGAAAAAAGAAGTCTAGGGCCCCCAGGATGGGAGAGAATACATTTCTGTTGTCATAAGCAGTCCAGTTTACTACAGGAAACAAATACATTAAACATTCCCTACCAACGTCCTACGTGCGCTCTAAGACCACAGAGCAGCTGGCACGAGGCAGGAGGAACCCAGGAAGAGGGGAAGATAAAAGTGAAATCCAGGGTCTTGGTTACCTGTGGGGTGGGGTGCAGGGGAGCCGGGCATGAGGTGCACTAGAAGGCGTGATTGGTCCTGGCTTGTTTTATTTCTTAAGTGGTCGGTGGTACGTGGGCGTCCATGTTATCTCATTATTTTCACCTCTGTTCTTTTGTATAAATGAACTATTTCATAATAGACGTTTTTTCAGAGGGCGAAGGATTCGGAGTCAGGTGCTGAGTTCATTTTCTGCACATTCCAGCCTGCGGTTCAGGATGCTCACTTGGGGGTAAGTGGTGGTGGGGAGACCGGAGTGCTTGGCTCAGGTGGGCACACCTTATTGGATGCCCCAGGGGCCAGGGTGGGACCCCAGCTCCAGTCACACAGCTGGTCCCTATGGCAGTGCAGGGTCTTTCCAATAAGAGAGGAAAAGACGGGTCCTTTTTGTCAAATAATTTAACACCTGTTTACATTTAACTTAGACCTTTGTGCAAATATCTTAAACCCAGATGGGGTTTAAGACAAAAGACATGCTGTCCTTGTTTAAAGGCTTGTGTGCTGGGGAATTCCCTGGCGGTCCAGTGGTTAAGACTCCGTGCTTCCACTGCAGGGGGCACGGGTTCCATCCCTGGTCGGAGAACTGAGATCCCACTCAGTGCTCTTTGCGCCCCAGTCTCCATCCCTGTGGGTGGCAGAAAAACAGGTTCTCTCGCCCCTGACCTATTTCTCTCTGTGTAAGATTAATATTACCTCTGGGAGCCGGAAGCTGAGCTGTGCTTCTGCTCCCCACATGGGTGCTTTCCTCCTTGCAGTGCCTTCCAGGAATACCTCCAAGTACTGGCCAGCGTCTGCAGGATGGGGGCAGGAGTGGGGACCGCCGTGAATCCCCCTCGAGCCCTGTCCCTCAGCCTCAACCCAGCAGGCCACCCTGGCTCAGGAAAGCCCACCCGCAGCAGCCCAGGCTGAGTCAGATCGTGTTCCTCCCTGGTTTCTGACACACTTGGAATGAAATCCACAACTCACCCAGCAGCAGTCACACTGGCTGCCTTAGTGGCTCTCAAACCTGCCAGGCTGGTTCCTGCCCCAGGGCATTTGCACTGGCTGTTCCTCTTTTCCCAGAACTCTCTGACCTGACCTCTCACACAGCTGACGTCTCCCAGTCTCTGAGTTGTCGTGCCATAGAGTCACCTCTTCCAGGAGGTCACCCCGCCAAGGAGCCCCTCTCACCCTGCTTGCCTCTCCTGCCCCGTCCCTCACACAGCTCTTCGTGCAGCTCCTGGCTGTGGTCCCAGTGGGGAAGGGGGAAGCCGGGAGCCTCAGTCAGTGAGGCGATGAGCTTGGTCCTGGGAGAGGAGGGAGAGAGAGGTAACCAGGCCAACTCCCATCCCAGCTACAGCAAGTCTATGAGGTTCCGTGGGCCCAGGTGCCGAGGACACAGGGAGGGCAAGAGGACATGGCCTCGGCCCTCGAGGAACCCAAATCCCCCGTGGGTGTAGACAGAGTGCAGGGGAAAGGAGGTGGTGGGGTCTGGGAGCCTGGGGGAAGGCACCACCTCTGGCCCAGGAAAAGCAGGGCAGTCTTCCTGGAAGAAGCAACATCAAAGGCAGTACAGAAAGGACAAGTAAGAGTTAGTCATGTGAGGAGAGTGGGGGAAGAAGGTCCATGCAGAGGCACCAGCAGCGCAAAGGCTGGGAGGAGGGTGTTCACTGAGGCTGGGGCGTCTACTGGACACTTCACCCCCTCTTCCCAAAGATGGGGGGTACTCAGATTTGCTCTGCCTGAGGGAAGGGAAATTCCTCAAAAGGGAGAGGTGGGGGACTTGCCTGGTAGTCCGGTGGTTAAGATTCCGTGCTCCCAATTCAGGGGGCACGGGTTCCATCCCCGGTTGGGGAACTAAGATCCCGCATTCCGCACAGCGTGGCCAAAAAAATTAAAAATAGATAAATAAATAAATAAAATTGAATTCCCAGATGACAGCCCCCAAAGATGCACTTATATATGGAAAAAAAAAGAGGGAGAGGGGGCTTCCTCCCTCCCACCCCCTTTCCTGGGGCCCCCTGGGACAGTGAGGCGGGCCCCCAGCCGGCCGCCAGGAGGAGCGGGGGCAGGGTGGGGGTGGCTCTGCCCCTTTCCCACGCCTGCAGGCTCCTCCCGCTGCAGCTGTGCCAGCTGGGGCTCCAGAGGGGTGTGGGGGCAGAGCCGCAGGTTCCCACCCACTGGCCAAGCGGCAACCTGCCTGGGGATGACAAGTTACAGTCTCTTGTGAGAAAGAGATTAAGGACTCAGAGTAAAAACTGAAGAGACCAAACCCATCCAGAGCAGCAAACCTCACTGGTGCGGCGTGGCGAGCCAGGCGGAGCCAGGAGTGGCTCCTCTGGGCTTTGGGCTGAGCTAAGGCCGTCTGGGGCAGGCGGTGGAGAAGGAAGGGCAGGCTGACCGGCGGGGCCAATGCACCGGGCCTGGGGGACGCTTGCTGGGCAGACACAAGGACCGTGGCAGCCACACGGAGGTCTGGATTCCCAGCCCGCCCGTGCAGGTCCGCTGTGATTATTATTATTACGATGTAGTCTCCCTCATTCCTTCCACACTCAGGGAGTCGGGGGTAGGGGAAGGGACGGGTTTCCCTCTCAGTGGCTCCACGTGTTGCCTCGTCCTGCGTGGGGAGCGTGAAGGTGGTGAGTATTGGGGTGAACAGCATCGGGGTGCCCCTTCTCCGACACTGGGGACCTCGGCCAGATCAAAGGCCCAGCGGTAGCCAGGAGGCTGGCCCCAGTCACCGGCTCACTTAACAGGTACTCCGAATGCCTGTTACATGCTGGCACTGTCCTGGGGGCTATGAGTGTCACGGTGAACAAGAGCAGGTGTGGGTCCCTAATTTGGAGGGGCTTCCGGTCCTACAGGAAGCACTGACAGCATCAGAGAAGCAATACATCAAAAGAGCCACTGACTACTCCACTGGCCTCAAAGATTGCTCCAAGGCCAGTGTGCGAAAGTTAAAACCAAAATCCCGTGCGGTCTGGGTTTTCCCCAAGCAGTCCCCGGAAACTGCTCTCTTCCTGGAATCCAGAGCCCCGGCTCAGCGCATCTCTTACTTGGTACCCACGGCACTCTGCCCTGTTCACCCCACACCCTCCTCCCCCTCCCAGCTGTGGCCAAACCCCCTGGTCGCTTTTTAGGGCTCCTCACCCTACGGCGACCCCCTTAAACATGGGGATCCCATAAGGCTCCATCCCGAGCCCTCCTCTCCATCTGTACTCCCCGGGGAATCACATCCTTTCCTGAGGTTTCAATGACCATCTAGACAGTTATATGGTCCCTGTAGTGGGTTGAATCGTGTCCCCCCTAAAATTCACGTTTACCTGGAACGTCAGCATGTGAGCTTATTTGGAAATAGGGTCTTTGCAGATGCAGTTAGTTAAGATGGGGTCACACTCGAATAGGGTGGACCCTACATCCAGAGACGACATCCTTGCAAGAGGACCGTGTGAAGACACAAAGGGGAGAAGGTCAAGTACCAGAAGGGGGCAGAGGTCGGAGGGATGCAGCTGTAACGCAAGGTACACCAAGGATCGCCGGAAACCACCAGAGGCTGGAAGACCAAGGAAGGATCCTTCCCTGAGTCTATGGAGGGAGCACGGCCATGCTGATCCCGTGATTTCAGATTTCTGGCCTCCTGAACCACGAGCGAATAAATTTCTGTTGTTTTAAAGCACCCAGTTTGTGGTCACTTGTTATGGCAGCTCCAGGACTCCCATGCAGCCTCCAGTCTGTCTCCCACCATGACCCTGAATGTCACCCCTGCATTTCCACCTGCCTACCAGACGCTCCTCTCTCGACATCTGTTCCTATTCCGGAACTCCTCGTCTGGGGAACCGCATCCGTGCTGCCCAAGCCAGAGCCCCAGCCGTCCCCCGGACTCGTCCCTGCCCTCTACCCCGACATACGATGACTCACCAAGCCCTGCACATTCCACCTCCCGAATCTTCCTTAAAAGCCAAAGAGATGTAACCAAATGCAATCCTGGAAACTTGACGGGTCCCTGGATTTCAAAACAAACAAAACCCAACTCAGAAAGACATTCCTGGAATACCTGGGGAAATCTGAACTCGGACTGGACACCAGATGCCATCCTGTTGAACTTCCAGTGTGATACTGGTCTTGTGGTTAAGGAGGAAAATGACCTTACTCGGGGAGATGCAGCTGAAGGGCCCTGGGACAAAGCATTGTCATGACTGCAATTTCAAGTGGTTCAGAAAAAGGAAATCTACCTGTCTCGCTATCTATCTACTGAGCGAAGGCAAAAGAGGAACACGGTAATAACTGTTGAATCAAAGTGGAGACCGTGGTCGCCAACTGTTCTTCCAACTTTCCTGCAGGATGAAGAGCTTCATGATAAAGAGTTGGGGGCAATCTTCTGATCTCATCCTGTTCTCTCGACCCCGCTGCCCGTGCCCTGCTCAGCCCCCATCACCTTCTCCTGCCCCAGGCATCTCTGCTTCAGCTTTCCAGCGGGCTCCCTTGTGCTCACCCCTGCCTCCCATCCCTTGCACCACCACTTCTGCTCACCCCTGCCTCCCATCCCTCCAGCCCACTGTCCACAGTGCCGCCAGACTCAGGGCTCCCGACCCAGACCCTTATCATGCCCTTCCTTGCTTGACACCCTCCAAGCCTGCTCTTGGGACAAAGTTCAAATTCCTCATGTGACTACGAGGTCCCTTGTCACCTCTCCAGGCCTGTGTTTCTCTCAACTTCAAGCTCAACGCTCCATCGTGTTCTCGGCACTGACCTTACCTCCCACCCTTTGCAGGGAACACGCCTCCTGTCTTTACCGGCCTGTGCCACCTTCAGGTCTCGACTTAGATGCTGCCTTTCTGCAAGTCATGCGCCACCTCTGTGTGCTCCATGGCGCGCACTTACTCTGTACATAATCTAGCAAAGCTCGAATGCTGTAAATATTTTCTGGTGGTGTCTCTCCCCCGCCTGACAGTTGTCCCCATGAGGGGAAGGACTGGGACTGTTTTGTCATTATCTCCTGCCCTCCTGGCAGAGGCCCTGGCACATTGTAGGTATGCAATAAATAATTGATGAGTGGATGGCTGTATTGGGGCTGGATGGGTGGATGGATGGATGGATGAAATAGGACAAGCAAAGGTGTCACGAGACCCTGGAGGAGGTGGGGATCAGGTTTAACTGAAGAAGTCATATTAGAGGAGCTGAGAGGGCAGCATTTTGATGAAGCTGTGATTTGGTGAGCACTTCTTTGCTGGACACTAGACCGGGTACTTTACGTAAAATCTCCCTTCATCCTCGTGGCAGCCTTTGGAGTGAGATATCTTTCCCTTTTCTAAGTCTTATTTCATTAGGAATTATTATTTTAATAAAAATTTTATTGGGAGGCACATAGACACACTATATAAAATAGATAAACAATAATATATAAAGTAGATATACTGTACAGCACAGGGAACTCTACTCAATATTTTGTAATAACCTATATGGGAAAAGAACTTGAAAAAGAATATACATATATTCCTATACACACACACACGTGTATGTATATATAACGGAATCACTCGCGGTACACCTGAAACTAACACACATTGTAAATCAACTATACTTCAATTAAGAAAAACTATAAAAAATTATCAAAAAATCTTTAAAAAATTAAAAAAAATTAATTAGTGAACACTTGCATATAACACAGCATTGAAAAGGTACAAAAGGATAGACAGTGAAAAAGAAGATTTCCAAGCTGCTGAGTTCCCAGACTGCTGTGGACACAGCAGGATTTCAATCAATATGCATTGAATTGAATGACATTTTACACCTGAAGAAACTGAAGCTCACAGAGGCACGGGAATTTGCCCGATGTCTCACAGCTTGATACGAAGGCAAAGTCAGGATTATAATCAGGTTCCTCTACCTCCAAACCTGCCCTCTCAGCCTAGGAGGAGAAATGGAGTGAGGAGGGCGGACATGGGGGGAATCACAGACAAAGGCTCAGAGGCAGGAAAGCTGGGGCACGTTTTGGGGACGGGAGGAATTTGGCCAGAGGAGAAGGCTTGTGTCAGGAAACGGGATGAAGCTGGAGTTGGCACAAGGCCTTGAATGCCAGGCTCGGGAGCAGGCACAGCGCTGGAAGCCGTGGCAGAACCAGGCAGAGGACAAGGGCAAAGGTGGTGTTTTTGGAGTAGGGGTGGCAGGAGGCTGGGGCAAGGCAGGAAAGCTGATTTTCCGGAGCGAAGTGAAAACAGCTGCAGAGAAACCAGCCAGACAGAGAAACTCGCCTCAGCTGGGATGCCTGCGCCTGGTCCTACCTGCTCATCCTCCCTGCGAGGTCATTAATCACCTCCTGGCCCAGGGAAGACACATGCCACCCTGCCCATGGGGCCATGGCAGTGCCTGGCAGAGACCGGGTGGCACCAGGGCGGCTGCTCCCTCTGAGCGCTGACTCACAGGGTCAGGGTGCACAGCCTGGTTTTGGAGGCTCACAGGGATCCCGCGGCCACTGTGGGAGAGGCGAGGGGTGTCTGAGCCCCTCTGTCCTTCCTCACGGAGGTGGGAGGGTGTATTGACTTAGAATTAGGAGTCCTAGCTCCTGGTTCTGGCTTTGCCACCAAACAGCTTTGTGACGTGATCCAGAACAAAGTTCCCTGCCTCTCTGAGCCTCGGTCTTCCCTTCTGTGAAATGGGATGATGTCTCTCTCAGGGATGCTGAGAGCAGCAAGGACACACTGCACGTGGCACCTGGGAGGCACGCAGTGAGCGTTAGTCCCAGTCTCTCCTCTTCCCTGGGCCTCAATCTCCACCTCTTTGAAATGAGGGTGATGGCCGAGGATGGTGGTATAGCTGTGGGGCGCTGCCGGCTGAGCCTGCGCAGAGGCGGAGTGTGCACCGGTTCCGCCCTCGGCAGCCTTTTGCCTGTGTGATTTGCTTACGGGTATGAAATCTGCAAGGAGGAAACTTCATAGGGGTGTCAGGGGCTCGAGACTTGGGGAGGGGATGAGGAACAAGGAGCCCTGGGCTCCCCAGGGGCCAGCGTCATCTGGGACAGCAGTGTTCAGGGTGGTTGTGGGGGGACTGTCCCTAGGGAGTGTCTGGGAAATGCAGGGTGGCAGGTTGCTTGTTATGGTGATTGTGGGTTCTACTGGGCATTTGGTGGGGACAGGGGCAAGGTGCTAGATTGTTCTAGACACTGCATTTCCGGAGAGTGAGAAGGGCTTTACGGGTTGCTTGTTATAAAAAGGTGGCACTGGAATTCTGACACAGGCTACCATATGGATGAACCAGGAGGACATGGTACTGAGAGAAACAAGCCAGATCCACAGAGACAGACAGGCGGGTGGTGGGGCCCGGGGCTGGGGGAGGGGAGGGGAGCGAGTGTTTCATGGGGACAGAGCTTCAGTCTGGGAAGATGGAAAGTTCTGGAGACGGATGGTGGAGATGGTTCGCAGCAACGTGAATCTACTTAATGCCACTGAACTGTGCGTGTAACATGGCTGAGATGGGAAATTCCATGTTACGTGTATTTTATCACAATTAAAAACGTGTGGGCATGAGGTGCGGAACCGCTGATTCCGATGCTAAAGGTCGAGCCGGCAGGGGACCATGGGAGGATTTTACAGTTCGGGGTGACAGGACTGTAGTTAGTGTCCGGGGGAGTCAAGGCCCACCCTGTCCTGATGGCCGGGGGTGCGGTGGGGTGGGTGGGAGAGAGAGAGGGGCCCAGAGGTCTTGCCCACCTCTCCCTCCACCACCCACTCAAGGAGAGAGGCTTCCTCCTGATCCTTTCTCCCTGATGTGACACAGAGCAAATGCAGCTGGGACCTGCGCAGATTACAAAGTGGGGGGAGAAGTCACACCTGTGAAATACCTGGTCTTAAATGAGCGTTTAATTTTTTTAAATTAAATTATTTTAAACATTTATTTTATTGTGGTAGAGTTGATTTACAATGTTGTGTTAATTTCTGCTGTACAGCAAAGTGGTTCAGTTATACATATATATATACATTCTTTTTCATATTCTTTTCCATTATGGTTTATCACAGGATATAGAATACAGTTCCCCATGCTATACAGTAGGACCTTGTTTTTCATCCGTTTTATATAAAACAGTTTGCATCTGCTAGTCCCAAACTCCCAATCCTTCCTTCCCCCACTCCTCCTCCCCCTTGGCAACCACAAGTCTGTTCTCTATGTCTGTAAGTCTGTTTCTGTTTTGTAGATTTGTGTAGATAAGTTCATTTGTGTCATATTATAGATTCCATGTATAAGTGATATCATATGGTATTTTGTCTCAGTCTGACTTACTTCACTTACTATGATAATCTCTAGGTCCACCCATGTTGCTGCAAATGACATTATTTCATTCTTTTTTATGGATGAGTAATAGTCCATTGTCTATATGTACCACATCTTCTTTATCCATTCCTCTGTGTGGCATGTGGGATCTTAGTTCCCCAACCAGGGATCAAACCCATGCCCCCTGCATTGGGAGCACGGAATCTTAACCACTGGACCTCCAGGGAAGTCTTACATGCACCTTTTTTTTTTTTTTTTTTTTTTTTGCAGTACGCGGGCCTCTCACTGTTGCGGCTTCTCCCGTTGCAGAGCACAGGCTCCGGACGCGCAGGCTCAGCGGCCATGGCTCACGGGCCCAGCCGCTCCGCGGCACGTGGGATCTTCCCGGACCGGGGCACGAACCCGTGTCCCCTGCATCGGCAGGCAGACTCTCAACCACTGTGCCACCAGGGAAGCCCCTACATGCACTTTTTAAAGAGTAAAATCTTTTCTTTTTTCTGCCATGGTTGGTAAGTCAGAGAGAGGAGCTGAATGGGCCGCCTGAACAAGGGGGGTGTGGGCAGAACTAGGGGGGATGCTAGGGTGGGTGTAGCTAGGAGTGGTGGTGGTGTGTATGTGTGTGACCTGCAGCTGCTGTAACAAATGACCCCACAAACTGAGTGTCTTAAAGCAACAGAAACATATTCTCACACAATCTGGAGGTGAGACGTCCTAAAATTAAAGTGCTGGCAGGGCTGGTTCCTTCTGGAGGTTCTGGGGGAGAATCTGTCCCACGCCCCTCTCTAGCTTCTAGAGGTTGTGGAAAATCCCTGGCATTCCTGGGCTTGTAGCTGCATCCCTCCAACCTCTGCCTCTGTCCTCACACAGTGTTCTCCCCATGTGTCTCTCTGTCCAAATTTCCTCTTCTTAGAAGGATACAAGTCATTGGACTTGGGGTCCACCCTACTGCAATATGACCTTGTCCTAACCTAGCTACATCTGCAAAGACCCTATTTCCAAATAAGGTCCCATTTGGAGGTCGCAGGTGGACGTGAATTTTTTCGGAACACTATTCAACCCAGTAGAGGGTGGATCATGGAAGATACCCCAGGCCAGGGTCCACTGCCTCTGTGGCCTTTCATGCTCTCTGTGATCAGGGGTCAGGCTGTCACTGAGCAGGAGGGCCCTATGGGGTCTCCCCGGAACAGACAGCACCCCTGTCCTCCACCTGCCTCTCGTCTGTAGAAAAACTTTAGCCTCTGAGGCCTTTTCTGAGTTCCAAAGAATAAATTTAATTTAATCAGGGAAATGAGAATATGCAGAAACAAAGGAAAATAGTCAAGCAAGACAAAATAATAATAGTTTAGCCATTAGACAGAGTCAAGGACCTTTACTTCCTCCTCAAGGGCTAGAGATCATATTCTGAGCCACATCCTTTGAGCTGTTTTGCAGAGACTGAAACCCCAGCAGGTGGAAGAAGTTACCTGCGTGCTGACCACCAGCGTGGAGACCCTGACTGGCTGGAACCAGAAGGCTGATGACACTGACTCTTGGTTAGCTCACCACCAGCCAATCAGAAGAGCGTGCACGAGCTGATACACACCCCACAACCCCTTCCCAGCACGTAGCCCCTTCCTCTTTTCCCTATAAAATCTCTGAGCAAAACCTGGGGAGGGAGGAGCTGGTTCTTTGGGACATGAGTCCACCTTCTCCCCAGGATTGCCAGCTTCCTCAGTAAAGCTGTCTTTCCTTCTACCCAGCACTTGTCTCTCAGTGTTGGATTAGCCGAACCTGAGTCTGGCAACAAAGAGGGCTGCCAAGATGGATCCCGGAAGGCCGTCCAATAAGGACATACTCTGGCCCCTACCGTTGACAGTTTCCCTTCAGCAGAAATTCTTAATTCAGTGCTGCTGTGTCAGAGGGGAGATGAAATCAAGCCACAAGGCTCTCCAGGACCTGGAAGGGACGGTTTACGGAGAGGCTGTCACACCGATGGTGGAGGCTGAGCCCTCCAGGTGGGGCAGTGTGGCCACCACGTGCTCACCCGGTGTAACGGAAATGCCCCTTGTGAATGCCCAGCTCCCATGTGGTGTCGCTGAAGCTCACCTGGCCTGGGCTAAGTGCCCTGGAACTCCTTCCGCCGGGCGTAGGGCCACTCCAAGTGAACTAACAGATCCTTACTTCTTCCAGCTGTCTCATGGGAGTTGACGCCTGTGGATTTTGAACAGGATGTAAGCTGACCAAGGAAGGGTAGGAAGGGAGCCAATCAATCATCACAGAGGTTACTTTTTAGGCACCTACGCTGTTTCAGGTGTTTTCCACCTAGAAACCCTCCTGGGCCCCCCTGAGGCCAGCATGAGTGTTATCATCTGTGGCAACTGTATTTTCCAAAAGAGGGTTGCAACAACATCTCCTGTCCCACAGGCTCTTCTAGAACCTTCCCACTGTCCCACCAAGGAGGGGGGTCTAATTCCCCTGCCCTTGAACCTGCATGGGCTGCGGATTCACGCTGGCCATGAGCCCCGAGCCACTCGTAGGCGATTCAGCCACCCTCATGCCGCCATATTGGGAGGAAGCCCAAACTGGAGGCCTGGAACCAGAACCAGTCCACTGAGCCCTCCTGAGGTCTGACCCACAGGAACCCTGGCAGACAGGACATAACTGGTAGTTTAAGCTGCTAAGTGTTGGGGTCGTTTGTTACACAGGAATAGATCACGGCATCAAAGCCAGTTTCTCAGTGAGGAAGATGAGGCTCAGAGAGCTCGGGTAAACTTGCCCAGGGCCACACAGCAAATGCACAGGAGAGTTTGAATTCAAACCTAGTTTGATGACTTCAAGGCCTGAGCTCTACACAGCTAACATTTTCTCCACCTGCACATATGCACACATGTGTCAGTGAGGTCACCTGTACCAGGAAGAAAGCCACTCAAAGCCTTTTGCTGCGGCTGCAGAAGGAACGGTGCTGGGCTGGGGGTGGAGACCTGGGCTGGAAGGAGCACCTGAGCCACCTTGCCCTCAGCCTCGCTGTCTTTGCCCATCTTGTATCTCACACACTCATTCCTCTGTTGATACCGTTTCCTGAAACACCTGCTGTGTGTAGGCTCCCGCTAGGCTAGGTGCTCAGAAGTCAAATGTCAGTTGAGTTCCCTATTGTCACGGGCCCCCGTCTAGTGAGGAAGACAGGCCCCTAACGGTCCATCACCATCCAACCCCCATCACAGCGGGACGTGCTCAACGCAGAGGGTGTCATGCTGCTGGCAGGGCTGAAGCTGTGTCTTCCGAGCCTCTAGAAGGTTACCCTGCCTCCCCAGGAGAGCAGAATCCTCACCTGCCTGGCTCGCCGCTGTAGCCCCCTCGCTTGACATGTAACAACAGCAGCTAATTTGTGGGGGGTGGGCAGGCTTTGTGGGTTCTGGGCTCTTTTCCAAGCACATGATATGTACTGATGGATGTAACCCTTTATGCCCATTTCACAGATGAGCAGGACTGAGGTGGGGAGAAGCTACATAACTTGCCCAGGTCACCCACCCAGCAGGGAGCAAGGCGTGGTTGTCTGGCTCTGGACCGGTCGCTCAGAACCACAAACGGTGGGTGCTTGAGAAACATCTACTAAAGGAAGACCCAGGGGAACGTTTGGGCGGAGGCTGGAAGCTGGGCTGCTGCTTACGGCGGAGCCCTGGGGGAGGGCATGGCAGGGTGGTTCCAGGCTAGGAGCAGGGGTGTCAATAGGCGGCCGTGCAGGCTTCATCCTATTGTGCTGTGCTTTCAGCCTGTGGGGTGTGATCAGCTGGATGATTTTAGGGAGCAGTGAAGTAAAGGACCTGGCACTAAATAGCACCGAGTCACATGGTGAGAAAGACATTCCATTTTCAATTACCCATCAGTCCTGAACAAACAGATTCAGTCTCAGTCTAATGATGACTAATGTCTTTTTTTTTTTTTAAACAGAAAGAGCAGCTCTTGGGTTCAGAGCCACAGTTTTAGAATATTATTTTTCACTGCATTCATTGTCACCTTCTGCTTACTCCAAGTGACATGGTGTTTCAATCAGTATTGGGTTTATGGCAAACGTCTGAAATCCCCAAATCACAGTGGCCTCCGTAAGAGAAGTTTATTTCTCTCATACAAATGCAGTCCTGAGGTAAACCTTCCAAGGTCAGTAGGGAGGTTCCATGACCATCAGGAAACCAGCCTCTTTCTATCTTGTTGCTATACTCCCTCATGGTCTAATGTAGCTGCCCATGCTCCAGCTATCATGTTTGCATTCCAGCTAGAAGGATGGAAGAAGGGGATGCTGAAGTGCACATCCTCCTCCTTTTAAAAATACTTCTAGGAAGTTCCAACCACCGCTTCTGCTCATGTGCAGAACTTCGGTTGAATGGCCATAACTTGCTACAAGTGGGGTTGGGAAATATAGCCTGGATCTGGGCAGCTAAAAGTCAGGGCTCTAATGTAAAGTGAGAAGGTGTGAACAGACAGTGGGGACACCAGCCACGTCTGCCACAGATTGTTTTCCTTTTGTGATGAAGACATCCTATTCCCTTTTCATTTAAAATTCAGTGAGGAAAGAGAGTCACTTCGAAGGAAAAGGTAAGTAAATAAAAGAACAGGTGGCACATGGCTAAGGCAAAAATTTCCAAGCTGGCCCTGGGATCACTGAGATTTGGGAAACACACTGTGAAGACAGGAACATGAAGTGAGTGTGTGAGCTGAGAATCAGGCTGGCTCTCAGGCCCGGGTGTGGACAGGGGCCTGCGGCTGGAGAGATCCCAGGAGAGTCGGGGAGGAAGCAAGTGCTTGTTCCAGAAGAGAGGCTGAGAGGGTCTGAGCCAGGCCGCGGAGCTGGAGGCCAGAAGTGTGGAGTGAGGGCAGCCACCTGCCTGCTGAGAAGCGCCAGGAAGGCTTGCAGGCTCCCGCTGGCCTGTTTGCTTTGGAGGTAGGCGCTGAGGTCAGGGGCCCCTGATGGGGTTTCAGAAGAAAGGGAAAGGTTTGGAGCCAAGGTGGTGAAGTTAAAGGGGGACAGGTCAGAAGTCAGTAGCTCAGAGGCTGCTGGGAGGAACCCACGAGGTCACCAAGGCTAAGCCCACAGGGGGTCCTGAATAAGTGAAGGAACAATGCACTGACGCGGGCGGGACTCATGACCTTGTCTGCATCTTCTCACTGCGTCCTCACAGCACGATGAACCCGCCCTGATCTGCTCCCCGCCCCAGGCTTCCTGCACCTTGGTCGGCCGTGCTCCCTGCTGTGCCCTGATGCCAGGAGCAGGGCCTGGCACAGCAAGGCCACCGCGGGGACGTGCTGGTGAACGGTGAGTGGGTGACCGACCTCTCCTGCGTCTGTGCCCAGACTCCCTCCAGCAAGCGTTGCATGGATCGAGGCAGCTCCGGTGGCGGTGGCGAGGGCTTGATCTCCCCAAATAAACGGGGTGGGGACGGAAGTGTGGCTTTCGTGCTCCACCCTGATTCCCCAGGCGGGAAGCCAGCAGACGGGCCCATTTCCAGGACCGCAGTGCTTTCAGCAGAGTATTTTTGGAGCACATGAGCCTTATTTTAGCTTTTGGGGCTGCTCCCACCCTGGTGCTGCCTGTGGTGAGACGGGACAGCCTTCCCCGGGGGTCCTGGCTTCGCCCCCACCCCCACCCCAAGCTGGGCCACTTTTGGGGCCTGTCTGGGGACTAGAGAGTTCTGCAGGGCAGGCTGGCTCTCTTAGTCTGGCAGAGTGACTGGAGACCTCACTCCTCCCCTTCCTGCTGTGAGACCCTGTGCTAATCACTGAAGTCCTCCGCATCCCCATTTCCTTACCTGTCAAAAGGGGAAAACACCCCCCTTAATACAATTCAAGGTTTCCGTGAGACTAAAACAAGAGGCAAAGCCCCAAAGCCCTTTAAAAAACCCCAAAGCTGCTATACAGCTTTAACCAGCGCCACCTTCTTCCTCAGGGATGATATGCGTGTGCTACCACATTTTTTTCCGTGTAACTCTCCTGAGCCTGCCTGGAACCAGCCCCACTAATCTACTTGCTGCCTCCTGAACAAACCCTCCAATTTCATGCCTCTTGGCCTTTGCACTTGCTGTTTCCTGTGCCTAAACTGCTCGCCATCTGGCAAACTCCTATTTATCCTATGAAACCCAGCTCAGAAGGCCCCTTCTCTGAAACACAGTTAGATGTCCTAGATATTGCATGGGCCTTGGAGTCAGGAGGCCTGGGTTCTAGTCCTATCTCTGCCTGTGACTTGACAAATCACTGCAACTCTCAGGACTTCAGTTTCTCCACTTATAATTGTTTCTGTTTGTCTCCACGTCAGCACCATGTTTTATTTGTCCCAAGTCCTTTTCTTCCTCCCCAACGCCTAAGGCAGTTACTATCCCAGGATAATAACAAATCAGCACCACGTTCACTGGGCTCTGCATTGGCCTCGTCCCCTGGAAGCCCCAGGGGAAGGCAGAGTACCCCCAAATTGACTCACGGGAAATGCAGGTTGTGAGTGCTACACCGGTGGGCAGTAAGTGCCTGGAGGCAAAGCAGCGATCCCTTCCTCAGCGGGGCCTCGTCCCCCACGTGGGTCCTGACACTGGATGCTAAGTCATGAGGACCCAGAGCCCAGCTATGGGGACCCAGTGGGTGTCACAGGAAGCCCAGTGTTGCCCTCCTGAGGAGGCTGTGAGCACCGGGCCTCTCCCACTGGATTGGAAGCTCCATGAAGGTAGCTCCCGGACGCAGCTCCCGTCCTGGCGATGTCTACCCCGTACGCAGTAGGTGCTCACCGAACACTAGCTGACAGGTGACTGAGTGGGTGACTTTGGGCAGGCTCTTCACCCTAAACTTCATTTCCTTCAGCTACAACCATTTCACGAGGGGTCATGTCTTTAAACTGGTTTATAATATTTTCTGACAGGTAGACATTTTTAGTTTTTATGTAGTTGAATTGATCATTTATTTTATGGCCCTCTCCTTCCTCTCCAAGATGAGAAATTCTCCCAGGGTTGCTTCATATTGAAAAAAAATCCAAATCTCGTGGGCATCTGGGATTTATTTTGGTAGAAGGAAGAAGGTAAGGATGCAACGATCTTTCCCAGTTGTCCTAACCCCAATTATTGAATTTTTTTCCTCACTGATTTGAAACACCATCTTTATGTTCTAAATTCCCTTTTGACCACTATGATGCCTTTCAGTGCATCAAATATCAGAAAATCCAACCAAAGTGTCTTAAAGAATTGTAAAAAGAAGTGTTAGCAAGTGATGGAGCCCAGAGGCAGAGTGAGTCAATTCAGCAACTCAGTGACACATCTCTTGGCTCTGCTGTCTGCTACACAAATGTCATCACGGTTCCGACACAGCACCCGGAACAGAGGCTGCAGGCGTCCTTGTACCCACCCTGTGCTTTAGAAGCAAGTCACAGAATGCCCCCAGCATCCCATTCCTTCGCGGTAGGTCCTATAATAATCCATTCTGTAGGTGGGTTCGTTTGCCCAGCGCCACGCAGCCACTAAACAGAGCCAGGGTTTGAACCCGGGCAGTTGGCTGCAGGGGATGCCGTGCCTCTCACGGCACTGCTCACTGTGTCCCTATTACATCTACCTTATTAATTCTGTTCTCCTTTGCCTCTACAGGGGCCCCCACTGTGTGAGGAAGAAGAGTTGGTCTCTTAGTCTTGTCCGTCTACTTACGTTCACTTGAACTTCCACAGTCCTTGGTTTATGGTCTGGGCTGCAGACAACATCAGTGGGACCAGATGACAGAGGACTCCCCTTTCTCACAGTAGGATCGGTGGCTGGGCCTGGGTCAGGTGCTCCTCGGTGACAGGCACTGGGGCAGGTTCCCCAGGTATCATCTGATGCCTCCAGAGACCTCAGGGAATGAACGTATGATCGAAGAGTTTCATACCCAGTCAAGTTGGCGTAAAGGCGAGTCATTTTAAACACGTGCCGTCACTCCGGAATAGTTACAGTAATGACATCGTGGTCTTTACCATGTGGAAGCAACTCCCAGCCACTCACCATCACTCATCTTCTTGGAGCCTGCAGCAGCTGGGAGAGGGCTGGTCCTGCCAGGTGAGAAAGGGAGGTGGGGCCCCACTGTGCCGTCACCAGCTAGAGGGAGGCGAAGGGCCCCTCCCCACCGCCCCACCTGAGCCTCTGGCCCTTGGCTGAGAACCTACTGAATGAAGGTGTGGATGCGTGGGTGGGTGCGTGAACGGACCACACGTTTCAGAGCTCCCAGAGCCAGAAGGTGTGTGTTCTTGTGTACGTGGCATCAACCCTGCCCGGGGAGGGGACTCTTGGGGTGGCCGGTGGCGATTCAGGGGGTGGGGGAGCCACCCTAGGGTCCGTGGTGGACCTCTTGCTGGGACTAGGCGGCGTGAAGGGCAAATCCTGGGTCTCGGTCACGGCTGGGCACGATGGGCGGAGAGGCAGCCTGGTCTCTGCCCTGGGGCCCCTGGACCTGGTCTTTTATCGTGGCAGTTCACTCACCTACTCAGCGGGCACAGTGAGCCTCTGCCCTTAGAGCCGCTGGGCAGCTCTGGAAGCCACGGTGATGAGGAAACCGCGCCTGGTGGGGCACGACCAGGGCTGGGGGGGGGTCCTCTTCGGGTGGCGGGGGTCAGGCGAGGCCTCATCACACGGGGTGTCTGAGCCGGTCCTCAGCCCCCCAGGAGGTGGGCATTTGGGGAGCAAGTTGCATAGGGCCCGGCGCCCCTCCTGTTCCTCATGACGCTGAGCCCCAGGACTTGCCCAGGCGGCCTGGGTACCCTGCACACGGGTGTCTCCAGCTGGAAACCCCGCTGGAAGGAGTAACGGGGACTCAGACTCCCAGGGATGGACAAGGTTTTATCTGTAATAATGTCACTTCAACACACACATAGGCCGGAGACACGCTTATGCTCCTATAGCCCTCGTAACTTATAAAACGCCAATAAAATTCAAATTAGAGGGAAGCCCACGAAATGAATACAGTTTAGATTAATAATATAATTAAAGGGTTAATTTAATGTGAAGGATGATTCTAAAACTTGTGGTAAAATAATACACAACATAAAGTTCACCCTCTTCACTCACAATGTTGTCAACCATCATCCCAACCTTCTCGAGAACTTTGTCGTCTCCCCAGACAGAAGGTCTGTCCCGTGAAACAACACGCGCTGAAACAAAATCGTTGCTTGTGTCGAGACTGTCACCAAGCAGGTGTGGGGAAGGGAAGCTTAGACCTGCCTGGTGCCTGGGTGACCAAACGGCCCACGTTCTTCGGTTTCCAGCTTTTACAACACCGCTCACGCACTGACTCGGCCTCTGTTGCCTGGTGACAATTAATGTGGTTGGTACCCACGTGGGACTCTTGCCACAGTGTATTAACGTAGTCACTGACTTAAGAAACTGAGGGCTTCTTTGACGAAAACGGGTTTCAATTGCACATTTTCCTTGTAAAAGAGTTTTGCCTGTTCCGGCCAATGTAGGGTGCCTGGACGTTTTCGAATAAGCACATGCTACCCTGCGTCACGCTTGCCTGTCTGGTTCCAAAACTCGATGCACACAGGAATCCTGAGGTTAGAAAGCAGTCAGCAAGATGACTCAGAATACGTATCATGGGAAGAAAAACACAAAACTGAAAAATGTATGCAGAGAGCTTGCGGTTTCTAGGAATACAGTCAGGAGTCTGCAGCATGACTATTTCTGGCGGCTGATGGGGCGGGGCAGAAGGGGCAGAGGCGGGGCTGTCCTGAGAAGGGTGGAGCCCCGCTGGGGGGCGGGAACGAGAGAGGCTTGCGAGGTAGCGTCCAGAGGAGCCGGTGCTGTGGCGCACGGGAGCGCGAGCCCCAGGGAGGGGACCGCGGAACACCTGCCCCCACGACGCCCACGTCCGAATCCCAGAAATCTGTGATCCGCTCCCTTGCATGGCAAGCGTTGCCCCCAGCTATCTGACAGAGAGAGGAGGAGAGAGAGAGAGAGAGAGAGAGAGAGAGAGAGAGAGAGAGAGAGAGAGAGAGAGGGAGGGAGAGAGGGAGAGAGGGAGAGAGGGAGAGAGGGAGAGAGGGAGAGAGGGAGAGAGGGAGAGAGGGAGAGGGAGGGGGAGAGAGAGAGAGAGAGAGAGAGAGAGAGAGAGAGAGAGAGAGAGAGAGAGAGAGAGAGATGGGAGGCACCAGGGACCTGGGAGAGACGAGGCCAAGGTCCTCCCATGGGTGGGGGTCTGGTGCCGGGACAGGTTAAAGAGGCCGAGCGGAGCGGCCAGAACAGGTGCCCTAGAGGCCACACAAACCAGGAGAGCGCACCGTGGGACCGGCAGCCTCCACTCTGCAGTGCACTTTGGGGGTGGCCGTGGGGTCGCCTGGGAGGAAGAGGAGCGGACGGGAGGCAAGCCAGCCGGCGGGGAGAGCAGGGGGGAGGGGAGCTGCCAGCCCCCGCCCCAACGGAAGAGTCTGGAGGGGGCGGGGGCCCAGGAGCAGGGCTGGCCTGGCGAGGTGGCAGGGGGAGGCTGTGAAGCCGGGAAACCTGTGGGCCGGGAGAGGGAGCGACCCTTGTCAAGGAAACACTCGTTCAAATCCTCCTTCGTCGGCCGGGAAATCTCCCGCGAAGCGCATACACTTGGACCCTTCTTTCCCTTCTTCTCAGGGGAAAAAGGATTGAGAGCAGAACGTGGCTCTTAACTTTCGCTTCCAAGTAAACCACATGACTTGTGTGCAGCTTTATCAGAAAAAATTAATTTTATGTGACTGAAAAAAAAAAGGGATGGGTTGTTTTTGGAAAGTTGCTGTGAGAAATCTTTGTCCAAAAACTGCAGCAGCTCCCTGCCTACGTGGGGTGTAGCTGACCTGTCCCCGGGGTCACAGTTCTGGTTAGATGTCAACCACGTCTGTCCCAGGAGGGGTTATGAGAAGACCTGGAACGGGAATTCCCTGGCGGTCCAGTGCTCAGGACTCTGCGAGTCCACTGCAGGGGGCACGGGTTCAATCCCTGATCAGGGAGCTAAGATCCCGCAAGCCGCACAAAGGCCGGGCTCGATGTTCTGAGACCACACAGAGCAGAACAGCCTTTGGCAGACCTCTGGGGCTCTGGGTGACGTGTGTTTGTTTTTAAGGTAAAAATAGTGCCACAGACTTGCCCAAGCACTTCCTATTTATCTAATGGCCCCTTTTCAGGGAGGTGGAGCCCCAAGGGACAAAGCCCCCGGTTCACACTCAGGTCAGGCTCGAGAGCCCACGCGGCGCCCTGCTCTCCAGGACACCCCCCATGACGGTTCACGTTACACCTGGGACTGGTATTTGGCGGACAACTGAAACTGTTACAGAAACGGGGAAAATTTGGATAGCATACAGAAAAACTATCATTCAGAGAATTGTTCTCCAAAATTTGCTGTGTACCTTTCCACTTTTAGGGCCCGTATAGCATTTGTGCTTTTTCTATACACCTTTTTTTTTTTTTTATTTTTGATGTGGACCATTTTTAAAGTCTTTATTGAATTTGTTACAATATTGCTTGTTTTGGTTTTTTGGCTGCGAGGCACGTGGGGTCTTAGCTCTCCTACCCACCCCCTGCATCGGAAGGTGAAGTCTTAACCACTGGACCACCAGGGAAGTCACTCTATACACCTTTATTGTGCCTTTTCCTTTTGTGTCACAAAAGTGGGGAAATCCTGCGCTTTCTGAGGGCAGGCTGCCTGCTTGCTCGGTCTCACCTCAATGCCTGGCAGCGCAGCTACAGTGGAAGCCCCCTGGCCACTGAGGACTGAACAAACGGAGGATTCTAGCTGGCCTTGAGCTCCCACCTTCCGGGGCCAGTTTCTTGTGCAAGTTCACCCACCACCAGGCTCTGCAGCTTTGCCCCAGCGGCCCAGAGCCACCACGGCTGGCCCATCTCCAGGGCCTGGGAGGCGGACAGCAATGCTGGAAGGCGGTGCCTTCTCATCCATCACCTCTTCTGTCCTGGAACTCAGATCTGTGCCTTGGGTGGTGAGATTAGGTCACATGACCGGTCTACTGAGGCTGCTCCAACATCCTCACCACGTGGACCAGAGCAGCTCCCTGAGGGAAGCCTTGGGATGTCAGTGCCCAGGGGGACCAGTGCCTCACCTCAAGTGGCACGGAGTCGGTCCAGTGCCAGGTCCCAGGCATTGGAAAATCCTGAGTGCTGTAAGCACGTGCTGTCAAAGCCTCCATGAGAACACCTGGTGTGACAGAGGGCAGACATTCCTTCCAGGTGTGGGAACCGTGTTGGGGGATGCAGGCCAGAGGCCAGGGTGCCCAGCACCTCACATTTCAGTAGCATATGCCATAAACCATAAGAAGATTAGCACCACCTCTGAAATCTGCCTCTGTTCAAGAAACGTGGACACATTTTCCAGATCACCTATGTCCCAAAGCGACCCATTAGCCAAGCCACTCTCATTTACTGACGATGATGATGATGTGTGTGTGTGTTATCCACAGAACTAGCCCTGACCCGAGGTCCTGAACAGGCAGATGCTCCTGGCAGGTGGGGGAATATTCAGTGCATAAACTGGGCCAGGCCACGCCACTCTGGGGCTGAAGGGTTCAACTCCCAAACTTGCGATGAACTGGTTAACACCCGTGTTCCCGGCCAGGCTTTCGGGGTCAACAGAGTAGGGCCACTTCTGTCTTGTCTGCTGCATGACCCCAGCTCCTAGCAGTGCCTGGCACTAAGTATGTGCTGAAGGCTGGGTCCACAGCCTGGTGGTGAGTGTTGCTACGGTCTCAGCAAGCCAAGGTCAAGGCGGCATGGCATGACATCACAAGTAGCTTTCCCAAGGTCACAGCAGGAAGGCGCAAGGCAAGAACGCTGGGCTCTCTGCCACTTTATACAATACACAGTAGTGTGTGTATGTCAATCCCAATCTCCTAATTCATCCCACCCCCATAAACACTCCCCTTGTTAGTGGTCCCCGGAGCTGTTATGAAATGCAGCTACCCTGCTCCCAGGTTGGGCCTGTAATAACCTTCAAGGGACGCTGAAATCGACTACAATGGGAATTCTGAGAGCATGTAAAATGAAATCATCATCAATGGGAAGAAAAAAATCTTTGTAATGTGGAGGTTTCCTCTGTAAAGGCCCTTGCTTCAATAGAGTTACCTGAGAAGCAGGAAGAAAGATTACTTCTTAAAATCACAGGCTCCAGCTCCCTTGCCAACTCTGTTATCAGAAAGATAGTGGTTTTGACACAAAATAGTAACACACTGGGGAATCACAGGAATCATAATATTTCTCTGAACTAGCGTCTGCCCAGCCCTGTGTCCACATCTTCTAAGCACCTCACAGGCATCGCCTCACCCCCATGCCACCTGCCCTGGGAGACGGGTCTACACCGCCAGCCTCCAAGCCTTTGGCAACCGTGGCAACCACTGGCAGAAGGAGCCAGTGGTTCCAAGCGCGGGCTCCAGAGCTGGACAGCGTTGGCTACCAGCCCAACTCCCCCATCACTACTGACTTGCCTCCAGTTCCACTCTGCACTTCCTCACTTGGACAACAACCAGGTTTCTAACCCTAACTAGTATCTAGGTCCCTCCTACGTGTCAGATGTGGCTCGCAATGTCCTCCGGTAGGAACTCGTTTAACGGGGATGAAAGCATCTCCCTGAGGCTGATCACAGTGCCCAGAGCCCACGTGGGCCCTCACCCGGCTCCCTGCCGGGTCTGCACGCGCTGGCACGGATGGGACGTGGTTAACTGCGGTGGAGGGAACCGAAGTTCAGAGTGGGTAGATGCCTTTGGTCCTGGAGAAGAGCAGCTGGGTCATCGGGAGGCCCCTGAGGCAGGCGAGTCTGAGTCCCAGGACTCAGAGAGCGACACAGCGTCCCCACTGTCGCTCTGGAGGGCCCGGGCCCGCTGACCCTCCTCGATGAGGTCTGCCACCAGGTTCAGCCGGCAGGCCCTGAGCGCCCTCACCAGGTGGGACACGGCCGCATCATCCCTCCTGCTGTTCTTCCAGACTCTCAGCGACTCCCTCACCTGTTCTGCCAGGTTCCGGGGATACTTCTCCTCAATGGCTTCAATCTTGGCGTCAGACACTCCGAGGTGACGAGCCAGTTTCCTCCAGTCCTTCCCCACGTTATCACAGATGATGTCAAACGCTGCCCGCAGGTCTGGGGAGGGAAAGAACACAATGACTGAGCAGAGAGTACGGGAGCTCTTTAGGAGACAGGTTACCCCACACTCCCTGATGGGCTCCTCGGTGCTGACCCAAGGGCTGGGTACCAAGAGGTCCTCCTGCAGAGGCCAATCCTGCCCCAGCTAACCACACCCTGAAACACTACCCAAGAGGCATGGCCTGCTCTGAAGACTTAACGGTTGGGGTGTGTTGTTACGGAGATACCTGCTCAGGACAGGGAGATGGAGTTGCTCCCCCATCTCACCCTACAGTGGGTTGAATGGTGGCCCCTAAAACGTATGTCCACCTCAAACCCTTGGAACGTGAATGTTAACTTATTTGGAAAAGGGCCTTTGTAGATGAGATTCAGTTGGCGATCTTGAGACGAGGGGACCATCCTGGATTATCCAGGTGGGCCCTAACTCCAGGGGCAAGACCACGTGCCACGGAGGCAGAGACTGGAGCGATGCGGGCACAAGCCAACGCCTGGAGTCCCCAGAAACCAGAGGACGCATGAAGGCTCCTCCCTGAGAGCTTCCAGAGGGAGCACGGCCTAGTGACACCCTGACTTGACTACTGGACCGAGAACTGTAAGAGCATCAAATTCTGTTGCTTTAGGCCACCAAGATACGGTAATTTGTACGCCAGCCCTGAACACCCCGATTCTTACTCTGGAAGATGTCCTGACTGACACCAGTCCTCAGTCTCTGGCTACTATGTCCTCATCTGCTGAAAGGTCACTACTGAGATCAGCATGACAGACTACAAAAGGCTGTTTCTGGACGGGGGCAGGGAGAAGAGGAAGGACAAAATGCTTCTTGGAAGGTTCCTGCAAAGTTGCATCTTCAAATGCAAATCCCTGATATGCTGTCAGCCTGTGTGCCAACTCCTCCAGTTCTGTGAGGTCGGCACCTGCGTTACTGATCACTTGTACAGAAGAGGAAATGGAGACACGGAAGGTAAGTGTAAGTTATTTCTTGAGATCACACAGCTAGACAACGGCAGAGCCAGGACCACACCTTGATGGCCCATTGTGCAAAAACTGTCCCTTATCAACCAACCCGTACCTGCTGTGACGCTTCTGGTGTACTTCCACTCCACCCAGGAGGTTAGCAATGTCCTTTCCTTTCGAGTAATCTCTAACTCACCCGGAGGGAGGGGGGAGGTGGAGAAAATACTGAGGCTGGGGGATGGGTGTCCATGCTCTGCAACTTAGGCTGTTAACTTCTGTGCACTATGGTTCTCCCATTTGCAAAGTGGGTATATTACCCGTCTGTCTCCCAGGGCTGTTTAGAGAAAACCCACGCAAACCGAACCCGGAAAAGGTTAGGCACCCGGGAGATCGAAACTACTGCTGGTCCAGCTGACCCTGCCTCCCCCGGCGCCCCCCAGTCCTCAGGCCCCCGCCCCCGCCTGGCTCCTCCGGCGCGGCCCCGCCCGCCCCCCGACCTCAGACCCCCGCCCCCACCTGGCTCCTCCGGCGCGGCCCCGCCCCCACCTGGCTCCTCGGGCGCGGCCTCGCACGCCCCGCCAATCCTCAGGCCCGCGCCCCCGCCTGGCTCCTCCGGCGCGGCCCCACCTGACCCCGAGACCTCAGGCCCCCGCCCCCACCTCGCTCCTCCGGCGCGGCCCCGCCCGCCGCGCCCGCCTCGAAGTCGTCCAGGCGTCGCAGGAGGTCCTGGCGCCGCAGGGAGACGAGCAGCTTGCGGAGCAGCACGGTGTTCTCGCGGCTCATCTCGTTCTGCTCCAGCAGCACGGTGAAGAGGTCCAGGCCACTCTGCACGAGCTCCAGCTTTCTCTTGCCCACACGGCTTTGACACAGGAACTTGAGCTCAGTCAGCTCGCTGCTCGACAGGCTGACCGACACCGAGTGCAGCAGCACCAGGAACGGGTCCATGGCGGCGGGCGCGGCGGGGCCCGGCCCTCCTCTGGCTTCCCCCGGACCGGCCCGCCGCCCGCTCTCTGGCCCGCCTCCTCTAGCGCCCTGCGCCCCTCGGCCTAGCGGCGGAGGTTCCCACTTTCAGCCTCTGATGCCCCCCTCACCGGAAGTCTCCCTTGGGGCCGCTTTCTCTCGCGAGAACTCCAGGAACTCGCGCATGCTCCCCGAGTCCAACAGTAGCCATTTCCGCCCGGGGGTGGGGGCGTGGCTTGCGGCCGCCGCCAGGAGACGCACCAGACATGCTGACGGCGGTGGGACCCCGACCTCTGCGCCTGCGCCCTGACGTCCTTCTCTCTGGGTGGGGGCGTGCGGCCTTGGGTGTCCCGACGCTCCGGGCGCGGGCTGTGTTTTCTGTGGAAAGTTGCACTGCGGATGCCGATAATAAATGCATTTATTTATTAACATTTGTGAAAATGCATGTCCTTTAGTGTCCCCTGGAAATCAGTGTGCAGAAAAGACTATTCAGAGTTTTATTTAGTTTTAAAAGTTTAATAACTGCTTGATTTTTTAAAGTTATCCTCATTATTTTTCTGAATGCTTATTAGCGTTTACTGACGCCTACTGTGTACCACGCAGTAGGTTCTGGTGACAAATCGGGAACAAAGTGCCGAAGGCCCGGCCTGCCCGGAGCTTACAGCATCAGGACACAAGATTACCTAACACTGATAAGAGAGTGCAGGAAAGCCAGAAGTTAATGCGAGTCGCGGCCAAGAGGATAGGGGAATGGGGAGTGTGGAGGTGGGGCGGCGCACGTTGCGAGGGCGGGGTCCCAAGGTGCAGGTGCACGTGCCGGGTGTGAGGGGCCAGGTGTGTAGGCTTGAGGGGAAGAGGGCGGAGCCACAGCAAGAGCAGAAGCAGAGGAGGGCGGAGGTTGCAGGAGCAGAGCCGGGGAGAAATGGGGTGGCCAGCGAGTGGAGGGGGTGAATTAGGAGGAGCCAGCTAAGAACGCGGCTTTACTGTCCCTGAGACCCTGCAGAGGGTGAGTGGAAGAGTGAAGCCATCTGAGTTACCTAGAGGAAAAAAAAAGTATATATATATATATAAAATTGAGATGTAATTCACATTCTCTACAACTCACCCTTTTAAAGTGTACAACTCAGTGTTTTTAGTATATTCATAAGGTTGTGCAATCCCCACCATTTGCTAGTTTTAGTTTCGTCTCGCCCATGTAGAAACCTGGTACTCATTATTAATCACTTGCTTTCCCTCGCTCTTTCTCCAGCCCCTGGCAACCACTAATTTACTTCTGTCTCTCTGGATTTGACAGTTCTGGACATTTCATGTAAGTGGAACCATACACTTTTGTGTGGCCTTTTGTGCCTGGCTTCTTTAACTGAGCGTAACATCTTCAAGGTTCGTCCTTGTAGCCTGTGACAGTGCTTCTTTCCTTTTTATGGGTCAGTAGTATTCCATTGTACGGATGGACCACATTTGTGTATGCCGTCATCAGTGGATGGATCTTTCAGTTTTCTCTGCTTTTTGGCCATTATGAATATAATAAATCCCCTACGTAGGAACCTTCAAGTTGCGAACTTTCAAAGATGCGAACGTGGAACTTCCTAATGAAGACCTGATGGAATTGGAGGCCCAGAGAAAGGACAAAGAGAGACAAGAGGAAGAACAAGTAACTGGACAACCAAAGAGGTTCATGATGCAGGAAATGGCTAGGGGATTTTCTTTTTTTTTTTCTTTTGCGGTATGCGGGCCTCTCACTGTTGTGGCCTCTCCCGTTGCAGAGCACAGGCTCCGGACCCGCAGGCTCAGCGGCCATGGCTCACGGGCCCAGCCGCTCCGCCCTATGTGGGATCTTCCCGGACCGGGGCATGAACCCGTGTCCCCTGCATCGGCAGGCGGACTCTCAACCACTGCGCCACCAGGGAAGCCCAAGGGGATTTTCTTTATTTGAGAAGGCACTGTTAGTTTTTGAGGCACAGGACCTGAACGTACATGAAGTACATGAAGGTTGCAGCAGCCATTCAGAATGCAATCCAGTGCTACCATGTCGTCTATGATGGGCAAAAAAGAGCTACTACCCAGACATCACTGGATCATTTTTTCAAGAGGGTAGATAGAATTGAATCCAGCAAAGAACTAGAACCTGTGCCATCAGCATCAGGGATGAGTGAAATTGCAGCTTGCCCTCCGTCTCCTACTGCTGAAGATCCTTCAGCTCTACCATCTCCAACTTCCTCTCTTCCAGTCAGTAACTCTTCCTGCCTGTTCACTCGATGCCAGCCCCTGGATGCCAGCTGTTGTACTACTGTACTTTTCAAGGTACTGTACTGTAAGATTTAAAATGTTTTCTTTGTTTTTTATGTATTATTTGTGTGAAAAGTATTATAAACCTATTACAGTACAGTAGCATATAGCCGATTGTGTTAGTTGGGTACCTAGGCTGACTTTGTTGGACTTACAAACAAATTGGACTTACGAACACGCTCTCGGAACAGAACTGGTTTGCATGTAGGGGACTTACTGTAAGGCTACCGTGAGCTCTGAGTTACATTTTTTTTTTTTTTTTGCGGTACGCAGACCTCTCACTGGTGTGGCCTCTCCCGTTGTGGAGCACAGCCTCCGGACGCGCAGACTCAGCGGCCATGGCTCACGGGCCCAGCCGCTCCGCGGCATGTGGGACCCTCCCGGGCGCGAACCCGTGTCCCCTGCATCGGCAGGCGGACTCTCAACCACTGCGCCACCAGGGAAGCCCTCTGAGTTACATTTTTATAGAATCACTGGGTAGAACCCAGGAGACTCCACAGTAATCCAGATGAGAGGCGCAGCCTTCTTTTGATTTGGGGCTGTGTGTAAACGAGAGGCACTGAGGATGCTTGTAAGATCTGAAAGTTGGAGTGTCCATTGGCTGACCTGGGGAGGGTGTGGGTGGGGTTGAGGCAGGAGATAGACGGGCCCCAGTTTAGACATTTACAACTAACCTCCTGTTTATGCTTTAAAAATAAAGATAATAACAGGAACAGGATAAGCAGCTGGACTTTGTCTCCTGTGGACGCTTCAAGGGAACGGAACGGCAGAAACAGAGAGGGGCTGAGCCCTGCTGGCATAAAAGACAAAGAGACCACATAGTTCTCATTCTCGGGGCCAAGGAGACTCCCTCCCAGACTATGCATGTGCAGAAAGGTTAAAGGGAGGGGGCGCCAGACCATAATATGTTCTGTTAACCTCTCAGAGACCCTTGCGCTGGAATCCATCTTGGCTAAAAGATGCATGTGCACACAGGGGAGGGCCCTGAGTCAGACCAGATATGGACTCAGAGCCAGACAAAGCAAGCTGATTGGCCAGAGGAAACCTAGAAGAACTTCCCCCATATGGTTTAAACCACCCCCAAAAGCACACGCCTCTCTCTCTGTCTCTCAGCCTGCCTGTGCTTTCTATTCTTCTCTCCTAATAAACACTTTACTTGACTCAATACTTTTCATCTCTTTGCTGATTCTTTCTTCAAAGCAGATGAGAGCCAGGGCCCTGCTCCTAGCCAATAGTCCCTGGTGGTCTAGTGGTTAGAATTCGGTGCTTTCACTGCTGTGGTCCGGGTTCAATTCCCAGGGAACTGAGATCCCACTTCAAGCTGCCGCTCACTGTGGTCACTCACAGCCACCTGAGATCAGGGTGAGTCTGGGGGAGGAGCTAGTAGAGATGTTGACTGGATAGTGGGATGTGTGGACCAGGGTTCGGAACAGAGACCTGGGCGGGAAATGTGAAGTTGGGAGTATCCTGCAGGTAGATGGTGTTTGTGATGGTTAATCTTACGTGTCAGCCTGACTAGGCTAAGGGGTGGCTGGATAGCTGGTAAAACATTATTTCTGGGTGTGTCTGTGGGGTGTTTCTGGCAGAGATTAGCGTTTGAATTGACTAACAGAAGCAGATGGCCTTCCCCAATTTGGGTGGCATCATCTAAACAGAACGAAAAGGCAGAGGAAGGGAGAATTCGCTCTCTCTGCTTGAACACCGTCGCCCCCCTCCACTCCCCCCCCCAGTTTTCAGGCCTGTAGACTCAGACTGAATCACACACCAGCTTTCCTGGTTCCCAGCTTGCAGATGGCAGACTATGGGACTTCTTGGCTTCCGTCACTGTAAGTGAACCAATCTTACAATAAACCTTCTCATTTACCTCTATATATCCTATTGGTTCTGTTTCTCTTGAGAATCTTGACTAATACAGTATTTAGATCACCCACAGAATGAGGTCACCAATGGAGGGAGAGGAGAATGAAAAGAGAACCAAGGTCCGAGGCCAGAGGGCGGCTACTGTAAGGGGGACACGGAGGGGCCAGGGAGGAGGCTGGCATGGGAGGGTTAAACCACGTCCCCATCCGCTGGATCCCCAACCCTGCTGCCGCATTTCTCGGTCCCCTGCATGTGGCATCTCCTGACGTTACTACACGTTTTGCTTCCTGCTCTGTTTCTTGCCCGCGTCTCCCCTGCAGAAGCGCCCAGAACACTGGCTGGCACTCCACAGGAGCTCACAAAATATTTCTGACTGAATGAATCTTGTACAAGGCTTGGTTAATCTGAATCTCCATTAGCACAATTATCCCTGTGTCTGACCCACTACCTCGCAGTTTGTAGCTTATCTTTTCATCCTCTTTACATGATCTTTCACAGAGCAAAAAATTTAACTCTTGATGAGGTCCAGTTCATCAAATTTTCCTTTTATGGGGGGCTTCCCTGGTGGCACAGCGGTTGAGAGTCCGCCTGCGAATGCGGGGGACATGGGTTCGTGTCCCGGTCCGGGAGGATCCCACATGCCGCGGAGCGGCTGGGCCCGTGAGCCATGGCCGCTGGGCCTGCACGTCTGGAGCCTGTGCTCCGCAACGGGAGAGGTCACAACAGTGAGAGGCCCGCGTACCGCAAAAAAAAAAAAAAAAAATTATAAATTTTCCTTTTATGGATTTGATGGTTATAAGGCTATTCAAATTGTCTATTTCATCTTAATTGAGTTTTGGTAGTTTGTGCAGTTTTGAGGAATTTGTCCATTATTCTAAGCCTCAGACTTTATGAGCATGGTGATTTGTAGTATTCCCTTATTTTGTGTCTCAGTCCATTTTGTGCTGCTCTAGAAAAGTACCATAGACTGGGTGGCTTATACACAACAGAAATTTATTTCTCGTGGTTCTGGAGCCTGGACGTCTGTGATCAGGGTGCTAGCAGGGTCGCATTCTGGTGAGGGCCTGTTCCAGAGTGCAGACTCTGAGTTCTCATTGTAGCCTCACATGGAGAAGAACAGAGAGGGAAGCAAGTTCTCTCCAGACTCTTTTAAGGGCACTAATTCCATCATGGGGGCCCCACCTTTGAACACTATCACAAGGGGGGAGGGTAGAGTTTCAACATATGAATTTTGGGGGAACATGTTCAGTCTGTAACATTATCCTTTTAATGGCTATGAGACCTATAATGAACCCTCAATGTCATTCCTGAAATTCGTGATTTGTGTCTTCTCTAAGTTTCTCTGTCTTGCTAGAGGTTTATTGAGTTTATTTATTTGTAAGGAACCAGCTTTTTGTTTCAATGATTTTTCTCTATCCCCTCCAACTTTTAATTTTTTTTAATTTTTATTATTATTTTTTTTGCGGTACGCGGGCCTCTCACTGTTGTGGCCTCTCCCGTTGCAGAGCACAGGCTCCAGATGCGCAGGCTCAGCGGCCATGGCCCACGGGCCCAGCCACTCTGCGGCACGTGGGATCTTCCCAGACCGGGGCACGAACCCGTGTCCCCTGCATCGGCAGGCGGACTCTCAACCACTGCGCCACTAGGGAAGCCCTTTATTTCATTTTTTTTTTGCTTGTCTTGGCTATTTTATTTCCCTCTCCTTGCTTTGGATTTATTTTGCTCTTTTTTTGTTCTAGTTTGTTGAGGTGGGCACATAGGCTATTTATTTCTAAGGTAAGCATTTAGTTTTATGGATTTTCCTTTCAACATTACTTTAGCTTTGTCTCACAAATTTTGATATGCTGTGTTTTCATTTTCATTCATTTCTATGTATTGTTATTTCCTCTGGGACTTTCTCTTTGACCCATAGATTATTTGGAAGTATGCTGTGTAACGTACGTGTGTTTAGAGATTTTCCTGTTGTCTTTCTGTCATTGATTCCTACTTTGATTCCCTGATGGCAGAGAACACACTCTGGATGGTTTCAATTCTTTTAAACTTGTTGAGCTTGATTTAGGGCCCAGTATGTGGTCTGTCTTGGTAAGTGTTCCCTGGGTTCTTGAGAGAAAAAAAGGGTGCTCTGTTGTCATTGGGTGGCATGTCTATAGATGTCAAATAAGTCCTGGAACACCACCCACCCCAGCCCGCCCCAGGCTCCTTCTCATGCCTTCAAGTATTCTGATAGAATTTCTGCCCACCTAAAGGATTTTTCTTCACCGCTGTCCCTCAGGGATGCCTCAGAGAGAGGCTGTAGTGCTGCAACTGTCCACTTTCAGGGGGTGCCTGTGTATCATGTAGAACCCCCCATAAGCCAGGCCTGAGTGTTCTCTTCCTCTATCAAGTGATCATAGGAAACTCCCCGTGAAGCCACAGGTGAACATGAGTGTACAACTGTCTGTTTGAGTCCCTGCTTTAAATTCTTTTGTTTATATATCCGGAAGTGGAATTGCTGGATCATACGGGCATTCTATGTTTAATGTTTTTGAAAAACCGTCAAAATGTTTCCCGTAGCAGCTGCACCATTTTACATTCCTAACAGCAATGCACAAGGGTTCCAATTTCTCCGTAGCCTCATCAACTCTTATTATTTTGTGTTTGTTGGATAATAGGCTTCCTAATGGGTGTGCAGTGGTGTCTCGTGGGTTTGATTTGCGTTTCCCTGATGACCATCTTGAGCATCTTGAGTATCTTTTCATGTGCTTATTGACCATTTGTATGTCTCCTCTGGAGAAATGCCTATTCAAGGCCTCTGCGCACTTTTAACTGGGTTGCTTGTCTTTTTCTTGCTCAGTTGAAGGGGATCCTTATATATTCCAAATATAAACCCCTAATCAGAAACATGGTTTGCAAATATTTTCTCCCATTTTGTGAATTGCTGTTTCACTGTTGATTGGGTATCCTTTGATGCAAAAAATTCTTAAATTTTGACGAAGTCCAGTTTATGTGTTTTCCTTTCACTTGACATTGTTTCTTTAAAAAAAGAAATGAGAAGCCCACGCGCCACAACGAAGAGTAGCCCCGGCTCGCTGCAACTAGAGAAAGCCCACGCACAGCGACGAAGACCCAGTGCAGCCAAAAATAAATAAAATTTAAAAAAAAAAGAAAGAAAATGCATCTATTGCCTGTTTCATGGATGAACATTGGTCTTTCTTCATGAAGACGGTGAACAGAGTTACCTTCCTTTCTTTTTCTCCTGTGTCGTCTCGGTGTGCTCCGGGATCTTTCTTTTTGTTTGTTTTGGTCTTTCTCATTCCTTTTGAAGTCTCTCCTTAGATATTTGGGGATTCTGGGCTTTGCTTGGGGGTAGTTAGTTTTTTCCAAAAAAACCCTCCTTCCTGGGGGCAGGGGTACATGGTGGACGGGACAATGGCCCCCAAGGTGTCCAATCCCAATTCCCAGACCTTGTGAACGAGTTAGTTTACATGGCAGGAGTGACTTTGCAGGTGTGATGAAGATGAAGGACTTTGAGATGGGGCGATCATCCTGGGTTATCCCAAGGACCCAACCCATCATGGTCCTCATGAGCGGAGAGCTGGAAAGACAGCTGCGGGAGACGGACTGGCCACCATGGCTGGCCTGGAGATGGCAGGAGGGGCCCAGCCCAGCCCACGCCTTCCTCTTAGCCCAGTGAGACTTGTGTCAGACATCTGGCCCACGGAACTGTAAGGTAGTACGTTGGTGTTTTAAGCCACTGGGTTCGTGGTCATCTGCCCCGGCCACAAACAGAAAACCTACACAGGCCGCACATGCTGGGTCTCTTTCTTCCCTAAGGGCAGTTCCCACAGACAGCCAGCAGGAGGCGGCAGCCACCCACAAGCGAAACCAGACAAACACTCCTGCTGAGGTCAGGATAGCCATCAGGACGGTGACAGCTGGGTGAGGAGGGGTGACCAGAGGGGAGCGCCAAGGGAGGCTTCCTGGGTGCTGTAACATTCTGAGTCCTGACTGCAGAGGCGTGTGATTTCTGGGGAAATTGATTGTATACTCAAGATCTGTGTAGTTTTCTGTATGTTATACTTCAATAAAAAATGTTGGGGGAGGGGGCTTCCCTGGTAGCGCAGTGGTTGAGAGTCCGCCTGCCGATGCAGGGTACATGGCTTCGTGCCCCGGTCCGGGAAGATCCCACATGCCGCGGAGCGGCTGGGCCCGTGAGCCATGGCCGCTAAGCCTGCGCGTCCGGAGCCTGTGCTCTGCAACGGGAGAGGCCACAGCGGTGAGAGGCCTGCGTACCGCAAAAAAAAAAAAAAAAAAAAAAATGTTGGGGGAGAGAGAGATGAAGGGGAGGGGGTGGGGGCTGCGGAGAGGGGACAGCAGGAATGGACACACTAAATAAATTACCTGGCAGAGCTCAGGAAATCAGACCTTAGTATGTACAAGGTTGCCTTTTTCCCAGGGGTGCATCCTGACAGGCTCTCGGCAGGGGCAATGTCCACCAGCCCTTCTGAGCAAACCAGGCTTAAAATGCTTGTGCTGAGCCAAGTCGGTGTCTCTGGGCAACAGATGTATCTTTGCTACAGGCTTCTCTGACAAAGGCTGTGAGTGAGCAGGGGGTGGGCTGCTTGCTGTGGGCATATCTGTGGTCCAGAGGGCACCACACCTTCCCTCCCATGGGCCCCTCACCTCCTCCACCACCATCCCTGTCAGCTTGACTCAGAGGTCCACTTGGCTCAAAGGCAGAAAGGCCTAGTCATCAGGCTTTTTGCCATCCATCCATCCATTCAAATGTCCATCCATCCATCCATCCAAATGTCCATCCACCCATCCATCTAACTACCCAACCATCCAACCATTCACCCATCCACCCATCCACTCATCCATCTATCCTTCCATCCATTCAAATGTCCATCCATCCATCCATCCATCCATCCATCCATCTACCCATTCAAATGTCCATCCATCCATCCATCCATCCATCCATCCATCCATTCAAATGTCTATCCATCCATTCAAATGTCCATCCATCCATCCACCTTTCATTTCTCCCTCCCTCCCTCCCTCCCTCCCTCCCTCCCTCCCTCCCTCCCTCCCTCCCTCCCTCCCATATCCATCCACCCATCCACCCATCCATCCATCCATCCATCCATCCCTCACTCACTCACTTATTCATTCATTCAGCACTTTCTGGTGCCTCCTCCATGCCTGGCACTATGTCAGTGCTGCTTCCTGGCCTCTTTTCTGGCGAGTGTTAGCATTTCTCTACTTTGCTGTGGCTCTTACAAAACAGGGATGGGTGAATGAGTGTTGCCGAAGTGTGGGGCACACACCACCTGTGGTGGGGGGCACGGGAACCTGCAGGTGAAAGTGTGTGTGTGCTGGGGATGTGGGTGCCAGGGCCAGGGGCTCTGATTGCAGCCTTGGGGCAGGGACAGCCCTGTCTCAGGCACACACCTTGGCCAAGCTCAGTTCCAGGGAAGCCCACAGCTTGTCCTGGATCCCAGGAAAGGGACCGGGCCTGCGGCTTGTCTCGAAGGGCCAGTGACTCCAGGAGCTGCAGCCTCAGCCGCCCCCTCAGCCAGTGGGAGAGTGGGGAGAGGGGCCGTGATTGTCAGAAAGGACACGCACCTTCTAAAGAAGGGCCACCACCGGTCTCCAGTCGAGTACAAGAATGTGACATGGTGAAAAATACAGCTGTGTCATCAGATGGCATGATTTTTCAAGAGAACATACAAATCTGGATTTCTATGTGTATATACCGGGTTTTCATATATTAAATTAACTAAAAAAATTTAACAAGCACTGAACCTAACAAACAGAGGTATCTTGGGCTGATTGCAGCTCACAGCAGCCTCCACCTTCAAGAGAGCTGCTGAGTCCCCATAAAAGATGCTGGCATGAGTGCCCCCCGCCCCAGACCTCAGGCCCCTTGCAGGCCCTGGTCCTTCACTGTCTGTGCTTGGGGGCCCAGCCCTGCCCAGCTCCTGCCACACCACTCCAGGGACCAGAAGCAGAAACTGTTCAGTGCTGGGTGCCAGGGGCCTGGGTCCGAGGGATGGCTGTGTAGCCAGCTTGCTGTGTGACCGGAGCAGGGCCCTGACCCTCTCTGGGCTTCACTGTGTCCATCTGTGAAATAATGGCACCCTCTGACCAGCTCATCTCTGGGGGTCCTTTCACTGCCAGATCCCAGGTCTTTGTGATGTTAATCTGTTGGCTTTCTTCCACCCACCTCTACCACCCTCGTCCAAATCCAATTATTGCTCATCTGAATTTCTGCAACTCTCCTCTGTGGCTCCCCACCCACTGCAGTGTCCATCCAAAGCCACCAAGACCTCAAAATGTGAATCAGGTCCATCACTGCGCTGGTTAAGACAGCTGGTTAAGACCGCCAGACCCTGCCGTGGACTTACCACCAAGCTTGAGGTCCTCACTAAGCCGGGGGCTGGTGCAAGTTGGTCCCCGATTCCTGCCCCGTCTCCTGCCCCCTCCCCGCCGTGCCTCCCCTCCAGACGTGATGAACTTCTTGATGCTCCTCCAACTCACCCAGCACACTGCTGCCTCAGGGCCTTTGCACATGCACTCTGCTGCCTGAACCATCCTGCCTTCCTCCAGGGTTTTACATTCTGGCTCCTCCTTGTTCAGACTCCAGGGACCTGCCTGCCCAGCTTGGTCACTCTCAGTCACACCCCTGTTTCATTTTCATCAGCACCCCTTCCTTCCTCTGAGATGATCTGGTGCTGGGTTCATTTTCTTGTTCAGCCTCTGATGCCCACTGCAAGAGGTCATCCCCTGAGGGAAGGGGCCGTGTCTGCCTTGCTCGCGGCTTCATCTGGAACGTTGCCTGGATGGATCTCTCTAAGGGCTGCCAAGGAGCCCCGTGACCTTGGGCAAGTCACCTCCCCACTCTGAGACTGTTCGCTTATGTACTCACTGGGGCCAAAGATCCTCCCCCTGGGAGGACCCATGAAAGGGGAGGGCTTCTGGCCATGCTGGCCCTGGGAGCCACCCTCATCAGGACTAAGGAAGAGGTTCCAAAGCTTTAGAAGGAACTTTTATTTTTTAATTTATTTTTGGGCCGCATTGCACAGCATATGGGATCTTAGTTCCCCGACCAGGGATTGAACCCTCACCCCCTGCAGTGGAAGCACAGAGTCTTAACCACTGGACCGCCAGCAAATTCCCCAGAAGGACATTCTTGACCGAGCCGCAGCCAGGGCCTCGTGAGCTTGGATTTGCTGAGATTTCCCTGGGGACACAGCAGCACAAGGGGCGCCCGAGGCCCTCCCTGGCCCTGCGGGTGTGCGGGTCGAGGTCTTGCTGACGTTTGAGTGCGAAAGATAGTCTTTCTTTCATGAAATGATGGTGATTATAGGTAATGAATTAAAGAAAAAGTGCCCCCACTGGCCCAAATGAAAGCACTGGCAACCCTGGGATGGTCCCAAAAAGGCTTGGGGGAAATTTTAGGTCCACAAAATCCAGAATACTAAAAACTCTGTCGGGTTGCAGGCACCAGGGGCTGGGATCTGGGTATCGTGGAAGAGGCTGCTGGGAAGGTGTGACCACAATTCCCCCCTCCCCGGCGCACATACGGGTACAGGCATGCACACACACAGACAGAACAACACAGAAACGCACATGCACGCAAACCACACACATGTGCACACACACACACCCATGCACGTACTCGCGGACAGACAACGTCCCGGGAACATCCTGAAGAGCCATGTGTCTGGGGCTGAGGGTGTGGAGGTCTATGGGTCCCTCCACATGTGCAGGTCCAACCACGGGGCTCTGGGCTTGGCCCCTCGATTTTCCGGGGGGCAGAAGTCACGTGGACAGGCTTTGAGAGGAAGGTGTCATGTATGCAAATTTATTCAGATGAGCGCTCAGCCACGGTCCTCTGGATTTGTGTACACTCACTTTTTTTAAAAAAAGAATGGTTTCCATAAAAGGTTTTTTGGTAATCACCTCATTTTTAATACAATGTTTATATACAAAAAACCCCATTTCAAACCACTTACTGTACAAGAGAAAGTAGAAGCATCAGATTGCATGACTTTAGCAAATAACAAAAATCTGCTACGCCTACGGACGTCCCCCCTAGTTGACAGCTCACAGGAATGTCAGCGTCTCACCGACCACACGTTCAAGACAGACACGTTTATCTTTTCGTCCCTCCCTTTGGTGAAACGTTTCTATTATGTTTCTCTGGGTGCTTGAGAAATTTCAGATCATCGGTTAGTATAATGGCTGCAAATTGAGATCATTCTTATCGGCTATGAGATTCGTTTTCACAAGCTTTTAAAATGATAATAGTCCAACAGTAACATTCCTGTAAGTAAAAATATAGAGAAGTGTTACCAAAATAGAAGCCTTTATTAATAAAAATCTTTGGTATTAACAGTATTTTAAATTCCTCTCAATGATATTTGGTTAGCTAATAAAATAAAAGCCTTCCGCCTTTGAGCTACAGAGAAAAAACCCTTACATCCACTGTAGAATTGATTTTAAAAAAAGCCCAATAAATATTCTGAAGCTGCAAAAGTACCCCCAGAAGCCTTAAGACTTCTTGCAACCCTGAAGCCGTCTGCAGAAATGCCTCCGAGGTCATAATCCCTCACCGCCCGTTCTTCTATCACCCTGAGGTGGGGGAAGCATGTGGCTGCTGGTGGGGACCCCAGAGGTGCCGGTCACCGCTCATTCAGGACACCTGCACCCCGCTAGTTCTCCAAGAGTAAATTCAGAGCTTCCTGGCCCTCTGAGTGGACAGAGCCAGGGCACCTCTCTTTCTGACCAGTGTCTCGGTTTCTGAATCCAGGGAAAGAAAAGGTGATGAAAAATCTCACTTTTTCAACCTAGAGACAGGTGATGTCTTTTGGAACTGGTGTCAGCATCGTTTATTCCTCATCCACTTCTCTGTTTGCCCTCAAATCTCGCACCAGCTTTTGTCTAATGCCTTGGAATACCACCTCGCCTCTCTCTTACGGCATCAGGAGGATTAAAGAAGATGTCTTCTGGGAGCTGCTTCTCACCGCTAACGGCCAAGGAGACCCCAGACTCCAAGCATCGCTTCCGCAACGCGCCTGCATCCGCTGTGTATCACCCTGTCCCCAGCAATCATTCTGATTAACCTTGAATCCTAAAGATAACAGAATTCCCTGCCTAATGGTTTTGTGCAAAAACAAGAAAAAAACAAACAAACAGAAAAAGACGGGGAAATTGTTGTCCTATCAGAAGAAAGTGGTCTTCCAGGCCTGCCACAAACCCAGGAGCCACTGGGCCAGGGAGCTGTGAGAAGTCGCCTGCCCCGGGAGAGGGCGCGCGTCATCGATGGGGATGCCCGGCAGCTACGGGGCGCCCCCGGGGAAGTCGGGGCTGTCCGGCGGGGCAGGAGGGGTGGGGCTGTGGTTGTTGAAGGGCTCCGCCTTCTTCCGGTCCTTCTCCATCCACGTGTCCAGCAGCTGCTGTTTGCCCTGCTCCTCCCTCATGAATAGCTCCACCATGAGCACCTTCTCCTTGTGCATCTGCTGGCTGATGTCCTTGGGGATGTCAGGGATGACCCAGTCCACAAAGTCGCTCATGAACATGACCAGGTTCTGGAAGGAGAGTCACCGTCAGGCGGTGGGAAGGAGGACCTGGGAGGCACTGCCACTTCCACCTGAACCACAGCTGGCAGCGCCTTGCCCCGTCACACCCCGGCCCTGGGACCTCAGACACACCTGGACTTCCCAGGCCTCGGTTTCCCGGAAGGTATAAATGAAACAGGAAACCAGCCAGGGGGGACCTCTGGTGGCTGACTTTCTTGAAAGAATCTGAGCTCAGTAAACAGGAAACGTCTCTGAGTGATTCTGAATCTCTTGCCTGGGAGGCTTGAGAAATGATCTGATTGGTTACCCATCACCAAATATAACAAGTGTTAAGGCTTTAAGGGAGAATAGTCAAAATACAAAGAGACCAGAAACGCAGGGAGCTTAAACTGTCTCTGATGATTCCGCAGGCCCTTCTGCCATTTGTCAGGTCTCCCGGGATCACCCTGAACGGCTGCCGCCTCCCTGGATGCATTTCTGGTCCATAGGGTGCAAATGAATTGGCTTTCGTGGAAAAACGGAAATCTCTGGTTTTTAAACTTCCGTCTGACCGGCACTTGTTAGTACGTATGGCTGAGTTAGTCACCTTGTCACGGAAGGTGCTGGTGCCCCCCCATCCGCCATCACCTTTCTGGGTCCACGCTCCCCAGCTGTGGTGGGTGCTGGCCGCTAAGGCTCACAGAGGCTCGTCTCCAGGGAACCGTCCCCCCAGTCTCCCTGTTCCCAGCCTGGCTGGTTGCAGCCAATGGCTGGCCAGGTGGGCAGACTAAAGGCCCTCTTTTGTGTCGAGGTGGGCCCACGTGTGTGGTGGGATTCATGCTCCAGCCCAGACACCCTCCCAGCCGAGCTCCGTGCCCCCAGCCCCTTGCAGGGCCTTCCCTCAATGACCGGCTTGCACCAGAATCCTTGACTCAGGCTCTGCTTCTGGGGAACTGGACCCCAGACACTAGTTCTGGCTCCAGAGGGTTATGGAAAGCTGGCGGACAAGGCAGTGGGGCCTCGGGGGCCGGAAGCCCTGCCAGGGGCCACACTGTGTAGAAGGGGCAGGGCTGGGGCTTGAACCCAGTTCCTGGATTCCAGGTTCTGGGGGCCACACAGGAGGGCAACCCCAGCGTGGCCTCCCCGGCTGGGACCTCAGGGCCACGTGCATCAGCCACTCCCCAGTCTGGGGTCCTGTCCACTGGGAATCGCTCGGGCCTCAGAGTCAGCCCCACTCCCCAGAGGCTGGGCCAGGCGGGGCCAGGCCCCCTGCCTGCTGCGGGGGGGCAGGGGGGCGCTGGTGTCAGCTGGGAGCCCACTGCCCTCCTGTCCCTCCCTGCCAGCCCTGTCCACTGGGGCGTGTCTCCTGCTGCACAGTGACAGGGGAGACTGAGGTCTCCTTCAATAAAGATGCCTTGCATTTAACTAAACCTGCGTTCCCTGAACGACCCCAGGCCTTCCGGAACCCCCCTCCCGCCTTCCTTTAACTGAGGAGGGGCTGGGACCTGTCCTTGCCCAGGGCCTGGGGTCACCAGTACTCCCCACCCTTGGGTGCCCAGGGCAAGTCCTCCAGCCTCCGAGCCCCCGACGCCGGCCCGCTCCTGTCCTCCTGACCCTGTTCTGGGCACAGAGCACCTCCTCGGTGCCTCGATTCCCAAACCTTCTGGAAGCAGACAGGACCCTCGCACCTGGAAGACGATGACAAAGGCCAGCCGGGCGGCCAGGACGGCCCAGAAGTCCTTGGAGACGTCGTACTTGTGTTCTGACCATGGTGGTTCCCGGTAGTCTTTGTACCTGCAAGATGGAGTTGGGTCTCTGAGAGGAACTGGGGTCTGGCCGCACCGAGGGGCTTGTGAGTGTCAGGAACGCCTGAGTCGGACCCTGGGCCAACTGTAGGACAGCACCCTCCCTGGAGGAAGAGGCCCCCCTCCAGCCCACTCACATGCCCAGGGAGTCTCCCCATGTTGGACGGGGTGCCGGCACCCACGTGAGCTGGGCAGGCCAGAGGGGCGTCCCCATAAGTCCAGCCGTGGGCCCACAGAAAGAGGCTCCGGGACCATCTGGTCCAGGGGTTCCAAACTTTTGAAGGCAGTGGAGCCCATTTTCTAAAAAGAAATCCCACCTGAGACTCTGGTAGGTCACACAAAGCAAGTGGGGCCTCCCTGGTTGAAGAGGGGTGGGGTCCCTAAGCCTAGAGACTCAACCCAGCCCCCATCACCCACAAAACTCCAGGCAGGGCTCCCTGAAATCCAGGTCTCCAGTCTCGACCTTCTCTGTAGGGGAAACTATTGGAAAAAATGAAACGTTTTCCCAAAGTAGCCCTTGTACGACGTTAACCGTACAGTTAGTGGGGTCAGGGCACCAGGGAACTGTCCCCAGGCCCGCCCTGCCCCACGGGGCCCAGCTCCCGAGGGGCATGTCTCTCCCTCTCCCAACTGTTAGCTCCTTATCTCCGTGTAATAAATACCAGCCCGGCCCTCTTCTCATCACTTCCAGACATTGCCCATGAGCGCCTGCTGGGAGACAAGGTTGCTTACTTCCCTGGCCCCCAAGGTCCCACCTCCGTCCCTTGTGCAGCGGGAGTGGTGGGTGCCTCCTGGGCTTTAGGTCTGCCTTTTTCTCAGAGGCCCAGAGATGCCTGATGTGGGGCAGAGTGAGGATGAGAACCCGGGTTCTGTCCCCACCAACCGCCCCAAAATTTGGGAGGTGCTTGGTTTTAACGGGGCTGACCCCCTCTGTGTGGGAAAAGCTTCCCTAAAGCCGTGTGAGGAAGCCATGGCCGGGGCGGTTTCTAGGTGCTGGGCTGCAGCTGTGCCCTGCTGGTTACTGAAAAGCTGAGGCCCAGGTGGGGAGACCAGGAGAGGAGGCACCTAGCTCTGTGGGCACAGGCCTCGCATAGACCCAGAGCCGGCTCCCGCCTTGCTGTGCATCCCTGCGCCATCGCTTGGCCTCTCTGGGCCTCGGTCTGGCATTCCCTCACTTAGTCATGTCGCAAGTATTTATTGAGCAGCTACTGCATGCCCCTGCATTCCAGGGGCAGAGCTTGCGGGGGGCACAGACAGGGCCCCTCACCCACAGAGCTTTGTGTCTGAGGGAGCTGGATGGGAGCCTCGGAGGGCCTGTTCAGAGCTAAGCTGCCAACCCCAGAGACAGGATTGGGCTGGGAACACACCCTCTGGTGCCAGGTGCTGAGCCACGCAGAAGATGCACCACCTGATCTCCGATGGGAACAGGCATCCCCTGTTCTCCCAGCGTCAGAAGCCACACACATTTTATCTTCCCTCTTCTTTCTGTTCTCAAGGCCAGTTGCACCAGGATGCTGGGAAATGTGTTTGGGTCACCTGGCAAACTCCTATGCATCCCTCAAAGCCCACTTACATAAGAACCGTCCAGATGCCAACCCCCACCACCTGCACTGACCTCTATCAGAGATGATCTTACAGTTTTCCTTGCTTTGCTCTTGTGCTAAGCCTGCCAGCTCTCCCTGGGGAGAATAATAATGCCCTCTCTGGGGTTGCTGTGAGCATTCAATGAGACCACGTCTGTTTCAGTGCAGGAATAAATGGTAGCCAGCAGGGGTCACAGCGCTCAGCTCTGCTAAGCTGCCTCTCCCATTCCTGCTGCCCCAGGCTGGGCTGGGTGCTGCTCCTTTGGGAGGCAGCTTGACAGGGGAGCGGCCGGCAGCACGGAGCTCACGGCACCTACAGCACTTAATAGTGGGCAACGGTTGGGTGGGCCTGGCTAAAGCCCGAATCCCGGGGAGCAGAGTGGACTGGCCCATGGCCTTCCTTCTCTGTGGGGGTAAAAGTAACAAGGTTCTCACTTAAAAACCAGGTCTCTGCTCTGTCTCCTTGGCCTCCCCCTGCGTGGCCAGGACTCCTGACCGATGCATGGATGGGGAGGTGCTTCCGGGGGCTGGATGCCCAATGCCCGATTCTTACCCAGGAAACACCAACACTGACATTTCTGAGGGAATTTATAATAAAATGACCACCTATATCCCTGCCTTCTTTGTTCTAAATCATTCTTCCTCTAAAATTCATTTTGAGTTAAACAGGTCAGCCTGAGTGTGTTCTTGGTGTGGGAGGTTCAAACAAAGCGAGAGAAGTGCAGCGCTGGCTGAGAAGCGGCAGGGGTCCTGGACCGGAAGCTCGGGGGTCTCTGGGGCCCGTGCCTGCGGAGGATGGCGAGGAAGGGACCTTGAGTGCCTGCCCTTGACCCCCAGCTCTCCAGGCAGACCCTGCCCGAGGCGACCACGCAGGGGGTTGAAGCAGATCACCTGGGCCTTTCCTGTGATGTACGTGCTCACGTACATGTGCCTTGAAACATGCGGTGGGTGGGATTCTGAAAAGCGGGAAGCATGTCGTGTTGCCTGTTTGTGTGTCACCTGCCCTTTCTCGTTGGCAGGCCTGGCTGTACCCGGTCCCAGAGTAGGTGTGGTCCCTGCCCTGACACAGAACACACGGCACGTCGTGTAATTTCTCTTTAAGCACTCGGGGTCAGCCGGGCACATCTGCTGTTGCAAAGCCCTCAGTAGCACCTATGCTGGACAGGTCTGCCTGCCTGTTCCAATGACCGCACGCGGTGCTGGTTTTCCATTTCTCGGGCCAGTTTTTTTTTTTTTTTGCAAGCAGCCACATGCCACCGCTTGTTGCTGTCAGCACCCTGGACCCTGGCAGTCTCCTCCGCTTCCTGCTACTAGGGCAAGGGTATGAAGACAGACAGGTAAGCTTGATAGAACTATGGGCAAAGTAAGAGTAAACAGCCTTGGGGTAGATTATCCGCCCTACGAAGAAAGGGCTGCGCGTCATCGCGTGGATTTGTGACACGTGCTCTGGCCCTTGCAGTCTTTCGTGTTCTGAATCTCAGCTGGGCTGGAGGCGGTGCGGACTGCCCACAGATGCTGACTGTGCCCCACTCTGCCTCCCCAGTCTCAGCCTCATGGCAAAGCCCGTGGCCAATCACTCCACAGTCCTCTGTTTCTTGACCCGGGATGCCGTGCCCCTGCCCGCACCTTCAGCCCTACCGTCCACGTTTCCCTTTACGCTTTACGCTCCAGAACAGGCTGCAGTTTCCCACCCACAGACGCCCCTGCTCACCACTCTTCTTTTACCCGCTTTGCCCCTCCCCTTGGAGTGACCCCTACTGCCTCCACCCTCTACCCGGGCTTCCGGCTACTATCACCCCTTTAACTCGATCTGTTTATGCTTCTGTTGTCCCTGCACAAAGTCCCTGGGCAGCAGGGATCATGTGGCCCACTCCCGAGTCCCAGCCCTGAGCCCCCGGCCCCTAACCCAGCCAGGCTGGCACGTGGAAGATGCACAGCGAATAGCCAGGCCTGGCTCTGCCCCCCACTCGTGCCCCCACCCTCTTCACCGCCTCCGTCTTTCCTGGGGTGCTACCTGCCTGCCCTGAGTGTCTGGCCAGCTGATGGGGCCCCGCAGGTTGGACCCTCTCAGACGTCTGTTGCTTTTGCCTGCCCAGCACCCAGCACCCCAGTTTTCCTTGGGGTGCCCCCAAATCTATGGCTATGACTCCATACCCTGGCACACGACCCAGACCTAGCCAACAAGATCCCCGCACACTCTGGCAACAGTGATTGGTTCAGGAATGGGCCTCTGACCCGAGACAGGTCATTGAGACTCAATCCTAGGACTTCTGCTGATGAGTGGGAAAGAAAGCCCCCCTACTGGGACTGTCAGGAAATGACGCCCACATGCAGGAATGTATAAAATTGGGAGGCAGTGTCAGGATGGGACTGGATGACAAGGCAGCCCCTGGATCCAGCCATGCCGGAAGCCTATCACGGACTTCTTAGTTAAAGAACTAATAAATCACATCCTACCCCCACCCCAGGGATATTTTTTTTTCCCCTTGAAGCAAGATTAAGCTGTTCTGTGATTTGCCCTGAAAGAATCCTGGCTTGAACTGGGGTTTTCGTAGAAGCCCACCAAATGGGGCTCTTTAAAGAGAGCTGCCTGGGCGGTACCTGCAGATCTGCACCTCGTAGCCCAGGTCTAGGGGGTCGTTGGGGGCCGTGCCATTCTGGAAGTCGCTGACGTTGAAGGAGGAGAGGGTGTGGTTGACGAAGCCGTGCATGGTCCCGTTCTCACTGTACATGTACAGGTACACCAGGCGAGGGATGAAGTCCGACGTGAAGGAGATCACGAACGCCTGGGGCGGGAACAGAGCAGTGAGTGCGGACGCCAGCTGGGGGGGGAGGGGACGTGCCCCACCTGAGCCAGGGCAGCGCTGGCCCTGGGGCCCGGCCACGTGACCCAAGTTGGCAAACATGACCCCAAGGCCTTGGCTTGTCGAGTGACAAACGAAGGGTTGGGGGCATTCCTGTCGGCCCCTCCAGCACCTTGAGGAGAGGGCCCGGGGGCTGGGAACAGGGCGCCCCTGAACAAGAAGGCTTGGGGACCATGCTGGCTGCCTCTCACTGGCTGCGTGGCCCTGGACAAGTCGCCTGACCTCTCTGTGCCTCCATTTTCTCTTGTCAAACAGGGCCAACAGCGCCCGCTCTAGGTGCTTCTCCTTCCTGGCCTGTTTGAAAGAGAGCGAGGCAGGGAGGGAAAGTGCTTTGTGGATTGTGAAGTTCAGACCCAGCCCACCCTATTCTAGAGCAGTCCCCGGGGCAGCGCAGTGTAAGGCCAGTATCAGAGCATGGACCCGACGGCCTGGGGTAAAGTCCAGCTCTGCCTCTTGTTGGCTGTGTGACCTTGGGCAAGTCACCTGACCTCTCTGTGCCTCGGCTGTATCACCTGCAAGATGGGGCAATAACCCTCTGCCTCCATGGGCCGTGTGTGCACTCGTGGGTGGGTGCACTGAATGGGCTTAGAAGGGCCTGGAGCATTCTAGATGCTCAATAAATGTTAGCTGCTATTATTATTATTGTTGCTGCTGGCTGCTCTCACGAGACGTCCAGCTTGTTCCTAGCTGCTCTGCTCTCAGCGCCCCCATGCTCATGCCCCAGAGGGGCTGTACCTTGGTGCTTCCAGCCTCTCCCCATCAAAATGTGCCCCCAGCTCAGCCCGGGTCGGGGTGTGGAGCTGTCACTGTCCAGTGTGCAAGCTCAGCCCACGGCCTCCCTTTATAAGTGGAGTTTCAAAGCCTTAACCCAGTGGGACTGGGTGGCTGACAGGGAGCTGTCAGCCAGCAGGGAAAGCAGGTCCAGGGCTCTGAGGGTCCCTTCTCCCGGGCCGAGCATCCCTTCCTGTGCCGTGGGGACTGAGTGTCAGGGCCTCACTGTGACCCTGACCCAGCACTGTGACCATCTGCTCCAGGGAGCTGCCCGCCCGCCCCCCGCTCCATCCCCGACCCTACAAGGCGCAGGGTGGCAGCTTCTGGGGGGCTCAGGCTTGGCCGGCTGGTGGAGGGGTTGGGGTCACAGGGCTGAGGCGTTGCAGACCCCCCTGGGGTTCTCGTGTCAGGAAGGCGTGGACCCGATGCTGGGGCAGGGCCGTGGAGCGCGGGGCACTGTCCTCAGCGAGCTCGTGTGTCTGTGCGCGCCTGTGTGCGTGTGTGGGCGACTGGCAGGTTCCTCTTCTCTCCGTGTTTCAGGATTTCTCAAACTTTCTTTGAAGAGCGGGCATGAGTTTCACATAAAGGGGGAAAGTTAACTTTTTTTTTGGGCTGTGCCGCGTGGCCTGCGGGATCTTAGTTCCCCGACCAGGGATCGAACCCGTGTCCCCTGCAGTGGAAGCACGGAGTCTTAACCACTGGACCTCCAGGGACGTCCCAAAATTAACTTTTTTAAAAAAGAGCAGAAGAGTTGCTAATGAGGAATCTCCGTGTCTCTCTCTGTCTCTGTGTCTCTGTGTGTCTCTCTCTCCCGCCCTCCCTGTCTCTGTCTCTCTCCCTCTCCTGCCCTCCCTGTCTCTGTCTATCTCCCTCCCTGTCTGCCTCTATCTCCTTCTCTTGTTTGTTCTCAGGACTTGGAAGAGAGGGGACTTAGGGGCCAAGGTGGGCACAGTGGAGGGTTTTGCCCCCGGTTGCAGAGAAAGGTCGAGGAGATTTTGTCATTCCCACCAGAGCCCGCCCCACCCCTCAACAGGACCAAGGGATGCTTCTGAAGAGGAGATGCTCCTGCCAGCTGGGAACCGCTCCGAGGCTGGAGGTACGCACCAGCTCTCTGGAAGGGGAAGGGGTGCCCGGCCGCATGGCAGCTCGGCCGGGCTTCCTGGCTGAGGTCCCGACGTCACCGGTCACTTACGTTGATTATGACGGCAAGCTTCCCGATGCCTCTGAGGATATCGTACCAGATGCCTGGGGGGAAGGGAAGCACAGGTTTAAAGACCCCCTTGCCCTGGCTCTCAGTAACTCGGGCTAGCGGGCAGCAGTCCGGCCTTCGCAGGGGCCGGTCTGGTCCTCTTCTGGGGCAGGTCAGACACGTGGTAACAGGGAATAGTTTGGGGAGGACCTGGGGGAGCCTGGCTGACAACGGAGCCCATGGCTTGTACTGGCTCGTCAGCTGTTTGTAAGCAAACTGTGTAGCTTCTCAAAGAGATGCTTAGAAACACCTGGTCCCTGGTTCTGAACAATCTCCCGCGAAGCTGCGTAAACTACTGATCAGCGTGGATGGAGTAGACAAAGAGAGAGAGACAAAGATTCAGTTTGGACGCAGCTCCTGCCCCAAAGAGCCCACGCAGCAGTAACTGGAGACTGAAACCACGAAGTTTGATGTCCTATGAATTTTCCGTAGCTCTAGTGCCAGGAAAACTGAATTTAGGGACAGGCCAGATGCAGGGCGAGTGTCAGGGAACAAAGCCAGGGCCCCCGGCTGGTGAGGCTGGGACCATGGCCTGGGTATAATGACTGGACAGCAGTGCGGTACAAACCATTTCCCGTCTGGATGCCCCCTTGTTCCCATCACCCCAAGGTGCAGCACTGTAGCTCATCGCAGGTGAACAGAAGGATGGTCCTTTCTGAACTAGAAAGCCCAGGACTGAAGCACTTTATCCAGGGCTAGCCCCACTCCTTAGGGCCTCAATGCTGCGACTCCTGGAAGGGCGCCCAGTGCCCCTGCCCCCAACCTGACCGCGTTCCTATGAGGCTAGCACACATCATGGAAAAGCTGGGGCTGGAATCCTGTCCCAGGCACCCTCTCTCCCTGCCCGGAGCCAGACCTGAGTGGTGACAACGGCACTGCTCAGGAAGGGCTGGAGGGGACAGTGGCCGGTGGTTGGGGGGCTCCACCCAGGGCACATAGAGCTGCTCATGGGCGTTCCTGCCCTCGCAGTGAGCGCCCGTCTCGGGAGTGTATGCTTGGGGGTCTGCAGAGACAGCAGGAGTTCAGGCCCATGTAGCCCAGAAGCTGGAAGCCGCAGGCTGGGACCCAGCACCCGAGGTCTGCCGTGAGGGGGCTCCCCAGCCGCCGCCGGGTTCCACTCCATGAAGCAAGCATTTACGCTGCCCGCTGTAGACCCTTCTGCGGGGCCTCGTGGGAGTGATGCTCACCTCCCTGCCCATCAGCCGCCCGTGCAGGCTATTACCGAACCCGAGATGCGAAGTTCGTCCCGGTTCTGTTGGGTCTCCCCACGAGGGCAGCGGTGTTTGATTCACTTTCGTGCTGGAGCAGTGGCAGGGCGGTCACGGGGCCTGCACTCCTCGGGGCGCTAGGTCCACCACCCTTCCCGTCTCTCCCGAAGGAAGCACTCGAAGTGCAAGTGAGCAAGAGGCAGCTCCTCGGACGACGCATCTGTACAAAGTCAGCGCTGTGCAGGGCCCACCCTCACGGCTGGCCGCCTCGGGGGCTGGGAGCCCTTCTGGAGACTCCACACTCCCGGGGAGCACATCCTTCATCCCTCCTGGGTCTAGCATGCAGCCTGGCACGTGGGGCTGGGTGCTGTTGGCTAAGTGTTGGCTGAGTGACTGTACGAACGTAGAAAGCCCTTCCAACTAGGCTTCACGCCCGAGCAGAGGTTGCCACATCCAGGTGCGTGGGTGTTTCCTCGAGCTTGCCCGCTACTTAAAAAATGCTGGTGGGAATGTAAATTGATACAGCCACTATGGAGAACAGTATGGAGGTTCCTTAAAAAACTAAAAATAGGGCTTCCCTGGTGGCGCAGTGGTTGAGAGTCCGCCTGCCGATGCAGGGGACACGGGTTCGTGCCCCGGTCCGGGAAGATCCCACATGCCGCGGAGCAGCTGGGCCCATGAGCCATGGCCGCTGAGCCTGCGCGTCCGGAGCCTGTGCTCCGCAACGGTAGAGGCCACAACAGTGAGAGGCCTGTGTACCGCAAAACAAAACAAAACAAACTAAAAAATAGAACTACCATACGACCCAGCAGTCCCACTACTGGGCATATACCCTGAGAAAACCATAATTCAAAAAGAGACATGTACCACAGAGTTCATTGCAGCTCTATTTACAATAGCCAGGATATGGAAGCCAGGATATGGAAGTGTCCGTCATTGGATGAATGGATAAAGATGTGGCACATATATACAATGGAATATTACTCAGCCATAAAAAGAAACGAAATTGAGATATTTGTAGTGAGGTGGATGGACCTAGAGTCTGTCATACAGAGTGAAGTAAGTCAGAAAGAGAAAAACAAATACCATATGCTAACACATATATATGGAATCCACGGGAAAAAAAAAAAGGGTCATGAAGAACCTAGGGGTAAGACGGGAATAAAGACACAGACCTACTAGAGAATGGACTTGAGGATATGGGGAGGGGGAAGGGTAAGTTGTGACAAAGTGAGAGAGTGGCATGGACATACATACACTACCAAATGTACAACAGATAGCTAGTGGGAAGCAGCCGCATAGCACAGGGAGATCAGCTCGGTGCTTTGTGACCGCCTGGAGGGGTGGGATAGGGAGGGTGGGAGGGAGGGAGACGCAAGAGGGAAGAGATAGGGGAACATATGTATATGTATAACTGATTCACTTTGTTATAAAGCAGAAACTAACACACCATTGTAAAGCAATTATACTCCAATAAAGATGTTAAAAAGAAAGATACAATGCAAATAGAAAAAAAAATGTTGATGGATGTTCACAGACCGGGATGACATATTTTTAAAAAGCGAAACTTGCTGTTTCTAAAGGAGCCTCAGCTCTGGGTCAGCAGCGGGCTGGCATCTCCAGGACAACAGTTGGCCGTGGCTGGCAGCGGCGCCTCCTTCAGGCCACACAATGCACTGCAGGTCTCTCTGTACCAAGGCAACTCCCTTTATCACCACCAGTCGCTTAGAGAAACATTTATCCAAACCCAGACCTGACTAAAGTGGGGAGACAAAGAAACCCCGAGGGTTGGGTGTTTCATGGGAACAAGCACGCCTGCTGTGTATGTTTCGTCCACTCCTTCTTGCGGCCCCGCCTGGCCCCGAGGGCTCTGAGCTTGAGGACTCCGAGTGGGGGGCCAGGGTGCCGGTGAGCCAGGCAAGTTGAGGTTTCCGGGCAGGGGGCTGCCTCAGGGGGCGGCTCCTGAGCACAGCAGGAGGAAACGAGTCTGCGGCCGGCCCAGGCAGCGGCCCAACGGGCTGAGACAGGTGACAACAGAAAACGGGGCTGCTGAGGTTGGAGACGGATGGGCCAGCGAGGGCTTTCCACGGCCCGGGGCTGAGCCGGGCTTCCAGGTCCTGCAGTGCCTTTATGTCCAGGCCGATGGTCCTCTGTGCGATCCCCACCCCAGAACCGTGGGCTCCTGTTGCGAAAGTGCAGAACCCGGACGCCGCTCCGGCCCGCAGGACCAACCTCTTCTGGAGCCTTGACGCTCCAAGTTATTCAGACACACTCTGCACTCCAGGATAAGAATCATTGCTCTGACGACCTCGAGGTACAAGGGGCTGATGCTGTTTGGGACAAATCTGGGCTTCGCTTATGAAAATCTCGCGGGGGGAGATGCCTCATTTCCATCGGCCTTCTTCAAGGCATCACTGCTGTCCCAGGAGACGCTAAGCCCCGTTTCCAAGCACACGTCAGGGAGGTGTTTAGACGCGCCTGTCAACTCTCAGCACCCGGGAGCCGAGCTCAGGCAGAGTTCCTCACTCGGAAGGCTCTGAAGAATGAGCATGAGGGCAGGAAGCATGCTGGTCTGGAGTCAAAGGTCCAGGACTGCGATGCTGGAGCCGGTTCCCACGTGCGCACGCGGCTGGGTCACTGCAGCCACTCGCCACGCCCCCCCTCTCCAGGGCCAAGCAGGGCAGTCGCGGCGCCTGTGCTTTGTGGCAGAGCTTCCTCCAGACACCCCTGGTGCCGTGGGTGCAGGTCATGGGGGCCCCTGGGGCCCTCTGTCCCCTCAGGGCCCTGCATGGATCACAGGAGGAATACAAAAGCCTCTTCAAGGAAAGGTTACCGTGGAGGAGGCCATAAACAAACCCAGATTATGCTCCAGCTGACCAGGCAGGAACCAGGAAGGGAGCAGCCAGTCCGTAAGGACTGGGAATGATCTAGGAGCCGCGATCAGAAACCCTGAGGATATGATCCAAGCCCTGCTCGTGGTGGGAACGACAACGCCCACCAGGGCCGCGGAGGGCCGGTGGCAGCGTGGCGCCCTGCTGCTTCCTTCCACCCTGGGGGGCTGCAGGCTCTGGGTGCTGCTACAGGACACGGCCACGGCTCTGCCAGGCACAGATGCCAAAGCAAACTCTGGCCGCCGTGGACACGCCTGGGGCCTCTGGGCGCCTGAGAATCGGGCCTTTGTAAGCAACAAGTGGCGGGAGGCGACGCTCTTTTCTTCACGGCCGCTGGGCACGGGCTCAAGATTCCCAAGGACTGTCCAGGGAGCGCCTGGTGGGATGACCGTCTGCCCAATGCAGGCCTCAGGCGTGCACCTCACGGAGGTGTGCCGGGAGGGGCCGAGGGCTTGAGCGCTCCGGTTCCAGCTCAGCTCCGCTAACCACCTGGCCTCAGTCTCCCCATCTGGAAAATGGGACCGAGGATTTGCCCCAGCTTCCCCACGAGGCTCCTGGGGGGACTCGACAGCTGAAAGCCCCAGAGAAAGTTCAATGCCAGGCACAGCTCTCTGGGGTCGTCCTCAGAGCAGGGCGGGGTATGCTTCCGAGAGCCCTGGGTTCCGCGTCACCTTGATCTCGAGGCGGGGATTTGCAAACACGGCCTGTGGCCCAAATCAGTGCACAGCTGGTGTTGTTGGATGACCCACGAGCAAAGAACAGCTCTTGCATTTTCAAGTGTGAGTGAACAAAGCGTGAGAAACTTAGCCTTTCGGTGAGAATTCTGCACATCACCTCAGTCCACAGAGACAAAAACGTTTACTCTCCGGCCATTCATGGAAACGTGAGCCGGGCTCTGACTCAGTGCAGCAGCAAACCCACTGCTTTGGACTGCTGTCCCCCCCGGCCCTGTGGCCACGGCCCTCCCGGCTACGTAGGGGTGTGGTGTGAGGGGCGAAGTCTCGCTCCAAGGCCACAAATGAGGCAGAATCAGGGAGCCAGAAGGGACTTCACAGGGCCAGTGAGTTCTGGGGCCTTAAAATCTTTTAAAATCATAAACGAGGTCTAGGACGGAGGACATCTGTTTGCTGGGTCTTTGCTGACTGTCTGGGTCGTCCAGATAGGAAGGAGAGACTAAAGTGTCAAAACACAGGGCGATGACCTCTGTACTGCAGCTGGGCTTAGACGTCCCTCCTGGTGGAACAGCGAGCGTGCCTGGACCCTCTCTAAGCCTGGGGCCGGCAGGTCACATCACGGAGCCCAGAGCACGAATGTGAACCAGGTGGAATCACCGATATCTGAGCGCGTCTGAATCATGAGAACGGCGATTTCATCCGGTTCAACCCGAGAGGCTGCACCGTGTAAAGCCGGACTCCAGGCTTCTCGGGGGGCGGGGGTGGATGGTGGAGAATCAGTGGGCCTGGCATCATCAGCGGGTGGGGGCCGCACCATGGGGCCCAGCATGGGCCAAGGAGCCCCTGGCTGGGGATGCAATGGCCTCAGGGGCGTTTTCAACAAGGGCGACCCAATGCCAAGGGCGAGAGAAGGTTTTGGAAGGAGTGACGAAGCCCCTGCGTTTTTGCAAGATTATATTTGGGCTACAAAAGCCCAACCCAGACTTCTCTGGTGGCGCAGTGGTTAAGAATCTGCCTGCCAATGCAGGGCACACGGGTTCGAGCCCTGGTCCAGGAAGATCCCACGTGCCGCGGAGCAACTAAGCCTGTGCGCCACAACTACAGAGCCTGTGCTCTGGAGCCCGCGAGCCACAACTACTGAGCCTGCGCACCTAGAGCCTGTGCTCTGCAACAAGAAAAGCCACCACGATGAGAAACCCGTGCACCGCAACGAAGAGTAGCCCCCGCTCGCCACACCTAGAGAAAGCCCGTGCGCAGCAACGAAGACCCAACGTAGCAAAAAATAAATAAAAATAAATAAATTTATTAAAAAAAAAAAGCCCAACCCAAAGATCTACCTCGCTGGTGTGCAAACCTTATTTTGGTAAAATGACAGATAACATCCCTAACACACAATTCAATCTTGTTTGTTCTAGGAACCAGCACAGAACTAGCACAGGTGCTGTTGTAACTAAAATTGTGTTCAACAGGAGATAAAACAAATATATTTTGTAATTTTCCATCTCATTTCAAGATAAAATCCCAATAAAGACTTTTTTGTTTTCACCCTGAAAATTGGGTTCCGGATTAAGTTGATTCCCTTTAAGATACAATAAGCATTGTCCTTGCTGGTGGGGGCTAGCTGTGGCCAAGGCGTGCATGGGGCTCTGAGCCCTGCCTACTAGATCCCTCCACTCCTGGACAGACGGGCACCCACATATGCTTAAATGCCTCTGGTGACGGGGAGCTCACCACTCCACAAGGATGTCGGTTCCACTTTCGACACCTTTGACTATTCGAAAGTTAGTCCTTATGCTGGTGTTAAACGTCCCCCAACCCCAAGCCCCTCTTCCACATGGATGAGGAGCACCTTAGTGACTCGGGGTTAAAAAGCCCAGGCTGCTCTCGGCCCTGACCCGACAGGCAGGTGACACGATGCTCTTCCTTCATTGCTGGGAGGGGGCTCCCTCCTTCCTTTACTCTTCTGTGAATGTTAAATGACTAAACGATACCCTCTGTAGGAAGGCACTGCTGAGCAGCTACTATGAGCTGGTCTGGCTCTGTGCTCTGGGCCATGCAGACAGCTGGGGAGGGGCAGGGGTGCTGAGGGCCATCAGAGGCAATGTACCTTGTGGGCCCCCTGGAGCAGCACACCGGGGAGCAGCTCTGATATCCGAGCCACGAGCTCTTTCCCAAGTGTTCTCCGCGGCCCACACATCTCAGGAGTTGGCAGTTCGGGGTGGGGTGGAGAGGGCCCTGGAGGCCCTGCATCCTCACCCCCCGCCCCATCTCTGACCCTGTCCCCAGGGCAGGCGCAGAGAGGAGCCCGGGACCCCACTTTACTAGCTCTGCCTCTGGCTTCCGGGGAGCAGCACCCTTTCCCCCAGCCCAGTATGTCCTCCAACCCCAGCACCCAGGGCACTCACCGATGTCCTTGGCTCTGACGGCCACTGGCCTTCGGAGCTCGGTGATGAACTTCTTGGCGTCCAGGCGTATCTCAATAATGTTGTTCAGCAGCGCAAAGAGCGGGGCCAGCGGGAAGGACGCAACGAACAGGGTGACAAAGCCGAACTGGATGACTGCAGAGAGGAGGGGACGGCGGTCAGCATGTACTGTCCCTGTCCCGGGATGGCAGGACCCCCGCCCCACGCCCCCGGGTCGGATGGGCCCTGCCTCCCATGTGTAAGAGGGGATCTCGGACACGCCCAGGCCGGGAGGGAGCTGTGGGCAAGGTTCCAAGTTTTGCTCTGGACCTGAGTCTTGTCTCTTGAATAAAGGCCGTGTACTCACTTCTCATATGTCTGATCTTAAAAATCACCAGTTAACGGGAAAAAGGTGCCCGTGAGCACAAAGGCCCAGCCTCAGTCACCCTGCGTGCGGGCCGGGACGGTGCCCTAGTGCCTCCTAGGACCTGGCGGGCCCGCGAGCATCACTGCGTCTCCAACAGCGCCCAGCGCCCCCCTCCGTCGGGCCCCGGGGAGCCGGTCGGGGACCGCCGCCCACTGTCTGGACAATCTCGCCCCTCTGCCTCCCTCCCTCACTGTCCCTCCTTCTGCTCATCATGGGCCGGCGGGGCAGGTCGGGGAGAGGGTGCTGAATGGAAGTGAGTGGAGGAAGCTGGCTCAGGAACTGCACAGCCGGACCTCGCCCAAGGGCGCTCGGTGCCAGGCGGGAAACAGGGAAGCCGGCAGAATGTGGCCCCGGGCCCAGCGGGCTGAGCGTGACCACTGTTAGCGCGGCGGGGTGCCTGGAGGCTCTGTGTGATCCCTCGTCCCAGAGCCACGTCCCTGGCCCCTCACGTGCCCCACAGGGGCTCCGCGCGATGCTTCTGTGCATGCTGGCCTCGCCTGAAGGCTCTGGAGGTGATGGACGGGATGGAGGCCACTGGATAAGCTTGGCGTTGGGGCCAGGGGGCTGCTGAGCCCCGAGGCTGCGGGTTCCCCGACTCCCGAGTGACACTGCCTCCCCTTGCAGGGACAGCAGTGGGGAGAGCAGCAGGAGGCGCGGGTGGGTCGTGCCCACTGGGCCTTTTCTTCCACCTACCCCATCCCAGCCCGAGTCGGCCTGGAGGAGACGCCAGGCACAGGGTGGCTGCTCCGTGGGGGGTCAGGAGGGGCCTCCCCCAGGAATTTCATTTCACTAAACCCCAGAGGATCCAGGACTCTCCAGCCACCATAAAAATTAAAATCTGGGGACTTCCCTGGTGGCACAGTGGTTAAGAATCCGCCTGCCAATGCAGGGGACATGGGTTCGAGCCCTGGTCCGGGAAGATCCCACATGCCGCGGAGCAGCTAAGCCCGTGCGCCACAACTACTAGGCCCACGCGCTGCAACTACTGAAGCCCGCACGTCTAGAGCCGGTGTTCCACAACAAGAGAAGCACCCGCTCGCCGCAACTAGAGAAAGCCTGCGCGCAGCAACGAAGACCCAACGCAGCCAAAAAAAAAAACTAATAAACTTAAAAAAAAATTAAAATCTGGGGAAACGACCGACTGCAGTCTCTCAGCGGATCATAGGCTGCTGTTCTCGGTGTCCATCCGCCCACGGGGTCAGGCAGTGGAGACCCTCCTCCCAGGCCCCACGATGAGCATAAACAGCTGGGCAGGGGGCAGGCCTGGGGAGGCGGCACCCGCAGGGCGGGGAGCTGCCCGTCTGCCTCCGGTTCAGCCTGGATTTGATTCCGGGACGATGTCCGGGAGGACGTCACCCAGACGCCACACCATCTCCTTGTCTTAAGTCTCAGAGTGTTACGGCACTGGCGTCCGGGAAGCTGGGAGTGACTTACTGGGACCAACTCTGCCAACAGGGAGGGACACACCCGCGGTACAATTAAACAGAACCGCTCCTGAAACCCAAGGCCACCCCACCCCTGACCAGCCCACCCTGCAGACCAGTCCCTGGCTGGTTTGCCCAGGTGCCTGTTAAAACGCAGAGTCCTGGGTCCCACTCCGTGCAGACCAGGATTGGGCCCGGGAACCAGCATTAAAATTTTTTTTTTTTTGCTGCACTGCGAGGCTTGAGGGTTCTTAGTTCCCCGGCCAGGGATCAAACCTGGGGCCCCGGCTGTGGAAGCCCAGAGTCTTAACCATTGGACCGCCAGGGAAGTCCCCCAGCATTTAAGATAAGCTGTCCATGGTGGTTAGGGGGCACGACACCGGGACCCCTGTGCGTGAGTGTCAGCCTTCACTCATCCATTCATTCAGGGAGCACACATTGAGCACCCACTGTATACCTGGACCTGTGCTAGGGGCAGGGGGTACAGCAGTGAAGAAAAAAGACCTGCTTTCATGGAACTTTGAGTCTACAGGAGAGGCAGATGGTGGAGGAATGAGAAAGGGTTGGGGACTAAAGATATCAGCTGTGGTGAGAACCAGAAAGCAGGGGGAGAGGCTGCCCCTTTTAAACCCTGCGGTGGGGAAGACCCCTCTGGTGGGGGACATTCTGAGCAGAGCCCTGGAGGAAGGGAGAGAGGGAGTGACGCTCATACCAGGGGAAAGCGTTACGGGCAGGGCACAGCCAGCGCAAAGGCCCCTTGGCAGGAGTGACCTCTATGAGTCTGGGTAACAGCAAGGAGGCCAGTGTGGCCCAAGTGGAGGGAGAGGTAGGATGTGGGGTCAGGGAGGCTCCAGGTGGCTGCCGCGCAGGCCACACCTGGCCCGTCCCCTCTCTCTCTCGCCCCACTCCTGGGAGTCATGTGCCGCCTCTGGGCATCCTCCCATCCAGCGGCACAGCTGCAGGTGACACGGCTGAGTCCTGGGTGTGTCCCGCTCCGTGCAGGGACCGCAGCGAGCCCCGGGCGGCCAGCTGGCCCTTTTCCGTCCTGCCCCGTCTCCCAGGACAGGATTCTCCCGTCACTCACTCATCTCCATGTACTCCGGGGTGAGGCCCGCGAAGGGCTCCAGCGTGTAATCCACCTCGTACCGCTGCTTCTTCTTCACGTACTCGTCGTGGTCAGAGGGGCTCTGGTGCCTCAGCCTCAGGTAACGGATGAACTTCTTCATTTTCCTGAAAGACACACGACCTCACCTCGGTTGGGTTTCCAGGGAGGTGGGCTCAGGGGTCTGGCGCCTCCAAGCTGTTTTGCCAATTCTCTGAGCCCTCACGCGTTCTCAATCCTGAACTAACATCTTGGCGATGACCCCTCTGTTGATGATTTCCTTTGCCGTTTTCCCCAGAGGCAGGGGGCAAGCATCACTGCTCTGTTTGTGACATGAGGAAACGGAGGCCAGGGAGGGCCCCTCAGGTGTCAGGGGTCTGTCTGTCCCCAAGCAGACTTGGCTGCCTTGGACCATGGAGGCTGGCACGTGGGTTTGGGGACACCTGTGGGTACCCTGCATCCTCAGCCAGTTGGGAGCAGGGGTCATCCTGGCCTTGTCCCTGGCCTCGTCCACTAGGGGTGGCTACTGCCCATCTTCCTCCCGTGTCCTCACCACCTCCCGGTTTCCGGTGCCCCCACCCTGGTCCAGGCCCCGCGTCCCCTGTCACCCAGACTACTGCAAGGGCCTCCCGAGCGCCCCAAGGCCCCGATCTCCCCCTTGCTCCGCCGTGACCTGAAGCTGATGCTACTCACGGGATGCCGATCTCAAACAGGTTGTTCTGAATCAGCTGCTTCCCCAGCATGATGATGCTCAGCTGGATACACAGCTCCATCAGGCAGCCCCCCGGGGCGCACTGCGGCACAGAGAACAGGCGTCAGCCCCCGCCCCCGCCCCGCCTACCGGGAGAGGCGACCCCAGCTCCCAGCGAGGGGAGGTCGGCCCTCGTGTCCTCCACATCAAACCCCCGGAACCTTGGAATGGAACCTTATTTGGAAATAGGGTCTTTGCAGATGTGACCGAGTTAAGATGAGGTCGCGCTGGCATAGGGCGGACCCTGCTCCGATTGCCGGTGTCCTGATAAGAGGAGGAAACACACACAGGCACACTGAGGGGAGGAGGCCCCGTGAAGACGAGGCAGAGATTGGAGAGGCCCATCGATGAGCAGGGCGAGGCCAAGGACCGCCCGCGGCCACCAGAGCTGGGAGAGAGGCCTGGAGGAACCCTCCCTGGAACCTTCGGAGCGAGCGTAGCCCTGCGGACACCTTGAGTTTGGACTTCTGGCCTCTGGACCCATAAGAGAATAAATCGCTGCTGTTTTAAGCGACCCGGTCTGTGGTATCTTGTTACAGCAGCTCCGGGAAGCTAGTACAACCCGGCCAACAGGCTCTCGGGGCTGCAGCAAGGCTCAGAGCGGAGCACACTGCCAGGGAGTAGGCAGCGGCGGGGCTGGGTCTCAGGGCTGCTCCTGCCCCAGGGCCACGCAGGCTAGGGCCGTGCAGCTGGGCAGCCGCGGGGTGAGGGAGCCGGCCACCCCTCGGAGGCCTAATGCCCTGTGGGTTTGTACCGGGGGCCGGGCAGGCCGTCAGAAGCTTAACTTGTCCAAGTGAAGGGAACTCAAGGGACACTGGGTGACACTCTGGGGCACAGCTCACTCCTCTCTGAGTCCTGAGCAAAACTTTATATACCATTACCAAAGAATTTATCTGGGACAGCCATCAATCTCATTAAAAAAAAACAAAGACGTCCTCCGCTTTATTCTACTCCACAAAGGCATTTCCCCAACTTCTCCAACCATTAAGGAGCTTAACAGGGTGTCGTCTATGTAAATGATGTGTTGTATAGCGGGGAAGCACGTCGTGGGCTTCTTGCAAACATCCCTCACTGCGGAGGAGGCCTATGTCCTGGGATGTCCAGGGGTCGGCATTTAGGTGGTTGACCTTCTAGACTGTGCCCCAGGCAGCCAGATGACCCTGTACCTGAAGCCCACCCCAATCGTCCCCACCCTGTTTCACAGAATCTTCATCAAGAAGACCCTGATAAAAAAGAGCCTTCTTTTCCGATATGCTGAATTATTCTGGAATTTGGAAATCTGGACTGGTTTCCCTGAGACCTGAAGCCTGGCTTGGTCTGACGGAGCTGACGGAGCAAGTCTGGGGGCCAGGACTCAGCGGCAGAAGGCAGCTGGACGACTCACCAGACCTGGAATGGCCGGAATCGCTGAGCAGAAGCCCAAGGTCACCAGCATGCCGCTTGGCGGGGAGAGAGGTGGGCATTTCAATGTTAAAGAAAAAGAAGCGTAGCTGAGTCCTGTTTTTGCCTCACTAATTCATCTTAACCAAAGAGAAAAACATTCAAGGTCTTACAGAAAAAGAAAAAAAAAAAAAAAAAAGCGGGTGTAACTTTTTGGCTTCCATGACCCTGAAGAGACGTTCTCCTTTTAGGGTAATCCTACATGGACAGGCCAAAGGAGATCGAAGCCCCATCCCTGCAGCTGGAGAACAGAGCAGGGGTCTCTCAGGGCAGGGAACCGTCAGGTTTGCTGTGAGGACGGAACCAAGAAAGCGGAGCAGCGCGTACGATCTCGTTACCTCTTCCATCCGGAAAGAACGGAAAATGTACACGTAGTCGCCTGGGCGTCCGACAAACCTGCAACAATTGGGGGTCATTCAGAGAGGGGAGAGCGGGCTCGGGGAGACCCCCAGGTGGGGACTGGGCCGTGTCATGATTCCCCAGGTCAGAGCCTCCGGTGTCTCACAGGCTCTTCCCTCCGCCCATGTCACCGACTAAGAATCAGCCGCAGGGGTTTTCTGTTGGTCGAACGTTTGTGATTCCCAAGCCAACAGGTGGGTAAGAAAACACAGCTTCAACAGGAAACCAAGAGGCTGAAGGGCAGATAGAGGGGAGGAGCCCAGGAAGGGAAGAAGGTACAGCAGCCTAAGGGCAGAGGGCGCTACCCGCCATGGCAGGGTCACGGAACCACGCTGGGGACTGTGGACCGGCTGGGGTGCGGGTGGTCCCTGAGGCCGCCTCTCGGCCTCCTGTGGGATGAGGGAGTAGGGGGCCTCTGAGAGCCCGCTCCGATGTGGGTGCTCTCAGCGGGGCCTGGGCACCTCGGCCCAGCTCCAGGACCCCAGGGTGGAGTGGTACTTATAAATCACATCATGCCAAGGAAGGTGACTTCAGAAGGGGTTCTGGGATCAGCCCTGCCAGCGTCTAGGCGGAGGGGTGGTGGGGAGTCTTGGTGGGTGGGCCACAGGCCCCGATAAACCCAGGACGGCTCCAGAGGGTCAGGGCATGGGGTTCACACCCCACCAGCCTGGAACACCAGCGGCTGCCCTTCCCATATCTTCCCCTGCAGCCCTCATCCCCCGCGCTGGGGGAACCCCTGGAACACCAGCGGCTGCCCTTCCCATATCTTCCCCTGCAGCCCTCATCCCCCACGCTGGGGGAACCCCTGGAGCTCCTGCAGCCCTCATCCCCCGCCCTGGGGGAACCCCTGGAGCTCCTGCAGCCCTCATCCCCCGCCCTGGGGGAACCCCTGGAACACCAGCAGCTGCCCTTCCCATATCTTCCCCTGCAGCCCTCACCCCCTGCGCTGGGGGAACCCCTGGAACACCAGCGGCTGCCCTTCCCATATCTTCTCCTGCAGCCCTCACCCCCTGCGCTGGGGGAACCCCTGGAACACCAGCGGCTGCCCTTCCCATATCTTCTCCTGCAGCCCTCATCCCCCGCGCTGGGGGAATCCCTGGAGCTCCTGCAGCCCTCATCCCCCACGCTGGGGGAACCCCTGGAACACCAGCAGCTGCCCTTCCCATATCTTCCCCTGCAGCCCTCATCCCCCACGCTGGGGGAACCCTGGAGCTTGCCGCCCGGGATCCCTGCTTCCCAGGGTTCTGTTCCCTGAGCTCCTCAACGTCTAGGGTCCCTGCTTCCCGGGTCCCTGCTGCTTAGGGTCCCTGTTCCCTGGGGTCCCTGCTTCCCAGGGTCCTTATTCCCTGGGCTCCCCGATGTCTAGGGTTCCTGCTTCCCAGGGTCCCTGCTGCCTGGCGCCCCCAACGTCTAGGGTCCCTGCTTCCCAGGGGACCCTGCTCCTTGGGGGCCCAGCGGGAGCCAGGCCTCTCCCCAAACTCGGCGGCAGTGGGAGCCACACTGACTGCTCTGCCCTGGGCCCAGGTGCCTCCCACCTGAAGAGAGATGAGGGAGGGGAGCCTTCTACTGGACTGCGGAAAAACAGTGTGTTTCAGTCACTGAAGAAGCCCCTACCGGCCTTTGAAGAATGCCACGTAAAAGATGGGGGTGTAGGAATTCACGAACTTCAGCAGGAAAGCCTTGAAGATCAGCCTCTCCTCGAAGCTCTTCTCCGTCTTTGGAACCTCTAGAAGGAGTGAGACACACGCTGCTGAGCCACTGCTCCGGGCCAGGCTGACCACTTCCCTCAGCTGTCACAGCAGTGAGGCTCAGAGAGGGTGAGTGACAAGCCCAAGGCCCCACAGCCGGAGGGAGGCGACCTGGGGCCGCCTGGCTCCAGGGCTTGGCCGGGGCACTCACCGATCTTGGTGAGCCACCTGGCTATGCAGCCGTACACCTCGTCCAGGAGGATGATGACCACCAAGTTGATGATGACCGCCGTGGCCGTGACAGTGACCCGGATGTTGGACCGCACGGAGGGGGAGGAGTTCATGGCTAAGGCGGCGGCCGTAGAGATTCTGTAGATGATGACGCCGAGGACGATGGCGAAGGTCACTGCGATCTGCAGAGGGAGGAGGGGATGCTCTTGGCTGGGTCCCCTTGGGCGCATCGGAACCTCCCCCGGCTCCCTGGGCCCAGCTGTCCCCCCACCCAGGAGCACTTCCGCTGCAAAACCAAGATGGGTGTTTCTTGTCACCCACCAAATGCCATGGGCTTTATGGGTGCTCACTTCACAGATGAATGAGTGGCTAGGTTCTGTTTTATAGAAGAGGAGACATGTTCAGAGAGGTTGTGCCACCAGGCCAGGTCACCCAGCGCGTGAACTGGGATTTTCCAGGTGTGCCTACCAAGCTTGGAGGGCAAGGTTCTGCCACTCGCTATGGGGCATCGTGACGTCTCGCCCACTGTCCCCGACACGACTTAGGGTCGCTGCAACCCCAGAAGCTGCCTGGCTTGTGTGACGGCAGGCTGACTACAGGGGGGCTTCCCCCCAGCCTGGATGACCCTGAGTGGAAGCAGTGACGTTCTCCATGCTATTGCAAGAGGTGGGTGGGGCGTGGGATGGTCTGGTCCCACCGGCCATGCTGCAGGCCTGGCTGGGACAGACGGATGGGGTCCCTTCTCCCAACCTCGCCAGGAGCCACCCACACCCTTCGGCTTGTCCCTGGGAACGAGACCCTCATCTTGCCCAAACCACTGTGGGACCAGAACATTCCCTGAAACTTGGACTGGCGGTCACTTGAGAGGCCGGGCTAGGCTAGGATGACAAGTCTGTTCTGTGTGGAGCCGTGTGTCTGCCTGGGCTCGTCTTCCTTACCCTCCAAGGCCCTGACTCGCCCTGGAAGACCTTGTCCTCACTCTGCCCTGTCCCAACAGTGAGGATGCCTGCAAATCCCAGTGCCGAGGGGACACTGAATGGAGGGCGGTTGTGCAGGGCTGTCACCCGAGCCCGACTACACGGCACCCTCTGTGTGTCCAGGGTCCTGGGCGTGTCACTCCCGCTGAGGCTGTGCAGGGCGGCCCAGCCCTGCCAGAACGGCCCCTCGAGGCTCTCGGGACGGCCCTGGAGGGGCACTGAGCCGTGCTGTGTGCCTCTGATTGCAGCTTGGAAGGGCTGTGCCTGCTTCACCCCAGAGGGAGGCCACAGCGACGGGCATCTCCCAGGAAGCTCTTACTGTAAATTTCGGGCCAGTAACTCTGTAGCTGTCCATATCTGCGGGCGACTGAACGGTGACCACACATGCCCGGGGAACGTCCCGATGAAGTGGGGGGGTCCTGTGGTGAGGTGTGGGTACCTCTCCCCGCCAGCTGCCAGCTCCCAGCTCCTGGAATGCAGGCTTTCCTGGGAAAATCTCTCGCTCCTGCCAAGAGGCCCCTCCCAGGGGAAGGCACCGCCCTGGGCTCTGGAACGTCCCTCCTGCCTGCGTGTGGAGGTGCGGACAGGAGCCAGGCCTGCAGGGTGACTCAGCAAGGTGTCATGGGGGTGCACCGGCCTTTCCCTGTCAGAGGGCCGGTGTACCCCCATGACAAGCTCTATAGCTGTGTCCCCTCCTGGGTGCAATGCCCCCTCTGGAAGGAAAGGGCTGTGAGGGCCAGGGTTTGGCCACTGTGTTCATACGAGCATCTCCAGGGTCGGAGCACGGGGGCACCTTGTAGGTGCTCGACTGCTATTTGTTCGGAGAACGAAGCTCCCGAGTGCAGGACAAAACCGGTTCATCGGTGATGGGGTCCCCAGGACCTCAAGGGCCAGCCAGTTCCCTAACCCGCTGTCCCACCTTTGCGGCAGTGACAATGTGCCCATTTCCCCGCCTCTCTGCAGACGGGGGGGCCAGGTGCAAGCAGAGGTGTGGGCAGGCCTTCTGGGAAAGCACATTCAAAGAGGGGCTGCCTCTGCTGGCCTCTGTCTCCTTCCCCTTCCTCCTGCCTGGAAAGTGGAGGTGATATTGGAGGTGGGGCAGCCATGTTGTGACCAAGAGGGACACAGGCACAGGACAGGTGTGCAGAAGGCCAGAGAAACCTGACGGAGGTGCCGGACCAGCCCTCCACTGCCCACCATCTTGATCCTTATTACGAGAGAAACTCAAAACCCCCTGAAGACTATTCAAGGAAGTGACCCGAACCACGAGGGCTCTTGCCCGAACTTGCCGTGGCGCAGAAGGGCCCACAGCCTCCCACCTCCTGTCACGCCCTCGCTGGACCTTTTGTGCTGACATCGCTTCTTCTCTGCCAGGAGGGGCTGAGCCTTGGTGTCTCAGTCTTCCATTTCCCGCACCCCGTCCCCCGTCGGGTGAGCCCCGTGGATGCTCCAGGCAGGGACCACGTCATCCTACATCACCCCGCCAGCACTCCTGTGCTATTTGGGGAGTGTGCTCCAGGACCCTCAAAACACGGCTGGGCCCACTGCCACCCAGTCATCCTGACAGCCCAACGGCCCTCCCCCCACCCCCCAGTGGCTCCCAATCTGTGGTCTTGGGGGTCCCCACCACACATTTCTTTACCTCAGAGAGGTCCTTCTTGCCGTGTGAGAGAGTGTTAGGGGAAACGGAGTCCTCCTTCTGCTTCCAACTATTCAGGTTAGGGGGCCTCAGATGCCACCCCCAGTGGAAGACCAAGGCAAGCCCACCTGTGTGTCTCCAAGTTCATACGGAAGGGCGGGGGGTGTCTCAGGGCAGACTGTCTGCCTGGCCTCTGGCCTGGGGAGGGGGTGAGACCTCTGGCCTCCATTTCCTCAGCAGCAGGAGGGGGACAGGCAGGTGTGAGGCCCTCAGGCCACTGGGCACAGCCCAGCCCTTGGTACACAGCGGCCATGCGGATGACCTTGATAGCAAGGTCATCGCTACAGTGACCACAGGTGGCCCTGACCCATTGTGGGGGGAATGAAAGCACGGCTAGCATGGGCCTGAGGCCTTCCAGGGATGCAGCCCAATTAACTGGGGATTAAAAGCCCCTAATAGAGCCGGTCACAGTGTTGGCAATTCATTCAAATCAGCAGTGTCCGGATGAACCTGGCGTCACCGGCCCTCCGTCACCTGAGTGGCATCGTCCTGATTTTTGTCCTGTGTGTTCTTCACTTACTGGTTTTCTTCAAAAGCCCTCCGTTTTGTCTTAAATAATACCTGCGAACTCCTAGGTTTGAATGACTAGTTACTTATATGCGTCACTCTCAGAACGAAAGATGTGTGTCAGGGACCAAAGGGAACCACCGCACGGGCCCCAGGGCTTGGGAAGCCCCCTGGGGGTCACTGCAGAACCCTGGCCCCTCCCCAGTTTAGGGGGCTGGTGGAATCCCCCCACCACCCTGCCTAGCCTGGGATGAACACAACTGCCACGTGGATGGCTGGCCCCATCCAGGTGAGCACCGCACACCTTGGTACACCTCCCTCCTTTACCTCCCAGAGCTCACCATGAAGATGATGGAGACCAAATTGGTGAAGTAGGCTGGGAACCGGTCTTTCCAGGTCAGCTTCACCTTGTCTGTCTGCAACATGAACAGGGCTGGGTCAGCGGTGGGGACCATCCCAGCGGAAAGATGTGTGTGTGCACATATATATGGGCGTGAACAACTTGGACAACAGAAACATGGTTAAAAAAAATGATGATGAGCGAATGCAAACATCTGGCATCCGGGGCCTTATTCCCGATGAAATGCTGCTACGAAATGATAGAAATAATAGTTGTCTAAAAAAGTGAGTCCTCTGTGTACGGGGCGTGATGGTGCCAGAGGCTTTTCTAAATTGGATGATCAGACCCCCGTCTGGGAGAAGCCTGGACTCCTTTTCGTGGCTGAAGGTCTCATTTCCAAGGCCAGAAGATCTAAGCTGTTTTCCTTCGCCACCCAGACCATAATAGTAATTTTCCTTTGCAGAGCAAGTTGAAACAAGCCACCAGCACTCTAAGTTCAAACGCTGCCCGCCACGTAGCAACGGCGGAGAGTGGGGACACGTGGTCCGAAGGCTCTGGCACAGGGACAGCAGGGTCTGGAGGGACCTGAAGTGGACGCTTGTTGCTAACCTGGGATGTTTCAAGAATGGGGTGGATTTTGAACAGGAAAAATGCATGGACGAGGTCAAAGAATGCTGGCAGGCATGACACCCGAGGCCACGCATTCCAGGGCAGGTGGCATGCGTGTTAATGAGACCAGGGACCACTGGCAGGCAGCTGTGACAGGCACGTTTCACAAGCTCCAGAGACAGCCAAGCTCCCCCCACAAACCCACCACAGCCATGCAGAGACACCTCAACACACGTCACAGCCCGTGGGTACCGAAGGAAGGCAAAGCAACGTGGGTGTGAATGTTAAAAGGATAATACAGCAGTCAGAGTCGGTTGAGGAAAACACAGTGGACTTCGGTCATCTGCAAACACTCAAGCCTCGCGACGGCCCGACGTGACATGTACCAGTTTCACCCCCGCCATGGCTGTCTTAACCCTCTGCCTCCATTTGTTTGCTGGCTCCTCTGGAAGGTGCCGGCGCTTCTGGGGCGGGTGGAGGAAACAAGAGAGCACCGTGGGGTGAGACCGCCACCCAGGCTCCCATCGGCCCCCTGGGCAGCCAGCACATCCCTGGCTGTGCCGGTGGCTGGGGCTGATTCAGGCTCTGGGCATCTTAAACCCATCAGAGATGGCAGAGACCCACATTCTAAAAGAAAGGCTGCCACAAAGGTAATGGAAATGAAAACTCCAGCCTGGAAGCTCGGTGGGCTCCACGGGGCCCCTCTCACCAGACGGTGGCCGTAATTCAGACGGTGCATCTTATGCAAAGGCGAGGATGACCCTGAGCATTTTACGCCAACGTGAAGGAAGCCACACTCGGAATCCTAACACGGCAATGAAGGGGTGCATCTTTTCTTTCCTAAACAAATTCGGTACCATAGCTGGGGGAAAAATTAAAACCACAAAGTTGGGAGCCAGGGAAATGGAGGGGAAAATCAAGAGAGGGTGTGGCCCCACGGAGGCATTCAGGGCCTGGCGTCACCATCAGAGGCTGGCAGAAGTGAACCCCGACCTTTGTTGCTCTTGTGATCAAAGAGCTCGGGTCAGTGACCGGGAATCTGACATGGCTGCCCAGGCCCGGCACTCGGGCTTGGTCGAGCCCCTGACTTAAGTGGATGTGACACGGGCCACTGAGCCCTTTTTTCCTTAGGAAGGAATGAAATCCCATCCACGTTCACGCTACGAGGGGCCACCGTAAAGCCGTGGGGTGGACTGTCGGGGGGCGAGGATGCTGCACTGCACGCGGGTCGTGGTGGCTCACCATGGGGGCCTGGGGGCTTCAGAGCAGCAGCGACCACGCCTCTCCCTTTAGGAGAGGGGACGCAGCCCATGGGGGGCTGTTGGAGCCCTTGGTTCAAGGCCACAGGGCGGCCGCGCTGAAGGCAATGTGCTCGGGACATGCGTTCTGATGTGTTAAGTTAAAAGGCCAGTCTCCTCATTTGGGGTGAGGACTCATGCTTTTGTGGTTATTTTCTCTGCACCCTCGGTCCCTCTCAGACTCTGAGTTCAGGGAAGTGCACCCGCTTTCTGGCTGCAGGAGGACTGAGCTGGGCTTTTTGCTCTGTTACGGGAACTGGGGCCCGAGAGGGGGTTTTGCTGCACCCACTTTGCCCCCCCAGAGGGGACTTTTGATAATTGGGACCCCCAGCCACTCTGTACCAGCAAACTTTGTCCATGGGACACAATGACAAGAAAAGATCGATGCAGGGGTTTGCTCTGGTCACTCCCAGAGGCTGAGGGTGCAGATGTGACGCAGAACACCGGGATCCGGGAAGAGTGTCCTGCAATCGTTCCCCATCCCTTCAAGACCTGACTTTCCTGCCTCAGTGAGAGGTGGACAAGGGCCCGGGGGCTCTGTGCTTGTCCCATGTCATATAAAAAACCTCCGTTAAAAAAATAACCAAGCACCCTCAGAGGTCTGTGAGAATTCAGGCTGCAAACATGACTGCCAGTTTGAATGAGAGGTTTTGAGGAAAAAGAAAGGCATTTGTTATTAAAAAAAAAAAGTGACAGCTTCAGGAACATCACAAAAGCACTTCTCTCTCTCATTCTCACGGTCTGTGAGTGAGACAAGGAACTGGCCAGCAGCTCAGGGACCCTGTTGGGGCAAACCCTTCCAACCATCATTCAATGTAGAACTGGAGGGCTGGACATAATGACCACCCAGAGCAAAAAAGCTGCAAAGCTACTCGGTTCTTGATGTTGAAATGTTGGCCGAAGTTTGAGCTCACCCTCAGGATAGATCAAAAAGGTAGATCTCTACTCTAGCAGGTTTGACAAATCGGCCCCTTGCTTGTTTTATAAATAAAGTTTTATTGGAACACAGCCAGACCCATTTGTTTACCTGTTGTCTATGGCTGTTTTTATCCTACAATGGCAGAGTTGAGTTGCTATGACAGAGGCCTGCAGGGTCTAAAATATTTACTATCTGGCCCTGTCTGGGGGCTGGCCCCCCAACTACACAGTGTTTGCCGATCCCTGGTCTGAAATGTTGATGCATGTAGAATGTTTTACTGCTGGGAAAGCCAACTGGCAGCGGCCACCATACCTCTTTGCTTTTGGATTCTTTCCTAAGAGACTTCTCCAAAACTCTGGCCTCATATTCGGCTCTGGGATGATCCTGCGAAAGAAACCAAGTCAGCGGGGAGCCTTTGTTAATTTTGTGAGTTTGAGACCCTGAACAGGAGCACGCATGGCAAAATCAGCCCAGACATTCCCTTGGACACCCTTTAGGGCCAGTTCCTAGCTGGCTGTTTGTACCATTTCCAATTTAGAACTCATTGTATGCAGTTCACCCAGGATTCTCCACCTTGTGGGGAACCCTAGCCCACTGGGAAGGCCACAGAATCGGGCTCTGTGTCCTGCAGGCAGGTCAGTGTGCACCAGGCTGCAGCCCATCCTGCAGGCCACTCACTCTGAACACCCAGCCATGAACTGGCCCCTGAGGATATCCTATCTGGAGCCGTGGGGGTCAGAAGAGATGGCAGGAAGTGTCAGCAAAGCGGGGGCAGACCAGAGGCACCAGACCTCGGGGGAGCCCAGAGCAGATCAGCGAAGGGCACTGGAACAGAAGAACAGGGGTTAAGAGAGACCCAGAGGTGGGGGAGGAAACGGAGACCCCTGCCCGCCATGGAAGAGCTGCAGGGAACCACTCAGCAGAAACAGACGGATCAGGTGTGTGAGAAGGTCCCTCTCCCAGGGAGACAGGCTACCGGAAGACAGAGGAGTGACAAAAAATTCCAAACCTTGACAGCCTCCTTCCGGGAACCAGAAACGTAAAACAAAAACAAAAAGATTTCATTACTTGCGTTGTTTTTTTAAGAAACAGGCTACGTCTGCTAAAGATGATATACTTAAGAACCTGGATGAAGGTAGTTAGACGTGGGTGCGTAAGGAGGGCTCACTAAAGGCTGACGCTACTTTAGGGTGACCATGTGTGTTGCTGCTTCTGCAGGTCACATGGTCTAGGTAATTCCCGAGGGAGTGCTGGGCTGAACTGTCTTAGACTCAGGGAAGGAACACACAGGCCAGATGACTGGGTACGGGCTTCCTTCTGCTCCGAGAGCGGACACCTGGGGTCATGTCGTGGAGAGGGGGCCCCTTCGTGTCGGGTGATTAACCCCCGAAGAGGCCCTGGCCAGCCATGGGGGGCTTGCTTTCGGGGACTCATTCAGGGTCACTGGGGACCCATGCCCAGTGGCTCTGATCGCCACCCCACCATCTAGGGTCTGAGCCCTCAGGCTGAAGAGTTCACGGGACGGGTCCCCAAGGGATCGAACTGCCCCAACCCCAGGGACATCATGAAAAGGGATGTTCTAAATCTACTTCCAAAATAACAAGACAACGCTCTGCTTTTTATTCTATTTGAATCTTTAGAACACGCTCAGGCAGACAGGCGACCCAGGGCCTGTCATGGGGGATGGAGTTCCACGCCTGTCTCTGCCCCTAAGGAGCCGCGTGTCTCTCTTTGCATCAGCCTCGGTCCCGCCATTTGTGAAACAGGACGATGAGACCCACTGGGGAAGAGGTTGAACCCGGAGGTGGGAGATGGGTTAAGGGACACCTGCTGGTGCCAGGCCCTGCTTGAAGTGCTTTATATCTGCTAACCCAGGGAGACCCCCTCAAACCCTACTCCTCCACCCCTGTTTGAGAGGTGAGGACACTGAGGCACAGAAAGGTTAAGCAACTTGCCCCAGGTCACACAGCGAGGGTGGTGCAAGGACGGCCTGGTCCCAGAGGCCGTCTCGTCTCCACTAAGCTGGTGCCTCTTCCAGCAAACTAGCACCCTTGTCTGTTGACAATACTTTCAGCACAGAGTCTGCACAGGGGATTCTCAGCTACACATTTGGCTGAAAAGTGATCCAGTCTTCGAGGGAGTGCGTGTGTGGGGAAATATAATAATAGGGATGTTTAAAAAGATGATGGAAGAGATTTTCACATCAGAGTGAAAATGGATGAGCAGTTTCTCTTTCAAAAAACTGAGCAAAAGATTTCATAACATGAAGCTGGGGTCATTGTGGCCACACCTAATGGCTCTGCTATTTGGGAGGTCTTGTTCCTTTTTATTCCCACGCATATCACGGGGATTCTGGCTGGAGCTGGTAATTCGGGATGGGGCAGTGGCAAAGTTTCTCCTGAGCAACCCCGGGGAGGGGTGTCCACCCGCCATCGCAGTGGCCATTCGATCCCGATTGCCCCTCTCTTTGGTGCACGCAGATGCCCAGTACGTGGCTGCCCTCTATTAGTGAAGGATCTGCCCCACTTCTCAGCCATGCCCGACTGCAGGCTAAGAGCTGGCTCTGAGGATCGTGGGTTTGGCACCTGGGGCAAAGCCTCACGGCTGCCTTTGGGGACTCAGGCTCATGGGTGGCGGTGATCGCTTCCCCAGACCCGCGGTGCTGCCCCCAGACAGGATGAGGTCAGCATGGTGAGCCTTGGCCTGAGTCCCCAGCCACGCTGCTGGGTGGTGCGTCCATGTGAGCATGGAGACCAAAAACACTAGAACAGACATCATACGGTTGCCCCGGCAACTGCGGGGGATTCAAACAGCAGGGATGGGAACTGAGAGGCAGGCAGGGAGCAGCCTTGCCTGGGCTTTAGGACCAGGGCTTCCGCGTGAGCCTCCCAGAAGCAACAGGGTGGGGGCTGGGGGGGACACGCGGGGGGGGGGCCAGGGCGCAGGCGCCAAGCCCACTCACCTCCTCCTCCTCGAAGCCTGTGAGGTCCCAGCGGTAATTGAGCCGCATCTGTTTCCGCTTCCAGTGCTCCATGAAGGTGGCGGCTGCGGGTAGGGAGGAAAGCCAGGAAGTTAGGGGCTCAGAGGCCCCACGACCTCAGATGCCATGAAAGCATTCTCCCCTTCTGCACCATCCGGTAAGTGAGGGCAACAAGTGCTGGACCAAGGACTTCACACGAATTAAACTGTTCAGCTCTCCCACCGACCCCGCGAGGCAGGGATCATCTATTGCTCATTTAAAAAAAAAAAAACTTATTTATTTGGTTTATTTATTTATCTGGGTCTTAGTTGCAGCAGGCGGACTCCTTAGTTACAGCACGTGGGCTCCTTAGTTGCGGCTCGCCGGCTCCTTAGTTGTGGCATACGAACTCTTAGTTGCAGCTTGCCTGTGGGATCTAGTTCCCTGGGCAGGGATCGAACCCGGGCCCCTTACACTGGGAGCACAGAGTCTTATCCACTGCACCACCAGGGAAGTCCCTATTGCTTACTTTACAGTTGAAAAAACTGAGGCACAGGGAAACTGACTCCCAGCCAAGATTGTTCTGCCAGCCGGTGAGGGGCTGGGCAGGCTGGTCCCAGAGCTCTTGCTCTTAACCATCCTGCTCCATCGATCTTGGGGACCCCAAGTCACAGGTGGGGTCAGAAAGAGTGAAAGGGGAGCCAAGGTCACTCACTCAAGTTTCAAACCCCTGCAGGTGGCCTGACTTTAGAGCTGCACTCTTAGCTGCTACATCCTGCTTTGTGTTCCCAACAGACTAAGCATATTTCAAATGCCACCTCCTCCAGGAAGCCTCCAATCATCCCCCTCAGCATCAGGAAAGAAACCAACTCCTCTTGGGACCTCTCCTGCTCATGCTGTTCATGCCACCTTCCATTGTGACCCCTGTCCCATGTCTCGTGGCCCTTCTGGGGTGTGGGGCAGGGATGGGGCCTTGTCATCTGGGTCCCCCATGGAGAGCCCAGTGTCAGGCACAAAGAGGTGCCTGAAGAGAGCTCACTGAATGAATGAATGGCTTTTATGAGTAGACACTTGCAAATGGAGATACCACTGACTGAAACATTTATCATTAATTCTTCCCACCCATAAGGGAAAATCAGCAGAGGCTGAAGGTTGGAGTGGTGATAAGGGTGGCCATAAAGTTAACCAGAGCTCCGGAGTCTTGAGCTGCTATGTGCCAGGCACTGTTGAAAGAGCTATCCCGTGAAGTATTAATCTCATTTAAACCTCATAGTAATCATAGGAGGGAGCTGCTATAATTCTCCTCATTTTACAGGTGAGAAAACTGAGGCTCGGCGGAATTAAATGGCTTATCTGATAAGTGGCAGTGTCAAGATGGACGTTCCATGAGGACTTTAGTGCAAATTCTCCAATGTCATCCTTCACCAGGAACGAATACAGGCGTTGCACCTGGCAAGAGATGGGTCTGAATCTGACTCCCCTCCTGGTTCAGAGAACAGGCCCAGCTCCCCATTAAGGCGAGGTGAGAACCGGGCCTCCGAGCTTGCACAGATCTGCGCATAACGGGTATCTGCCCATCAAGTATTAGCCACGGTACCAACCAGGTCCAGCCAGGAAACGGGAACCTCTTAGGTCTTTCGGACTGGGGTAATGTAATCCTGGGACTTGGCCACATAGACAATGGAAGAGCTGAGAAGACAAGCAGCGGATGGTGAGACCCCCCAGAGATTAGCGATAGCAGGAAGCTGCTGCCTATCTAGGGGTGGCGGGACCATGGGAGGTGGTGTCCCCAGAGCCAGAAACTGGAGCTGCCCAGAAAAAGCTAGGATCATGGAGGAAGGGCGTTCTGGAGGGAGGTAGAGCCAGGGAGAAGGCAAAACCATTGCCAGAGGTGCCCCAAGAAGCAGAGGAAGAGGAGGAGAAATACCCTGACTTCTCTCCCGCCTTCTGAGCACCCCCCATCAGGACTTCCCATTGGCTGAGCCTTCCAGGAAATGGAACAGCAAGGGAGCCTGGGAAATGTAGTTCCCTGTGATACAAATGTACTCTCAGCAGACACATATGGCTGGTGGGGCAGGCCCATCTGCAGCCTGCACCGCCTCCTAAGAAGGAGGGTGTGAGGATGTTTCCTCCTGTCTCTTTCAACGTGTCCCTGGGTCACAGTAGTGGAGGCCCTTGGCTGGGGCCCATTCCCACACCGCCACCAGTTCTGGAAGGCCTGTCTCTCCTTCACTGTGTTCTGACAGCTGTCTCTCTCCGGCCTCCTCTGCCTGCCCATGGCAAGGCCTCCTTTGAGACCTTGGTCTGAGTGGGGGAGGAGGGCTGGCTCCTTGCACAGCAGGGAAGCTGGCCTGTTAACCTTCCCTGTCTCAGCCTCCCCATGTCTCCCCATTCCTAGGCTCACCGACCCACACCTCTACCTCCTGGACCTCCCCCTCCCTCCACTCACCAGCCTGCAGTGTGATAACTGTTACCTTTTAATGAGGACTCAGCCTGCACCAGGCCCTGTGCTAGTGATTTAGCGACACCAGTTATACGAACCCTCAAAACAACGCCATGCAGTAGGAGTGATTTCCACTCACTCTTACAAATGAGGACAGAGACTCAGAGGATTAAATGCTCTGCCCAAGGTCAACTTCAGGTTAGCAGCAGGAGTGGGATTTGAACCGAATTCTATTTGACCCCAGAGTCTACACTTAACCACCATACTTGACCGACGTTCTGCACAGATATTTGATTTTCTTTACGGGAATGACAACTATAGTCGTAATAAGTCTGATGATTACAGCAAAACTTGTATTGCCATTTTATGGATGAGGAAATGGAGGCACAGAGAGGTTAAGTAATTTGTCCAAGGTCACACAGGTAGGCAGCTGGTATTTAAACCCAGGCATCCTTGCTCTAGAATTTTACTGTTAAATGTCTTAAGATAGATACAAGGGCCCTCTCCCAGGGGTATCTGTAGGTTGACCAGGACCGAGACTGGACCTGAGGTCACACCTTGGAGGCCAAGGAGTGGAGATGGTACATAGACAAGGCTTGTTGTGCTCGGCTATGTTTAAGAAATGCAGGCATTTTATATAAAATCATGAGTTTCCTGCTTCTCCTTTAAAAATCAGAAACTCTGGCACCAGGAGGCTGGAGCCGAGGAGTGACGATCCATTTGTCAAGGTTTGGGCGTGCCTTCTCTGCTGGGCCACAGACCCCACCATGCCCTATTGCCTGGGCTCTCTGGCTCCGAGTTTGCCACGCCTTTGCTCTGCAGCAAAGGGGCGGAGCTGTGACGTTCAGGCTTGGCCAGTAGGACAGGCGATGGGAAGGCTCATGCTGCGTTGGGGGCAGTCCTGAGGTCTCAGCTCAGAATCAGGCATCTTGAGCAGCGTGAAAACTCACCTGCTACTGGACTGGGCAGAGGCAGGAAGAAAACCGAGGGCCCCTCCTTTGCAGCTGTGCTCCTGCAGCCCTCCCTCTCTATACCAGCCATGTGGACAGCAGTGGGTCCTGCCAGGTTCCCATCCCTTCCCTTCAAGGTACCCAATGATAGTTCTCCTGGCTGACGTGCCAACTACATCACACAGACGTAACGCGGTGTCTACCTGGTGTCAGGTGCTGGGTATGCTTGGGGCATCTCCTTTCATCCCACCCGCAAGCCCTCAGCGCAGAGATAACGCACTCCTTCACACCGATGGGTAAACTGAGACCCTGAGGAGTCAGGTGACTGGTTAATATACAGCAGAAACCTCGATCCAGGACTTCTGACCCCAAGATCGACTGGGGTTAGGGGTGTGGCTTCCCACCCACATGAGGACAAGCTGTGGGCCAAACCTGGTCCAGGGTACAAAAGACATGAAGAGATGGCCTTGACCCCAGCAGCCATACGAGGGGGCCAAGGAGACAAGACCATCCCCCCAAAATTCAGAGCCCAGAGGGCAGTGCAGCAGAAATCGCAGGTAGTGAAGAGGGAACCCAGGCCAGGGCGCAAGCAGGTGTTTGAGCTTCTCCCTTCAAACACTTGTTTTAATGACACAGTGTTAGACAAACACATTCCTGTAGAGGAGCCCAGAGGCAGCAGGTGAGAGATGGACCCTGGATCTACCATGGCTCGAAGCAGGTATGAGCTTGGGCATGGGCCCGCGCCCCCCCCCCGCACCTGCCTGCCAGACTCAGTCTCCACGTGTGTACAATGGGCTTGATAACAGTGCCCGCTGTGGGGCGTACGGTGAGGCGTCCATAAGCTGATGCGCCGTGGAGCCCAGGGCAGGGCCCCCCCGTGGCAAGGGGCTCGACGGAGGAGCGGTCCCACGACCCGGCTCACCTGAAGGATCTCCATCGCTTCTCATTAAGTGGCTGACGATAGAACAAAACATATGGTTGGTTCCATTTATACAAAGCACCCAGAATACCTACAGATAAATCCATCATAGAGGCCGAAAGCAGACTGGTGGTTGCCAGGGGTGGGCACAGGGGGAAAGGGACAGACTGTTAAATGGGCACCAGGTTGCCACCTGGGAGGATGGTGGTAATGATGGCAGGACACGGTGAGTGCCACCGAACTGTGCACTTAAGACAGTTAATTTATGTAAATTTCACGTGCGTTAACAAAAAAAAGAATCACAGAACAATGGGTACAGATTGTGCTTATGGGCTTCAGTGCCCCTGCTGTAGGCTGGAGCTGCAGAGAAAATGGACCAGGACACACCCTCGTGGTTACGGTGGGGAAGGGGCAGTCTGTCCATTTCCCCCCACCCCGGATTTCTTAGAGTGTGGGCTGTATCGGAAGCCCCACCGCAGGGGGCTTGCTGAAATACAGATTCCTGGGCACCACGCTGAGCTGGAATCTCCGTTCTGGACAAGCTCTGCGCGTGGCGCAGTCCACACAGGCGTCGTCCACACAGGCGTCTGGACGCACTGACCTACTCACTGTCTGCCCTTTCCTTCCGTCCATCTCTCTATCCATCAGATGAGCTGCTGGTCTACCCCCCACAGGACCCCGGGCCTCTGCTTCGGCTCTCCTCCCAGGCTGCATCCCACCCTACCTCCCTCGGGCCCAAACTGCTTTCACTCCCAGGCCTAACCCCAATTTCCCTAATTCCGGTTGCTTCCTGGGCTGGCTGCTGCCCCCCCCCCCCAACCTTTCTGAGCTTTCACCCTCCCCTGAAACGCTGTTGCTGACCCTGTGGCACGATCTTGGACGTGTCATTAGACGCTCCCGGTTCGGCCGTCCCGTGGTCTTTTGTGCCCGTTGGAACCTCACAGGCTCTCAGGCCTGCCGTGGGAATCTCACAGGCCACGGAGGGAAGGCTCTGATGGATGCTGGGGCGCTTCTGTGGCTGCCCGGAGAACAGCCCCGTCTCCCTGGTGAGGTCCAAGCTCCTTATGGGCCGGGGTCTTGTCTCCCAAACCTGTACCAGGCACTCTTGAGCCGCGGAGGCCCCGGGGGGCAGGCAGGGCCGCACCCTCCTTAAAACAAGACCCCTGAGAGCAGAGACCAGCTTCTCAAACCTCTGGCTCTTGACAGTCTGACATCTGCTCAGCACAGACTCCTTTCTCTGAATGTGGAGATCGGAGATGCATGGCCTCGGGCTGCAGGAACCGGACAAGAGAGTGACCTGAAACTGAGCAGGGCCCTGTGGGGCTTCCCGGCATGGAGGTCCTTTTTGTCCCCCATTTCTTATAGGCAAGACTGCAGCCCCCATGACCATCCCTGAATTCCGAAGGGTGGATTCAAACAGCTGCTAATCAATGGAGAAGAAGCCAAGCAACCGCCCGAAGCAAGATTAAAGGGACCAGAGAAACTCATCGAGATCAGGAGACGACCGCTGGCCTTCCCTGGTGGTCCAGAGGTTGAGAATCCGCCTGCCAATGCAGGGGACGCGTGTTCGAGCCCTGGTCGGGGAACTAAGATCCCACACGCAGTGGGGCAACTAAGCCCGCGCGCGGCAACTACTGAGCTCCGCGCCTCAACTAGAGAGAAGACGGCGCACCGCCATGAGGATCCCGCAACTAACGCCCGACGCAGCCAAAACTAAAATAATTGAAAACATCGGGAGACGACCACCTGAGATGAGATTAAGGGACGGCAGGCCCTGCTCGCCACACCCTAATCTTGTCAGAGAACCCCCCCGCCCCCGCCCTTTGAACCGCCCTTCATCAAATCCTCTGCGGGGGGACACACACAGTTTTTCAAGGCAGAACCGGTGTGTCCCCCTTTGCCTGGCAAAGCAATAAAGCTCTCCTTTTCTACTTCACCCAAAACTCTGTCTCCGAGATTTGATTCGGCACTGGGCCACAGAGAGGCCGAGCTTTCGGTCACAGACCCACCTGTCGGCCTACAGGGGAGACAGGGCTCCCGCACAAAGGCCCCCCGCCCTTCATTTTCTCACTGATTCTATTTATTTATCCCCTGAACAAGTGTTCGCGCACAAACCCGCTGCTGGCCTTTGAATTCCAGCAGAGACTCAGTCTCTCTCCCTTCGTCCGCACTGGGTGACTCAGCCGGTGACCTGCCCACTCCACTCAGAGTCTCGGGGGCAGCGAGGAGGGGTTTCAATCACACCTGTCACTCCACTAATGCCGGGACCATCTTTCTCCAGCTCCTTGCAGGCAGGCTTAAATCAAATAGCCCCCTTTGTTCTGGAACTGACAAGGCTTTAAAACCCCATTATTATGCTATAATTTCAGAAAATCGATCCCGGCGGGAACAGCTAAATGGAGCTCAAAGTTTCTTCGAGTGACACCTTCCTGAATGAAGGCTTTGAGTTGTCATAAATCCCAGGCAGGGGAGAGCTCAGCCAAAGCTCACAGCTCCAGGACCAGCGGGTCAGCCTCTGGGCAAACCAGACCCCACAGTGGAGCTGAAGCAACATGAAAACAGCGGCCAGAGGTGACTCCTGGGGCGGCAGAGCCCCGTTACTGTCAGTGTCAGGTTTGGGGTTGCTCTCTGTCACCATGCGAGCAGAAGCCTTAACAGCTGGAGGACAGGAAAAGAAAGAACACAGTGGGATAAGAAACACCAGTGGGAAAATGATCCTTTAGAGGGTAATGAACAAGTAATTGAATAAGGGACTAAAAAAACCCCCTCAACAATGGCAAGCTCGCTGCTAATAACGGCTGACAGAGTAAAGGGTGAAAGAGCCCGGGGTGGGTGGAGGGACTGAGGCTCCCTCCACCCTGGGGGCAGGGACGGATTGTCCGCAGGCACCTCTCAGCCCAGCAGGCCCTTTCCTGTTGCTTCTGTCTTGATTTATAATAAGCTCCTCTTTCCGTAAGTGCTTCATGAGAGTGGTTTGGCTTTTTTGTTGTTGTTTTTTTCTCCCCCAAATGGGGGTGTGTAGACTGAACTTGCCCTTGACAGACAGGCACCTCTGTTGTCTCCTACGGTGGAAGTGGAGCTGGAGGACGCGGGGACACACAGCGGAAACACAGATTTGCCGGTTTCGCTGCGTCTTGGATAGGGGAAGGATGGGACCACCTGTTTTTCTCCCAAGGATGGGGCTGCTGGTAAGGGCTGGCCAACACCTTTGAGGCTGTGAAGTGGTACCCCTCTGCACACAGTAGGTGCTCAATAAAGAAGCATGATGTGACCAAGCTGGCTTCACTGAGGGGGTGCACAGAATTCAACCAAGTCCCTGCCTCCTGGCGGGTTGAGTGGCATTGCTGCCTGTGTGCCCCTCACCGCCTGCTCATGGTGAATCTCTGCTCCCCCAGGAGGGCACAGAAGCGGGGTGGAGGATGTTTGGATGGAGAGGTGAGACCAGGGCACTAGCCTGGACCACGAAGGCCGATGGGCCAGGCACGGATCTATCATGTCTGCTACAAATCTGCTAGCTGTGTGATCTTGGGCAAGTCACTTAACCTCTCTGTGCTTCCCTGTCCACATCAGAGAATAACAGGGTTTCTCTCCAGGGTTGTTGTGGGGACCAGTGAGGTAGCCTGTACAGAACTCTGTGCAGAACTCTGGAGGGGGAAAGGGAGCCTGTTTGTTTGGAGGGAGCTGGGGAAAGTATTCCAGGTGAGAGAATGAATTTAAGGTAAGCCTGCCAGGAATAAGCACACACATGAGCTAGACCTGATTAGTAACAGAGGGAGTAAAGCCCAGGGGTCAAGTATTTGGGGCTGGGGAGCCAGAACGCTGGGGTTCAAGTCTTGCCTCTGCCTCTTGTTAGCTGGTGTAACCCTGGGAAAGTTGCCTCAATTTTTTCATCTGCTAAATGGGGTAGTAAAGCCTGTTTCCCTCCTATAGTTACTGGGAGAATTAATGACTTGCTCACATAAGATGCTCAGGACAGTGCCTGGCACACACTAGGAACCAGCCAACCAAAGCTAGCATTCTTTTCTGAAGGAGATGAAGTGACGTAATTCACAGAGGCCCCCAGGCACAAGGTGACAGGTTAGATCTGAGCTCCAGCCTCCAAGGGTCTAGGCTGTTTTCACGTTTTCAAGAAGCAAGGGCTCACTGATCCGACGCAACAGCTAGCACGACATGACAACTAGCACCAGGTACAGCCCTAAGATCACAAGACGTGACTCATTCGACATTCCCGACCACTGTCTCCATTTTACAAACGGGGAACCCAGGGCCCAGAGAGTTGAAGCAACTTTCCTGAAGTTGCACAGCTGGCAGGTGACAGAGCTGAGAGTTGAACCTGAGTCTGGCCCAGGGACTGGCACTATTACCTGCTGACTAGCCATCCTGGCTCACAGCCAACGCAGCTGGGTATTGAATTGGACCAAACCGTCAAGCCGGCAGCTGTGCAGCTGGGCTCCACTGTGGGCGTGAATGCTGCCGGGTGAGCCTCCCCCGCTCGGAGCGGGGGAACCGGGAGGCTGGGTGCCCAGCCAGGAGGTGTTCCAGCCTCAGCTTGGAGCTTCCTGGGCCCCGATCAGAGAGGAAGGAAGGGAGCCAACCAGAGATCTTGAGGAAGGCCAGGGAGGCTGGCAGTGAGAGCAGAGGGTGGTGGGGGGCAGGGGGGTGGTTCTGATAGACACAGGGTCCAAAGAGACAGGGGTGGGCAGGGGAGGCGGAACAGGCTCAGGGCAGCGTGGGCTCCAGTCCTGGCCCTGCCAGTGGAGACCCACTTTCCTCATCTGTGACATGGGGACAATTTCTCAGCTGTGGGATAAGGTGGGATGAAGCGCAGGTAGCATCCAGCCCAATGTCAGACACGTACACGTCAGCTCCATGAAGATGGCCATTGAGCCTAAATCTATAGTCAGGCTGATCCCAGAATTAATCATCCGAGCTAGCGTGTGGTGCGGGGCATCTTCTCATAAGCCACCACGAACCACACACAGACATCACCTCCCCATGCTCTGTGGTAGCCCCGGCCAGGACTCCTCCAACCTCAGCTTGAATGCCTCCTGAAACAGGGTGCTCACCACCTGCCGGGCCAGCCCAGCCCAGCACTCACTGCTGGAAATCTCTCCCTTACGCTGAGCTGGTGACCTGTGACTCTCATTCTCAGCCTCGTTAGGAGGGCCATCACGTGCCCATGACGACTGCACTGATCGTGAAGCTGTGCTTCGAGCTCCCAGAGCTTGGGTGTATGGACAGCCCTGGGTGTCCCTATTACCCGGGTGTCTGTGGGCTTACAGGCCGCTGCTGAGCCGGGGGGGAAGGATGTGGAGGGGTGATGTTCATGAGTGGGGCGGGGGCTGTCATTTGTACCCCTGTGCTCCACGCGACACGGGCTTCGCCAAGCCTGAGGCATCTCCTTAGCTCACAGGAGGGGTGGGCACGAGAGCCCGCTGGAATGAACAGAGTCTCCTCCATCGCAGGCCCTCAGTTTGGCACAGCTGTTACTGGGCGTCTAGGCAGGACAGTGGGAACAGACGGAACACAGTCGGGGAGCCGAGGGCCAGGGAGGGAGGGCGCGAGAGGCCCGCTAACCGCCGCTCTTACACTTTCTCACTGGCCTTCTTCCCCCACGGTGCCGCCCTCAGGAGAAAGAGCTTCTCGCTCTCATGTGCAGGTGGTTGAGCATCTGCCCCGGAGCTCGCGTGGGTCTTGAGCGAAAGCCCCGCCGCTGTCCCCAGTCCCAGCTGGGTCAGCCTCCCTCTATCACCTCCCCAGCCGCTTCTCACGTAAGTTGCCGTCTCTGACTCAAGTTTAAGACGAGAAAACTTCTGATAACAGGAGGCCGACTGCACCGGCTTCTGAGTCCTACCAGTGAGAACACAAAGTCCTCTGCGGCCCTTGCTGGCCTCCAGGGTCCTCCTGTTCCCACTCCCACTTGCTCCCTGCACCCGCACCACAGGGCCTTTGCACATGCTGCGCCCTCCTGAATCTTGGACTAAGTCGGTGGATGCAGTGGTTTTCCCTCCCATGGTTTCCCCTGTGCCCAGCACAGGCACTTAGTAAGTACTGGTTGGTACGCATGCTACACGCAAGGCACATCACCTTACTCAGTCTCAAACCCCCGCCGTGTGTCAGGCAGCCCTGCCTGTGGTCTGTGGTCACAAGGGCAGGACCGTTTACTGAGAGTCAGCCATGTACGCGCTAAGCATTGGCTGAGATTTTGTGCCCGCTGTCTCTGATCCTTATCACACCCTCATTTTACAGGCGAGGAAGCTGAGGGTTGAGTTATGTGGGGAAGGGCAGAGCTGACTTCCCTCCCCCAGGGCTCCTGTGTGCAGCTCCATCTCCTACTAGCTGGGAGCCCCTGAGGGCAAAGACTGGGGCTCTGGTGCCCAGGGGACGGCTCTGCACACGGTTGCCCGAATCCTGAATGCCCTGCTGGCAAAGGCTGTGTCACGGGGCCACAGAGGAGGAAACAGGCTTATCTGCTGCTAATCCAGAAACGTCTGTGGAAATGCATCCAGCCACCACTTACCCACCTCCCATGCCCCCCAAGCCTGAGATGGGTACCAGGTAGGACCTGGATTCAGGAAGAATACTGGAGGAGGAGCCGTCTGCCCTGGACTCCAGGTAGCAGTGGAGTCCAGCAGTTAAGGGCACAGGCTCTGGAATCGTACGTTCACTCCTCACCTTGGCCGCCTAGGAGCTGGGTGATCCTGGGCCAGTCACATCAACTCTCCCTGGGCCTTGGCGTCCTTACTTGTAAAATGGGCATGTGACACCTGCAGGGGTGCTGGGGGATAATGAGAGCTGTGCCCCAGGGCCTGGGCCTGGTCGGGAGGAAGGCAGAACCCTCGGCACTCCTTGTTCTAAAGCAGCAACCAATCCCGGCCCCAGGAAAGAGGTCCCGGTTCCGGGAGCGAAGCACACTCCTAGGCTTTTCATGAGGGGCTCTTGGCCGGGTCAGATGCATCTGTGGGTCGTGACCCAGTACAGACCCCAGTAACCTGCAGACAGAACGGGGGATTCTTTCTGCTGACCGTTCCTCCTGTGTGCATTCCTGGCAAACGGTCCTGAGGGTAGCCTCAAGGAGAGGGAGGGAATGTGGGGACCCACCCTCTGACCCACAGACGGGGTGGCGGCGCTCGGCTTACCCCAGAGGGCCATGAAGATGGAGAAGAAGACAGTGGCGGGGTTGTCGAAGAGGTGGCTGGCGCGGGCCGTGGCGCACGCAGAGCTCATCTTCCAGTAGCTGCAGGTCTTGTCACACAGCGGGCACATGGTGATGTTGTGTCTCTGGTCACACATCTCCATGCTGGAAGAAAGGGAGCAGCCCAGAGTCCCCTGGCCGATGGGCAGCGTTCCTGCCGGCCCACGGAGCCTCCCGGAGCCATGTCGGGTGGGAGAAAGTGCTGGGGGTCCCCGCCGTTGTGGACATGGTCTGGCTCATCAGCCAGCTTCCGCCGGCGCCCACATGCCTCTTCTCCATCCCAGGTGGGCTTCAGGGATGTGTGACAGGTGCTGCCACACAGGGGCCCCAGCTCGGTTTCACACTCTGTCCCCCCTTAAAGCCTTAATGATTTTTGAACAGGGCCCTGCATTTTAATTTTGTACCCAGCCTGCAACTGGGCGTAGACCCATCGGACTTGGTTGTGTGGCCGGTGAGCGTTCATCTCTGAAGCCGAGGTCCCAGCCAGCCTCCCTCTGATAACCAGGCACCGTCAAGGTTGTGCTAAGAGTGAATGCTGTCCAGGTCCTGACTTGACGAGGCCCTGGAGACCCGAAGGAGGAATGGGATCAAGGCACGACAACGCCACGCCTCTCCTGAGCCCTGGCCGTGAGCCTGGCACCTGCTAAGCGCCGTTCCTGCGGGCTTCAGACCATCCCTGTGGGGACGCCGTGGGACAGCTGGCCCCTGGGTACCAGCCTGCGGACATCGCTGGGCACTCTGGGCCCCTAAGAGGATGGAGAAATGGTTCTCCCGGACCTCCTCCCGGGAGACGCGTGGTTGGGTAGGAAGGAACACACCCACAAGCTGCCTGGGGTTGGGGACCCACCACGCCGGGCTCACCCTGAAAGTGAGGGGCAGTTCCTGCTCAGGATACTAGTCCGGCTCAGGGCAGGCTTTTATTCTGCTGAGTCTGGGGCTCGAGCCCAGGGGGCGTGGCTGGACAGGATGGGGAGCTGCGCGATGCCCAGTGGCCTGCCTCCTCCGCCCCGCCCAGCACGCAGGCTGTCTCCTGCTAATACTGAAAAATGCAATAATGACCATTAGCTGTGTGAGCAGAAGCTTGCACCGAGCGTCTACCTGGCCTGGACCAGCTCTGGGGCCATTACAATCCCATCTTCATAGATGAGGAAGTGAGCCCAGAGAGGGCAAGTCACTTGCTCAGGGCCACACAGCAGAGTGGGGATTGAGCCCTGGGCTCTGTCTGTCAAGCCTGTGCCCTGCACTGCTCTCAGCTGATGCCCAGAGGCCACAGGAGGGCTCCCTGCTGAGACCAGGGGGCGTGGCCCAGGTCCTTGATGCCCTCTGTGCCCCCGACCCTGTCCTTCAGCCTCAGACTCAGTTTCTCCTTCTGGAAGATGAGAAGGGAGGCCAGAATTAGGCCCTGCCACCTCTGCCCTGCCCTGCCCTGCCCTTCTCCCTGCTAACTTGGACAAGATACTGAGCTATTATTAGACACCGGGCAGGAGTCTGATTCCCAAGGGTTAGGTGGCTATCGAGGAGGGGGCCGAATTGGGTGGTCGTTTTTGACTTTTAAAAAAAATTTCTGGATGCACAGAATCGTGGCTGGGCCACAGCCATCGGTGTTGGAGAAGCATTTGCTGAGAGGCTGTGGGGGACCCTCCTCTGCTAGCACTGTGGGCATTCAGCTCAATTCTCTTCCACAGTTACTCTTACCAAAGACTCATTAAAAGATTGTGTACATGCTGTATGTGCCAGGCACGGTGTCAGGCGTGGGAGAGGGAAAGATGGACCAGCTGGTGCCTCGAAGCATCTGGGGGAGTGCGTGTGTGAGCATGCGTGTGTGTGCCTACGTGCACGTGTATGTGGGGTGGGGACGGGCACACAGAGGCCATAGGGCACCGTGGACTCAGGAGCCAGCCAGCTCTGGATTTGAATCTAAGCTCTACCGCTTGTGAGCTGTGTGGCCTTGGGCAGGTTGCTCCAACTCCTTGGGCCTCAGTTTCCCTGTCTATAGAATGGGGATGCCGAGAATAGAGAACTCATTTTTTTTTAAAGGCCATGGCATTTTATTCACGTATCCTGGGTCTTTTTGTTGTTGGTTGTTTTTTTTGGCTGCGCTGCGCAGCACATGGGATCTTAGTTCCCTGACCGGGGATTGAATCCAGGCTCTCGGCAGTGAAGGAGCACAGCCCTAACCACTGGACCACCAGGGAATTCCCTGAGAACATGTGTTACTGGGTTGTTAGGAGGATTAAACAGGGGAACGCACGTGAAGCCCTCGGAAGGGCCCTGGGACTCATCCTCCCGTTCACCATCATTATTGTGGGAATAATGGAGCCTCGTCCCTCCCTGAGCTTCCTCTCTTCTGGGGGCCTCTCCTGAAAGGCAGAGGGGCAGGACGTCATAGCCCCTCTAAGGGAACCTGTAGATGGAAGGCCCCCTCCACCATTGCCACGGTGCCGCCTGTGTTCCCGAGGATGGGAGGGGCCGGGGGGGCCAGAGCCCATGTCTCTGCCTGCCTGTGAGCCCCATGGCTACCCAGCCCTCCTCCCTGCCAGTTTAAACAATATCAGCCAGTCAAAAAGCCTGTTTCTGCTGGTTTTAAACCCTTAGCCTCTCCCTTCACTGCCTTCGGCCAAAACAAAGACAAGCCATGGGTGCTCCTGCTCTCGGGGGCAAATAGAGGGGCCGGGGCGGCAGGGCAGCATCGTGCGGGGCGCAGGGGGGGCGGGGGCACTGGCTATCCTACAGACTGGCTTGGGCCACAGTCCAGGGGGAATGCACACTTCCTGCTTTGTTCATGGCACCAAGTGAGCAGAGGCCGAGGTCAGACGGGGCTCCAGGATTCCCAGTAAATGCTGTTTGCCTCCCTGGCTGTGTGACAGCGCTGGCCTGGCCTGGCCTGGGGATGTCGGTGTCCTTGTCAGGGAGCCCGCGCCTGCCTGGGCAGAGCACCCTGGACGAGGCCACCAGCCCAGCTTCCCCTCCAGGACCGGCAGGAAGGCGGACGGAGAAGTGTCCGTGGGGGGCCCCTCACCCTCCACTCGGTCCCCTCTGCGTCTGGGCTACTTTGATCTCTGCGTTCCTCGAACCCAAGCACAGTGAGCTCGTGTCATTAGCAAACAAAAGGGACAAGCTTTCTCCTGCCTGTGCCCAAAATAACCCTGGAGGGACATAAGCCGGATTCCTTTAACGTTCTGATTCTGGGTGGGTGGAATAGTTTAGGTGTTTTTCATGTATTCACAAATCGCTCGCACAGAATCACTGGATGTGGCCTTTCTGCACCGCTGAGTCCTAAGGAGTCAGTTTCTCCACCAAGTAAGACTCCTTCACCGGCTCTTTCCTGATCAGAACCACGGATGGATTGTCTAAACCACAGCTCTGCTTCAGAGACACTGGGCTGAGCCGTAAGAAACGTAAACTGCGCTGATGTACCGGGACTGTCCCCGACAGACCGCCAGCCCCCAAGAGACAGGGCCAGGGGCGTCCACTTTTCTATCCGGTGTTTTGCCCATCGGCACACTGTTCCTGATGGAAGTTAGGCCTGAAATCCTGAACTCATAACACAATCAGTTATCCCTGGGTCGGTATTAGCAAGTCTAGGAAACCACTAGAAAAGAGGGGAGACGGTGTCCTCAAGCTCCCGCTGCTTGACTAACGTCTGGCTGCCATTCTGGGAGAACCACACCCGGCACGACGCCGGGCTGTCTCTGGGGTCCTGGCCTCCTTCCAAGAGCCCCCCACGCCTGGCCTACCCCTTGGTGAACAGTAGCAGTGCTATCAGCCCTGCGTTCAGAGACCGGGGCCTGTTGCACCCGGTCAGCTCTCATGACGGTCCTGTTGCAACATCTCCCAAAGCCATGTGGCCAGGGGACGCGGCACGGACACAGGGCCTGGCTGGCTGAGTGCACTGCCCCAAGGTCTCCAAATGGTCACATCCGTCTCATTTCCTGACCACACAGGGAAGCGGTCAATTTTCTTGTCACATAATGACCAAGAACTAAATGGGAAAAAAAGCTTCAAAGAACGAAAAGGAGTTGGATGTTTATTTTATGTCTGCCTCTCGACAATAAAGCGTCTCCGGGGGCGATCGTGTCTGCAAAGGCCGCCCACACGCTCCGATGGCTATTACATCCTTTGGACTGGGCGGCTCTCTTTCTGACACCGCCTGGCCTGGCCTGTGACTTTCCGGGGGCACTGAGTGGGTGCATGGCGGGGCAGGGGTTGGGGTGAGGGGCCCGAGTCCCAGGGAGTTCTGTTCCTGCAGCAATAGGAACGCGGCTCCTTAGTAAGATGAGGATGCGTTCGGAGAGAGGGGCTGCCCGCCTACCTGGGGATGTTCTCATCGACGGTGGCCCATCCGTAGAGGAACACGATGATCCCGACCATGGAGGCGGGGATGAGCATCTGGGTGTAGACGCCCAGCCAGGCGAAGTACAGGCCAATCTTCTCCCCAAAATACTTCCTGCACCGCAGGGCAAAGCCAAACAGAGACACGCTCTCAATCCACATCAGGGGGAATCAATTACACCGTACCCCCTCCCCCCGAGCGAGGAGCAGCTCATCGGGGGGCCCCTGATTCTCTCAACCAAAGAAGCAGAGACTGGGGGCCCCCGAGCCAGGTCAGGTTTGGGGTGCTCTCTGCTTTCCCTATGCCAGCACTTCTCTACTGTGCCCCGAAGGTGGGCACATTTCCGCCTGTGATGCCCACGCTGAAGGACACCATGTCGCCCGGAGGCTGTCAGCTCTGTTCCAGCCCTGTTCAGCTTAAGAACAGGAAAAAACTCCAGCCCCGAGGCACCAAGAAAACCAGTCACGCTGTGTGTTAAGCGTTTCTGGCTCCTTGATGGGCTGAGCGCTGGTCTACGTGTCCCCATTGCCTGATCTGTTCGCCCCTTCCTGCCCCGGGATGGAGGTCCCCTCAGGAGAGGACGCATTGCCCAGAGGGGCAATTCTTACAAATTCCCAGGCAGCTCTTTCCTTCCTTTCAACACAGAAAGAAATCACACCAGATGCCTGGCTGGGTCAAGCTGGACTGTGAATTTAGGGGGAGACAGTGAATATGACAGATAAGAGCCCGTCCCGCAATGAATTTGAATAAACTGCTATCTAAGGCTCAGTCAGGCTCCCATCCTGCTGGGAGACCTTGGCTTTCCTACACAAACTCTTCAAGTTCAAACAGGCCCCCGTGCACCGCACACTCAGCACAGTCGAAATGCACAGGGACATCTATCCGATCAGGCCTGCTCCCAGCGTCCCCTCTCACCTGACCAGGTCGATGGGCTGGTACTTGTAGAAGACCCCGTAACTCGCCCACTCTTCGTACAGGAGCTGGGAGAGAGGAAGTGGTGAAGGGCTGGGGAAAATGTAGCGCTCCCAGGTTGCTCCCCAGAACACAGAGCTGCTGGGCCCCCGCTGGACTGAGGTGTCTGCTCACAGCTACGTCATTCATTCATTCAACAAACACGTACAGAGGGTCAGCCCTGTGCTGGGTACCGTGGTGGACGCCGAGTTCTGAGCTGAGTACGGCAGACACAGCCCTGAGCCCTGGAGTTCCCGTTCTGGTCAGGGAGATGGACACGAGAAAATGGGTCAAAACTTTCAGCTCTGGTAAGGGCCTTGAAGAAGCCACGGGTGGTGGCGGGCTCTCCAAGGAGGAATAGGCTTATTTTTTTTATTTTTATTTTTTTTGCGGTACGCGGGCCTCTCACTGTTGTGGCCTCTCCCATTGCGGAGCACAGGCTCCGGACGCTCAGGCTCAGCGGCCATGGCTCATGGGCCCAGCCGCTCCACGGCATGTGGGATCTTCCCGGACCGGGGCACGAACCCGTGTCCCCTGCATCGGCAGGCGGACCCTCAACCACTGCGCCACCAGGGAAGCCCTAGACTTATGTTTTTAGGTGACAGGGGGGATGGGAAAGAAACTTCTGGCATCATTATAGAGTCCTCACTGCTCACGATTTGATCTGGAATTGATCTCAAATGGCTGTCAGACACCTCACTTTCTTTGTAAAAAGACAGACCCACCAGGCTTTGCAGCAGAGAAATACCAGTGGTACGATTTTTAAAAGTCTCACGGGATGCAAAGAGAGCCGGATGTGTGTCTCCTGAGATGGGCTGTCTGGATAACACAGCTTAGTGAAATAAATGAAATCTACACACTCCATCATGCCCCAGGCTCTGGGCAGGATGGCAACGAGCTTGGCAATTGGAAGCCTTGTATGCACGCGTGGGTATAGGGTGTCCTCGGGAAGACGCTGGGTTAGGACTGCTGGTTTTGATAAAGAAATCCCATGCATGTGGGTAATTAATGCTTTACCAACCTTAACTCAAAGCCTACGGTGACACTGCTGGCTGGAGGGGAGCTGGGCCCCAGCTGGGAACCCAGGGCCTCGGCTGCCCATCTCTGCTGGCAGGAAGCAGGGGTGGGGGACGCCCGTGAGAACTCACCATGGGCCCCAGGTCTCTCCTGTACACCGAAGCTTGGCTTGCATCCTGTTTCCTTTTCTTAATATTTGGACTTAAAAACTTGGGGGTCTCCTATGTACAGATTCTGCTGTGGCCCCTGAACACAGCCTTTTATATCATCGCCCAAAATACTCTAGACTATGGACTGAATGTGTCCCCCCAGATTCACAGGTTGAAGCCTTAGCCCCCAACATGACTGTGTTTGGAGGCTGCGTCTTTCCGGAAATAATTAAGGTTGAATGAGGTCATGAGGGCAGGGTTTTGACCTGACAGGACTGGTGTCCTTAGAAGAAGAGGAAGAGACACCAGAGCTTTCTTTTCTCCTGTGCACACACGGAGGAAAGGCCGTGTGAGGACACAGTGAGAAGACGGCTGTCCGCAAGCCAGGAAGAGAGCCTGCACCAGAACCCAACCCTGCCGGCACCTTGATCTGGGGCTTCCAGCCTCCAGAACTGTGAGACGTAAATGTCTTCTGTTTAAGTCTGGTATTTTGTCATAGCAGCCTGAGCTAATGTTACATTCTCCCCACTGACTTGGAAGATCCAGAGCTGATGGGATGGATTTCTATGCACAAAGATGCCTTCAACCGAGTCTCTGAAAATTAAAAATGTCTAAGAGGCTCGCGGGGACGGGGCCAGCTTCCACAGACCAGAGAGTCAGGGGTCCCTAGAAATGACCTTCTAGCAAACGTTTCCATTTCCTCTCTCCTTCTGCAGCTCTGAAAATAATACTCAGGAGAACAGAGGTGCTGTGTTTCATCAAAGTCAGCACACAGGGACAAAATAAGTAGGGAGGAAAATACAGGGAGGAGAATAACATAGAGAAGCTAAAGGCCTTCTTAATAAATGATGAGCGAACCTTGCTGTCAAAATCCTGGGTTTTGCCTGCTCTGATCTTCATAAGAGTAGCTTTCCTTAGATTTTAAGTCTCTCTGTAAGTGGCACAAGCAGGATGTGTTCAGCATGATGCCAAGTTCTGAAAGACTTAATGGCAAGTCTAGCTGCTGGTGGGGGAGCCTCTGTAGCTTCTGGGTAAGGAACTGGGATGCCCAGGGCCTCCCCCCATCTCAGAGGAGAAGGGGTCCAGGAATTGTAGCCGTGCTGCCCTGCTAGGACGGTGGCTCTGCTGGGTCTGGAGTCGGTGTCCTAGGCAGCGTCCCGAGTGCGTGATCTGAGCCCCGCTGGGCATCCAGGGCAGACTCCCTCCCCTCTGAGCTCCATCACCTCCTTGATACTGAAGGAGTCTGTCCTTCCTCCCAGGTCACGGAGTGGATGCAGATGGGCTCATGCTTTGTGAAGCGAAGTGCTGGGGGCTTGTTATGTGCCATGTGTCTGATTACGCAGAAAAGGAGGAAAATCCTCTACAGTTTCACTCTCTAAAGGAGAGGCCTGGGCCAGTTCTGATGAGATCATGCAGCACCTCTGGAAAAGCAAAGCGCCGTCACCAGTCACCAACCGGGCAGCTTCCTCCCCTCAGCTGAATGGATAAAGATGTGGCGCATATATACAGTGGAACATTACTCAGCCATGAAAAGAAACGAAATTGAGCTATTTGTAACGAGGTGGATGGACCTAGAGACTGTCATACAGAGTGAAGTGAGTCAGAAAGAGAAAAACAAATACCGTATGCTAACACATATATATGGAATTTAAGAAAAAAAAAGGTCACGAAGAACCTAGGGGTAAGACAGAAATAAAGACACAGACCTACTCGAGAACGGACTTGAGGACGTGGGCAGGGGGAAGGGTGAGCTGTGACAAAGCGAGAGAGCGGCATGGACATATATACACTGCCAAACGTAAGGTAGATAGCTAGTGGGAAGCAGCCGCATAGCACAGGGAGATCAGCTCGGTGCTTTGTGACCACCTAGAGGGGTGGGATAGGGAGGGTGGGAGGGAGGGAGACGCAAGAGGGAGGAGATATGGGGATATATATATATAAAACTGATTCACTTTGTTATAAAGCAGAAACTAACACACCATTGTAAAGCAATTATACTCCAATAAAGATTAAAAAAAAAAAAAAAGAAAGTCAGCTGAAATTTACACCATAGACCAGCTGGGGGAGCATCAGAGCAGCGAGATGGGAGGCAGGGAGGGAGTGGGGAGGAATGAGGGCAGAGACCCTGGGATGGAAAGGGAGGGAGTGGAGATTGCCGCGGGGGAGGGGAGGCACGGACAGACGCTCTGGAAGGCTTGTCCTCGTCATGCTGGTCACCCTGTTCCCGGGCCTCCCCGCTGGGACTGGCCACAGCAGGCAAAAGCCACCATCCCCTGAGAGATGTGGCAGATGGGGCACACTCCAGCTTTCTACATAAACCACTTTACCTCGGTGGACTTTTCTTCCTGCCAGGAAGAGAACGTCCATCACCCTGTAGCTGTCAGCATAAGGAAACGAAGCATCAGATTTCCCGGCTACGGTTGGCAGAACTCTGGGGGCCCCTCAGTCTGTGAGCAGGTGGGAGGTGTCGGGGGCCCTGGGGCAGGTCAGCTGGGCACCGGTGGCTCTGGTCACTGTGACCCTGGGAGTCTTCCAGCACCTGGACCTCAGAGGGATCCTGGTTCCCTCTACCGGCATCTCTCCTGCCCAGACTTCCCACCTGGGCCCATGTGGCTGGGCAGGTCCATCACAGTGCTGACGCTGTCCTTAATTACTGTGTATGTACTCAACCCTTGCTGTCTCCCCCTAGGACGGAGGCCAGGTTTGTCTGGTCTGTGTCTTCCCCAGCTTCTCAAACAGGCCAGATAACAGGTTTCCAGTAAGTAATTGTTGAATGAATGAATGAATGAATGAATGCTGGGCCAGGGCCCCGTGGCTCTCAGTGCAGTATAGGAATGAGGCCACCTCAATCCACACCTGGAGTAACCCTCCCGCCCCCCAATCCTGGAGGAAGGAGCGCTTGGCCCCAAGGCCCCGAGCGTTTGTGGCCCGAAGATCAGGCCAATAGCTGTGGCCTTGCTCAGCCCTGGCCCAGGCCTGCCTCTGCTGAAATATCCCTACCGTGCCCCTGCTCTGCCAGCTCAGCACAGGACCAGGGCCTTGCTTGGCTACGTCCCCCCTTCTGTCCTCGGGCACTTGGGGCTCCTGCCACTGACGGGATGCCACAGATATTGTCATTGTGAAAGCAAAATACTCAGAACCAGATCACTTTAGATGCAGTGACCACGGGAGAAAGAGTTCTCTGAGTTAGGACACAAACACGTATCTGGGGCATTTCCCCTTCCTCCCTTCCTTCTTTCCTTCCTTCCATCCACCCACCACTACTCATCATCCAGCCATCCCTCCCTCCCTCCATCCATCCACCCGTCCATCTATCTGTCAGTCCATCTGTCCACCCATCCACCCACCCATCCGTCCATCCACTCGTCCAATTCTCCCTGATCATGGACCAGTCTTTGTATTCATGGCTGGGACATAACGTTAAGTGAGGAGAGCGGGGTGGAAAGCGGGCCGCATTCCAGGCACAGAGCTTTTGGGTCTGGATAAACCTGGAGCTGTCTGCTGGGCCGGCACACTATGGTGCCCAGTAAATCGTTCCTGAGTAATAACTGAATGAGACAGTCTTGGCACTGACGCGACCATCGGCCAAGTTGTCTTTAGATTAGAAAGGCGGCAGTGCGGCTGCAGCATGGGGAAGAGGGTGGGAGATTAGGGCGGAGGGGCCTGGGCCCTGGAGGCTGAACGGCCAGAAGAGGGTCTCTGTGGAGGAAGGGCATCAGGCAGTGGCAGAGGGCTGCAGAGGGACGAAGGGGGCTGGGCTCTGAGGCCAGGCTTGGTGCAGGGCAGGCCCGTGGACGGGATGGAGGAGATCTGCAAGTCACGGGCTCTCAGACGAATGCCAGATGTTACACTAAAAATAACCAAATATGTAATTTTTGTGCTAAATCAGATAGCATCTTCAGCTGGATTCCCGGGCGGGCGGGCAGGCGAGTTGTATCAAGTACCGGAGGCTTAAAAACACATATGGGGGGCTGGAGGGAGGTGGGAACAGAGCATTCCACACGCAGAGTCTCCCGGGCCTTGCAATTTGGGACAAGGCCTCCATTGTGAGGTTCTCAGGGAAACATCCCTACCCGGCACCTTGGAAGGATCCGTTCTTGGGGAGCAAGAGATGGGACAAAGGGGGCTGAAAGGAACGCAGAGCCCAGGGAGGGCTGCTCCCTGAGGTGAGGGAGGGCAGGGCTTGTTGGGGAGCTGGGATAGGCTCATGTGGAGGCAGGGAGGCTGGGATCCGGGTGTGGGCACGCGAGGGAAGGAGAACTGGCTGTGGTGGCGCGGATGTGGGGTGGGTGCAGGACCAGAGCTTCCTGAGAGCCTGGGTGGGTGGAATTAGGGAGAACCATTGAAGAATAAAGGATCACTAGACATTTCCCACAGTGTGTCTCATGGGACACCAGCTCCATAACTTTCCCATTAAAAAGGGTTCCAGGTCAAGTGAGTTTGAGAAACTAGCTTGACCACCATGCATTGTGTTCCCGCGTGCTGCTGGGGGCTGGTGCACTCCAGGTGCTGGCCCCGTGGCTCCCAGAGTTATTCTCCCGGAAGCCAGGCAGGATTAGGCCAAAGGTCGGCAAAGAGCCCTGGAGGTTCTGACCGATTCAGTGAGACATGGGTTTGAAGCTGCCCAGGTCAGTGCAGGAAGGAAGGGCAGGCGGGGGGCACGTCCCTTCCCTTCACACGCTCAACCTGCCAAGGATGCTTTTGAGAATCAGAGAGGAAAACAGTCCAACGAGGTGAGTTCACCAACCTTCTTGCTCAGATGTGGGGCTGCAGTGCCGTGACCACTGACCCCTGTCCCCTGCTGGCCCCCAGACCCCCAGACCCCAAGGAGCGGTCTCCCGGCTCTGTAGCACATACCTTCCTGTCGTTGAACTCCACGTTCTCCCCTTCATAGTCTCCCTGTAAAGAAAGAAAGGTGTCTTACTGTCCTGTAACCTTTCCAGACATGCACTCCAGCTGCCCCCACTACGCAGGTGAGCTAGTCCCAGGACAGAACTTCACACAGTGCGGAAGGGCGCCCAGGCTCCCTCCTCCTAGGATAAAAAGTGTCCTGGGAAAGCCCGAAGCGCCTTCCCCTCGACACAGAGACGACGTCCAGGATGCGAATGCGGTCAGGTCCTTGGAACTGGTGACACAGAGGAAAGGGGGCTTCAGGGGCTGGAGGGATTGTCAACAGGGTGAACGTGCATCCCACTCTGCCAGGAGGGTCCTGGAGTCTCATCCCAGGCCCCACTAGGATGGTGCCCCCTTTCCTCTCATGTGTCCCAGGAGGGACCATGAGTTAGATGATCCCAGTGCATACAGATCGGTGAGTCCAATGCTCCCATTCTACAGATGGGAACACCGAGGCTCAGAGGAGCAAACTGACATTCCTGGGAGAGACAGAAAAATCCGGTCAGACCTGGGACTTGGATCCAGGTCTCCAAGTCCAATGGAAGAGAAGGAGTGTCTAAAGGTCGAAAGCTAGCCCAGTATTCCAACGGGTGACACTGATGACTAGAAGCCTGGCCAACCGGTCCTGAGGACTGCCGGGCAGATAAAGCTCTGAGGGCTCTGGGAGGTCTGCCTGGTGCCCGCTCCTCTCACCAGCTCCTTCCGTGACCCCCCTTCCAGCCCCGCCAGCCCCCTCCAGGCAGGGAGAACTTGACCACCAGGTGGGCAACCGATTCCTGTGGTCTTTGCATGAAGATGCTCTGGGAGCAGTTTAACCAAATTCCCCCCCGGGTCTTCAGGGGCCCTCTCCACCCAACCCAACCTATCCCCTTCCCAGAGTTTTCCCTCTTGTCTAAGATGGGCCCACGATTCCAGCAGCACCTCATCTCTGTAGAGGTCAGCTAGCCGGTGACCTTGAAGGAGTCAGATGCCAACCAGGAAGGAAGCCAAACAGCCACCCAGCAGTGGCTGAAACGCCAAGTCCTTCTCTGGATTCGAATGCTGGTTATGGAGTAGAAGGCTCTTCCCCTATGTGCCGTCCTAACAGGCTGCTGTCTGCTTGGCAATGACCCCGGCGCCTGGCCTGGCAGAAGCTCTCGTTGAATGAATGAATGAGTGAGTGAACGCAGCAAGCAAGGCCCTGGAGAGGGTGGGATGCTCTGGGCCACGCACTGAGATGCGACCCAGGACAGCTCAGGGGTGAGAGGCAGACGGTGAGAAGCATGCACGCGCGGAAGGGGCCTGCTGCCTGCCAGAGGCCAGGTGCAGCCTCGCAACAGCCGGCCTCCTCTGTTTAAGGCGTGGGGGCCACAGGGCCAGCTTCAGAGGATTTATCTCCCCAGATATTTGAACAGCAGCTTTGGTACTTAACGGGGTGTGTGTCCATCAGCTGTGCGGAAAATTCATGGATGTAAGATCTCATGTTCCCTCGAGATGACTGAGATCCATCATCCCGCTGGAAAGAGCCCTGGAAGCAGAGCCAGAGGATCTGGGCTCCACTCCTCGGCCGTGTGCGCGTGGGCAAGTTGCTTGGGCAGCCGCAGCCTCAGTTTCCCCGTCTGTAAAGTGGGAACAAGCCCCACGCGGCGGGCTTCCCTACTGCTGTGTAAGGGACAAAGATGATGGTGCGCAAGGAGTTTCTAACATGAGGATCTTGGAGGTGCTTTTTGGGGGCTTAGTGGAAGTCTTGGACTCATCGGTATAAACTGCTGCTAGAATTGATTCCTAAGACAAAGGTGGCAGCGAAGCCTGAGAAAAGGGGTGCGTCGGCCTCCAGGGGAGGACGCAGGGGTGGTGCGGCCAGGGCTGGCTTCTGGCCCCAGCTCCTCCACAGGGGCTGTGTGAACTTGGGCGAGTCACTAAAGCTCTCTGAGCCTCCGTGTTTGCCCCGGATTAAAGGAGATAAAGCTCCTGCTAGACAGAGTTCTTTGCATACAGTAGGTGCTCAGAAATGTGGACCTTTCCCCTTTCCCTTTCAAGACTTAAAGGGCTGAATCAAACAGGCAGGGAGGCCCTGAAACGTTTCGGCTTCTGTCCCTGACATCTTGGCAGGAGTGACAGCTCAAAGGCCAAGTAGGGCTGAGCAAACCTGAGAGGCACAGATGGGACGGAGGAGCGAGGCGCCTTCCAGGGAGAAGCCGGAAGCGCCCGCCGGGACCTGCAGGGTCTGAGTCCTCCCTCGAAGCATTCATCCCGCAACAGGCCAATCACCAAGACACCTGGACTTAACCCCACGCTGCATTTATTGAGCGCCTACTAGATGCAGAGGCTTCCATGAGATGCAGCGTAATGAACGGCGGCCCAACAGTGTTGTCTTTGTGGGACAGGGAGCATGGAGGTCCAGAGGGGAAGGCTCAACCGTGCTGGGGAGGCGGGGAAAGGAAGGCTCCACGGGGATGCTTTGTTGGCCCTGGGGAGGGGTCGTCCAGGCAGAGGAGGAGGGAAGAGCACTGCAGACAGAAGGAACAGCATGAACGGAGGCACAGAGGCGGGAAAACGGGATCAGTCGAGCCCAAATCCTTACAGTGAGTGACGGGGGACGGCGGCAGTTCGTCTGAGCATCCTTCCCTCTGAGACTACGGTACGGGTGGACAGCCCTTTGCTGTCCGGCCCCATCCCCCGTTCATCCAGCGTCTTACTGAAAGCCCTTCTGTTTCTGAATTCCTGCTAACACCCTCTGCAGCCCTGGCAACTGGACAGGGCAGGTATTATTTCTGACTCGCTGATGCGGGCACTGGGGCTCAGAGAGGACAGGGGCTGCCTCTGCTCAAGGCCACAGAGGCGTGAGCGGCCAGGACTAGAATCTGGGTCCCCGGGCCCCCATGCCTGTCCTCTCTCTCTCCTAGCCTTTGCAGTAACGCACATTTGGAAAGTTCCAGAGATCCTCTGTCCGGAGTTCCCACACTGCTCAGGCCCCATGGCCCATCCCCAGTGCCCTGTTGAACTCTAGTCCTTGTTTCCATAGAGACAATAAGAAGAGAATCTTCTCTCTCTCTATCCCAAGCCAAGACAAGGCGGCCGTGGCCACAGGCTATATTTGTCAGGGGGATACCAGTGGGATTTGGAGATTCGGCTCAGGAAACTGGCCACTTGCTCTGCAGAAATAGATACAAAACAGAGCTCTCTGGTCATTCTGCCAGAGCCCGGGTGGGGTGGGGTAGGGGAGACGGAGCCAGGGAAACTTCTTGTGGACCAGCTGGCCGTGAAGTTCAGATATGGCCGTGCAGAGTTTCTGCCACAAGTGCCCCTGTCTTGGTGGAATGATTCAGTAAGCATAGATGGCTCTGTGTGTAACTCTGGTCCCCACCTGGGGAACCAGGAAAGGCCGGGAGCGGCTGACATTCACAGGAGCGCCAAAGCAGGAAGCCTCGACCACAGGATAACGAGAGCTCCCTCGGGGTTTGGAGAATCAAATGACGCGCAGAGATGAACTTTGTTTGTCAAGGTTACTTACATCGTGCAGTGGGTAGGCTGCCGAGTAAACGCCATTGGCCAGCAGGCTCGTGATGCCTTGAAAACAAAGGCAGAGAGAGGATTACGGACCAGGCCGGTCTCCAACGGCTCCGTGTTCAATCAGAGCGGTCCCAGGGCTGTCTCAATCACCGAGAATTTTCTCAAAGCGAGCCACACCTGGTTGCACAGAGCCCGACCACCTTTCTGGGGTTTCCTCCCCGGGTTCGACTAGGAGATGATAAAAACATGCTCTATTGGCAGAATTAGGAAGACACAGAGGAAACCCCGAGAGGAAGTTACATCTGGGAGGAAGGAGGTACCCCCAAACCTGCGATTCACCAGCTACCCCCGCCTGCTGGAGGGCAAACCTGCAGGTGAGGAAGGGGGATTGTAAGTGGTTAGAAAAGCTGAATCATGAGAAAAATATGGATGGAAAAATTGATGGTGTCAGAAAACACGCATACAATTTGGAATTAGATTTTAGGTTGATTGGAAAAGCCAGAGAGGAGGCCTGCGTGCCCCACGCAGGGGCAGAGGCACTTACCGTATTTACCACATTTTCGCCTTTTACTTAAAAGGGCAGAGTCCTTCTTTCTTCCCTCTCCTTGCCCTGTTTATACATCCGGCTATTAGTTACATGCAAAAGGGCCTGAAAGGATCAAAGCTGCATTTGGGGGGCAAAGCGCTCACTCACAGTCCAGCACTCCTGGGGGCAGAGGAACGATGGCCGGGCCCCTTGTTTGCTGCCTGAAGCCCCACGCTGGGAGCAGGATAAAAATAACCACACCTGCACCTCCTAGAATCCAGAGGTGTGGGCTCGGGCACCCAGCCCCAGAAGACAGCGTCGTGAGGGGGTAAGGCAGAGCCCGGCCACGCATGGGTCTGGGGCTTCCCAGAGATCTGATCTTGTTTCGCACACATCCTTGGGGGCCAGGGCTGCCCAGGAGCTTCCACGAAGCCCTTTGCTGGTCACAGAACCCTCTGCCTGGATGAAGAGGCTTTCTAGGTGGTAAGGGGGTCAGATTTTTCAGTGGCCTGGCCAGCCCACTCTTGACTACTCTGCTGTGACACTGGCGGGAAAGGCACTCCCTGAAATCCACTTAAAAATAGACCATCTCCCCAGCTAGTGATCTGGAATGGTCAGGGCACCTAGGGACACTTAGAAATCCAAACCGGAGCCAGGTGGGAGCTCGTGGCCAAAGCCCCATGAGTGGAAAGTTCAGCTGCAGTAAAAAATGAACAAGGGGCCGGATTCAGGTTCACTGGGCCCCCCCACTGCCCCTAGAATGCTCTCAACACCGTGCTGCCACAGGTGCGCCCTCTACCCAGAAGCCTCACCCCTCCAATGTCATCTCATCAGAAGGACCTCTGATCACTGGTTCTACATCCCCCATCACTCCCCATCTCCCTCAGCCTGCAAGATTGTCTTCTGGTTTACCTTGTCAGCTCTCATCTGTTTCCATCCTCCGGAATGGAAGCTCCCTGAGGGTAGGGACCTTCCTGGCACAGAGGCTGGTGGGGGACCGAACCCATCCATGAATCTGGAGGTCAGGAGGGCTCTCAGACAAGGCCAGTGTGAAATGGGGTGCAGAGAAGGCCCCCCCATCTCTCTGCTTCATCACTGGCTCTGGGAACCAGCGCTGCCAAGGAACTGGCCACAGCATGGCCCGGGGCGGGGATCAGCTCAGCTGAGAAGGGCCAGACCCTGGACTCTCTGCAAACCTTCACAGCGACCGCACGAGTCTCCACCAGAAGGGACCCCACAGGGGCGCTAAAGGGAGACTGACTTCTGAGATGCATCGCTGGGACTAGACCCATGCTTCTCCCCACTTCTGGTGGCTGGGGCTCCATCGGGGACAGTTTTCCTGGCCTCCTCTCGACTCCTGAGAGTGTGTCCCCCGCCACGACTTAGTACATGGGCTTAGAAATTTCAGGCCCAGAGGGTGGGCCCGTGACTGACCACTGGGCAGCCTGGCTGAGCATGGAGGTGTCATTCCCCACCCCCACCCCCGCTGCATCCTGGGCCTGCCCCAGACTTCAGCTGCGAGCATCTGAGTCCTCCTGTACTTCGCTTCCTTCCCTCCCGGGAAGCCCATAGGCGGGCATCTCTCCTGAACCACAGGCTCGGAGCTTCAGATGCTTCCAGAGCACGAAGGATTGTGCCGTGAGCTCCGCTCTCAGCGGGGCATAAAGCGGCTCAACAGGAAGGGGGGAAAGACCGGGAAAAGGCATCCCTTTGCCCTGAAACGTTTTGCAAACGTTTAGCAAACTCAGCCTGCGGCGGTGGGCAAGGGACCTACATGGCGGGGCGTGGGGCTGGGGGGATGGTTCCCTCTGCACGCTTTAATCGAGAAGGTTTTGCACCTGTGGTTGAGGTGTTCTGTAAACCGGTACCCGAGGAGCCCAGCGGGGCCAGTTTTGCGGCAGGTTCCGCCTAAGGGCACACGTCGAGGGGCACCCCTTCCAGCAAGGCCACGGCCCGGGTGGGGCACCTTCTAGACTGTGCGTGTGTCTGGCTGCTGCCCCAGCTGGAACCCTAACTACCTCCCCCTGGACTGTGAAGGTCAAGAGAGGGTCAGACCCCCTCGGTCACCCTCCAGTTTCCAGCAGCCAGGATTTACCGCCTCTGCGTTGAGAGGCTCCACAGGCCGCCACAGATGCCTCAAGCCAGAGAGGAGGATCCTTTCGTGCTTAAAAGGGTCGTAAAACCGCCCCTTGGTCCTGGAACGGCCCTCCTGCCTGAGACTGTTACACCAGCCTTAAATCAAAGCCCTCTAAAAATCCCCAGGCCGCCACCCGCCTCCCACGGAGAAGATGGAGCGGCAAGATTGCGCCGCGAGCGGAGCGCTGAGCTCGAGCCCCAGGCACGCCCTTACCCATGCTGTACTTGGCTTTGGTACACGTCGTTCTCTTCAGGATTTCGTAGACCTGTTGTGGAGACAAGGGGGGGACCAGAGCTACACCATCACGGGTCACCGGGAAGGGAGGTGGTGACCGTCACCAGCGCCAGCCTCCTGCGTGCCCCAAGGATGCGGTCGGGATGGGCGTTCTTGGGGACAAGGTCACCTCGGAGGGCCCACGCTGCGCTTGGGCGCAGGAGTACGGGGGTCCTGTGCCCTCTGCTGGTGGGTTTCCGCCCCTTTTGGCTGAGAGGTGAGCTGGAATGCAGAGGCATGAGGACTCCGCTGATACGACCACTCTCGGGTGTGGCCCTGAATGTTCTAGAAACCTGTGACCCTTTTACGAACAAAACACTTCACTTCTCCGCCTCAGGAGCCCCGGCTTGGGGGTCTGCCTGCCTGGGTCTGCGTCCTTGTAGCCGTGTGGTCTTGCGCTAACTACCTCGTGCCCCGTGCCTCAGTTTCTCCACCCACAAAATGGGGTGAAAAGAATTGGCCCTGTGCCATAGACGCGTGGGTCAGGGCACTCTAACCCCTCGAGACTCCCCCGAAGTCCCACCCTCCAGTTCCCCCCAGGCCCTGGGCCATCTGACCTTCTCTCCTCCCCTCCGTCCGCCCAGCCCTGTCCCAACAACCTGGCCTCCTGGCTGCCCCCCTCACTCGCCAACCCTCTCCTGAGGCCACAGGGCCTTCACCACGGCTGTTTCTTTTGCCAGAAGTGCTTCTCCCCTGAGAGCTAAATGGCTACAGAGCCACCTTAACAAACAGGTCACCGGGCAGCCACCGTCCCTGTTGCTCTGCCTTCTAACTTTGCTCTCTCTCTCTCTTTTTTTTTTTTTTTGGCCGCCCCACTCAGCTTGAAGGATCTCAGTTCCCTGACCAGGGATGAACATGGGCCCTGGCGGTGAAAGCGCCCAGTCCTATAACCACTGGACCTCCAGGCAGTTCCCTAATCTGCTCTCCTGTCCCGGATTACTCCACCCCTGCCATGTGCCTGTTGCCTCCCTCACCTCCTGCCCATCTTGGGCAGACACCACGTGCTCAGTAACTGACTGATGAATGAGTGAATGGATGGATGACCCAGTTAGCTGGCTCTCTCCCTGGCATCTCTTGCATCTAATCAGTGGCCTCATCCTGACCTTGCTGATTCTCCCATAACCACCTCCTCCCTTCCACGTGCAGCCACAGCCCCCCTTCACAACCACCCCTGTGATCCCACACCCACCCTCCATCTGCCCTTCCACGACTGGCCACTGGCAGTGATCTTTCTAGGACCTTGCTCCACAACCATCTATGGCTCCCTAGTGCCTACAGGCTGAAAATCCAAGTCCTAAGACCAGCACCTCAGGTCCTTCCCCACTGTTCCTTGCTGATCCTGACTCCTACCCGCCTGCACACTGGGCTGCCCCGATATGCTAGCAGCACAGGGAAGGAGACAGGAGGGACTGTTATATCTTTGTCTAGAAGGACGTTGGGTCTCAAGACCACAGGGTCCAACTAACTAAGGGCAAAGTTTTGAGTCACCAAAGAGTTTCTCTGGAGCATTGGTGTTTTACAAACAGGCCTTCAGGGTCTCTGGGAGAGAGCGCCCCCCACCCCAGAGGTAATCGGAGTCATGGCTCGTTCAGTAACACTTACTGGCTTGGATAGAATTGCCTTCTGTGACTTGGGGATCCTGGTCTGAGCTCCATTTTAAAGTGGATTCTCCACGAGAGGGGGCCTAGAGCTTCCATTCACATATGACCCCAACCCCAGGCCACCACCCCGACAGCAAGAGTGAATTTACGGGGACTTCCCTGGCAGTCCAGTGGTTAGGACTCCGCACTTCCACTGCCAGGGGCCCGGGTTCGATCCCTGGTCGGGGAACTAAGATCCTGCAAGCCACATGGTGTGGCCAAAAAAGTATAATAAAATAAAACAATGAAGTAAAAAAAGTAAAAAAAAAAAGAGAATGAATTTATGAATCTGCACCCAGCCCTGTGCTTCCAGGGGCGTCCTGGCGGCTCCAGATCGTGTAAAAACTGGGGCGCACATACGTATGGAAACGCAGCGCGTGCCTCAGTTCCCCCAGCTGGCCATTCCAATTCTCTCCCACCCCAAAATGACAGAGAAAAAGAGAAACCGTGCAGGTTCAACTGCGTCTGGTTCTCCTGCGCGGTGGGTTTCCAAGAGGGAGAACTTACCTCTCCTGGAGCACACGTCAGCCTCGAGCTACATCGGCTGCTGACGTTTTTGCATAAACGAGTTCCTCATTGTTTATTATAAATTATGAGACTTAATTGCTAGTTTCATCAGTAACGTGGTCAATAATAAAAACCACAGCAGTGGCTACGTTCCCGGCGCTGCATCCAGGTTACCCTTGGTGTGGGCGCACGGCTGCCCTTTGGGCAGGACCCCACCTCGTCCCGTGTGCGAGTCGCGAGGCTGGGAGGGGACACAGGGTTGATGGGACCGGGCTCTGTCTGTCCAGGCAGTGGCCTGAGCCCCCCACGCCAAGGCAGCCTACACCACTCGCTGTCCTGTGCCTGGGTGCCCGCCCGTCTCAGGATGTGGCTGTGAGGCGCAGTTATCTGCTCAAGGTCAAGCCGCCGCCTCCTGCCAGCCCCGCCCCTCTGCTCGCCAGGCTGGGCTTTCTGGGCCAGGAAGAGAGAGAAGCGGCAGCTTGGCTGAGAGGTTAATACTTGTTCAGACAGAAGTTGGGTCCTGAACCGTGCACAGCCCAGCTTGGCTGGTGGACAACGTGGCGGCCGATGGATAAACGTTAAACCAATACCTGGAGTAGGGCAGGGCGGCCTGGTCAGATTTCAAGCCACAGTTTGCTCGTCTGGCGAGGCTCTGGAAGTCTACCCAAACCCTCGTCCCTTTGCCTGCACCACCCCATCCCTCCTGCCAGGCCTGCCTGCTCACAAACCCCCAGAGAGGTGGGGACGTACAGATTCCACCGAGGGCAAGTGGCAAGGAGGCTGGAGAGGCGAGCTGGGAACTGCAAAGATGCGGGAACATTTTGAAATAACCCAGCGGGTCTGGAATCCCTCTGCTTCTTCCCTGCTGCTCCACCCCCGCCATCCCCTGGGCCCCTCGCAACCCGCTGGTTTTATTATTCTAATTATTTCTGTCACAGACAATTAGAGCCCCTTCCACCCAGAGGAGCTCGGCTGAAATGAAATTATCATCCCGTTTCCCGGGGCCACCTTGCTGGGGAGCTATGGATTCCCACGAGGGAGCGATACTTACTATCGTGCTCCGGGTTTTGCTGTCGAAAAAGGAATCCTTGTCAGACAGGTCAAATCTGTTGAAATTTTGGGAACAAAAAGAGACACAGCTCACTGAAGTCAGCGCTCCCGGTTTCCGAGGCCTTGGGGGACCACACTACCCCCGTGAGCGTGAAATTGACGAAGCTCTGTCCGCACGCCGGGTGTGATCCGACCCTGGGCATTTGGAAGAGTCTGTACATCCTCTCACCCCTCGGGGAGGCTGGGAGACCCCTGTGGGTGGGAAGTGACCCCAGGGGCAACTGTGGTCAGACCTCCCTCGCCAAGGATCCCTCTTCCTTCCAATGGCACCCTCGGGGGCATATTTTAGTCTCTGCTGCAGCAGCACTCCTGGGGTGATCCCACCATCGGACACTTTACTATTTAAGACAGTCTCCCTATAATTTCCAAATGGTTTCCGTCCTGAGGTCCTGGGCCACACAGAGATTTCCTAAGGCTTCCTGAGGGCAGAGGGATGTCTCTGGAACACGTTATTCGATTCCCAACACACTCAGCGTACAGCCGGGGAGGGCGACTCGGGGTTGGGGGTGGCCCAGAGCCTGGAGGTGAGCCAAGCCTGGCAAGGCAGGGGGTGCCAAGGGAGGTGGCCAGGCCCTGGGGGTCATGGAAAGAGGGCGTCTCCCTCTAATGCGCGGGTCCTGGCCCTGGTGGGAGGAGTTGGGCCAGAGCCACTCCCTTCTCTCTTATGTCTTATCCCCTGGAGGATCGGGAAACAGCGAGTGAGGCATGTGGCCCCGGCCCTGTGACTAATGCCCTGGCCAGGGCGGAAGCCCCAGTTCTGAGCGGAGGCTTTTCATGTCTTGTGGGACCAGGGGTGTCCAGGAGCCTCCCATCCCCTAGAGCTCGTCATCCTATCCCCACAGGATTCCCAGACTCCAAGCTTTCTATTCCCACCCCTGCCCTCGCTCCAGCTCTGCCCAGTGAGGCCCCACGGAGGCCTTGCAGCTGCCGCTGACCCAGGTGGCTACGCCTCATTGCCCCTCAGTAGCAGGGGAGGAGGGAAGGTTCCAGAATGGGTGCAGCCCTGCCAGGCAGCCGCGCCGGCCGCGAGTCTGGGGCCTCAGGACTCCAGCTGGGGCTGCTTCTCGGTTCCTGGCGCCCAGAGCTCGGCAGCCTTCCGGAGGGGCAGCTAACCAGACCCGACTCCTCGGGACACATCCCAAGAGGGACAGAGCGGGGCGGGGGGAGGGTACCCAGGCCACTGCTTTGGGGCTTTAATCCCAGGCCCAGGCCTTCCCTCACATGGGCTCAAGCTAGTTTTCCCAAGTGTCACCCAGCAGGACAAGACTTGTTGTCCCCTTAACTCCTCAGTTAATAATGACCTTGGAAATTGTTTCCAGGGCCTCTTCTGTGCTCAGGAAGCACAAGCTCTTATGCGAATACGCTCCAGGGGCTGAAATCCCCCTTCACTGGGGGTTGGAGGACTCCCTCTGGCCTCAGAGGACCAAGTCCAACACGGGGTGGAATCACCACACTGCGGGCGGCCCTCGGGAAGGGCAAGCGGGAGGGGGGCCCCACTCACAGGTGCTTCTTCTCCCGGGAGAAGGGATAGGAGAGCCTCTTCGTGGTCTGGGGTCTGTGCTCCGCCACCTTGGGCTGGATGGGGTCCGTCATCTTCTGGAGCACAGAGTTGATCTTTTTCAGGAGGCCACGGGTCTCATTAATGTGGTACAGCTGCGGGCGAGGCAGGGAAGGGGGACGCATGTCATCTGCTGAGCCATGACTCTGGGAATGTATTCTGAGACGGGCAGGGAACTAGCCCCCTGCCACAGAGACGGCCCGGCCTGGGAACAGGGGGCGGGGATGGGCCACGATGCCCCCTCCACGTCCGCGTTTCTAGATGAGCCTGAAAGCTCAGAGTTTCGGGAGATCCCAGCCAAAAGGGCAATTCTAGGACATTCCAGAGAACTTCCCCCAGCTTCACTTTTGTTTAAAAAGAGGTAATCCAAAGGATTCTGGAGGCTTTGAGAAGCTGGGAGCTGACTCACTCCCGAGAACAGCTTCGTCCCCCCTGCTTTCCTCCCCAAGGACAAAAGTAAACCCGACGCCTTGCTAAGCTCCTTGGACGCACTGGCAGACCGCTTCCCAGCCTGAAGCTGTCAGAGATTAAGAAGAAAAGCCCTAGCAAGCGAGGAAATGGGATTAAAATGAGTCTGATAAATCAGCTGAAATACTGAAAGTACGAACGGTCAAAGCGGGAAGTTTCACTGTGTTTGTATCTATGAGAAGTTCCCGGGCTCCTGCGGCATCTCTGGGGGAGCGGGTTATACTCTCCCTCTGCAGGACACGGGAGGCCTCCTGCCCTCCCGGGGGTGGGGGGGGCTGAAGCTCCCTTGGGCTTTCGTAACAACTCAGACCCTCGCGATGACGTGCTCCTGCCGGGCAGCCCTGAAACGACCCCTGTGGAGCAGGGACGTCACCACTCACCTTCTTCGTCGGCATCTTCAGTTTCAAAAACTCAGCCTCTCTGCACAGCACGTTCCAGGGCGCGTGGATTTTTACAAATCCAACCCCGTGAATTTTCGTCTAGAAAGAGGGGAGAGGTCCTTGGTCAGCGTGGGCAGATGTTTGGGGCTGAAAACCATTTTCACCTTCGGGGACCACAGCAGTTTACGGGGCAGCTGCCTCTGCCTGTCACCTCATGGCTCCTCTGACGATGCTTTGAGGCACTGCTAGAATCCCCTCCTTCCAGATGATCGAAGCAAGCTGCGGGGCTGAGAGGGCTCCCCCAGGTCCCAAGGGAATGATAAACGGCCGGGAGGGTGCCTGGAGGGAGGTCCCCGATCCCACAACACCTGGGAAGTTCTCAGAGGGGTAGCCGGGGGGCCTCAGAGACCTTGCACAACTGAGAGCCCAGGCCCTTCGACGGAGTGGACGTACTCGGTGTCCCTGGGGTGCCCAAGCAGAGATGAGGAGGTGATGGTGAAGATGGTCCCCTCTGGGCATCTCTGTGGGGTCAGGACACACCTCTGTCTGGACCCGGCCACCCTCCGGGTTCCCTGGGTCAGCACTGCCTTTATCCTAATGTGAGAGGACTCGACGTAACGCTGCATTCGAGTCCAGCCCCCCGCCCCCACTAAGCTGCTGTGAACTTGGACAAGTCATTTCTGGTCCAGCGTGTCTGAATGACAGGACTGGGCGGCTGAGGGCCCCTGAGTGCTGCCCCACCAGGAACTGCACAAGCTAAGAGCTTCGAGAACTGACTCCAACGAGCTCTATGGGAAAGGGAGGACCACTGCCCCCCTTTCACGGAGGGGAACACTGAGGCTTGAGAGATTCAGTCACCGCCTAGGTTCCTCAGAAAATTAAAACTAGAGCCATCGAATGATCCAGGCATCCCACCTCTGGGTAGTTATCCCCAGGAAATGACATCAGCACGTCCACATCAGCACCCCCACGTTCACGCAGCATTGCTCACGACAGCCAAGATACAGAATCAACCTAAGCGTCCTTGGACGGATGAATAGATCAAGAGAGTGTAGCCATATACAGCGCAGTATTAGTCACCCATAAAAAAGAAGGAAATCCTGTCATTTGTGACAACATGGATGAACCTGGAGGACATTCTGCTACGTGAAATGGGTCAGAGAGACAAGCATTGCATGGTCTCACTTATATGTAGAATTAAAGAAATGCTGATTTCATAGAAACGGTGTGGAGTAGAACGGTGTTTGCCAGGGGCTGGGTGGGGGGATGCCAATGGGGAGACAGGTCAGAGGGTACCAGCTTTCAGTTATAAGATTAAGTTTCGGGGACCTAATGAACAGCAGGGTGACTCTAGTTACTAATATGGTATCGTATACTTGAAAGGTGTTGAGAGATCAAAGTGTTCTCAGCGCGTGTGCGCGTGCGCACACACACACACACACACACGCACAGTTAACTGTGTGAGGTGACGGGTGAGTTAATTACCTTGATCTGGGTAACCATTCCACGGTGTCTATGTAAATCAAGTCATCACAGTGTAGACTTTAAATATACACAATTATATTTGTCAATTACTCCTCAATAAAGTTGGGGGTGGAAAGTCAGGGCCTGGCATCTTGCAGCTGGCGGGTGTGGGAACCCGGGTTCACATGCGGGCCATACACACTCTTAATCGTGGGTGAGACCACACACATCCCAACAACTCTCTAGTTTTCTGGTTTTCTGTGTTCCCCTTACCTTTCGTGTTTAAGAGATTGCCTTTACTGAGCGAATAGCATCAACGTGGCAATAACACGTTTCCCCACCTAAGACGCAGGTAACACCAGCAGACTTCCCAATCACCCGAGATAACTGGGGTTCCCCATTGCAACAAAAAGCACAGAAACACAACATTCCCCTCAGACAGAGCCGCCCTACGGCAGTGGGGTCCTCAGTCCACCAGCCGTCTCAAGGGGACCCCGGGGGCTTGGAGCCCACGCTGGGCCCCCAGGTTGAGGTCCCACTTCACCTTTCCACAATTCCGGGGGTCCTGGCAGAAGGGAGCCAGGCCACGGCAGGGGGTGTGTGTGGCTGGCACTCGGGACTCGGTATGGGGCTGACTCGGGTCTGCGCTGGGCCCTGAGCCCCAGGTCCCGTCACCAGCCTCAGAGTGTACACAGCTCATGGGATCACTGCAGGGTTTTGGCAAAAGGCAACGGAGTCAAAGTCACTTGGGACTGATTTTTAGGAAAAAATCCTCCGTGGTCCAAACGCACTCAACCAGCGCCAGCCTCGGTCCCCAGGGAGACGTGGGGCTCCTGCCTCACCCCGAGAGAAGGGTCACACCTGCTGGGAGAACTCCAGCTCATCTCTCCATCTCTGATGCAGAGGCGCCCATGCCCCCCACAACCAGAAGAGCGAGCCTTTCCCCGGGGCCTCAGTGTCACCGCACAGGCCTTGTCTATGTGGCCCCAGCAGGCAGGCGAGTCCTGTCCGGAGCCTCCCAGCTCACTGGCCCTGCTGCCCACGTCGGGGCAGCATAGATGCTGCACGTGTCCACTGAACGAGTGGATGAAGTCCCCCAACAATGATGATGACGGGGTGGGGGGAGAGGAGGCTGGGACCCGCCGGGCGCTCGCTAGTGCCAGGCCCTGCTCCAGGCATCTGTGCGTATTAACTCACTTAACCCCACGACAGGCCCGTGAGGGTGTCCTGCCACTGTCCTCACCTTGGAGCCCAGAGGTTCACGCTCTGCACGTTCACTGTGAGTGTCCAGGGCAGGCTGCAGCCAATGGCCACAGACTGGGCAGCTTTAACAACACAGATTCATTCCCTTCCAGTTCTGGAGCGAGAAGTCTGTGATCAAGGTGTGGGCAGGGCCGCGCTCTCTCCAGAGGCTCCGGGGGAGGGGCCGCCGGGGACCCCAGGCCTTCCTGGGCTGGTGGCCATATCCCCCCAGCCTCTGTGCCCATCTGCACAAGCCTTCTCCCCTGTGTGGCTCTGTGTGTCAAGTCTCCCTCTCTTTTCTCTTCCAAAGACGCCTGTCATTGGACTTAGCGCCCACACGCATCCAGGATGCTCTGGTGCAGAGATCAGTAACTGACGTACATCTGCCGAGACGCTTCTTCCGAATAAGGTCCCATTTGCAGATTCCAGGAGGACGGCTTTTGGAGCTGCCGCTTGGCCCACGATACTCACATGAAGCAGCAGGTCAGAGCCCCACGGGGCTTGGCGCAGGGAGCTTATCAAGGTGGCTGGAAGCTGCGAAGAAGCAGGTCCAGGAGCTGGGTCCTGAGGCTGCTTCCAGGACCAGGGTGCTCGGGCACTGGGACCAGACGCGCAAGGCTCGAGGTGTGCTGGCTGGCGTGAGGCACACCTGCAGGGAGCCTGGAGCCTGACACCACGGCCCAGGGCTGGGGACTCGGCGGCGCGTGGACTAGTGTGGACCAGAGGAGGCAGCCCGGGGGCTCGGGCAAGGGGAACCCAGATCTTCCTGCTGCCCTCAAGGGGCAGGTCGGGTGGGCGCCGGGGGCGGCCATGGGTTGGGCGGCCTGGGTCCGAGTCCTGGCGGGCTGCTGTGTTGTCTCCAGCAAGTGACTCCACCTCTCTGAACCCCCTTTTGCTCATCTGCAAATCTTTGCAGTACAAGACTTGCTTCACAGCTGGGGGAGTCCCTGATGCTCCTAACACTTCCATCCAGCCCCGTGCCTGGGGCTACGGCTCCTCTCCGTGACCCTGAGGCTGGTGAGACCACGCCTGCGTGGACTCCTCTGGCCAAGAAGCTTGAAGCCGCCTCCCCAGCTCCAGGAAGCCCCGGGGGCACCATGAAATGACCGAGAAGTGAGCATGGACGGCCCCGTGAGGCAGACCCCCTCTTTCCCGTTACGGCCCAAGTTTATTTCTGTGCCCAGTGCTCAGCCGCATGCAAAGACCCAAAATATATTCTTCCAAGTCCATGGCGAGCTCTCTCGATGGTGGTCAAGGACCAGTGCCCGGGCTGGCCTCCCTGGGAAAACACGCTCCGCTGTTTACGTGAGCAGTGGGGTCCCTCCCAGGGAAATATCTGGCAGGATTGGGGAAAGGGGTCGTGGGACCGGTTGGACAAGAACACATACAGGATGTTTTAAACCTTGGTGCCCGGCCTGACAGCAACCCGCCCCCGCAGGAAGAAATCATGAGATGCCGGGTCCCCTCCCTGAGCCAGATGCCCCGGAGCCGTGGGTTCTGTCCTGACTCTGGTCCCTCTGGTGTGGGGAGGTTGGAGGCCACAGAACTGCCGGGGCCGCGCACCATGGCGTGGGCGTGGGGAGGGCCAGGGGTCAGGGTCCCGCAACGGCCTGCCACCAAATGCTGGACAAAATAAATAAATAAAATAAATGTCCATGCCAAGACCATGCCATCCAAGGGGTTTCTACCGATGCAGACACTTGGGCGGGAGGGGGGAGGGAGGTTTCTGCCCCAGGCCCGCCCAAGATGGGGAGTCTAACAGAAGACCCTCCCCCACGGAGCCGGACCCCCATGAGATGACACTTTCAGGTGACCCAGAAAGGGCTCCCTCCTCCAACCTTGGGAATTACAAGGAAGGCAGTCCTGGCGCTGAGCAGGAAAGGGAGGGAATGAGGACCTCCCCGAGAAGTCCTGGTCCGAAAGGCCACGGCCCCAGTGGGTCTGGGGACCTCAGCCTGTGACCTTGGCTCAAGGTGGTTCTGTCTATAATGCCCTCAGATGTGACGAATGCAAGGCTTTCTGGACAAGGGCATCTTCCTCCTGGGCTTGGGGAACTCCCCGCCCCGATCATGGGCTCCATAAGGGTGGTGGTCAGTGGGCAAGGGCACCAGGCCCACCAGGAACGAAGACGGCTGGAGGAGAACCAGCAGAAGTGACGCCCTCAGCCTCGGGATTCTGCGAGGATTAGCTGGATAATAAATCCACTGTGCTCACCTTGTTTAAAGAAATAAACCTCAGGACAGAAAGGTTCTGCAAAGGACAGGAAGCTATTAAAGAATGACACAGCCAACTGGGAAAAGAACCAAACAGAGCTCGCAGAAATAAAAAAGTGTCATAATGAGAAGTGAAAATTCAACAGACACGTTCGAAGGTACTTGACCTCTCCAAGGAAAGGGAGACACATGGGCGTACGGCAGGGAGTTGCCAGTAAGGAGATGCCAGTGAGGTATGCAACCCTCCACAACTCCCCTGCTCTCAGGAAGAAAAAACCAACCTGATCTGTAGCTGCCACATTTGCCAATTTCCACAGTGTAAATACTCCCGCCATGGCCTATCTCAAGCTACCAAAGTGTTAACACCCGGCTGGCAGAACTCCTGATGAGCCAGAAAGAGCTGACTCCGGCACACCACGGGCCTAGAGACACAGGAGGACGTCAGAACTGCAGCCAGAGTGGCACAGATTTTAGCCCGCCTACTTGGGACCCGGGCAGAGCTGCCCTTGGGGAACTTTAAAGACATGACTTTTAAAAAGTGTCCAGAATATACTTTATAGCAAGTATGCTTCCGCAAAACCAAGACAGACCCAAAGGAAGTCAGGTGGGGTGTGTAAAAGCCTCAGCACTTAAGACTCAAGAGACATAAAATCTTTAGGGCCAAAGAAATGAATGCGTAATGGTGGAATTGTGGAGAAATGAGAGCTTCAGGACTAGACAATGGCCCCTAACATCCCACTGTAGGAGAGGCTCATGGCAGAGGCACTAAGCCTGGGGATGGGAGTGGGGGGCTGAAGACCACGTGGTTCAGGGCAAAGAGCGTGACACTGGGAGCCACGACCCAGGTTCAAGTGCTGGCCCTGCCCCTGTTGGGCCCGGTGGCCTCGCCCCGCCTCTCAGAGCCTCAGTTCCTTCCCTCTGTAAAGGGATCTGATCCCTGTGCCACACGGCAGGTTAGGGCACCCATACCAGGCGGGATGGGGTTTGCTTCCAAACTGACAAGTCCCTGAGAATGTCTGTTGCGCCTTTGTCCCTTATACATGCGGATGTCGGGATTAGACCTCAGGTTCCTCAGAGTCAAGGACCCCCACCCCAACGCCCAGCCTGCGAGGAGGGGCTGCTCCTCTGTGCCCATCATCATCTTATCCAAGCCCCAGAGACGCCTCAGAAACCACTCACGCCTGCAAAAACTCAGCTGGAAACTGCAAAAACCACGTCCCCCTGCCTGTGCCATGACCACCCCTCCGGGAGGAAGGACGGGCCATCACCTCCATTCTACAGATGGGAAAACTGAGGTCCAGAGCGGGAAGCCACTTGCCTGAGGCCGCTCGGCCAGGAAGCAGCTGAGCAGGGTCTGGATCTACACACGTGGCCCCGACAGGGGCCAGGCGGGGTCTGAGCCTCATTGGGAGCTCAGATATACTCACCACCTGACGCTGCATCCCAAAGTTTGGCGTGGAAGCAGCACCCATCCTCCCTCAGTCAGTTCCTCACTTGCTTTTCAAAAGCAACATCCACAAAGATGGGAAACAGATGTCATGACGGCCCACACCAGCTTCGGGTAGGAACACGGAGAAACGACAGCCCACCACAGCCCCGGGGTGAGGAGAGGAGCCCCGAAGAGCAGCAATGAAAGCAAACTGATTTTACAGGGTACGCGTGTCCGCGGCCTTAACAATTCTGCCAAAGCCGGGGTCAAGTTCACCTTCAGGGCAGTGCGGGCCTCGGTCACCCCCAGCACACAGCCGGCATTTTAGTGTGTGGCCTTCTTGGCAATCGCCAGTGGACATAAATAATGTCCCAGCTTTGAGGCTGGACTTGAAAAATGCTGATGGATTTCAGTTGCAAGGAAACGTGTTGGCCACAAGCTGCTCTTGTCTGTTTGCTGGGAACCCTGGACGCTGACCCCACTGCCGCTGGGGTGTAGGGTGGGAGGAGGGGCTCCTTGAGAAGGAAGGCCTGGGGCGCCTGTCTCCACGACCTTTTCCTCCCTCGTTTCCTATCATGTGTGTTGTCCCAGGGGGTCTCTGACGTGACACCCCTCTTGGACCCTCATGTGTGAAACCTACTTAGGGGGCCGTCCTCTGGATCAGGCGCCAGACCCTACCTTGACACCCAGGGCCCCTCTCTTGCAGGGAAGCAGCGTTCACACTGGGTTCCTCTGAGCTTGCGGTGCCCGGGGGAGGGTGGGAGCAGTGGGGAACCTATGGTTAGAGCCTGTTGGCCAGGCTCAATCTCTATCCATCCCATAATCAGGGTTATGAGCACGTTTCTTCCAGACCCATCACTTCCCTCTCCACGGTTCTTGGCCCAGTGTACCCAGTACGGGGGTCTCTGCCTGGGGCTACCTCTGGGGCACTGAATCGTGGATCAGGGGCTTGCGTGGATGTCGGGGGCCCCTTTCCTGGGATGTTTCTGATGGCTCATGGGGAACAGGCTTGCACGGTCCTCACGCCTCCAAGTATGGTCCAGGGCCGGCCGCTTCATATGCCCTGGGAGCAGGTTAGAAGTGCAGTGTGAAAGCACGCAGACCTGCTGAGTCAGAGCCCGCATCTTGGCAGGACCCCACGGGGTTCCCGTGCACCGAGGCAGCCAGGCCAAGGCTCTGTCCCCCCCAGACCACCTGCCCCGCTCTGCCCTCCAACCACGAGCCATGCCTCCCCAACCAATGCTGTACCCCTAGGGGTCCTGCATGAGCCACCCAACTCCTAGGATAACATCCCTGTGCAGAGTCTCAGCTCTGTAGCGCGGTGAATGGTACCCCCCAAAAGAGACGTCCACATCCTAACTCCCCGTATCTGTGAATGGGACCTTATTCGGAAATGGGGTCTTTGCAGATGTAATCAAGTTAAGATAAGGTTATACTGGATTAGGACGCGCCTTAAGCAGAATGACTGGTGTCCTTATGAGAAGAGGAGAGACGTACAGAGGAGGCCATGTGAAGACGAGGTGCAGGTTGGAGGGACGCGGCCACAAGCCCAGGAACACCTGGATCCCCCAGAAGCTGGAAGAGGTGAGAGGAATTCTCCCCTAGAGCCTTGGGAGGGAGCATGGCCCTGCTGACACCTTGACTTTGGACTTCTGGCCTCCAGAACTGGGAGGGAATCAACTTGTGTTGTTTTAATCCCCCCCCAAGTTTGTGGTCATTGGTTCCGGCAGCCCCAGGACACTCACTGTTCTGTGTCCCTAAGAACCGCCCCCCACTGTGCCCTGAGCCAGGCCGGTCTTCCACTGGTCAGCACGGGATGTCTTCACAGCAATAAACCTCCTGACTTGGGAGGAAGGCTCGCGCGGCACACAGGGGCCACATCCGTGTGTGGCTCGTGGCCCACGCTGCCCAGGAGCGGCTCAGTCTCACACACCCGCTGGCCCCTGGGGGAGCAAAGGCGGGTCACACACCTCTGCGCTGCTGGTGACCTCCATGTGCTGCCTGGTCACAGCCGGGCCAGCAGAGAGTTGGGGGGTGTTCCCAGGTGTTCAGGAGGCCTTATTTAACTGCCCCCCCATTTCTCTCGCTCTCACTTCCCTTTTGCCGCCTCCACGCCCACCCCTCCACCCCCATCCGGCCTTTAAAGCAGGCTCTCGATATTGGCTCCCCGGGGATATTGGCAACGTCTGGGGACATTTTTGGTTGCGTTTAGGGATGTTGCAAAATACTGGACGCCAGCAGTGCCGAGGCTGAGAAATCCCGCCTTAAAGCAATGATGCTTCATCTTTTGGGCGTCATTGTTTGAGTATCTGATGGATTCCACGGATTGTTTTCTCCCCAGGAAAGTGCACCGAAATCCCTAAATTTTGCTTCAAAGTGGGTAAGATTGTGCGATTGGGCTCTCTCTCTGAGGCTATCTTGTTCCCCAAACTGCAAACCCTTTCACTCCTTGTAATCAGAGCACACCCCGGGAATGAGTCATGAGCCGGGCATCTCTCTGCTAATCTCACTGGCAGGGGACCGTATACGCCCGCAGGCTGCACGCACCCGGCCGGCCGACCGGCCCCTGAGTAGATTCTGGTCTCAGGTGAAAGCAACAGGCTGCAGCGAACGCAGGTCCTTTCAACAGCCTCAGGGCCTAGTTCACCTCAGAGGGAAGCTCGGATTGCAGGGGCCCGTGGGAAACTCGTTTATGATCTGAAAGACTACAGCAGGAAGATGGCTCACACTCAACTCCAGCTGCTTTGAAACCTTGAACTGTCTAGTTTATGCCACAGTAATAATTTCATTTAAAAAAGACCCAATCTGCATGAAGAACCTAGGGGCAAGACGGGAATAAAGACACAGACCTACTAGAGCATGGACTTGAGGATATGGGGAGGGGGAAGGGTGAGCTGTGACAAAGTGAGAGAATGGCATGGACATATATACACTACCAAACGTAAGGTAGATAGCTAGTGGGAAGCAGCCACATAGCACAGGGAGATCAGCTCAGTGCTTTGTGACCACCTAGAGGGGTGGGATAGGGAGGGTGGGAGGGAGGGAGATGCAAGAGGGAAGAGATATGGGAACATATGTATATGTATAGCTGATTCACTTTGTTATAAAGCAGAAACTAACACACCATTGTAAAGCAATTATACTCCAATAAAGATGTGAAAAAAAAAAAAAAAAGAAAGACCCAACTGAAAAACTGAATTTCCTCTAAGATCAGTAACAAGACAAGGTTGCCCACTCTCACCACTATTATTCAACATAGTTTTGGAAGTTTTAGCCACAGCAATCAGAGAAGAAAAAGAAATAAAAGGAATCCAAATCAGAAAAGAAGTAAAACTGTCACTGTTTGCAGATGACATGATACTATACATAGAGAATCCTAAAGATGCCACCAGAAAACTACTAGAGCTAATCAATGAATTTGGTAGGGTAGCAGGATACAAAATTAATGCACAGAAATCTCTTGCATTCCTATACACTAATGATGAAAAATCTGAAAGAGAAATTAAGGAAACACTCCCATTTACCATTGCAACAAAAAGAATAAAATACCTAGGAATAAACCTACCTAAGGAGACAAAAGACCTGTATGCAGAAAACTATAAGAAACTGATGAAAGAAATAAAGATGATACAAACAGATGGAGAGATATACTGTGTTCTTGGATTGGAAGAATCAACATTGTGAAAATGACTATGCTACCCAAAGCAATCTACATATTCAATGCAATCCCGATCAAACCACCAATGGCATTTTTCACAGAACTAGAACAAAAAATTGCACAATTTGTATGGAAACACAAAAGACCCTGAATAGCCAAAGCAATCTTGAGAAAGAAAATCGTAGCTGGAGGAATCAGGCTCCCGGACTTCAGACTATACTACAAAGCTACAGTAATCAGGACAGTATGGTACTGGCACAAAAACAGAAATATAGATCAATGGAATAGGACAGAAAGCCTAGAGATAAACCCACACACATATAGTCACTTTACCTTTGATAAAGGAGACAAGAGTATACAATGGAGAAAAGACGGCCTCTTCAATAAGTGGTGCTGGGAAAACTGCACAGCTACGTGTAAAAGAATGAAATTAGAACAGTTCCTAACACCGTACACAAAAATAAACTCAAAATGGACTAAAGACCTAAATGTAACGCCAGACACTATGAAACTCTTAGAGGAAAACAAGCAGAACACTATGACATAAATCACAGCAAGATCCTTTTTGACCCACTTCCTAGAGAAATGGAAATAAAACCAAAAATAAACAAATGGGACCTAATGAAACTTAAAAGCTTTTGCACAGTAAAGGAAACCATAAAAAAGACAAAAAGACAGCCCTCAGAATGGGAGAAAATATTTGCAAATGAAGCAACTGACAAAGGATTAACCTCCAAAATATACAAGCAGCTCTTGCAGCTAAATATCAAAAAAACAAACAATCCAATCCAAAAATGGGCAGAAGACCTAAATAGACATTTCACCAAAGAAGATATACAGATTGCCAACAAACACATGAAAGGATGCTCAACATCACTAATCGTTAGAGAAATGCAAATCAAAACTACCTCACACTGGTCAGAATGGCCATCATCAAAAAATTTACAAACAATAAATGCTGGAGAGGGTGTGGAGAAAAGGGAACCCTCTTGCACTGTTTGTGGGAATGTAAATTGATACAGCCACTATGGAGAACAGTATGGATGTTCCTTACAAAACTAAAAATAGAACTACCATATGACCCAGCAATCCCACTACTGGGCATATACCCTGAGAAAACTATAATTCAAAAAGAGTCACGTACCACAATGTTCATTACAGCACTATTTACAATAACCAGGACATGGAAGTGACCCAAGTGTCTACTGACAGTTGAATGGATAAGAAAGATGTGGCACATATATACAATGGAATGTTACTCAGCCATAAAAAGAAACAAAATTGAGTTATTTGTAGTGAGGGGATGGACCTAGAGTCTGTCATACAGAGTGAAGTAAGTCAGAAAGAGAAAAACAAATACCAAAATACCATATGTTGACACATATATACGGAATCTAAAAAAAAAAAAAAAAAAAGGTTCTAATGAACCTAAGGGCAGGACAGGAATAAAGACACAGATGTAGAGAATGGACTTGAGGACACGGGGAGGGGGAAGGGTAAGCTGGACAAAGTGAGAGAGTAGCATGGACATATATACACTACCAAACGTAAGGTAGATAGCTAGTGGGAAGCAGTCGCATAGCACAGGGAGATCAGCTTGGTGCTTTGTGACCACCTAGAGGGGTGGGATAGGGAGGGTGGGAGGGAAACGCAAGAGGGAGGCGATATGGGGATATATGTATATGTATAGCTGATTCACTTTGTTATACAGCAGAAACTAACACAACACTGTAGAGCAATTATACTCCAATAAAGATGTTAAAAAATAAAAAAGACCCAATCAACTGCTGGAAACGCTTCCTAAGCTCTAGAGCTAAGTTATCAATGAAATTGTGGGTCACTGTGATCTTGCGATCTGTAATAAGAAATAGATTTTCAGTCTTTGTCTCCCGGTCCTGGCACAGAGTTCCTAAAACTCTAGGAATTTCCTAAGTGGGGAGAGCAATAATGGTGTCTCTTGTTAGGTGAATGAGGTGATTTTTTGGAAAGAACCTCCTTTCCAAAGGATGGGGGCTGGTTGCCAGGGGAACCAACCATGTGGTTAGAGGGTTGGAACTTCTGGTCCCTCCCCGGATGTCTGGGCTGGTGAGAAGGGCTGCAGGTTGAATCAATTGCCGATGGCCAGTGATCTAATCAGTCGTGCCTGTGTAATGAATCCTCTATGAAGACTCGAAAGGTCAGGGTCGGGAGAGCTTCTGGGTTGGTGAACACGTGCAGATTTGGGGAGAACGGTGCTCAGAAATCATGGAGCTCCACGCCCTTCCCTCACACCTTGTCCTGTGCACCTCTTCCATCTGGCTGTTCCTGAGTTATTTCCTTTTATAATAAACCAGTGATCTAGTAAGTAACATGCTTCTCTGAGTTCTGTGTGTTGCTCTAGCAAATTAATAGAACCCCAAGTCCTTAGAACCTCTGAACTGTAGCCAGTGGGTCAGAGCACAGGTGACAACTTGAGCTTGCAAATGACGGCTGGTGGGGGGTGGGTGGCCTTGTAGAGCCCTTAACCTTGGGGTCTGATGCTACCTCCAGATGGGTAGTGTCCAAACTGAGTTAAGTTGTAGGACATCCAGCTGGTGTCGGAGAAGTGCTGAGTGGCGTGGGGAAAACAACCCGTACGTGTTGGAATTGGGGGCAGAATCCTCATCACTTATTGGGACAATTCAATCTTTTTTGGGGGGTCGTAATCAATGTCTTTACGTTTGCTCTTTATTTCAGAGTCATGGAGTTTTTAAAAAGATATGTGTGGTGTAGTATTCAATTGGACTTGGAAAGATTCTTTCTTCTCTCCTTCGTGAGCACGGCCGTTCCATTTCCATATGAGCAAAAATATATGATTGAATATTCACGTCAGCCAATGAGAATTCCCTGACTGCAAGACTGAGTTAAGTACTTTATGACAATCCAGGGATATAAACACGATTGTTGTCTCTGTTTGACAGATGGGGAAGCTTAAAAAGTCTTGCAAAGGACAGGTAGAGGGTCTGGGATCTGGCCCGGAGAGGGAGAGTGAATTACCAGACCCAGGGGGTGGGGATGTCCTTTCAAACATGAGATTTCAGCGCTGTAGTCAGGAAAGTGAGAGAGAGTAAATCTCTCGGTCGTGTAACACGGCGCCCAAGATCACAGCTCCCAGGAGAGGCCTCTGCCACCAGCCTCCCTCCAGCCTCCCCTGCCTCCAATGGAGGCTGTTTGTTCCTCCAATTATAAAGGACACTCTGAATTCAAGCCTGTATCGTAGCAGTATTGTTTTGACAAAAGGCCGCGGGGCTGGCCGGGCGGGACTGGGAAAAGTCGGCGTGAATGACTGTTCTCTCTCCCGAGCGGCCTCAGCTCAGGTCTAAGACAAAGTGAGACAGAAACCTCCAAAGGACCAGCACAGGCCTGTCTGCAGCTGCGGCCCTCAAAGTCAGGGAGACAGGCTCTCCGCCACCCGGTCAGGATCCAACCTTTGCTTCCTGACCATCAAAGCGTCTTAAGGCCCCTCGCGCCCTCGCAACTCCAGTGGGAACCAACCCTACAGCCAGAGCTCACCCACACCTGCCGGCAGCCAAAGCGTCACCCAGAGGGGTGGTCCCCGTTGAGAGCAAGATGCCTCTACCACTAGCCTGGCCGAGGTAGAATGAGTCCCGCTGAGCATACCTGGCTGCTTTCAGGGGAAGTAACGTCATCTTGCGAAACAGCGTTCACACCGGCTCCGCTGTCGTAGATTTCTATTCTAGGTACCCCCAAAGCCTCCTTATCAGCAGACCAAAGCGTTCACTATTTAAGGACGCGGTGGTTCTCACTGATGGAAATAGCAAAACTAATACCAACTTCTATTTTAAACATTCACGATGGACCCGTGGGTCCCTAAGTCAAGCTGCTGACTACTTTTTCTGCTCCTAATGTGTTGTAGAGACTTTGGCTGACTCTTGGTTAATCTGCACAGCCACGGTTCCTGTGGGCTAGAGGTCTGCCCCCCACTGTTCATGGAAGAGATGCTCCCCGCCGCGCCGTGCACAGAGAGGTTAAGGAGTTGTCAGGGGAGCATCAGCAAACCCGCTGAGAAGTTGAGGGGGCCGCGCCGCTGTCCCCAGGCCGCCCAGGTCAACTCTCTCTGCACTGCCATGCCTTCTGCCACCAGGGCAGCCAGCCGGCCAGGCGGCCGACCTTTCGCTCTCCCCAGAAAACTTCCCTTAGAAAGACTCTCAGGCTTTGGCAAGGAGAGAAGCTCTGGAAACCAGTGTTATGGTCACAGATTTCAGTGCGCCGGGGCCCCCGGCCATCAGCCAGGCCAACCTCCCCCTTTGACAGATTGAGAAACCGAGGCCCGAGAAGCCAAGGTCAAGCGCCAGGGAGACTCCTAGGAGACCTTCATCCTCCGCCCGTGAAACGGTCATCCGCCCATCTTCCCAGGGGAGGAACTGCCCAGAGCAGGAAATGCCTTGACCCCGGAGGTCATTGCCGAGAAGGCCAGCCCCTCCCCGGGGCAGATGTGGGGAGGGCGTTGGTTTGGGCTCCCCACACTCGACCAGAAGGGCGTTGGCCTCGGCCCTTTTCTAAGAACAGGTGACGGTAGAAGGACCTTCCTGCCCGCCCGGCTGCCCGCCCGGGAGAAGGGGATAGTTACGTCCTCGTCCCGTTCCAGCTCCAGGCCGGCCTCCATCAGGTTGCCCTCGTACTCCTCCCGGCGGAAGCGCTTGTCATCCTCGTGGTAGTCCAGCGGGGGCTCGGGCTCGCCCGCACCCACGGGGCCTGCCTTCCCGGGCAGGGGCTGGTCCTGCCGGGCACTGCGGGCGGCCAGGCCGGCGTCGCTGTGCTGGACCCGCCTGGCCAGGGTCCTGCTGCCCGAGGCCCTCTTGTGATGGTACACCAGGACGTAATCCACCTTGCGCTTGCCGTCCCTGAAGTACAGGCCATACTTGCACTCGGCATCGGGGTCCACGGACAAGGAATTCAGCAGCTGCGGGGGGAGAAGAAAGCCACTCGCCGTCAAGGGCTCAGGGACGGGCCCTCGGAGGGGAGCGTGCTTCCAAGACAACTGGCCACCCACCTGCCCTCCCTAACTCTTTCCACTCATGCCCTCTGATCACTATGGGCCCAGATGGCTGAGAACACTGCAGAAAGCCCTGCCTTCCAGGAGCTGCCATCAAGAGACGTCGCTGCTCACGGCACTTGAAGTTGCCAGGCTGGGTGCTCACACGCGAAGGCCTCCCGCCTCTCCCCAGCAAGCTCACGTTGCCTGGGAGGGACCAGGTGGCCGGAATGGGCTGTGAAATCTGCACGGCCGACCCCCCGGGGGGTGCTCTTCGCACAGGCCCACAGGGTCCCAGGCAGAGCAGAGCTGAGCTCAGGCTCTGCACAGCGCGACCTCTGATGGCCAGCAGGCGTGGCAATGTCGTGTCAAGGTGGCTGTGGGACCGTACCGGCCCTCGCCTGGCCCGGCTCTGCCACTGATTAGCTGTGTGGTCGGGGCCAGGCAACCACTGTGTCAGTCTCGACTCTCCCAAGTCAACTCCCAGACCGCGAGTCGAGTATTCAGCAGTTTGCCTGGGGGGTGGTCTCAGGGGCCAGAGCGAGGTGGGGGAGGGAGGGCGGTGGCCGGTCGTGGTGGGATTCAGGGTGGGTCGCTGCGCATACAGTCCTGCCTCAGTTTCCTTATCTGCCTGAAGGACTCCAGGGGGCCAAGGAGACGGGAGCCCGCCTGGGGTGGGGGATTCAAAGTCCAGGTGCCACGTGCGCGGCTTCTGCTGAAGCCGCACCCCCATCTCCAGCATCCCCGCGGGATTCGGCTGGTTATTGAGGGTATTAGGTTCTGCTGCAAGCTGGTCTTCGGAAATAAGAGAAAGTAAATAAAATCATGCTGGAAAGAGGTGATACGAGCAACTCTGCACCATTCAGAGTCTTCGGAGCTGCACCAGGGCTAAGGAGCCAGGCCCACACCCAGGTGGGCAGCTGGTACTGGGAGAGCTGGGGGCCTGGGTGGGAGGAGGGAGGCCCAGCCCAGGACAGAGACCATGGACCACCCCAGCGCCTTTGGTGGGTCATGTTGCAGGAGAGGCGGGAAAGAGTTGTTTATCTCAATTTGTCAGGGGAAACGGAGGCCCGGTGGGGTGAGGGGCACCCGAGGTGACAGCGCAGGCAGGCTGAGCCCAGCCTGGAATCCTGTCTGCACACCCAGGGCGCCCCTCCTCAACAGTAACAGGGACTTGGGGTGACACTATTTCTCAGCATGGGGCACAGCCTTTCATGGAGTCCCCGCGTGAGGGCCCCTATAATTAGGGCTGCTTGACCCGGAGGAAGTTGGGGCTCATGCGGGCGAAGCGATCGGGCCCTTGCTCCCTGGCGCATCCCCGGCGGCCTGCTCCACTGGACACTGTTAGGCTGGGTGTAGCCGCTCAGCTGAGCTGCAGCTCCACCCTCACTGCTCCTGGAACCACAGGTCGGGTGAGGGTGGAGGGGAGCTTTGGGCAGCGAGAGGCCTCAGGTAAGTCCAGGCTTGGTCCCCCTCCAGCTACGAGTCCTGAGGGGATACTCTACCCTCTCTGGGCCTCGGTTTCCGCCTCTGTAAAGTGGGTGGATGATAGAAGCCGCCCCCGCTGGCAGCCAGGAGGACTGAGTAAAAGAACGTCTAGGCTGGGTGGACTCTCCCTGTTACTCCTGGGACAGGCATCCCGGGTCCACCCCGGGGTGAAGACAGTTGCTCATTCTCCTGGGTCAGATCAGGAAGGGCAGAGAAAGGCAGCGTCACGGGGAGCTGGACGCTAAAGGTGGCTCCTCTCCTCGCGGGAGAGTGGGCAGCAAAGCCAGACCCGAAGGCTGCCTGGGGGGAACGTGGAAGACGCTGGCTGACGCTGGGGAATAACGCTGCTGCTGACGGGCAGGGCAAGAGCATGGGAGGTGGGCAGAGCCAGGTGGACACGTGGGCTCTGGGCGGGCAGGGCACACCGCCCGCCGCCAGCATCCTGGGCACTCCAGACTCTCAGCGTCTCTACAAGGGGTTCATCCCTATTTTCCAAATGGGGAACGCGGATCTTCTGGGCTGAACCAGGGGCCGTGTGCCGCTCTCGAGGGCTGGAGCCGTCATCCTTGTCTCCTGCCTGCAACACCTCTCAGCAGCTTCCTCTCCCACCCCGCACCCCGGCGTACACCGGAGCCAGGACATCTCATCCCCTCCTCCCTGCCTTTGCGTGTGCTGTGTTCCCCACCTGCACGCCTTCCTTTCCTCCTCTGTCCTTCGTAGCTCTCCCCAGCTTCCCCAGCACTGACGAACCCCCTGTCCTCTGGGATCTGAGGTCCCTGACCTCTCCAGATCTCATGTCCCGGGACTGCCTCGGAGCCATCCATACATAAGCTCTTAACTCATGGGGGCCCCTCAGCAGGCTGGCAGGACGCCGGGGGGCTGGGCCAGGAACTGCCCTTAACGCACTTCCCTTCAGAACCTGCTGCACACAGCGGGCTCAGCACCTGGTGCGGGTCCCAGAAACGCTCCTGCTTGGCTGGAATAATGGCCGGTACTGAGCAAAGTGGACCAATGAGTCCTTAGTGAATGGGAAGGAAATTCAGAGTGACCCCCCTCAAGTCAGAGAGCAGGGACATTAACGCAAGGAGAGAATTCCCCACCCACACAAGACAAGAAAATGTTACCAGGTTCAAAACTGAACGCCCAACCATCCACTGGGGCCTGATCGAGGACCCTCCGAGTCTGACAGTCTGCGGAGCACATAAACATCCCCTAAACATCTCCTGCCATTGGGGGGCGTGGGAGCATGGAGGCCAGACAAGAATGGGTGTCTTTTGCTTTCATCCAAAGACCAGCTCTGCCACTTCTAGCTGTGCTACCCTTAGGCACGTAGCTTAATATCTTCGTCCCTCTGATCTCTTCTTTGTAAAATGAGGGCCAGAGGGAATAAACGGACCTCCCTCAACTAATATGACTTCCCTCAAAGGGTTGTGGGAAGGATTAAACACGTTAATATATGTAAAGGGTTTACAGCAGGTCCTGGGATATGGTGAACCCTCAACAGAAATTTGCTCTAATTGGGAACTGAGACATGGCACAAGTGAAGGACTAGGGGAAGACGGGAAAAAATAATCTCATGGTCGAAGCGGACCACAAGCTAAAGATGGTGGCAGTGGAAAACGGAGCTGGTTGCACTGCCAGGTCCAGCAAGAGGCAGAACCGAGCACTGCTGTGAGAGTCCCAGATCCTCCCCAAGGCCTGGCCCTGTCACTAATTCGTTGTGTCATCCTGGGCAAGTTGCTTTGTCTGTTTGCATCTTGGTTTTAAAAATTGGGGATGATCCTACCTGAATAAGTGTAAGGGGCATGCAGTCTTCAAACAGAACGTGTGGGCTCTCTTCCTAGTACATTCAACACAGGCTGGTAGGCCTGCAGGGTTTGGAGAGCAATTCTGGGCTGGGCTCAGAGGGCGCTGGGGAGGTAGGTGCACAGCGAGGACCACAGAGACTGTCGGGGTGGCCATGTGACTTTTGGGGGCCCTTCCGTGGAGCCAGAGTGGCTGCTTTTCTTGTGCAGGACAGGACAAGAAGGCAAAGATCTAACTTGCAGTGGGAGCGATATGCGTTAGACTGAACGCCTAACTTCCCAATTCAAAGGCTTGGGAAAGCTTCAGAACGTCCTTTCTGTATCCTTAGGGAAGGGACAGTGACCTCTTGCTGCACTTTTGCTAAGGGCGAGGGATTTCTCATTCATCTTTTTAATGCTCGGCACTGAATGCACGGCTCTGGAATGAACGCACGCATGGGGGAATGAATGACAGAGGTGTGGGGTTTGCACACTGCTACTGGTAGGGGCCACCAGATCAAGGACACCGAAGCTGAGACCCAGCCAGACCAGAGCTTAAACACCACACCCCCCAGCTCCGAGCCTCAGTTTTTGCATCTGCGAGATGGGGACAAAAACATCTCCTCGACTCAGGTCACAGGATTCTTGTGAGGACCAAGTGTGATGGGAGAACTGAACATATTCTGAAGATGAACCCCTGAGCTGTCCCAAGGAAGGCAGAAAGATGGCTGTCTGAGGTTACGTGGGAAGAGGTCAGGGGCCAAAAGTCCCCTTCACAGCAGGTGTGCCCTGACCCAAGTACCACAAACAGCGCGAGGGCAGTCTAGCTGTCTCTGCAAACTTCCTCCCCAGACTCTTAGAAAAGGGCAGAAGAGGAGAGCGGAGCCCTGTATCCACACCTTGGTCGCTGGACCGCGACCCAGTGCATTCTTTCTTTATATTTATTTATTTTTTATTGACGTATAGTTGACTTACAATGTTGTGTTAATTTCTGCTGTACAGCAAAGTGATTCAGATACATATATCTGATTCAGATATATCTGATTCAGATATATATATATATATACATCTGTGCCTGCACAGAGCCACCTTCGCTGGGTGACGCAAAGTAATGACTGAGCAACGCTTACTGGCTTGAGCTGTGCTGGGGATGCCCTCGGAGGCTCTCCCCGGCACACTGCCTGCCCTGCACAGACAGGCCCCCAGCTCCTAGAGCCACGGCTTCCAGCCTGTCTGTGGCCATGTCTCTGGTGGGACGCTGCTCAGCCCTCCTTCCTGCGGCCACGTGCTCCTGGTTCACAGCCCTCCAAGCCCGTCATACCTGAAGCCTCCCCACCGTAAGACTTTGTGCAAAATAAGTCACTAGCCTCCTCTGGGCCGTGAGAAGCTTGAAAGAAGAGCCGAGCTGCCTCTCTGCAGACTTTGGGGCCCTCGCCAGAGTTTGGGGGAGCCGAGAATTTCTGGATTGCGAGAGACAACGGGTCCCTGAACTAAAATTCCAGAGTCCAGGGGCCATTTATTAAGGGCTCCATTTTTTTTTTTTTTTTTTTTTTTTGCGGTACGCGGGCCTCTCACCGCTGTGGCCTCTCCCGTTGCGGAGCACAGGCTCTGGACGCGCAGGCTCAGCGGCCATGGCTCACGGGCCGAGCCGCTCTGCGGCATGTGGGATCTTCCCGGACCAGGGCACGAACCCGTGTCTCCTGCATCGGCAGGCGGACTCTCAACCACTGCACCACCAGGGAACCCAAGGGCTCCATTTTTAATTTCACAGCCCGTTCATTCTCAAGTTGAATCTGGTGTACCTTGGAATGTCTGTTTCTCTCCATTTCCTTAGCTGCCACCTCTACCTCATGCCTCCTAACCGGTGTCCCCCTCATTCCCACCTCTAGGTCTTCAAATATGTGATTTCCTAGTGTGAAAGGCCCCACCCCACCCCATTATGGGTATAACTGGCCCCTTCTCCTCCAGAATGCTCATCCCTCCTACAGGCTGTCCGTGGTCACCTGCCTCTGTGTCTTCGCCCTTCCTAGCTCTCCTCCCAGCTGGTGGGTGACATGGGACAGTCATCTGCCCCCTCCTGGCCTCAGTTTCTTCATCTGCGGTAACAGCACCTACCCCACACGGTTACTGAGAGAGTGAAATGAGTTAACACACAGCGGCGGGCCCATCGCTCTGGAAGCGTCCCTTGTCGCTGTCTTGGGTAACTTCCACCACTGCTCCTTAAGCCCCAGCTGGGCGGGGCTCCCCGGCCCGTTCGCTCTGGTGGTGTCCGGGATCCCACAGGGCCTGGTACGCAGCAGGCACACAGTGTGCGCTTGAAATGATGATCCTAAACTTTCAAGGCCACCACCAACACTGGTCCCTAACATTGCCAGCATTTCTGCCCAAGCCCAGCTGTAGAGGACACCCCCATAGCCCACAGGAGCCCAGGCATGACCCCAGGGGGTGCAAGGCCGGAGGGTCTCTGCCTTTCCGGGACCGCACCCCACAGGCACCTCCCTGGATGCCCGGCCGGACTCCGGCTGAGGCCAGAGAGGCAGTCTAGGGCAATCCTGGGCTTGGTCAGAGGGAAACACGGGGCTGGGGCCTCCGCATCTCCTGGGGAGGGGCTTTGGCAGTGGCTGTGTGGGCACCAGGGAGAAAGGGGAGTCTGTTCTCTGGACCCAGAACGAGCGGCAGCGGGGCTCCCCGGCTGAGGGCGCTGGTCTCAGCCCTTCCCCCTTCAGGCAAACTTTGTTCCAGCGTTAAGCCGAAACCCACATGGGCAAATTCTGACCTCCGGGGATCCTTGCGACCGCTGGGTCCCGCCCCAGAGAGAGTGGTAGGGGTACCGGGGACCCCAGACAGGGGACCCAACCACGTGGTCGGCCAGGCGCTGGCCCACGCGGCCCGGCTACCACCCAGGCCAGGCGCGAGCGCCGGGCTGGGGACCAGGACCAGCGCGGAAAGTCAGTCTCGAGCGACCGGCGCCCGCCTGCTGCCCGGGGTGTGCGGAACTCCCGTGCCGAACCCCGCGCCGCTCCGGGGACTCCGCGTCGGTCCCCGGAGGGTGGCGGCGGGGTGGGGCCTGGAGGCTGCCACCCTCCCGGGGCGAGGCGGCTATCCCACCGGGGGCCCCAGCGGCCCGCTCGGGCGAAGCGGCTGCGGGCTGGGACGCGGTGCCGGGGCGGGCGCGGGCGCGCGGGTGACCGCCCCCCACGCGCCCCGAGCCCCGCGGACCTGGCGCGCCCCGCCCCCCACCAGTCGCGCCCGTCCGGGGCGCGGCGCAGGTGCGCGGCCCTCCCGCCGGATCGCGGCCGCCCGCACTCACCGTGCCCTCGGACGGCAGGTAGCCGATGTCCTCGATGGCGCAGATGTTGATGATGTGGACGCTGCGGTCCGCGGCCGGGAGCGTCGAGTACTTCTCGTTGACCCTCATCGCGGCCGCCTGTGCGCCAGGACCGCCGGGCGACGCGCCCTCCCCATCCACGGCCCCGGCGGCCTCTGCAAGCGGACAGGCAGCGTTCGCGGCGCGCTGGCTCGCGGGGGGCCGGGCCTCCCGCTCCGCCCGCCGCCCGCGCCGCCCGGCCCCGGCCCCGGCCTCGCGCGCTGCGGTGCGGGAGCGCCCACCCTGCCAGTCCCGCGGGGCCCACACGCCGGCCGGCTTCCTTTGCCTCCAAGAAAGATGATCCGCGCTGTGCGCCCGCTTATGGCCGGGGCGGCGGCCACGCGGGTCAGATTTTCCGTAGAAATTAAAACACAGGAAGAAAGTACTCCATTCCTGCGGGCCCCTCCAAGGTTTATTTTTATCCGGGGAAAGCGCGCCTTGGTGGCCCGGTTCTCACGTCAGGGAGGAAAGGTCCAGTCGCCCCTACCTTACAGTTCAGTTGCGGGTCACCTTGCAGGGGAGACACGCTTCTGAGCTAGAAGTCAGGAATGCTCTCCCTGCCCCTTCCCGCTCCACCCGCTGGCTGACTCCAGCCGGCTGTCACTCAGCTCTCACCTCCTCCGGGGAGCCTCCCCTGCTTTCTGCATGCCCGCCCTGTCCAGCTCCCCGGAGCCCCCTCAGGTTGCCCGCAGCCCCCATTTATGGAATGTTTAGTACTCTGTGCCCAGGCACGAGCAGAGTCTGGGACACAGTACATCTCATTTAACCCCACACCCTGGTCCTCCTTTTGCAGAGGGGGCTGGGGACTTCGGAGGCCAAGGAAGTGTGGGCCGGGGGAGCGCATGCAGAGTCGCCTGCACTCCTTCATGATGCTCTGCTGCCTCCCTGAGGGAGGGACCGTGACTTGGATGGTCTCATCCCAGGACTAGCAGGGCTCGGGCACACAGTTGGCACTCCTCAGGACATTTTTAATCCTCCATCCCTGCAGGAGGGGGACGCAGGTCTCTGGGGGCAACCATGCTGAGGTTTAGCCCTCGGGGGCCACGCTAGCAGCCCTGCCCAGTGGGAATGAAGTCTCCCGTTTTTCTGCCCTTCTGCATGCCGTTAGTTCCTCAAGGTGTGTGTGCCAAATGCCACCTCCTCCAAGAAGTCATCCTGGACTGCCCCTCACCCAATCACTGAGGCCCAAGAACCTGCCTGTACCTTGACTACAGCACTTTCTTTACTCCACCTCATTTTACAGTGGATTCATACAGTTGATACTCAATACTTGCTTGTCAAATGGCCACTGAGGAACATTCAGGGCCTACAGAAATGATTCTAAAGAATGATTATAAAGCTGCCTTCTAAGGCCATGATGTCGTCAGCCTGCTGTGGTTCCAAGAATGCATTCTGGGATCAGACAGGATGGGGTTGGGTTCCCGCTCTGGCACTTTCCAGCCCTGTGGCCCTGGACGTGGCTCCTGAAGGCTCACAGGGACTCCGTCTTCTCCGTGAGCATCTAGCGTGTGTGAAGCTGCAGCTCAGTGCCGGGCACAGGGGAGGCTGGGCAGCGGCCACCACTGTTACTACAAACTCTCATTTTGTCATTGTCATGACCTTCCCTCTCCCATTTAGACTCCAGTTCATGAATTTCTTGAACCTGGAGAAATGCAAGAAGGTTACTCCATCCTTGGGCTGGCCTTGCCAATGGGAGCTGAGCGGCCCTAAAGGACTCTTTGTCTGCACCTTGGACAGCTAGAGTAGGTTTGGAGAAGTGCGCTAGGCTGCCGAAGGCCGGAAACAGCCCTCCACAGTTTCTGCCACGCCAGGGAGACCTTGCTCTTAAAAGTTCAAGTTTTCAGGGCTGGGAAGAATGACACAGACACACACACAGACACACACACACACAGACACACACACACACACACACAAGATTATGTAACTTCATTCTCTTATCCGTGTTGGTGAACAACCAAGATTGTGTAACCCTAATGTACCATCTTTCTAAATTTATTTTCAAGGGGCAAAGGGCCTTGCCGAAGCCTACGAGATATAATTTATGAAGAAAAGAGGAAAAATGTAATCCCTCAATTCTGGGTACATTGGCATTTCCAAACGTTTGGGGGGTGACACTTGACCGCTGACCCCGGGAGGCCTGGGGGCTTTGTGCCTGAGCCCTGCTGTGGGCGGCAGGGTGGGGGACAGTCTTTGAGGCTTGGCAGCTCCCCACCTCCTCCGGAGACAGCGCCCCCTCTGGCTTTACCCCCAAAGCTGTGTTTCTGCACTTGTTTCTGGGATTCACGCCTTAGCCAGGTTCAAGACATCTGCTTGCTTGTAAAGCATCACTTTCTTTGCCACATACAGTCGAGTTCCTTGCTTTGCCCTGCTCCCTGCATCTGCTTCCTCTCGCCCCCTCCCCTAAGCTTCTGAGGTGGACGGTGTAGAAATGCTTCATCAAGGGGAGGGGAGATGCAGGGTGGCCTCTGCGCAGAGCAGGTGCAAGGATGGGCCAGCTGGGATCAATTCCATCCCCGGGCCGCTTATGGCCTGGGCCGGGCGTGGGGTGGGGTTCCTGGGTCTTGGAATTCCAGGGACCAACAAGTAGTAAAAACATTCCCACCAAATCAGGAAGGAGGAATGGGACGCTTCTAGTTGAGATATCTCTTAAGTTAGAAGGACTTTAAAGGGTCCCTTTTGTTCTGGTGATGATTTCACCTCCTGGGTTCCCTGACTTACCCTGTCTCACGGGCCATCATGCTGGGATTCCGTCTCTACTCTGAACCGCTAATTGCTTATAAACAGATCCTCTAGATAACTGTTGCATTACTTTTGTATTTTCTTCTTTTTGACTCAGTGATTCTCACCGTTAAACACCCAAAGGGACTGATTTCACCAGAAGGATTCATTCCCCGCTCATGAATTAGGAAAAATCGGTCTCAATTAGTTTAAGTGGTACCCTTTATCATGGGAAGTTCTGGGCCTCACGGCTCACCCTTTTCTGCCACCGTGTTGCCTTTTCGTGTCATTGTGATGTCACCCAGCATTAGGCACTTTCATCTCTGCTGACATTTTAATAGTCACCAGGAGTGCAAGCACAGGGTGACAAGGGGCGCAGGAGAGGAGGCCAGGCGTGCTCCTGGGTGAATGCCTCCTTTGTAGGTGGCAGGAGGGGGCCCTTTCCAGTGGTGTTTTCTTTGCAACGTCAGTTTCATCTCCTTGGCATTGTGCACGAGAAAGAAAGAACGTCTCGCACTGTTCCTGCTTAGTGGCACCATTCTGAGCCTCCCCAGGAGAGCAGGCTTCACACAGCGAGCAGAATGAGGCCGTAGTGAGCCCGGGGCAGGGATTATTCCCGCAAGGGTGTCTCTGATATGGCGCTGTCCGGCGGGGCTTCTTACCTTGGCTCTGTCGACATCTGGCGCTGCATCGTAATTTGTCCTGGGGCCATCCTGTGCCCATCCCGTGCCCTGTGAGCTGCTCAGCGGCATCCCTGACTTCCTCCCACTAGATGCCAGTAGCACCATCTCCCTCCCAGTGTGACAACCAAGCACATCACCAGACATTGTTAGGTGTCCCCTGGGGGCAAAACCCCTCCCTGTTGAGAACCCTGTTCCCAGGCTGCAAGGAAGACCCAGGAGGCTGATCTTACCACCCCCATTTCTCTGATGGGAATGGAGGCCTGGAGAGGTACCTGGCTTTTTATCAGAGATACACGAGGTGGGAGTTATGATTTGTTTTTACAAAATACAGAGATGCCCCCCCAGGGCTGCTCTCAGTGGGTGGAGGGGCCGGCACAGCCCAGGACACACCAGGCCGCTCTGTCCCTCGTTCTGGCCACCCCTGCATGGGGCAGCCTTCTCCCCAGGACAGACCTCTGCACTCAGAGGTGCTAAATAAACGCCGCTGACTCACGGGCAGCCTGGGTGGGGAGAGGAGCGTGGAAGAAGTGAGCGGCTCATGACTCAGGGCTATTGTGAGCGCCGACGGCCACCCATCCCCCGCTGGCTCTGAGCCCCCTTCGAGTATCTGGTGGGCAGTCCCTGTAGGAAAGAAACGAACACCCCACAGGTATATGACCTAACATGCTAAAAGCGACTCAGGGTGTAATTATCCCCAGGGAAGATGTGCCTGGAGAATTTATAACTGAGATACGGTGGGTGGGAGACTGGCCCCTGTCATTTCCTTCCTTCGAATGATAGCAGAGCTCTGAGCAGAAGCTGGCAAGCTGCAGCTGGATGGGAGACTCCTTGGGCGTGGAGACTGCCAGCCCAGAGTTCTGGAAAGTAGCCCAAGCATGAAGCTCTGTCTGGGGGACGCCCCCCACCCCCACAGCAGCCAGGGGTGTTGTTTCCATCAGAGGGTTTTCAGATGATTTATGTGTTTTGTTAACCCAAGGCCCGCCTTCTGAGAATTCCTAGGAACTCTAAAAACATGCCCAGGGTAAGTTAGAACCCAGCCCGTCACCTCCTCCTGGAAGCCTTTCTGGCCTGAGTCAGTTGGCCTGACTCATCTCTGTTCTGCTGGCTCCAACCAGGCACTCAGGCCCATTTCTGCTCCATCTTCCTCACGTCTCCTCCTACTTTATTTCTCCCCTCTTAACCCCCCCTCCCTCCCATCTTTGGCACAATATAGATTTCCCAGTTTATGTTTATTTATTTAACAAGCAGTGGGGCAGTGTTTACTACAGTCCAGCACTGTGCTAAGCTCCCTACAAACAGTAACTTGAGTTCTTATAGTGATTACAGCCATTTGCAAGTGGATTCACACAGATGTCACCCCTCCACCCCCGGCCAAGGTCCTTTCTTTGGAGGTTTGGGGAGAAGTCCAGACTGAGTCTCCAATGGCTGCTCACTCCTCCCCAGCGACCCTACAGGCATCATGATATTAATTCCCATGACGACAGACACTTGGGCACCAGAAATCCTGCCCACCGGGGACGGGATGCAGGATGCAGCCGAGACAGCCTCTGGACCACCCTGCCCAGCAGAGGGTGGGGAGTCCGATCGCAGCGAGCTGGCTGCCCGCTTCTCAAAATGAAAGCCCCGCCCAGGGGTCTAACGCTTCTTCTTGGGTCTTGAAAGAATAGCAGGGCTTCAGCCTGCCTTGCTTTCATCAGCCCTCCCCAAGAGAACAAAGGATTTCCAAGTCCCACGCACAGATCGCCTTCATCCGGGCTCACACCCCACCAGGCAGAGCCTTCCAGATCATGGAGCTGCTGAGAGATAAGAGCCAGGTGCTCCAGGCTGAAGGTGGCGTGAGGCCCCCAGGCTGCGGAGCTAGGATGGAGCTGCCCCATGCCTTGAAATGTGTGAACAGGAGCAACCGCTCTCACCGGCACAGCCCAACCGCCTGCATCCTCCCCACGCACGCATGCGTGTGTTTTGGAGCGCATCCCATGTGCATTATTGCTGTCCTGGGGTCAGTGGCCACACACAACCCTTAATTTCCCTAAAGGCCCATCTCGCGGGAGGCTGGACCCTGACGTCACAGCCTAGGTCGGTGACCTGGGTCTCCCTCCGGAGCTGATCCTCTTGGACCACTCTGTGTGACCTCACACAGCTTCCCCAAAGATAAAGCAAACCCAGAAATCCTTGGACAGAGGACCAGGCTTTGGTATCTTTATGGGAAGACCCTGATGCTTTCCTGTGAGACCCCAGGGCTGGAATCAAAGACCTTCTGGGTTTGGTGAGGCCACGAATGGCCTTTCCCTGGAAACCTTGCTGTTCATGCGGTTGTACCTTCATGTGTGTACGGTTCAGCGCAGAGCTTCTGTTTTGCGTCAGGCCTCTGCTAGGTCCTGGGTCTCCGTCCTGCGGCCAAGCTCACTGCGGGTACAAGCTCATTGCATCCTGTGTTCTGGGGCCTGGCTGGCTGGACACCCAGCTTAAAGCAATGACCCAACGTTTTTGGGAGGCGTGAATGAGCTGATGAACCAGAAGCCTCACCAGCAAGGCACTGGCTCTCCCTGCCCCGGTGCTGGGAGTCAGAACTACGAACCTCCTCCAGGTTTGGGACCTTGGACCTCATCCTCCAGCGGAGCTTTCTGGTGTACTAAGGGAGTGGGTTCTTGGGCCCTACACAACAGCACTGTCCAATAGGAACGTGATTGAGCCACTGGTAATCTGCGATGCTGAAATAGCCACATAACAAGACTAAAAATCATCAAGGGAAATTGATAAAGTATTTTATGTAACTTATTCTATAAAATGTTATCTTTTCAACACGTGATCAATAAAAATATTATCGATGAGCTAGTGGACATTCTTTTACCCTATAACAATTTGAAATCTAATGTGTGTTTTACACGTACACAGCACATCTTAATTCAGACAAGCCCTATTTCAAGGATCAGAGCTGCCTGTGGTCAGGGGCGAGGTACTGAACAGGTTAGCTACAAAGCCGTCTCTTATTATGTAGGAAAACTCTATTGGATGGCCTTTCTTTTCTGCTTTACACTTCTCTGTGTCTTCTAAGATTTCTGCAGTGAATACAAATTAGTTTTATCACCAGGAAAAGGGAAACTATTATTAAAAACTCTGACATACCATGTAACCTGGTACCCTTTTTACTGTTTGAGGGAAAATGGCCAGTTTATCGGATTTTTATCTGTACAGCACCAATTTAGAGAAAACCACCTTTGCTTAGGGCCAATTGGAGACACGTTCCTAAAATATTTTGACAAAGTTTAGTCTTTAATTACAAAGCTTATATGATTACACAGCTGGTCACAGAGGCTTTTGAGTGGAGGAGGTGAGGGAGCTCTCTATTTGGAGACCTGCTCCACCTGAGGGCATCCTCCAAGGGTCCCTGTGCTAAGTGTTAGGTTCAGCAAACGTGGGCTGTCTGCCCCACCGTGGAGCACGGGAGTGGGTGCTGCCTGAGATGCCAGCCAAGTGCATGGGGTGGGGCACCTTACCCAGCTGCCTGCTTGGAGGACTCTTAGCCCCCGGCTCTTCTGATAGTACTGCCTGGACTGGTAGGGAGGTCATTCATTCACTCACCCATGATTTACCCACTCATTCATTCACTCATTCATTCATTCACTCACACATTCATTCATTCATTTACTCACCCATCATTCATTCATTCACCCATGATTTACCCACTCAGTCATTCACTCATTCATTCACTCACACATTCATTCATTCATTCACTCACCCATCATTCATTCACTCACCCATGATTTACCCACTCAATCATTCACTCATTCATTCATTCATTTACTTATTCATTCACTCACACATTCATTCATTCATTCGCTCATCCACTCACTCTTTTGTCACCTCCCCCCACACCTTGTCCATCCATCTCTGTTTTTCTGTGCAGATGTCACCCCACCCCTCATCCACTGCATAATTCCCTTCATTGTCTCGTTTCTTGTCTGTCCCACCCCCTCCCTTGGCTAGAATGTCAGCTCCAGGCTATTTTGTCATGATTCATTCAGTGACTCCAGATTTCCGTGCCTGAAAATGACACCAGAAGTAAGCCACCGAGCGGAGGACAAAGGTACAGAATTGAGCCGATGATTCAGTGAGTTTGGGCCCCAAAGCATTTTCTCTTAAGAGGTAAAATGTGGGGAGGAGGGGAGAGGGCGAGAGAGAGAGGAGCCTCTGCAAGCCAGGACAGCGTCTGACTTTGGGAATGCGTTAGTAACCCACAAGGAATTAACTCAGCCCCTTCCATCCCTCTGCTTATGGAGACAAAACCCCAAAGTGCATGTCCTGTAGAGTTAGTAAGTACACACACACACACACACACACGCACACAGACCACCTGATCCCTAAATGGTTAAAAATGGGCCCAAAGTATGTGACCTCCTCCTTCACGCTTATACAATTTGTGGTCCTGGAATCCCCCCAGAAGCCCACCCCGACCACGGCCCAGATACTCCACAATCTGTGATCCTGCAGATGCTGGAGGGCCCAGGGCCGCCCCCTGTGTGGTGCCCGCGCCCCTGCACCGAACACCATCCCTTCCAAAAGCAGTGCCTGAGAGCCACCTTCCCTGCTTCTTGTGTGAGAATTATTACACCTGAAATCAGGCTTTCTGGAAAACCAAATGTCTTTGTTTTTTTTCCTGCCCCTTCTATCCACCCCTACGTGGCAAGAGAATCCCTTGGAGGAGAAATTTTCAGTTAATTCATGTTTTATTCTACAACTCGATTCTCAGGGCAAGCGCCTTGAGATCTTCGTAACCATCCCCCCTTCCTTCCTGCTTTCTGCCCCATTTGGCAAGAGGCTGACCTCTGACCTCAGCCCCAGACTCCTCACCTCCCTGTAGAACTCACACCGGGCTCCTTCCAGCCCCTTTCGGAAGAGAATGCGCATCCTGTCCTTTGTCAGGGAGGATGTCGGTGCCCCCAGTTCCTTCCAAAAGGAAAACAAGGGAGAAACATGGTGCCCTGAGGTGGATCCCGGCCTGTGTGAGCAGATGCATGTCAATCGTTTCGTAAGGCAAAGTGTGTTGAGGAGGTGCTCTGCTATCCGGGGGGGACCGAGCCAGCCTGGCCCTCCAGCCTGAGAAAGCACACGGGCACATCGCTGTTGGCTGCGGCCCCGGCATGGATCTAGACGGGCCTCTGCGGCGCCAATGACATTTGGGAACAGCTGGGAAGGGAGGGGCCAGGTGGCAGGGACCCTTCCTTCTCCTGTCATGGCCTGTTGACTTTGGGGACCCCAGCAGGGGACTGTTTTCCCTTGAATGAGGGCCGGGATCCCCTCTCCATGGCCAGACACCTGTTAATGACTTCACAGGAGTTAACTTTCTCCCTGGGGTTCCTGCTCAGGCATCGCCTTTCCCGAAGGCCTTCCCTGTTCCCCCCCACCCCCGCCGACTCCCGCCCCCTCCGGCTTTGCTTCCAAGCAGCACTTGTTACCCGACTGTTTACTTTCTCTCTGTGCCAGGAAAGCAGGGCCCTTGTCTGTCTCTCTCGGCTGTATTCTCAGCACCTAGCAAAGCACACAGCAGGTGGCAAAAAAATATTAGGCTGGCCAAAAAGTTCATTCGCGTTTTTCCATATGTTTCGGAAAAACCCGAATGGACTTTTTGGCCACCCAATATTTAACGAAAGCACGAATGAGTGAATAACGCGTGCTTCGCCAGTGTCCGCGGACTCCAGTGCCGCGCAGAGCAAGCACTGTTACGAGGGGGCAATTTTAATCTGACTCAACCAACCCCTGAGCTGCCTCTTGGCCAAAGGAGGTGTGGGATCTTCACCGAGGAGTTCTCCCCAGGAGCCCGGAGGGTGGAGCTAATGTCTTAACATTTTCAGGCCGCCGGGGCCGAGAGTCCTGGGGCCACTGGTCCAGCCGCCACAGCAGCCCAGTGACCAGCCCTCATCAGACCTCTGAGCTGCAGGAGGGAAGTACAGGACTGGGCTCGCCAGACATCTGGGTGCCTCCCCTTCCCCTGGGCAATCAGCGAGTTTACTAAAGTCCTACTGTGTACAGCCACAGAGCTGTGAGCCCCAGACACAAACGGAAAGACAGACCTGCCCGCCCGGCGCTTACATTGCCGGGGAAAGTCAGAAAACCCAGGGAGAGGCCTGAGAAAGAAAGATCACGGTAGGTCCTGGAAGGTTCTCCAGAGAGAGTGGCTTTCAGCCGAGCCCTCAAGGGTGACCGGGAGCCAGGAGGATGAGGAAGAGAGGACAGCCGCTCCAGGCAGGGGAAAGGCCTGTGGGCGAGGGCGCCAGGGCTCTGGTAGGGGACATGGTAGGGTCTGGAGGGGAGGACAGTGGCGAAGGGCGAGGGACTGCCGATTCATCCATCAGTTTCCCCCGTAGCGCTGCTGCCCTGTCCCTGTGAAGTTACAAGGTTGCCGGCGCAGCGTGGGGGGGGGGACGCCCCCAGAGCGTGGGCTGGGTGATATTTCATGGGCGGCCACGGTGGCCTCTCCGTGAAAGGGGCATTCATAGCCACTCGGGAGACAGAGACCTTGGGAAGACTTTGACAACCAGACTCTGTGTCTATGCAAATAGAAGGATTTCTAAGGATGTGCACTGGTGCTTCCTTTTCAAGAGCAAGGGCTCCCCTGCAGGGGGGAGTTGAGGGGGGCAGGAGAAGGGACCAAGCCGGGCTGAGCTGGTCTGGGGGTGCTGGCGCCTTCTCCCTCTGGACCGTAGTGAGGCTGTGCCTCGGGGGCCCCTTCATCCAGCATCCACGGCGGAGAGGAACGTCACGATGACGGGCTGGCTGCATCCCCGCACCTGGAAGTAATTAAAATTCCACGGGACAGCAGGCGCGTCTGCTGTGCCGCTACCAGGTGAAGGCCGAGTCAGGCTGCCTCCGCACAGCCACCCACACCGAATCCCAGCGAGAGGAAGGTGTCACGTGCTTCGGCCCTGACACACAGTACGTGCTCACAAAGGCTCGCGGAAGGGATTGTCCCAGAGGACACATGGCATAGGCTTCTTCCCTCCAGGGACCTGCGTGCCTGCCGGGTGACCTTGGACAAGTTAGGGAGGTAGCCCAGGGAGGAACATTCCAGATGGAGGCTGCAGCCAGGCAGGGCCCTGAGCTGGGATGAGCGTTGAGTGAGGGGCACGAGCGTGGAGGCTGCCGAGGCTGGTGGCGGACCTGGTCAGAGCAGAGGCGGGGTGGTTGGGCTGCAGGGCGTCGGCCCCTCTGGGTGGGGGAGGGGCGCAGGAGTAGAGGGGTGCGGTCCGAGCTCTTAGGCTCAGCAGATGGAAGGGTGGTGCCAGGGTTGGGCAGAGTGTGGGGACCCAGGATGTGCATTTTAGCCGAGGACCCCGGAGCCTCTGATCTGGTGCCGCCCCTTGACAATGTGCAAGGCCTCCTCTGATGACGGCTGGACCCAGGAGATCTCAAGCCCTGGGATGGAGGCTTCACTGCCTCTGAGGGCAGCTGACTGCCCCTGGGGCAGCTCTGAGGGAACCTGCTCCGAAAAGCCAGCCCTGCTTCCAGGCTTGGGCCACCTGCAGAATTACCCCATCACGAGAACATCTAAAACTCAGAGTCAGCCGTGCAACAAAGCTCCTGTGTGTCCTCCTTGCTCGGACGAGCAACCACAGTGTTCTCTACTCCCTGTCCCCGGGAATGCCACGAATCACTCTCAACCGTGTATTTTCAAAATCCTTTGTTCTGGAACATGGACTCATGCAAGCTAAGTGAGGACTCAGTGTTGGCAGCTCAGTGTGTGAGTGCAGGGCTCTGCAGAGGCCCTCCTGGGTCACATCCCCCTCCGTCCTTAACTCCTGTTCTCCTGGAACTGCCCCAAATGTCTCTATTGTGGCCCTAAGCTCTTCATTGACTGAGACAGCAAATCTCATGAGAACAGGCAAACTACTGATCTAATTCATACTAAGGTGTAAATGACATTTTTCTCCCACGTACTTTTAATAGGTGAACAGGGCAACAAGCATCAAGTCCACGGACATCTGGGGATGGGGGACGTGGAGAGAGGGAAAAAACTCCCCAGGCAAAGGGAAAGGGGCGAAGGAAGAGGTTTGGGAGAAGGGGGGCAGGGAACGCCTTTACTTCCTGTTGGTCTGGCCTGGACTGACCCAGCCCTTCACTGCCTGCTGACTTGACTTTGGAGGCCAGCACAACCAGGGAGGGGCCAGCATCTGTCTGATCCCTGAGGGCAATTTTAAAGCTCACTTCAGTCCCAGGCTTCCGTCTGAAAAATCTCTCCAGAGCAGAAGCAGAGCCAAGAACAAAGGAGAAAAAGTTGTGAAGCCACAGCAAAGGGCGCGTGGGGGACCGAGAAACCTGTTTCTCAGACATTCGTCTGGCCTTGGGGAAGTGCTCCTTGTCTGCGGGGCTGAGGCCTGAGAACCAGCCCTGGCGGGCGGGGGTGAAGGAGACACGTGGTGCTCTTCTCGACAGATGGACAGACAGATGGACGGATGGTGCCCGAGAGGTGGCCATGCTTCTGCCCCTCGGGCACAGGCTGTGAGACCCTAACCCTGGCCCCGATCTACCCTGCAGGCTGGGGGTCCAGCCACCCCAGCATGATCTCGGGAGCAGGAAGGGCTCTGCCTGGCAGTTCATAAGCCTCCTTCCCTCAACAAGCCATAAAACTGCCACATACCCATTGTGGGAACAGCCTCTGTGCTGGGAAAGTGGCCCCCGCCTGTACGTGCCAATCCACTTCCAGAGCGCGAAGACTTCTAGTACAGAAGAAAGAGGAACGAAGAAAAGAGGGGAAGAAAAAGGAACTAAACAGGAGAATGAGGGAAATAAAGAGAGAGCAAGATGCCCTGGAAACGTAAAGACCTGTATCTCAGAGAAGAGGGATGCGGAAGCCCCGAGGTCAGCGTCAGGACCTCCCCCCACCCGTGTCCTGTTGAATATAGTTATTGGTGGTGGTTTGACTTTGACTCATCAAAACTTTACCCAGATATCATATAATATTGCTTCTATGTGGAATCTAGAAAAATGATACAGATGAATTTATTTGCAAAGCAGAAGTAGAGACACAGACGTAGAGAACAGCTGTATAGGTATCGTTGGGAAAGGGGGAACGGGATGAACTGGGAGATTGGGATTGACATATATACACGATTGATACTATGCATAAAATAGATAACTAATGAGAACCTACCGTATAGCACAGGGAACTCTACTCAGTACTCTGTGGTGACCTAAATGGGAAGGAAATCCAAAAAAGAGGGGATATATGTATACGTATAGCTGATTCACTTTGCTGTACAGCAGAAACTAACACTACATTGTAAAGCAACTGTACTCCAATAAAAATTAATTAAAAAAAATAACCTCTGTCTCTAAAAAAAAAAGTTACCAAAAGAAGGGGGGGAAAAAAGACTTGCTATGACCAGGTCATGTTTCTCCAGAACCAAGGGGGTTGTGAAGCCCAGAGTGGGTGGGGTACGGAAGGTCCAATTTTCATCATCACATGTAATGAGACACCAAGAAAACAGTTAGCGAGACACTTGGGGACAGCTTGGCTTCCCAGGAAAGGGTACTAATGCCAGGTGGTGTGGTAAGACTTGCATTAGCATAAATTTAATCTTACCTTTAAGAAAGACGGGGGGCTTCCCTGGCAGCATAGTGGTTAAGAATCCGCCTGCCAATGCAGGGGACACGGGTTCGAGCCCTGGTCTGGGAAGATCCCACATGCCGCGGAGCAACTAAGCCCATGCACCACAACTACTGAGCCTGTGCTCTACAGCCCGCGAGCCACAACTACGGAGCCCGCGTGCCACAACTACTGAAGCCTGAGTGCCTAGAGCCCACGCTCCACAAGAGAAGCCACCGCAATGAGAAGACCACGCACCACAACCAAGAGTAGCCTCCGCTCGCTTCAACTAAAGAAAGTCCACGTGCAGCAGCAAAGACCCAATGCAGCCAAAACTAAATAAATAAAATAAATAAAGTTATTAAAAAAAAAAAAAAAGAAAGGCGGGAATCGCTCAGCTAAAATGCCTGCTCACGCTGCCAGGTCACTGGTCAGCAGACCAGGGTGGAACTTGCTGGGATTCGAGGGGCTGAATGCTCCTGCCGCCTCCCTACCTGCTCTCCACCTTCCCCTCCCAGCCCCCCACCCCCAGCAAACATATAGTACCAGGCACGCTTGGGCCCATGGCAGTTTCTACCCCAGGGAAGTTCAGTGTCTGGACTAATGTTTGTGTCGGGCTTCACAATCTGAGATTTTCAGCTGCTCCCAGGGGCTCAGAGGGCAGCTAAGTTTGGGACCCACCTAGTCTCAGGGGGACAGACACGCACACTGGTGACCGTGGTGCCGTGGGACCAGTAGCCCTTTATGGAGACAGGCATGGAGTCCACGGAAGCCCCGTGGAGGGAATGCTGAACAAAGCTCCGGAGGGAGGGCGGCTCTGGACCCTCTGCCCACCTCGCTCCAGCCTGATCCCTTCAGAACCCGCAGCGCCAGTGCACATTTGTTCCCAGGGCTCTGCCTTTGCTTATAAGATTCAGCTCACTGGGCAAGTGTCTTTAGGGTCTTCTGGAAGATGGGTCCCCTGGGGAAGGCTTCCTGGAGCACATACCCATCCTTTGCAGATGTTTGTAAATATCTATCGGGGTGTGGCACCTCCACACAGCAAAAGGCTCTGGTCCTGATCCTGCCCCTGTATTCAGGGCTCACAGCATCTTCTTAATTAAAAAAAAAAAGTCACATCTCTCTTCTCAAAGTACCCTTGGCTGCATTCCCTAAGACTCATCCTCACACAAAGTCTATGAAATACACGGCACAGGTGTCATTAGACCCATTTTGCAGATGAGGAAACGAAGGCCTCAGCAGATCCAGTGGCTTACTCAGGATCATGCCTTTGGAAACAACAGAGGCAGAGGACCCTCCCCTGACCACCTGAGCCCAAGAGCATGCCTTTCCGCTGTTGTCTGAGAAGTTCCAACTCTCGAGGCGATGCTCTGTGTGTACACATAAAAGGGTCTGCAGGAGGTAGCAGCTGGTAAGATGCGTAACGGGAGCTCTGCTTCTGGTCACAAGAGTGTCAGAGTAATCTTTCTGCCAAGGACAGCTGTAGAAGCTGGGTAAAAACAAAATCCCCCCAAAAACACCCCTAGGTATTGGAAGAAATTGGAGGACACCTGAGGCAGACAGGACTCAAAGGCTAAGACCCCAGAGAGGAGGGAACCATGGAGAAACGGGCTCAACATTCTGTTCACTTTATTCCCAAACTGCTCGTGTACAAGGCTGAGCAGCTGAGAAGTAAGGCGGAAAGTGACAGCTAAGAGGACACAAAGGCAATCAGAGATTTGGGCAGAGTCTCTTGATTCTGGGGAAGCAACAGCTGGAGTTCAGGGCCCGCCAAGAAAGGGGTGGGTCCTGCTAAACGGTCCAGCTTTCAGATGAGAACCCTGAAAGGCTATGTTCCCGAAGGAGACCTTCCTTCCCCAAATCTTGAAGTCCAGCCTCAAATCACATCCAACCCTGATAGAAACAAGCTGACCTGTCTGTATTCTGCCCACCAAAGGACCTAAAACCCTCTCCCTCGAAGCAAACATCAATGTCCAAGATTCAATGAAACACTACCGCAAGTGCCAGGAGGCAGACTCAAATCATTAAAAACCAAGCAATACGAATAAACAAAGGAGTCAGAAGCAATACTCGAAAAGAGTTCGACCGAGACTTCCCCACAACTGCTGACAGACACCAGGCCACATTTAATTATGGATGTGGGAAAGCTCTACCAACGTCAAGAGGAGACACAAAGAAAACCACATGTAGCTACAAGTGTACCTTGTTTCACTGTGCTTCACTTTATCATGCTCTGCATACATTGCATGTTTTACAAATTGAAGTGCTGGGGCAATGCTGCATTGGGCAAGTCTCTCAGCCCCATTTCCCAACAGCCTTTGCTCACCTTGTGTCTCTGTGTCACATTTCGGTAACAACATTTCAAGCTCTTTTATTATTCTGACATTTGGTATGGTGATCTGTGATCAGTGACTTTGATGGTACTACTGCAAAAAGTTACGACTTGCTGAAGGCTCAGAGAATGATTAACTTTTTTTTTTTTTTTTTGCGGTATGTGGGCCTCTCACTGTTGTGGCCTCTCCCGTTGCGGAGCACAGGCTCCGGACGCGCCCAGCCGCTCCGCGGCATGTGGGATCCTCCCAGACCGGGGCACGAACCCGTGTCCCCTGCATCGGCAGGCGGACTCTCAACCACTGCGCCACCAGGAAAGCCCATGATTAGCATTTTTTAGCAGTAAAGTATTTTAAAATTATGTACATTGGTTTTTTTTTTAGACATAATACTCTTTCACACTAAAAGACTACAGTATAGCATAAACACAATTTTTATATGCACTGGGAAACTAAAAAATTCATGTGACTCATTTTATTGTGATATTTACTTTATTGCAGTGGTTTGGAATCAAACCTGTAACACCTCTGAGGTATGCCTGCACATAATAGTGCCACTGGTGAGAACAAAGGACAAGGAAAAAAGATCTTAAAAGCAGACAGAGAAAAAAAGACACCGTTTTCAAAAGATCAATAATAAGGTTAATGGCTAACACTTCCACAGAAACAATGGAAGCCAAAGACAATAGAATGGCACATTTAAATCGCTGAAAGAAAACAACAACCAACTTAGGATTCTATATTCTAAGTATTTTTCAAGAATGAAGGTGGGCTGTAAATATATGAAAGATTTAAATGGAAAAGTTAAACTTGCTCACGATGCCATGGAAACTCAAAGAAAAAAATATTCTTAAAATGTGACTATGGGTATTTTCTTTCTATGAATACAGACTGGATTTAATGTTGCTCTGGGGATCTTGAAAGCTGAACTAAATAACGATTTGTGAAATAAGTTTAAAAAAAAAAACAATGAAGGTGGAATAAAGATGTCTTCTGATGAACGAAAACTAAAAGAACTCATTGCTGACAGGTCTGCTTGGAAAGAAATACTAAAGGGAGCTTTTCAGACAGAAGGGAAATAATCCCTAATGCAGGTAGAAAGGAATGAATATCACGGGAAAGGGAAAATCTGATGACTACTGATTGTTTAAAATGGCAATAATAGTGTCTTGCGGGGATTGAAGTATAGATAGAATTAACGCCTGACAAAAATAAGACGAAAGATAAGGGGGTGAATGAAGTGAAAGGCATTTAAGGTTCTACATAGTCCAAAAGTGAACGGTAAAAGCACTATTATAAGACAGACTCAAAAAGCTCGGATGTATTTGATAAATACATTGTAACCACCAGCGGAAGAATAAAAGGATGTATAACCAGACAATAGAATAGAAATCGGAATTTTAAAACGATTTGATTAATCGAAAAGAAGGAGGTAAAAATGTACCCCCCAAAACCCAAATGGGACAAATGTGAAAGAGTAGATGGTGGGTGTAAGCCCAGATATATGTCAACAATTACATTAAGTATAGATGGGCTAAATCCTCCAATTAAGCGGCAAAGTTATCAGACTAGATTTTTTTAAAACTTCAACTCTATACTATTTACAGAAGATGCACTTTAATATAAAGAACCAGAATGATTAGATGGTGAAGGGTGGAAGAAATATATACCATGCACACACAATCGGAAGGAAAGCTGGTGTAGCTATACTAATATCAAATAAGGTAGATTTCAAGGTAAGAAATTTTCCTAGAGATAAAAAACGATGTCTTAGATCAATTCAGCAGAAAGACATAACAATTCTAAAACATGTTTACCTCAAAGTACATAAAACAAAAACTGACAGAATTAAAATAAAAAATAAATCCTCAATCATAATTGTATGTTTAACTGTGAAAATTTAACTTTCAGAGAATGGTAGGATTGTAGACAAAAATATCAACTAAAACTACAGAATACAGATTTTTTTCAAGCACGTGCAAACCATTTGCCGCAATGGCCCATGTCGGGCCATAAAGCCAATCTTAACATATTTTGAAGGACTGAACTGTCATTTTCTGATGACAGGGGAAATAAACAGAAACCAGTAACAAAATGACAATCCCCAAATGTTTGGAAATTAAGTGATACTCTTCTGAATAATCTGTAGACCAAAGAAGAACTCACTTTGACAATGTGAAGATAGTTTGAGCTGGATACAATGAACATATGATATCCCATACCATATTATCATATGTAGCTAAATCTGTGCTGGAAGATTGTATAGCCCTAAAAGCACGTGTAATCAAAAAGAAGAAAGGCTGATATCAATGATCTAAGTGTGCATATCAAGAAGCTAGGAAAAACCAGCACATTAACCTCAAAGCAGAAGGAAGCAAATAATAAAGATGAGAGTAGACATCACTGGTTTAGAAAACAAATGCATCACGGAGAAATTAGCGAAACTAAAAGTTAGTTCTTTGAAAAGACTGCTGATCTCGATAAACCTCTATCAAGACTCAGGCCTGCCCCTAACAAGAGAAGACTGTATGCCATGTATCTAATATTTAAGTTATAAATCAAGCTAACAAACTATTCAATAAAATATTTGCTCTCCTCCTACTTTGAGAAATATACCTTTGCACAACAGAGAAGGTAAGGCCCACATCTAGAAGTGGCAAAGTCCTCAGAGATCTGTGCTGGAAGACGGGGTGATGGGGAGACGATGCCTTCCCCCAAGTCTTGTCACCCCGGCACCGTGTCATACCATGAGGAACCTGCACGTCCACGCTCTGACCACAACTCCACAGACAGCTGCCCTCAGCCACCCAAGGGGCCTGCACGGCAAGCCCAACGCTCTGCCTTTGAGAGGAAGGGGCCCATGCAGGCTCTGGAAGTGGGCTGGGGGCCATGTGGGTAGGATCTCTGGAGCCTGAGTGTCCGAGCATGGTATCAGAAGCAGGTGTGGGCTCAGGGTGGGCAGTGATTTCACCCCATGGGGAGGGGTGAAAAGGAGGAGATACAGAGCAAGGTACATGCAGAAGTGGGTTCTGAGCAGGGCCCTTCTGGGCAGGGATAAAGAGAAGGAAGTCCATGATCACGAACAGAAACAAGAAGGCAGATATCACTACAGCTCCCACGGACATAGAGAGATAGCATGAGGGCATCGTGAATAACTTTACACAGATACATTGGAAAAGTTACATGAAATCGACAGTATTCCAGAAAAACCCAACTTCTTAAAGTTTTCTTATGAAGAGATACCCCCAATAGTCCTATATCTATAAAACAGATTTGATTTAAATCCTTTTCACAAAGAGAATTCTAGGTCCACATGGCTCCACTGGTGAAATTTTCTAAATATTTCAGGAAAAAATAACGCCGAGGTCTCACAAACTCTTCCAGGAATAAAGAGGGACTACTTCTCAACTCACTTTAACCAAGAAAGGACATTACAAGGCACAGTATCTCTCCTAAACATATATGCAAAAACCCTAAACAAAGAGATTCTGTTAACAAGGGTAATATATTATGACCAAATTGAATTTATTTCAGAAATGTAAGGTTGGTGTAATATTTAAGAATTAACAAAGTAAAGAAAAAGACAAGTGATCATCTCCCTAGGTGCTGAAAAAGCATTTGGTAAAAGTTAACACCTGTTTATGATAAACACTCCTAGCAAACTAAGGATAAATGTCTAAACCTGCAACAAATAGCAACTAAATAGTGAAATATTGAAAGCTTCGACCCAAGGTTGGAAAGGTTGGAATTGAAACACGTCTGCCATCTCCACTTCTATTCAACGTTGCCCTGGAGGTCCTAGGAGTGCAATAAGGCAAGAAAAATAAATACGAAGCTATGGACTGGAAAGGAAGAAACAAAACTGACATTATCCACAGACAACATAATTCTGAATGGAGAAACCCAGGAGTACCTACAGATAAATCATTAGAATTAATAAATGAATTAGGCAAGGTCATTGAACATAAGATTAACATTTAAAAGTTAATTATTCTTCTGTATTCTAGGAACCAACAAAATCTGAAAAGCTTATGCCTTTTAAAATATCATCTGGGGGCTTCTGGTGGCGCAGTGGTTAAGAATCCGCCTGCCAATGCAGGGGACATGGGTTCAAGCCCTGGTCTGGGAAGATCCCACATGCTGTGGAGCAGCTAAGCCCGTGAGCCATGGCCGCTGAGCCTGCACTCTAGAGCCCGCGAGCCACAACTACTGAGCCCAAGTGCCACAACTACTGAAGCCTGTGTGCTTAGAGCCCATGCTCTGCAACAAGAGAAGCCACCACAATGAGGGGCCCGCACACCGCAACAAAGAGTAGCCCCCGCTCGCTGCAACTAGAGAAAGCCTGCGTGCAGCAACAAAGACCCGACACAGCCAAAAATAAATAAATTTATATTAAAAAATAGCATTAAAAATGTGAAGTAGCTGAGAACAAACAAAAAATATGCATGACTTCAACAAAGCAAACCAGGAAATCCATTCTGTGTTTATGGATTGGAAGACTCAATATAGTATTATATATTGTCAATTCTCCCCAAGGTGATCTATAGATTCAATGTGATCCCAGTCAAAATGCCAGAAGGGGTGTGTGTGTGTGTGTGTGTGAGAGAGAGAGAGAGAGAGAGGGAGGGAGACAGAGAGAGAGAAGACTGACAGATTGACAAGCTGATACTGACATTTATACGGAAATGCAAAAGGCCAACAATGGTAGAGAAAATTTTAGTTCAGGGTGGAGGACTTATCCTATCTGACGTGAAGCCTTTTCAAGCTACAATATTTAACAGTGTTGTGCTGTGCAAGGATAGAGAAAGGGATAGAGAAATAGATAAATGGAACAAACGGAGTCCAGAGACAGACCTACACACACACTGTTGTTTGACTTACTGCAAAATTGCCACGGCGGGGAAGGGAGCATCCTTCCAACAAATGGTGTGAAATCAATGAATGGCGTGGACGGCCCTGATGAACCCTGCCCTCCTACCTCACACCATACACAAAGCCAATTTCAGTTACAGGAATAGTACAACAAAGCTTCTAGGGATACTACAGGAGACTATCTTCATGACCTTGAGATGGAGAAACATTTCTGAAACAGGACACAGAGGACAGTAACCACAAAGGAGAAGATTAATACACTGGACTTAAAATGAAGAGCTCTTAAAATGAAGAGCTTCTTTTGATCAAAAGATACCATTGAGTCAAAAGGTGAGTCATAAAACAGGAGAAGGTATTTGCAACACGTATATACCTCAAAGGACTTGTATCCAAAATATATAAACAAGTCTTATGAAGGAATCAAAAAAGACAAACAACCCAATTCAAAACCAAAACCAAAACCAAACCAAAACAACAACAAAAGCAAACCTGTACAAGCTCTTCCTCAAAAGAGGCTTTGCAAATGGCCTATATGCATGTGAAGTGGGGAATCACCGCTATTGGTCACTTCCTGGATTACTACCACGACCTTTTAGCATTTGTCTAGTGAGCTAGATTTAAGATAAGACTAAGATTTATAGAATCGATCCTTAGTGCCCATAACGGTGCCCATAACATAGGAAGTACTCAAAGCACCATCTGCTGAATGAGTGAACAAACTACCATTTATTCAAACAACTACATGACGGCATTGACTGCAGTTTACACCTGTTGCTTTGGTCATCTTTGGGAAAATCTCTAGGCAGGGACTAGTGTTCCCATTTGACAGATGAGGAAACTGAGGCTTAGAGAGGCAAAGGAACTTGGCCAAGGTCAGGGCTTGGCAAAGCCAGAGTGGTGGGCACTGAGGCCCCCAGGATGCTGCTGTCTTGGCTGGGTGATTGGGAAGTTTCAGGCAGCAGGAGCTGACGTCCCTGCCAAGCCGTAGCTTACTCTGCTGAGCTGGATTTTGACACCTTTTTGGATGTTGGATTTTCACCTTCCAGGGGCTGCAGCGAACTCCCAACATAAGCCACCAGAATCAAGCAGGGGCTGTCGCCGGTGGCAACTCCTGTAAAAAACAGTCGTCGTTCAGGAAGAAAATATACCCTGTTCATCCGGGAACCGTATGCCCATGTGTTCACAGGACACACCAACCCGAAGAAACTAGGCATAGCCCTTGACATTCAAGAAGAACCTGTTTCCGCTGGCAAACACAGCACCTCAAATCCTGTCTATCCACTTTCTGGTGCGGTGGTGAGGCCCCCAGGTATGTCATTTCCTGATAAGCAGAGACTACTGCCAGTTTGGCTGCCTCCAGGGTGTGCTACACAGCACCTAGTGGCTGGCAAGGTGACTGCCACCTGTGTGCCACTCTGGGCAAGGGGAGAGAGCGGAGAGGAGGGGAGGGGGGAGAGGGAGGGGAAGGGAGGGAGGAAGGGAGGGAATGAAAACCAAGGATAAAGTTTATTTCAAGTTTTGGAGTTCCTGACGTTCAATCTTACATCTAATCAATAAGTCACTCCTCACTCATTGCCTAACCTCAAAAACTTGATTAAACACAAGCAGAGATGGCCTCCATAACCATTTTTGAAGCAAGATGGGGAAGAATATAAACTCATCTTAAAAAAAATATTCTGGGTGAACCTTAAACTTTATTCAACCTTCAAAGAAGCTAAAACATCTAATAAATTGATACAGTTTATAGAAACTAGATAGATTATTAAATAGGAAAATGTTTACTATGTTTCAAAAATTCAAATCCACCAGTTCATCCATTGGGTAAATGTTTATCTAAAAGTTCAGGGGCAAAGTTAAACAGTTGAAATAAAATGGAATTAAGCCTTAATATTTTGTTTTACTTTGAGTACAGAGGGGAGACAAAAATAATATCTCATAAAATGGAAAGTTTCTATTTTCACCAAAATATTTGGAAAAGTTACTTTATTTTTAATTTGGATTACCTAGATTCCATGTAACTTCTGCAAGGGAGGTTTCAGCATAATACTGGGAGCTGGAGCCTAGCGGGGAACTGGCTTTGGTTATTATTTAAAACATTCATTCCACAAAGATACAATTTGTTTCAAAAAGTGTCAAACCAGCCAGAAACTGCCTGTAAATGTGGTGCTTGTAAAATCCTGATGACTCCAGGGGAATTTCCATTCTCCCTTCCTTTCATCTGACTGTATCTCAGGTAAAAAGGCTCGTCCTGCATCTTCATCCTTAGGTACTGCCCTACTAGATGCTGAGTTCTTCATTTCTGAGTTTTTGTTGTTGTTGTTTTGTTTTTCTGGGTCTTTCGTTTATGATGAAGATTTTATACGCAATCATCAGAATTATTTTAAAGAGTGGCACGGAAATGCGGTATTACAAGAAAAGGTGGTTCTAATTCAAACAATGGTACCGAAAATGTTATCTTTTCTCCTTGTTTTCAGTTGAGAAGAAGGTCTTCAGAGACCCAAAAGTAAAGGAAGTTATTCTTCATAGAAAGCCCTTCTTTGGTCTTTTTTTTCCCTCCACCCCCAGCTGCAGAGAAAGAATTAGTTTCAGCCTATCTTTCTGTCGTCTTCATACTGTATCAAGTCTTGGCCTCACACATGTAAGCTTTCAGAGTCATATACCTTTCATGTCTTTCAATCTATTGTGGTCATTATTCTTATTTTTCCATACATTTTTGGTTTGTTTTAAAATAGCTTCAGATTTACAGAAAAATTGAGGCGATAGTACAGAGAGTTCCCATATACCCTGCCCCCCATTACTAACAGCTTATATTAGTATGCTGTATTTGTTACACTTAAAGAACCAATATTGATACATAGTTATTAAATAAAGCCAGACTTCACTGAGATTTCCTTAGTTTTTACTTACTATCCTTTTTCTGTTCCAGGATTCCATCCAGGACATCACATGATGTCGTTATTTTATTATTATTATTTTTTGCGGTACGCGGGCCTCTCACTGTCGTGGCCTCTCCCGTCGCGGAGCACAGGTTCTGGACGCGCAGGCTCAGCGGCCATGGCTCACGGGCCCAGCCGCTCCGCGGCATGTGGGATCTTCCCGAACCGGGGCACGAACCCGTATTCCCTGCATCAGGCAGGCGGACTCTCAACCACTGCGCCACCAGGGATGCCCATGAGGTCGTTATTCTTTTTGATGCTCTTTCTGACTCACTCATTCAGCTTTGAACATTTCTTTGCTGCCTGGTACAATCAGATGCTCCAGGCTCATTTTGGTCCTTTCTTACCCTGGGATCTGGAATCATCCTGTTCTCACAGGATCCCGGGTGGTCTCATTTGTCATATTCCTGGAAGAGCTGGAAATCACAATAAACCAGGTCGTGTTTGTATCTCCCAAATGCTAGAGCTGCTTTTGCAATATTCGTAGCCATTTTTTTTTTTTGGTGCTCTTTGCCCAGGTAAGTTTTGCTAAGTTCTCTGGACTAGAGGCTCCCAAGCCTCGCACATTGTTCACGGGCTCCTGGAGATGGAGTCTTGGGTGGATGTCAGGTGACAACCAGCTAGTGTGTGTGTCACCCTTACACTTTGCATCCCAAAGCTTGGATAAATTAAAAGAAACTGCTCCACAGGGGACCGTGTGTGCTTTTATGGCATTTAAAGGGCAGAAAGTTGCCACTGCAACACAGGTGGGCACTGGGCATTTTCTGCCGAAACAGTTCTTTCTCATGGTTATCCATCAGAGCCTTCTTGTGCATTCAGAGTTTTTTGCTCTTCCCTGGGAGGCCCATGCTGGCTTGTGCGATGCCCAGACCGACTCAAAGATCGGATCTCAGTGATCTGGGGACTGAACTCCCTGCTCCTGTCTCGCACCCAGTTTCTGAACAGTCATCTAAGTTGATGTCACATATTCCAGAGCAAGAAAAGACTGGACTGGGGGGAAGGGAAGAGGAACGCTTTTTCTCCCAAGGCCAGTTCCAAACGAACAAAACCCTCACCACCTTGTATCCCTATCTGTCCAGATTCTGTATCACACACACAGTCCTCCTCCTTTCCATCTGAAGCTAGTCAGTTTGCTGTTCGATCCTCAGATGCGGGGGTACTTATCCAGAAGCGCTTTTTCCCAGGGATGGGAGTGGGAGGGGAGAGAGCTCTGGAAAGCAAAGCTCTTCCCTAAAACAACTCATTCATAAGATATTGAAAACAATCTGTTGTGCAAATCACGCTCAGCTCCACATCCGGATGGATTAGAAGCTCCATTAATTCATTAGCGACTGAACCTTGGCCCTGGAGGCCTGGCCTGGAATGTTTGCTGATTCTTTCGCTGGTGCCTTCCGTGTCTCAGTTATGAAATTTTAGGGCCAAGTGGAGGACGATAGAACCTTTTGCTCTCAAATAGCCTTATTCTTCAGATTTGTTTTCTTTCTACATGAACACAGCTTCTTAACATCCAGCCAGTTCCAGAAAGTCTGCTTTCGGAACACATTTGGGATGAACCATTACTTACAAAAAAGGAACAGTCAGTTCCAAAGTACTGAATTTTTAAAAATCTTTTTTATTTTGGAAAGAAATTTAATACTGAATAATTTCGAACACGTAGAGAGGTTTCAAGGATGGTACAGGAATTACCTGCATGCCTTCTACAAAGATTCACTGGTCATTTCTGTCTGCCCCGTTTGCTTTCTCATTCTCTCTTTAGCTACTTCCATTTCTATTTTTATTTCCGTCTGTATGTATCTACAGAGTCTTTCTTTCCTGAACCGTCTGAAAGTAAGTTGGTAACTAAATACTTCCACATGTATTTCCTAAGAATAAAGACATTCTCTTACATAACCACAGTACAATGATAAAAATCAGGACGTTTTACATGGATACAATGCTATCTAATCCACAGAGTATACTCAAATTTTGTCACTGTTCCAAACATGTCTTTAATAGCATCCCACAGCCCCACTCCAGATCCAGAATTCAATCAAAGACCAAGCACTTGCATTTCACTGTCACATCTCTTTAGTCTCTTTTGATCTGGAAGAGTTCTCCAGCCTTTCTTTGTCATTCTGGATCTTAACAGTTTTTAAGAATACAGGCCAGTCAGTATTTTTTCCTTTGTAATCAGGAAGAAATTTGTTGAGAGATAACCTTATGACTATGTAAATGTTGTGTTCTTTATCAAGCATTCACTGTCAGCAGTAGCTTTAGCTACTTCTATATTTATAATTTAGTATTCAATTGTAAGGAAGGTCTTCCTTTTCTCTCTCTCTCTCTCTTTCCCTATGGACTCATACCTTTCTGTTTATTTAATGAATTACAATCTGTTACTATAGTATTTATCTTGATGGTCCAACTGTTCTGGACTTGGCCAGAGAGAGTCCTTTCAAGCCGATTCCTTTTGTTAACAACAAACAATTAAGTCTTATTTTTTTGATCCAAAATTGATAATCTCTGCCTCTTAAATGGAAAGTGTAGACCTTTTATATTTAATGTAATTATCAATAAAGTGTGGTATAAATCTACCATCATTATATATATAACAAGCATATATACATACATGCTTTCTTCTGAATTAATTGAGCATTTTTTATAATTCCATTTATCTCCACTCTTGGATTACTAGTTATATAATTTTGTTTTACTTTACTTTTTAAGTGGTTGCCCTTAGGTTTACAATAGACATTTTCAACTATAATAGTCTACCTTCGAATAATATTTCACCACTTCGCATACAGTTTAAAGACCCCACAACAACATACTTCCATTTCTCTCTCTCATCCTTTGGGCTAATGTCATCATACATTTTACTCCTATGTGTATTCTAAACCCAGTAATACATTTTTTTGTTTTTTGCTATAACAGTCAATTATCTTTCAAGGAGATAAAAAATAAGAAAAAATTTATGCTAATCCACATATTTGTTATTATTTGTTAATTATGGTGCTTTTCACCCCTGTGTGTAGATCCAATCTTCATTCATTATCACCTTCCTTTTGCCTAAAGAACTTCCTTTATCATTTCTTGTTCTTCTGGTAACGATTCTTTCAGCTTTTGTTTTTCTGAAAAAGTCTTTATTTCATTTTTAATTTGAAATATATTTTTGCTGAGTGTACATTGTAGGTTGCCAATTTGTTTCTTTCGGTACTTTAAAGATGCTGCCGCACTGTCTTCTGACTAGCCTTATGTTTTGAGGAGAATTCTGTGAATTCTTAACTTTGTTCCTTTTTAGATGACATGTCCTTTTTCTCTGGCTTCTCTTAAGATTTTCTCTTTGTTACCTGTTTTCAGCAGTTTGGACTCCCCATTTGCCTTCATGTGTTTTCTTTACGTTTTTTCTGCTTGGGGTTTGCTAAACTTTTTAGATATGTGGGCTTGTGGTTTTCATTCATGATGGAAAATTCTTGGTCATTATTCCTTCAAATACTTTTTCTGTATGCACCCCCCCCCCCCCGCCATTTCCTGGACTTTGACTTTGCCCCACAAGTCACTGCTGCTCTGTGTATTTTTTCCTCGTCTTTTCCCCTCTGGGCTGTATTGTGAAGTGTCTCTGTTGCTGCATCTTAGCCTCACTGACCTTTTCTTCTGCAGCGCCTTATCTTCTGTTCACCCCATCCTCTGTATTCTTCAGATCTAGAAGTTCTATTGGGATCTTTTTCACATCTTTCATTGTTTTCCTCCTTTGCTAATGATTCCTTCTACTTTTTAAAATATATGAAGCATATTTTTAATCGCTGTTTTCACATTCTTATGCTCTAATTCCGTCATTTGTATCAATTCTGGGTCTTTTTTGTGAATTGACTTTTCTCCTAGTTAGGGGTCATATTTTCCTCCTTCTTCACTTGTCTGGTACTTTTTAAATTGGATGCCAGACATTGTGATTTTATGCTGTCGGGCGCTGGATTTTGCTGCTTATTCCTTTAATTAGTATTAGACTCTGTTCTAACACTAAGTGAGGTTGCTTAGAATCAGTTGAATTCTTTCAAGGTTTGTTCCTATGCTTTGACAGTGCGGGTCCAGAGCAGACTTGAATCCGGCTAATGCCCTGCTATGTGATGCCCCATGTGTTATGGGATTCCCCCACTTCAGCTGGTGGGAACACAAGCCATTCCCAGACACCTGTGGGTCCTCAGAAGTGTCTGATCTACTGCTTTCTGCTGGTTCTTTCCCCAGCCTCAGGTGGTCTCTTCTCATGCCTGGGAAGATCAGTCCTCACCAAAGAGGCAAGGGCACTCTCTGTCTCTTTCTCTCTGCTGCATCCTCCCCTCCATTCTCTGCTTCACAAATTTTAACTGCCTTCGCCCCCTTCACCTCCGATCTTTGTATCCTCGACTCAGTGAGACTGCTGGGCTGTTTGGGCTCCTCTCCCTGCACTGCAGCCTGAACACTGCCTCTAGGAAGGGAGATGGGGCAATTATCATGGGTTCACCTCGTTTGCTTCCCTTTTACGAGGAATCATAGTCCTGAGACGCCTGTCGTCCAAAATTTGAAAGCCACCGCTTCATAGATTAAAAAAAAAAATTTATTTTATATTGGAATATAGTTGATGTACAATGTTGTGTTAGTTTCAGGTGTACAGCAAAGTGATTTAGTTATATGCTTCATAGATTTTGTTTCGATTTCTAGTTGTTTAAGGCAGGGTGGGGACTGCTACGTCTGATCCCTCTCTCTCCATCATGTTCAGCATCGTGAGTCCTGCCCTGTGTCTTTTAAATGCTCTCCTCACCTCCGAGCACATCCTTGCCCTGGTCTCATGGTGTACTTTCCTGGCCCCAGCCCTGGAATCAGCCATCTCTCTGAGAAGCCTTGGTTCCTTTTATTGGGGAAGGATATTTAGAAGCCAAGATCTAGGTAACCAGGTGTACGCATCACTTCTGGTTTGTTGGCAAGTTTTTAAAAATAGAAATGAAACACCTATGCAGGAAAACAAGCAGGAACCTCAGGGGGAGCTCCATGTCCCTTTTTCTTGAAAATGAAACGTTGCAGAATAAAAAAAATTCCTTTCACGTTCTCCACTAATAGAAAAAGGAGGAACAGGGAAACTGCTCTTTCAACAAATCTGTGTTGAGAACTCCTGAATGCCAGGCTCTGCTCTAGACGCTGAGGATACAGCAGGTACCAAACCAGACAAAGACCCCTGCCCTGAGGGTGCTTTGCACAAATGACCACTGCTATTATGTTGCTGTTGCAGTGTCTCCTGAGGTCACACCTTTTTTATGACAGTAAATGTGGACATTTCTACATAGTTCCGACATCTGCTCAAATCTCAGCCACGTTAGCAATCACTTAGATGTGTGCTTTGAATCGCTTAGATGCGTGTTTCCCCGAGACTAAATAGCTGAGTGTGTGTGAACTTAAATTTCAGATCTCAGGGTTGTATTTGTAAATGCCCTCCTGAAAAAGCAATGACATAAACCCAGATGTGAAAAGAATGAAAAGAATACATGCTGTCGTGAGGAACAACCCCTTGCTTTCTTAGGAGGGTCGAGGTTCTTCTAAAGCATTAATTTTCTTGCCCTGTCACGTTTGCCACTGCAGCAAGGCACTCACAAAAATTCACAGCTTTTACAGAGAACTTGAAATGTGATGTGAATGCAAATGTTGCTTGTGATTTAAGGGGTCAGCGTCCTGTCCTCCCAAATGCCATACATGGGATCAGGTGCTCAGAGCATACGGCTCCACGGGGTCTCTGGGCTGTAAGGGGATTGAGACCCCACCTACTTCAGAACTTTACTCAATGCTTGAACCCGCAAGCTCCTGGGATGTCTCCACTGACAGAGCCCCTTGAGCTGAGATGCTTAGAGAGCTCTTTCTCTCTCTGGTCATTTAAACACTAGTCAACTGTTTCTTTTTTTTTTTTGCGGTACGCGGGCCTCTCACTGCTGTGGCCTCTCCCGTTGCGGAGCACAGGCTCCGGACGCGCAGGCTCAGCGGCCATGGCTCACGGGCCCAGCCGCTCCGCGGCATGTGGGATCTTCCTGGACCGGGGCACGAACCCGCGTCCCCTGCATCGGCAGGCGGACGCTCAACCACTGCGCCACCAGGGAAGCCCCTCAACTGTTTCTTTATAATTTTTGCGCACTCCTCTATGTTCTGCCTTCTGAGGCCACATGAACACATACAAGCCTTTCCCAGTCCTGCCCTTCAGAGGCAGCCCTGTCCCCCCACACCGGCCAGCCTTTGCAGGACCTGGTTCTGAATCCTCTCACATCTGGCCACACCCAGCTGTCACGTTTCCATCCTCACGCTCACTTGCCTCTTCTTTTACAGCATGAGGACAATTTCCTGCTTCTTCCTTGGGTTGGAACCCAAGACCCTGCTACAGAACGAGCTCGTGATCCTAGACGAGCTTCTTGACCACCTCAGTTTCCGCATTTGCAAATAGACGTAACCATGTGCAGCCCAGGGTTGGTGAGTGTCCGGTGGTGATGCAGCCGTCTGCCCACACAGAGCCCAGGCCCAGCAAGCCCTCAGCAAACACCAGCTAGTGATGCTGTTCTATCTGGCGGCTGTTCTACTACATGCTTTGGGTCTATTATTTCAAGTCTTCAAACAACCTTTTCAGGAGTCGAAAAGGAGGCTCAGAGAGGCTAGGTAACTTTCCTGAGGCCCCACAGCCAACATACACCCCTGCTTGCTTGACCCTAAAAGACATGCTCTTCCCTCCAGGCCTCCTGGGTCAAACTAGCACGGCCCCTGATCTCCTGTCTGTTTTCCAAATGGGGGTGTTCCCAGGGTTGGCCCTCCTGCCCCCCAAGTTTGTGCATTCTTTCTGGGTCATCATATCTCAGCCATTGTCCGCATCACCCACATGTTAATTAACCCCAAATCCAAGTGCTCTTTCAGCTTTTACCCTTCTCCACAGCTCCAGACCCCTATTTCCCAAGACCACCCCCACGGCTCCACCTGAGTATCCCAGAGGCATCTCCCCCATCTCTCCTCCTCCCGTGGATCACGCCCCTTGGTGTGCTGCCTCCAGGTTAGCAAAGTGCTTTCACAGGCATCATTATTTAACACGACCATTCAACGGATTTACCCAACAGGGCACTGGTGAGCCCCTTCTGCAGCCCACACACTGCGTGCCTGAGTGCTGGAGGGCCAGTGACACTGGAGTACAGACGCACTGGAGGCTATGCCCAGGCACGTAGCCGGAAGTCTGAGGGCAGAATTCTGAGAGCCATCCTCGTGAAGGGGATGCTTATTAGGTAGGATGGTGGGATACAGGGTGATGGAGGAGGGGGAAGGAGTCTTCCATATCGTTCGTTTGCTCATGCACGCACTCATTGAGTAGGTGTGTACTGAGTACCAGCAAAGCACCAATCCCTGCCTTAGACGCTGGGAGGCAAACGTGCCTGAGATGGGGCTCCTGGGCTTCGGGAGAGAAAACAGGTCAAAGACTAGGTGTAGTCGAATGTCAGAGCTGGTGGGGTGGGGGGGACGGGGGGGAAGGGTCCTCAGCCCTTTCTCTCTTCATCCCCAAGAGGAAGAGTCGCCAGTCGCGCCTCAGTTACCAGTGGGCAGGTGCAGTGGACCGAACGGTGGCCCCCAAAAGGTGTGTCTACGTCCTAACTCCTGGGACCTGTGAGTATAACCTTATCTGGAATAAGGGTCTTTGAGGATATAATTAAGGATCTCGAGATGAGGTCATCCTAGATTCTCCAATGCAGGTGTCCTTATAAGAGGCACACAGGGGACAGACACAGGAGAAGAAGACAAGGCAACATGATGACAGAGGCAGAGGCTGGAGAGACACAGCCACGAGCTCTGGGATACCTGGAGCCCCCAGAAGCTGGAAGAGGCAGGAAGGACGCTCCCCTGGAGACTCTGGAGGGAGCACGGCCCTGTCAACACCTTGATTACGGCCTCCAGAACCCCGAGACAATACATTCCTGTTGTTTTGCGCCCCCGTTTGTGGTTATTTATTCTGGTGGTGGCCCCAGGACATGCACACAGCAGTCATGATAAGTGAAAACATCCCAAGTGGTAGAAGGACTTGCCTCCTTGCCTGCCCTTCGCACACTTAGCCCTCGGCTGTTCTCCTAACCTGGCGATACAATCTACAACCTGGACACAAGCCTCGTGTAGATCTGGACCAAAGACTCGTGCTTCTGTCCAGCTGCCAGGCAGCTCTGTGGGGGGCACAGCCCTTGGCTGGCTGGAAAGGGGGACCCCGTTTCCCCTCTGCCACTGTCCCTCTGTGCACAGCACACTCGGGAACTCACAGGGAGAGGGGAGGCTCACCCAGTGGGGTCCCGCCCCGCTCTGGCCATCAAAGTGTCTAAGAGCACCGGGTGCCACGAGGGCCCAGCGTTAGGCCACTTGGGTGCAGAGAGGAAGGTGTGGCCACTAGATCCTGTTGTCCTGCCCCTTCCTGGTCTGGGATGCGTTCAGAGTAATACATTTGTCAGTTCAGCAAATATTGACCAAGAAGCCCATTCCCTGCTGGGCCTGGGCCACTGCCCACGGCTTGGGCTTTTCTAGCTCTGGTTTCACTTCTTTAAATTTATATCCCATTAGATGCAAAAGCCCTAATACTGAAAACAATGGCTTGTGCGGAAACGCTAACTTTTCCGCATGTAGTTTGGAACGTCTTTGCTCCCTGCCCATCTCCTCGAGTTTTTTTTCTCTTCTGAGGCAGAATCTTTGCCCAGATCTGTCCATCTGCCAGTGCCCGGACAGCCCCCCTTTCCTGCGGCAGAGACCACCCAGCTTGCGGCCACGATGGCAAAATAAATGCCAGGGGAAGTGGGCAGAAATCAGTGTGTTATTGTTCTTGTATGATGAATAATTTATGTTGGTTTTGGACACCGCATTGATCAGGGAAGAAGAAAGGCTGACTTTCCCTCTTGGTACAGCCGCGCACGAGCTGACCTTGTACTCTGTGCACGTTTGCCTTCCCACCCACACTCTGATGCCGCAGAACCAAAAGCCCGTGGAGCTTTCTGGGTCCCTCAGCTAGGAGGGACTTCTCTGCCCTCTGAGCTCCCGACACACCGTGCCTGCCCTCCCAGACGGCACGCAACACTTTCTACCTTGAATCTGTCGTGAGTCGGGTGCCTGTCTTATTTTCCAGACCAGGATTGGCCAACTTTTTCTGTAAAGGACCAGATGGTAAATATTATAGGCATCGTGGGTCATACAGACAGGACTGGCTGCATAATTGGTGGGCCTCAGTGCAAAATGAAAGTGCAGAGCCTTTTGTTAAAAAATTTTAGGGATTTCAAGATTGTGACACAGATGATCAAGGGGGTGACGTGGAGCCCTTCTAAGTGCAGGGCCTCATGAGACGGTACAGGCCACATTCTATGAAGTGGTCCTGCATGTGGTCTCTGGAGCAATGACTCAACTCTGCCATTGTAGCGCAGAAGCAGCCAGAGACAATATATAAATGAATGTGGGTGGCTGTGTTCCAATAAAACTTTATTTACAAAATCAGGAGGGGTTGGGAGAAGATCTGGCCCCCAGATAAGAGTTTGCCAACCCCCGTTCTATACAACTGTAAGTTCCTTGTAGGCAGGGAATCTCCCACCCATACACTCAACCACCCATCCATCCATCCATCCATCACCCACCCAACCAACTATCCAAACATTTACCCATCCGTCCATTTGTCATTCAACCATCCACCCACATCCATCACCCATACATCCACCCATCCACCTCTCCGTCCCGTATTCATCCAACAAAGCATTACTGATCACCTACTATGCGTCAGGCACTGCACTAAGTGGGAGGCTACAGAGAGAAGAAGCTGTTGCCTGCCTCAGGGACATCTCAGACTCTAGAAGGCACATAATCCTCTTGGCGCGATATGGTGTCAGAGACTCATGGTAGAGTTCGAATTGCACTAAGGAAGGATTTATTTTCACATCCTCCCAGGTCCTCATAGGCAGGAGAGGAATAAACATCAGTGAATGACTGAATGAAAGCCTGTTTTGATGATCTAGACTCTTGGTCTTGGAGGATTTGTTGGAACCCCAGATAAAAGCTGGGTGTGACACCATCTGCACCTTCTATGACTTTGGGCAAATGACTTAATCTCCCCGCCTTAGTTTTCTTGTCAGTAAAATGGGGGCAAGCTGGTCTCCGGACAGGGATGAAGGGAAGATGGAGTGGGATAACCCAATTTGGAGCACAGAGCCTGACACCTGAATGTACATCGACTGAGTCTCCCTCCTTCCCCTGGCTCAGCACCCAGCAGGCCCAGAGGAAAACATGCTGAGCTGAAGCGTTGGAGATACAGGAAGATGCTGTTAAAGGGAACTGCTTATGTTTGTACAGACACAGAGAAAAGCCTGGAAGAGAGCCGTGCACGCTGTGTGCCGTAGTCGCCACCCGGGCAGACAGTCACTTATTTCTTCGGTAACATTTCAATTTCTCTTCCCTCCCTCCTTCCCTCTCTCCCTCCCTCCCTCCATCCTTCATCCTTCCATCCTTTCTTTTATTTCTTCCTTCCTCCCTCCCTCCCTTCTTTCCTTTTTTTTTTTTTAAAACAATGAACTTGCATCAGTTTCTAATCTGAAAAAACAAAAGGCAGCCCTCTTCCATTCCCAAATGAACTGACTGGATTAAAACACAGGCACAAGGATCCTGGATCCGTTCTTTCTTTTTCCAGGTGAAGGGAAGCTGCAGAGTTTCCGACCTCGTCTCAGTAAACGAGACTGGAAACTTGGAAACCACCACAGATGCCTCCCTCCCCTGCACCCACCTGGGAGGTTCTGCAGATTAGACTCTTCAGGTTCCCCCCGAATCCACCCACCCCTCTCCACGTCCACTGGCCTCGCCCTGGGCAGGGCCATCGCCACCTCCCCTGTCCCCACTGGTCCTCCCGGCTCCTTGCTCCCTCCCCACCTCGTCCCTTTTTCCTACCCAGAATGGCTTCTCAAGACACAACCAGATTGGGCCCCTCTGCTTCTTTCAAAGCAGCCCTGGCTCCCCATTGCCTTAGACACAGGTCCCCAGCTTCTCACAAGGTCCACGCCCGCCTCACCCCCCGTCTCCGCCCTTTCTGATAATTGCTCTCCTGTCACGGGGGCCCCTTTTCTGGCCCTCAAACCAGCCAAGCCATTCAACAGCCCATGTTGCTCTGGCTGGCCTCTCTCCCCATCTATCTCTGGGGTAACTCTTGGGTCCCCCCTGTCAGCCCCATGTTTACATCCTTCACCACGCAGAACACAGTCGGAGCTGTCTAGCCGTCTGGTCCTTTCCTGCCACCTCCCTCACTAGACTGCAGGCTCCAGTGGGCAGGGCTCACATCTGTCCTGCTCTTCTCTGGGCTTCCGGAGCCCCAGAGAGCACCCGTCCTGTGGCGGAGCCTCAAGAAATACCGTCGGGTGAACGAAAGCGAACGAGTGGACAGTGGGTGAGGGGGTGGGTCGGAGTGGGAGTTTGTGGTCAGGGTGCTGCTCAGATTGCCCTGGCATCGAAGTTGCCTCCACAGGCAGAAAAAAAGCTTCTGGGCCCCTAAGGATCCTTCGGGCAGCGGGGGCGTGAGACTGCGGCATCCTGAGTCGTGCTCAGGGCACTGCTGTTCCCGCGGGCGGCTGGGCAGCCTGGCCAGTACTGGGCATGAGAAGCCCCTCTATCAATACCTGTGACGGTGGCCCTTGCGACCCAGGGTGTGGCTGGGGTCTTCGGAGAGTCCCCTGCCCACCTCTTCACCCCTGGGCTTTCTTTGTTCCCCCACCTTAAACACGAGAGCCCACCCACCCTCGTCCAGTGTCTTGGTCTCCCGGACACCCCCCTCTGGTTCTCAATGGCTCCCCTCAAAAGCGGCCCTTCCTCTTCTCCTCCCTCCTCTCCCCAGCGGGGCTCCCTCCAGCTGCTGTCGTGGCCTTGGTCCGCTGGATGACGGCCCCTACAGATGTCTAGGTCCTACGTCCTAAGCGCTGGGACTTATGACCATGTCACCTTCTATGGCAAAAGGCACTTTGCAGGTGTCATGAAGGCTCTTGAAATGGGAAACTATTTTGGATTATCTGGATGGGTCCTAAATGCCATCATATGTGTCCTTGTAGGAGGGACATTTGACTACAGACGGAGACAGAGGCTGGGGGAATGTGGCCACAAGCCCAGGGATGCCTGGAACCCCCAGAAGCTGAAAGAGGCAGGGAAGACCCTTCCCCAGAGCCTTTGGAAGGCGTGCAGCTCTGCCCACACCTTGATTTCGAATTTCTGGCCTCCGGACTGTGAGAGACTAAACTTCTGTTGTCTTAAGCCATCAGTTTGTGGTCATTAGTTCTGTGGTCACAGGAAGCCAACGGAAGCTTCCAGCAGGAGCCCCAGGATGCTTTCAGGGGCCTGTGCACTACCTGTGACCCTCACGGCTTTGACCCTTATTGGCCGAGACACGAGTCACAGTCACGGACATGGGTGGGGCTGTTTGCTGGAAGCGATGATGGAAGCCCCCCACCCGACGCCGCAGCAGCTCCAGGGGGCTCTTGGCTCTCAGAAGCCCTGAAGGAGGGTGCGGGGCTGTGAGCTCGGAAGGCTGCTGAGGGCTGTGAATGTGCAAGTCTCCCCACCCCTTCCCCCTGAGAGCAGGCGGTTTTCCCCCCACACCCTCTACCAAGTGGAGGCCGATCTCCCCACCGCAGCCCAGCCTCGGGCAGGGGGAGGAAAGTCCACCCTGTGAACTTGAAGGAGGAAGGGGTATCCCATCCTCAGGTGCTCCATTTTCTCACCCTGCCCACCGGCACAGAAGTGGAAGGATGCTTCTGGGTTCCAGCTGCCCTGGGACACGAGCCTCTCCACACACATGTGCAAGGTGCATGCACACACTCACACACCTGCCCTTAACCTTAGCTCAGCATTTTGGAAAGGAGAAAAGAGAACGATAACGGCTGGAGTGCGGGGAGAAGGGACCCGACAGACGTTTGTAAACCCCAGGCCCGGCCTGGCAGCAACCACAAGTTATTAGGGCTTCGACGAGACAGACCTGTCTTTAAAGACACTTCATTTTTACACCCAACAGGTCTGAAAATGTATCAGTCTCTCTTTGGTAAACCTGGAAAAGTCTCTCTTTGGTTTGGCAATACCTTAACTTTTAATGAAATGATCTACTTGTTAAGAAAACAGAAATACTTTCTACCCTTAAAAAAACCCATGGGTATATTTAACTTAATTGTTTTAAATACAAAAGAAAACCACAGAAGTTCAAAAGCCAGACGCCTTAAAATAACACGAATGCCAGAATGACATTAGACAGAGAGTAGGATGTTCATGGCGTGCTTTCAACGGCGCTTTAAAAATGTGCAGAAATGGTGGGAAGTTAACTCCTTTCAGCTAAAGGTGAGTACTATTGCACACCTTCACACTAACGACAAGTTCACCTGCATCCAAAGCGTCCCTGGGCATCGTCCTTCCCCTCTAGGTAGGACCACAACAGAGCATCCTGCCCAGATCTGCCTTGATCGTTATTTCCACGTTACAGAAATGGCAAATTTTGCTGATTCAACCACAAACAGTGGGCCTACTGTGTGTGAGGCACTGTTCCATGGGCCGAGGAAACAGAGTCCCCACCTCCTGTGGCTTACAAGTGAGTAGGGGAGATGGACAACAAACCACTCACTACATGGTTTGTCTGGGAGCGCTGAGTGCTGCTGAGAAAAGTAAATCAGGAAAAGCACATAGAAGGGGTCTGATGGGAAGGAATTAGGGGTGTTGCTGTCACACTTAGAGGCATAGGGGGACACCTCTCTGAGCATCTGAGACTTTTGAATAGAGACCTGAATGAGGGGAGGGTGTGAAACTTGTGGATAACTGGAGGAAAAATGTTCCAGGCAGAGGGAACAGCAACTGCAAAGGTCCTGAGGTGGAAACACGATGGGTGTATCAGGAGTGGCAAGGTGGCCAGTGTGGCTGGGTGGGGTGGGGGAGGGGGAGGGTCCTGGGACGTGAGGTCAGCAGTGTGGGCAGACCCGGTAAGGTCCTGCAGGCCATGCACAGCGGACGGCCACTGGAGGGCTGAGAGCCAGGGAGGAGCAGGTTCTGCCGTGCAGCAAGGCTCAGCATCCTGGAGGAGATGGGAGCTCAGGGCTGATCCACTGTTTGCTCATTGCCGTCTCCTGATTACAGCACGGTTTCTTGGTTTGAGAAAGTGAGCCCAGCCTCCTGAGTAACAGTAGCAGGGATGATAATAGTCACCATCACCACCACCATCAGCGTCCCCTTCATTGTCACCGCCCTTATTGTCACCACCGTCACCACCACTGTCATAGCAGGTATCAAGTGTGTCCTACATGTCAAGAAGACTAACTACTGTTTTCCCCTCACAGTCCCCTTACGGGCTGGGTATTCTGTCCCACGCCCTCGTTCAGATGAGACAGAGAGAGAGGAAGTGACTTGTTCAAGGTCAGCCAGCGGCTGAGTGGAGCTGGGCGTGGAGCTTGGATCTGGGGCCAAAGCTGGGCTCGGAAGCTGCACTCGTGTCTGTCTGGTGTCCTGAACAGCCATGGACAGGACTCTGTTCTTTTTCTGTTGTTTTCCCTCTAACTTAGACCCTCAGATGCTCTTCCACTGTCAGGGGAGCCCAGCATTTCATCACCGAGTCCGTGCAGCTGTCCCCTCCCTGCTGCCCACAGAGTACCTGCGTGGGTCACTGGTGGCCCCCCCGGTGTTCTCTGCCTCCGTATGTGACTCAAGAGACCAATGGTGGGCCAGGTCCTCCCCTCCAGTGGACACAGCTCTGGCCACAGGATGCACCCAGTCCTGACCCAGCTGTCAGCTGAGCCTGGGTGTCTGTGCACAGAGACCACTCTGAGCACGTGCAGCTCGGACAAGACACGGGTCATGGCAGTGGTTAAGAACTTGGGGTCCTGGGTCAGAACGGATGTCTCTGAACCTCAGTTTCCTCCTCTGTGAACTGGGTGGAGGGCCGTGAACCCCGACATCCCACAGTTGTTGCAAGAATGAAAGCAGACTGTGCTCATGGAGCCCTGGCACAGTGCCAATCTGTCAGACATGAGAAAGCTGGGCTGTTATAGTTCTTTTGGCCATTGTCCGAGGGACCCCTTAAAGAGAAGTTATTCTCTGTGGGGTGGACCCAGCCCCCCGCATGAGTGTCCTCTGCCAGCTTCTATTCCCTGCCTTTGACACTCTGGTTTTCCTTGAGGAACGACTACCGTTCCCTCTCAGCCTATATGGTTCGGGGCAGTGGACCACCCCCACCCCCACCCCCACCAGGGCTCCAGGAGTGGCCACAGGGCCTGCTTCTGGCCAGTTACGGCTTAGCATCCCCCAGGTCATAGTGACTCATTTAGGAATGATCACAGACCTGACCCAAGTCAGTACAGTCAGAGCTAACCTTGGGACTCCAGTGGGAGGGCACAGGGGACAAATGTTCTCGGTTCCCTGGAGTTGCACAGGGGGGAGGCCAGGAGGTGTGCTTATCATTTGGTTACCGAGAGAATCTTCCTGTGGGTGGACCCAATCCAAAGAACAGCAGAGCCAAGAGATGGAGAAAGATAAAGTTTGGAGACATTGAGCCCCTGGATCCAGCTATGCCTGAAGCCGGTTTTCTTTCACTTACAATCCAAACAGACCTGAAGAGTACAGAGGGGTTATACTGACCCACCTGTGTTCTCTTGTTCAGTCTCTATCTGGTGAACAACCCCAAATTTAAAGCACAAACTAACGGCAGCCCTGGTTTCTTCCTCATCTCCCTCTCAGCGGCCATCTTCTTTCTTTGACTCTCAGCTCACAGATGGCCTGGGGCAGAGACACACACTCTTATAAAGATTCTGGGAAAGAAAGTTCTACATGAATTCATTAACAGAACCTTTATTATTTTAAGCCATCTAGCCGTGGTTTAAATATTTGGCATTTCTTAAAATAAACAGATCTTCCCATTTGGGTCGTCTTGCGGTCTGGGCATGAGGCTGTGACTCTGTAACCAGAAAGAACAAAAGCCAGCCTCCCCAAGCCCTGACTCTGCCAGAGACCGGGACATCTCAGTGCTGGTCCGACCTTACCCTGGAGGAAAACCATGTGACCTTGTCCCCATTCAAAGGGTTCCGTGGTCACCTAAATTTGGGGAAGTCCGCACTGCACCTTTCTTGTGGGCATTCATCATGTATGTTAGCATCAGAAAAGACATGCTATCCAGAAACGGACTCAGCTTGGTTTAATGCAGGCGCCCCCAGACTGGTCAGCTCCTGAGGACGGGGGCTGTCTGTCCTGGTGCACGCACTCAGCACTGAGGCCTCAGAACACCTCTCCCCTTAAGTCCTAACGCAGCCAGAGTTTCCCGGAGCTGTTGTAACGAATCACCATAAAACAAAACACATCTACTATCTTACAGTGCAGGACGTCAGGAGTCTGAAACCGGTCTTGCTGGGCTAAGAGCAAGGCATCGACACAAATCTCTAGGGAAGAATTTGTTTCCTGGTCTTCGCCAGCTTCCGGAGGCTGCCAGCATCCTTGTCTCATGGCCCCTGCTTCCATCCTCAAAGTCAGTCACTGCCACCCTGACCCACTGTCACATCCCCTCTGGCTCTGACTCCCCTGCCTCCTTCTTTAAGGACCCTGGGATTCCACGGGCCCCGATCGCATCGTGCAGAGTAATCTCCCCACCCCAAGATCAGCTGATCAGAGGGCTTCTTCCTAGAGATTTGCGCCAATGCCTTGCTTTTAGCCCAGCAAGACCCATTTCAGACTCCTGACTTCCGGAACTGTAAGCTATTCAATGTGTGTTGTTTTATGGTGAGTTGTTACAACGGCTCTGGGATCTTTTTTTTTTTTTTTTAATGACATTTTAAGTGCTTTACTCAATAACCTGGGCGCGGCGCAGGTGAGGTGGGAACTGCACCGTCATAGTGCAGTACCTGGACGTTTGTGGGGACTGATGCTAGAGTCTCCTCTCACCCTTGGCTGCATTTGGGGGGCACCCTAGGGTCAGGGCTCCCGGGATCATTCGGTCGAGCGGTGCCGAGGCCTCAGCCCCGGGGGGGGAGGTGTTGCCTGAGCACCTTGGAGCCTTGCTTTACCTTCGGTTCCTTGACACTTGTATAGACAACTGTGCCCCCGAAACGTTTTGCCTGCGCCGGACTGGTTCCACATCCGGTACCAGCTGACCATAGCGGGTTGGGTGCAGGGCCTGCCGCACGCATGGCTGTGCTCTCAATATCCCCGTTGCGCATTGGATACTCTCTGCACACGAGGTCTGAAAGTCGGATCTGAGCGGTCGGTCCGTCTCTACCGCAATCTCTTTCCAGCGGCCACCTGAATCCTGCCTTTACACGTGATGAAAGATATTCACAGGTTCCGGGGATCGGGGCGTGGACATTCAGGAGGCTGCTATTCTGCCCACCCCACCTGCTAAGTGTGGACACATCCAAATGTGGATAAAGAAGAAACCGGAGTTGACGATCTCTAGGGCCATTCCTGCATTCGCTCATTCAGTAAATGTTTATTGAGTATCTACTGCGTTCCAGGCCGATATGGGTACTGGGGATACAGCAGCCAAGGGGCGAGACCAAATCCTACCCTCTAGGGCTTTTCAATATAAACAGGCTAAAGCAGAGGGTGACCCCAACCTCGATAGGTCGCAAAGGGAAGCTGGTGTCTTGCCCACCCTGAGGCCGTCTGCAGTCCAGTCTCAGAAAACCTTGTTTTTCTCCGGAGTTCTGCCTCAAAGTGACATGAAATGTCAGAGGGCCAGGATGGCATACCTGTGCTCGATCCCATTCCCTTGCTCCTTCTGACATCCAGGCTTTTGGGGGAAACAAGCTCTCACGTGACGGCAGCTTGGGTTTTCAAATGCTCTGAGCGGCCTCGGTTCACACGCTCCTGGCTTTCAATGTCAATGCCACCCGGGGACACGGGGGAACGGGACGGCGTGCAGGGGTCATGGGTTCTCACTTCACGTCTCTGGAGCCTCCCTGGGCAAGAGCTGGCTCCTGGGGCCTCGCCCAGCCACTGGCCGGCGTTGGCTAAATCTCACCACTGGGATTTCTCAGACGATTAACATGGGAAAACAGAGGGGGTGAGCAGGCCGAGGAAGTGGACGCATTAAAAATAATGAGGCTAAAAAGAAATAAATAAATAAAAAAATAAAAAAATAATGAGGCAGCTCGAAATGGATGCAGGTTCCGGGGGAGAATGTGAACTAAGTTGTTGGTTTATTTTAAAATATACTTCATTTTCCATTCGGTCTCTGTTTAATCTCTTCTGATAGAGCTAAAAAAAACCCGAAAAACAAAAAACAAAACACTCCCTATTCTAAAAGCTGAAATGTATATATAGTTGAAAAAAGAAAAAGTGGGGCTAAAATACAGGTCGAAAGAACACTGTGTGAAGATGGTGCTTCCAGCGGGGCTGGGAGAAATCTACGATGAAGTGGAGGGTCTCAGCTTAAGTGGGACGACAGAAAGGTCCATCACTTTCCTTGACCTTGGTGACATGGTGAGGGAGCACTAACAGGGGAGTCAGGAAGATGAGGGCTCCAATCTTGCTCTCCCTTAGCAGCTGGGTGAGCCTGGGCAAGCCGTTTGACTTCTCTGACAAGTGAGTACTGGGCTTCCCCGGTGGCGCAGTGGTTGAGCGTCCGCCTGCCGATGCAGGGAACGCGGGTTCGTGCCCCGGTGCGGGAGGATCCCACATGCCGCGGAGCGGCTGGGCCCGTGAGCCATGGCCGCTGAGCCTGCGCGTCCGGAGCCTGTGCTCCGCAGCGGGAGAGGCCACAACAGTGAGAGGCCCGCGTACCGCAAAAAAAAAAAAGTAAGTACTAATTTTCACAGGAGGTGTCCCGGTGCCAGGGCTGACGTGTGTAAAGGAAGCAGCCGGCGCCACGCCTCGCTCAAAGTACCCACTCAATAAACAGACCGGTAGTAAGGAAGGAGCAGCCGTTACGCCAGCAGCGTATCACAGCCTCCTTGCCTGTGAAGGTAGCCCCTGGTTTCTTCGAATCATCGAGTCTTTTAATGTGCCTCGTTCTGATTTAAGCTAATGACTCCTGCTTGAATATCACTCAGCAAGGAGGTGGCCAGCACCCCTCTGGGGACCCTCAGCTGGACACCGTCCTCCAGGGTGGAAGAGGGCTGGAGTTACAGTGGGCAGGGAGAGAAGGTGTCTTGGGAGAAATCTGTCTTGAGTGAAGAGCTGCCCCCCTGCCTGAAGCTGGGCAACGAGAAGACCCCTTGGGGGCTTGGTCAGGTCCCTGGACTCACAGGGAGGGTGGACCAGACTCTGCCCTTGTGCTTCAAAGCGTCTCTGGCAGAAGGCTGGCTGGGGGGTCCTGGGCAGCAGTGACTGTCCCCACGGACAGCGTGGGCACGAGGGGCGTGAGGATGTTAGAGAGTGTCCTGTGGACTGGACGTGGGCCCTTGGGAGGGAGCCAGCCAGGAGTGAAGAGCCCCTGTGTGTTACTATCAGCGACAGATGCTCAGCGGGGTCTGAGTGGGATGTTTTCATTACACCAGGGCCCCAAACCCACGAAAGCAGCTCAAGAGGGTCAGCTTCAGATACAAGCCCAGCTGGGAGCCCACTTTCCCCTCCCCCAGCCCTGGAGGGTCCAACGGCCTAGAGACGGGTGGGCAGAGGGAGGGGAGGAACCCAGGAAATGAGAGAAGGCAGAGGCAGGGGTTAGGGTTAGGGAAATCTCACAGGGGACCGGACGCTTTAATTATCCTCATGAGACCATGCTTTTGTGACTCAGCAGGGCTGGGAAAGCTTTTCTTCTGACAGTGACCAGAAAGTCATGGGGCCTCTGCCCTAGAATTCCCCGGGGGGCTGGGAAGAGCCAGTCCCAGACATTGGTGGGTGGTAAACGGGCTCCTGGAACCAAACAAATCGGACCTGATTTACAGCGTTTGCTGACGGCTGAGGTGTAAATTCTTCCACCCCTGCCAAGTTCAAGGTCCCAGTGTGACGTCACCGAACGCAGAGCTGGGAAGAGACACAGACAGTTGGCTCTTGTGAGTTGGTGTGAGCAGGTGTGAGCCAGCTCCCGCACGCCCAGGTTTGAAGGGGCGGTGGGGAAAAAACGGGACCTTTCCTGCTGTCCCCTCTGGACTCCTGTTCCTTTAATGTAATGGTTTCCCTGCTTTATTTTCCTTTGGAACACCCCTCCCGGCCTTACGTTTTCTGCTTCCACGTGCATATGGGGGTAGGAAGGTCTTCCTTCTCTCCCCTGCACCCCAAGATACGTGAGAACAGGCGTGCTGTTTTGATCACGGCTAAATCCCCGCCCCACAAGCCTGCACAGATCTGGCTCTGCACAGGTTCTCAGTGTTTACTGAAGGAATGAATAAATCAGTGAATGGGGCCCCTCCTCCAGGAAGCCCTCCCTGGCCCCCAGGCAAGGACAGGTCTCCCTGCCGCACGCCTGCACTGCGCCATGGACTTCGCAGCACTTAATGTGACCGCATTTGGCAATTCCCTGGGCTCCAGGTGTGCGTGTCCTGCCGGAAGAGGAACCGCTTCACGGCCGATTCCAAAGCGGCCTTATTTACGGCCACATTCCCAGCCCTGGCTCCGAGCCCGGCACTTAGCAGACCCTCAATAAATACTCCCGAACAGATGGCCAAATGGATACTTGGCGTGTGGCCTAAACACAACAGGGGTGGGCTTCGGGGGAGCCCCAGACTGCTCCCCACTCTTCCGAGCACGCTGGGGCTTCATCAGATAGGCAGGTTCCACCCAGCAACGAACAGCCGGTCCTCAAGCCATCGGACGGCCCTTGATTCAACCCAGGTGGTCATGCCGCATCCGGGCAAGGGGACAGTCACCACCCCAAACGTTGCTGGGCACCGGCCGGCGTGGAGTCTAGAAACAGTCAGAAATGCTCCCTTCCAGAAGGGACCATGTCCTCTCCACTCACTACATGAGAGCCAGATGAGTCCACGGCCCACCGCTCACGAGGGGCCAGGAAGGCCCACCCATCCTCATCCCCGGGAGGAGGGGGACCTGCTAGTGAGCACTGCCAAAGGCCACCTGACTTGCTCCTGAAACACAGGCGGGATCGGCAAGGGCGGGCGCAGCCCAGAGCAGAAAGTACCGGGGAGCACGGAGCAGCAAACAGCCCGGCCCGGCGCTGCCTGCGAGCTGCTGTCGGGTGGAACCAGCCATGGGTCCTGTGGATTTCATCCCGGGGGTACGTCCCGCACAGGCCCCCAGGACCCTGGCTTTAATTCTCTGCTGCTGCCATCTTGAAATTCTTCATAATTTGTGAACAGAACCTGGCATTTTCACTCTGGCATGGACCCCACTAATTATGAAGCTGGCCCTAGTTGTAAGAGTTGGCGTTTCACAAAGGGGTAAAGGAGGGTGTCTCGCAAGCATGTGGGCCGGGGGTTACCACCCTTGGCAATGGCAAGAACTGCCCAGAGCCACCAGGGCCCTGCCCGGAGACACCAGGAGGACACCAGAGACAAGTTTTACATGCAAACAGCTTCATTCAAATAGGAAATAGGCTCGGGGCTTAAAAACAATTTCTTTTGGCTCCTAAAGAGTTAGCTTTTATGATTCAGTGTAGGGTGCAGTGCTGTCTCCTGGGGTCTTGTGGTGCTTAGATTTGCAAGGAAACACATCTGGGTTTCCACCTTTATATAGTGGCCACACCCCTCTCCCCGCATCAGGACCCAAGATACACCTGGCCCGTGTGTTAATTCAGTTGTTGGACAAGGATTTGTTGCCAGGCATATTTCTAGGGAAATAGGCAGTGAACAAAACAGACAAAAATCCTGGCTTGCGGTGGCTTGCGTTCTAGTGGGGAAGAAAGAGCAGGAAAAGAAAGTCAGATGGACAGTGTGAAAGGCAGGGGTGAAGCAGGCAGTGTGTTTAGGGGGCAGAGAGTTGCCATCTGGAAGTGGCCCGATCACTAACAGAACACGGTAGAGACCCCGCATCACAGGCCCCGTCCGCTTCTCCTTTGCCCACAATGTCCAGGGTGCAGCCAGCCTGGCCTGGGCCTTGACCCCCTTTAATTCGTCTGCTGACCTGACAGCCGGGCAGAAAATCGTTCAGGAAGACAAATGAGGCTGCCGCTGAAAGGCACCCCCGGCTCTCCCAGGAGCTCCCAGGCATGGAAGGAGCAGAGCCAGTCCCTAATGCTGTCCTGGTTTTGCTCTCTCGTGCCATTTTCCGTCCTCAGCATCCCTGACCTGCCTCCATCCTTCCGCTGAAATCAGATGACTGAAGTGAGGCCAAGGGACGCAGGCTCGGACCACCTCTTCTCTTTGACACCAGATCCAGGGTCAGAGGCACAGACAAGCAGTCACAATTTTCTATCGCTCTTTTTGCTTCCCAGAGCCGTCTCCTCAACTTCATCTTATTTTCGCTAAAATGCAAATTGGGAAAGCAGTGAAACCTAGCAGTGCATCCTCTGTGTTGATGTCATGTGAGTAGATGCTTGGAGGTGACTTTCCGTCACCCTCCTGCTGCCCCACAAAAAGGGGCGGTGGGGAGGGGGGAATGTGTCCTTGGAAAGTCTCTGCAGCTGTGCGGCCGTGGGCGTGTCTCCTGACCTCTGTGGGGTCACGTGCCCCCTGCCTTGTTTCCTCTCTCCTTCCCTTTCTCTGCTCCTCAAAGGGCTACAGGGCGAGCAGACCCCAGGCGCCACGAGCCGGTGCTGCCTTGTGGTGGCGTCATCTTCCCCGTGATGAGCGGGACGAGAAGGACGGAGCCTGAGTGACAGAAGCTTGCTGGGTGGCTGAGTTAGCAGCGGTGTGGGAAGCCGGGACCAGGCGTCACCAGGAGTGACGTCATCACAGTGAGCTCAGCAAAAGCGGCAAAGCTTCCATCCTTGGAAGCGCCAAGACCACAGTCTTCTCGACCTCCCGTGGGGGTCCCGCTCCCTCCCCATAGTGACAGAGCAGCACAGAGATGGGGCTCAATGTCTGCTGGGCCACATCCTGGCCTCGGCCCGGAGCCCCTCTAGATGGTACCCCCCTGAGGCCAGGAGCACATGTGAGTCCCCTGGATTACCCAAAAGGGCCCTGCACATAGTAGGTCCTCAACATCTAGGAACTGGGCCAAAAGGAGATGGGGGAAAATTCCCCAAAAGTTAACTCACTGGTGTTTCACCTGCTTTTCTCCTTCACTTGAGGATTTTAAAACTTTTTAGAAGATGATTACGGCCAGGAACACCCAACCACGGGTCCAAGAGTGAAACAATGAAAAGACAGGAGAGACAGAGCGTAGCCCCAAAACCTTATAAATAAAAGGGGCTGCGGGCCTTTCATGAAATAAGGATGGTCTGCAGAGCCCTGGGCGCAAGGCTTACAAATTGTCACTGGTCCACACGTCTGGATCTCCTCGGCCACCGCCCTCTCTCCTCTGGATTCCGGGAGCAGCCCTACGCTGCCTCCCCACCCTGGCTGCCGTAGCCAATGCTGGTGGGAGCATCACTTGTAGAGCGATTTTGGAAAGTGTTGAGGCATAATCTACTAGAGCCCCATCTGAGCACACCTTTGACTCAGCAATTCCACTCCCAACAGAGATGCTTTCACGTGTTCACCAAAAGCCCTGCACGGAACGCCCAGAGGAAGCAGCCCTGCTCTCCATAGCCCTCAGTTCAGCCCGCCGCCTGCAGCAGGACCATCAGGAACACGTGGAATGAAATGAATGAGCTGTACGGCACATGGGCTACAAGGACATGGCTCACAGCACATGCTGAGCCAAAGAAGCCAGGTGCTGGAGTGTTTGCTGCCCGCTTCCACTGGTAACGATTCAAAACCAGGCAAAATGTTCCCTGGTGGTGGAAGGCACAGGAACGGCTGGGGGTGGGGCGGACTGGAAGGGGCTATGGAGAGGATATGGAGGTCACATTCTTTTTCTTTCCTGAGTACCAGTTACCTGAGTGCATTCCCTTTATGAAAATCCATTGACTTGTACTGCTGTGGGCGGAATTGTGTTTTTCTCAAATGTGGGCACGTGTGGAAGGGCACATGTGGAAGCCCTAACCCCAGTGTGACTGTATTTGGAGACAGAGTCTGTTTTTAAATTTATTTTAGCTGCACTGGGTCTTAGTTGCGGCACACAGGATCTTTGTTGAGGCATACGGGATCTTTAGTTGCGGCGTGCGGGCTTCTTAGCTGCAGCACGCATGTGGGATCTAGTTCCCTGACCAGGGATCGAACCCGGGCCCCCTGCATTGGGAGTATGGAGTCTTACCCACTGGACCACCAGGGAAGTCCCAGAGATAGATTCTTTAAGGGGGGAATTAAAGTTAAATGAGATCATTAACCTCAAGGGTGGTGCTCTAGTCCTGTAGGGACACCAGAGAGACACAGAAGAAAGGCCATGTGAGGACACAGCAAGAAGGTGACTGTCTGCAAGCCAGGGAGGGAGCTCTCACCAGAACCCAGCCTTGCTGGACTTTGATCTTGGACTTCCAACCTCCAGAACTGTGAGAAATACATTTCTACTGCTTAAGCCCCCCGGTCTATGGTGTTTTGTTATGGGAGCCTGAGCTGACTAATTAGCATATGCTTAGGACGTGTGCACTTTTCTCTACATATGGTATATTCAATTAAAACTTGACTTAAAAGGCAAATCTGGTCCTAGCCCTCCTCTATTTGCAATTCTTCCCTGGCTTCTCATGTGCTCTTAAGAGCAAGTCCAAATTCATAATGTGGTCGTGAAGACAGCATGATTGAGCCCCTCTTGGCCTCTCTAGCCTTGGACCACTCTGCCACAGCTTCTCTGACTTTGTTTCAGTTGCTTGAACATGCCAAACACTTACCTGCCTCAGGGCCTTTGTGCCTGCTCTTCCCACCACCTAAAACACTTTCTCTACCTTTTTGCAGAGCAAACTCCTCATCCTTCAGGTTCCAGCTTAAGTTTGTTTTTTCCTTGGGAAAGGTTTTCCTGATCCCAAGCTGGGTCAGATTCCTCTAGTATAAACTCTCAAAGCACCTTCCTTTTTCTTCATTACACCCCTTCCAGTTGGAAATATATGTAATATTGCTGCCTGTTTTCTGTCTTCCCCACTAGATTGTGAACTCTTTGAGGCCAGGGGACAGTCTTGTTCTCTGGTGGGACCACAATACCCAGTGTGAATGAAAGGCTGGGTGGATGGATGGAGGGTTGGATAGATGGATGGTTGGATGGAAGGATGGAGGGTTGGATAGATGGATGGATGGATGGATGAATACATGGACAAATGGATGGATGGATGGTTGGATGGACAGATGGTTGGATAAATTTATGGACAAATGGATGGACGAGTAGATACCAATCCCAATAAAAATATCTCCGGCAGGCAACAATTCTGTTTACAACAGAAGCATCTGTTGAAACTTTGAGGTGCACAAATGAGTCAGCACTCTGTGCTCTGCTAATTTTTAGGAAGTGATCTAAGAATACATCTCTCAGCCTTTCATCGATGAGGCAAATGGTGAACCTCTTTAAATATTTACGTTTTTAAAGTGCTAAAGTTTGGAAACACCTAAAAAATACCCCTGTGATGTACTGTCTACCTTAGGCCTTCCAGCAATATGGAAAGGGGAAAAGAAATTTTTTCTTTGGAGAATGGATGAAGGACATTTCCCCAGCACCAGAGTGGGGGAAGTGAGAAGATTCTGGTTCCTGCACCCTAGGTGTGTGGGCAGTTGGCACGTGCCGGGGCGGTGGCTGCAGTGGGTGTCAGAAGCCCATCAGTGCTCGTCTATGAGCTGCAGGGTTAGACATAGGTGGGGGTGTATGGTGAGGTGCTGGGTGTCCCAAGGCCTGCGTAACTCTTCCAGGTCACCCCCTCGCCCACCCCCGGCTGAGCCCTGTGTCTTCCAGTTCTTCCATCCCGCTCTCTCCCCTCCAGGTCTTTGCATATGCTGTTCCCTCCGCCTGGAGCACCCTTCCTGAGCCTTTCCACCTGAGTAACGCCTGCTCTTCTGGAGGTTGTCACTTCCTCCAGGATGCCTTCCTGGGATTCCCCCCAACACACTCCATCAGATTCTCCTCCCCCTGCTCACCCCGAGTGTCCCTGTCCCGGTACCTTCAACCCACATTCACAGAGCAGACAGGTGTCACTATTTGCAGACGGGTGTCGAGGCACTGGGAGTGGGTAGTGAGCAGGACAGCCCCCGCCCCCGGGAGCTTACATCCCAGTGGAGGGAATACTAATACCCGCCAAGAACGCAGAGTGTAGCGAACCACAGCCAGACCAGCTGTGGACCCAGGAGGAGGGGAGGGGCCTCGCGCGGGTGGGTGGTGGCGGAGGTGGCTGAGGACGTGCAGCAGGACGTGGGCAGGAGGGACAGCGAGGACCAGGGCCCGAGGTGGGAGCGAGGGGCCTGTGCTGGAGGGACAGGCGAGGGGCCCGTGGGCCCCTCCTGATCTACCCTGTTGTTGCTTGAGTGTCCGTCTGTCTGTCTGTCTCATGACGGTTTCCTTGAGGCCCGCAGAGCAGCTTCTGGAAGGCGACTGGGGCTCAGCCAGGCACCGGCAGGGTCTTTGTGGGCCGTGCTGGCTGCCCGCCCTCACCTACAGATGGAAGCCAGAGGGCCTTTTCCCCAGCTTGTCTGATTCCCTTTCCCTTTCCCTCCCACGACCCTGCAGTGCAGCCGGTCCCCCGTGATGACGGAGAAACTCAGACCTAGAGACAGATAGCGCTAGCTTGGTCAGACGTATCAGCGGCCCCCGCAGGAGGACCCGGGCAAAGCCTGCAGAGACCGCAAGCCTGCAGGCACCAAGAAGCAATCTGGGCAAGTGGGCAGGAAGGGGGAGCAGTCGGGGTCCCCGGCTGTGTGGCTGAGACCAAAGCTCCGTGTTACGGGCTGAATCGTGTCCCCTCAAAATTCCTGCCTTGGAGTCCTGACCCCCGGCACCTCAGAGAGTGGCTGTGTCTGCAGCTGGGCTTTTAGAGAGGCGATTAAGGTAAAATGAGGTCACTAGGGTGGGGCCCTAGTCCAATGTGACTGGTGTCCTTATACAAAGAGGAGTTCAGGACACAGACACACACAGAGGGATGGCCATGTGAGGACACAGGGAGAAGTCGGCCGTCTACACGCCGAGGACAGAGGCCTCAGGAGGAACCAGCCCTGCCCACACCTGGATCTCAGATTCCAGCCTCCAGGACTGGGGACAGTCAATCTGGCTGTTTATGCTTTCCAGACTCTGGGACTTTGTCATGGTGGCCCTGGCTGTCTAATGCATTTTCCTTTAAGGGGAAAAACAGACCTGACATGCAATCCTCCCTAACTTCTGTGACATCCAAGGAAAATCCGAAGGCTCAAATCTTTGGACAGGAGCTGCAGAGGTTATGCCCGGATCTCCTTCTGGAAGGCCTGTGAGTGAGCAGGGGCTTTCTAACGTTCCGGGGAAGATAATAATAAAAGCAGGATTTATGCCGTTTGCTTATCTGCACTCACTTCGCAACCAACCCCCTCGAGGGGCGCCCTCCGACCCCACCTCACACCTGGGGACACTGGAGCACCGGGAGGGGTAACTGTCAGTCCCACTGCAGGAAGCAGACCCTGCCCCTTCCTTGGGTGCAGCCCATGTCCCTTCTGAAGCCTCACTGGCATCGGTGGAGACTTCTAGCAACTCTCCTGGCAGAGCTGTGGCTCTCCTGAGAAAGAGCTGCGTCCAGGGACGCTCAGAAATCCCTCGGACAAAGTCCCTGCCCTGAGCGAGACCCGTCCCATCAGTGGGTCCTGGCTTGTTGAGACTCATGCTGGCTGTTCCGTAGGCCTTTGGTCCTTTGGTCCCCAATTGGCGTGAATTCTTCTGGGTGTTAAGAGAAGGAAATAATGAAACCTGCCAGGGCCATGTCATCATTTCCAGACGTCTGGGTTGCGCGTGGGAAACGCCTGTGGCGTTTGGATCCAAGAGGGCTGTCTGGGCGCCAGGGGCCCATGGCTCACTGCCTGTGGAACGCGACCTCGTCTTGCTGGAGACTCTGTGGCTGGGCCACGCTCTCCCTCAATGGTTTGATCTTCCCTCACTGAGATGTGCAGGACGTGGGATGCTGAGTGCTGCATTCACGTGGGCTTCCTGGAGGTGGTGTCTCGGCTCCTGGGCAGGGGAGACTGGGGGAGGTTCCACTACGGACAGTGACCTGACAGCGCTCAGGAGAGCACTTGGCACAGTCTCCCTTTGTAAGGTCTCTGTGGTCATTACCTGCCACCAAATCTGAAGGGCACTTGCTTCATTCAAAGTTGGAAGAAAAGTGGGAGCAGCTTAAGGCGCATATCACTAAAGACGAAGGCAAATGCCACACCCTTTAAAAAGAGCTAATGGCTCACAAACAGGGTGATGGTGGCAGAAAGACAGACACACAGACCCATGGGGCGGAATAGAGAATACAGAAATAACCCTTGCATATACGGTCAAACCATCCTCGACAAGACCATGTGGTTGAACCACTGAATGCAATGGAGCAAAGGACAATCCTTTCAACAAATGGGCTGGGAAAGCTGGATCTCCACATGCCAAAAAGTGAACCTGGACCCTGACTTTCCACCATCTACAAAAATTAACTCAAAATGGATCAAGGAGCTGAACGAAAGACTTGAAACTATAAAATTCCTAGAAGAAAACATAGGGGGAAATCTTCATGACGTAGGGTTTGGCAATGATTTCTTGCAAATGACACCAAAAGCACAGGCTACAAAAGCATATATAAACAAGTGGGATTACATTAAACTTGAAACTTCTATGCCACCACAGAAACCATCCATAGGGTGAAAGGTAACCTACACAAGGGAGAAAATATCTGCAAACCATGTATCTGATGAGGGGCTCACATCCAGACGACAGAAAGAACTCCTCAATTCAATATCCAAAACCAAAAGAATCTGATTAAAATTGGCAAAGGACTTGAATAGACGCTTCTTCAAATAAGATATACAAATGGCCAGTAAGCATGTGAAATGATGCTCAACAACATTAATCGTCAAGGAAATGCGAATCAAAAGCACAAGATATCACTTCACACCCATTACGGTAGCTACTGTCAAAAACCAGGAAATAACACGTCGTTGAGGATGTAGAGAAATTGTACCTCTTGTCCACTCTTTTTATGTGTTTTTTTTTTTTTTTTTTTTTTTGCGGTACGCGGGCCTCTCACTGCTGTGGCCTCTCCCGTTGCGGAGCACAGGCTCCGGACGCGCAGGCTCAGCGGCCATGGCTCACGGGCCCAGCCGCTCCGCGGCATGTGGGATCTTCCCGGACCGGGGCACGAACCCGCGTCCCCTGCATCGGCAGGCGGACTCTCAACCACTGCGCCGCCAGGGAAGCCCTCTTGTGCACTCTTGATGGGAACGTAAAACGGTGCAGCCACTGTGGAAGACAGTATGGAGGTTCCTCAAAAAATTAAAAATAGAGCTACCGTGTGATCCAGCAATCCTGCTTGCAGGTATATCCCCCAAAGAAGTGAAAGCAGGGTCTCAAAGAGATATTTGCACCCCCGTGTTCATTGCAGCACTGTTCATAGTAGCCAAGAGTTGGAAGCAACCCAAGTGCCCACTGACGGACAAATGGATAAAGAATATCTGGTCCGTCCACACGATGGGAGGTAATTCAGCCTTAAAAGTGAAGGACATTCTGACACGTGCAACAGTGCAGATGAACCTCGAAAACCTTATGCTCGGTGAAATAAACCAGTCACAAAAAGAAAACTACTGCGTGATGCTACTTTGATGAAGCAACCAAAATACATAAACTCTTAGGAACAGAGAGTAGGATGGTGAGTGCCTGGGGCTGGGGGGAAGGGGAAAAGGAGAGCCGTCCAATTAGCGCAAGAGTTTCAGGTCTGCAAGATGAAAAGTTCGAGAGATTTGCTGTACGACAGTGTGTATCCAGTTAACACTGCTGCGCTGTCCGTTTAAAGATGGGCTGCAGGGGAAATTTTATGTATTTTTTGCAATAATAATAATAACAGAGCTAAAGGCTCTTCAAAGGATCAGAATTTGTAGGAAAGGGTAGGTGCACTGGAGTCAGGGCAGAGAGCAGAACTGAGGAGAGAGGTAGGCAGGCAAGACGCATGCTGGGCTAACTTCCGAGGTAGGTGTGGACACCGGCCCCTACCTGTGCCGTCCTTGGACTTGGCAAGTTCATTTAAGGGAGCTGGGGCCACACAAGGGTTGAGTTAATACAGGGAAATCACAGGCAGGCAGGAAGAAGCCTGTGGGGCTAAAATGTGATGGCGGAGGGAGAGAGCAAGGCTGGCAATTGGGACGCATGCTCGTGTAGGAGAGAGTTTGGGTACCAAATTGGATGCAAACTCCCGGATCATCTGCGATGTGCTAGGCTGTGTGCACAGGTGAGGAGCTGCCCTGCAGGTAGAGATGAGGTGGCTCAGGGGACGCGTAGGCAGGATTAGGGACTCGGGCTTGTCTCCATGTGAGTAAGAACTGAAAATGCCAAGTGTAAGTAGTCTCCAAAGAGTTCCACCAAACATCATCCTTGGTTTCTTAATCGATGGCAGTGCCAGGCAAGAGCTCCTGCAAAAGCCTCCCGTAACGTCTGTTGAGGGTTTGCGCGGGGTCTTCCATGGCCGTGGTTTCAAGGGGGCTCGGGTGCCTTGTACTGGGAGGGCACTCCCTTGTGGGCCCGGATCCTTGGAAACCAGATCTCAGAGCAGCCCAAGTCTTGGGGGCTACGGGTGCTTCCGGATCCCACGTTGGCACGAACAGTTTTACAGATTGAAAAACGGAAATGGATTTATCACTTGGTCTACTCTGCTTTCCAATTCAAAAAGCGGGTTGCTTTCAGTTCAAAGAGAAACAGTCCTTACTTGGTAGCCTCATCATATAATTATCATTAAAGTTATCAAACTGCACTCCCGGACAGACTGACGCTCGCTCTTAACAAGGCGTGGAAAACCACCTCGTGGTGCTCCAGATGGAGAAGCTCTTTAAAGACCGATACCGTCCCTTCTCTGTCACTCATGGGAACTTTCCATTTCGAGCTCTTTGGGGTTGGTAACCTCATCTGATTGGTCAACTCACTTCTGAATCGTGCACAGGAAGTAAAATGAGAAGGGTGGGGGGAAAGCCACGGCTTTATTTATAGAAATCTCATTTTTGCTATCCATCAAAAAAATAAACACAACCCACCTCACACTAAAAATACGCTTCTGAAGATCAACAATGAGGCCATGTTTGGCTGACTCCCTAAGAAGTGGAGATTTCAAACGGTAGGAATTTCTCACAGACGTTCCTAGAATAATCTAGGACAGTGTGCCAACAAGCCTTATTTTTTTTTTTTCATTGACATTTTAAGCAACATGTCACCTCCTCCTTGACTCTGAAACTGGCAAAGAGAAGCCTCATGCTCTGAGAGATTGGTACAAGCTGTGTGACCTTTGCCAGTTTACTTAACCTCTCTGAACCATGTTTCCAGTGTAGAATGATATCTACCTTTCAGGGATGCTGTGAGGAGTAAACCAGATAATAAACCCCTAATAAAGTTCTGAACACAAAAGAGATGCTCGAGAACCAGCAGCGACGATCATAATACACTCATGGTGAGAATCTTTTGCCACCAATTCTGATTCCACAAGTCAAGGGCTGTTCACAGACCTGCTGGTGAACGTTGGCCTTCCTTGGGACCATATGTTAAACCTCTCCCAGCAGCACTGAAAGATTATTTTTTAGGTTTAAAAGAAACCAGGGAAGTCACGAAAAGGATAGGTCTGTTGCTCCATGATATATTTTAAAGACAGAACGATGGAGAAGCCCCTGTTACAAGCCCTAAGTCCCAGAGGATGCCACATAACGTCTCAACAGGTTTTATTCCTGGCGCATCCAGTGGAGAGGTGGCCTGGAACACTGCAAAGTGCATGGAACCCGACCCCACCACTTCCTAACTGTATGACTGTCACTGTCCTCTCCTCTGTAATGAGGAGGTAGTAGCACCTGCTCGGTAAGGCACACACACAGCATCTGGCGTATAATCATGTACCACACATCTTAGCCATTATAATTATTCATAGCGATAGCATTTTATAATCTGCTCCTTTTTCTCTCTTGTCACTTAACTGTGTTCTATGTTGGTTTTACTCATCACTGTAAACCCCACACCCGGCACAAAACAGGCGCTCAACAAATTTCTGGCTGACGAGGCAGGAAAATACCTTGTCCTGAAGGAGATGAAGCTGAGTAGATGGGAGGGTGATGATAATACCATGTGATGCGGAGCCCATGGGAGGACCTGCGGGGCTGCGGGGTGGGGGTGGCATGGGTGGAACCCTTGATGAGCTCTTGGGGAGGGGGAAGGTTTCAGGAGGGAGGAGGAGGTTTTCCTCGTGGGGCGTCCACAGGTTGTACCTCACCCCTCACTGATGAGCACTTAGGCTGTTTCCAAACACTTTTCACCATTCTGCACAAAACAGTCGTTGCCCAACTCCTAGTCAATCAGTTCCTTAGGATATGTTTCTAGAATTGGAGCATAAACATCTATCTTATTCGCTCCATCCTCCACCCACCCATCCATCCATCCATCCATCCAACATCCATCCATCCATCCATCCATCTATACATCATCCATCCTTCCTTCCACCCATCAGTCCATCTATCGAACCATCTATCCACCCATCCTCCATCCATTCACGTACCCATCCATCCATCTATCCTTCCTTCCGTCCTTTGTCCCACAGCAGAACTTACTTTTTTGTTCATATTGGTATTTTATTCCTTTTAAATTTATTCCTAGAGTATTTCTATCTCACGCCCCCACCTTGCTCTTTTGTATTGGATTCTTTCTCCACTGTAATTTCCAGCAGTTGCACCCAATTTGGCCACACATTGACTCTGGAGAGCTGTTAGCATCTGACGCCCTGGCTGAGCTGTCCTGTTAGTTCTAACCATGTTTGAGCTGATACTTTTGGGTTTTTCAGGTAGGCCATCATATCACCTTCAGTCAGTGACCATTTTATATCCCTCTTTCAATACCTATAATTATTATTGAATTTTCTTGCCTCATAGCACATTCTAGAACTTTCAGGACATTGATAATTAACAGAGCTGATCACAGCATCCTTGACTTGTTCCCAACTTTCATGAGACCACTTTTCACATGTCACTATTCAATGTGATGTTGGCTCCTGGCTTGAAATAGATTTTTCTAACCCTGTTATGAAGGTGTCCTTTTTGTTCATTTAAGAGTTTGGGGCGGGCAGAGATGTTGAGTTCTAGCCAACGTCTTCTTCAGCATCAAGTTAAGAAGATCACAAATGAAGAGGATTGCAGGAGGCCACGATTCTCCCACCCTGGCCTGTAGCTGCACCCTTTGCCAGGCCACTTTGCAGTACATCCCGTCAAGAGGAAGAGGGTGTTTCTGTAGCTTGAGCCTGGCCTGGCCTTGTGACTTGGTTTGGCCAATAGAAGGAGACAACGTGACGGACCTCACTGGGCCTCTGTGTGCCCTCACTCTATCCTGGACCTGGCTACTGCCTGTGAACAAGCCTGGGCCAGTCTTCTGGAGGATGAGGGACTGATTTTTACTGCCTGCGTGTGTGATTGGGCCCAATTTTTTTATATCCTGCCCCGTTGCCAAAACCTTAGCAAATGTGACCAGGCACTCGTGATCAGAATTGGCTACCTGAAAGACATGGAAGCAACCTAAATATTCATCGACAGAGGACTGGATAAAGAAGATGTGATACATATATACAATGGAATATTACTCAGCCATAAAAAAGAATGAAATAATGCCATTTGCAGCAACATGGATGGACCTAGAGATTGTCATACTGAGTGAAGTAAGTCAGACAGAGAAAGACAAATATAATACGTTATCGCTTATATGCAGAATCTAAAAAGAAATGATACAAAACAGAAACGGATTCACAGACTTAAGAGAATGAAATTATGGTAACTGGCAGGGGGGGAAGGGTGGAGGGAAGGGGTAGTTAGGGAGTTTGGGATCGACGTGTACACGCTGCTATATTCAAAAAGGATAACCAACAAGGACCCACTGTATAGCACAGGGAACTCTGCTCCATGTTACGTGGCAGCCTGGATGGGAGGGGAGTCTGGGGGAGAATGGATACGTGTATATGTATGGCTGCGTCGCTTTGCTGTGCACCTGACACTATCACAACATTGTTAATCGGCTAAACTCCAATATAAAATAAAAAGTTAACAAAGAAAAGAATTGGCTACTTGAGACTTTATAAAATTGAAGGCTTATTTTTGAACGTCATATTGCTTCAAAAAATGATGCTACCATCAACTCATGGGAGAGGATGGGTGTGGTCTCTGGGGGTGCCCAGGAGCCTAGGTGTGCGATGCTTAGAGGAGAATGAGCATGATATCCAGAGTGAGGACATGGCGGCCGACACCCAGGAGGTCTTAGGCCCCAGAGGCACAGCCAGCTGAGGCCACTTTCTAAGTGGGTGGGCCTAGGGAGCGTTGATGCCATCCCGCAGTGGGTCACAGAATCTAAGCTGAATGAAGCACTCAGAACACTGCTGTCCCTTTAAAATATGTCATCGAATCCTTTGAGATTCCTCTACTCAGAAGGGAGCCTAATCTCCCTCCACTTGAGTGTGGACTGAGCTTAGTGACTCACTTCTAACCAACAGAATAAGGTAGAAATGACAGCATGTAACTATTGAAACTAGGTCACCAGAGGCGTTTCAGCCTCTTCCTCACTCTCTCTTGGACCGCCTGCTCTGGGGAAGCCGGCCGCCATGTTGTGAGGCTGCCCAAGCAGCCTGTGGAGAGGTTCCTGTGGGGAGGAGCTGAGGCTCTTGCCAACAGCCCTGTGAGCGTGCCAGCTTGGAGGTCAACCCTCCCGCCCCAGACAAACTTCAGATGCCTGTAAACCTGGGCGACATCTTGACCACAACCTCATGAGAGATCCCCAAGCCAGAATCACCCAGCTAAGCTCTTCCTGAATTTCTGAGACACGGAAAGGACCTGAGATAATAACTATGCCTTAAGACACGAGGTTCTGAGGTCGTTTGTTATGCAGCGCAAGATAAATAACATACTTCTTATGGTGGCTCTGAGTGGTGACTTCATCATTGCCAACTTGTTCTCTTTCATGAACTCAAGGGCCTGGCAGTTTTCTCATCTCTAACCTCCCACTAGTATAGACCTCTTAGTTTACTGGACACACCACTTAAAATGTATGTGCCAACTTGTGGCTTGAGAAGGAGCGAGCCCGGGTTTCTCAGACTGGTGTTGTACAAGAGAAGCAGGTCTCTGAACAAAGCCCTTCTACAGACCACTGTAGGAGAAGCCCCCAGAAGCTGCCTGACATTGGTTCTAACTGCCCTGGCATTGGTCTCTCACCCTTGTGGGGGGATTGGCAGCAGGCTAAGCTCAACTCAGGGTACCCCTTGAAGACAGAAGCCAGGTCATAATTCCATGGTGGAATTACATGGTCAGTGAGAATGCTTTCCTGCAGAACTGCTTTAGGTGGCTTGAAGCAGGGGTGAGTTCTGCCACTGCCCTCTCCTGATGTCTTAAAAACACCTCACAGGAGCTACACACACACACACACACACACACACACACACACACACACAGACATGCACACATGATAACGTTTTTGGTAACAAAACTTGCATGTGGCCAGCACCAAGAAGCTCCCTTCCTGACCCCCGAAGGGAAACTGCTATCCTGATTCCTGTCTTCACAGATGCATTTTGCTGTTGTGTGTCCTATAAACGGGGCTGGATGGAGTTCTGTTCATTCTATAAGTGGGAGCCTACAGTGTGCGCTCTTTAGTGTCTGGCCTCCTATGTTCATTGCAACCTTGGTGATTCCTCCCCGTGTTGGGAGCAGCTGTGGGTGGTTCACCCCAGGGATGTGGAGGGCTCCATGGTGGGAAAGGACCACGGGTGTGTATCTGTCGCAGGGCTGGTGGGCATCTGGGGGGTCCTGATTTGGGGCTATCATGAAGAGTACGGTGAGGAACCCTCATCTGTGTCTCTGGACAACCGAGGGCGGCGTGCGTCTCAGTTGAGTCCCGCGGGGAGAGGTCTGCTGGGCACCAAGTCTGCTGGGCACCAAGTCTGCTGGGCACCAAGTCTGCTTGGTTCAGCAGCAGTGACTCCCAGCTATTTAGTTTCCAGTATCAACTCCCACTCCCGCCAGCAGCCTGTGAGAGCACCTTGGCCCCGCGCTCTGGCCCGAGGTTGGCATCATCTGCGTTTTGCATTTTAGCCCCTCTGATGGGTATATGATGGCATTGAGCTGTGGTTTCACTTTGCATTTCCTGATGACTAATGAACTTGAGGGCCTTTTCATGTGCTTACTAGGCCCTTTCTTTGAAGATGCTTGTTAATCACCTGATGTGATTTTTGGGTTCCTGGGAAGCAGGCCTATCTCTTGAGAACACACTGATAAGCTTTCTCCCAGGAGCAGTGACACATTTCATTTTCTTCCTCCAAGACTAGCCCAAACACACAGACGAGACTTCGAGCTGCTTGTGCCGATCCATTTTCTCCCCAAGGGCTCATTTTGCGTCGCTCTGACCCCATTTTAATATCTGCATCCAGCAGGTAATCTGGCTGAGTTACAGTTACAAAGGTTTTGTCATGGAGAGCCCGCCGGGAGTTCTCTGTAAGTGCCTTCCTGAGATTTCACTTTGGCAGAGGTGAGCATCTGGTTACACCTTTTCAGAACACAACAATTGTGGCTGGGCTGTATGGAGGACACTTGGGACTCCCCTGCCCTCTGTCCTTGAGGAAACCCTTCACACTGTTATCAGACACCCCCCAGGTGTCTCCAAGTGGACGTGGGAGAGCCCTCGCTCAGACTCTCACTATCTCCACTTTCACAAAAGGGTGGGGACTCGGGCCCACTTGATCCTCAGCAAGACACACAGGTCCTTGGACAATTAGCATCAGAAAAGAGCTGTAGAAGGGGGACTTCATTCATTCGGCAAATGTTTACTGAGCACCTACTATGTGCCTGGCACTGTAGGCATGCTGAGGATTCAGGACACACAAGAGATGCTATCCTGGGCTACCTGGTCTTTACATCAGTGGAGGAGGAGGGGCAGATAGTCAATAAGTCCAGTAAATCAGACCCAATTATGATTCTCAGACCCTACTTGGGGGGATGGAAAATGGGGAGCACTTTGGCCAACGGTTTGTCAGTTTCTTAAATAGTTAAACACACTTTTCCTCATATGACCCCCGTATTCCAGCTGGAGGCATTTATTGGAGAAATGAAAACATGCTCATAAAAAGCATTGCTCCTTGCAGCTCCATTCATAAAGGCTTCAAACTGGAAACAACCAATCCTTCCAGGAGGATGGATACGCAGGCTGTGGTCCATCCACGTGATGGGATGTACCCAGCATCAAACCCACTACTGCTCTGCATGACTGAGCACCAGAAGCTGGACATGGGGGAGTCCTCACACTACGCTTTCTTTTATAGGAAGTTTAGAACAGGCAGAATTAGTCCTTGGTGGTGGGGGTGGGGGGCTGATGGGGGACAGGTGTGAGGCCACTTTCTGGGGGCGATAGGACTATTTCATATCTTAACGGGATATAGGTTATACAAGCATAGGAAGTTGTGTTAAAACTGATGGCACTGTGCACTTGAGCTCTGGGCGTTTTACTCTATGTGGATTACACCTCAGTTTACAACATCTAATTAAGACATGTGCTCGGAGCTACAAAGGAGAGGGGCTGGTGTTAGGAGTGGGGGTAACGGGCACCCCCAGTGGGATGGAGAAGGCTAAAAAGGTCTCTGTCAGATGACATCGAAGGCCAGAGATGAGAAGGAGATAGAAAAAGAGGGCTCCAGGGGAGGAGGCTGCTTGTGCAAAGGCCCGGGGCTGCCATCTGGGGTGGCTGGGGGACAGCCTTTCCTGAGCCACCAGTAGACTTTCATTTTGTGGCTCTGTGGCTGGTAAGACTAGCGGGTCCAGAGCCTGAGGCGAACTCTACCTGGTCTCAGTCCTCACTCTTCTCTGGCTCCACCTTTGGCTTCCTTCATTTGTTTCCCTTTCATCTTGATGTTAATTTATGCTATTTTCTTATATTTTATCCACAGGTATAAACTGGCTATAATCTTTTTTTGAGGGATGGGAGGACAAAGGAGAATTAAGGGTGGAATGTGAACCAGCCCAGGTAAGGCTTTGGGGGCCATCCACGTTCTCCTCGTGGGCATGGCAACTTCATAAAGATTCAAATACAATGGCTAGTCCTCTCCTCCCCGCCCAAAAGAACAGTGATAGGAGCAGACATTTAAACATTGCAGGTGGTTCCACCCACCACCCGCCTCCCAGGGAGCCTGAGTCGAGGGAGGTGAACCTCCTGTTCCTTGTTCAGGTCTCATGCCCTCGTGCCTTTCAGCATGTGGGCGTCATCCACCCCCCAGGACCCCAGCCCTCGAGGAGCTGCATGCATTCTCTAGACTCACTGTCCTTTAGAGGTTGAACTTCATCTGGCACCAGCCAAAGACACAAGACACAGGTGTCTCTTCTAAGGCAGCAGGAAACACAGTTGGTGCTGGACCTGTCAAACACTGGCCTCCAATGTGGCCTCCTCAAGGGACTTTCACAGTTAATCATCCTTTGACTCTAACCTCCTCCTTAGATTTGAGAAGAGGGGAGAGAGCACCAGACTTGGAGTAAGCAAACAAGAGCTCTGGTCCCATCTCTGTCACCAAAGTGCTGTGTGACTTTAGGAATATCACTCAACCTCTCCGAGCCCCAGTTTCCTTCTGTCACCAGGAAAATGACGGGGTTGGACCTGGATTTCTCATTCTGGGTTCTCTGGAAGGGATCCAGGACATTCATTAGCCTCTTTAAGGGCAGAAAAACACCTGTTCTAATGGCTATTTAATAATTAAGTGATATAATTGTTTAAAGATTTCCCCCTTGAGATGGAAGTTGGAGGCCTGTGTATGGAAGTGAGGTGGTCAGTTGAGGTCAAGACTCGATTTATGGCTCAGCTGGACACTTCTGGCAACTCTTGGAGCTTTGGCCAAGCGAGAGTTTTAAATTGTTTGTATTCTTAGTCACATACTGTTTAATATATAACCCCAACTGTCGGTGGTGGAAGGACCGCTGATGTTAAAATACTAATTAAGAAAGAGCTCACAAAAATTTAGTAAATTCAGCTTAAGATGGTTTCATAAGTTGACGGCTATCATCTAAAATCGATAGCTCATTAAGAGATCTCTAGAACCTCAACCACCAATGTGAAAAAACAGAAACGAGTAACTTCACACAGGAGAAGCCTGACACCTCACCTCAGCCAGGTGAGCAGGCAGCATCCCAGGGACCAGCCGTGTGGAGGGCGTATGCCCTCGTGCAATGGGATGAGAAGGCATTTCCCCTCTGTGGTCCTCCCCCCAGACCCACAATCCCAGTCTCATCATGACAGAAAGTTCCAGCTGAAGCACATCCACAAAACAACTGCATTAGTTGTCCCCAAACTGCCGAGGTCATCGAAAACAAAGAGTCACGGCCAAGAGGAGCCTAGGGAGAAACGACAACTAAATGGATGGGATCCTGGGACAGAAAAGGACGCCAGGTAAAAGGACCGAGGAGTCTGCATGAAGCGTGGACTTCGGTTCATAATAACGTATCAATATTGGGTGGTGCGTGTGAAGATGTACTGTGATAATGCAAGATGTTAACAACGGGGGAAACAGGTGTGGGTTATATGGGAACTCTGTACTATCTTTGCAATAATTCTGTGCATCTAAAACTGCTGTAAAAGAAAACATTATTTAAAGAGAGACGGAGTAACAGTGGTGACAATTACCCAACTGTAACCGGCTGGGCAGGAGCCTTGCTCACGTCTGCCATGTGTTTCTGGTGGGGAAGAGCTGGTGAAGAGTGAACTCAACGCTGAGTCGTCATGCAGACACAGGTCACGAACATACAAAATCAGCTGGCTGATTTTTTTTTTTAACATCTTTATTGGAGTATAATTGCTTTACAATGGTGTGCTTGTTTCTGCTGTATAACAAAGTGAATCAGCTATACGTAAACATATATCCCCATATCTCCTCCCTCTTGCGTCTCCCTCCCACCCTCCCTATCCCACCCCTCTAGGTGGTCACAAAGCACCGAGCTGATCTCCCTGTGCTATGCGGCTGCTTCCCACTAGCTATCCATTTTACATTTGGTAGTGTATATATGTAAATGCTACTCTCTCACTTTGTCCCAGCTTACCCTTCCCCCTCCCTGTGTCAACTGGTTGATTTTTAAAATGCATCATGCAAGATAATGATGATAGTTCAGACAAGATAACCCCAGACCAGTCATACTGATGACAGTTTTATTTATTTTATTTTTATAAATTTATTTATTTTTGGCTGTGTTGGGTCTTCGTTGCTGCAGGGGGGCTTTCTCTAGTTGCGGTGAGTGGGAGTTACTCTTTGTTGCGGTTGGTGTACAGACTTCTCATTGCAGTGGCTTCTCTTGTTGCAGAGCATGGGATCTGGGTGTGCAGGCTTCCGTAGTTGTGGCATGTGGGCTCAGTAGTTGTGGTGCACGGGCTTAGTTGCTCTGCAGCATGTGCGATCTTCCTGGACCAGGGCTCGAACCCGTGTCCCCTGCATTGGCAGGAGGATTCTTAACCACTGCGCCACCAGGGAATTCCTGATGACAATTTAAAATTCATATATATATGGGACTTCCCTGGTGGTCTGGTAGTTAAGAATCTGCCTTCCAGTGCAGGGGATGTGGGTTCGATCCTTGGTCAGGGAACTAAGATCCCACATGCCGCAGGGCAAGTAAGCCTGTGAGCTGCAACTACTGAGCTCGCGCACTCCAGAGCCCACACGCACCTCAGCTAGAGAGCCCGCGCACTCTGGAGCCCGAGTGCCACAACCTGAGAAGCCTGTGTGCCACAACGAAGAGCCCACACCCTGCAAAGAAGACCCAGTGCAGCCAAAAAAAGAAATTTCATATATATATATTTATCTACCTCTATATAGAGAGATTATATATATTATACAAAACACATTATGTTGAGCTATCTACCATCTACCTGCCTATATGCATCTATCTATCTATCTATCATCTATCTATCAATCAAGGGGAAAACTTTCCATGCTATACCAATATCCAAAGTGAAGTATTTTTCACTTAAAATCACTCCTTTTTCATATAGCACACAAATGAAATACCATGGCATGCTTAACTCCCAGGAGTTCGCCTGAGACATGAACACTGTGCATGGGTGTCCTGAGCCCCAGTGGGCGACGCTGATCGGGCCCAGGCAACCCCCAGGTCTTCTCCAGCTCTGATCTTGGGGGTTTAAGGACAAACGGGTGGTGTAAAATCAAATTGGAAAAGCAAACCTAAGTCCTGTCCTTCTGGAACTTTGTGGAGTGCAGGGAAAGTGACACTGATAGAATACTGCTAGCAGCAGGTATGGGGGCAGCTGTGTAAGTGCTCAGGGGAGAGGAGCCTGCTGCCGAGATGCCACTGGGGTCAGGAAGGGCCTCCTGAAGGAGGCGACGGAGCTTGGAAGAAGAAACGGCCAAGAGCCCAGGGAGCAGGAAAGAGAGGACGAAGGACCACAGGAAGGTCAGTGAGGCTGAGGGCAAGCGCTGGAGGTGAGAAGGAATCGGAGAGGCAGGTGAGCCCCACCTGTGGGCCAGGGCTGGGTGAGGGCTGGCGGGGGTCCACTACAGGGGGCAGGAGGGGGGCAAGGTGGACACAGGCCAGTGCGGAGGCAACAGTGGAACTGAAGAGAGGGCAGCACAGACACGGGGAGCCGTAGGCAGCTTTGAGACACGCACAGGAACTGGCATCAGATGGACCAGGTAGAGGGCGGAATGTGGGCCTGAGTGGAGGGCTGCCAGCTCCACGCACAGCTGTGTGACTCGCTTAAGCCCTGGAGGTGGGAGGGATCTGAGCCCCCTTGGCCTGAGGACAGGACTGGAAGGAGGAAGGAATGCTCCATGGGCTTCCGCTCCAGCCCGGAGCCCAGAGTCCTCAAAAGCAGAGTCTGCGGTAGGAACACGAGCGCGGCCTGGAGCTGCTCTGCACCCGCCTTACCCCCAAACCCCCAAACCCCGGCCGTTCTCCGTCCAGGAAACACAATGCAATAAAAATTATGCCCAATTATGCCTTCTTTCTAACAGCTCACATCAACAGCTCCATTTCCACCCCCAACGGCGTGTTCAGACTTTTGCAGTGAAGGTGCCGTGTAAATGCATTAAAAAATCATTCTACACCCGAGGCCGTACGTGGGCAGAAATCATTCCAGCTGGGTGTGAAGGGAAAGGATGAAATCTTGGGTGTCACCGGGAATGTTTGTACACCACCCCCAGAGGCAAATGGGGGTGCAGCTGGAGGGAGGAGCTTTCGGCTGACTGGAGGGGGTGGGGCCTGGTGGGTTTGGCTGTGTGTGTGGGAACCCAGAGCCCAGCTGGACTGCATCGCAGTGCAAGGCCCAGAGGGGAGCAAGGTGACCCCCGGGTTGCAAAAAGAAAGCAGGCTGGATTACCAGGCAAGACATCTATGTGCACACAGGCCCTCTGAGGGCTGAATGCAAGGAACCAGGCGTTTGTCTACCCAAAGGCCACGTGACCATCGTCAAATGGATTTCTGAGGGTCGGCAGGCTTTTGATACTTCATTGCACAGCATGAGAACGCCGCCACAGGTGCCTGGCGCTGGAAGCCGGGGGCGTGACCGCTGCTGGGGGTGCCCACGCCAGGCAAGGGCAGGCTCTGGAGAGGAAGACCTTAGCGGTCAGCAGCAGCAGAACCTCCCCCCACCAGCCCCCTCAGAGGACTGCCTTCTCTTTGGAGAGCTGGGGAGGTGGTAGATGAGTTGAGGAGGACCCCAAGTCTGGAGCTGGGGACCCAGTTCTTGTCCTAGGCCAGCTGTCACAACTCTGGTCTGAATCTAGGGTCCCCCCATCTACCCTGACTGATTCACAGGGTACCCTTGGCTGTGTGAGCATGGACATGTTGCTTGGTGTCTCTGTGCCTTGGTTTCCTCATGTCAAAAGGGGCTCATAATATTACTAACAATATTACCAACTTAACAAGTGAATATTAAAGGAGGTGACGTAGGCAAAGGGCTCACAACAGTGCCTGAAACAGAATGAGTCGACAAAAACTGTCAGCTATCATCCTTCCCTCCATCCCTCCACCAAGCCCCACCGTGCCAGGCCCTGTGCTGGGGCTAGAGAATGAATCCATCCAGGGAGGCAGACATTACGGAGGCAGTTACCTGAGACCTGACCTGTTGTGTGTCTGAAGGAAGTGACAGCTGCGGTGAAGCAGGCAGGGCTGTAGGATGGATGTGCTCTCGGCACACAGAGCTTACTTAGCCAGAATCAGGGCCTTTCCACAATGTACACCACAGTGTAAATCAGGACAGGCTGTAAACTCCATGAGAGCAAGGACGGCGGCTACCCTGTATCTCCAGCTCCTGGCCCTGTAACTGGCCCAAAGACAGAGAGTCATCCACCTCTAAGTTGAATTGAATTATGCATCAAACTGCAGGGGTACAAGACAGGTTTCTCAATCAGCCACATGACGGCACGGAAGAGAAGCTCACTGTATGTACAAGGGCATCAGAGGACGTGATCAAGAGAGTGAAAAGACAACCTACAGGATGAGTGGAAATATTTGCATATCTTATAATTGGTAAGGGTTTAATATCCAGAATATATAAAGAGCTCCTACAATTCAATAACAAAAAGACAAACAACCCATAAAAAATGGGCAAAGAAATTGAGCAGATTACAAAGACTATATACAAGTAGCCAATGAACACATGAAAAGATGCTGAACATCATTAGTCATTAGGCAAATGCAAATGAAAACCACCATGAGATGCCATTTCACAACTACTACGATGGCTGTCACACACACAAAAAAGCAAAACTAACAAGTGTCAGTGAGGATTGAAGAAATAGAAACCCTCCTACACTGCTGGAGGGAATATACAAAGGCGCCACGGCTGTGGAAAACAGTTTGGTGCTTCTTCAAAAAGTTAAAGATAGGATCCAGCTATTCTGCTTCTACATATATACCCAAAATGATTGAAAACAGGACAAACAGACACTTGCACGCAAATTTTCATTGCAGCTTTAATCACAACAGCCAAAAAGGGGAAATAGCTCAAGTGTCCATTGAATGAATGGATAAAGAAAATGTGGTCTCACATTCAATGGAATGTTATTCAGCCATAAAAAGGAATGAAGTTCTGATACCTTGAACCCTGAAAACACGTAAAGTGAAATATGCCAGACACAAAAGGATAAATATTGTGTGATTTCGCTCCTGTGAAGTATCTAGAATAGTCAGATTCATAGAAACAGAAAGTAGAACAGAGGTTACCCCGGGCTGGCGTTGGGGGAGGGAAATGGAGAGTTATTGCCTAATCAGTACACAGTTTCTGTTTCCGGATGACAAAAAAGAGTTTTAGGAGTAGATAGTGGGGCCTTCCTGGTGGCGCAGTGGTTAAGAATCGCCTGCCAGTGCAGAGGACATGGGTTCGAGCCCTGGTCCGGCAAGATCCCACGTGCTGCGGAGCAACTAAGCCCGTGCGCCACAACTACTGAGCCCGTGTGCCACAACTACTGAAGCCTGCACGTCTAGAGCCCGTGCTCTGCAGCAAGAGAAGCTCCCGCAATGAGAAGCCCGCGCACCACAATGAAGAGTAGCCCCCGCTTGCTGCAGCTAGAGAAAAGCCCGCGCGCAGCAACGAAGACCCAACGCAGCCCAAAATAAATAAATACAATTAAAAAAAAAATAGTAGTGATGGTTGCCCAACGTTCAGGATGGACTTTAATGCCACTGATTTGTATGCTTAAAAATGATTAAAACATTATGTCTATTTAACCTCAACTAAAAAAACAAAAACCAAAAAGGTGAACTCCTCACCTACCCCGACCCATACCTGTTTCTCCAAACAGGTCAATCCAAAAATCTTGGAGCAGTCTTTGACTTTTCTTTTACTCTCAGACCCTCCATCTGATGTGTGGGCAATTCCTGTCAGCTCTACTTTCAAAATATACCCAAAGGCTGACCTCCACGGGTCCCGGCACAAGGTCACCAGCATCTCAAGCCTGGATTACTGCAAGAGTCCCCGGACCGGCTTCTGTCCTTCCCCCGTCAGCCTGTTCTCCAAAGCAGCCAGAGGGATCCTGCCCAAACCTTGGTCAGCTCCAGACCCTTCCAGCAGCTCCCATGTCGCCCAGCCCAGGGGCCAGGGGCACATCACAATCTGGACTGCCTCTCCCACTCCCTCCAGACTCCGTGAGCCCACTGGCATGTTTCGGGCACTTCAGGTGTGAGGCTTTGCACTGGCTGTTCCCTCTGCCCCGAGTGCTCTTCCTTCAGGTGTGCGTTCCCAGGCTGCCCATCAGTGAAGGCTTCCCTGGCACACCCTATCTAAAATCGCCCCCTATTCTGTTCAGCTTTTCTTCATGGGACACATCACCAGCCAACATATGACGTATTGAATTCTCCTACGTGGTCAAAAATGTTTCATGAGGGCCGGGCCTGCGTCTGCTTTGTTCCCTGCTGTGTCCCAAGCCCCGAGGACGCAGTGCCAGGCTACCTGTAGCTGTTTGTTGAAGAGGCTAGTGAAAGTTTCGGGAGGGACAGCTCTCCCGTCCTCTCTGAGCGGGTAGCATAGCGTGGTGACGACGCACAGCCAGACCGCCTGGGATTCAGATCCTGCATCTGTCATTTATCAGCTGTTTGACCTTGAGTAATCTCTCCATGCCTTAGTTTTCTCATCCATAAACGGGGAGATAGTAGTGTGCATCTCACAAAGTAGGTAAGGCTCACATGTGACGACACCCAGCACACAGTGAACTGCTCAACCAACAGCCCCCCTCCCTCTCTCCACGCCCAGGGTGCCATCAGTGCAGAGAGGCACCTGGGCTAGTTTCCAAGAGGAGGGGACTTCCCGGCAGGGTTTTGGGGGATGAACAGGAGTGAGCCGGGCAGACGTGTCCTGGGGGAGGGGTGCCCACGCCCACCTCGTCCTACTCCTACCTGCCCTTGCGGGAGGTGCTGACCACAGGCTTATGAATAAATAGCTTATTAATAAATAACGAGGGAGCTTCTAAAGAAGGCAGAGAGGGAGGCGGCATCTGTAACAATCGATTGCTCCGGGGAAGCAAGAATGAGCCGGTCCTGGGATAAGTCTCAGAACATCCGGTAGGACTTCACATCTGGGTCTGTGAACTGAAGCTGGTAGCGATGAAGATGGAGAGGGGGAGGGGGGCATTAACAGGGGATGACAGCAGTGGGGGCGGTACTCATGCACAGAGCGGAGCCCCTCCAGCAGAAAGGCTATACACTCAAGTCATCTTCACAAACCCTCTGGGTTGACAGCTAAGGCACAGAGTGGTTGAGTAAGCTGGGCAAGGTCACACAGAGCTGCAGGCAGCAAAGCTGGGATTTAGAATTGGGTTCTCCACAGCTGAACCCCCCTGCGAGGACGTCCCCTCTCAGGGCCTCAGTGCCTGGCATGGAGACAGAGCAGAGGACTAAGGTCCCTTTCTATCCCCCGCCTCCCCAGCTTTATTACTTCCTATTTACCTGCGAGCGCCCATGCAGCCTCTGGGTCTTAATCACACCGAATGAGCTAGACAGTAGTGTGATGCTATCAGAGTTTGCCCACATTTCTTGCATGCCAGCTGTGGTGGAACAGTATGCCCAGTGGCAAACCCAGGAATGGAGGCTGGGGCACTGGTCCTGGGGTCTTAGACCTGTCACTGCTAAAGCCCAGAGCAGGAAAAAGGGGGCGAGACCCCTGCCCACCACACAGAGTGGAGATGCAGGTGAAGGGAGCAGCAGGTCTGCTCTAGGAGTGGAGTCTGTCCATCATTACAGCTCAGACCTGATGGATCAGACCCTCCATTAGGGAAAGCCTCCCCGATCCTCACATCGGAGATATGCCCCCCCCCAATTTAGAGGCTCTCAGAACCAAAGAGCAAGTCCCCAGCTAGTACACTCTTGTGTGCAGGAATCAGTTTCAGCTGCATCACTGGGTGATTCTGCTTGGGGTGGGGTAAGGGAAAGCCAGAAGCCTCCTGGGAGCTGGACCCAGACATCCTGGGCTCCACTCTTGGTAGCCCCATGTACTAACTGTGTGGTCTCAGTTTCTTTGCCTGCACAATGGGGAAGATTCCGCTCCCAGCTTACAGGGTTGGACTGAGGATGAAACGAGTGAAGTGCTTAATTCCATGCCCAGCGGGAGGCAAGGGCTTGGTTAGATGCTCACAGATGCTGAGTTTGGGGCTCCTGTGCCCAGCTGGTTCCGGAACTCATCCTGTCCACACGGGAGCTGGAAGAAGCCACTCGTGCAAGCAGGCCAGTGTGCCCAGAACCGATCTGGCTGACTTCTCAAGCCTGTCCCTTCCTTCCTGTTCCTAGGTCTGGCCTCCCCCCTCTGGCTGGCAGTGCCTCCTCTCTCTTCCTCCTGGGAAGAATCTGATGAGTATACAGTGTCATTTCTAGAAAGAAGCCAAACTGGGGCTCTTTAAGAAGCAGACATCAGGATAAGTTGCTCCATGGGAATCCAGCCCACCCTCACCAAAAGAGACGGGGGCATGGGGGGGAGGAGGGAGGAGCAAGGGACAAGAAGCAGTGCTCCGTGCTATAGTTAGCGGCTCCTGGTTCCAGGTGGCTCTGATTGCAGGGCACAGCATCCTAACCAGGGCGCTCCCGGCTGGAACTCAGCTGTATAATTAAATAAGGCCGAGCGCCCGCTCTAGCCCCTCGTCACTGTCCCGCTCTGAGGTTTTATTCAATAACCTCTGAACTGGGAGGGGAAAAATCATTCAGGAAACATTGCTTGGGTCATTTATTTTAAAATTATTGGTATAAAAATAGCCAGGGTCGTGATTTATGTGCAGGGAGGGGCCAAGGAAGCCAGGGACTCCCCCTCCCAACTCCTGTCCAAGCCTCGTGTGTCCCCCCCAAGTTCCACCGCAGTTTCCATTATGACTTCAAGTCAGAGTAGTCACTTTACATCACAAATAAATCTCTAGAACAGCACGGAAATATTATGTGTATCCATAGCGCCTGTGAAAACATCCGAAAACCTTCCGTCTGCCGAGGGCCTCGGACGCGCACGGCTGGAGATGCTCTCCCAGGAATTGAAAACCGCACGGCAGGCCTGGCATTTGCCCGCCAGGGGGCCACTGCCTCCCCCAGCCCCGCCCGGCCCGCGGTCCAGCCGTCCGCCGTCAGTTTGTCTGTGAGTGCCCCCAGTGACCTGCGGCCGACAAAGTCAGCCCCCCCCAAAACCTCGCCGGGGACGGTCCCCGCCACCGGAGACGCGGGTCTTTGTCGCCTGCCCCTCGCGTGCCCCTTGGTCCCGGGGAAGCCGCTGTCCCCGAACGTCCCCGACGCCGCTGCCGCCACGCCCGGGGCCCTCGCCCCCCTGCGCCGCCCCTGGATACTCACCAGCTGCGGGGGCTTCCTGAGGGGGCAGCCCCTCGAGGCCGATGTCGCCCTCCAGCATGGCGTGGCTCGCTGCCCGGCTCCGGTGCGCCCCGGACGCACGGGGTCCAGGCAAGGGGGTGATGAAGTCACCCCCAGAGGTCTGCAGTGACTCTGAGGGCCGGGGTCCGAGCCCAACTCGGGAGGGGACGGTCCCCCTTCGCTTCCCCAGACGCAGCACGCGAAGCCGCAAGTGCAGGAGCCAAACTTGACCGCCCACGCGCACCGCCGCGCCGCTCCGCCCCCTCGGCTTTTTGGGCTGGGGGTCCTGGCCGGCTCCCCGCCACCGCCCCCCCGGGGCTACCTGCGGACACCGCCCTCGCCCCGCCCCGTGCGCAGCGCGACTCCCCCGCGGCCACCCGGACACCGAGCGATGGCGCGGGACGCTGGAGGCCAGCCGCAGCGATCGGCCCGCGGGTCCCGCCCGCCCCCGGCCTCCCGCTCTGCGCTCTGCGGGGCGAGTCTCCACCAGCTGCCGGACCGTTTTATCAGTCGGGGTGAACAGTGGGGCCCCGAGCGGCTGTGCTTGACGGGTCCCCAGCCAGGGCCCCAGGGAAGGGGTGCTGACTGGGGGGAGGGGGCAGCGATCCAGCCCCGAGAGGCTGGCACAGCATAGGGCGTCAGTGGAGAGGGCACGGCCCCCTCCCCCGGGCGGGACCCCAATTCATCACTCTGAATTTGTCAGAAGAGGGAGGAAGTGAAGCCCAGGGATGGGAAGGAGATCTGGAGGTTACAGGGCAAGTGCCTGGCCTGAACTTGAACACCAACCTATGCAGAACTTGGGAATCTGGATAAAGTGAGAACTGCCCCCAAATGGGAGAAAACTGTGTTATTTGAGGATTCTAATTAAGCGAGGCCAAGAGAACTCAGCCAGGGGTGCTGGCAGGGACTTCCCACCCACATCCTGCAGCCTGGCTCAGGGCTGGGAGCTGGGAGGTGCCACTCTGCAGCCCTATCCCTGTTTAGAAGGCAAGGTCTGGACAATTCAGCACCCTCCCGGGCAGCGGAGATGTGGGCATCAGGAGAGTGCGGAGAGCCTTAGGCAAGGCGCCTCCTGTCTCCCCAAACCTCACACCCGTGACACCCCCAGGTAAATAACTATAAATTCTGAGGCAGAACTGCCTTAAACAGAACGTTAATTTAAGCTGCTCCCTGATCACTGCACGGGCAGTGGCGGGACGGGGCAGCCTGCCTGACCTTTTGAAAGGCCATCTCCCACTTTCCACACCCTGAGGAAGAGCCAGGCTGGTGCCGGGAGCCCACCTGGGCCAGGGACCCTTGGATCACCTGCCAAGTAAATACCCCACGAGCCCCCGGCTTTGCCTGGCTCTGGGTGGAGACACATCCAGCCGCCCTGGGGAGACAGACCACATCCACGGGAAAGGAATCTATGCGTCCTTGAGGATGGATGACCAGTCCTCCCTGACCCCTGCCAAGCCTGCTGGCATTGGTACCCACGCGTACTCTTCTGGGCGGAAACGCTTGCAGTAGCAGCAAAACCACAAAGAAATGTCTCCAGCTGGGACGTTCTTCCCTGCCCTCCACCCAAAGTGCTGTGTACAGAGAGGAGATTCAAGCCTCCTCCTTCCCAAAGGGTCAGGGAGAGAGGTGACCTGCAATTGTCCTTTGTATTTATCTCGTTTCGGTCTGGACTAAAAAATTGGAAGACGAGGCACCTGGTGGGGTGCTGTGGATGGATGAAGTCTCATCCTGTGAAGAGGCTGCCAGGCAGCCCCAAGTTGTGTGCAGCGCACCCCACGTGTATACCTAGGATGGCCGAGGGGTCTGGATGGAGAAAAAGCGCCGTAGGGGCCCTTGCTGGGGCCATGTGCATTTCACAGAGCCTAGTCATCTGACCCAGACCATTGGTGTGCGGGAGTCCAGATACAAACTCATTTTTCTTGGAAGAGTCTGATAGCCAACGTGATACACAGCAATAGCTCAGTTGTGTAAATACACAGAGAAAATTTTAGAATTCTAACCTCTGGAATGATGAACTATAAACCAAAAACGCTCAGGAGGAAAAAAATGTAAATAGGTCTCGGGGCTATTTTTAACCATCCTTGTTTACCTTTTGGGGGCAGAGATGGGCTATTGTCTAGTTAGCCGGCTTCTAAAGGCAGACTATTTAATGTATTATTATTAGCAGAAATATTTTAAACCGCCGTTAATAGATGTTGATTCGTTCCGATTGAAGCCATTTTTCTTCTTTTCATTTCTTGGCTCCAATTAAGCTGCATTCTGCTGAAACCCTTCAGCTGTGTCCAACATATGCAGAAGAGCCGGTCAGAGATCCAGACCCTTTTACAAAGATATTTCATCCTATCAAGTTTTAAAAGATGTTTTAGTAAATACCCGAACTGGCGCCTTTTTACCAAGATTGCTTTCGGGCGCTGCTGTTTTGGTAAATGCTGCCAGGCTGGGGCGAGACCGGGCTCCCGTGTGGCGTGAAAGGGGAGCGAGTGCCCTAGAAGCACGGGTGCCTGGGGCCCCAACTCGTTTGCCAGGGAGCCCCCTGTGCAGTCAGGAAGACGTTTCTGTCAAAAGCAGAGTGGGGCAAGTGGACTGTCCTGGGGAGGGGCACGCCTGCCGCCGTTGTTACCGGATACGGGAATCATGCCGCACAATGCTTATAATTATGGAAAATGGTTTCCCTTTTCGGCAAAGCGGGGAGGGAGGGAGGGAGAAAAGGCAGTTCGCAGCAGAGCTGGGGCCAGCACTCAGGCCCTAGGGTTGGTTTAAAATAGGCTTTGCAGGGTGAGGCCAGGGCCCTGCTGGGACAGGCTCAGCCCTCCCCAGGCCTTATCAGACAGGACTCAAGGCCACCAAGTAACGGCATTTGGGTCTCCGCTGCCCCCAAATGCCGCTCAGGAGTGGGTCAGAGGCCAGAGCTGACTTGACAAGCGGTGTCACAGGGCCTAAGGCCACCCGCCTCTGCAGACCCCTCCGTGTATCACCTGCAGTCACTCAGGCCCCTCAGAGAGACCGGGAGATGCCCAAATTGTCACATACACCCTGCCCCCACTGTCACTCATTCTCGGAACACGTCCGGGGTCACGGGTCACTTGAATACTCACTTCTGGTAGTCTCGGGAAGTGTGTTTTGATTTCGATCTGGTTCTCTGAGCATCCCTCGCCATGGGTAGGGCCCCTTCTCAGGCCTGGCAGGGGGTGAACCCCCCGCCCCCCAGAGCCGGTGTACAGCCGGAGGAGATAAGCAAGGTGGCGGAGGAGTTAAGCCCGGGGCCTCTCGGGGGAAACGGAAAGGGGCCGGCACCCAGTGTGGACAAGTTGCCTCTAGGCACCTCAGTTTGTGCATCTGTAAAAAGGGCCTCGGCAGTAGCTACCTCTGGAGGTTTGGGGAAGCTGGAAAGAGAATCCAACTTCCAGCCCAGAACCTGGCGCGTTGTAAGCCCTGGATGAGAGGGTCTTGTTATTTGTATCATCCTCAGATGAGTCGGGCGGGGACATGTGGCGGACCCTGAAAGGCAGGGGAGGACGCTCCTGACTGGGCAGCTCAGAGCCGGCAGTGGCCCCTGACCTGGGGACCACGGTGGGGGGTGCGGGGCAGTTGGAACAGGCCAGCTTGGCAGTGATGGGTCGGGAGTGATGAATGTGAAGGCAGGGCCGGGCACACAGTGGGTCCCAGGCAGCTGCACTGAGCAGGACCGAGCAGGTGTTTTTGCAAAAAAAAAAGAAAAAATAGTATCAGGGTGAATTTCACATAATATAAAGTTAACCATTTGAAAGTAACAATTCAGTGGCATTTGGTACATTCCTGGTGTTGTACAACCATCGTCACTGTGTACTTCGAGAACAGTTCCATCACTCTGGGTAAAACCTAGGACCCTGTAGCCGTCACTCCCTGTCCCCCACCGCCAGCCCCTGGTAACCACCCATCTGCTTTCTGTCTCTTGTGGATTTATCTCTTATAGTTCATATAAATGGAATCATACAAAATGTGGTCTTTTGTGTCCCATTCCTTTCACAGTGGTTTTTTCTTTTTTCATAATTTTCTTTTTTCATAATTCATAACGTGTTTGGGGCTCGTCCACGGTATAGCACGTTTCAGAGCTTCATTTCTTTTTTGTGATTGAGTGATATTCCGTGGTCTGGCTGTGCCACGTTTCTTTATCCATTCATCCATTGATGGACCTTTGGACTGTTTCCAAGGTGTCTTTGGAAAGGACCTAAGGGGTCTCACTAAGGTGCCTGCAGGGGCTGGGGAGGGTCCCACTATGACACAGGGCCCCGGGCAAGGCTGGGCAGAGAGCTCAGTGGCTATGAGAAGGGGGGGGAGGGGGAGGGAGGAGGGGGCAGGGGGACTAGAGAGCAGGCGGTGAGCTGGGGAGAGACCAGTCAAGCCTTCCCTGCAGCTGGAGACTGGAGACAGCTGCCTGCAGCTGATACCAGGGGCTCCTGACGGGGGCACGCAGTTGCCAGAGTGAGCCTGGGCCCCGGCACTGATGCAGGGGACCTACAGCTGAAGCGAGTCTATCTCTGAGAGCTTAACCGGCAGAGGGGCCTGCTGAAGAGGCAGCTGCTGGGTGCCTCCCCTCGGGAGTCTATTTCACAAGCACTTACCGTGTGCCAGGCCCTGTTCCAGGCACTCCATAAATATCAGCTCTATGCCATCCATTCTATTATCGTTCCCACTTTACAGATGAGGAAACCGAGACTCAGAGAGGTGCAGTCACTTGTCCGAGGTCACACAGCGGTAAGTATAGCGCTGGGACTCGAGCTCAGGCAGCCTGACTCCAGAGTCTGTGCCGGAACTGATGTGCTCTAAGGTAGAAATCCAGTGTTTCCTAAACACCGGTCGTCCAGAGTCCCACATCCTGGTTTGAGCCTGAGCAGTGATCTCCTGGGCTATGGTTTGCTTCATATTTTCCTTTAATCCAGCTCACTTTTTCAAACTTTTGGGGACTGTTTTTATTGTTTAATTGTGGTAAAACATACATAACATAAACTTTCCCATTTTAGCCATTTTTACGTGTACAGTTCTTTGGCATTCAGTACATTCATAATGTTGTGCGACCGTCATCCATCCACAGAATTCTTTTCATCTTCCGCAACTGAATTCTGTCCCCATTAAACACTCACTCCGCATCCGCCTCCCGCAGTCCCACCGTCCTTCTTTCGGTCTCTGTGGATCCGCCTCCTCTGGGGGCGTCATGCGAGTGGGATCACACAGCACGCGTCCCTTTGTGTCTGGCTCATTTCACTTACTATGATGCCCTCAAGGTTCCTCCATGTTGCAACGTGTATCAGGATGTCCTTCCTTTATAAGGCTTATCAAATTTTTTTTTTTTAATTTTTTTTTTTGCGGTACGCGGGCCTCTCACCGCCGTGGCCTCTCCCGTTGCGGAGCACAGGCTCCGGACGCGCAGGCTCAGCGGCCATGGCTCACGGGCCCAGCCGCTCCGCGGCATGTGGGATCCTCCCGGACCAGGGCACGAACCCGCGCCCCCTGCATCGGCAGGCGGACACTCAACCGCTGCGCCACCAGGGAAGCCCTCAAACTTTATTTTAGAAGTACCCAATATCACTATTGGAAATGGAGAATCAGAATCACTGGCCATAAACAGAAGGTGATAGTTTAATAAAGGACAATAAAAATACAACGATGTTCGGGTCTACCTGGATGCTCCGCCCCCGGAGACCGTGAACCTGAGATGGTACCATCGCCCGGGAGACCACCTGGTAAAGAGTGCATGGACCTCCTGGCAGCAGGCTGAGACTTTCTCCTTGACATGCTGCAAGTATCTGCAAGGGAAGTGAAAACCGCACTGCGTTCTCACTACGTCTGTGACCCCCCATCGCCCTAGATTGGTTCCCTTTGCACCTGAGCAGGTCTGCAGAGCACTTGTGGCCCGGGGGGCTGCATTAGGGGAAATACAAAAATAATAATGATCGCTTCGGCGCATTGCACAGGTTTTGTGATCCGACACTGTGACCCTCCCACCACTGGCCACCTTCCCCCTTAGACGCAGGAAGGCAGCCTCAGCCTCAGAGATCTCGGGCAACACAACGTCGCCAGAATTCAATATTTGCCTTGTTGTCTTTACCTGGGTGACCTCAACCAAGTGAGGTCTGAGTTATGCTTCCCACGGCTTGCCCAAGGCCACACAGCTAGCACGTGGCAGAACTGGGAGTCAAATCCAGGTCCAATTGATTCTAGAAATTTCTAGTTAACTCCAGAATTCTTTCCAATGCACTGTACAAAACTTCCATTTGTTTCTCTAGAATTTGGAATTCTCATGGATAGACCCAACACACTCATTGCAACACATTATTATGGAACAAGAAGGCCATGGAAACAATAGAAAAAAACCCATAATTAGTCCCTTTTATTTTCTCCGTCCAAAATCCAGGCTCGGGGCTCCTTGACCTCTCCTCAACCTTCCTCCGCTTGTTTGTTTGCAGGATGAAGTGGGCGAGGGGCCCAAGGGAAGACACTCGGCCCACAGTCTTCCAGGTATGACTAACATCTTGTGGTCTGTTTACCCTTAAAGGCTGCCCATATTGTTTGAGTTTGGGGAACTAAACGGATTCTAATTAATGGTGCAAACATTTACCCTCAATGCCCCGTCAAAGATAACAGCCTGTTTTTTTTTCAGAGTAAATAACATCAATGCCAAGGTTCTTGGCTGTAAACCAGAGGGGAGATGACAGTCTCCAGATGGTCTCTAAGTTATCTGAGGATGGTAGATGTATCTGTAATTCAACACACCTGGTACTTTTTCAGCCCCAAAGGCCCAAAGAATATTCAATGGGTCCTCAGCAGAGATATCAAGCTTTTACTCAGGAGTTGATGGTAAAACGGTCTCTAGAGAAGGATCGCTTCCCATGGAGTTTAGTTTAAAAATGCAGCGTCTGTCATCACCCAGGGAATCTGTTTCTTAAGGCTCAGCCTTTCTCAGGTACTTGGCCTACAAAAGCTTAGACAGCGCCATCTGATCGCAGGTACTTGCCAGGCAAGATGGCCCATCCAGTGGCTGGAGGGCCAGCCCCAGCTAGATCCGCGGGGCAAGCCTCAGTGTCACGCGGGGTCTTTTGCACAAGGGGCAGTTGTGCCCCAAGTGCCAACCCCTTCTTCAGGGTTGGTTGGGGGATGTTGATTCCCAAAGAAAACGTCAGCAGCACAGCCCGTGGGGATACCCGGCTGCCTCTTCCCTGAAGGCCCCGAGCAGGACTCCCTGAGGCCCCTTGGGGGGTTTCCTTCCCCCTTTCTGCCACTCAGAGACAGAACTGTTCACAGACCCTCGAGATAACGCTTTCCCAGACATTTGAAGGGAATCTGAGAAGGAAAAGTGAAACTCTGACCTCAGCTATCTGCAGAGGGGTCAGAGCCGCGACGCAGTCCGCCCACGATGCACTGGCGACGGGTGTACAGGGCCAGTCATCTGGGGGACAGCCCGACGGACCGGGAGTCGGCTTCCTTTGTCCTTGAAAAGCAGAGGGTAAGTCATGTCCCCAGGCCACCCTTATGCTCTCGCTTACAAAACATTGGATTTAAAAACCTCACGCTCAGAGAATCAGCCCACATCAGCCCTCAAGACTCAGGGCCGCTCTGGCGGGCGGGCGAGCATCAGATGCTGGCCGGGCCCACCCTGCAGGCTGCTGTGCTGTGCTGTGTCCCATTTTGGAAGGGCAACGCTGCTGCCCACGCCACTCCCACTGCAGCTGTCAGCGTGTTCCTGCCCAAAGCACAGGCGGCCTTGCTGGTGAGTGGCAGGCCTGGCCCTCAGCGCCCGGCTCAGTGAGGGGGTCCTCGGGGCAGGACTTGCCCTTCCATGGCCACATCGCGGGGTCTGGACCAATATCCAACCGTTTGCAGCACGTTGGCCGTTTCCGTGGTCTTTGATCATGGCGGCCGGAGTTGTTCTGGGATTGAAGGACCTCCTCCGGCCGCTTCCCTGCACACGGGCAGGACCCCCGTGTCATCACCTGGGCCAGGGCTGGTGTAACAGGTCAGGAAGCACCCAGAGCTGTGTTCCGGCCCCACTTTTAATTTCAGTCTAAAGAATTTAGGGCCATTTTGGGCGAGCGGGGTGGTTGTGTTTTCACTCTGGACAGCGAGTCCTCTCTCGGTCAGAGAAGCCGCGGAGACGGGGGTGTGGGTGAGGCTGCCCGGGGACCGGTCCTCGCTCTGCACCCTTTGACGCCTTCTCAAACTCGGCCTTAGTTTCTGCTCCGTGGTCTGGGGTAACAGGGGCACCAGAGCGCCCATCTTCAAGGGTGGGGCCGAGTATGAAGTGAACCCATGCAGGAAGCACCTGGCCTAGCACCTTCCAGCCCTTGATACGAAATTGCTGTGATATGTACCAGTCAGGGCCTGGCAGCAAACAGACGGCTCCCTCCAGAGGGGTTTTGTATGAATCGGTTCAGGCCCCTGTAACAAATGTGACAGATGGGCGGCTTAAACAACAGGGTCTACTGTCTCCAGTCCTGGAGGCTGGAATCCCAGATCCAGGTGTGGGCGAGGCCAGGTCCTCCTGAGGCCTCTCTCCTTGGCGTGTAGACGGCCGTCTTCTCCCTGTGTCCTCACGGGGTCATCCCTCTGTGTGTGCCTGTGTCCTGACATCCTCTTCTTATAAGGACACGAGTCCTATGGGATTAGGGCCCCACCCCAGTGACCTCAGTTTACCTTATCCATCTCTTTAAAGGCCCCAGGTCTAAACGTAGTCACATTCTGTGGTGCCGGGGGTTAGGGCATCGGTATATGAATTGTGGGGGGGGGGGGGCATAATTCAGCCCATGACAAGTTTAATGAAAGAATAGTTTACAGAGGTGTGGTCAGGTGAGAGGAAATCAGTAAGGGGTGAAGAGGCACTGAGATGCTGGCAACAGTGGGAAGCTGATGCCCAGAGACAAGGGAGAGGGCTGGGCTGGAGGAAAGGGCTGCCCGGTGCGGGTGTGGCAGACCCTTCAGCAGAGGGGCCCAGCCTGGCGGGAGTGGCCAGAAGAATAGATGTCCAGTGCCTCTCTCCTGTCCTCTGGTCCCGATGGCCAACCATGTCCAGAATCCAGAAGGTAGCAGGGACAAATGGACACAGTCCATAACAGCTGGCCCCTGTCCTCTTCTCTGGGCACAGAGCAGAGCAGGGCCGCGAGGGGGCGGGGCACACAGAGGCTCCGCAAAGCACAGTGTGTGCGTGCTTTGACCCCAACCACGTGGACAGCTTAATAAACCAAACAAAGAAAACAAACTAAAACAAACAAACCGGTCAGCTGCTCTGTCCCTGCCAGCCAGTAAGTTTGGAACACACTGTCTAAAATGCAAGTCACCCCACCTGGTAGACGAGCCCAGCTTCTCAGTGGCTTATGGGGATGACATTGGTTCTGGGACCAGAGAGGCTGTTTGGGGCAGCTGGTCCTGGAGAGCAGGGGTGCCCAGAGCTGCCATGTTCATGGTAAGGATGCTTCTGCAAGTTGCTGAGGACAAAAGGATCCCCAGGGACCCATGAGTCTCTGTGTCAAAGGGGCCCAAATGGCCCCTGAAGGGGGATCATGGGCCTACCCTTGGGTCTGCTCAGCTCCCCACACCCCCCGCTTCACTCAGGGGCTTCACTTACACAGAAAGGCACCAGCCCCTCCCTCCCTGCTTTTCAGGCAGTTAGAGCTTGTGGTTCTCAGTGGACCCCATGAGAGGCTGTCCTGGGGGACTCCTCAGAGAGGATGTGGTGGGTTTTGGTCATTTGGGGGAGGGGGCTGCCCAGCACCTAACCTCCCTTCCTGTTGGGAGATCTTCTGTGTGTGATGTTGATGGATAAGAGCCCACTCCTCTGGGAGAGGGTGGGAAGTCCTCCAGGTCTGTCTCCTTAGCAACTGGGCCATGGACATGTCACCCAGGCTTGGCTAATCAGACGTGCCCATGAGAGGCTCGGCTTCTGGACCAGAAAGGGCAGCGTTGGGATTCTCCTGGAATAGTGTGGCACCGTCCCATTGCTACGGCAGCCACGTGCAGTGGCAGGGTGTCCTGCGGCAGCGTTGGGGGCAGGACGCTTGCCCGGCCCACTCGTGGCCTCCCAGGCTGTCTTTACTCCTGCCTCTTACAGGGCCTTCCATCATGTTCTTTTCCAGATGGAGAACCAGATTCAGCTTCTGTTGCTTGCAGCCGGGAATCCTGGCCCACGGAAGGTGAAACTTGCACTCATGCCCAGAAGCAGCTGGTCTTGGGCGTCTTCCCTCTGAGCAACTGGTCTTATTTCGTGGACACTGACTTGTGTAACGGCTCTTGTTTCGCTCTTCGGGTTGGTTGCTGGGAGGCTCAGGGGAGGTGCCCTGAGCAGGCGTTTAGGACCCTGTGCCACCCGCAGGTGGTCCCACATTCCTCGATACAGGCGTCAGGGCCAGTAGCACTAGGGGGAGGGTCCCATTTGCTAAGAGACTGCTGACTCATACCCATCTGCCTTTTGCCAGCTTGACGATCTCGGGCAAGGGCCTTCTTCCTTCTGGGCCTCAGTTTTCTTGTCTGTGAAATGGGATCCATCACAGTGCCTGCCCCCAGCCTTGTTGTGGAGAACAAGTGAGCCAGAGCCAGGAAGACACCCCATATCTTGCTCACAGCCGCCATTGAGTAAGTGCTGAATATTATTTTTAATCGTCTCATTTCCAGAACCTTATTTTCCCTGTGCCTCACTTTCCTTGCAAACTTCCAAATCATTTTAGTTCTTAAGGAAATTTAAAGGTCTTGGTAAGCCACCTTAAAGCCTTTAGCTGGGATCTAAAACGCTTCTGCTCGAGTAGAACACGTGCTCTGACATCTTATACCACCTGAGAAGGATAACCCCCACCATGGCCAGACCGGGGAGTTAAAAGTACTTCCATCTTAAAGATGCTCAACGTCGCTAATCATTAGAGAAATGCAAATCAAAACTACAAGGAGGTACCACCTCACATCAGTTAGGATGGCCATAATTAAAAAGTCTACAAATAACGATTCCTGGAGAGGGTGTGGAGAAAAGGGAACACTCCTACACTGTCGGTGGGAATGTAAATTGGTGCAGCCACTGTGGAAAACGGTATGGAGGGTCCTTAAAAAACTAAAAATAGAGTTGTCATATGATCCAGCAATGCCACTTCTGGGCATGTATCTGGAAAAAACTGTAATTCGAAAAGATACATGCACCCCAATGTCCACAGCAGTCCTATTTCCAATAGCCAAGTCATGGAAGCAACCTAAGTGTCCATCAACAGATGAATGGATAAAGAAGATGTGGTACATATATACAATGGAATAGTATTCAGCCATGAAAAAGAATGAAATGCCATTTGCAGCAACATGGATAGACCTAGAGATGATCATACTAAGTGAAGTAAGTCAGACAGAGAAAGACAAATACCGTATGACATCACTTACCTGTGGAGTCTAAAATACAAGACAAATGAACGTATCTATGAAACAAAAACAGACTCACAGTCATAGAGAACAGACTTGTGGTTGCCAAGAGGTAGGGGGGTAGAGGGATGGATTGGGAGTTTGGGGTTAGCAGAGGCAAACCATTTTATATAGGATGGATAAACAAGAAGGTCCTACTGTAGAGCAGAGGGAACTATATTCACTATCCTGTGATAAACCATCATGGAAAAGAATCTGAAAAAGAATGTCTATATAGGTATAACTGAATCACTTTGTTGTACAGCAGAAATTAGCACAACTTTGTAAATGAACTCTACTTCCATCAGATAAATTTAAAAAAATAGATACATGAAAAAAAAGTATTTTCATTTTTAATAGAGTCTCTAAGCACCAATAGAAAATATTTAGAAAAGTGGATGACTTCAGGTGATATATATTCATTGAGCACCTATATTGCCCTGACACCAGTCCAGATGCTGGGGGTAGAGGGCTTTGAAAAGTCCTTGCTGCTAGGGACCCACATCCTTATGCAGGAGAAAGAGAATAAGCAAATGATGTTGTTCTAGAGAATGAGGGGGCTTTGAAGAAAAGTTAAGCAAAGGGAGGGGAGAGAGAATGAAAAGATGCCAGAGACGGGGGACAGGGAAGGGGTGTTTGCCCAAGGCCTGAGTGAAGGGAGGTGGGGAGTTGTGCAGGCATTTGGGGAAGAACATTCTGGGCCCAGGGAGCGGCTGTGCAAAGGCCCTGTGGGCAGCTGGCTTTATTCCCACAACTGGCCTGACTCTCTCAGGAATGCTGGCATAGAGTAAGGACATGGAATCTTCCCGGATTCATGAACCACATCTTCAGTCATGATCACAGGTAAATGTTGATACGGCGTATGTACACGGAAATATCTTATCACGACACAGTGTGAACTTGAGAGGAAAACCCAAAGCGTCTCAGATTGTTTTACAGCTCCAGGAATATGACACACAGGATGTTAATGACAGCATTTTACAGTTTCCAAAGTGGGGAGACACACTGTGTGTGCGTAAAACCTACCCAGGAAATGAGGGTCTTCAATTGTCTGTGAGGCTTGTCTTGTAATTGATTCAGTGCCCGCTGCTCGTGCATTTGGAATAACCCTCATATTTTGCCAGGACTGGAAAATATGTATCCAAATGTCTATGTACTCACTTAAAAGAAAAAAAAAGTCGACGCACCCACGCTCACTCTACTTTGGAGACTGAGATAAGCTAGCATTTCCAAACACAGCCTGTTAGGCAAATACTCCAGCATTTCTCTGAATTCACCTTCACTTTTCTGTTAAATGGAGTCGTTTATCTGAAGAAGAGACCCTGGGGGGACCCACTGTCCCATTTTGCAGATGAGTGACCAAGGCGCAGAGTGAGGAGAGGACACCCAGGTCCTTTGCCAGCTGAAGGCCGGCTAGCACCAGGACTAGGGATTCATCCTGAACCTGTGCCACAGACTCCCAGTTGCCTCCCAGTATTTATTCTTTGCCTTTTTCTTAGTAAAAGAACTCCTAGTTTCTCAGCTGACATGTGACTACCCAGAAAAACGATGACACGGCTAGGCTTCCCTTGCAGCTTGGTATGGCCAGTGGGAATGAGTCAAAGTGTGTGGGCAACTTCCAGGGAGGGAGAGTACCCTTCTTTGCCATTTCTCTTTCCTGCACTGGAATGCAGATTTGATGGCTTGAGCTCAAGCAGCCATCTTGGGCCATGAGGAGGATGTCTTTGCTGAACACGGCAGAGCAGCCTGAGAGATGGACCCTGGGTCTCTGATGAGTTCATGAAACCCCCTACCAGCCCTAGAATCCCGAAATGCCCACTTCTGGGCTTCTCTTATATGAGAGAGAATTACTTTTTAAAGATAGCTTTTTTGTCCCTTGCTGTTGAACCAACAGAGACCTTCCCTGGGTCTCTTCTCCCTGCCATGTGGCTATTTCTGCAACCCTCTCATCATGATAGAGGTAAAGAACAGCCCCAGAGAGGGGGCGTGAGCTGTCTGAGGTCACAGAGCCTCTCTTATATAAACAGCCATTTCAGACCTGCGCAGAGTAATTGCTAAAACAAATAGGGCCTACCTCCAGAGTGCTGGTCAAGACCGTGGCCTAGAGAGCATTTCCCAACAGGCTGTTCACATGACCACTAATCCATGAGGATGGTGACATTTTGAAGGCCTTTGCCACTGCGGCTGCTGTCAGCCCAACTCTGCCTCGCCCTCCTCAGGGACACGCTGCAGGGCCTGGTGGGTGACCCCTGTGGCTCTGAGAAAACAATTCCCTGGAAGGTCAGCCTCTGGGACAGTTGGGGGCATCGATCCACCAGGCCCTGATCAGGCTTCTGATGTGAAGCACCGTCCCTCCTGGGTTCCACCCAGGAGAAAGAAGGTCCTTCAAGATCTCCTTCCCTCCCTCCCTCCCTTCCCATTTGTCTGCATTTCCTGTTGGCAAAGATTTTCTTTGAGACCCTAAGGATACTGCAGTGCACCCCCCTCCCTGTAACTGCCTCTGACCTTTGGCGACTCCTCCCTCCTCACAGGGACCCCCTCCTCTGATTGATGGGGAGTGACATAATTCGTCCCAGCCACGCTCCTGCCACTGGGGTCTCGCAGAGCTCCCCAGCTGCCTCTTTCTCCTTATCCTACGAGCCCACAGTGGCATTTCACGACTTCTCCGCTTAGTGAAAAGAGAGACACAATTTCTCAGTAGAGTCAGATACTTAGGGCCTCACTCTGAAGAGGACATAGAGGCAGTGGCCACAGAGGGGTCCCTTCCCGGCTCCAATATCAGACAAAAAGCACTGGCAGGGAAGACGCTGCCACAGTCGTCCTGTCCTCCTTAGGAGTCCTCTGAGGTGGGACGTGCCCAATCTACAGAAGGGCAAGCTGAGAGCTGAGAGCTTGATCTGCCCCAGGTCACACCAGCTAGGCAGTCCCGGCACCGCGATCCAGTCCTGCCTCAGACCGGATCCTGTGGTCTCCCTACTGCCCTTCCCAGCCTCCACCCTGGGAGGAGGTCACCACACGTGGCCTTGAAAGGTAAATCTTGTGTCTTTGGTGACAGCTGGAGAAGGAGAATTTCTTACTGCTAGCCATGCACCCTCATCCCTTGCCAGGGACCCTCCCCATATCCCCTACACCCCTTGCTGTCCCTCGGCTGTCTAAGATCCTGCAGTGGTGCCCATTTCCATTCAGTCAGCAGTCCCTAAGAAAGGCTGGTACTAACCTTGTTTATACTAGGGTTTGACTGACTGATACATGTCTAACTGCTCTTCTTTGGAGGTGCTGACTTCATAATTGAGGACTCTGAGGACCTAGGGCTTAGTGACAAAGGAATGGAGACTGAAGGATGCAGCTTCCAGCAGCACGACAAGGGGTCTTCCCAGGGGACCCTTCAAGTTACAACCCTGTGCTGCCAGCAGGAAGGTACTTAAGGCCAGGTTGCAAGTCCGTGGGCATTGTAGTTAGCATAGGAGTATCACTCACTCCTGGAGAGAAATCCTGCCCAAGAAGTACTCCTGGGAGAGGTGGAGGCACCCCCAGGGAACCTGGAGAGTTATATGCTCAGCCCCTCTAGAAGTAGATGGCGCAGTTGTAGATCCCAGCCCTTCCCTGAAAGGACCCCAGGGGCAGCCCCTCGTTCCTGACCTCAGTTGCCCCCTCTCTTCCTGTAGTTGCTCTGAGATTCAGCATTTCCCACAGTTCCCGGAGTGGAAGCCCCGTCCTCCTCTGTGTGCATCAGGCTGGCCCCTCCCACCCTCCCTCCTCAGGACGGCAGAGCGATGCCACTGCCTGGGGGTCACCGAGGAGGAGACGGGGCCCAGGACAACCTCATGAAGGGACGTCCTAGCTCTGGCGGCACCTGGCAGGTGTTTGAAGGCCCCTCTGGACGTTCCATTGCTCCACTCACGCTTCTCCCTCCTCTGGCTTGACTCTCAGACGCTTTGAGAACAAACCAAAACTAAAAATTAATCCTTTTCCAGCTGATCTGCTCATTTTTTCAAATCCTCACTCTGTCCCCTCCGCCCTTGGGACTTGTCTCCCAAAGGAGGCCGGAGGGTCATTCCTGGGGGGAGTTCTGGCTTTGTCTGAGGACGTCTCTGGGAGGGCAGCTGCCCTGTAGACTTGACCTCTGACCTCTGGGGGGAAGCACAGACTGGGGGCCACCGAGAACCACCTCCCACCCCCTCCGTCCTACAGGAGAGGACGCCCCGGCTCGGCTCCTGGAATTCCCTGTGGGGGCCAGGGGTGGTAAGTCCGCCGCCTCGTTCATTCTTCCATTCATTCACTCATAGACGGAGTGATGTCATTCATTCATTCACTAATCCAAGGACGGAGGGTGGGGCCGGTCAGACGGATCCAAGTACTGGACTTGGTGACCGAATCCTTATGAGGCAAGAGGAGGACCCTATCTTCAGAAATACCTTCTGCTCGCCCCAGAGCGATCCGCCTGGTCCCTGATGCCGGGAAGGCCCTCAGGGCTGCTGCCCGCGGCAAGCAGGCCCCGTCCCTAAGGGCCACAGGCAGGACACCAACGGCCTGGGAGAGTGAGGTGAGCCGTCCTTGGTCCTTTTGCCCATCTGGCGGGGCCTTGCTAGGCAGACGGAACCCCTCAGAGCACAAGAGGCCTCGTCCCAAGACAGAGGGAGCTGCCCGGCCACTGTGTGGAAGAGCGCAGGGCTGGGACCAGGCCCCCATATCTGTCCCCTCTTCCTGCGTACAGGGCAGCCTGGTGGCTACAAGAGGAGGCCCTGGAGAGGGTCACTCACAGCCCTGAGGCCACGAGCTGTGTGAGCCATGGGCACGTGACTTCACCCCTCTGGGCCCCAGCTTTACCCCCTCATGGAAAATGGGATCAAAACAGCACGTGGCGAGGACCAAGCCCTGTGCTTAGCGCCCTTGACGTGTTTCAACTCAAGTGCTTCCCACCCCAGGGTGCTGCAGGGCGGACGCTATTCTTAGCCCCAGTTAACTGATGAGCAAACAAAGGCATGGAGGGTCAGGCAACTTGCGTCGGGGCCAACCTCGTGAGGTCCCGCGAAGCTCAGCTGCGTCGCGGCCCAAGTGCTCAGTGGAATGCCGCGCGCTCAGCTAGTGCTCCGTACAGGCGGCGCGGGGGCTCTCAGAGGGGACGCTGGGCAACATCTGGGGACACTTTGGGGTTGTCGCTACAGAGGAGGGCGCTGCTGGCCTCTAGTGGGTGGAGGCCAGGGATGCTGCTAAACGCCCTACAGGGCCCGGAGCGACTCAGCCCCAAATTCAACAGCGCCCAGGCTGAGAAGCCCTGGGCTGTGATTACTGTTCTCAGGAAGGGGCTGCCCTCCTAGGAAGGGTCTTGCATGGACATACCCACTGTTGGACTGCCCACCCCGGAAGTGCTTCCCCAGCCAGGCTGGGCTGGACACCACGCAAAACTGCTCCCTGGGTCCTCCCTGGACCCATCCGGGGTCCCAGAGGGCAGGTGGGATGTCCAGCCGGGGCTGGGCTGGCAGAGAGCAGCGTGCCCCAGGCCCCCACCCCACGGATGCCCGCTCCCTGCTCGTCAGCAGAGGGTTCAGCGCCATCTCCTCCATCTGAGTGTGCCCTGCACACTGGCCTCAGGTGGGCACTGGCTCCCAGCAGCTGGTCGGGACACCTCTGCACCGGTGTGTCAGGCAAGCGGGTAGAGGCCGCGCTGGTGGGCCAGCAGAGTTTGCAAAATGAGTCAGCTGGCAAGAGGGCTCAGAGCACGTGGGTTAATCATTAACGCACAGCTCAGACACTTCCCCGGGATCCCAAAGGGCCTGGGCCTGCATGGCATCTGCCAGCCTTGACCATGGCCCTGCGTGACCCACCCCATCAGGGCCAGCTTAGTCTGACTATGTGCCGAAGGGAAGCTTCAGTGCCCAGGGACCCTGTCTCCGTTTATCCCTACATTTTCAGCTCTGAAAAGTCAGAGCTGTTGAAGGAGAGTGGTCCCATCTCACAGCTCACACTAACCCCCTGACCAGTAACAGCCTCTTCAGATCACCCTGCTACGCTTCCCTAAGAGTCTGCTCTGTTCCCCATGCTGTGCCAGGCACTCAATGTACACTCCTTCTTTGAATGTTCTCACCAGCCCTGCAGATGAAGGGTTGTGTGTCTCTATTTCGTGGGTGAGGGGGTGAGGTCCAGACAGGTGGCTGTCCAGCGACAGGTCTGGTTGAGAGCAAGGGAGAAAAAGAGTAAATCATTTCTTCCCTTGGGGCCTCTGTTTCCTCAAGCCGTCCCTGCAGTGCAGGGCGTGGCGAGGGTTAAGTGGGGCAAAGCAGGAAAAATTCTGAGCACCATCCCTGAGCACACCGTAAGAGCTCAATAAATATTGGCTGCCTCTCATGTCACCGGGCTGTGTCTCAGAGCCAAGGATCCTTGCCTGGTTTGCTCGCTGGTGTCGTCAGCACGCGGCAGGTGTTGCAGGAAAACTTATGTCAGGTGACTTGGCCAAAGCCACAGGGCAGGCCACAAGTCTTAGCCCAGGTGGGTCTGACTTTTAGTGATGCGCTCTTTAAAAAGGCTGCATTCGGTCCCCGAGATATTACTCATCACTTGGGAAAGTGAATTACGCTTCCTTTAGGCAGGCGGGTTTGAAAGCAGCAGTACCTGGGTGTGGCCACGGAGCTCCCCTTCACGGGCCCCAGGCCAGCTGCCCATTGTTCCAGCTCACCGTCGGTGCAGACCCCGCGCAGAGCCTGGTGACGGTCACTCTCCTGACTGGAGGAGGGGCGTGAGGGGGTGGACAGGTGGCGGAGGCGGGGAGGCAGTGTGGGGAGACCTCTCCCTGGGGGAAGGAGAAACTGGGACCACAGGGGGACTCTTGGGGGTGTTAGGGCATGAAAACAAGGACTGATGGCTGTGGGTCTCCCCAGAAATCAACTCTGGGCTCGAGGATTTTATCCCAAAGCTGGTCCCGGCTCGTTTGGCCACTGCAAACCCCTGCTGCACGAGATTCAAGGGTGATACATCAGAGGCTGCCATTGGCGAGAGATACAATAATAAACTTCATTCATCATCCACTCACTCATTCATTCATTCATTCACTCATTCATTCTCCCTTCCAGGAAACATTTCCTGACCACCTGCTTTGTCCAGAAAGGCTGCTGTGGGGTAGAGCCGAGATGAAAGTGCCTGCGTTCCTGACAGCAAGCAGTGCCTGGGGGCAGCGCAAGGGGTCTTGCGGGGAGAAGGTCAGGTTCAAAAATTGCATTTTGAAGGTGAGATTGATGCTCTCCTATTGTCCCCGTTTGCAAGAGCCACGTCCCCATCCTGGGCTCTAAACGTGTTCCACGCAGGCAGCACCGGGTTGCGGCGACGCTGCAGAATCCCCCTGGGGTTCAATTTTCTCAGCTGTAGGTTAGACTGGTCCACGCTCAGGGCGCAAATGCCAGCAAGTTGAAGCTTCGCTTAGCGCTTAAAGCCTCCTAATGGGCTCACAACATTTACCCGTGTCTTATTATTAATACCAATTACTAAGGCTCGGCCCTGCCAATCATGCGTCTCGTTTTATAAATACTGTCGGGACAAGAAGGTCACCCGCAGCTCTTTGCTGCAGCCATGGTCTTATTTGCAAAAGAAAGTTTGAAATAAATTCTCAGGGCAGAAAAAGGCACCTCACGAATGAAGCCCTGAAGTTGGCTCTCGTAGAAGAATCTGTTTTTGCTCAGGCCCTGGGATACAATTTTTAGAGGACCCTTAAATCATGCGTGTGGAGGTTCAAAGCCGGGTTCCACCACCCGGCTGCCTGGAGGCGAGACTGGGTCACCTCTGGGGTTTGTTAGTGTATTTAAAAAGTGACAAATGGTTGTTTCTATAAGGAACTTATAACTGGCTTTGGACAGAGTTATTGGATGCTGGGGATGGGGAGACGGCATGGACGGCATTTCTCCCCGTGCCCTTTGAGCCACCGCTTCGTGCCGCTGTAAACAGTGAAATGTAATATTGCCTTATTTGGTCACAGAGCCAAGTGATCACTTGCAGAGGCCTCTTTGCCTTTGACTGTGTGAGAAACAATTAGGCCCACGTCCTCGTTCGCCTGGGCTGTGGATGTGGGGGCCACCTCCGTCGACCTGCTGGGGCTTCAGGGCCCCCTTTGGATGGGGCCCCCCGGGGTCTGGCGCCGATGCGCTTCTGGTGCAGCTTTCACAGATGCTGCCCAGGGTGCTGCCCGAGCCAGGGGAGCGTGCTCCCCAGATCCAAAGCTGGGCCCCGCGGGCTTGCAGTAGGCTAGGTGTCCAGGTGCAGGAGACCAGGCGTCGGAAGAACCTCCCATTTCTTTGAAGTTTGTCTGGATACACAGATTTGAAACAACAACGTTCACCGTCGCAGAGCTGGATTCCAGAAGGTCGGGTGTCCCTGGATTTCTGGGGTGTCCAGGGAGTGCTCCAAACCTGGACAGGGAAACTAGGAGCAAGATATCGGCTGTGGCTGGTGCCACTGGGATGCCAGGCTCGGGCTCAGCACTGCCACGCGTCCTGGACACTGAAGTTGGGGTGGCCCTTTCGCTCACAGAGAAGGGGCTGGACCACAGGCTGGTGTGTTGGAGGGGCAGCTAACTGGGGTCCCAGGCCTTGAACCAGGAGCCCAGCAACAGCCATGCAGCGGGTGCTCCTGCCCCCAGGAGCAGCCTGGAGGAAGTCCCCCTGCAGAGCCAGCTGCCTTGTCCCCTGGTGGACAGGAGAGGCCCTCATGCTCCCTCCGTGAAAGTCTAGCCTCCATGGAAAATGCGGCTGTCCCCAGAGGTCATCTGCTCAGTCACCACTCTCCATACCCGGGTGTTCCCTCCAAGGGGTGATGTGGAGTGGATCGGACAGTGGGAATCACAAGGATACGAAGAGGAAACACAAAGGGGCCGTGACTCCCAGGGTGGCCCAGAGTGCGAAGGAAGCTCTGGTGCCTGAAGTGATGGCGTGGCGGAGCCGGGCCTGGCATCAGAGGGCCCTGGGCTCTGGCTCCAGACTAGCTGTGTCCTTTGGGTGGGGCTGCAGGCAAGTCAGTTCTCTCTGAGCCTCAGTTTTCCCATCTGTGAAATAGGCTTACTGGGACCTGCCTTAGAGGGCTGTTGCGAGAAATACATAGATAGATATATGTAGAGATGCCAGTGGTACATGGTAGGTGCTAAAATGATGTTGGTGGGATTAAATAAATAATCGAATGAGAAAATGTCACTCAAGTTTTCCAGAATGTTATTATTTCACCTGACATTTGTTATGATGACACACAAGAATGCAACTTCTGGGAAGTATCCTAAAGAGAGGATGCCCTTCCCCTTTCCTCTCCCTCTCTTACTGGCTGGGATAGACCTGTGATGGCTGGAGTAGGAGCAGCCATTTTAGACTATGAAGTGGCTTGGGGAACGGAGGTTTCACAAAGCAGGGTAGCAAAAGGTAAGAAGCCTGCGTCTCTGAAACCAGGGAGCATGTTTCCTTATCCACATACCCCGGGATTTTTACACGGAGAATAAACAAACTTCCATTTTGCTTAAGACAGTGCATGAAAGTATTCGTGAACTGTGAAGATCCCCACAACAGTAAGGTAACGACCCTATCTCCGATATCCAGAGTGAAGGACAAGTTCGTTAACTTTCTGCTGCCTTTGTTTTTCACCTTTAAAATGGGTCCAACTTTTATTTTTATTTTGATGAGTGGCCTTCGTTTTGCCCTTACCCTGCCATAACTCCTTTGAGTTGACTGTCATCATTCAATGTCCTCACTCTATACGTCTGGGTGCCCAGCCCTCCCCACCCCCTGCCCTGCACTGTGCCCTTTCCACCCAGGCTGACTGTATTCTGCGTGCAGAATGGGCCTCTTACAGAATCCTGGGACTCAGGGGATGTTAGACGGTGTTGATTGCAGCTCTCACCCAGTATAGGCTGGCCTCACAGCACCCCCCCCCCCCAGCCTCTCTGCTTAAATGCTTCCAGGGATGAGGTGCTCACCACCTCCCATGCAGCCTGATCATTGCTGGCAACCTCTTCATGCCAAGGAGCATTGCCCAGAGCTGAGCACCAGCTGTGTGCCCTGGGACTTGCCTACCTACCTTGGACCTGCTTTGCCTGGGACTGTCCTGGCTTCGGCACTGCAAGTCTCACACCTCAGGGAACCCCTCCACTCTGGGCACACTGGACAGGCTTTCCAAGTGTCTTAATTTCCTGGGGCTGCGGTAACAAATTACAACAAACTGGGTGCGTTAAAACAACAGAAACTGATTCTTTACCAGTCTGGAGGCTCTGAGTGAGAAGCTCTTCCAGCCTCTCTCTCAGTTTCTGGGGGCCGCCAGCACTCCTTGGTGCTCCTGGGCTTGTGGCTGCATCCATCCGCTCTCTCCTCAATCTTTGCGTGGCCTTCCTCTCTGTGTCTTCTCCCTTTCTGTCTCTTAAAAAGACACTTGTCATTGGATTTAGGGCCCAATCCATCCTGAATCCAGAATGAGCTCATCTTCTGATCCTTAACCTGATTCCAACTGCAAAAACCCAAATGCCAGATAAGGTCACATTCACAGGTACTGAAGTTAGGACTTGGACATATCTTGTGGGGGACACCATTCAACCCCTTACAGCAAGGAATGAAGTTGACACTTGTACTGGAAGGTCAAACAGGACTTAACTAGGTGAAGAGGTAACGACAAGAGGAATTCCAGCCAGCAGAAATAGCACGTGTCAAGGCCCTGTGGCCGGGAGGAGCTGACACATGTAGGAAATGTGTCTGAAAGAAGCCCAGCATGACTGGAGTGGGAGGGAGAGGAAGCAGCACAGGACACTCAGGCAGGGCCGTGCAGGCCATGAGAAGGACCCTGGCATTTTCTTTGCAGGTGGTAAGGGAAGTCTCAGCGAATGATAAGCCTTGAATAGCCCTCCATGCACGCGACGGCTGCTTCAGTGCCCAAGGCTTGACGACTTTCCCAGGCTCCCGATCCCTGGGCCACAATGGACGAGTGCAGGTAAGCAGACAAAAGTGCCTGGACCACCTGCTTCTTGTCCAGGCTTTTGCTTCTCGGGCAGGTGGGGCCTGTGCTCTAGATATTCATCAGAGAGCAACCCTGCTGCTGGGGCGCCCCCGTAGCCCAAGGGGGCTGTCCCTCGGGCAAGGTTTACCTCCCTGGGCCCTAGTTTCCTCGTATGTCAAACCAAGTGATGTAATGGTCCTTACTCCTAGGGACTGGGTCATGACAAAATGAGTGAAAAGCCACAGGACACGGTTGGGTGCAGGCCTGGGGGCCAGGTGGAGAGTGGAAGAGGACGGAGAGGCCTGGAGACAGCCCTCCAAGCGGGCCAGGCTGGCCGTGTGAGCTTAACATGGAACATCTGCTCCCTCGGCCTCTACATGTGTGAAAGCAGCAAGGTGGCCTGGGTGGCGGCAAAGACGTGGACGACAGTTTTCCACGAGCTTTCTAACGTAGCCGGCACTTTTAGGAACCTCGTTTTCTCATTCGGTGTTGAAGCCCACTTGCACCAGTTTGGCTGCTGAAGAAGCTGACACCTGAAGAGATTAAGCGATTTGGCAGAAGTCACCCTACAAGGTAAGGGGTGGGGCTGAGACCTGGAGTCAGGTCATCCGGGTCTGTCCCAGCGCTGAGACGCAGTGGGGAGTCAGAGGCGGGAAGGCCGAGGCCACCCGTCCTGGCCCTGCTGGGCTCCTTCCAGGGGGAGGTGAGGATGCTGGGTCTCCAGAAACATCTCTTTGGAAACTTTAAAAAACCCCTGTTATTAAAAGATGAAGTGGAGAGGCAGGCACGTTGCAAACATGAGATCTGAGAGCAGTTCCTTCTCCAAAAACCCTTCCAATAACTAAGAATAGTGGGTTTCCTTCTGCCCATTAAACTTGAACCCCGCTCATCATTTTCCGACACGTTATGCAGTTAATTTGAATTGTCGGCAACGGGGCCGGAGCTGCAGGGGTTTGGCGGGCGTCCCACTAAGCGCTTTTGTTTGGGCCTCGAGATAGGATCTCCGCTGTCTTATAAAGAGAGACCCAAGGAAAGGGGAAGAGCGGCGCTTTTTTCCCCTTCTAAGATATGTTTCAAGTTCTGCCTTCTGGGCTGGGTTCCTGGAGAAATGCACAGGAGACCTTATTTGGGATAATTGAGTTCCTTGGAGTTTACGGGCGTTAGACGTTTGCTCTCAGCACTGTGTCTGAGCTTCAGTTTCTGTGGTGGGTGATGGGGGGGGTTGGCGCCACGTGGGGGGCTGCGTGTGATGGGGAGAAGCTGGCAGGCCCGGCCACCGTCGGGGGCTACTGTGTGGCTGGGCGAGCTCCTTGACCTCTCTGGGCCGTCTCCCCTCCTGCTGAGATGAGACGTGTGTGCTGAGAACAGACAGCAGAGGTTTGTCGAGCACTCGCTGTGCACCCAGAGCAGACCCAGACGCTGCAACATCCCTTTAGCCCTCACAGCAGCCCCATTGGACGGATGAGGAAAGTGAAGCTCAGAGACATTTAGTAAGTCTCTCAAGGGCACACAGCCCGCAAGTGGTCACACCAGAATTTGAATCTAGGTCATTGTCTGCATAGGTTGTACTTCCGCCCACCACCCTTTCACCCTCCACTGTCCAGCGGATGCTTACAAGCACCAGGGACTTGTAATTTTGCAGGCCAGCTTTTCAAAGACCCCTTTCCTGACTATAAAATGATGCGGCCACTACAGAAAACAGTTTGCTTCCTGAAGAAGTTAAACAGAGAATTACCACATGAACCAGCAATTCCACTTTTAGGGTCTAAAGAAGTGAAAACGTGTTCAAACAAAAGCTCTTATGTTAATGTCCACAGCGGCCTTCCTTACACTAGCCAAAAGGTGGAAACAACCCAAATGTCCACCAACAGAGGAACGCATGAACAAACTGTGGTCTCTCCCTGCCGTGGAAGATTATTCATCCATGAAAAGGAATGACATTCTGACACGTGCTACACCACGGATGAACGTTGAGGACATGACACTCAGGGAAAGAAGCTGATCGCAAAAGGCTGCAAATTGTACCATTTCATTTCTATGTCGTTCCAGAATGGTCAGGGCTGTAGAGACAGAAAGCAGATTGGTGACTGCCAGGGCCTGGGCGGAGGGGGTTGGGGGGTGACTGCCATGGGTAGGGTGATGACGACGTTCCGGAACGAGATGGCGGCGATAGTTGAACAATGTCGTGAATTCATTAAATGCCACTGAACTGTGCAAACTGAGACGCTGAATTTTATGTTACGTGGATTTTACCACAATTCAGAAAATCTCTTTGAGGTTTGGGGAGGCTGAGGCTCGGTCCCACACGAGCGGCGGTTTTGCGGGGGAGGGGGAAGGCTGGCAAGGAGGACCCCGCGGTGGGCTGCGGACAGGAAGACTGGGATGCAGACGCGCACCTTCTCGGGATTTGGCAGGAAACGCTCCTGGCTGTGAGATGTAAACACCTGCTCTGGACCACCCAAGAAACCTACAGCAAAAGGTTTTCTTTGCAGATCCTCTGGTGTGAGTGGTCTTCGTCGTGAGGGGGAAGCCGCCGGGGTCTTGAGGTCAGGGCTGGCACGGAGGTTAAGCGGGTGAAGTCTCCAGGAGCTGCTCGGGGGACTCATCCGTTCTGTATCTGTGTCCAGTGAGAGCCTCGGTTAACAGCCTGCTGTGAATGGCTGCGTGGCTCTGCGGGCACGGGTCACTCGTGGCCCCTCCACATCCGCCCGTGCCCACAGTGGGCGGAGACCGCGCCCGGGGTTTCTGGGATGTGCGGCTTTTGCTCCCTGGGCCCCCGGGGGCCACCCTCCCCACTCCAGTCATGAGACCCAGGTGGAGCCCCCTCCCCCTTCAGCTTTGGGGTGACTGGCGCCCCAGGTGGACCTTGAGCCCCGGCGGCCTTGGGCTACAGTGACAGGTCCGGGGATGGCCGAGCTGAAGGAGGCAGCTGTGTATGGGGTTAGTGGACACCTTGACCTCCCCAGCAACGTGACCTGCCTCCCCTCTTCTCTAAGATTTCGTTAGGTTTCTGTCACTTGCAGCAGAAGCACAGGGGACCGCAGGAGCTGTGGACATTTTAGCTTCCTCAGGGGCTGGGGTGAGAGCTGTGTGAGTTATAGCAGCAGCTGACTGGCCAGACACAGGAAGGAAGGGGGCTCGGGGCCTGCCCGCTAAGAGAAAGCAGAGCAAGTAGGGGGCCCTGAGAGGGGAGCACGGGGTCGCTCTTCTCCTCACGGTGACCATGGGGTCCACGCCTCCTCGGAGGGCCAGCCTTCCGCACCGTCCAGTTGAGAGGAAGGAGTCCTGCCTGGGCTCGGCCAGACGTGGGTGTGGCCCCAGCTGTGTGACCTTGGGCCTCCTTGGTCAGGGGCCATGATGTCCAACACCAGGCACGTGGTCCTGAGTGCCACCTGGGTCCTGGGCAGCCTGGCTCAGATTCTGGCTCCGATACTTACTGGCCACTTAAGCCCCACCTGCCTCAGTTTCCCCATCTATAAACTGGGGTAATAAGGGTGCCTCCTCCCCAGGGCGACTGTGCAGCAGATGAGTTTGTGAGTGTAAGTGCTCAAAACGGGGGCCAGGCGAGCATCAGCTGTCACCGGTCCCTGGCAGGGCTGTGGTGAGGACAAAGTGCGGTAAGGACACAGAGGTGTCTTCCAACAGGGTCCCCTTCTGCGCCCCCCTCCCAAGCCACTCCAGGAGTCAGAGGTGGCTGACGCTGGCCTCCCTCTAGAATAGAGCCATTTGTCGCCTAGTGACAGCCATGCCTGAAGCCCTTGCCTGGTCCTTAGCGGTGATGCCAGCAGCCAGCGATGCCCGGACCTTCAGTCTCTTCTCCGGGAGCTCATGCATTACGGCTGAAAAGATAAAGAAATGCCGCAAGCCTCGCTCCCCGATGACATAGACATCTACAAACACGAGGGGCCACCAACACATGCTCCTCCTTAAAAATGGGGTGTGAGGGAGGCCCAGCAGGGGGTCTTGCAGCTCCCTCATCTGTCCTGCTGGGAGCGGGCACTGGCCTGACCTGGCCTGACCCAGCCTGGGTGAGTGGGGGGCTCCTGCAGACCCTCAATCAGATGGTCCCTCTGCCCTGTGCCTCCCCCTCGACCCCCTGCCTAGCCCCTCTCCCACCTCTCCGCCTCTCCCTCCCCTCTCCTCCCACCCTCGGTTACACCCAAGCTCCCCGCAGACACAGCCCCTCATCTTTGCCGAGGTGGCTTATGGAGGGAGCACAGAAAACTCAAGGAAGCTGAAAACTCTCCTGCTGGTGGTCTTTGGGGATTTGGATCAAGGCAGATTTGAATTAAAATAAGACCTGGCTAGGTCGAGAAATCTTGATGTTAAAAAGGAAAAAAAAAAAAAAAAAAAACAGAAGATGTGCCCCTAATTTTACCCCATTGGGAAGGAACTGTTCTCATTAACCAGGGAATGTATCATTTATAGGATTTTTGACCTAGATAGAATCCAGAGACCTCCTATTTCGAGCCCTGAGCACAGGCCAAGGGTTCCAAGAGACGGTGGGGAGAAGACCTGACGGCAGAGCCAGCTTCGGGGCGTGGGGCCCCACCGTCACAAGAGCCCCGAGCTCAGAGGGCCCGAGCATGGTTTAATGCTCTGCTGTCTCTATCTTCAAATTCTTATTCTTTGACCGAATTTGGGTTTTTAGGTCAAGTCTGATGGAGTGTGGGCTCTGGCCCAGGAGCCAGGCACCAGATGCAGGCTCACCCTCCCCTGCGAGCTGTGAGGCGTCACGACGGGGAGTCCAGTGAAATCCCGGGGAGCACAGGGTCACCACGTTCTGAGAAGCTGGGACCCTCACAGCCCCGGGAGGGCAGCTTCCGTTCAGTCACGGGGAGGCGGTGCTGGTGGTCTAGGAACCACACACAGCCCAGGTGCCCATCACCCCCTTCTTACCCCTGTCACCTCTCTGTATCAAAGTTCTTGCTCCAATACTCATGATGCAGGAGGAAGGGGAGAGACGGGGAATGAAACAGTGGAGACAGTGTGTGCCGTGTCTCCACTGCTCTGGTGAGAACAAAAATGCCCACGTGTGTATGAGCTACGAAACGCAAACTGTGTAATTTCCGTGATTCCACGCACACGTTAACATGCTCTATTTTCCTCCCAGTATACATTTTTATGGAAGGACAGTTGATTTACAATATTTCAGGGGTACAGCAAAGTGATTCATACACACATATATATATATGTATCTCTTTTTTAGATTCTTTTCCATTGTAAGTTATTACAGGATATTGACTATAGTTCCCTGTGCTCTGCAGTCAGTAGTTCTTGGTTGTTCCAATATATACATATTTAAAATTTTTTTATTTTGTATTGGAGTATAGTTGATTTACAATGTTGTGTTAGTTTCAGGTGTACAGCAGAGTGACTCAGTTATGCATATACATACATCTATTCTTTTAAAAATTCTTTTCCCATTTAGGTTGTTACAGAACATCGAGTAGAGTTCCCTGTGCTGTACAGGACCTTGTTTAACATGCTCTTATATTCGAATTCAAAGCTGGCACTGCACAAGATCAAGATGAACAATAAAATTCATGCTCATACTTTAAAATTCTAACTCTTTTCTACTTTACAACAACATTAAACAGCAAATAAACAAACATGACAAGCCAAGAAAGACACTGCAGAGGAAAGACAAAGGCTTTGTGGTTTGGCACCTCCGTGGGCATTTTTCCACTGCTTTTTGGACCAGGACCCCACAGATCACACAGCCACCCTGCTGGTTTCATTTCCGTTTCTCCAGTAGCTCTGCAGTGAACGCGTGAAATCACTCCCGCCACGATGCTGAGACCGCTTTGCTGCTGGGGGCCCCTTGTGCAGGCAGGGACTCCGAGACCTCCGCTCCCGCAGCCCCTCCTGCACCCTGGAGAACGGTGGGCTCGTGGGTTTTCCCTCCAGGACTCGGCCCTCCTCCTCCCACGGCAGCCGGTTCCTGCCGCATCTCTGGCCCCAGCGGTCACTGTGGTCTGTAGGACCTGTTTGGCTGCAGGACCACTGCTCCCAGCTGTGGCCTGGTCCATCCAAAAGGCTCCCCTGGCTCACAGCTTTAGGGACTTCCCACTGTCCACAGGACTGAACCTGCCCTCCTGGACAGGCTCCAGGCCCCTCGGCCCCTCAACCCCCTCAGCTCCAGCCTCATCTGTGTCTTTCCCTCCTCGGTGCTAACCACTTCTCTCTCCTACCGGGAGCCCCTTGCCGCTGGAGCACACTCTCTGGGCTTTGTGCATGTTCTTCCCTTGACCCAGAAGACCTCCCTGCTTCCTGCACAGGCCTGGTTCCTTTGCAGCTGGGAATTCTCAGGGGGGAAGGCACCTTCCCTCCCGCCCCCGCCCCCCCAATCTAGGAAGATGCTCTGGGCTTCCACAGCTCACCAGCTCTCTCTGTCTCTCTCTTGCTGTCTCTCTACCTCTGTCTCTATCTCTCTCCTCTTACCTCCCCTCGTGTTGTCACAGCTGTCTGTGAGCAGCTGCTTCACTGCGAACAGGGATGAAGCCAGGACCGAGCTCAGGGTCTCAGACGATCACGGCATCTCCTGAGCAGCCCCTCTGCCTGGCTCCCATCGGCTCATTTCTCCTGACTCTGCCCTGCAGGGAGGCACGCTTGCCACCCTAGTCTTCAGGTGCAGAAATCGGGCTCAGAGCCCTGAGGTACCTCGTTCTCGGCCCCCACCCTGTGCCCGACCATGGAGGGTGGACACGGGGACCCGCACTCTGTAGGTGCTTTGCAATCTTGTCCAGCCTGCACACCTGGACTGACCCTGAGTTAGGGGAGCCTGGGACTCGGGGCTGAGCTGGCGTCAGACAACCCGCCCTTCATCCCAGCCGACCGAGGACCAGGGGTAGGGGCTGGTGACCACATCCTCCCTGATGCCAGGAGGTATGGTCGTGCCAGGAGGGGCCCCTGCCTGTCGGGGAGCCCTTCACAGGGGCTGCCGCAGAGGAGTCGGGGGGCGTTCACAAACAGGGCTGATCCCGTGCCATTTGAGCGCCCCCAGGCTCCGAGGTCTGTGTGTGCCCCAGGGAGGGCAGGAAGGGACACTCTGGCTTCCTGGCCTCTGGGAGGTGGAGCCCCGGGGGCTTTCCTCTGTGGGAAAAGGCAAGCTCTGTCCATGAATGTAAATAGATCGACAGATGCTGGTCCTTGGCAGCCCGACTCGGGCCAAGGTCACTTCAGTGAAGCCAGAAGATCCTCTGGGGGCGGCGAGGGCCTCAGGATGGCACTGGGGGGAGTTCAGGGTCCACAGGGCAATCCTGTTAGGGTCTCTGCTATGGGGCTGGCGTCCCCCTTGACTTACCCAGAGCTCAGTCCCATGGGTCACCTTCCCTGCTGCTCCCACCTGGGTTCCCCAACCCCGCAGGGGCCAGGACAGAAACATTGGGTCCAGAGAGCCAGAGAAGGTGGAGGAGAGGCATGGAGTATGTGGCTCTAGGGGGCCCTGTTCTAAGCCCCTATCCTCAGGAATCCCCAGCACACCCCCTCATTGCTTTTGATTTGGTACAGGTGTGAAGCCCGCTAGTCAGGGAGTAATTAGGCTCAGGGACTACCTTTTTAGAAAATACTAAGAGCTCTTAGATGGTCCGCTATCTATCGGTCATTGTCACTATAGTATAAATTAGTTTGTTTAGTAGGTTTTCCTTCTAACACCCAAAAGTAGATGAGCAGCACGGAGAGGATAGGGCCTCTTGGGGATCCCACCCAGAGCACCGCAGGAGGCGTGCTGCCCGGGGGAGGGTGGAGCCAGGGGGCACTGGGACACGTGAGGCACCCAAGGAACCCTTCCCCCACCCACTTACCCCACTCCTCCCCGACCCACCCCCAAGACCCGGGATTCAAGCAATTACGGTCCGCACCGGAGTTCAGGGTGTCAGATGGGGTGAAATGCCACTTTTTGTTGCTGTTAAGTGCCACTTGATTTCCCGACCATGTAGATAAGGCGGGCACCGGTGTAGACGAGGGCTCTGTGAGTGGGGTCTGGGGGGGATGGAATGGTTTGGCCTTTCCCCTCCAGCGCCCCTGAGCAATGGTGCCGAGGAAGAGGTGGGCAGACACGTCCAGGGTGCAGGATCCTCTTGGGGGATGGAATGCAAGCCATGGCGCCCTGGTGATGCTCTCAGATGGATGGGAATGGTTCCAGACAGGTGAGGTCACAGATGAGAGAGGGACCAAGGGCCCACAGGTGTCAAAGGGATCCCACACCCACAGGCCCCCAGCTGAGCCAAAGTTTTAGGGGTCTGGTCCTACCAAGGTGGGGCTCCAGCTGGGGGGGAGTGGAAAGCCCTTGACTCCATAGGCTCTTTGTAGCCTGAGCGTGGGATGCCACAAGGGCCTGAGCAGGGGTACCCCCGGGCCAGCAGCAAGGAGGCTCTGGACCAGTGTTTAACAGCGACACCGTGTGGCAACAGCAGAAACAACGTGGGTCCGACGTGGGCCCTGGAGGCCGATTCAATCCTTTGGGCTCCCGAGGTTCTTGGACCGGTCACATTGGTGGAGGGTTCAAAAGGAAGATTCTAGACTTCTGGCTAAGATGGGGGATGATGGAACAAAGAATGGGAAACTACAAAGGAAGTGAGTTTCTGTATCTAGGTGGGTGCCGGTCACATCGTCACGGGGGACACTGCATGGGACCAGCCTGGCAGGTTGCTAACAGTTTAGCACAGAAACAGGGATGGGATTTCCTGCTGGAAGCAAACAGCCCTCTCCCAGTGGAGCTCAGCCAGCCCCCTCCAGGGCTCGTGACCTTCCAAAGCAACCTCAGTCTCTCACCTGCCTCACTGAGCTGAACTGTGGGCTGATACCATGCCTCCCCCAGCTCTCCCGGGGACCCCAGCGGGTGCCCCCCGACCCCCTTCTCTGCAGCAGCCAGACTGGAGTCCATGGATGGCGGAGGCAAGGACTTGACTCGCCTCGCGCTTGGAGGGGGAATCCATCCATTCTCAAAAATGCCAGCCCCCAGTGCCTGGTCGCTCCTGCCCTGGTCTGTCTTCCACAGACCTGCTGTCCCAATCCAGGAGAGGGTTGGTCTGTCTGAGTCGCCGGTGGGGTGCCTGATGTTCGGCCGTAGGGGTGACTCTCACGTGACAAGTCTGACCCGACCGGCAAGCAAATTCGCCAATGGCACCAATGTGTTTTCACCCACAGGGGCAGGACTCAGCTTGCCCCCGGTTCCTCCACCAGCGGCTACGGCAGGTCACCGAGACCAACACCCTCCTGGGGGTCAGGGATCTTGGTCCTGTATCCCGGGTCAGCGCGGGTCAGACCCCCCGGGGTCCCTCATGCCTCCTTGCGCCCTTCTCAGCCCTGTGTCCGAGGGACTGGCCTGCACAGGTGGCGTGTGGACAGCTGGCCTTGCCCTCTGGCTTCCGGTCGGGCTGGCCGCTGGGAGAGCCTGGCAGAAGCAGGTGAAGGAGAGGCTGAGGAATTAGTCCCGGCTCCTCCCTGGCGGTGGTCAAGTTCCTCTACCCAAGTGGGCTGTCCTACAGCTGCAGCTCTATCCTGCCACTTTGGTCTGGGGACGCAGGGCTCCCCACCCACTGCTGCCAGCCTTGGGGGTCCTGGGCAGGCCCCCCCCCACCCCGTCTCTGGTTTCTCTTTTCTCTGTTCACACCTGTAACAATAGTTCCCTTCAATAAATGTGCTCAGGTCCCCCCTTCTGCGTGGGCTCTGTCATCTCTCGCCATAGGGACACTTCTAGGAGGGGTCTCAGTCCTTGGAGAGGTGGCTGGGCAGCGCAGGTATGAAACGGCCGTTTCTCTAACTGTTTAAAATCTGTCCCTTATCACAGCCACTCCTTATCCTGTGGAAAGACCAGCCTCCCCCTGCTCTCTGCTGTGAGTCAGCCCTGAAGATGTCAGGAGATAGCTGTGCGGCTCCCTGTGTCTCCTTCCCTCCAGCCTAAGACTCCTGGAAGTTCCGGCCCCTCCCTGTCCCGGTCTTTGTTCTCCGAGCACACCCAGTGACTCAGGGTCCCCTTGACGAGCAGGTCCAGGCGTGAACTTGTGTCCACTCTCCGATGCTCTGATGGCGGGGCTCAGATCTGCAGAGAGAGCCCAGGGCTGGGGCCAGGCCAGGCCAGGGCAGGGCTGTGGATGGGCCCTCCCCTTCATTTGTTCGCAGGCGGGGATGGGAGCAAGTCTGGAAGCCTTTCCACCCCGACCCTCCAAAGGGCGGTGGGGAGGGTGGCTTGCTGAGGTTGTGTTTGTTGACTCAGAATTCCCTGCTCAGCCATGACGCACAGCCCACCATGTGGGGAGGAGGCTGGCCTGGCAGCCAGGAGAAACCGCAGCCCCACCTGGGGAGCCAGCCTGGCTGTGAATTGGAATCATCTGGAGAGATTTTAAAAGTACAGGTGCCCAGGGTCAGCTCAGGGAGGATGGTTGGATGGGGTGAGGCAGGGCTGCCTCTCTGTGCCAAGAACACCTGGGTCAGCTGGGATCATCGTTACTCAGAAGCACAAGCTGAAGCCTGGGGATATTTCCAGGTACTGTAGTGATGGGAGCAGCAGGAGCTGGGTTTCTGGAACATTCTGGAATGTTCCAGAATGTTCGACGTGCCTGGCGGGGACCACGAACCACGTTGGATTTTCATCTCTTTTTGTAATCGTAGAATGTGGAAATGCTGGAGTCTGGATTTGTGGGTGTCCCCTTGACCAGTGCAGGGTGCTCTCGCGGGGGGCCTCCAGGCCACATGGCAACGTTATGCAAATCAGGTTAAGGTGCCCCTTCCACCCGACAGAGCTGAGCAAGATGCAGACCTACAAGGTCTGAGCCGTGAGCGACGCCCTGAGCTGGGCCCTCGTGCAGCACGCACAGTGCGTGCGACACGGGCGTGTGGTTTTCAGGGGAGTCCGGAGGTCTCTAAACTTGGCGGGTTTATTTCTAGGCTGTTTGGGCAACTTCACAAGGGAACACAGGAGAGACGCTGTCGTGTCCTCCCAGATTCACAGGTTGGAGCCTAACCCCCCGCGGGGTGGTGCTGGGGCCTCTGGGGCCTCTGGGATGCGATCAGCGTTAGAGGAGGTCGTGAGGGAGGGGCCTCACTCACCCATGGGAAACAGCCCCCAACCTCCCTTCAGACACTTGCTGCCTCTGTCAGACCCTCTTGTCCAGCTGCCCACCCTGAGGCCGTGAGCGACCTCCTCTTTGTCTTCCCCGGGGCCTCTTCTCTCCCCCTCAGTAAAGACAAAGTCCTCCCGCCTGGCAGGCAGTGAGCAGCTGTGCCGATGCTCCATCATGCTTCCGCGGTCCCGTCTTTTTTTTTTTTTTTTTTGCGGTACGCGGGCCTCTCACTGCTGTGGCCTCTCCCGTTGCGGAGCACAGGCTCCGGACGCGCAGGCTCAGCGGCCATGCCTCACGGGCCCAGCCGCTCCGCGGCATGTGGGATCTTCCCGGACCGGGGCACGAACCCGCGTTCCCTGCATCGGCAGGCGGACTCTCAACCACTGCGCCACCAGGGAAGCCCCCGGGGTCCCATCTTGTTACACACAGAAGAGCACAAAGAGGAAAGTCAAAACCACACGCAATCTTGCTACCTGGAGGCAAATTTTATTGATCTTGTGTCCAGCATGATTGTGAAACATCTTTCTACAGTATTGGGGTTTTCCTCTCTGGAGCCTCTCTGAAGCATGGAACCTGATTACTCACCTACCCACCTCCATCTATCCATCCATCCATCCATCCATCCATCCAGCTATCCATTCATCTACCCACATACCCATTCATCAATTCATCCATCCATCCTTCCCTCCCTCTTCCCTCCCTCCCTCCATCCATCTAGCTACCCATCTATAATCCAACTTCCCTCCCCTCCTACTCCCTTCCTTCCGTCCTCCTCTCCTTCGTCCCTTCTCTCCTTCTTTCCTCTCATCCAGTAAATAGTCACTGAGCACGTGCCATCTCTCCTATCCCTGATTAGGTTCCTCTAGGAAATGAGTGTTTCCTGATTGAGGTCCCTTGAGGCTAAGGGTCCACATCCCAGGGACCAGCCTCAGAGAAATAGCAGACAACAGGCGCATGCCCCAGTCCTGTGGATTCTGATTTGGATTTGCTTTCTTGCCACTTTCTTTTGTTGATTTGCTTCACACTGTCAGGTTCTGGGGGGCAGGAGCCCCGCGTCACTGGGACCCTTAGCTGTCACAGCGGTGGTTAGTTGAGGTTTGATTTGCTTCTTGGCTTCCACCAAGTGAGACCTGTAAGCAGGTGAGTGGAGCCGGCCTGATCCCGGGCAGGAGGTGACGCCTGAAGCAGGTGGGAGGAGGTGTCCCAGGAGAAGGTGCCGGTGGGCACCAAGGAAGACCCCTGCATTATGCCTCCTGGCTCAGGAGCAGAAGAGCCCCAGAGAGAGCAGGCAGGGGCCCTGAGAGCGGATTCCTCCACGGTCTGGGGGACACGATCCTCTCCCAGCCCCAGGGCCCTCTGACCAGAGGAGGCCAGACCTAGAGCCCTGGCCGCGGAGGGTGGTGGCGTGCTCCGTGCTGCCTCGAATTAGCACAACGAGAACCTCGGCCGCTCCAGCCCCGGAGAACGGCAGCCTTTCCCGAACTCCCCCTGGGTGGCCCCTTCTGCCTCAGTTTCCCCCGGTGCTCCAGCCCCTCCTCCCACCTGGGCTGGGAGCCTTTCCTTGAACGCTGACCAGCTGAGCAGAGACCTGGGGTCCTATTGCCAGCGCTTTTTCCATCCCAGGCACCGCCCGGTCCACCCACCTCAGGCCCCTGAGGCAAATTAAAAAGAGGGACTGTGTTTTCTCAGAAGGTGCCCACGGCGTTTCCCAGGAAAAGGCTTGCTGGTCAGGGGGTGGAAGCATTCCAAGTGATGTTTACCAAGAATCTGCCTAACAGGGCAAGATTAGATTCCTTTCTACCAGGATGGGTGTTAATCTGCCCCCCCCCCCGCCCCCGCGCCTGCGAGGAGAGCAGCACATTTCTACATGGTCCCTCACCCCTTCGCTGATGCTGGAAGAATCCAGGCCTCGCACCTGGATCCTACCTTCAAACACTGAAGCCCGGGGTGGTGGGGAAAGAACCTCCGAAGGGTTTTCGTGACAAGCCCGAAGGTATGAAATCAGGAAGGGCTGTCCAGGGTCCATGCTCCGCGTGGCTCACCCAGGGCGGGGTGTCCGCCCCTCCCCGCCAGGCTGGGGTCCGCGGCTCAAGACTCTCAGCGGGAAGCTTCTGCTGCTCCTCTCTCAGGGCCGGTCCTGGAGAGACTCCCAGCACGGGCTTCCGGGTTTGGCCTGGGTCAGTCCCTGGAATAGCCTCCCCCTGGGACCCAGTGTCTCTACTGCACGAGGCAGCGTGGGAAACGGCCGAGGCTCTGATACAGGCCCCCATCTCCCTGCAGTCTGGTCCCCGGGGGAGGTGGGAGGGGCGCCGACGCAGAGAAAGCGTTCTGCCCTCCACATCCATCACTTGCCCGGCGGGACCGTCCACTGCCTGTGGCCATGTCCCTGGGCCACTCAGGTTCAGTAGGAATTCCATGCGCGAAGTTCTCCTCTTTCGGGATTCCTTTAAGGACCTGCACCCAGCCTACAAGAGCAGCGTCATCCACCTTCCACCTTCCACCTCCCACCTCCACCTTCCAGTCTTAGCAGTGACTGGACTCATGCAGTGTCCTGGTGGCCAGCAGCGGCCTGCCCTTCTCTGGGGTGGGTCCTGTGTGTCCTCAGCATCTCCCTAAGGCCTCTAGATCCTGCCGGCCCGCCTATTGGTCCCCGTCCGCCAGCACCAGCCTTTGGAGGTCACCATGTGTCACTGGCAAATCTGTCTTTACCATCTAGAATAGAAGCTGCTTGGGGGGTCAATGGCTGGGCTAGGCAGCGCCTCGATAGTCACCACAGTCTGGAATCTGGCCCTCTGCCCCTAGAAGAGAGACAGCCCTCGTCCGTATCAGTTTCATTCATTCATCTCTCCAATAGGCGCTAGAAATGTGCACGGGGACCAAAGCACCACATTCCTGGCCTCCTGGGGATTCAGCTCTGATGGGGGAGATGGACATTGTTCCGGAAAAGCACACAGACCAGTGAACGTTGTCATCTGGGACGTGTGGCGATGGCGAGGCCCCCGGAGCCAGGAGGGTATACGCCACAGGGGCGCCGGTCCTTGCCAGGGAGGCCAAGGAACTCCTCCCAGAGGTGACCACACGAGTTGCGAAGCAAAAGCCACCAAAGGCTTCAGCCCCAGGTCACAGCTAGTTTGCTCTCTGGGTGGAGCAGATTGGAGGGGGTCCCAGCAGAGGCAGGTAGGAAACCAGGGCAGCTGTCCAAACAGGAAGTGATGGTCCCCGGGGCAGTGTGGGTGCAGAGGGGAGGAAAGGACACATCTGCGATGTTTGGAGAACACTGCCCTTCTAAGATAAACCAGGTCATAGCAGGTCACCGTGGAGTCCTGGTCTCCAGCATGAGAGCAGGCTGGGCCTGGCCCCTAGCTTCCCTAATCCTAATTGCCCTGACCTTTGCTCTGCTGGCTTCTCCAGGGTCCTTGCCCGTGTTGATTTGGGCCTGGGAGAAGATCGCTGTTTTTCTACCACAGGCCCACTGGCGCTGCCCGCTTGGTGGGCCCGGGGAGCCTGGCACCCGCCGTGGCTTTATTTGATGAGCCGGTCCTCCTGCATCTGGCCTCTGTGGGCCTCTTTGCAGTAGAGCTCCTTTGTTCTCTGAATGACGTTGTCTGAGTTATATCCCTTCACAGGCCCACGGAGGGAGGCCCGAGGTCACAGGTGGATGGGGTCAAGGCCGGCACAGCATACCTGGCCCCGCCCTGCCCCACCCACCCCCGGGAGCTTCCTTCCTTGTTGAGAGGAGTGGAGAGGAAAGCAAACTGGACATCAGAATGGACCCTCATTCTCCGCCTTCCTCTTTCCTGTGGGCCTCCCTGGGGCGGCGGTTCTCAACGGGGCTGGGGCTGGGATGGGGAGCCCCGCTGTTTTGTCCCCCGGGGACACGTGGGGGTGTCTGGAGGCATTTTTGGCTGTCTGGAGCCGGGGTGAGACTGGCGTCTAGTGGGTCGAGGCCATGATGCCTCTTATCATCCTTCCAGGCACAGGACAGGCCCCACAACGAAGAATGTTCCAGCCCCAGATCTCGACAGTGCTGAGGGCGAGGACCCCGTCCTGGGGGAAGCCCAGCCCAGCCTCACTGGTTCATGGATCTGGGGCTCCAGTGGTCCCAGCACTGACCTTAGCCCCTCTGTGGCTCAGAGTGCTAGCCCACTGTTTTTACATCTTTAATGAAAATTTGCTGTGGGCACTGAGCTGCGGTTTTGGAAAGAAGGGAGAGTAAGAATTGAAACACAGGCAGGGGACTTCCCTGGCGGTCCAGTGCTTGAGACTCTGCGCTTCCGCTGCAGGGGGTGTGGGTTCGAGCCCGAGTTAGGGAACTAAGATCCCTCATGCCACGGCCGAAGAAAAAAAAGAAAAGAAACAAAAAAAAAGGAATGCAGGCAGGAACGGCCCATGTCACTGGGGACAGAGCCAAGCACAGGGCAGTTACAGCCTGATGTGGTCCCTGCTGTCACGGGGTAACAGAAGGCAGCCTCCTGACCTGGATCTGCTCTGGGGACATGGCTTTGACTTCGGGCCAGGACAACCAGGCCAAAGGGCACAGCATGTGCAAAGGCCCTGAGGAGTCACCACCGGGTGGATTAACGCCCATCTGTCTGAGTTGAGAAGATGGAAGAGGGAAAACTCCCCACGGGGACTCAGGATCAACTGGGAGCTGGTGACTGGTCTGCTGGGCACGCTTGTCCCTCCCTGGGCACCCTGACTCCTCGGCACACAGCTGCCTTTTCACTCCATGGTCTCTGGGGGACGGATGCTGACGGCAGCCAGGCCATCCACCCAGGCTTTGAGAAATGGCAAATCCTGGACCACTGCCCCAAAACACGGGAGAGGACGACCCCCATTCTCACACTGTGGCAGGAAACACAGCCTGGGATGGCTGTGCTCACGAGTCTTGGAATCCGCCCAGTGCCCTGGCCTCGGCCATACCGCAGTCTCTCCCAGGACTGAGTGACCCATTCTCACTGCACGGCACAGGACGGGGAGAGGGCAGCGCAAGGGGACAGCTTGGGGGCGTTTGCCCGGGAAGCCACATCCAAGCCCACCCTGGTGTTCAGGAAAGCTGTGCCCTGCCGTGTCCTCCTGTGGGTACCCAGAAGGGCTGGACACCGCGGAGGGCTGGCTGGGAGGATGGGACTTTTGTTCTGCGCAGATCCGTCCACGTTCTCTGCTGTGAAGCCACTCCATGGGTCTTCAAACTTGGCGGAGAGACTTCCCGGCCAAGATAATATCCTAGCAACCTCTCAGGGTGACCGGGACACCGTGGTCAGAGTTGCGAAGTTGTTTACATTGAATTTTATGGCATTTGAGGGAACTTGGCGGTTTCAGGCTGGGAGGATGGGTGTTCAGAACTTCCAAAAGTCAGTCCTGGGGCGGCGGGGCCTGAAAGCAGATCGGCTGACTTTTCAGGAACCTGAATCTCTAAACTTTCCACTCACCCCTGGGAGTTTGGAGGATGCTGGGAGCGGGGAGTCTGTGTCTTCTCTGTGGAGCTGCGTCTCCTGAGAGAGGCCGTGGACACGCACCTCCCTGGCTCTGCCTCCCCGAGCTGTAGGTGCCGGGCTCGTGGCTTCTGGGGCCTCGCTAGGAAATGTATATGTGTGTGTGAGTGTGTGTGTGTGTGTGTGTGTGTGTGTGTGTGTGTGTGTGTGTCTGTGTGTCTGTGTGTCTGTGTGGCGGGGACGGGGGGATGCCTGGGGTTGGATCAGACAAAGAAGCCAAAAGTTCTGAAAATTTTGTGTTATTGTCTGTTTATTTTATATTGAGGTATATTTAATGTACAATGTTACATATGTTTCAGATGTACAACATAGTGATTCATAATGTTTATTTTTTTAATTTAATTTAATTTATTTATTTTTTATACAGCAGGTTCTTGTTAGTTATCTACTTTATACATATTAGTGTATATATGTCAATCCCAATCTCCCAATTCATCCCACCACCATCCTGACCCTGCGTTCCCTCCTTTGTGTCCATACATTTGTTCTCTACATCTGTGTCTCTATTTCTGCTTTGCAAACCGGTTCATCTGTATCATTTTTCTAGATTCCACATATATGCATTAATATACGATTTTTTTTTTTTTTTTTTTGCGGTACGCGGGCCTCTCACTGTTGTGGCCTCTCCCGTTGCGGAGCACAGGCTCTGGACGCGCAGGCTCAGCAGCCATGGCTCATGGGCCCAGCCGCTCCATGGCATGTGGGATCCTCCCGGACCAGGGCACGAACCCGTGTCCCCAGCATCGGCAGGCGGACTCCCAACCACTGTGCCAGCAGGGAAGCCCACGATATTTGTTTTACTTTTTCTGACTTACTTCACTCTGTGTGACAGTCTCTAGATGCATCCACATCTCTACAAATGGCCAAATTTCGTTCCTTTTTATGGCTGAGTAATATTCCATTGTATATATGTACCACATCTTCTCCATCCATTTGTCTGTCAATGGGCATTTAGGTTGCTTCCATGACCTGGCTATTGTAACCAGAGCTGCAATGAACATTGAGGTGCATGGTGTCTTTTTGAATTATGGTTTTCTCAGGGTATATGCCCAGTAGTGGGATTGCTGTGTCATATGATAATTCTATTTTTAGTTTTTTAAGGAACCCCCATACTGTTCTCCATAGTGGCTGTATTGATTTACATTCACACCAACAGTGCAAGAAGGTTCCCTTTTCTCCATGCCCTCTCCAGCATTTGTAGATTTTCTGATGCTGCCCATTCTAACTGCTGTGAGGTGATACCTCATTGTAGTTTTGATTTGCATTTCTCTAATAATTAGTGATGTTGAGCAGCTTTTCATGTACCTCTTGGCCATCTGTATGTCTTCTTTGGGGAAATGTCTATTTAGGTCTTCTGCCCATTTTTGGATTGGGTTGTTTGTTCTTTTAATATTAAGCTGAATGAGCTGTTTATATATTTTGGAGATTAATCCTTTGTCTGTTGATTCGTTTGCAAATATTTTCTCCCCTTCTGAGGGTTGTCTTTTCGTCTTGTTTATAATTTCCTTTGCTGTGCAAAATGTTTTAAGTTTCATTAGGTCCCATTTGTTTATTTTGGTTTTTATTTCCGTTACTCTAGGAGGTGGGTCAAAAAAGATCTTGCCATGACTTATGTCAAAGAGTGTTCTTCCTATGTTTTCCTCTAAGAGTTTTATAGTGTCTGGTCTTACATTTAGGTCTTTAGTCCATTTTGAGTTTATTTTTGTGTATGGTGTTAGGGAGTGTTCTAGTCTCATTCTTTTACGTGTAGCTGTCCAGTTTTCCCAGCACCACCTATTGAAGAGACTGTCTTTTCTCCATTGTCTATCCTTGCCTCCTTTGTCATAGATTAGTTGACCATAGGTGTGTGGGCTTATCTCTGGGCTTTTGATCCTGTTCCATTGATTTATATTTCTGTTTTTGTGCCAGTACCATATTGTCTTGATAACTGTATCTTTATAGTATAGTCTGAAGTCCAGGAGTCTGATTCCTCCAGCTCCGTTTTTTTCCCCTCAAGATTGCTTTGGCAGTGATTCGTGGTTTTGAAAAGTTATATTCAATTTATAGTTTTTAAAAAATATTGGCTATATTCCCTGTGCTGTACGGTATATCCTTGTAGCTTATTTATTTTATACAAAGTAGTTTGTATCTCTTAATCCCCTACCCATCTCTTTCCCCTCCCCTTTTCCCTCTCCTCACTGGTAACCACTAGTTTGTCCTCTGTTTCTATGAGTCTGTTTCTTTTTTTCTTATATTCTCTTGTTTGTGGTATGCTTTAGATTCCACATATAAGTGACATCGTACAGTATTTGTTTTTTTCTGTCTGACTTATTTAACTTAGCGTCACACCCTCCAAGTCCATCCATGTTGCTGCAGATGGTAAGATTTCATTCTTTTTTATGGTTGAGTAGTATTCCATTTTTTATATATATATATATATATTATATATATAATTATCTTTTTTTAAAAAAATTTGAGCCATCCTTGTGAGTGAGAAGTTGTTTTTCATTGTGATTTTGATTAACATTTCTCTAATCACTCACGATATTAAGCATCTTTTCATGTGCTTATTGACCATTTATATGTCTTCTTCGGAGGGATATCTATTCAAATACCTGTCTCTCTAAATTGGATTGTCTTGTTATTGTTGAGTTATATGAGTTTTTTATGTATTCTAGAAACAAGTTCCGTATCAGATATATGATTTACAAATCTTTTTCTCCTGTTCTGTATGTTATGTTTCCATTTTCTTGATGATAGTGCTTGCAACACAAAATTTTTGATTTTGATGAAGTCCAATTTATCTATATTTTCTTTTGTGGCTTGTGTTTTTGGTGTTGTATCCAAGGAGGCTTTGCCTAACCCCAGGTCATGAAGATCTAGTCCTATATTTTCTTCTAGGAGTTTTATAATTTTAGCTTTTACATTCAGGTCTATGATCCATGTTTAATTAATTTTTGTGTATGGTGTGAGGAAAGGGTTCAACTGAATTCTTTTGCACATGGATATCCAGTTGTTCCAGTGCCATTTGTTGAAAATATTATTCTTTCCCCATCAAATGGTCTTGGTATCCTTGCCAAAAATCAAGTGGCTATAAATGTGAGGGTTCCTTCTGGACTCTCTATTCTGTCCCACCAGTCTATCCTCATGCTAGTGCCACACTATGTTATTACTGTACCTTTGTAGCAAGTTTGAAATCAGGAAGTGTGAGTCTTCCAACTTTGTTCTTCCTTCTCAAGACTGTTTTGGTTATCCTGGGTCCATATGAAAATTAGGATCGGCTTGTCAATTTCTGAAACAATAAAAAAACAAAACCCAGGTTTGATTTTGAGAGGCATTGCATCGAGTTTGTAGATTAATTGGGGGAATATTGCCATCTTAGTGCTAAATCTTCTGATGGATGAACATGAAATGTCTTTCCATTTATTTAGAACTTCAACTTCTTACATTTCAACACTTTTTATAGCTTTCAGTGTACAAGTCTTGCACTTCTTTCATTAAATTTCTTCCTAAGTATTTTAGTCTTCTTGCTGCTATTACAAATAGTGTTGTTTTCCTAATTTTTTTTCATATTGTTCATTTCTAGTATGTAAAAATACAATTGACTTTTTGTATATTGACCTTGTCTCCGGACACACTGATGAACTTTATTATTGGTTCACATAGTGTTTTTAGTGGATTCCTTCCTAATTTCTATACACAAGATCATATCCACTGTGAGTAGAGAGAGTTTCACTTCTTTTATAATCTGGATGGCTTTTGTTTCTTTTTCTTGCCTAATTGCTTTGGCTAGAACATCTAGTACAATGTTGAATCAAAGTCTTTGGTTTTCTCGTGATCTTAAGAGAAGAGCAACCACTCTTTCATGATTAAGTTGATGTTAGATGTGAGTTTTTCACAGATGCCCTTATTGTGTTGAGGAAATTCCATTCTATTCATAGTTTGTTGAGTATTTTCATCATGAAAGAGTGTTTTGTTAAATGCTTTTCCCACATCTATGAAGATGAACTTGTGGTTTTATCTTTTATTCTAACAATGTGGTGTATTACTTTGATTGATTTTCATGTCAAACCAACCCGGAATTCCTGGGATAAATGTCATGTGATCGCACTGTATAATTGTTTTATATGTTTCTGGTTTTGATTTGCCAGCATTTCATTGAGGGTTTTTGCATCTATATTCATTAAGATTTGTAGTGTTCAGTAACATTCTATTTCAGATTCTTGCGTGGTCTATGGTTTTCAAAATTTTGTCCTATCTTTATTGAATTTAGTATCAGTGTTACACTAGCTTTTTCTAAACATTTTTGAAACTTTTCTACTTTTTCCATGCCCTGGAACAATTTAAACGGTATTGGAATGATCTGTTCCCTAAAACTGTGTTAGAATTCCCATCTGAAATAACACAGCCTGGTGCTGTCTTGGCATGAGCTAGAGCTATCTATTTAAGAATGTCATTTTTTTTTATGGTAATTGGGTCATCGTCTCTTTTCTGTCTCATCTGGGCTTAAGTCTTATAATTTATATTTTCTTAGAAAGGATCTCTTTTATCCAAGTCTACAATTTATTTGCATAGAGTTGATCAAAGCATTCTTTTGTGGTTCTTTCCAGTTTCTCTGTCAGTGTTTCTCTATTTGTATTGTCTTATTCTGTATGTGTATATGTTCTCCCTTTCTCTTGATTAATTTCTCTGGTTTAACTACCTTTTTCCCTCCAAAGAGTCAGCTTGGCAGAAACTCTCTTGGGATGATGCTGCAGTTGGAGACCCACCCTGCATGGTCCTCTGGTCCTCCCTCTTTCCTTCTGGAGGTGTCAGCCCTGCATAGTGGTCTGAAGGCTCTTTGCTCCTTCGCCTGCTGCGTCCCTCAATAAACCTCTTCTAGGTCAAGTCTTAGCTTTGCATCTGGCTCTTGGCAGACCCAAACAAGCCCCTATCGTTTCCTGGCTGCTGTGTGGACAATGGACTAGAAGGGGTGGGAAGGGAGGTAAGGCCGTCTGCTTGGCTGTTGCAGTGGTCGGGGAGCACAGGGACCCTGGCCTGATCCTAGAAAGTGGGGAGCAGGAGGGGGCATACAGTAAGGGAGGGTCTAAGAGCTGTTTAGGATCAACGGGACTTGGGCACATAACTGCATGGCTTCCATTTTACCATTTATTGCTTTCGACATTCCTTCTCAGGACCACAGGAATCGGGCAGAACTACACATCTGAAGGCAGAGTTGGAATGCTTATTCACACTCTCTCGACTTGCCCTTAGTTCCCTTCCCTGCAGGAGGGTCTGACTAGCTCTGTTGAGGTCTGGACAAAACGTCCGACCCAGGATGTCAGCTGCGTGGCCAGCAGCTCACCTTCCCCCCAAAGATGCTAAAAGAAGGGAAAATCAAGCAAAACCTGACACTTTTCAGGTGGGTTTTGTGCTGTTTGTCTCGGGTTGGTTTTTGTTTGTTTGTGTTTTGGCCGCCCTGTACATTTTCTCTTTTAGGAAATAAAATGTTCTGGTGAGAGGGAACCTCAGAGATCATCTTAGCAGAGAAGGGAAAGGGGGAGGCCAGGTGGAGAGTGTTCCTGCTGCCCAGGACCCTCTGTCTGGCAACTCTAGGTTAATCTACATTAGACCCTCTCCCCAGATTGTGCTTGGACCAAGAGCTCCGGGTCTAGACGCTGTTTTCACACCCTGTGGCACGCTGATAAGGAAACCGAGGGGCTATCTGAGTCTGGAAGCAAGTGCAAGGCTGAGCTGGGAACCCTGGTGTCCCGCCTCCCCCCTTCACCTTCCCCCAGCCAAGGTGAGCAGGCTCAGGTGTGCAGGCTCAGGTGTACAGGCTCAGGTATGTGGGCTCAGATGTGCAGGCTCAAGAGTGGTTCCTGCACGGGGCGCACATGCACTGAAAGCAGATGCAACATGTCAAGCAGGTGTACACCTGTCCAAGGTGTTAAGGTTCACCAGGTGTGCCCTGCTCCTGGCATTAAGGTTCACCAGCTGAAGTTAGGCCACAGAAGTTGAGCTCATTGCAGGCAAATGCGGTGTGCGTGACTCTGAGCCCCTCTCAGGGCTGAGGGAGGAGCAGGTAGGTGGGTCCTAACCCAGAGGACCAGAGGCCTTACGGGACGCCTGACCTGAGGGCCCATCCCTAGCGGTTTCTGACCCGCCCCTCCTCTCCCTCCCGCCCCTCCCTTTTTTCATTGTCTTGCATTCGCTCTACAGGTCGCACAGTCAGGCCTGAGCTGGCTCCTGGGTGTCTGGGTGAACGTGCTCACAGAATAGGGCCAGCCAGACCTGAAAACTGAGTACACATCAGAGCAGTGGGTCCCCCCAAATGCCCAGGCGCCCTGGGGGTGCACTCACACACACAGCAGGCACCTCCTGGGCTCTTTCCACGGGCCGGGTCCTGGGGACCACCAGGGGGACGGTCACAGGAACCAGCTTATCGAACAGACTGGCCTCCTGAGGTCCTGGGAAAGGATTTTGTTTTGCCCAACTCTTCAAACAGTCCTGTCAGGAGTCCCCTCCCCGACCGGCGGTCAGGTGTGGATTTTTCGTGAAGCTAATGCAATCTCAGGTCATCTTACTTGCCAGGGGCTTCCAAGGGCCCAGGAGGGAATCGGGCGTTGTGTTTACAAGGTCATGTGTTTTTGTAAAGTTTGCAAAAATAAGCGATTTCTATGCGGTGGACATACTCTAGGGTGACGGGGGTGGTCCCAGTGTGTCACACCCTTGCATAATTCCCTTCCTTCAAGCATGGGCAGATCCTGTGACCTATGTCTGCTGGATAGAACACGGCAAAGTTGATGGACTACCGTGTCCGTGAGTACGGTTAGTTATAGGGCCGAGGCGAAGGGATTTTGCAAAAGTCATTAAAATTCCAGACCACTTAACTTTGAGTTCTTCGAAAGATGGGCTCGGGTAGGCATGACCTAGTCAGGCAAGCCTTTGAGAGGGCCCAGGCCTCTGGTGAAGTCAGAGGCTGTCTCTTGCTGGCTTTGAGAAAACCCGCTGCCCTGAATCCTGGAGCAGCAAGGAAAGGAAGCTGCTGATAACCTGAGCGAGCTTGGGGCTCCTCTCCCTGAGGCAGCCCCCAGATGAGAACGCAGCCTGGCCAACACCTCGACTCCAGCCTAAGACCCAGGCAGGGGACCTGGCTAAGCTGCTCCTGGATTCCTGACCCAGGGAAATTGTCAGATTACACATGGGTTTTTTTCTAAGCAGCTTAACTTGTGGCAGTGTGTTAGGTAGCAATAGACAACAAATTCCTTATATATTCTTTTTTTTAAAATTAATTAATTTATTTATTTGGCTGTGCTGGGTCTTAGCTGTGGCACTCGGGATCTTCGTTGCAGCAGGTGGAATCTAGTTCCCTGACCAGGGAACGAACCCAGGCCCCTGCATTGGGAGCACGGAGTCTTGACCATTGGACCACCAGGGAAGTCCCAACAGATTCCTTCTGGTGATATATTCTTTTTCTTCAAGTGTTCCTCTGCCAACTGTATAAGCTTTGGGTCCCATAAAATCCCTGATGCTGTAGCTTTCTGGTGCCTTTCGGCCGTAGGAATAGTCTTACTTCACCCACGACGACTGCCTTTCAGAGACGAAAATGTCCCGTCTGGTCCACAGAAAAAGTCCAGTCTCTCAACCAGGTTAAGTCTTCTCTCCCCAGACTCAGGCCCGCCCTGGCTCAGGCCCCTGCAGGGAGGAAGGGCTGTGGCCAAAAATGTTGAAAGGGGCAGGTGAAGCTCTCTGTGAGTGTCCTGGGGCTGCTGTCACAAACAACCACAGTCTGGGAGCGCTTATGAAAGCAGAAGGGATTCCCTCCCGGCTCTGGAGCCAGAGTCTGTGATCAAGGCATCGGCAGGGCTGCGTCCTCACACGAGGCTCTACGGGAGGGTCCTTCCTGCCTCTTCCAGCTTCTGAGGGCCCCAGGTGATCCCTGGCTTGTGGCCGGGTCCCTCCAGTCTCTGCCTTATTGACACCCGGCCTTCTCCCCTTGTGTGTCTGTGTCTCAAACCTCCCTCTCCTTTCTCTTATGAGGACCCCAGTCCTAAATCCACCATGATCTCAAGATCCTTAACTTAGTGATATCTGCACAGACCCTTTTTCCAAATAAAGTCACCTTCACAGGTTCTGGGGGTTAGGCTGTGAATGGAGCTTTTGGGGGGCCACTGTTCAGCCCCCTACTGTCGCTTTCAGCGTCCTTTCCGCAAGTGAACGAGGAACCAAGTATGGGGTAAGGTGGGATGTGAAGTGAAAGGTAGAGATGGAGAGGGCCTGGAGGTGCCCGGTGGAGAGGGTGCTGGGAAGGCACCTGCAAGGGTGACATTTAAGCCCGGACTGGACGGCTGAGAAGGGACCACCCCGTGAAGAAGAGGCAGGGAGACTGTGGGCAGAGGGCCCCCCGCCAATGAAGGCCTGGGGCTTGAGGGCTGAGGGCCCAGTGTGTCCGGAGGATGGCAGGTGCAGAGGATGGCGGGGAAATCTGTGGCCTGGCCAGTTTGGACTGTCTTGCAGAGGAAGCAGCCGTTCACCAGTAGCTGGGAGGTGCGGAGGGGCATGTCCAGGGACAAGGTCCTGTGCTGGGGTGGTCCGGCAGCCTCCTGTGACCCTGGATATGCCACCTCGCCTGTATTTCACCACCAGACCTTGTTCCTGCTGGATGGGGGGACCAGCGTTGCAGGGGTCCTGGGAGGGTCAGGCTGGGTCCCCCTTCATCCGCCTGGAGCCCTGATGAGAGTTGTGTAAAGCAAGGTATGAAGCCAGGCAGCTCTATGGGGTGTTTGATGAAGACGTTAGGGCATCAGAAATCATTATTGGAGGCGCGGCCGCCTGCTCTGTGTGGCTCAAGACACAGCCTCGTGCGGGCCTCTGCTGGACCGCAGGCCGCACCCGGGGAGCCTGGAGCCTGGCCAGAGTGTTCCCTTTTCCCGTGGCCCCTAACCGTTGGGCCATCCTACCAGGCGTGGCCCGGAGCCCTCCGTGTATGGGGCTGTGTCCAGAGCCCTGCTCCCCAGGCCTGGCACCACAGAGCGACACAGTAACAGGGTATCAAAAATTGTGGCGATTTTAACGGGTTTTTCTTTTAGACGATGGATGCCAGGCTTCTGCTCCTTCGTGCCAGGGTCCTGACTGGGTCTTGTGGTCACATCAAAGCGACAGGTGCATGAAGTCCTGGCATCTTAGGGCTCACCTATGGGGGGATGGGGGACAGTAGACAAATGAATAGATAATCCGCTGGGAGAGAGAGGGCATGGGGGGAGCAGACCTGGGTGTATCCCTGGGCGGGGGGGGGGGTGGCGGGAGGCCTCTCGGAGGTGACAGGGCAGGGCTCTGTGGCATCTGCGGCACTGGGAAGGACATTCCAGGCAGAGGTGCTGTGAGCTTGGGTGGGGTGCCCACTTGGAGGGAGGTAAGGTGGGGCTACACGCAGGAGAAGCAGAGAGACGCGCCTTGGGGTCCTGGGCCTGGGCCCCTGAGAGGGGGTCCCGAGGAAGCTGGGCTTCCATCCAACAAATGTCCCTTTCACTTAAGGTGGCCCCAGCTGCTGTCTGAGATGATGAGCCCAACTGGGGCAGTGGGGGGCAGGGGCGGCGGCGCCCCCCCAGGAGTTTGCAGCCCCGATGGACCGGCGTGAGTCCCACTTCACCTGGCCGTGCCGTGGGCTCGGGAGGAAGCTGGCTAAGCCCTTAGCGTGTGGCTCTGTGGGGAGACGGAGGGCGCAGGACCCCAGGCCTGGAGGGCGGGACCCTGAACCCAGGCTGCCAGTGGAGCTGGGGCTGCCGTGGGAAGGGGCCTGGCTCTCTGGGACCCGGACCCCCACTGGAAGTGGGATCATCCCCAGAGAGATCCTTGGCTGGCCACGGCAAGGTGGAGGTTGGCTCCCTGACTCTGAGACCCCTCCCCAGGTTGCACAGCAGTGGGGATGGGGCTCATGGCCGCCTCAGGACACAGCTCCCACCTCCCTCACCAGAACAGCAAGGCGTCAGGGCCGTGGGCTCTGGAGCCAGTGACGGCAGTTCAAATCCCTGCTCCCCGAGAATGACCAGCTGGCACCCTGTGGTGAGCGCCTTCTATCCTGCTGAATCTTGCTTTTCTCCTCTAATGGGGGAGCTGAGGGGTCAAAGGCTAGCCCCCCGGATCCTGGCTGTGTGACCTTGGGCCATTTACACCACCCCCATCTCTCCCCCACCCCCCAGGGCTTTATTTTCTTGAGTATTAAATGTGTCAATATACCAAGAGTGCCGACCCCTATGTTCACAGCTGCACTATTACAATAGCCAAGACATGGGAGCAACCTAAGTGTCCACAGATAGATGAGTGGATGGAGAAGATGCGGTACATATGTACAATAGAATACTACTCAGCCGTAAAAAGGAAAGAAATAATACCACTTGCAGCAACATGGATGGACATAGAGATGGTCATACTAAGTGAGGTAAGTCAGAAAGAGAAAGGCAAATACCATATGATATAGCTTATATGTGGAATCTAGAATATGACACAAATGAACTTATCTATGAAAGAGAAGCAGACATAGAGAACAGACTTGCGGTTCTTGTGTGTGTATATATATATACGCCAAAGGTGCTTAGAACCCTGTTTGGTGACAAGAGTTTGACTACTTGTAACTATGAGCGTCAGTGCACGGGGTGAGCCAGCCACTGCCCTTAACGACCCAAATGTGGAGGGCTTAACACCGTGAAGATTATTTCTCTCTCACATCACAATCCAGTGCAGGAAGGTGAAGGACAGAGGGTCTGATCCACGAAGTCATTTGGGGATCCAGGCTCCTTCCAGCTTGTGGCCCTCTTAGGGCTTCAGAATCTTCCTCTTGGGTCCTCTGCAGATGGGGGATTCCAGGGAGGCTCCTCTGGGCCGGAATCTCCACCCACAGGCTGAGGCCACGCTAAGTGCAGGGAGGCTGGGACTCGTGGGCCGGCTCTGTGTCCAGGAGGAAAGAGGCCAGTCTGTGTTAGCCGTTACTGCTCTTACACCCTGCAGCAGCTGGATCGCCAGGCAAGGAAGGGCCTGCGAGGGCCTGGCAGGCGAGCGTGTCAATCATCCTCCCAGTTACATCCGAGTCGGCTTTGCCATCCCCGAGCGAGGCTACAAGAGGAAGCTCAGCCCTCACAGGGCTCCCCGGCGGCCCCCCCCACCAGGAGCATGTACCATATATGTCACCAGCCACCTCTTTAAATTCCTTAATCTTATTATTCCTTGGTGGGAAGCCTTGAACATTCTTTTCATATTAAAAAATAATAATAATAAAGCCTGACAAGTTTCTTAAATAGCATTCTTTTTTTTTTACCCTTGGTCTCCGGGAGGACCATTTCCTGCTGGGGCCAAGGATGGGGTCCCGCTGGGTGTCAAGGGAGTGAAAGCATTTCTCAAACAGGGTCTCCTGGCGGCCTCTTCTGGCCCACTTGCTGCCAGCCCAGGGGACAGAGCACAGGCTGTCTGCACAACTGAAGGCCCAGGAAATGCCTTGCCCCCTCCAATCCCCCTTCCCACCTACTGTAGAAGGTTCCTGGCTGTGCAGAGGCACTTTCTAAAATGCAGATCTCCAGGCCCCACCCCAGGTGCCCTGATGCAGGTAGTCAAGCAGGAGAGGAATCTGAATTTTTAGCAGGTGCCCGGGAGACGCCAACGTGATCTGTCCGCGGCCTGGAATCTGGGAAGCCGGGCTGTGGAGGACAGCGGGATGAGTCCAACACAGCCCTGCTTCTGGGACCATGACTGTCTGGCAGGAAAGGTAAGACAGGACCCCTATCGGCTGAAAAAAAAAAAAAAAGTACAACTGAAAAGTTGTTTATGTTTTATTCGGCGGACTTGCTGAGAACTCAAGCCCCAGAGGCAGCCTCTCGGACAGCCCTGAGGAACTGCCCCAGAGAGGCAGGGGCGAAACCAGGATGTACAGGGGGTTTTGAGACAAAAACCAGGTAGTCGGTACATCAAGAGATTACTGTTAATTAAAGAAAACCCAGACATCTCAAGTTAACGAATTCAGCACTTTTTTATGTCTGGGAAGATGCAAGAGTCTGGCTTGATTGAAATCATCGCTTTGATAAGCACCTCAGCTATCTAGGGCCAGCATCCCGCTTTGCTCCATCCTGAGTCCTTTCAGGGTGCACACTGGGGTGTCGCGGCTGCAGTGCCTGCTGTCTTGACGGCTGCAGCATCCTTTGTTTCCCAATACGGGGGTGACATTCTTCGTCCACACCCCAGTCAGAAGCACCACGTGGGAGCACGGCTACGGGCAATGGCCCGTGAGCAGAACCCGGCTTCCAGCTGCATCCGGGGCCCTGTGCGTTCTGGTGTTGTGTCTTTGTGGATTCCATTTTACAGATGTGAAGACAGGATTCTTGAAGGCCAGTCACCGGTCCAGTCACCCATAAGCAGTGGAGCGGGGCTCGAGTCCCCAGATACCACCATCTCTTGGGCCTAGAACTCAGACTGTCCGAGGCATGAGCAACTACCATTGAAGGTGGTGGTGTGTGTGCCTCTCTCCTCCGGGGGCTGCACGCGTGGCCACCTGTCTGAGCCGAGGAGCCAGCCGGCGCCGCGCAGGTCCCTCCAGAGGCCACACGGATCCCCACCTGCATCTTTAAAAAATTTTGAGGTCAAATTCACATCACATAAAATTAATCATTTTCGGGTCAACAGTGCAGCGGCCTTGTGCGGTATGACCACCATCTCTATCAGGTTCAAAACATTTTCGTTACCCCCAAAGGAAACCCCCACACCTATTACGTAATCACTCCCCGTTTTCCCTAACCCCAAGCTCTGGCAGCAGCCCTCAATCTGCGTCTGTCCCTGTGGATTTGCCAACTCTGAATGTTTCATATAAATGGGATTGTGCGACGTGTGGCCTTTTGAGTCTGGCTACTTTCACTGAGCAGAACGGTTTCCAGGGTCATCCCCGCCGTAACGGTGCCAATGTTTCATTCCTTCCCACGCGCACTCTTGCTTCCTACCCCTGGAGAGCAAGGAGCTGCCCTGGGGAAGACGGCTCGGCAGGCGGGATGCTGCCCCCCGGGGGGCGGGGAGGGCGTTTTCTTTAGACCCAGGCCTCCGTCCTGGCTTCTTCTGCCCACCCCCAGGTGAGCCCAGGGAACAGGAAAGCACAGATGCATCTCTGCTGTAGAGGGCATGGGGCAGCAAATGGATCACTGCAAGCCTCGAGCTGGGATCTGACTCCTTCCTTTCCTCCAGCCCCAGGAGGTGGTGCATCTGTCAGCAATTTGGCCTTTTATAAAGAACCTCACTGGATTTTGTTTGAAAGCACATTTGGAGGGGGGGGGCGGGGCGGGCTGCTCCAGGCTCTGCTTATCCTTCAAACCAATTTCCTCCTGAAACAGTCTCAGCCTGGGCAGCGATGCTTGTCTGCTGTAGGGCGGCTGCCTTCCCACCAGACCTGGCGCTCAGACTCCAACCAAAGCCGGTCCCTGGTCCTGGGGAGACAGAGCTGGATCCTCACCTCCCAGATGAGGGCCCACGGCATCCTCCTGTCCCATGGAGCAGGGAAGTTGCCTCCCTGCCCCTGCTCCTTTCCTTCTAGAATCTTGTCCAGGGCGGCCCTTCAATCCCACAGTCCCGGCCCCAGGCAGGATGTCAGAGCTGCACCCACCCCCTGCACCCAATCCCTCTGCATCTTCCCGTGTTTTGAGAACTGTGATGGGTCTGGAGTGAGATAAGCACATCTCAGTGCCTGAAGACAGGCCGGGCTGGTGGGAATTCTTATGCAGGAGCACCTTCCTGTCGCTGCCTTTTCCGGGGCCCCTGATGGACCACAGGTTCTGGCCAGTCGTGAGGCGTGACCCCCCGCACTGATGACAGGAGGAAACCATTTATCGTCACGGAAGGATCTGGCTCCTGGCGTGTTTATCCAGAGGAAGGAAATAAGCTCTTTTCATCTCCTCCGAGCGGTGTCTGGCCCACTCGGCCGTCCAATCTGTCAGCAGGGGGAATTTTAAATAACGTGTCCTGGGTTTGTCGGTACCTGTTTTGTGTCTGCCTCGGAGCTCTCAGCTCATCACTTCCTGGGTGTTGCACTTCATTGCCGCTTCCTCCTTTAAATAAACTCCGTCATAAATTTAGTGCTTGTCAGAGCCGAGTTTAGAAATCTGGGCCAGCCACATGCGCCGGCGAGGCAGGGCTCTCTCCTCAGGCCGGCGTCCAGTGTGGCCGACGCGGGACACCTGGGGGAGTGCGGGCTGCGGGCTGCGATGCCGGCTGTGGTCGGGGAGGCTTGCAGGCTTGGGGAGGATGTGGTTTGTTTTTCCACATTTCGAAGCCAGGGAACTAGTGAAAAATCTCACCTGGCAACTGGCACGGAAATTGCTGGAGGGCAGTCGCACAAACCCAACAGCCTGTGTCAGTCTGCATCTCATGGCCAACAAGATTGTTGTGCTAAGAGTGCCTCCCATGGTGTTCATACCCAGGCAAAGTGACAGAGGAGTGAGGCCGTAAGACTAGCAGCTTCCCATCCAAACATCCATCTAGCAAACCTCCATCCATCCATCTAGCAAACATCCATCCATCCATCCATCCATCCATCTATCTACCCAACATCCAGCTACCTAACCGTCCATCCACTGAGGCGCTGTCATCTCACATGTCCCTATGGACTGGACACCTTGCAGCCCCAAGAGAACAATACCCCAGGGAACCCCTTGTCTGTGGGTAGAGGGGACTTTGGTCTTGGGGGTGATGGGGGAATCTTGGGGAGTTAGGGGGCAGCTTCCAGGAGGAAAGAGATGCCCCATGCTACTGCAGCTCTTGAAGAGGGTGGGGTTCAAAGAATGAATCCCTTTCTGCCCCCACCCACCACCTGCTATCTCACAGGTCCGGGGTAACCAGAGTTAACGGCGGGTTCTCCGTATCTGCTGCATTAGTGTCCTGGGACTCTCGAAACGAAGTACCACGAATGGAGTGGCTTAAACAACAGAAATTTCTTCTTTCGTGGTTCTGGAGGCTTGAAGCCTGAGGTCCAGGTGTGGGCAGGCTGGGGCTTCCCCTAAGCTGCTCGGGGTGGCCCATCCAGGCCTCTCTCCTGGATCCTCTGGCTCCTGTCCTCGGGCTGTGTCACGCCGGTCTTCGCATGCGCTCTCCCGTGTGAGCGTCTGTCTCCGTTTCCCCTCGTTATAAGGACACCACTCATATTGGCTTAGGGGTCTCAGTGCGACCTCATCTTAGTAATTACATCTGCAACGACCCTATTTCCAAATAAGGTCGTATTCTGAGGTAATGGGGGTTGTGGGGACACATTTCAACCATAACATCTGCAGACGCTAAAATCCCTCTTAGCATGGAAAGGGGCCGCTGGGAACCCTGACCCTCTGTTGCCCTCCGACGCCCCCTCACACGGGCCCCTAGAGGAGCAGGTTCTGGCCACCAGGAACTACGCAACCCCGCTCAGGGTCAGGGTCAGGGTCAAGGTCAGGGTCAGGGCGCTCACATCCCTGTGGGACCTCAGTCCAGGTGCCCTGCTCAGTCCAGAGGCCTCTTGCAGGGAAGGCGTCAGGACATGATCAGGGCACCCAGCTCCACCTTCCACCGCCCCCAGGCCATGCCCAGCAGCCTCGGGTCCCCTGGGCCTTCTGGAGTGGCAAGTTCCCAGAACCAACCCGAGAATGCTGTTCCTAGAGCAGGTGTTTGGGGACACGCTCTGTCTGTTCTCAGGTCCCAGGCCTCCACCTGCTTCTACCTGGAGGCCGTGCAGCTCTGGGCGCCCTGAGAGTCCAGGAGCTGTGCCCAGAGCCAGCGGCTGGCTTGAGGCCACCTCGGCCTCTTAGAGAAGCAGGATGGGGGATGGTGACAGCTGATGAGGCCACGCGGAGGAGACATCGGGGCAGGGGACAGTTAGAGGTGCTGCTGGAGTATTACCGTCAGTCTCCCTGGAGGGCACCATGCCCAAACCGAGGCTGCGGAAATAAGGAGCCGGCTCTCCACACCCCCGTCACTGGAAAGGACGCTCAAACCCTAGTCCGGCTCTCAGGCGGGCACAGCGATGCAGACACCTGCTTCTGGCCCCGTCCCCTGTTCCTTAACCCCTGGGCACACCGGGGACTTTCCAGCCTCTGGGCCTTGGTCCCCGCGGTGCCCTGCACTCCCTGGGCGTGTGCCGTGCCACCCCTTCCGGCAGCTGAGCCCACCCACCAGGAAGCCACGCCCACCCTCTTGTTCAGTCACATCTCTCAGCCGGACTGTGGAGCCACCACGGGCCAGGGGGCCTCCACCAGGGTCCCTGGCTGGGGGCTCACGCTGGTCAAGGGCTCAGCGCTCCTGTGGTCTTGGAGGCCTGCCGTGGGTGGGCAGCAAGACCAAGGCCACAGACGGGGCCCCGCAGGCCGAGAGTCCCCAGCCTGCAGCCCGCTCTCAGCGTGCCCTCTGCCCTCCAGGCCACTACCCCTCCCAGTCTAAGCCTGGCCTCCTTCCCCTTCCTGTCGGGGTCACCGGCTATATCTTTTGAAGGGAAATACATTTATCTTCTGACAAAGGGTGGTGGTGAGTCTGGGGTCCTGAGAAACCAGGACGCTGTGAGTGACCCAGGAACCCAGTGCCCCTTCCCCACCTGTCGGAATTGGGGAGGGGGTCAACGTCTCAGTAGCGGATCCCACAGGACAAGCATCTCATGACTGGAGGTGAGCTGTGAGCTAGAACCTCAGAGGCTGCCCCGGACTCCTCGGGCCCCTGGGGAGGCAGCTCTGCCCCGTCTCCTGGGGAGGGGGATGGAGCTCAGATATGCCTGGGGCTGCAGGACCTACCCTTGGCCAGGGACCCAGCACGGGGCCTGGACCGAGCCTTGCCTTACCTCTCCCCAGCCATGCGCTGCGGGTGCAACGTAGAGATGGTCCTTCCCAGAGAGCGTGAGGACGCTCCCCACCATCTCCCACTGATGGCACAGGGCTTGGGAGGCTCACGGGCTGCAAGCTCTTTGCAGACACACTTTGTGGGGCAGGATGCGCGCATCACGTTTCCGGGAGGTGGAGGGGGCACCGCTTCTCCCCGTGCCCCTGTTGTACCCCTGCTGCACCCCTGCTGCGGCTGAGGAAATAGACGAAAAGAAGGAAAAGGGCCCAAGCTGGTCCTCCTGGGGGGCCCGGCACACGCCAGCTTGCTGGGAGCTCTGGAGAGGCTCCAAGGCTGGAGGGGGGAGGGGGACCCCGAGGGAGGACTCACCCCAGAAGGGGGCCTCACTCCAGGAGGAGCTCAGGACACAGGGAGCCTCCGGGTGTCGCTGGGGAGGAAGAACCCCGGGGGTGACGACACAGAGAGGATCCTAGAACGCTGGGGTGCCGTGTGTGTGCATGTGAGTGGGTGTGTGCACGTGTATGAGTGTGCCGTGTGTCTGGGCATGTGTGCACGTGTGAGTGCTGGTATGTGCACATGTGTGCCCACGTGTGTGAGTGTGCCGTGTGTGAGTGTGCCTGGGCATGTGTGCACGTGTGAGTGCTGGTATGTGCACGTGTGTGCCCACGTGTGTGAGTGTGCCGTGTGTGAGTGTGCCGTGTGTCTGGGCATGTGTGCACGTGTGTGTGTGCGCACGTGTGTGTGTGCCGTGTGTCTCGGCATGTGTGCACGTGTGTGTGTGCACGTGTGTGGGAGCACCAGGGAGCCGGGCCAGCTGGAGTGAAGGGCTGTGAGCGGAGCATAGCCCAGGAGGTCCATCACCCTTGGAGGCTCCACCATCCGGGCGCTAGGGGCCCCCCAGTCCGCTCTGGGCGAGGCCTGGTGTGAACCAGGGGGACAGCAGCCTGGGGGAGGGGGGAAGCCAGGACGGGGTCAAGGAAGGGGGGCTCAGGAAGGGGGTTGGGGAGCATAAAGGCCGAGCATTTCACAGCAGGGACCCAGGCCAGGAGGACGGTCCACCAGGGCCTTTCAAGCTTCTAGTCAATCTTGGGAGCCACTCCTTAGGTGGGAACAGGGACGTAGTGTCTGGAAAGGGCCAGGCATGCTTTCAGAGCCCACATCCCGCGAACCCAGAGGCCTCTGCCCTTGGCGGGTGGGGTGGGTGCAGCTGGGTCCCCCAAGGAAGGCTCAGCAGTGAGGGGCAATGCTGCCCCCTGGTGGTGGAGAGAACCTCTGTCAATCGGCCTGTAACATTAAATTTTCCATCGCACAACTTCGCCTCAAGGCCCTCGGAGGATGAGAAAGAAAGTGTGTTCACACGAGACCTCCCGAGTGAGGCTGAGTGACCCAGCGGCCTTGTGTTGTGGGGCGGGGGGACATTGTTACACGTCATCCTCCAACGCCCTCGAAGGCAGGGCTGCTGGCCTGTTTACAGACGCCTGGCCTGGGCGCTCTGCCTGCAGCTGACAGAATCCAGACTTAACCCCAGTCCCCCACGTGACCCCCAGCCCCACCCTTCCCATTTACAAACGGGGAAACTGAGGCTCAGGGGGTGGAATGACCGTCCCAGACACCTGCATCGGAGGGTCACCCTTCCCCGAAGATTTCACCCCAATGGTCCGGGGCCCTAAGCAGATGCCTCGTGGGGAAGTCTTGAGGGGTGAAGGGCATGCTGCAGCGGGCCCCCAGGAGAGCCTGGAGAAAGTCCTGGCTAGCTGAGTGTTTGTGTTCTGGTGGCCAGTGCCCTGGGATCTGGAATAATACTACCTGCTTCAAAAAACCGGTGTCAGAATAGAAATCCTCAGGAGGGCAACACCCACGGCATGCAGTTGGTGCCTATTATTATAATAAGTTCCTTGGGCACCAGCGGTGCACAGGGTCTGTGGTAGGCTGAAAAAAGGACACCCCCAAGGATATCCACATCTTAATGCCCAGAACCCAGGTCACATATGTGACCTTATGTGGCAAAAGAGACTTTTTGGGTGTGATGAACTTGAAGAGTGGAGAGGCGAGCTTTTCTTGGGTCCCCCAGGTGGGCCCCACGTCATCATGAGGGTCCTTACAAGAGGGAGGCAGGAGGGTCAGAGTCAGAGAAAAGATGTGACGCTGAAGCAGAGGCTGGAGGGAGGGAGAGAGATTCGGAGACGCTGCACTGCTGCCTTTGAAGAGGGAGGAGGGGGCCACACACCAAGGCACGTGGGCGACTCCAGAAGCTGGAGAAGGCAAGGAATGGGTTCTCCCCGGGGCTCCCGAGGGAACCAGCCTTGCTGATGCCTCGGTCTTAGCCCAGGGAGACGTCTGATTTCTAGAAGCGCAAGAGAGTAAATCCGCGTCGTTTCAAGTCGGTAAGACTGTGGTCATTTGTGACAGCAGCGTGGGACACGAAGGCAGGTCCCGTTCTAGGAAGTGGGTTACCGTCCTCTAAATGAAGGGGGTCACGAGCCCCCCTCTGCCCAGACCCCAAAGCCAGCCTGAGGCAGTCTTGTGGGGACACTGAAGCAGCCTCAGTTCTCCCTGGCTGTCCAAGGAGGGGGCAAAGGCTGGGGGCCAGGGGCTTAGGACCCAGAGCCCCCAGAGAGCTCTTGATAGCGAGATGGGCTCGCCGTGGCCTGTCCCTGCTCCTCCCAGCCAGAGCCTGCCAAGAGAGACCCAGTGGGAAATGATAGAACGTTCTTTTGGACATGTGTCCTCCTATTTTTAAACTGTTGCTTTTTCCCCCTGTAACGTTTTGCATGTTGGAAAAGGCCTGGGAGCCACGGTCCCCAGTCTGTCTGAAATTATCTCGGGTGGCACAGGGTCCTGGCCTTTCACGCCCTGTCTCCACGGCCAGCAAGCGCATCTGCCTGGCACGGAAGAGTCCTAGCCCCACTTTGTGGAGGGAAACTCCGAGGCTCAGGAGCAGAAGTGGCTGGGCCAGCGTCACCAGGCTCACGAAGGGGCAGGGGCCTCATCCAGACCCAGGTCCCCTGAAGCTTCCGGCTTTTTCCCACGACACCATGCTGCCCCCCAGCGGTAGGTCTAGTTTTTTGGAGAGTGCTGAGCTAGCCACAACCCCCAGGGTCAGATCCAGACCTGGAGACATGGGTCAATCAGGGAATACAGTTTGTGTTGCTCGGAGCACAACGTAGGCTGGCTGGGAGCTGGCATCCCCTGGGTCGGGGAAGCGGGGCTGGAGCATGAGAAAGCCCAGGAGTCTAGGAACCGGGTTGCAATTGATTTCCATTTGCGGCCTTAAAAGTAACACAATGAGTGTTCCGTGTCTTTGCTCAATGCAAGACTCAAGTAGGTATTGAGTCCTATTATGTGCTGGGGTCTGGACACGGAGCAGAGAATGGTCTTGCCGTTGAGGAAAGGCACTCCAGAGGCAGCGTTATGGAGGTTGAGAGGCAGGAGGGTGACTATCTGGGGGAAAGGCATTCCGGGCAGACAGAACAGCAAGTGCAAAGGTCCTGAGGCCAGAACTAGCCCGCCAGGCTTGAGGAACAGTGAGAAAGCCAGAGTGGCTGGTGCAGGGTGAGGGGCACATCGAGGGGGTATGAGGTAATGGAGAGGTGGGCAGGGACTAGTCGGGGGGCGTGGAGGCCGCAGTGAGGAGTTGGGAGCAAGTACTGCGGGGGTTGTTTTAAAGGGTGTGTCCTTGCAGTCTGGAAGGCCGGTGGAGTCACAGGCTGTTTAGATTTGGGTAGGCAAGCTCTGGTGAATGCAGTCCTTTCCTCTGGCCTTGCAAAAGTAGGTTTACTGCTGCAAAACCCACCTGCAATATTGAAATTGCCACAGAAGGATGCAATTTGCTTTTCAAATCTGACCTTCTCCCGTTGCTTGCCTCCTTTTCCCCCACTGAAACCAGGTTTTCGCATGAGGCGTCATTGGATAACACGGGATTCCGTGAAAATGCAGTTTTGCTCTCGCAGAACTGGTGCTGGTGATCCTTGACAGTTCCTGATGTCGCCCCTCCCCCGCCCCAGCCGTGGAGCGTGGCCGGAGCCCCTCCACCTGAGGGATGTCTCCTAGGCATCCCCCGGGCGTGGAGCAGAGCCCTGTTACTCACAAGACAGCCCCGCCCCACACAGCTCCCTTTTCATCCTCCAAACCATGCTGACCCAGGGCTGTGAGCCTGCATTGGGCCGGAAGTTTCGGGGAGAACAGAGCAGGAGAAACTTCACATTCAACGTCAGAGTCCCCAGAAACAGCCTCAGCTCCTGCTTTCTGTGCACACGGCACGGCCCAGACACCAAACTCAACACCTTGTCTGTATTGACTACAGAATCCCCACACCAGCTCTTCTTACAGACAAGGAAACTGAGGCATAGAGCGATTGAAGGCTGGGCAGGGGTCCTGCAGACAGCGGTGCCCGCAATCTGCAGGGAGAGCAGCGTTTGCCATCCCCTCTGCCTCTTGGGTGCGGGGCACAGCACGCCGCTGCCCTGACCACACGTCTCCGGGGCCCCAGCCCCTCGCCCCCTCCTCCCCTCCCTTCAGCCCTGGTCTCCAGGCGCTCACTCTCCCGTCTCTGTTGCAGTCCCAACGGCTTAATCCTTCTTCACTTTGTCCCCTTGTTCATATGTGCCGGGACCTCAGCTCCTCCAGGTCCGAGGAGGCATCAAATGCTTGATGACATGGAGTTGGTTTCCTTTGCATTATTTGTTTACTGTCATCTTCCTCTGAGCTGATGAGGTCCTGAGGGTAGGGGACCCCATCCCCAAGGGTGGAGACCACGCCTGTCTTGCTGACCACCATCTCCCCAGCACCTAGCACAGGCCTGGACATAGTAGGTGCCCAGTGAGTGTTTGCTGGAGGAAAGGACATGTGAACAGACACGCAAGAGTGTGCGCGCATGCCCTGTCGTGGAATGTGACGTTTGCACTGTCTCGATCTTTTCAAAGAAGTTTCATGTCAGGGAAGGCTGAGGGCAGAAAGGATTAGTGAAACAACATCTAGGGAACGGTCTAGGCTCTGTGCATGAGACCAGTCTCCTATTCTGACTCCACCTTCCTTCAACTTCTTTCCCTTTTGCCCTGGCTGCTAGGAAGCTCAGAGCCAGTTTGTGTAACCCAGGGCTGAAACAGCTCCCTGGGGCCCTGGAAAGCCTACCCCTCCTCTTCCTCGCCCCGTCCCCTCTCTGCTCAACTCCTGCTTGTTCTGACTTGCTTTCTATCTCCCTTTTATTGCCTGACACCTCCAGTGCTGTGGAGGGTGGGCAGGTGAGCAGGAGGGAGAGGCCTCGGAGGGAAGCGGTGCTGGGGGGAGGGGACGGAGGCGGGAGGCCCCACCCCTCTGGGCCGATCCTTGGTGCCCTGGATTGCCCGCTGGGGCTTCCTGTACCTCCAGGAGCCAGCTCCAGAATCCAGCAAGGACATGCAGATAAGATCTCACCAGATAAGGGATCCCTTGACCTTGGGCATGGAAGGAGACAGCAGGGCTTTAACCACATTCTCCTGGCATCAGACTTACACGGGAATAAAAATACCAGGTGTGCTGGGTGTGGAGCTTCCAGAGAGACTTCCCAGCCTGGCACCGCCTGGCCGCCGACACCACTCAAAGGTGAAGAGCAACAGGAAGTTCCAAACCTGACCCCACCCCACGTGCAGGAGAGGCGGCCTCGGAGGCGCCCCAACTCCCCCACCCCACCCCGGCCCCCACCTAACAGCTGCCCGGTCGCCCCGCGTCTCGGTTTCCGCAACTGAAAAATGGAGCCACAACAAGAGCCCCCGCCCCAGGTGGGGACGGCAGAGCCTTGGAATGGGCTCGGGCCAGCGGCGGGAGAGGATGTGCTGACTCAGGGTGGCTCCTGGGCTCCGCTGATGCGCCCGGCTGTTCTCGGTCTGAGACCACTCTGCTCCCCGCGAGGGGACTCGTGGGGCCCGGCTGCACAGCAGGCTCCACCCCTCGATGCACTTCTGCAGCCGAGCTGCAGGCTGGGGCTGGTGGCCACAGTGCCGTGGGCTCGGGCTGCTGTCCGGCTGCCTCCCTCTCGGAGTGTGGGTGGTTCCTCACCCCTTCTGTCCTCACAAGAGGTGCTCGGAAGGGCTTTCTCCATCGACTGGACTCTCCCAGCGCCCAGGCCCAGGTGGGAGAAGGGCAGGCCGGGGGACCTCGGCCTGGGTCTGAGCCACAGCTGCGCCACCTGTTCCCACGGAGTCTAGCCCCCATTCCCACATCTGAGCGGGGCCCCGGGAGCAGCCCCACAGAGCCGCATTCAGGGCTGTAGGGACAGGGGCTTCAGGAAGGGGGCTGCTTCTGCCCGCCCCCAGCCTGGCCCAGCGCTGGGTACGTGGGGCAGCTGAGCACACACTGTTCGCCTGTGCATGCAGGGTGCTGTCGGTGCCCCCAGTGACCCTGCCCCAGAGAGGGGGCTCTTGGAGTCCTTCGAGGCCCCCTGGCAGGTGCCCACCTGGGAGTCTCTTGGGCAGGAGTTGACACCCTCCACCCCCCAGGAGACAGAGATACCAGCAGGGGCCCTGCTTGGACAGGAGCCCCCCGGGAGATGTTCTGTCGGAATGAGGGACTCCTGGCCTGAGACAAACTGGAGATGCCCACACCGCGGTTCCAGAGACTGCCCACCAGGGGGCAGCACCTGCCTGGGAACTGGAGTCCCGAGAGGGCAGCGCTACCCCCGCCCCCTCACTCATAGACGCTGCTGGAATCTCTTGCGCGGCTGGACCCCCGGAAGCTGGCCTCTGCCGCCAGCACGGCAGGGTTGGGGGATTGCCCCCTCCCACTCATCCCCCAACCCTGGGGCTCTGAGGGTGGTGCCCCCCCTCCCGGCTCCCAGGCTTGGGGGCAGCTCTGAGGGCGAGGGGCTTCCTTCCTGCTAAGCCTCCCACAGCCCTGGACTGCCACCAGCCCCTGGCCCCTCCGGGTTCGGGAGAAGGGCGGGAGGCCTGCCCCATACTATGCTGGGCCACAGGTGGACCTCGGAACGCCAGGAGCCGCTCTAGAGCAGAGATCAAGGCAGGTGGACGGCAGAAACGGCCTCTGGGGACCTGCTGGCAGCCTTGCCCTGGGGGGCAGGGTTGGCATGATGGGGGGCACTGGGAAGGGCCCTGGAATGGGGCTCAGAGACCTGGATTCGAGCCCCGCCTCCTGCGGGTTCCACCCAGGTCTGGACCCTCTCTGACCCTCAGGCTCCTCATGTATACGATGGGGCCAGGACAGCCTGCTCTGTGTGCCTCCTGGCAGGACACAAGAGGCGGGGCCGGGTCCCAGAGGCGCTGGGGGCATCCTGGGTCCGTTAGAGGTGTCCCTTCCTAGCTGGACCTGGTTCTCACTCCAAAGGGTTGTTTGGAAAGCTGCAACTTGGGGCCTGAGTGGTGGCAGAAGCAGGGCCCAGCCGGGAGCAAGGTGGTCGACATTGTGCTGGGCCCACCATTGGGAGGCGTCACCCAGCAGGGGCCCTTCTCAGCTCCCTGGCGGTTGTCGTCACTAACAGAGGCCAGATTCTCCTAAGGGCGGCAGTCACCTCCTCCCTGGGGCCAAATTCAAAGAGCTGGTCAGCCCAGGAGGTGCTGCAGATGTGTGCTGCGTGTGGGAGTGAGCTCCCCGTCCGAGAGGGCAGCTCGCCTCCGCTCACGGACGTTCCTCACCCCCGTCTCACTCACTCCTCACCCAGCCCTGCCAGGGCTCGGGGAGAGGCATGGGGGTTTCTCACCCCAGATGTCTGTAATGCCGCAGCCGCCGGTCCTGGGATGCTTGAGCTGCCCTCCAGCAAGACCTCCCTCTCCAGGGCGGTACTCCCGTGCTCCAGAGTCCACACAGGCTCCCATGCCCCTCGGAGCCCCCCCGTGGGTCCCTCATAACACACCGCATTTAGATGTGGCACCCGGCCCCCCTCCTGCCCCTGGGCGAGCTTGTACCTCCGTCCTGGGTCCAGCACGGAGACGGTGACCCCACCCCTTTCCCCTGCCCCAGCCTCACAGCACCTGGCAGATAGGGGGTGCTCCTTGAAGGGAGCCAGGCTGGATTTTAGGGTCTTGGGGCCAGTGACCCTGGAAAAAGGAATAGCAGTTGCTTTGGGTTCTGGGTTAGGCCAGAGGAGTGAGGGAAAGGACACCAGGCCAATCCATATGGCCAGAAGGCTGCCCGGGAGCGTGCTGCGTCCCCTGGATCTCTGTGGCGAGACTCTCCTTCATTAGACATGTATTGAGCGCCAACTGTATGCCCAGCATCCCTGAGAACAACCAGGGTGCAGGCTCTGTGATCAGCCCCCCACGAGGTCCCAGCGGGGCTGCTGGCACGGGGCTGGGAGGACAGGGTCAAAGCGCCTGGGAAGAACAGTCGGAGGTGGAGACCTAGCAGAAGGGACGGCAGACACACAGGCCTCTCCTGGCTCTGGGCCCACTTACCTAACTTCCCACTGGCAGCCCCACAGGGGTGTCTGCCCCAAAGCCAGCTGGGCATGATCAAAGTGGATCCCAGCATCCCACCTCCAAACCTGCTTCTTCTGAGCTCCCTCCCAGCAGAAGATGCCCCATCCACCTCTTCTCTCCAACCATGCAGCTGTGCCCCCGCCCCACCCACCTCACCCACATTCACGGATCCCCTGTCCCCGGCGCCCGACCTCCTCGATCTTAGAAACGTCCCCTACTCACGGTCCCCACCGCCAGCCCAGGCCAGGCACCAGCATCTCCCTGCTTTCACAGTGGCCTTCCCACCCCCTCATGGGCTCTAAGGCGTCCTCCTGGCACAGGGCAGCAGGAGGGAGGGCCATGGGGTGGGGTGGGGGGAAGGGAGAGAAAGAGGAGTGCAGGGACCCCAGCAGAGGGGGCTGTCTGCAGTAGGCGCTGCATCCCCAGGCCAGTGGCCCCAGGGACCGAGGAGAAGCACTCTTTGGTCTACCCTCCAGCCGGGGCTGAGATGAGGACAAGCTGGGCTGCATGCCCTTCTGTGCTTGTGGGCGGGATCCTGGACTGCTTGGACACGGAAGGACAGAGGGTCGCCACAGCAGTGGCCCGGGGCCAGCCAATCAGGGTACTGACTCTCCCTAAACCCTGTCTGGGTCCACCCAGGTTCGCAGATGGCCCTGGCCTGACCCAGGAGAGGCCCAGATGTGGGACCCCGACCCCGGCTCACAGCTGGCCCTGCGTGTTCCTCAAAGTGTCTGCTCCCTCCCGGCCACGGCAGGCAGGCCAGGCCCGTCTGGGCCGGAGGGGTTGCAGAGCTGGGCATCTGACTCCTTCCCCGAAACTCCGGAGCTAGTTGTATTTTTTTCATGAAGAAGAGGTAGCAGCTCAGAGAGCTTAAGGAACTGGGTGGGTCACACAGCATGTTGGGGGCTGACCCGGGACCTGCCCAAGCTGGGAATCTGAAGTCCAGGCCACCTGCTGCCCATCCGGCCTGCTGAGCGATGGAGCCCGGTGGCCCTTCCGGTTGCCCTGCAAGGTCGATTCTGTAGGCCTCTGTTCCCCACACCTGCACGCACCTGGCCCCGCACCCAAAGTGAAGATTATGGTGCACGACCCTTGTGTGAGTGTCCTGGGGCTGCCGTAGCAAGGGACCACATACCAGGAGATTAAAAGCCTCAGAAACATATCCTCTCCCGGTTCTGGAGGCCTGAAGTCTGAAACTGAGGTGTGGGCAGGGCCCCGCTCCCTCTGAAGGCTGTCGGAGAAGCTCCTGCCTCTTCCGGATTCTGGGGGCTCCAGGCGCTCCTGGCCTTGGGGCCGCGTAGCCCCAGCTTCTGCTTCCGTCTTCACGGGGCCTCATCATCTGTGTCTGCGTGTATTTTCTCCTTTTCTGTCTCCCATAAGGACACTCGTTGCTGGATTTCAGACCCTCCCTAAGCCAGCAAGATCTCACCTGGAGATCCTTCCCTTCGTTATATCTGCGGAGACCCTTTTGCCGAATAAAGTCATATTCATTCTGGGGATAAAGGCATGGGCATATCTTGGTGGTGAGGGTAGGAGCGGTGTCGAGGATATAAATCAACCCACTACACCCCCTGATATGAAGTCCACGATAAAGGTAAAGTTACACGATAAAATCTGTTCCAGGAACATCTGTGCTCGCGCGTGTGTTGTGTTTTTTAAAAACATTTTTTCAAAACCTTCTCTTCTCATTTTTCTTTCTCATTTGGTCCCCTCCCTTGTGGACACAGTCTGTTGAACACGCGTGCTCCACGTGGGCCAGTCACAGAGGGCGGGTGAGGACGAAATGAGGAAGGGCCGGCGGGACACAGCACACAGTACCCGGCACGTGGTACCCGGTGTGTGCATGGTAAGGGATCAGTGATGTTTTACAAGAAACTGATGACCCCAGGAGGTCATTGTCAGGTTTGGGAGCAATGAGGGGCTGAGGGCGTCTGGGGGGGCAGGGACTGGACCTGACCTCAGGTCCTTTGGTACATCCGGCTGGAGGCTGGCCCCTGCCCACCAACCTCCGCACCCCTGACCCCGCTACCCGCATGCCTGACACGCGTCGCCTGCAGCTGTGCTGTCCCACCAGCATCGCTAGTTAACACCAGCCTCCTTGCTCTCCTTGCAGTGTAGCAGTTTGGGTGACAACCTCCAACAGGGCTGCAAATCCCTCCCACAGTTCAAATCCTTCTCCACCTTTTTCGTAGAGCCCATGAGCTAAGAATGATTTTACATTTTTTAAGGGGTGAAAAAAAACCCAAAAGAATACTATTTCACGGGCCATGAAAACGACACGGCCTTCCAAGTCAGCAACCATCAGTGAGTGTTCTTGGAGCCCGGCTGCCCATTCACTGACTCTTGTCAAGGCTGCCTTCCAGCTACAGGGTGGGGGATCGAGATGTGATAGGATTGTGTGGCCGAAAATCTTCCCTCTCTGGGCCTTTACAGCAGGTCTGCTGGGCCCTGACCTACACGCTCGCCCTCGTGAGCGCTGGGGCGGGGCCTGGCCTTCCACGTGCGTAAATGGAGAGTTCCGTCCAGACTGAGGCAGGATCCCCAGAATCTTAATACAAGACGTGGACAGACATACCGTCACTAGGGAACGTTTGCCGAGCCCGGGAAGAGCTACGCTAACATTGCACACAGCCGGCGGCCTTGCGGTTTAGGGCCCAGGCTCTGGAATGTACTGCAGCTCTGTGGCCTCTCGGTGCCTCAGTTTCTCCATCCTGAAAGTGGGGATGATTGCATTTCCCTGGGAGAAAGGATCCCAGGAGTCAAGGGCATGTGACATGCTTGGGACGGTACTGGTCCCCAGTGCGGGCTTGGGGCTGCGCGTCCCTCCCCGTCTCACCCTGTCAGGCACATCCACCTGCAAACCCCACTCCACCCTCCACGAAGACCCAGCACCCTCTCCCACCAACTTCTATGGTCATGCTCCATTTCACTCGCACTGGTCCCAGGCACCCACTCTTACCCAGATGATGTAAGAGCCTCCCAGCTGCTCTCCCTGCTTCTGTCCTGCCTCTTCTGTTTACTGCTCACTCAGCAGCCAGTGAGTCTTGCAGAAAGCAAGTAGACCATTATCTCTTCTGGGCTCGAAATCCGCCAGGTCCCATCTCACTCAGAGTCAAAGTCAATTCCATAGGCTGGCCCTTTACCTCTCTGATCTCCTCTTCTGAACTTCTCACTGACCCCCTTACCTCCAGCCCTCTGGCCATTCTCTGAACACACCGGGCCCCTGCCCCAGGGCCTTTGCACATGCCATGACTACTACCTGGACCACTCTTCCCAGGAAGAAGAGTCTCACTTCCTCATCTCCTTTGGTCTTGACTCAGATGTTACCGGCTTGGTGAGGCCTTCCCTGGCTACCCGATAAAAAAACTCATGCTCCATCCCCCGAGACGTGCCCGTCTTCCGGAAGTTTCCTGTTTAGCTCTTATCACCACACAACGGACCATACAGTCTACGTATTTGTCATGTTTAGCGTCTGTTCACTCCTACTGGAGTGTAGAGGTTGTGTCTGTTTTGGTCTCTGCTGGGTCCCCAGCATCTATGTGTGCCCCATAATAGATGTTCGATGCATATGTATTAAGTGAACGAATCCAGGGTCCTGGAGTTAGAAACCTCTCACCTGGCAGAACACGCACCCCTGGGGCTCAACCTGGCCCCTGCCAGCTGCCTCAGAGTGCAAACATCCTGCAGGGAGGCACCACGGGTCAGCCTCCTAGAACTTTCCATGAAGGATGCCACGTGGGTCAGAACCACAGCGGCTGGTTTACAGAACCCTGGATGCCGCTACCTTCTGTGGTTCCCCGCAGCCACCCTGGAAGTTGGGGGCTCAGCCTCTTATGCCCCCTTTACAGGGGAGGAAACTGAGGCTGGGAGGACGGTGGAGGCACCAAGGAAGGGTCTAACCTTGGCCTCCAGGCCCAGGGCTTTGCCCACCTCCACAGTCAGGGTAGTGGAGGGTGAGCTAGTGGGATGCAGGTGTGCCGAGAGGGGCAGGGGACCGAAAGGGGGAACAAGCAGAGACGTGGGGGCCTGGGCACCCCCCAGAGTTCTCCCTCCTAGAGTCTCCCCTTCCGTCACCTCCCCTGGCTCTGCAGCAGGCCTGGTGACCTGGGTCATCCCAGCCCTTCATGGCCTTCCCCCCGCCCCTCCCCCACCGGGTTCCCACGGGGCCCACACAGCTGCGGAGCCAGGGCTGGCACAGGGCCATCGCTTTACAGGGAAGAAACCCGGCCGCTGCCCCCACTCCCAGGCACCTCTGGAGCCTGCGCCTCCTTCCCCAGGAGCAACAAACTGCCCTTGTAAAAGCATAAATCAGTGACTGGCGGTGAGAGGCGGCTGGAGATAAGACAGACCTTTACAACCAGATAAGCTGACAATAGCGCCCGGCTCCTTAAATTTGGTCCAGCAGCAGGCCCCGTGGAGCGGATGCCCAGCTGGGCTTGCAGAAGATAAGAGGACACGCTGCTGAGCTTCCTGGGCTGGCCCCTCCCCGGGGATGGAGGGGGATGGTGTGGTGGGCGCCCACAGCAGGCCTCTGGTAGGGGGGCTGGGCTGGGCAGGGGGCCACTTGAAACCCGATGACGTTTGCAGTGACTTCTCCAGTTGGAGGGGCTCTGGACAGTGGGCTTCGTGTTTGGTTTTTATTTGTTAGTTTTTCCCTTGATTGCGTGAAGAAACCCCCTCAAAGGAGCGTTAAGGACGTCTGGTCCCTGTCATTCTCCATGTCTGGTCCCTGTGCCACTCTGCACGGTGACAGGCACCCTCCACTGCCACCCGCTATGATGCCCCTGCAGCTCCAGGCTAGCATGTCCCACCTGAGTCCTGGGACGGAGAGCAGGTCCCCACCAGATTTCCACAGAAGCCCTAGGAGAAGGGGCTCCCCGCTGGCCTCAAGGTCAGGAATGCAGCTGATCCCACAGGGCCCAGGGGCGCATAGGCTTATGTACCTGGAGCAAGACAGGTGAGGCCAGCCTAGGCGTCCCCAGGGAGCTGGAGAGGGTGGGTGGTCCCCTGAAGAGCCATCTGGGCACGGGGAGGGGGTGTCCCCTCTGGATGCTGAGTGTGCCGACCTCAAGCTGGAGCTACTGAGACAAAGACACCCCGTGGAAGTCAGAGGCTGTGGGGGGTAGCTGACGGGGGGGTGGAGGGGTCCTGGCATCACTGCCCTCCCAGAACCCTGGCCCTGTGTTCGGGATGCTTGTGCGTCACTGCTCGCCAGGCAGCTCCAGGTCAGGGCGGTGGTCTTGTGTGACCTGGATTCATCACCCATGTCATGTCCCGTCTGACAGCCTGGGATGGTTCTCAAAGTGATGTGCCTTGGAACCCCCAGGCTCTCCTTAAGCCACAGAGTTCTGGGTTCCATCCCTAGAGGTTCTCATTAAGTGGGGTGAGGTGAGGCCTCTGAGCTGCCAGCACCCAGGGGATGCCTTTGAACCACCTGTGAGGGTTTCTGCTCCGGGCATTTCTTTCTCTTGGTACATTTTTTCCAAAGGGGAGGCGGAGAAGACAAGAGAGAGTGAGGTCGTCAGTGAGGTAGCCCCCCCCCCCCCCGCCTGTGGGACACAGACACAGGACCTCAGCAACATGATGGGGCGAGAGGGACGGGTGATGGCTCCGGCAGCCATCGCCCGGCCCCTGCGTCGCGCACGGGAGACGGCGAGTCCTCTGTCCTCCTTCCAACAGCCTGTGAGGGAGATTCACTGCCTCTGTTGTTCAGAGGAGGAAACTGAGGCCACGGAGAAAACGGAACTTGCGCAAGGCTCCCCACTGGTACAGGGCACACCTGGGATTGCTCCCTAGGCCCACGACATTTGGGAACCTGCTTGGGCATTGACTGTGCAAATCCCGACCGTCTGCCCACCCCGTCCATCGGCTCCACCAAGAAAGCCCTTCACGGGGCTGCCCCCTGGCCCCCCTTACCTGGTTCACAGTCCCTGGGCGACACACCTGGGCACAGTGCTCAGGGGTTCCCCCTAGAGGAGGTTGAGGGAACAGCATCTCTGGAGGCCAGGCTCTCCACAGGGGACCCCCATTCCCACAGCGGCATTGCGGGGGGCCAAGCCCCGTGGCGGTGAAGGGGGTGCCCACGGAGCCTCTGGGTGAAGCCTAGCTGCTGTTTTCAGACGTGTGTTTCCTTGTCCTTAAATACAAGTAGGTCATGCCTGTGTAGTTAGAAAAAAATAATCAAATGATCAGAAAACGTAAAGTGAAAATTCTCTCTTCCCCTCATTCCCAGACCCGAGACCTGTCTTCCAGAGTTAAGGTCTGTTCACTTCTTATGATCCATCAGAAGTGTTCAACGCCCAGTGCCCTGACGCTGCTTGGGCTCACCTGACTCGCCGAGAGCTCTCTGCATCTGCTCAGATAGAGTTTGCTCATTCTTTTTGACGGTTGCATAGTATTCCATCCCATGACTTGTCATAATGTACCAAAATATCGTTTTCTGTCAACCATGCAGTGGCAGCAGCCTGGAACCTCGGCTTGGAAGGAAGATGAATTCCTAGACCCATGGGAAGGGGTGTGTTCATGCCCAGCTGGGTAGACTCAGCCACACTGCCTCAGTGGGATGGGAAGAGGCTGGCTTCTCCCCCACCCAAGCAGGGAGGCGCACCAGGGCCTGTTGCTGCAGGAGGGACAGCACACACCATGTGACGCCTTTGGGAAAATGAGCAGAAAAACTCACCCCAAACAATGTTGTAGGTGGCAATAGATATTTTTCATGGAATGCAGAGATTCCCAGAATACGTAATGGGGATCTCCCTGGGAAGAGAGGAAATTAGGATGGGGGTCAAGGAGGAAGGGAAGGTGCTTTAATTTGATTTGTAGTATAGTCTTTTCTTCTTTCTTTCTTTTTTAAAAGAAATGTATATATTCATTTTATGACTTATGGAAAGTAAATACATTTTTTAAAAGACTCGACGTAAATAAGCTTCAGAGGTTAAAAGTGGTTAATTCTGGGTGGTAAATACAAATGATTGCTACATTTTACTTGGTTCCTTTCTGAAGAAGTCAGATTTTAAAATATAATGTAAAAACTCCCTCCCCACCTTCTCTGGCACTGGAGGTAACCTGGGCACGTGTGGCAGCCCCCAAGTCTAGGTTCCCCAGGGATGGGACCAGCAGGTGACATAACTCAGACTGTCAAAACAAGAAGCTGCAGAGAAGGAGTTTCCTTGTAGTCTGGCCTGTGAATATCTCACTCCTATGACTCAGCGGCAGGTTCTAGGCACCTCGGTCATGGCCGGGGAACATGCCCAGCTGGTTACTGACCCTGGCTGGCTACCAGGAGCTCACGCTACGCTTCCAGCCACCCCGGAGCCAGTTCTGAGTTGGATCCAGCTCCCCACAGCCACCCTGACATTCTCATCGTTATTGCCGTCTGGCCAGGGGGTGGCAGGGGGTGTGGCAGTGGCCTGGAACCAAGCAGGATGGCTGAGGTTGGCTGGTATCCAGACCGGGGTGGGAGGGGTTTTCTAATTCTCCATCCTCCACTTTCCTAGGGCTTGTCTGAATAGTTGGTTTGCTGTCCAATAGAAATTAAGTGGGAGTCACCTAGGCAATATTAAATTCTCTACTAGCTACATTAAAAAAAATGTAAAACAAAACAGGTGGAGTTAATTTTAATCATCTATTCTATTTAATCCGATATACCCAACAGTTACCACTCGACATGTAATCTACACTACAACATTATCAGCAAGGTACTTCACATTCTTATTTTCACAGTAACGTTCGGGATCTAGTGTGTGTCCTACGTTATGGCACGCACCAGGTGGACTTGCCACAGTTCGATAACTCCATAGCCACAGGGGGATGAGTGGCTGCCATGGTGGGCTGCACAGGTAGAGCCGTCCTGGCCTGAGGGGGTCATTAGCACCTTTCAGAAAAGAGCGCTGGAACATGTTTATAGCAGAGGGAGAGATCTAGGTCTCCTGCCCCAGCTCTCTACTTGGCTAGAAGGCAAACGCACATCTGATTTGTTAGGTGTGAAACCAGTGCGTGTATGTACGTACGATACACATGTATGATATATATGTAACTGGAGTCCCCAGAAGTGAGGAAAGAGGGGGAGTAAAGGAGAACTATTGGAAGAAATGATGAGCGAAATTTTCCCAAAATTGGTAAATAGTATAAACCCACAGATCCAAGGAGCTCAGTGAACCCCAAGCGTGAGAAACATGGAGGAAATCATACCAAAGCGCATTAGAATCGAATAGGTCAAAACTAGTCAGATGGAGAACATCTTAAACAGACAGAGAAAAAAAGATGTATACAGAGGAGCAAAGAGAAGGGTGAAGCAGATTTCTTTTCAGAAACAATTGGGGCAAGAAGAGGCAGTGCAGCAGCGTCTTGAAAGCACTGAAAGAAAAATCTGTCAACCTAGAAGTCTTTTTTTTTTTTTTTTTTAGGTACGCGGGCCTCTCACTGTTGTGGCCTCTCCCGCTGCAGAGCACAGGCTCCGGACGCGCAGGCTCAGCGGCCATGGCTCACGGGCCCAGCAGCTCCGCGGCACGTGGGATCTTCCCGGACCGGGGCACGAACCCGTGTCCCTTGCATCCGCAGGTGGACTCTCAACCACTGCACCACCAGGGAAGCCCAACCTAGAAGTCTTTACCTAGTGAAATATTTTTCAGAAACAAAGGTGAAATATAGGCTTTTTCAGATATAGAAGTGCTGAAAGAACTCATCACCTGCAGATCCACCTTCCAATTAATATTAAAGGAAGTTCTTGAGGCAGGAAGAAAGTGACACCTGATAGAATTCAGGATCTAGATAAAGGAATGATAAGCACTAGAAAAGATAACTACGTGAGAAAATGTATGACTTGCTTCTTACTGTTTAAATACCTTTAAAAGATAACTAATTATATTGCAAAAGTAATAACAATGCAGTGTGGTGTTTATAGTATATGTAGAAATAAAATGTATCAGGAGCATAAAGGGGAGAAGTAGAATAGAAATATACCATTGTCAGATTTTTATACTAGACATGAAGTAATACGATACCAGTTGGAAGTAGATTGTGGATAATAGGCGTAAACCCATTGATCACATTAAATGTAAATGACCGGGCTTCCCTGGTGGCGCAGTGGTTGGGAGTCCGCCTGCCGATGCAGGGGACACGGGTTCGTGCCCTGGTCTGGGAAGATCCCACGTGCCGCGGAGCGGCTGGGCCCGTGAGCCATGGCTGCTGAGCCTGCGCGTCCGGAGCCTGTGCTCTGCAACAGGAGAGGCCACGACAGCGAGAGGCCCACGTACCGCAAAAAAAAAAAAAAAAAAAAAAGTAAATGACCTAAAATACTCCAATTAAATGGAAGAGATTATCAGTCTAATAAAAACCCCAAACCCAACTATGGAGTATATAAGAAACTCACTTTAAATACAAAGACATAAATAGATTAAAAGTAAAAGGGTGGGAGAAGATATTTCATGCTTACACTAATCATAAGAAAGCAGAAGTGGCTATATTAATATCAGAACAGACACATACAGAAGATTTGTACAACACTATCAACCAACTTGACATAATTTATATTTGCACAAGGCTCCACTCCCCAGAAATGGAATATAAGTCATTTTCTAGTGCATATAGAACATTTGCTAAGTAGACCATATCCTGACTCATGAAGCATAGGTCAATACATTTAAAAAGGATTCAAGTCACACAAAGTACGTCTTCTGACTACATTAAATTCAATTAGAAATCAGGAACAGAAAGATATCTGGAAAATCCCCACGTGTTTGTAAACTAGATAACACAGTTTTAAGTAATGCATGGGTCAACAAAGAAATCATAACAGAAAATAGAAGGTATTTTGAACTGAATGAGAATGAAAACACCACATACCAAATTTTATGGAATGCCACTTAAGCAGCGTGTAGAGGGAAATCTATAGCACTAATGCCTATATTTAAGAAGAAGAATGGTCTCAAATCAATGATCCAGAATGCTAAGAAACTAGAAAAAGGAAAGCAAGTTAAACCCCAAATAAAAGTTCCGTATGGGCATAAAGACAGACAAATACATCAGTGGGGCAGAATAGAAAGTCTGTAACAAGACCTAAGCATATTGACAACTTGTTTTAAACCATGGAGCAAAGGCAGTTCAATGGGGAAAGGAGTGGGATGCAGGGATAAAGTGAAATAAATCAAGCAAGAGAGACACAGGCAGAGAACAGAGGCATGTGACCGACTCAGAGATATCCACATGCCTGCCTGACCCCCACCCCACTCCCTTCAAAATATCGGTATCAGGGATGCAGGGGAGCTGGACCATTCAAGTCCCTCAACTCCCTCAGCACCTCCGGACCCTCCATCCTCTGCCTCGAGGCATGACGTCACCACCAGGCAGGTGCTTCAGATAACCAGAGAAACAAATGGCTATTCAAAGTGCGTATTCCTTAAAGGTCAGGGTACCTTATGCTAATGGATCAGCTGATGAGCTCAGTCCTAAGAAGGATGCAGTTAAGATTGGGGCCTGAGAGGAAGTGTGGGGAGAAGTGGGTGGCCCCCAGACCCGGGCTGGGTGGGTCGGGGGGTACTGATGGTGGGAAGTCTACTAGACCAACCCATGGGGGGGCTCCATAGGACACCACCCCAGAGAGAGAGAGAGGAAGTGGCCTGCGCAGTTGTGGCCAACTGCGAGCCCGGTGGGGCAGGCCAGCTGCTGGAACCCCAGGCAGGGTCTCTATGTCATAGCCTTGAGACAGAATTCCTTCTTCTCTGGGAAACCCCAGTTTTTTGCTCCGAAGACCTCCAACTGACTGCATGAGGCCTACCCACAAAGTCAAGGTTAATCTCCTTTGCTTAAAGTCGACTGATGGAACACATGAACCCCGTCTACAAAAGCCCTTCACAGCCACACCTAGACCAGCGTTTGACCAAACCACAGCCATCACGGCCCAGCCAGGGAGACACGTGAAATGAACCACCACAGTGAGTGAGCCTTGTTGGGTGGTGGGGGTGAAGGCTGAGGAAGGCATCCTGGGGGTTTCACTCCCACAGACAGAGCCTGTGAGACCCTGTCGTCAGCCCCCTAGACCCCCACCCAGGACACAAACTTGGAAACTAGAGTCCGGGACCCTTGAAATTATGTACAAAAATACTTCGTCTATGAACAAGCCTATTGGACTTCCCTGGTGGTCCAGGGGTTTGGACTCCACGCTTCCACTACAGGGGGCACGGGTTGCATTCCTGGTTGGGGAAGATCCCACACGCCTGGCAGTGCAGCCAAAAACAAGAACAAAACAAACAAAAAATTATGGACAAGCCTATTGCTCTATTTTGAATAGAGGTGTTTTAGCTTTAATCAGATTCTCAAAGGGATCCAGGACCCTAAAAGGGTAAGGACCACAGTCCCTGCGGGTGCAGGGGGTGGGGGGGGCGGTTACCTGAACCAGGCCAAAAGCAATTTCCTATCCCTGTTTGGGATGGTTGTCACAATCTCCAGCTGTAAAATGGATCTGTGCATCTCTGCAATGACTGTGACCATCTCGGGAAAATTACTCTGCAATTTTCAAAACTTCAACTCGCACCCGGCTTGGACGGCCCCTGCTCATTAGCATGAGAGGCCGGAACAAACATCTCCATCTGCAAAAGCGGTTCGGGGAGCGACGCTTCCGACAGGAGGGTGATGGCTGGACCAGTCGGGAATCTGATTTCTAACCGCTGTTCGGCACCAAAGAGGAGCGTCAGGCTGAGAGGTGGTCACGGCTGTGGCCCTGGGGGATGGGGTGCACCCTCTGAGCCATCTTCCTTGGGGACTGTCCCACAGACTGTCTGGCTGTCTCAGCCAGACTGCAGTTCCTGCTACTTGCTGACTGTCACATTCTTGCTTGGGAGGTACTGACTCAGAGCACAGAGCCTTTTGCTTCAAAAGGTCAACTTCCACTGAAGTCCCTCCCAAGGCTGATGACCCAGCCCGTCCACACGTGCCCCGGGCAAGGAGCGGCCCTGCCTGTGGAAGGAGAGGCCAGGCCCGGTCCCTTTGGCCCAAGGGCTCCAGCTTCCCCAGACCCAGGCCCAGAGTCCCCCTGGGCTACAGAACGGGGGGGTTGCCAGGTGGGTGGCCCCCAGGCACACGAGGATCCCCTGCAGCTATGCTGACCATTGTCTACCTGCCCAGCCAGGTCCAGCCACCCTCGTTCCCCACCCTGTTTCTCTGCCCTAGGGGGCAGATGCTCACTGGCTTCCTGGCCTCTGGGTTCCAGCTGGGCTCAGCAAGTGGGAGATGCCAGTGACAGATCAGGGTGAGGAAGGAGAGACGGGCTGGCTTCCTTCCTGCTGGGTCCCTGGGGGCGGCAGGGCCCCACCTCGACCCAAGGCCACGGCTCCTGTCTGGCATCCCCTTCCACAGCCCCCTCTTTCTCTGGGTTCTGTAACTGCTCCCTCCTGGCCCCAGGGCAGTAGCCAGGTGTTTCACCGTCCTTTACCTTCCATCCCCCCTCAGAGGGAGAGGGCTCCTGCTTCCACCTGGGTACGTACTACAGCTGTAACTAACAATAACAAAGGCGACATCAACAGTAATAATAATTGTCATCCCTTGCAAGGCGCTTACCATGTGCCTGGGCACATTATTTAATCCTTTGAACAATTTATGGAGTAGGTGCTCTTGTTAACCCCCATTTTACAGGTGTGGAAACCGAGGCACTGGGGTGCAGAGCAGAGTAGCAGCGTCAGTATTCATGTCAAGGAATCAAGGACCAGGAGGAAGCCAGGAACCTTCTCTGAAGTGGCGGCATGGGATCATACCCAGCCTTGCATGAAACGTCATCCCTGGAACTCACGCAGGGGTCCCGCTGGGGTCCAAGGCTCCCGGCCCAGCACCGCTTGGAGAGATGATAGCGATGACCGCTTTCCCCTCCTGGATCTGGACCCTTGGTGGGTCCCTGGTTGGATGCCTTGACCCTTGCCTCTGGCGGGGCCCCGCTCAGCTCACACACCTGTGCCTTCAAGGGCTGAGCCCCATCTTCCAGCTGTGACGGGGCTGGTGTTGGCGGAAGCTTGCCCTCGGTGGCCTAGAGAGCATCGCCCGAAAGTTACCTCAGCCTTCAAGTGACGTGCGTGTTACTCTCCGTTTCCTTTCTACTCAAACAGAGGATTGAAAAGGAAAGTCGGTGAGTAACAGAGTGCACGCTAAAAATACTCCCAATAAACAAACAAACCGGGTCAGGGATCAGCAGGCCCGGAGAAGGCAATTCCGTGCGCACAAAGGCCAACTGTTTATAGCCTCAGATTTGGGTTTGTTGCTCAAAGAACGCTGTGGTCAAGATAAAGGCGGGCAGTATTCTGCTGTGCAAGGGCGCCAGGACCCACGGCAAGTCATTAACCTCGGCCGCCTTTACCTTCCCTGGGGCCCAATGCCTTCTGCGTGCTTTCCTGGAAAGGGCGTCGGGGCCGTGACCCAGGAGTTGGGCGCCGAGCCGAGATGGCAACACATCCCACTGGGTGGTTTATATTCCGTACCAGACAGAACAGCTCCGGGGCCCGCTGTTAGGTTATCAGCCTGAACTCCTGGGACTGGGCTCAGGGCCGCGAAGGCGGGGCTGGAGGACAGAGGGCGGGGCACGCGTCTCAGTCTTAGATATCAGGGTTTTAACCCCCAATAAACTCACCGGTTATTATTTCTGCTGATGGGTCTTACATAACCTTGAGAAGGCTGTGGAACCCTTCAGAGCCTCGGCTGGTATAGAACAGGGCTAATAACAGAGCCTGCTTCTGGGCTATTGAGACGATTCCAGAAGATTCTGGGGATGACGTGCTTAGCACAGAACCTGGCACACAGTAGGTGTTTACAATCGACATGGGTCTGTAATTGGCATGGCTGTCGTTTTGCTGATCTCTATAGTCTTGAGGTTACGGGAGAGGAAATCAGGACAGAACACAAAGATCCCCGCCCGGCGGGGTCCCCAGTGGAGGCTAAGACACGTCCGTTCTCTCTTTGTTTCTCCGGCTTTCCCTCTCATTAGTGTGTATAATGAGCTGGAACTGCAATTAGGCACGCTGCCTCCCCGGGGACCCCGGCTCTCTGGAGCCAGAGCTCAGGGGCTGCCAGGGCCGAGGGGGGATGATGCAGGTGCCCGGCGCTCTCGGGAAGGGCCCCAGACTCCCCTTGGAGCAGGACGCTGGCCTGTGAAGTCGGGGGTGACGGCAAGGCTGCACGGACAGAGGGGGGGTCCCAGAGTAAGCCCCACCTCAGCACACCCCCAGATCTGCAGGTAACAGGTGCTGTCGTGCGTCTAGCTCACATCAGGGGACTTTCTATTTGGGGGGACGGCTTAGGGGCAGCAGTCTGGGTGGAAGGGCACCGGGTCAGGCAAATTGTGGCAAAGGGTTTACTCAGCTTGTGTTCGGAGCTGCTGGTGGGGACTGGCGGGGCTAAGGCCACCCTCGTGGTCACCAGAGAGCCCTGCCAGGCTGCCGGCCCATCCTGAGTGTGTGCACACACACCTTCAGCAGAAGTGTGAACGCCGGGGTGCGCCGCTCCATCTGCTTTGCACTTACTAGCTCGGGGATATCGTCACCGCGGTTCTTACTGAAAGTTGCTGGGAGCGTCTGAAGCTGAACAGTGTAGGGTCAGCAGGCGTGGCCTGCGTTCTCTGCACTTCGCGAGCCGTGGCCTCCCAAACAGCTACCACTGGAAGGATGCAGATGCTGGGGCTGCTCCCGCTTTCCTACCCCGAACACGTAACACATGCAGTGCTTTTAAAAGCCAAGTTTGCACACGACCACAGAGCTTTGGTTTGAAAGCTCTGTCCTGGCTCTGGGTCCACCAGACCCACGGTAGGCAGACCACGGGGCAGGGCTAATGGCAGGCAGCCCCCCTTGGGGATCAGGTTCGGATGTAGGTCTCTGAGGCCCATAAAATTGGCTTTGCACATCCTCTGACAAGGGAGGGACTTCAGCCAAAAGCCAGGGGTTGGGGTCTGGGGTCCGGGGCCTGGGAGAGGTGGGCCGGGAATGCCGTGACCCTCACCTCACAGGTGCTCGGGGAAGAGAAGGGTCCTGCCCTCGCTCACCCAGCTGTATTTCAGCAGAGGTGCTCTGGAACCAAGCCTCCCAGGGTTCTCTGGTTTTCCAAAAGGAAACTTCCCTGTTATTTCTCTCAGATCCTGGAAGGATACTTACCGATGGCAAAGCATGGTGCGCCGGTGGGTGTATCTCCAGCCAGGGAACCAGCTCAGGCTTGGGGGATGGAAACATTTTCCAAGCCTCTCAGCGCTCACATGAGAGCTCGATTGGCAATTAGCAAATGTCACAACCCCTCCTCTTGTCGCCACGGCTGTTTCAGATGTCAGATTCCTGCCAAGCTTCACGTCTTGTTCTAAAACCTCTTTCCAGGGGACTCGGGGGAAATTAACATCATGCCAAATGAAAGAAAACCCCTCAGAGCCCGAGCAGGGCCCGTCCTCCTGGGGAGGGAATTGAGCCGCCGCAGGACTCACGCTTATATCGACAGTGAAAGATTAATTGGTGTGCAGTGAATTATGGAAATGCGGGAAGCCATTCCCACCTCCGATGCCTTTGAAACCGGGGTTCCTGGATGCAGCACTGTCCGTCACGTGCCAGGTCCACGGCGGGGCTGCAGGAGTCCCAGCCTCCTGCTTCTGTCTTCCAGAGGCGTTTCCCCAAGCTCTGGAGGTGAAGTTCAAAGTTAAATGTACTTAGAACTGGGGAGGGGGGTCAAACGATGGGGCAAAGCCACCCCCGCCCCTACTCACTGACATTTATTGAGTTCTTCTGCAGACCAGGCGCCGGGGCCGAGCACTTTGCCTGGCATAGATTTCCTCTAATCCTTCCGGCGACTCTACTGGACAGGCTCCGATCTTGGTTCCATTTTACAGGTGAGAGCACAGAGGCACAGACGTGGTTATCCAGATGGGCACCCAGAGGGGGTGAGGGCTACTGAAGGGTATCCGGAGGGTGCTGCCCAAGTCCCCTGGGCTTGGAAGTTCTCGATGGGGCCCGAGATCCCGCGTCTCTTCCAGCCTCTCAGGTGATGCTGAGCTGGTGGTCTGCAGAGGAGCAAGGGACCCCCTGGGGCTGATTCCCAGCTTACCTCTAAATGGCCAAGCGGCGACCCTGGGGAGCCTCTGCTTCCGGCCTTGTGTAGGGGTGGCCCCATCCGCTCTGGGGAAGAGCCGGGGCAGGGGGGGCAGCTCTAGGCAGAGGCGAGCATCAGTGTGATGTGGCCCCATTTTCCGAATGAGGCATGTGAACCCCAGGGAGAAAAGGAGGCTTCCCCAAATCCCCTGCAGGGCCTGACTCAGTGCCCAGGTGACCCCAGGCCCGGCAGGAGCCGGGGAGGGGGGCTTTAGAACAGACTAGAGCACCTGACCTCTCCCAAATAAAAGGGTGGCTGAGTGCCTGCCCTAGGGTTCCGGCTCCACCCAGGGTTTCTGTTGGTGTCAGCCCACCTTGAAAGTGGCTCTAGGAAAAATTCTGCCCAAAGGAAAGGCCGCCGCCGGTCACTGCCTGGTCCCGCTGCCACCACAAGATGGCACTGTTTTGTGGGGTTTGGGAGGCTTTGCTCTGTTTATCTGCAACCTAAGAAGACCCAGGGATCTGCTCCACGTTTGAAGATGCTCTTAGGCTTACGGGGCTGAAGGTAATTCTGCTGTCCTGGCGCAGAGGGCAAGAGACGCCTTCCTGTTGGGAGTGTGCGCTTGTATGTGCATGTGGGCACGGGCATACCTGTGCGCACCTGCGTGTGTGGGTCTCTGTGTGATGGCGTATGCTCTTGTGTGTTTGTTCACCTGTGTGTGGATATGTGAGTGTGCAAACATATGTGTGGTCTGGCCTGTGCCTGTGTATGTGTGCATATTTGCACACTTGGTGTATGCTCATCTGTGTACCTGTGCACAGGTGTGTATGGTCCTCGCGTGAGTGTAGATGTGTGTGCACGGGCATACAGACGTGTGTTTGTGTGCGTGGTGCATGTTCTGGTCTCGTGCATACACGTGTGCATTTCGGCCTTGTGCTTACGTGTGCACATTTATACGCGTGGTGCGTGCTCACTTGTATATACCTGTGCACGTGTGCATGCTTGTGTGTGCACTCGTGTCTACGCGTGTGTGTCTGCATGTGTGTGTTGGAAGCAGGGAGTCTTGCCTCCTTTCCTTAGCTGTCCTTCCCCTCCTCTCCTCCTCCAGCTGGTGCCTTTGCTCTTCAGGACTTTGCTCAGAGACCAAGTCCCCAGGAGAGAGCCGCCCTGAGGCGAGAGCTGGGCGGGGCATCCTATGGGCTCCGTGGTGCAGCATCCCGTGCTGACGTCTCCCTGACGACACTCTGAGCTCCCTCGCGTCAGGTCCTGGTGGTGTTCAACGGGGTCCCGGATTTGGGCCTGGGACCTGGACTCTACTAGGCATTTTGACCTTGTGACCAATAGACGCTGAATCCTGAGTGGCAGATAGGTTCTCCCTATCTGCCAGGTCCTGTCCTAGCAATCTCTGAGGGTCATTGAATTCTTTGGACAGTCTTCTGGGCAGGTTCTATGATAACCTGTCTTATGACGGGCAAACTGAGGCTCAGAGATGTTAAGTGACTTACCCTGAACCATCCGCTAAGAAGTGAAGGGCTGACACCCAACCCAGGATCTGAGTCAGTTTATGGGGTGAAATGAACAAACGATTCCTTTGGTTCGATTCAGTTTTGATCAGGAGGTGCTTCATCTGCCGGTTGGTTGCTGCAGGGGGGGGCCTTCTCCAAAGCCCCCCCTCTGGGAAGCCTCCCTGACCCCGTCAGAGTGGACCCTGGCTCCCCCTCTGCTCCTGCAGCCTGTGGGCTTGCACCTGGTGGTCCCAGGGAGCAGGGATGGTCTACAAGCCTGTGAGTGGGGAGCCAGGGGCTTGGGGAGTGATCGACCCCTTTGAGACTCTGAAGAAACCTATTGGAATCTCTAGGTGCTGGGGTAACACAGGCACCCACAAAATCCCCCCAGCTCTAGGGCTTCACTGGCTATGAAGCTCAGGGCCGTAGCTCAGGGCAGAGCCCCGCCTAAGGGCCAGACAGCATCGTGTCCATACCTGCCGATACCGAACACGGCTGGTAGGGGTGGCTGCCTGTCTGTTTCCAAGAGAGGAGGAGACCTTTCATTCCTTCAATCCACATTCCTTCAATCTGCATGCCCATCACAAGCCAGGTTGGTGCATCAGGGAACAAACGTGGTGGAAATCCTCGCCCTGGTGTTCGCCTGGATCCCGGCAGTGGGTTGCTTGGTCCCCGGAAGTCCCCCTCTCCCTGGGAGGGAGCAGCCACCCCCCGTCTGTCTCTGCTTACGCTGAGCCCTTGGGCACCTGGAGTGATCGGAAAGGACGGTCACACCCAGGTTTGCCCGGCGCTGGCTTCCCTGCTCTCCCCCTTGCTGGCTTTATCCATGGGCTCCTTGTGGGCGTAAGGAATTCATTGGACCAAGTAGTCATCTTCTTACTGGGAAAACTACCCGTGGCCGAACTCCACGTAGGGTCCCCAGGCAGGGCCCTCCCTTCTGGGGGCCCATCAGGTTGGCCCACCCGGCCCCGTGCTTGAGGGAGGGGCTGCGGGTTCTGTCCCCTCACCCCTCTTTTCCGATCAGCATTGAATGCAGTTTGGTCCCACTGTGACATCAGACTGCCACACCATCCCAGAGCCGCCCGTACCATCCAGGGTCTGCCCTGAATCCAGCGCTCTTTCTCCATCTATAAAACAGGAGCCGTGATGGTGTAAACCCCACTCTGTGAACCCCTGGGCGCTCAGATGCTGGATCCCGTCCCTGTGAGCTGACTGTACACGAGATGATGAGAAGTGAAAGTCATAGTAAGATAAGGATAAGGTGGACTTGCCAGCAGGACTCAAGGTCGAGTCAAGGAGCTAGTTCCATCCTGTGCTTTAAAAAAAAAGAGAGGAGAGAAAGAAAAAATAATCTCTTTTCCCCTAGGAACTCGTGTATGAAAAACCCTCCAGCATCTCTCTCTGAAACTCGGTCCTGGGCACTGCAGTCTTGCCTCCCCTCCTTCCACTGGCCTTCTCACCTCTGCCCTCACGTGGGTGTCACCCCCTCCTCTCCTGAGCTCGCCATGTCCCCACCTGTGGGTCATCTTCACCTGAGCCGGCCCTGCCCTGAGATCCTCTCCCGCCCCAGGGCTCAGACTCTGCTCACGCCTGTGGATTTGTAGGTCTACGTGTTTCTCCTTCGGGACCAGAGTCGCCCCCTCCAGAATCTGCCTGGTATTCAGCAGGCAGTTAGTGCTTAATACATATTTGTTGATGGAATGAAGTCTGGGTTTGAAAAAAATGTCTCAAAAGCCAGAACATTCTACATCCAGACCCTCTCCAGACACCACCTGGGAAAGAGGACCAGGCTTGTGAGTAGATTTCGTGCCAGAGTGGGAGGGGCTGGTGGCGAAATCCCGGGGACGCTGCACAGGACGATGGGATTTAACGGTCTATGGTGGAGAACTCTGCAAAATCCTATTTGGTAACTGCGTCCGGGCCCTTGGAATGTCCCAATTGGTATAAATGAATGGTTTGGAGGTACCAAGTGCTGTGAGGTCTGTCTTTGGATGTAAAGAAGGAGATGGACTGAACTGAGATGCGTTCTGACCCCAGACTCAGAGGCATTAATTAGTTAAATGAATAAGTATTAAATCAAAGGCCTGGCTTCAAAAATTAAACTCAGATAAGCCCCTTGTTCTACTTCCTGTCGAATCAAAAACATTTGCTTGAAGACTGGACACCCGGGAGGGGAATGCCTCCTGCGGGGGGGGCTGCTGGTCCCCACTGCCCCACCCGCCCCTGCCGCCCTGAATGGAAATGCCAGGGTCTGGAGAAGTCTGCAGCAGTGGCCTCTCACCGCTGTGCCCCTGCACCTGGCCAAGGCTAGGGGCAGAGGTATCTAGAATATTGGCGGGAGAGACCCTCACCTACTGGTTTCTGGTCTGACTCGGTCGTTCCGGTGGACCCTTGAGCCAGGTGGGTTTGGGGCAGAAGCAGGGAAGGCTGGTCTAAGGTGAGAAGACCAGGGATGCCTCCTGGTCGGCTCAGGCTTCTCCAGGTTTGGGCTGTGGCTAGGTACACTCGGAGGGGCCTCCCTGGTGGTCTTTTATGGTTTCACAGCCAGAGTCTGAGGCTCCCAGCTCCTCTCGATCAGACCCACTCAAGTTACGAAGTCCTCGGGGATAATGTCCAGGATGCTGAACTGAACTTGCTTCTCACCCGAAAAATGTCGGCCTTCAGCACAAAGGTCCGAACTCCTCTGTGAACCTCAAAGCCCACAGGAGCACTGTCCTGAGATCTGGACAAGGGGGGCCCCAGGCCCTACACCTTAGAAGGCCCCTGGAGAGGATAGATTGGTGGCCCGCCAAAGGCATGTCCGCCTGGAACCCCCGAATGTGGCCTTATCTGATACAGAGGTCTTTGCTGATGGAGTTGAGATAAGGCTCTAGAGCTGAGGTCATCATGAATCACCCGGGTGGGTCCTAAATCCAACGATGGGTGTCTTTATAAGAGACAGAGGGAGGAAAGGTACCCACGGACACAGAGGGAGGGAAGGCCACGTGAGCACAGAGACAGAGGCTGAAGGGGCGTAGCCCAGGGAGCTCCAGAAACTGGAAGAGGCAGGAAGGATTCTCCCCCGGAGCCTCTGGAGGGAGTTCAGCCCTGCCGACACCTTGACTTTGGACTTCTGGGCTCCAGACCGTAAGAAGAAATCGTCGCTGTTTTAAGCCCCCTAGTCTGGGGTTTTGTGTGGCAGCCCCAGGACACTAACACGTGCCCACTGCAGGCTTTTGGGGCTGGACCGAGGCTCAGAGTGGGGGGCCCACTGCCATGAGCAGCAGACTCCTCCCCGCACCCCCTTTCCTTCTCCTTACAATGTGATGACCACAGTGCCTGTTCCACAAGGCTTGAGATGACGAAACGGTCCCGTTATGTAGAGCGCTTGGAGCGGCGCCCGGCACCTACGCGGTGCGTTACCTGGTTCAGCTGTGATGGTGACGATTTTTATAATTTGCCCAGTCACTCGGCTTGTTGGTGGGGAGCCCGTATTTGAAGCCAGGTCAGTCAGCCGTCAAAGCTCGTGCTCTTGATGCCTTTGTTGAACTGTGAAAATGGGCAGAATGAATGGGCCTGCGAGCGGGCCTGTAGTGTTATCACTAAAGGTGCTAGTGGTTGAGCTAAGCAGACCTGAGTGGAGTTCAGGAACTGCCTGATCCAGGAGCACAGGGGCTTTGTCCAATTCACATCTGCATTCTCAAGACTGTGAGCTGTGCCTGGCGCACAGTAGGTGCTCTGTAAGGCAGCTTTGAATGGATGGGAGACGAGCGATTTCTCTCCCGTCTCAGGAGGCCAGAGCTTTGGTCCAGTCTGCCTTGGCTCAGTGGGGAGGGGCAGGGATGGGCTCTGTTGCCCACGTTCATGCTTGGGCAGGGGCAGTGTGTCTTTGAAGGAATGTGCGAGAGGAGCGGTAGAAATGAGGCTGGGAGGTCAGCCCTCACGCCCGACCCCACAGAGGCTGAGAGGCTAGCAGCTTTGTCCCGGTTCGCACTCCTGGGTCTAGCTACAGAGCAAGGCCAGAGGTCCTCCCTCCAGAACCCCGTGCCAATGAGCACACAATCCGAGAGCAGGGTGGCCCTGGCCTGTGAATTCCTGGTGGCAAGACGGGACGGCCGGGATGAGCCAGAGGAGGCTGCTGCCTGGGAGCTGGAGGGGGCGTAGCTCCGTCAGGTGGACCTCAAAGGCCGAGGGTGAGGGTGGTGGGAGGGCCGTGGTGTACTGTGTTTGGAAGGATCACCAGCTGCTGTTGGGGAATGGATTGTGGGAGAGGCAAGGGGGCTCTCAGTAGGAGGCTAAGGTTAGCAAGGATGCGCCTGGACTGGGGGTGCGGGGGAAGTTTCAGTTCAAAATGTCCCAAAGTAGCCCACCTCCCTTTCTGCAGCCACCGTGGGATGGATGGGAATCCCGTGAGATGGGGAGGGATCAAGGTCTAGTGGGAAGAGGATGGGGAAGGACCCGGTTGTCCTATCTTCTTGGCCTCAGCTTCTCCATCTGTGAAATGAGTAGGGACCGATTCTGCCTGCCCATGTCTTGGCATCCAAGATGCCCGGGAAAGGACTTGGTCAGCTCAGATCCCCCTTAACAAATGAGGCATCTCTGATGGGGCTGGGACTCTGAGAGAGGGCAGGGAGGTGGGCTGCAGGGCCAGGCATCGCTGGGAGGGCCTGGGACCCTCTGCCTCCCTGCTTCTCTTTTTTTTTTTCTTTCTTATTACTGAGTGTTTTTTTTTTTTTTTGGCACGCGGGCCACTCGCTGTTGTGGCCTCTCCCGTTGCGGAGCACAGGCTCCGGACGCGCAGGCCCAGCGGCCATGGCTCACGGGCCCAGCCGCTCCGCGGCACATGGGATCTTCCCGGACCGGGGCACCAACCCGCGTCCCCTGCATCGGCAGGCCGACTCCCAACCACTGCGCCACCAGGGAAGCCCTTTTCTTTGTGTTTTCTTTTTTTCTGGCTGTGCAGCTTGCAGGGTCTTAGTTCCCCAACCAGGGATGGAACCCAGGCCCCCTTGCAGTGGAAGCGCAGAGTCCTAACCGCTGGACCGCCAGGGAAGTCCCTCCCTTGCTTCTCTTGAGACCCTGGAAAAGGTCCTGAGATCCATCATTGCTGGCTTGAGTTTGTTTTTTCAAGAGCACTTTAGTCGCTGCGAGAATCCTTGTTCCTTCTCTTTCGAAGCCCCATCCTCGGGGGCAGCAGGCCCTAATCTCTGGGCCCTGCAAGGGCCAGGCCTTCCAGCCGGGGCCCCTGCTCTTGGAAGAGGCCTGGCCAGTCATGGGGGCAGCTGCTCTGGAGACTGGGCCGGGGGAGGGGAGGGCTCATAAAAGAAACCCTTCCTGCCCTTCTTGGGCCTGGGTCCCCGAAGGACACCATGCCCGGGTGCCTGGGGCCGTTCCAATGCCCCCTCAACACAAAAACACCATTTGTCTCATCAAAGCCATTTTGTCCCCGGCAGGGCCCAATTTGCACCTGCTTGCGGGTCAGTGAGCCTCGGGGGAGGAGTGGGAATGGGTTTACGATGGGGCAGGGCGGACAGGGCCGGGCCCCTGGAGGCTGCAGAGTTGGCGCCTTTTGGAACCCCGCTGCTGGTATCTGCCTCTCCCTGCGAGCCCCGCCCCCAGCCCACGCGGGCCAGCGGGAGGCAGGTCTCTCTGGAGCCAGCTCCCAGGATGCAGCTGGGCTCCCAGACCCAGGGAAGGCCTCCAGGTGGGGATGGTGGGCCCCGCCTCCTCCAGGGAAAGGCAGCCCCTGGGTTAGCACCAAGGCTCCCTGCCTGGCCTGGCCAGAGCCACTCTGCCCTCAGCTGGTCACCACGGGGCAGCCAGAGTGGTCTTCCCCAAAGCAGACTGGTCACATCACCCACGCACTGCCCGTCCCACCCCCTGGCTTAGAGCCTTCCAGAGCCTTCTGTCAGGCTCAGAATCCCGGCTGCCCGTGCTCTCTTAGCCTCGTCCCCAACCCCCCTCCCCTGGCTCACAAGGGTCCCGCTCTGTCATCCCAGGAACGCCCTCCCCAGTTCAATTATCACCTCCCCAGGTAAGTCTTCCCAGATTTTCCTGCCCAACCATCCCTTCCTAAATCCCTGACAGCCCAGATTTCATGATGCCATCAGCATCTGTCCTCCCAGCTGGACTCTGGGCTCGCTGGGGGAGAGACCCCACTGGGGTTTGCTCCCCTCTGTGTCCCCACCCTCCTAGCAAGCCTGGGGCAGAGCAGGTGCCCCGCAAATGTGTGTTGAGTGGAGTCACGACGGTGGCGGGTGTTTGCAGGTGTCCTGGCCGAGCCCTGGGAGCCTGTTGTTCCCTGTCAGGCCGAGGGGGCCCCAGTAGGACCCGACCGCTGGGGACCCAGCTTTTCCTCCTCTGTCGCCGTGAGGGGCACACGCTCTGGGCTGGGGCAACCCGAGGGTCTCCCCCGGCCCCTCCTCCACCAGCAGGGTGGGGAGCCAGGGCACTGGCCCAGCCCGTGTGGCGAGTGTGGGGCCTTACGGTTTACACAGCCCCCCGAGGGCCCACCATGATGAGACTGGGTGCTGGGCCTGGCCCTGGGCATGTCCCAGTCAGACACAGGTGAGATGGGAGAGGCCCAGTGCACAGGTTGCCTGTGACCATTCTGACAATGGTGACAAACTGGGTGGCTTCAAACAACACGAACTGATTCTCTTAGAGCTCTGGAGGTCGAGGTCCTCAGTGGGCTTGATGACTAAATTCAAGGCATCAGCAGGGCCGTGTGCTTCAGGGCAGAGTCTGTTCTCTTGCCTTTTCCAGCCCCTGGAGGCCGCCTGCATTCCTTGGCTCGTGGCCTCATCACTGCGACCTCTGCTTCCGCAGTCATGTCTGCTTCTCTGACTCTGATCTCCTGTGATGACACTGAGCCCATGCAGATAATCCAGGGTAATCTCCCCTTAACTTAACTTCATCCTTAACTCCGTCACACCTGCAATTCACCTCTGCAACATAAGGTAACGAGTTCACAGGTTCCTGGGATCAGGACGTCAACATTTATGAGAAGGGAGAGACCCTTAGTATCCTCTGCTGGAACTGAGAGGGAGCCCGGCTGACCGAGTCAGAAGGGCCGCAGCTCACCTGGCCCCAGGGGATCCTGGCCCTGTGTTGGACCAGACTCAACTTTTTTTTTTTTTTTTAACATCTTTATTGGGGTATAATTGCTTTACAATGGTGTGTTAGTTTCTGCTTTATAACAAAGTGAATCAGTTATACGTATACATATGTTCCCAACAGACTCAACTCTTAACTGCAGCATCTCCCTTGGTCCTCAGAACAGCCCTCAGGTAGATGCTTTCATCACCCATGCTGTACAGGTGAGAAAAACCGTAACCAACCAAACTCAGCCAGAAAAACTGGGGCTTGATTCCAGCTGGCGGGTGGGAGGCCGGACCCCCAAATCTGCCTACCACCCTGGTCCCACATGCTTGGTTTTCACCTTAACTTTGAGAACTTTTTATTGGCATGTGATACACACACAGAGAAGTTCACAGCTCAGTGACTTGCCCTCTATAGCCAGCAGCCGGATCAAGGCACCGCCAGCACCCAGCGCCTCGCCCCAGGGGAACCGATCGTGACCCCGTCAGCATATCTGAGTTTTGTCTGCTTTTGCCTCGCATGAAGGAATCATCCGGTGTCTGCGCTCTGGGGTCTGGCTTCATTATCTTGACGTTTGTCTGACGGTCCTTGGGAGGGCTGCAGGCCATGTGTTCTCAAAGCTCCACGGTACGCCACTGCACGGAAACACCAGGCTTACCTATGCTCTCACCTCTCCGTGGGCTTTTGGGTGGGGTCCAGCTTGGGACTTTTCTAACCAAAGCTGCAGAGAACATTCTAGTGCATGCCTTTTGGGGTACGTGTGCATGCATTTCAATTGGGTATACAGAGGAGCACAGAGGCTGAACAGGGTTCGCCTTCTTTTTGTATTTTCAGTCTTATTGAGATATAATTCACATACCATGCAATTCGCCCATTTTTTTTTTGGTACGCGGGCCTTTCACTGCTGTGGCCTCTCCCGTTGCGGAGCACAGGCTCCGGACGCGCAGGCTCAGCGGCCGTGGCTCACGGGCCCAGCCGCTCCGCGGCATGTGGGATCTTCCCAGACAGGGGCACGAACCCGTGTCCCCTGCATCGGCAGGCGGACTCTCAACCACTGCGCCACCAGGGAAGCCCCAATTCGTCCGCTTGAAGTGTGTAATGCAGTGGTTTTTAGTACATTCACAGTTATGTGAAACTATCAACACAGTCCATTTTAGAACATTTTCAGCACCTGAAAAAGAAACCCCGCACCCTTTAGCTATCATCCCTCTTAAATCTCACTCCTCCCAGCCCTGGGCAGCCACTAATCTACCTTCTGTCTACAGATTTGCCTGGTCTGGACTTTTCGGGAACGGAGTCCTATACTATGTGGTTTTTTGTGACTGGCGTTTTTCGTTTGGCAGAATGTTTTCAAGGTTCATCCACGTCGTAGCGTATGTCAGGGCTTCCTTCCCTTTTATGGCTGAGTAATATCCCGTTTTGTTTCTCCTTCTCTTAGTTGATTACTTTGGGGCTGTGTTGAACAGTGCTGCTGTGAGCATTCAAGTGCAAGTTTTTGTGCGGACTTATGTTTTCATTTCTAGGAATGGAATTGCAGGGCCCTAGGGAACTTTCAGGCTTTTCCCAAGCCATCCTCCCCGACACCTGTTATCATCTGACTTCTTGATTCCAGCCGTCATGGCGGGTGTGAGGGGGTGACACCCTCACTCTTGCCTGAACCTTGACCGGGTCCCTTGTGAGGGGCAGCATGGCAGAGGATCGCGGTCCTCCCCACTGCAGCCCCAGGTGGGTGGGGAACCAGCTGGCTGCTGGGCTGACAGCCCTGAACAGCGTCTCTGATCTCCCCTGAGAGCTGCTCGTCAGGATTGAAGTCTCCCTGGGCTGGTCTCTGACGCCTTCCCTTTCCAACTAGGAGTGAGAAACTCAATGCCTACTGACTGAGCGCCAGCTGTATACCCAGCAATGTTCTAGCATCTAGAGACTCAGGGCAAATGGGGAGAAGAGGCCCTGGCTTCCTGGACCGGACCCTACATTCCGGAAGGGCAGGAAAATGGGTACATGGGACCATCTCAAACCATGGACAGTGCCTCCAAGCCAACAGTGGGGTGATATGCAGAGGGCGTCCGGGGCCGGGAGGGTCCCCGGGTAGGTGCTGGGGCCAGCTGGCTCAGGGTGCTTGGCCTGTATGGCCAAGGCGGGTGCTCATGGAGCAGCTCAGCAGCATGGGTAGTGCGGGTGGGGGCCCAGGGCATGGATTTTGAGGCAAAAACAACCTCTTCAGCCGCAGTCAGGCCTGAGAGCCACGGGCCAGGCATTCCCAGGCCTGTTGCTTCGAGCTGTGGGTCCGAGTGGGGCAGTGGGTTGGCGGAGCCTTTAATCAGGCCGCAATGGCTGTGGAGGCCCCCGGGACACACACAGGAGGAGCCGAGCAAGGCTGGCCCAGCCATTAATTCCAGTTTGAGCCAGTTTAATAAATAGCTAAAGAAAGAAACTGAGAACAGCTTCACTATTAGCCCGGACTCCTCACTAAGTGGTAGGTGGATTCCCGTTTTCCTAAAATAAGTTCTTTCCATTGCCTGGTGGCGAAGCAGCCGGAGTCCTCTGCAGGATGAACGCCCTCCTGGCCTCTGGAACACAGCTGCAGGGACCGCAAAGTTCCCTGGAGTTGGAGCAAAGTGACCGATTGCAGCTTAGGGAGCCCTTGGCAGATAAAACACCCCCCTCCAGGGCTCCGCGCCCTGCTTCTCCTTGGGCATCGTGAAGACAAGTGCACACTTGTACCTGCCAGCCTGTCAACCTTGAACTGCTCCCCGGGTGCCAGGGGACCCCTGACACCATGGGATCCCTTGGGAGCAGACCTCCCTCCCCTCCAGAATCTCCCTGGCAAATCACACTGGCAGTGGGTGCCTGTACTCAGGAAACCCCCTCACCACCTGCCAGCAGCCCGGTGACCCCTGAGCCTCGGCTGTCCGCTCTGTGAAATGGGGCCTCCCCCACAAGGTAGTGCGAAGCAAGGTAGGGTGCGAAGCTCTCAGGGTGGCATCAAGTACGTGGAGGCCTGAGCAGGGTCCAACCCCACTGTCTGCTCTCTAGACACCCCAGATGGCTCAGAATTGCCACGGAGAGACGGAGGTTGCAGAGGGGACACGCTTGTCCGTGATGACCACCTGACCCATCTGCCTTTCCCAGATCTAATTAATATTAAGCATCTCACCTTCTCTTGGTGTTTGAGATCTGCTTGGCTGTCCTGAGCCCACTGCACCTTCACAAAGACGCAGTGAGGCCTGAATGAACGTTTGCCCATTCTACAGATGTGGACAGAGAGGCAGAGAGCAGGGGCAGATGGACACAGGGGCAGAAAAGCACATGTGGTGATCTGGCGGGGCCAGAGCTAGACCCGGGATTCGGAATGCATTCCTCTTTCATCTCTGCAGTGTTCTCACCCGCAACCCAGGATGCAGCCTTGCAGGAGCCCCCCATCCCTTACCCAGGCTGGGCTCACATCTCGGTGGCTGGCTACCACCCTCCCTTTTGGGGCCAGGTTCATGGGGGTATTTTAGGAATTTGCTGGCGTCATGGGCTGAACTGTGTCTCCCCCCACACACATTCCTGTGTTGAAGTCCTGACCCCCAGCCCCTCAGAATGTGGCTGTATTTGGAGACGGGTCTTTAAAGGAGCAAATAAGGTAAAATGAGGTCACTAGGGTGAGGCCCTAATCCCATAGGACGGGTGTCCTTATAAGAAGAGGAGGTCAGGACACAGACACACACAGAGGGACGACCCCGTGAGGACACAGGGAGGAGACGGCCGTCTACACGCCGAGGAGAGAGGCCTCGGGAGGACCAGCCCTGCCCACACCTGCATCTGGGATTCCAGCCTCCTGGGCTGGAGACAGCGAATGCCTGCTGTTTAAGCCGCCCACTCTGCAGTGCTTTGTTATGGCGGCCCTGGCGAACTACACAGCTGGGGACACTTTGTTCTCATCTCTTGACTTTTCTGCCTGGTGGTGGGGGGAGGGGTGGTCCTCCCTGCCCCTCTCCCCACCCCACAACCGGGGCACACGAGCTGCCAGGAAAAAGACACCTCTTATTATTCACACCCTTCCTCCTTAGCCCTAGGGGCCACCCTTGAAATCAGACCTGTGCACAGAGAGGCTGAGTCACTGGCCCAGCCTCACACAGCATCAAAGACTTGTTTCCAACCTCTTGCCTCCTGGCGGCCAGGGGCTGGAGAGCAGGGCAGGGTAAGACGGGACCCGGAGTGGCTGACCAACCAGCCTGGGGCGGGGCCTGCATCCCCCACGTTGGCTAGCAGAGACCACTCTTACGGCCTATCCAGCTGGGCCTCTGAGCCCACGTGGGCACGGCCATGCTGAGGTGTGCCTTCCTGAGCCACAGTCTGGGCTGGAAGGTTCTGGAAGCTCCTCCAGCCACTGCAGCAGCTTCAGGCCCCCCAGCAAAGCGCCCACAAGATGTTTATTGATAAGCTACTTGTAAATGGGGAGGAGCTGTGATAATCAATGCCATGAAGTGACGTTAAGCGTGCGAGTAGCCCAGGTGCGCTTGGCTGGGAATCAGAAAGCCAGCAGCTGCAGCCCCAGGGCTCCTCGGCTTCCCAGGTCAAGCTCCGGCCCCTTTGTGCCTCTTCGATGCTGCGCACCATCTTTTTCAGTTGATTGGTTTGCTTTTCAATAATTAATAGACTATTATTTTTAGCGCAGTTTGAGATTTACAGAACAATAGAGCTGATAGTGTGTAGCGTTCTATACCCCCCAGGTCCTCCTGTTATTAACATCTTGCATTCGTGGGACACGTCTGTTACGATCGATGAACCCAGACGGATACATTAGTATTGGCTAAAGCCCATGGTTTACTAGGGTTCACTCCTTGCGTTGTATTCCCTGTGGGTTTGTCCAAGTGTAGTATCACGCAGACAGGGGAGCCCTGTGGTGTGTGTCAACGTGTGTTTGAAGCGATCCTTATATGCAGGGACCCGGGTCCAGGTGGCGTGAGGGGTCCAGATAGATGGAACCCAGCAGCTAACTTTTCATCCTTGTTTTCGCGTCTCTGTCTTCAACTTCAAACTGGATGACCTGTGCACAGCGAAGGGTCGGGTCTCACTCGTGTACCCAGTTGGACCATTTCTGCCTTTTATTTCGGAGCGTTTAGACCATTTATACTCAGCGTGGCCCCTGAGATGGCTGGGCTGATGGATGCCTTGCTGGTGTTTTCTGTCTCTGTTCTCCGTCTCCCCTTTCTTCTTCCCTCTCCATCTGCTTACTAGCTTTACCTCTTTGTTTTCTTTTTGTTTGCTTGTTTGTTTAGCGCTCGCTTTGAAGTCTGTGTATCCCCACTTACCATCGCATCATACACAGTTTTATGCAGAGTGAGAAACTAACTACAGTATCCCTCCCCCATCTCTTATGTTCTGGTTTCCATCCATTTACCTATGTTGTGACCCCCCCGCCCAGAATAATCTATAATTATCTTTGCTTTAAGCAGTCATTTAAATATTTTAAGGAGATTTTAAAAAAGAAAACTTTATTTTGCTTCATGAAAGGAACTGTTTCCCTGGTGCCTTGCTAATCCTGGGTAGTGTGATTTTTTTTTTTAAGTTTATGACATTTGGGGAGGCAAAAAATCATCCTTTAGTGGACATTCCTTTGATGATAGAGCACTGAGTGCTGTACAGTTTATCTAGTAATAATACTGAACGTTAATTGCACACTCACTATGTGCTAGTCTCTCCACTGCCTGCTTTATGTCCGTGAAGTCATTTATTCTATGAAACAGCGCTGCGAGGTGGATTCTGTTATTATGTCTGTAGTTGCAGATGAGAAAACTGAAACACCCAGAGAGTGCCCCTGCCACCCCCCTGCTGCTGCTGGACAGGACCAGGGTCACCCGCCCGTGTTTGCCCACCCAGCCCACGCCAGCCAGGGCCCGGCCAAGCCACCTGCAAAGCCACTACACAGCCCCGCCACCTGGCCTGACTCCGGGGCTGTTGGCAAAGTGACAATGCAAAAGCCCCTTGTTAAAGTTATTAAATATCCAAAACATATAAAGAGCTCTTACCATTCAACAACAAAAAGAACAACACGCAAGAGGACTTGAACAGATATTTCTCCCAAGACATCCGCACGGCCAATAAGCACTTGAAAAGATGCTCATTCTTCTTTCCAATGTTGGTTTTTTTTCATGGAGAAATGTCTGGGCAAGCGGTGCTGGGCAGTGGTCAGCGCCTTGGGGAACGACTGCCCTGGAGACCTGGGTGTCATTTCCTCACCCACATCGCAGAGCGAGTGAGGCGGGAACCCAGGCTGCGGAAGTCGGGGCGCTGCTCTGTCTGGTGCTGACCTGCTTCCCGGCAGAGTCCTGGGCCGTCAGAGCCCCGAAGACTTTCTGTGCCTCTTACGTACCCGGCTGGGGAGCACGGAGAAGGAGGGGACAAGAGAGCTGCTGTCCCCAGAGCACCTCTGGTTTACTCTGCTTTGCCTGCAAATGCTCCGTTTCATTTGGGAAACAGAAGGTCCTGCCAAAGAACGCTTTTAAATAGTGACATGCCACCACGCCCTTACAAGAGGAAGACTCAGGGAAGGGAAGCAGCTCGTCCAAGGCTCTGAGGGCTCCTGCTTGGTGAGAGCCACTGTGTGTCAGAGTCCGCGCTGACCGTCTTGTCCTGGCTGCTCTGATGCCCAGTGACGCAACCCCAGCTGATGGCAGGACGCACTAGAACCTCTGCCTGGTCTCCTGCCACGGGAAAGCCTTAGGGTCCACGTCCCACCCCCCAGAACCAGCTCTGTCTGATGCAGGAGATCTGGTGTCTGTCCCTGACAAGAGAACCGTCTTTGTAGTGCTTATCCACGCCAGCTCCTGCAGGAATGCGGGACCGTCCTGTGAATTCCCCTCCTTCCCGGACCTGTGGGCCACCTCTCCTCACACACACTGGGGCTTCCTGAGAGAAGCCGAGAGCTGGGCTCACAGCACAGCAGAGCAGAGGGGTCACTTTTGAAAGCGGGTCCTGATCTATCACTCCTGCAGCCACCGAGCCCACGTAGCATCCTATCACTCTGAGAGGGACATCCTTAGCACGGTGGACCCCCAGGCCCTCGGCATCCTGCCCCACCGCCTTCGGTACTCAGCTCACAGCCCTCCCCCATCCCAGGGCCCAGCTACGGGCCACACTCTGATGCCGCAGGACCTTGGCACATGCGTGCCCTGTGGTTTAGAGCGGTCCTGGTGAATGCCCTTTCCTTCCATCAGGCCAGACTGCTTTCGATTTTGTGTCCTCTCCTCCAGGCTCTTGTTTCTCCCATTTCTGTAGTTAGCTCGCCTCCCCGCCTCCACCTCAGACTGAGTTGATGCGTGACGGCTGAGGCAGGTGTCGGGACCCCAGGAGTGGAGGAAGCTACCCAAGGGGACGTCAGCGCTAAGCAAATGGAAATCAGTACTAGGCCTGAAGAGGTAGGCAGCCTGGGACAGGGACCGTCGCCAGCCAGGTCCCCCAGGAGCCGTATGTGCCCCTCATAAGTGGTTGGTTGTGTGGACATTGGTAAGTCAGAGCTAGTTATCCCCACTGGGTGACGAGGGTCTCTCCCTTACCAGCCTGAGCAGCCACAGAGCACAGGTGAAGAGCACGTCCTGAATCAAAGCACTTCAGCTTCCTGAGCCTCAGTCTTCCCGTCTGTAAAATGGAGGCGATGATCCCGGTGCCTCCTGAAAGGGCCGGGCGAGGTGTTGGCGTGATGGGCTCTGAAGCCCGGTGCCTGGAGTGTCCCCAGGATAGATAAGGGGCCAGACCCACTGGGTGCCTGTTCCCAGTGTGGAATAGGACGGCGAAGGGTGCTGGCCACTGGCCGGCCAGGCTCCCTGCCCCCACCAGTCAGGCACAGCAAAGGGCTGACGCGGCTGCGGCTTTGGTGTCCCTTCAGCTCTGTGACGGCCCCTTTGAAGGTGCCGAGACTGACGGCCCCTTTGCGGCCGGAGTGGGGCTGGTCTGGGAGCCGCACCCCGTCACCAGGGCGTGACCGCGGGGGGGGGGGGCACCTCCCGTCCACGGCCTGGGGCTTTGTGCAGGGCGGGCCGCGTGCTGGCTGGGAGGCTGGAGACAATGGGGGCTGCGGCTGGGCCGGGGGCTGGCATAGCGGGCTGGCAGTGAAGCAGAACAAATCCACAGGGACCTTCCTGTACCTCCGCCTGCGCAAGTAACCTAATCTGGGGGGAGCAGGGCCGCGGCCGGGGTTGGGGCACCGCTGCGGCCTTCGGGCTGCAGTGTGTGTTCACAGTAATTTGAGGGCTTCCACTGGAGGGTTCCCGATCATTTGATGTGGCAATTAACGAGGGGACTTTTGTCGTCCGGAAAGACACAGCCGCCCACTTCAATCACCCTGTTTATGCCCCGGCAGAAGCCAAACAGCCCCAGCGGCAGATAACGGGTGGACTTCAAACGGCTCCAGGTCGGTCGCCCCTGGAACCGCCAGGCCGCGCAGCAACCCCCTGCCTTTCAGGCAGCCAAAGCGTTACTTTTCCCATGAAAAGTTCCGGCCCTAATGGCAGCGGATGACAAAGGCAGGCGCTCACCCACTCGAGCCCTTTTCATGTGGGTACCTGGCTCTTGAGGTGGGTGGGAGAAGGGGCAAGTCATTTCCCATTGATTCAAAGGGCACGTGCTCCCGCACCAAGTGGGGGGGGCCGGAGGTACCCTGGATGCCCACAGGGGCCTGTGTCCCCGCCCCTTCCGTGTAAGGGGTGGCAGCTCCGGACTCGGACACCCTCAGGAGCCTCCCTATTTGCAGTCAGTTCCTCTGTGGGTCAGACGATGGGGTGACAGTGACGACCGTGATGACGTCAGCCCAGCCCTCTGCTGAGCGTGGCACGCAGGCCTCAGCCCCGAGGCAGCCTCACGCCGGCACCCGCTGGTCCACAGACAGGGCTGGGGAAGTGTGGGGACTCGCCCGGGGTTGCACCTGGGCCCAGGGAACAGAAACCCGCAGGACCTGGCTGCGCTGGGCGCCCATCCCGCTTGGCGTCCCGGCTCTGCGGCTGAGGGCTAGCCGAGACCTCACTGATCGCCCTCAACAGGAAACTGGGCCTTTTCTCAAACCCAACCATTGCTGTGGCCCAAGGTTGCAAGGGCCAGGCAGAGAAAAGCCTCAGCCCGCGCTGGGATCTTAGTAATAGCCCAGCCAATTCCCCTCTGGGCCTCTGTTCCCTCACCTGTGAGCTGGGGGACCAGAGGGACCACAGATGCGAAACACCCGGCACACCTGCTGGGGGCCCAGCCCATCTGGCCCTCCTGGTCAGTGCCTGGCTGGGACCACGCCCGACCAGCTGACATCTCACCCCAGGCTCCTCATGGGCTGTCGCAGCAGGAACGAGGTGGGGTGGGGTGGGGGGGGAAGAAAACGGCTGGTGGGACCTCCATGCCCATCTGTACCCAAGCCAGGTGCCACCTAGTGCTCACAATAGACACACACGGGCCCTTGCCAGTGGAGTAAATTCAAACCTTCATCACTGGCTGAGTCACTCCTTCTAGACCATGCCGCGGCGACAGAAGGGCAGAGAGGGGCCCAGGCTGCTAGAACTTCCACTCGGCGGGGCCTGGCGGACAGTAAAGACAGACAGGACCCTTCCAGGATGGTCAGCGGTAAGACCGGGGACGGTGGGAGGGGAAGGGGCGGGGAGGACGGGCTCCGTGTTGACTGGGCAGTGAGGGAGGGATCCCCCGGGAGGTGATGTTGGAGCAGGTGACAATGCGAGGGACGGGGCTGACCTTTGGGAGGAGTAGGTCTGTGGGCTCAGGGACCAGGGAAGCACCAGCATGGGGGGAGCTTGCCAGGGACCCCATCTGGAAGGGCCTGGCCTGCCAGCAAAAGGAGCTTCCTTTTAGCCTGAAAACACAGGAGCCACTAAGACGATGCTCCAGCCTTGTCATGCCCCTGCTCTACAGCCTTCAGTGGCTCCCCACGGCTTCCCCCAACAATCTCTTTCTCGCACTGGCATTCAAGGCCCAGCATAATGTGGACCTAACGCCTCTTGCGATTAGGACTCCAGCCATGCCCTCACACGCCAGCCCCCCTACAGCCGCCCCGTTCCCTAAATGTCTCCCAAGACCCTGCCTCTGTCCTTTGATCGGGAGATGTCTCCATCCCAATGCCGCCTCTGCTACCGCTCCTCCAGCAAGGAACTGTAGGATTCATCAAGGCCCGGTGAAAACATCACGTTCCCCAAGAGGGCACCTGACCCTAAGTTCCCTGGGTGGACTGCATGGGCAGCCCAGCTGTGTGGCCTTAGGTGAGGTGTTAGCTTCTCTGAGCCTCTCTGTAAAATGGGATAATAATAGTAAGTACCACCTAGGGCTGTTGCTGGGATTAAATGAGCTAATGGGACTGGTCAGACTGATTGGCATTGCCGTATTTCATGTAATATAAGACACCACTGATTGTAAGATGCACCATTATTTTATATCCCTCTAAGGGTGGGAAAAGCTGACAGTTAAACCGTGACACGCTTTGGAAGGTCCCTCTGAGTGAGCCAAAGAGTTCAAATTTTAACTGGAAGGAAACAGTTGAGGGTTTTAAGCTAAGGAAGTACAAGGGCAGATCTGAACCCTACGAGGCCTCCAATTGCTGTCCTTCTGGAATTTTCCCCCGAGAATTCCAAAGCTGGAAAGAATCGGGGAAACTGAGACACAGAGAAGAGGAGGCCAAGCTTGGGGTCACCGGGGGAGTTGAATCTCCAGGTGGAGGTGAGGGAGGGATGGGTTAGCACGGAGCAAAGGGCCCTCCCCTCTCCCCGAGCCTCCTGTCCTCAGAGGGGGCAGAGGCCACCGTGGTCCTTGCCTCTCCCACCATCGTACCCTCCCACTGCCGCACACTCGGCGGCGGGCCCAGCAAAGGTCTGGGAAATCGAGTTTTCGGTGGTCAGTTCCCATTCCAGACAGGAACGGGGATTCGGGGTTGACGGGTCGGAGTCCAGGGTGAGCCCTTTTGCGATGCCGCCACACTTCACGCGTCCACTATTCAGTGTCACATCTGCTGGGTGGAGCTGGAGGGACTGGAGATAAAACGCCTGGGGGTCATGACCTGGCAGGAGAGATGGACAGGTGAACAGCAGGAGCTTACGGGAACACCAGCTGGGGGAGGTCCGGGCAGACTTCCTGTAGGAGGTTACGGAGGCCCACGGGCAGCTTGGCTGCAACATCTGGATAGAAGCACCTCCAGAGCTTGGTCCTCCTTCCTGGAGCCCCAGGTTCCCTCTCCCTCTGGGCTGCCCTCAGTCAGGAGCCTCAGTAGCTCTGGTCCTGGTTTCTTTCCTTCAGTGTCCTCAGCCACTTGTTTCATGGTCTGGGCGGGGAGAGAGGCAGTGGTGAGGACCCAGCTCTATGCTCACGTGCTGTGTGACCCTGGGTAGAAAGCTGCCCTTCTCTGGGCTGGCAACACCTCTCTTCCTAATGCCCAGAGACCATACTGTTACCACCCTCCTTGTCAGTAAATGAAGAGGTGAGGTGCTGACCCGGGGCTCCGACCTCAAAGCCCAGCACCTTCAACTCCCACCCCTGCCCACCCCGTGTGGCAGCCACCTCCCCAGCCCCGTTGCCAGGCGCGAGGGCTCAAGCCCCACCTTGGGCACATGCCCGGCTTGGCCTGGCTTCTACCCCAGCTGGCGCCTCTGCCCGCCTCTTCCTCCACCCACCCACTTCCCGCGCACAGCTGGCTTCTCAACATTTAGGCTTTGACTAGAAGTCGCTGCCCTGACCAGCGTCACCCTGGCCGCTCCGTCCGCCCCTCCCCCAGCTCCCCTTTCTCTGCTCTTCCCCCCTCTGCGCCCATCGTCTCCCTCCCGCCCGCCCTGGGCTACACGTTGCGGGTGGGATACAGGCACGCCCAGCCTTCAGAACGCACAGATATGAGCACAATGGCTATTGACACATTGCGCTCCAAGGGGGGCAGTGGTGGGGACGTTTTCAGTGGGGTCTGACTTCCTGTCCCTGCGCTAAGAAAAGCAGAAATGTGTAGCTTTTCCCACTCGTGTGGAAGATAGAGAAAGGTGCTCAGGCCACCTGGATGAACCGCAGACTCACGAGTTCCAGCTCCTTCTCGGCTTGGGCAATGCCGTCTCATCTCTGGTGTATAAGTGTGGTTTTGAATTTTTCTTAAGGTCCATAAAAAAAGACAGACCTCCCACATGGCGGTGTCTGTACTTTTGGAATTGGTCAACCTGCAGGGCCAGGAGCGTCTTCAGGGGCTCTGTCTCTGTCTACGTGATCCTGTCCAGGGCCCACGGGTGAGGCCCGAGTCCGGGGCCGGCGCTGCCACCATGCTCCTGGCCCCAGGGACACAAACCCCGACAGACTGATGACTTGCCAAGGAGGGCCTCCCTTCCTAACGACCACAGCGCCAGAAGGCCAGGCCCAGGCACCAGCTCTGCCCGGCCTGCCCTCTGTGTGGGAGGGGGACCCGGCCTTGGAGGGCGACCCTGGCAGAAAGGACTCAGAGGAAAGATGCAGGAAGGGCCCCCACCCCGTTCACGTAGCCAACTGGGGTGAGACCACAGGGGTCGGCGGTCACCCTGCGGGGGAGGGTCACGCGAGACACTGATCTCTTCTCTGCCGGGTGGTGGTGGTTACACGGGTGCCACTCCACAGCCAATCATGCAACGGTTCAAGGGGTGATGCGGCGCCTGGGCTCCGGAGCGGGTCTGGGTCCGGCTCTGCCACTTGCTGTGTGGTGGGGCAGCCCGCTGACCTCTCCATTTCGAACCTGTGGAATGGGAGACAAGACTTCTTCCTTCCTGAGTGTTTCGAGGATTCAGTGAAACAGGGTGTGCAGGGGCTTGGGCCGACTCCCTCCACAGTCCGCATCATCACTGTCAGATCAAATGCCAGGGAAGGGCTTGGCATTGGCTCTGCTGGGCTTCTCAGTTGACCACAGCCTGGATGTGGAGGAAAGGAAGGTTCCAGGCCAGTGCGGGCAGCCAGGTGGGCGCCCAGAGGCGCAGCCCGGCCGGTGGCTCTCTCGCGGCCAGCTCTGAAATGAACAAGGATGTGGGGCCTTAAGCATCATGGGGGTGGGGCTCAGCACCTCTAGCTGCAATGGGGCGATGGGGCAGGCAGCCTGACCCCGAGGGAAGCACAGAGCTGCTGGTGGTCACTGCAGTTCCTTTAGCGACCAATCAAGCCTTCCGCATTCTGCCCCCACAGAAAGGCTCCTGGGGGAGCCCGTCCCCCGGGGACAGGCCTGTGACAGCTTCCTGGACGCGGGCTAAAGTGGTTGGCTTCTGAGCGTCGCTCTAAGACGGCAATTTGCAACTTCGTCATGAGCTTGACGGGTGGGCGCTGAGCGGCTCCTGGGCCACCCGAGGCCAGAGAAAGGCTGCTGACGTGCATGACAAAATGTTTTCTGACCACCCGGTGCCAGTGACAGGCCCTTCAAAGGAACTGCAGTCCCTGCAGAACCGATTCACCCTCTCGCCTTTCTGTGGCGCTGAGGTCGGCAGCTTTCATTCGGCAGTTGAGAAAAGGGCCACAGGCTCCTTGCTGTCTCTGGGAATGCCGTCCCCGTGGGCCACCAACCCCCGACCAGCTTGCCCGAGGCCACGCTTCATTTTGATGAGGTTTCAAAAAGCCCCACTGTAACCGGGGGCCGGGGGGACCTTGCCTCGCCCAGGGCCAGAGTTAGAGCTGCCTTTGCTGAATTCCAGGAGAGAGGAAGGGGTTCCTGCCATCTCAGCCATAATCCAAGGCAGCACTGGGTCCCCGCCGTGCTCGGTAGCCACGCGCGGTCATCGAGTGATGCATTGTATCATAGATCGATTTAGCCTTGTTCCCATTAGATGCAACCTCCAGGAGGGCCATTCTTACTGGGCATTTGATTCCAGCGGGGGATAAGCAAACCTCGGAGACACCTGCCTTGGGTTTGCTTTGCTGGGAGAACTAGATCAGGTCCCCCAAGGGTCCCTCCCGGCCCCAAGAGCCTACATTCTGAGCTCTGTTATGGGGTTGGCGCCCAAGTCTACACGTGTGTCAAAACCCACAGAACTGGGCACCACAGGAGTAGATTTTACTGTGTGTGAAGTGAAAGAATAGTTACCTCTCTCGGGGGCAGGGCACAGGGATGTAAGCCAGACTTCCTCGACTATATTTCCTGTGGGAGACAAGATAATGGTCCCCCAAAGATGCCCACGTCCTGATGCCCGGACCTGTGAATATGTGGATGTACCGGGCAAAAGTGTCTTTGCAGGTGAGATTGAGTTAAGGATCTCGAGATGGGAGGATAGTTCCGGATCCCAGGTGGGGAGATCATCCTTATAAGAGGAGGCGGGAGGGTCAGAGTGAGAGGGGCTGTGACCACAGAAGCAGAGGTCGGAGCGAGGGGGTGGGGGGCAGTCCACGAGCCAAGGATGCAGGTGGCCCGTAGAAGGAGAAACAGCGGAGCAAGCAGATTCTCCCCTGGAGCTTCAGGAGAAAGCGGTCCTGTGGACACCTTGGTCTGGGGACTTCTGGCCTCCAGAACTGCGAGAGTCCATTTGCGTTTTTTAAGACACCAACAGCCATAGCAAACTCATACAGCCTTGCGTGGCAGATCTGACTCTGGAACCAAGTCAATATTTCATGTAATTAAAAAAAAAAACATTGAATTATAAGAGGAATCCCTTTATAAACGTCAAAAATAAAATAGAAAAACAAGGGCGACTACAGCTACCAACTCAAACCATCTCAGACTCCCACGCCGGACTGTTTGATAGCAGGTCCCAGTGCCAAGCCCACAGTCGGCAAGTTCAAGGCTCTGCGTGGAAAAGGAGCCAGGGCATCTGAGGGACCCTGGCGCTGAAGGGTCTCCCCCTCCACCGCAGCGGGGGTGAGTGGCCACCCACTGTCGTGGCCCAAGAAGGGGATCCTAAAACCGACTGGAGCAGGTACAGCCCGGGCCTGACTGCTGGCAGCTCTGCTGGCTTTTGCAGACTTGACTTCCCCAGGCTGAGCCCCTCCTCCTTCCAGGCACAGGCCCTTCTGGGGCAGCCGTGACCTGCTGCACAGTGGGAGGCTCCGGGGGGCTCCGGGTCCAGCACTTCCCAGCAGACCACTCACTCCCAGCCTCCGTTCAGCCCCTGCCGCACTCCGGGCGTTACTGAACCAAACGTGGGTCCATTTGCCTGTGTGCAGTGAAGCCAATCTACTGACACCGCGTCGTGGTGAAGGAAAATGTAGCCTTTATTGCAGGCGCCAAGCAAGGAGTCCAGGCAGCCCGTGCTCAAAAGGCCTGAACTCCCCTGATGGATTTCAGGCAAAGGTTTTTAAAGACAGGGTGAGGGAGGGGGGTTGTGGGGTCTGTGATCAGCTTGTGGATGGTCTTCTGATTGGTTGGTGGTGAGGTAATTGGGAGTCAACGTCATCAACCTTCTGGTTCCCACCAGTCTGGGGTCTACGTGTTTGTGGGCAGCATGTGGTTAACTTCTTCCACCTGGTGGGGGTCTCAGTATCTGCAAAACAGCTCAGGGACATGGCTCAGAACATTATCTATAACTCTGGAGGAGGAACTAAAGGCCCTTGACTTTGTTTAATGGCTAAACTATTATTAATTATTTTGTCTTGTTTGACTATTTTCCTTTCTCTCTGCGTTTTCTCACTTCTCTGATTACGTTTATTCTTTGGAACTTGGGGAAGGCCTAGGAGGATAAAGTTTTTCTACAGACAAGAGACAGGCAGAGGACATGGTTGTGGGGGGCGGGGGTCTGTTCTGCGAAGGCCCCATATGGTCCTGCTTGGTTACACAGGCTCTGGGTGCAGCTGTGAGTGGGAAAGACTGAGCTCATGGGTGCCATCCTGGGGCGGGGGTGGGCGGCGAGGAACGTGGGTGACATGTCACATGACCAATGTGAGGGGCAGGCACTAATGGGGGCTCTCTGTTCTCACTAGGGCAGTTGGGAAAGCTTCTCTGAGGGGTGATCGAGTGTGACACTGGGCAAGTTCTGCACGTCTGAGCATCCTCACCTGTGAAGCGGGGACCATGCCTGCTCCATCGTAAGCTGCTACGAGCATGGAGTGAGGTACAGCACAAGACACGCTCAGGACCTCGATAAGTGGTACTTACTGTTATTGTTGCTGCCATTGTTACCGTTATTTAGACGTGGATCATCCCAGAGAAAAGCCTTTCCCATGATTAATATCGTTTATTGATCATTAATTTACAGATACTTATGTTGCAAAGTGAGCTCAGGACTCTCTCTGCCTGCAGCGTCTGAGGCCCCTCCCAAAGCAGCAGCTGGCAGAGCACAGCTGTTTCCTCCAGGAGAAAGTGGAGGGAGAGATGGTGAGGGTGGCCTCTCTTTAGGTTAAGCAGGAAACTGCCCCAGGTGGGCAGCAGTCCTGGATTGCCAAGTTCAGCCCTGGGTCAGTGCAGGTGAACCCTGAGGGACACTTCGTAGAGTTAGAGAGTCTCAATGTGAAGATGTGAAAACTGAGATTTGGTGAAGCAGAGTGGTTAAGGGAAAGCAGAAGTTGTTATACACAGAACACCGGACTGGAGGCTGGGGTCCTGTGTTCTGTCCCTGTATTTGCCTGTAACTTGCTGTCTCCTTTCTGGCAGGTCACTTAATCCCTCTTGGTGTCACGCACCCTATGACAGGCTGGACCAGAAGACAGCTTCATACACGGCATCTCTTTGAGTGTTATAGAATCTAGTTTTGAATGTGGGAGTAGTTAAGAACTGTAGCAGTTAGCTGTTGCTGTGTAACAAACCATCCCCAAATTCAGTGGCTTCATATAATAAACATTTGTTTCTGTTTTTTAAAAACCTACCCATGGCTCAGCTGGGCAGTTCTGCTGATCTGGGTCAGGCTTCAGTGATCCTGACGGGAGTCATTTGTAGGTCTGCAGTCATCTGGTGGGTTGTCTGGGGACTGGCTGGTCTAGGATGGCCTCACTCCCATGTCTGATGGTGGGCTGGCTCTGAGCTGGGGTGATGGGGGCAATGGGGCTGCATGTCTTTCCTCCTCCAGCAGGCTAACCTGGGCTGGTCCACATGGTACGGTCCTCTTGGGGCCTAGGCTCAGAACTGCCAACTGGTCATTGCTGCCAGTGCTTTACTGGATAAAGCAAATCACAAGATAAGCCTAGATTCAAGGTGGCATTCAAGGGTCGAGAAAATAACACTTTGCCCCCTGATGGGGATTTCTGTGTCCAGAGGTATGGATTCAGGGACAAAACGATTAGAAACATTTCTGCAGTCACTCAACCACGAGGATCAACAAAAGGGCCTTGAAGAGGGGACCAGCCCAGAAGTAGGAGAGATGCTGTGTAAATGATATCATCTTCAGAAAGCAACTCAGATTCCAGCTAAGGACTGGATTTCACAATTTTCCTCTAAGCCACCGTGTATGCTATTCCCTCTTCCTGCAATTACTTTCCCCATACCCTTCTCTGTAGGTTTTTTACACGAGAAAACATTCTCCCAGATTTAAAAAAAAAAAGTTTATTTGTGAGCACAGTCTAAGCTTTTATTTGCGAGAGCATCAGAGAAATTTTGTAGGATGTACGAAGGCTTGTCACTGGCTGACACACGGGGTCAGTTTGTGGACAAGACAGGAATCTCAAGGTTTGCTTAACGTGAAAGTTTGCCCTGCAGCAGGGGAAGAAATGCACCTGTACGCTAAATCTGGGTGGAGTAAATAAGTGATGGGAAGAGGGGACAGCTCTTCCTTAGAAAAGAATTCCATTTAATAAATGTAGAAAGAATTGAGAAAATAGAAAGTCACCAGTAGAATAATACAGTAATAATTGTTACAGATACACAGATAGAGGCTCAAATAAGTGGGTAAAATTTCAAGGAGAAACAAGGTCTTTTCACAGTCTCAAAGTATCTCCCCGCAAATAATTATTAAGTACAACAGGAAAAGTAGTCACTTCAGTAAAGAAACAGGCAGGCACTGCCTTCACAAAATGATCTAGGTTTACATCACCAGGAATAAGACAGATGAAGCTACCTGGACGGAAAAGGGGTATCTTCCCAGTGCCCGGGGGCCCACTGCCCTTAGCTGGGAAGTCACCAGGAATCTGGCCACGCTCTCTCCGAGGCCACAGGGACTCTTGCCACTGTTTCCCCATGCACCACCCTTCACTCACATTCCCCTTGCTGACTGCCAAAAATGATGCCCAAGGTGACTCTAGGTCATGTCCTAAGACAAGTGCCCCTCAGAGCTTGGCTATAATTCTTGTCTCCGTATTCCAAATTCCCAGGAAAAGGACTATTTGACCCTGCTGGGACAGTCATGGGTGGCCTTGGGGGCTGGGTCCAGTCGGCCAGTCTGCGGCAACTTGGAGGACAGACCAGTCACTGAAGACCTGGGAGGGGTTGCAATCAGGGTGGGCTTCCTGGAAGTGGTGAGGCTTGAGCATAACGACACTCTTATTCTGGAAGATCTGTGAGGGGAGGGATACGTCTTATTCAACAAGCACTGTTACCTGGGAAGTGCACAGCTACCATCTGATGAATGAATGTCCCACACATCCCAGGCTGACGCAGCTTCAGTGGCAGATACGCAAGGGGAAGGCCTTGCCTTAGGATAATCCTGAAGAAAGGAAGCTTAGAGATTTGCAGAACCTTCTGGGATGGGGTCAAGAGACATGGGAATGTCTCCATCCATCCTGGTGTGGAGGGAGATGCACAGATGACTGTCTGGGTGATCAGTGCCGATAGAGGGCAGCTGGTGGAACAGAGGTGACCAGAGGTGGGAGCTGGAAGGGGTGGAAGCAGAGGAGGCTTCTGTGTGGTCAGGGGTTGTTGGTGGACTTGGCCACTCTGCTCTGGCTCCTGGGAGATAACCTCGGTGCGCTCAGAGTGTCGTCCCTGGAAGAGTGTGTGCACCTGGGCCTTTGGCCTCGCTCTATCAGTGTGGTCTCTGGAGGGACTGGAGACCAAGGAGTTCCACGTCAATGTGACTGACCCCCGAAGAAAAGCCCTGGACACCCAGGCTCGGGTGGGCTTCCCTGGTTGACAAGACTCCAGGCGTGTTGTCACACAGGTTGCTGGGAGGCTGTGACCCCGGGGAGGAGACAACCAGAAGCTGGAGCCTGGCGTCTCCTGGATTCTGCCCCACCAGCCTCTCCCTTTTGTTGATTTTAATGTGTATCCTTTCGCTGTAACATGGAACCATGAGTATAACAGCTGTGCTGAGTTCTGTGAGCCCTTCCAGTGAATCAATGAACTGGAGGGTGGTCTTGGGGACCCCTGAGACTTCACAGAGGAGGTGAGGGAGCCGGGCCTGGAAGGATGAATGAGTCGTCCTGGGAAAAGGCTGGCATTCCAAGGAGAGGGACCCAAAACTTGGAGGTAGAGAATGGCATCCCTCTCCTCCCTTCTTTTGCTTGAAGAGAAAATAGAATGGTGAATTGTGACTTCAGAAGGGGTGTGTACTTTTTATGTATATAATTGCATATATATTACATATATATGAGTTCCCCTTTTAAGCACAGGCTTTGGGTCCATGTCTCCCAGGGGGTGTCCTTGCTGTAAACTTGACTACTGGCCTGCTGAGAAGGGTGTCTGTAGGGGGTGAGAGGGAGTGGAGAGGCAGGAAGCAGTTTGAAGATGCTTTAGTTCGCTTCCCCCTAAGGAACCTGTTGGGGAGGGCATTTCTAGTTTCCAGAACCATCCACTATCATTAGAACTTTCTCTTTTCTGACCAAGGGAGTTATTGCCTGCTCAGATCCACACAGAGGCTAAAAAATTCCTGGTCTGATGTCTTTGGGTGGGGGCAAGGGGACAGGATGGTGAGGAATCTGCAAGCAGCCAGGTGGAAAACCCCTGTAAGTCCAGTTCAAAGGATGTGTGATGGTTCTATCAAGCTGCCGAGGTAAGGAGCTCCAACTGTGTGGTGAGGACTCAGCAAATTGATCTAAAGACCTCTGTGTGCCCTAAAGATTGATTTTCTTTGAATTTCTATTCTTGTGAGCTCCCAGTGAGGACTTGGGGTACATAGCCTGCTATGGACCACATTTTGTGCCCCCCCCAAATTCATACACTGAAACACTTATCTCCAGTGTAATGATAAGAGGTGGGGTCTTTGGGCAGTGATTTTATCATGAGGGTGGGGACCCAATGATGGGATTAGTGCCCTTATAAGAAGACACATGAGAGAGCTTGCTTTTCCCAACATATATATATATATATATATATATATATATTTTTTTTTTTTTTTTTTTTTTGCCATGTGAGGAAACAATGAGAAGGTGTCCATCTAAAAACCAGGAAGCAGGTCCTCACTGGACACTGAATCTGCAGGCACATGATCTTGGACTTCCAGTCACCAGAACTGGGAGAAACAAATGTTTGTTTTTTAAGTTGCCCAGTCTGTGCTGTTCTGTTGTAGAGCCTAAGCTGACTAAGACATAAGCCCTAAGGACTTTGCAAAATGGGGAGAAAAGATGAAGAATGCTTGTAAAACAGAACAGGCTACAGTCACCCACTAACTGGCTTTACTCTCAACCCCTCTCTTCTGTTCCCCCCTCCACTCTTTCTAGAGAAAACTGGGGCCTCCTCTCTGCTCGAACCTCCAACACCACCTTCCCTGTTCTCACTCTCAGCTGGTGGTCTTGCTTCCTGCTTTACTGAGAAACACAGATGCCATTGGAGAGACAGGACTCCTTGGAGAAATGGCTGATTCCAGGGGCAGGGAAGGTACCAGGTGAGCCTGGAGCATCCTATTCCAGTGAATCAGGAAGCGCTCAAAGAATTATGAGACGCATCAAAAGGGGCTTTCACTGGTCAAACGTAGAACAAATTGAGGGTCAAAATAAATAATGATAGAAATGTCCTATAATTCATTGACTAAAATAAGAAACCATGACTCCATGATGACATAAATAAGTAAACAAATAAATTGAAATACATATTAATTATGAAGGTGGAGGAACATCACAGCGCAGAAGGCCAGCAGACTCCACCAATCAGGGTGGACGGCACCAGCTGTGGGCTGACTGAAATTGCACACCACCTGACAGGAGGCAGTGAGAAGGATGCAGCATCACTTCTTGCAAAAAAATGCAGAACCTGCCTGAACCTCATCCTGAGGGCACATCAGACAAACCCAAATTGGGAGTCACTCTTCAGAATAACTGGCCTGGGGCTTCCCTGGTGGTGCAGTGGTTGAGAGTCCGCCTGCCGATGCAGGGGATGCGGGTTCGTGCCCCGGTCCGGGAAGATCCCGCATGCCGCAGAGCGGCTGGGCCCGTGAGCCATGGCTGCTGAGCCTGCGCGTCCGGAACCTGTGCTCCGCAACGGGAGAGGCCACAACAGTGAGAGGCCCATGTACCGCAAAAATAAAATAATAATAACTGGCCTGCATCCAAAAACATCAGGACCGTGAAGGTCAAGGGAAGACTGAAGAATGGTTCCAGACTGAAGGAGACTAAGATTCTGGACTGGATGCTTTGCTAGAAAGACACTATTGAGACAATTGGTGAAGCCAGAAGTGTGTAGTGATATATCAGCATCAATTTCTTGATTTTGATAGTTTGTTGTGATAATGCAGAAGAATGTCACTGTTTGTAGGAAATATGCACTAGGGCAGTCAGGGGGTGGTGAGGTATCACACTGGCAACTATCTCAAGTGGTTCAAGAAAATAAAAGTTCTCTGTGTATTAGCTTCTTGTTGCTGCTGTAACAAATCACCACAAACCTGATGGCTTAAAACAGCAGAAATTTATCCTCTTCAAGTTCTGGAGGCCAGAAATCTGAAGTTAGTTTCACTAGACTAAAGTCAAGGTGTCATCGGGGCTGGTTCCTTCTGGAGGCTCCAGGGAGAATCCACTCCTTGTTCTTTCCAGGTTCTAGAGGCTGCCTGCATTCCTTGGCTCATAACTTCTTAATTGCATCACTCTAACCTCTGCCTCCGTTATTACATGTCCTACTTCCTCTGCTGTCATCAAATCTCCCTGAGCCTAGCTCTTATAAGGAACTTTTTGGTTATAATCAGGGCCCACCTGGATAATGCAGGATACTCTCCCCATCTCAATATTTTTAACTTAATCACCTCTGCAAAGTTTCTTTTGCCACACAAAGTGACATACAGGTTCAAGTTACTAGGACCTGCATATCTTTGGGGGCCTTAATTCAGCCTACCATATCTCACACACCAGGATGTAACCTCAGTGAAGGCAGGGATCTAAAAATTTTTCTTCTTTAAGTACAGTAAATGCACAGATGGTGGAGGTACACTTTGATGATTTTCAAACTGAACACACTTGTGTTTGAGGATCAGAACATTTCCAGCACCAGAAGCCTCCTTCCAAAAGCAGGGGTTTGCATCTGTTATGTTCATTATGATACCCACTGTGCTTGGAACAGAGCCATGTGCCAAACAGCATTCAATACATACTTGGAGAATGAGATGAATTCTGAGCTGGGAAAGACAGTGGGATATACAAACAGGCTTGTGTGAATCTGGACTAGTCTCCACCTCTCTGAGTCTGTTTTCTCATCTGCAGAAGGAGGATATCAATAGCTCCTGTTTTTCAAGATGTGATGAGAGTGATACAAAACACGTAAAGCCCTGGAACAGAGGCTGGCACACAGCAGGTGTTCATGAGCTCTCTCCTTCTGTCTTATGAATGCTAAAGGAGCTCAAGAAGAGGGAAGTCATGGGGCAGTCTGGGCTGGCGCACCATGGAGGTGATGGCCTTGGACATGCAAGCTTGGGGCATGGCTTAGAGCAGTCTGGGCGATGCTGGAGCTCCTCGGTGCCCTTAAAAGCTCCCCCACTGTAGGCAGGGCAGCAGCCATGTCCTTGAACCACAGGGTGGCCCCCAGGCTCAGCACTGTGCTCTCCAACTCCACCCAGCCCCTTAACTAGATGCCCCAAGTGCTTTTCCTGTCTTGATTTTATCCTCCTCTTGGGTGGCCCGAGGGAAGTCCTCTTGCACTCACAGCCCAGGGTCTCCTGAACACTGCACCCACCTTAGGCATCTGCTCACCTAGAGCCAGGAATTGGACAGGTGAAGAGCAGAGAAGAGGTGATGTAGTGTGAGCAAAGGTGGATTGGAGGAATGTGCAGGCACTTTGAGAAAAATGATCTCTTCTGCAAACTAATTTTAGGTACAGTAGCTTTGCCTCTTCACCCAGCTGCAAAGGTCTCTGATTCCACTTGACTGATAAAACCATTTACCTGAGGATTCGGTCTCAGCCATTGGTCTTTGTCTCCATGCAGCTCCCATTGGTGACTGTGCCTTGGGGGTGCCCAAGGGCCAGCTGAACCCAGGTTCTTCTGTTACCTGATGGAGGGCTTATGGTTGAAGGCTACTGGACCACCTTCTCGCCTTCTGTCCCCTTTGCCTCAGCCCACTGAAGGTCACTGACCAGCCTGTATGCTGGTGTGAAAACAATTGGGTGTTTCCACTGTGTCATTCAAAGAAAAGGAAGGGAATTTTTTTTATATGAACACATCACACCCAGTTTTCTAAATATTTACACACAACCATGTCTCTGCCCAGAGGGCACATGGCCTCTTGTTCCCCATTAAAAACACATCTGTTCTGTTTGGCTAATCAGAGGGGCCCAGCCATGCCCTATTCTCTGCCCCCAGAGCACTTGGAACACCGAAAGCAACTGCCCGATGGCATGTGGGGCAGCCCTGGGCAGGGCCCTTGAGGCCAGGGGCACCTTCTAGTATCTGGATGACTGCAGATGTCTCCCAGCCCATTTCCTCCCACCTGGCAACCAGAGTGTCCTTTAAAAATGCACATCAGATCCCACCACACCCAGCTCCTGATCCTGCAATGGCCGCTCCTCTCACTGGAGTCCTCAAGGTGGCTTACGAGGCCCTGTGCAATAGGCCTCCACCTCTGTCTCTGATCTCAGCACCCACCACTCACCCCCATGTTAGTTTCCTGGGGATGCTGTAACAAAGGACTTCAAACGTGGTGACTTAAAGCAATAAGAATTCATCTTCTCACAGTCGAATGCCAGAAGTTCAAATTCAAGGTGTCGGCAGGGCTGTGCTCCCCACAAAGGCTCTAGGGGAGGATCCCTCCTGTCTCTTCCAGCTTCAGGTGACTGTCTGCAACCCTCGGCTTGTGGCTGCCTCACTCCAGTCTCTGCCTCTGTGGTCACATGGCCCCCAGCTCCCCCTCTTTCTCCTCTTGTGTCTCTCTTATAAGGACAAATGTGATTGCACGTAGGGCCCCCTCAGAGAGTCCAGGATAAACTCCTCATCTCAAGAGCCTTAGCTTAATTATACCTTTTGCCATATGAGGTAATACAGGTTCCAGGACTGGGACATGGACATGTCTTTTGGAGGTCCACATCCAACTCCATTTACACCCCAGTGTTCACACAACCCCAGCTCCCTGACCCCTGTTTGTTCCTTGACCACACGAAGCATATTTCCAAGACCCTCCTCCCCTCTGATGGACTTTATGCAGGACTTAGAGGACTTTCACTCCTTCTAACGCAGCACAACATGGCTACTCTCCATCCCTTTCTTTGGCTTTATCACCACCTGACTTGAACACATTCACATGTTTATTGTTTTATTTCCTGTCTCCCTCAACCAGCGTGAATGCTCCACAGGGCAGGTGATTCACTTCTGCAGCACAGTTGAGCATCCTGGCACTGGTGTGAGGTTCTGTGATCATCAAGGACCCTGGTCCTTTCCCTTTCTTCTCACTCTTCAGCATGAAACTTCCTTTCTCATGACCTCATGATCCAAGATTGCTGCTCCAGATCCAGCCACCTGTTGGCATCCCAGACAGAGGGAGGAAGATGGAGGGAAGGGCAAAAAGAGTTCCTTAAGAACCCCATCCGATTACTTCTGCCTGCATTCCATTGGCCATATCAACCTACAGGGCTTCTGTTCTAAAGAAAGGGAGGAGGGAAATGGAGGAAGCAACCGGCAGACTCCACACATCTGGGGATCTAAGCCCAAGGCATCTAATTCTGGGTATCCATGAATCTCGGGGACACACTTAAGGATTTAGACCAGTTGCTTCAGTTCAAGGTGGTATCAAGGGATGTGGGGTCAGGGGAAAGAGAACTGGAATGGGAGTTAGGAGCTTAAGATGCCAGGTTGGGCTCTACCACTAATTGCTTTGACTTTGGGTTAGGTCCTCCCTTCTCTGTGCCTGTAAAGAGAGAACTGCAGTAGATCTTCAGCCTGTACAGCCATACATCCGAATCTTCACCCTCTTCATTATAATCCTCTTCAAGATCATCATCATCATCTCCTCCATCTTCATCACCATCATCATCTTCACCATCGTCATCAACTTCTTCACCATCTTTATCATCATCATCATCTCCTCCATCTTCATCACCATCATCATCAACTTCTTCACCATCTTCATCATCATCTTCTCATCCATCATCATCTTCACCGTCATCATCAACTTCTTCACCATCTTCATCATCATCATCATCTTCTCCATCTTCATCTTCACCATCATCATCAAATTCTTCACCATCTTCATCAGCAGCAGCATCTTCTCAACCATCATCATCTTCATCTTCACCATCATCATCAATTTCTTCACGATCTTCATCATCATCTCCTTCACCATCACCATCATCATCATCACCATCTCCTTCACTACCATCATGATTAACTCCTTCACCATCTTCATCATTATCATCATCTCACCATCTTCACTGACATCATATCTTCATCATCATCGTCATCACCACTCTCACCATCACAGCTCCTGCTGAGCTGTGTGCCAGACATTGTATGCATCATCTCATTTAGTCCTCAACTGCCATGGTGTCAGGAGGTTTGATTTTCTATCACCACCTTCATTTTTAAAATGAGAAACCTGGGGCTCACACAGGATAAGTGACCTGCCACAGGCTGGAGAGCGCCAGAGCTGAAGTGCAAACCAGACTTCCTGACTCCAAAGGCCCCGTGCTGGGTTCCCTCTGGGAGGTTCCATCCTCAGCTGCCACCTACCACGTGACCCATGGGACCTCAAGGCCCTAACCTCACCCAAGTGCTGGCAGGGCCTCTATGGGATTGCTTCATAGCCAGCCAGCCCCTCCACCACCACTACTTGGCCCCCCAAAGCCTTGAGAGAGGAGCCTGTTCCTTTCTTGCCATTGGGATGAGGGGGCTCCCTGCCTCTAGGCCAGCTTCCCTGTGCAGGGCCTGCCTGTTGATGACCCAGATCATCAAAGGGCCACGTCAAAGCTGGCCATGGCGATTTACAAAAACCAAAAAGAGACCTGGGCTGTGGGGAGCAGTGGGGGCCAGGTTGGCGAAGCCTACTTAAAAGTGTTGTCTAAGAAGTTGGTTTTGCTGCTACACGTAAGAGGGTGCAGAGACGTTTCCGCCTCCCCAGCATAACCATCTCCCTCAAAGGCCAGGACTTGGGCTGGAGGCTGCTCCTGGCAGCACAGGGCTCGGGTACCCGGATGAGATGGGCAGCTCTAGGTCTGGGCGAGCAGATGAACTGAGGAAGGAGCAAAGCCAGTACCTACTCAGGCGCCCAGAAGTGTGTCTGCCAGTGCCTTCAGGGTGCAGGCGGCCCTGGAGTCCCAGGACGAGGCCCTGAGGTCCTCTGTGGTTGCCACCGGGCTGCTACAACGCGGCCACTCAATCCCCCATCTCCTCTGAGCTCACGGCTGGGCTGGCGAAGCCCACCTGGGCCCCCGAGTAAGGAGCCGGCTGCTGCTAAGTCCTCCGCCCTGAAGGGCAAGTTTGCCTCGTAGCCCAAGGTAACTTGCCATTCCCAACAACTATAATTTTCTGAGAACTTAAGCTAAACACTGGGCTCGACACCATCATCACCATCACCATCATCATCCTGTTATGATTATTGTTGTTGTTATTCGCTAAGACAGGGCTTGCTCTCTGCCAACACTATTCTAAGGACTTTACATGGATTAACTCATTGATGACAGCCCCGAGAGATGGCTGTCATTACCATCATCCTCATTTTGTACGCGAGGGACTGAGGCCCAGAGAGGGTGACTTACTTATCCAAGGCCGCTCAGCGGGTAAGTGGCAGCACCACGACTGGGACTCAGGTCTGTCTGACTGCAAACATGTGCTCTCTGGGTCTTGGAGTCAGCCTAAGGCGGGGCTGGCCCCTCGGGATGTCATGGCGAACTTGACTCTGGGTGGAAAGTCGGACTCGAGAACACGAAGGCATCTGCGGAATCATCCTGAAAGGGCAAAGGGCGTGCTGTCCCGAGCTTCAGAGACTTAGCACCTGGTTGAGGACACATGGACCTCGGGTTCCTGGGGTCTCACGGGGGCTGCTTCTTGGTGAGAAATGCCACGAAGTGGCAAAAGCATGCGTTAGTCCCCCAGGCTGGGAGCTGCAGCCTAGACTCTGGGAGCCCATCAGTTTGGTGGCTGTGTGCTGATCACGGAGAAAAATGACCGTGCCACTGACCCAGGAGCCAGGCCGAATCATGTCAGGATACATAACACATCTCCTTGATTTATCCAGGAATTGGGTAAATCCTGGGCTGGGACTGTCATGCCGGCAAGTCGGAGACGCACAGGGCAGGCCGGCAGCTGCAGGCCATGGATCGTTGCTGCCTTGAGACCACGTTGCAGCACTTTTCTGAGTCCAGCCCCTGGGCAGATAGATCCTGTGGGCCCTGGAGGTGCAGCGCTGGGCATGCCCCGGGCAGGGGCTCGGGGTCAGCTCTGCTGGTGGCCTCGGCCTCCTTCGCGCCCTGGGTCCTCCCGGCTCATCCACCTGGCAGCCTGCATTGGGCACAGGCTCTGGAAGCAGATTGCCTGTGTTCAGATGCTGGGGCGCGACATCCCGGCTGAGGGCAATCTCCCGAACCTCTCCAGGCGTCAGCGTCCTCATCTGTAAAGCGGGAATTATGACAAGAGTGGCACCCTCTGGAGCAAATGCCTCGCGTGAGGCATTTAGAGTGGAGTCTGGCCCAGGGCAAATGCCTCCTAACTGTTGGTTGCCCTCTGCCCACACGATTCTAAGGACGTTCTCTGGATGCACTCATTTAATCCTGACAACAGCTCTGCAAGGTGGGTACCACGGCATCGTCCTTATTTCACGGATGCAGGACCGGGTCTTGTGATGCTCTTGGCATCGTTGGTGCTGCTGGTGGTGAGGGTGCCGTTGATGGTGCTGGCGGGAAGCTGGTACCAGCTGCCCCCGTGGGCACCCCCCACTCACACCCGGTGCCAGGGTCTCGAGGGGGCGGCTGTTTGGCTCCATGTGAGACCCCACCCCATGCTTGTCTGCCTCCCACTGCAGGGCTTCTGGAAAAGCCCAGTGCTGCCAGGGGAGCGGTGGAGGAGGGGCCGCCCCGCCAGCGGGCGCTGCGGGCCTGGCACTCCGTGCCCTTCAAGGTGCGCCAGACTGCAGCTGGCCCCTCCGCCCGGCCCTTTCTTCTCTCCCTTTTGTGTTCGGGCCCTTTTGATTTGCGAACAAGGCCCCTTTATGCAGCGCCGGCCTCACCAGGCCCCGCCGCAGCCCAGTCCCACCCTTGGCCGGGGGTTTCCTTTTCATTTGGCACTAGGAGCCCGGCTCAGAGCGAGACGGCAGGAGGGCTTGGTGGTGTCACAGAACTGGGGTGACTCAGCTTTCAGTGGGGCATTGTGGCCCCGCAGCTTTGATATTCTAAGTGGGAATCTCAACAAAGGGGAGGACGGGGCCGCGGGAAGGTGATGCTCCTGAGAGGGCCCTTCGTGGGACGGCCTCCGCGGCCTCGCCCGCCAAAAGGAGGCCCCTCTCCCAGGAGGACGATTGCGTTTCGCCGGGAGGACTGGCCTGTGGCCCCAGCCTCTTAAGGACGACACTGAGCAGGGCAGCCGTCTCGGGGGTTCGGGGCGGGGGCAGTCAGCCCCTGGCTTCTCACCTGCCCTTAGTATCTGCAGCTTCCCACGGGGAGGTGGCAGCCAGGTGTTTCCAGGCAGGGAGGTGCTTGGCGGGGCCTCCAGCCAGAGCCCAGGTGAGCTAACCTGGAGGGGCCGGAGCTCTGGGCCCCCAGCAGCTGAAGGAGCCTGACCAGGAGGCAGAAACCTGCAGGGGGTCTGCCTGCTGGGACACAGAGACTCCACGTGCAGACAAACGCGAGAAGGTGGCTCTTCCCCTCTGCTTGCCCGTCAGCAGTGCGGGGCCGCCTGGAAACGAACATACACAGGACCTGAAATCAACTACCTAGATCCTCTGAGCCTCGGTTTCCTCAGCTGTAGAGTGAGATCCTGGGTCTACCCATTTTTGCAGGGCGCTGTGAGGGTCATGACGGCCGCTCCTCAGCGCTTAGCAAAGCACACGATGCGGCCACGACACGTGTGCACTGGTTTTAGAGCGGTTACTTTGTGTCTTTAAATCCTCCCCTTCATTTGCTTGCTGGACGTTGGTGCGGGATGGTCCCGAGATGAATAACGCGTGAGCTCAGGCCATCCAGGTTCAAACCGTGGCAGGACCTGGGGCTAGTTAGCCTGTCTCTGCCTCGGGCTCCTTCTCTGCTAAGAGGGCGACGTGATCAAATAGACCCCATGGGGCTGTTGAAGGATGAAACGAGATGGTCTGCAAAGAGGGCGTGGTGTCATCCTGGCCCCTCGAGGGCACTCGACCCACACGCTGCTTCTGTGAGTTTTTGGATGTGGTTGAACTGTGATTGGCCAGAGACAGAGCAACCAGTGGCTACGTGTGCTGACTCTGGGATCACACAGTCGGTTTCTGATCCTGGGGCCTCCTTTCCGTGGCAAAGCGACCTTGGGTAACTCACTTCACACTCTGAGCTCAGTTTCCTCCTCTGTAAAATGGGGGCACTGACGCCGCCGACTCCTCGATATGACAGGAACCAGGTACCCCGAGGGTCTCAAGGCCAGAGGGTGTGGGATCGAAGGAGTCCTGGGTGAACTGCCCCCAAAGCAAAGGTCCTTCTGTTGGGAGCCTCTTCGAGGCAGACACCTTGCTCCAGAGAAGGTTATGGATTTAGGGCAGATGGGGGATCGTGGGAAAGGGTCCAGGGAAACTTCAAAACTTTGATCTTTCTGATGATGATAACAGCTGATGTCTGGCGCTTGGGGTGTCCCAGGCCATGTGCTAAGCAGTCCACGCTTAATCATCTCCAGAGGGAAGAACTGTCATTATCTCCATTGTACCCCGAGACCCCTGAGGCTCTGGATTGAGTGACTTGGGGGAGAGCCGTGAATGGCAGGGCTGGGCTTAGAACCCAGCAGAGGGACCCGGAGTCTCTGCTTAGCTGGGAAGGACCGTGGCACCAGGCAGTCTTTCCTGGCTGCCTACTTAAAACAGGAAGGCAGGGCTCCCCATTTGCTAGGTTGAGCAAGGGAGTACACCAGGACTGGGCAAACGGAGACCCCATCCCCTGGAAGGACGGGGGTCAGGGAGGCTCCGGGTGCCCTGGGAGCCAAGCCTGTGGTGGTGGCCTGTATCTCTGGGGGTCTGGGAAGCGCTCTCCGTCAGCTCCCATCACCCCCAGTGGGAGGTGCTGAGTGGGTGCCTCTCCCTGCAACTTGCCCTCAGAGAGTCATTGCCAGGCTTTAGAAATCGCTTCAAGGCGATTGAGAAGCCTTCCGATGAGAGGAGGGCTCTGTGTCCCCTCCCCTTGAGTCTGGGTGGGCTCAGGCTCACCAGAAGAAAGTGGTGGGCGTGATGCTGGGTGATGGCTAGGGCTGGTTGGGGGGAAAGGAGCTGCGTCGGAGGGCACATATTTCAGTCACAAGAAGAGTAATTGCTGAGGCTCTAACGCAGGGCGTGGAGACCACAGCTAATAATTCGGTGTCATAGCCTGAACTCTGCTCAGAGCAGGTCTTAAGCGTTCTCACTCCACACAGAAGGGTTCAGTGTGTGCGATGGAGGTGCCGATTATCTCCATCTTGGAAATCATCCCACCACGTGTGTGTATATCACGTCGTCACGTTGCGCACTTTAAGCATACACAATTATATTTGTCGATTACTCCTCAATAGAGTTAAAAAGACAAAAGGCAAGGGGGCCGCTCCCGCCTCACCCCCCTGCAGTGCTGCTCTGGGGACACACCCTCCGGAGCCCAGCGGCCACATCGGGAGAAATTTAAGCCCCACGGCAGGCCCAGCAGAGCCCAGCTTCTGAGCCACCTCCCCCCAGGGGCCTCTGGATGTCTCCCCAGCTGAAGCCTGGGGAGACAAGCTGCCTACACTGTGGCACCCGGGTCTGACCCACAGGGCCTGAGAGCATCGTGGGACAATGTGTGTGTGCCCCTGAGTGTCGGATTGTCTGTGACACAGCAACGGGAACTGGGACTGTCTTCCACTGGGGAGAAGAGGGTTAGCCACCAGCCCTCAACATGGCCTCCCAACGGCCCCCTGATGGCTGCGGCCCTGATGCCCAGGGCTGATTCACCCTGGAGGAGCCTGCTGGCACACAGGGGAGTTCCACGGATGGGCCAGAAACAAGGGTTCACGAACACCCTAAAATCGTACACAAAATGCTGCGGGGGTGTTGGGATGAGGGCAGGTCCACAACATCCTTCAAATTCTCAAGATGGTGCGTGGCATACGTAGTATGCAAAGAAGCAGCACCTCCACACCTGATTGGCCCGTCCCTGTCGCCACAACCCTTTGCCATGTGGCTTTGAAGCTCCCCCCACAGGAGGTAGAGGCTATTTCCCCGCCCCCTGCATCTGCTCAGGCCTATGGCTTTTTTCTTTTGTCATTAATACATGACTTTTATTTTGTAGCATTGTATAATAGAAGAATTTTAGGAAATACTTATTCTAATGAGTATTTATGGTCCAAGATGAAGAGGCTTAAGCCCAAAGAGATTAAATGCTTTTTCCCAATGAATCATGAAAGATCAGCCTGGAATCCCGTTCCCCTGGGTGCTGTGTGAGTACTCGACACATCGCATCTAACCACGCTTAAAGCAACGCTCTTCACTAACAAAACACCAAGTTGGCTTAAGCTATCTTTTCTAGGCATTACAGACTCAGCACAGTAAATGAATTCTTTGAATTGAAGTATAGTTGAGGTATAATATTATATAAATTACAGGTGTGTAATATAGCGATTCACACTTTTTAAAGGTTGTGCTCCATTTATAGTTATTATAAAATATTGGCTAGATTCCCCGTGTTATACAACATATCCTTGTAGATTATTTTTTACCTAATAGTTTGTACCTCTTAATCCCCTACCCCTATCTTTCCCTTCCTCCTTTCCCTCTCCCCACTGGTCACCACTAGCACGTCTCCCTCTCAGGCTGCTGCATGGGAAAGGTTCTCTACGGTGATGCCCACAAAGGGATTTGCCACCATGAGAGGGTAGAGGTAGAACTGTGTCCCCACAAAAGATGTCTCCAAGTCCCGACTCCTGGAACCTGTGAAGGGGACCTTATTTAGAAGTAGGGTCTTCGCAGAGGTGAGTTAAGATGAGATCATGCTGGCGTAGGGTGGACCCTGATCCAATGACAGATGTCCTTGTAAGAAGAAAAAACAAAGACACAGACACATAGAGCAGGCCATATAAAGACGGATGCAGCCACAAGCCAAAGGACACCTGGAGCCCCCAGATGCCAGGAGAGACAAGGAAGTCTCCTCCCCCAGAGCCTTTGGAAGGAGCTCGTTCCTGCCAACACCTTGATTTCAGACTCCTGCCCTCCAGAACCGTGAGAGAATAAATGTCTTTTATTTAAAGCTGTTATTACAACCCCCCACCCCAGCCGGTACCCGCGACTGCAGTGCCTCCCACCCAGGAGCCCAAGTCCAGTGGGGCTCACTCAGGGCTCCTGTGGTTTCCCAAACCAAAGCTGGAATGTCTGACTTGGGGCTGTGGACACCACTTAGCTGGGCTGTGATGCCCTCGACTCGCGGCTGGACCAGCTTGGGAAGGGGACGCGCCTGCCTGCCCACCCGAAGGCTCCCCCAGGTGCAGTGCTCACAGTGAGAGCACCCCCCACCCCCCCATCCCACCCCCCGGGTTCCAATTAGTCATCATTTCAGGGACTTAAGCAACGTTCTCCCAGCCACTCACAATGCCCACTTGGCCCCTCTGGAGGCTTTTCTCTTCCCGGCTTTGAAGATGAATGATTTTTAAAGACCACAGAATTCAGACAAATTGGGGGGGCGGAGATGGTTGGAGTCCAGGATGCTCTGAAGAGGGAGTGTGCTGGGCTCTACTGATCCCGACAGGACGCCGGGAAAAGGCTGTGGGTGGGCGATGAGCAGCAGCAGTGCAGCTCAGAGAGGGCGGGGCCGAGGGAGGATGGGGGCCAGGGCGCCAGGCCTGGATTCAAATCCTGCACCCGTCACTCAACCCTCTGAGCTGGTCTCCACCTCTGCACAGGGTGAGGGGGGATTAGATACGATCACTGTGTAGCTAAGGTCGCTGCAGCCATCGTCAATAAATAAGGAATCCAGCCCCTTGGGGCCCCTAGCCCGCTGTGTGACCTTCAGAAGCCTCGTGCCCTCTCTGGGCCTCTGGCTCCAACTGTAAATAAGGAAGTGGGTGGAGATGGTACAAGAGAAAGCCCTGAGGAGGGAGGCAAGAGGGGCAGTAGGAGGCCCTCCTGGCTTTGTAGAAGGCGGCCTGCAGGGGCACGAGACCCAGGCCCACTGAGGGGACCTTGGGGCAGAGACTTGGATGCTTGTACCACTTTCCCGTCGTCCCAGCCCAGCCCATAGGTCCAGGGCTTGGGACATCGCTGGCATGAGGAAGACGCTGGCTGTGGGACAGGGACTCCAGTGGACCGAGGGGGGATGGTGTAGCTGAAATCACAAAAAATGGTGAGAAAGCTCTCTTCCTTCTCTTCAAGTTTTCTTAATCGCAGTTGGCCTTTATGCCACCCGCCTCCCCTTTTACAAAGGAAGAGCAGGGGCCTGCGTCTGAGCCTGCGCCTTGGTGAGAACTTGATACCGTTTTCTGCAGTTATTTTAATAGTTACATAGTGATGCTTTACAGTTACATTGTAATCAGGGCAAAGGATGTTGGTCTCTATTCTTGACAAAGGTGTGGATTTTCCTTTGAAATAAATGTAAGTAAAAATAAAAACGAATCCATTTGTTCTTGTCAGATCTTTTTGTCTGAGAGATGGCTGGTGGAAGTTTCGCAGCTGCTGGAGTTCTATAGGGGAGACTCTGCCGCGTCCCAGGACCTGGGGGTCCAGTGATGACCCGGGAGATGGCGTGACCCCACGAAAGGCCCAGAAAGGAAGCCACCCCCAGGGACCCCGGACCGGTCACTTACGCTCTCTGTATGTCAATTCCTCCCTGCAAAGCGTGGGTGACAGGAGGCAGCTCACAGGACGGCAGCAAGGACTGGAGAGCGAAGGCTGCAGACGTTGCTCCAATGCTCACTGCGCCGGGGGCGTCATCGTCACAAAGACCCTATGAAGTAGGTGCTATTATGTCTCCATTTTACAGATGAGCAAACGGAGACACAGAGCTGCGAGGTCTGAGGCCAGAGTCTAACTTCTGAGCCACTGCGTGTGCCGCCGCATTCAGGACAACGTGGCCTGTGGTGCTCCTCGTGGCAGCGAGGCAGCTTCAGTGTGCGACCCCGGCCACACACCGGCGGCCACGGCAGAAGTGTCCCCAAGCTCTTCTGTCCTGTGTGAACAGCACTGGTGGCCGCAGCCCCCACCCCTCCCCCCTCCCTCCACCCCTGACAACTCGGGATGTGGTCGTGTGTAGCGCACTTTTCCTGGTGGGTTTGCAGCTGGGGCGTCTCGGGCGAGGTCGACTGCCTCGCTGGTCCAGGACCCTCCGAGGGTCTCTACGACGGGCTTGGGGGAGGTGCCTGCGTGGAAGCACTGCTGGGGAGCTGGGGTCCGTGGGAGGCCTGAGCTTCCGGCCTCACACACATTTCTGCACGTGGGGTCTGGTTACATCCGGATGTCCTAGCATCCCAGAGAAAGGCCATTTTTCTTTCAGGTGATGCGTTCTGAGATCAAAGCCCAGCAGAGATGGGACTCCTGTCCCTGTGTCCCGAGCCTGGGATAATGGGCCCCCTTCCTCTCACTCCAGGCACCTGAATGAGCCTGGAGAATCCGAAAGGAATTTTCTTTAAAGTGACACTTTAAAGAAACCCACTCATGGGGAAACGAGCTATTTTTGTTGTAAAGACAATAGGGTGGGATCAACATGGTAGGAAAAAGGTCCCTCCTCACCCCCATTCCTCCACGCTAATCACTCTTGTGTCCTGTGTTTTATGTCTGCCCCCTGCCAGGACCAGGCCCCAGGTAATACATGGCTATCACGTTTTCCATATAAAAGGACGTCTATATTTTTTCTCCTGTTTGCAAACAAAATACACATACAATATTGAATGCTGCTTTTTCACTTAATATTTTATCACGAGCTTTTCCCCACCCAGCACATAATCACCGTAATTATCCTTCAAGGTGTCCTGAGTTAGGCAGCAGCACCTGGTGGTTCAGACAAATTCCAAAGCCCGGGTCCCTGCCTATGAATCCTGGCTCTGACCTTAGGCTGCTGAGCACCTACAGGCATGTTGCTTGACCTCTCTGTGCCTCTGTTTTCTCCTCTCTGAGAAAATCCACTAGGGTCGTTATGCGGCTTAAAGGAGTTAATATTTATAAAACGCTTCAAAGAGCACGCTGTCTATAGCAAGTACTATATCAGTGTCTGGCAAATAGCTCTGCTGTTTTTATCAAACTCTGGGTGAGACCACCCCCTGCGGGCTACAAATTACATCCAGAAGAATAGCATTGCCTGCTTGGCTTTCTCTTTCTCGTTGATGGTTACTAAACGGGGAGCAGTGTGTGGGTTTGGCTCCTGGATTCAAAACTCAGCTCATCCACTCCCCTCGTGCACTCGAGGAAACTGGTTACCTTCTGTGCCTCAGTTTCCTCACCTGTGAAATGGAGCCAGTTGTCTCTACCCTGCCTGTTGCACAGAACTCGGGTTCCAGGCAAAGAGGGGTGTGGGGTGAAAGGGAAGACATGCCCAAAGGTGGAACTCTTTGGGGAAAATAAAATGAGAGAGATTTGGAGTGTGGGAGGGACCCACGATGCTTACTGAGTGGTTAGTTAGGGTCTGAAGCTAGCCAGCATGAAGCGGGCAGAGGCTGCTTCCTGACCTTCCCAGGCTCAGTAGGGGGCCCCCAGCTCGTGCCCAAAGGGCCTGAGTGTGTTGCTGTCACTCACTTTTGTCACCCACCTTCTCCCTGGTGGTAGGTGTCTCCTGGCCCTCCCCACCCACCCCTGCCTCCACCAGGAAAGGAATGTGTCCTCTTCAAACTGCATCCTCAACTCATGGCCTGGCGCAAAGCAGGAATTCAAAATGCTGTTGAATGGTTGAATGAATGAATGAATGAGAGAATGAATGAATGAATGAGAGAATGACAAAATGTTTATAGAGGAGTTCTCAGACTGTATTTGATCTCACAGATGGTCTAAGACAGCAATTTCCATAGCTAGTGGATGTCAGCTTTGCCTTGTTGGAAATTTAGAAGCAACTGAAGCCTGGGCGGGGCTTATGGTGAAGATGGCCATGTCTCCTTAGTGCTCGACACGTGCCGAGCGGCTCTCAGGGGTGTCCAGGTAGGTATGTGTCCTCCAGGTGGATGTCAGTGGCCTCGAGGTCTGATCTGTCTGATTTCCATCCGTCACAGATGAGGCACCAGTGGTTTGAACGAATACTCCCAAGGCCACCTTGATGGGCGGCACCGTGCAGTCATCCCAGCGGGAGATGCACAGAGACGCAGATGCTGACGGACGGGCTCGCGACGAACTTCTTTTGGGAGGGAATTAAGGCCCGATGTTTTAAGAATACTTTTACAAGAGGTTCCTTCATGGGTTATCTTCCAAAATGACCTTGCACCATCAGGGCTTCCAGGGGCAGGTCCCCAGAGCTGGTACTGCCTCTGGCTCCTGGGGCTTTCCTGTCCTTTCCCCATCCCAGGGCCAGTGATGGGGTTACGTTGCAGGACAGAGAGCTGGGAAGAAGGTTCTGGACCAATTGCTGGCCCTGTCACATCTAGCAGTGTGACTGCAGGGCTTAAGCCGGTGAAGATTGCAAAAAAGATTTACGTCCAATTGCACTCCTGGCACTGCACACAGGGGCTGTAATTACACTCACTGTTAGGACTATCACTGCTATTTCCTTTGGAATTCAGCCAGCCTGATCTGAACCGGGCCGCTCCTACAAGCCTCCCTATGGGTCTTGCCCACCGATTTTCAGAGTCTAGCTTGAAAGAAATGGCTGAAAAGCCTGCTGTCTCCACACCAGGTGGGAGCTGGGGCCCTACCTCTCACAATATACTATGTGTGGGTTGTTAGTGGGTGCTAGAGGGGGCGCTCGAGAGAGGAGCGTGTCTTTGCTTTGCTTCAGAAAGACATTGCTCCAAAGAAGTCATCCGGATGGCCAACGGGCACATGAAAAGATGCTCAACATCATTAATTATCAGAGAAATGCAAATCAAAACTACAGTGAGGCATTCCACTCAGAATGACCATCATCAGGGCTTCCCTGGTGGCGCAGTGGTTGAGAGTCCGCCTGCCTACGCAGGGGACATCGGTTCGTGCCCCGGTCCGGGAAGATCCCACATGCCGCGGAGCGGCTGGGCCCGTGAGCCATGGCTGCTAAGCCTGTGCGTCCGGAGCCTGTGCTCTGCAACAGGAGAGGCCACAACAGTGAGAGGCCCGCGTACCGCAAAAAACAAACAAACAAACAAAAGTGTACAAGTAATAAATGCTGGAGAAGGTGCAGAGAAAAGGGAACCCTCCTACACTGCTGGTGGGAATGTAAGTTGGTGCAGCCACTATGGGGCACAGTATGGAGGTTCCTTAAAAAACCAAAAATAGGGTTGCCATGTGATCCTGCAATCCCACTTGGGCAAATATCTAGAGAAAACTCTAAATTGAAAAGATACATGCACCCCAGTGTTCACAGCAGCAGCACTATTTACAGTAGCCAAGACATGGAAACAACCTAAATGCCCATCAACAGATGAATGGGTAAAGAAGATGGGGTATATTTATACAATGGAATATCAGTCATTAAAAAGAATGAAATAATGCCATTTTCAGCAACATGGATGGACCTAGAGATTATCATACTAAGTGAAGTAAGCCAGACAGAGAAAGACAAATATCATATGATACTGCTTATATGTGAAATCTAAAAAAAAAAAAAAAAGATAGAAATGAACTTATTTACAAAACAAATAGACCCGTAGGCATAGAAAACAAACTTACGGTTACCAAAAGGGATAAATTAGGAGTTTGGGATTAACAGATACACATTACTGTATATAAAAGAGAAAACCAACAAGGACCTACTGTACAGCACAGGGAACTCTACTCAATATTCTATAATAGCCTATAAGGGAAAAGAATCTGAAAAAGAATAACTGAATCACTGTGCTGTACACTTGAAACTAACACAACATTGTAAATAAACTATACTTCAATTAAAAGAAAAAATAGGTGTGGCCCGTCACAAAAGACCACCTATTGTTATGTGACATTTCCAGAATGGGCTTGTTTATGCAAACAGATATTAGGTGAGTACTGGCCAGCGGCTGGGGGTTGGGAGAAAAGTGAGCAATTCTTACGGGTGAAGGGCTTCTGAGGGGTGAGTAACATGTTCTAAAGTTGATAGTGGTGATGGCTGGGCGTCTGAATACTCTAAAACCCGCTGAACCCACTAAAACACCTTAAGAGGGTGAACTGTGTGACATGTGAGTTGTATCTCAATATATCTCTATAAAAACAAATAGCTTTGTGAGTTGGCACTGCGGAAAGAGCCCAGGTACCAGCCTGCGGCAAAGTCCCATGGCAGCCTCAGCAGGGCTGGGACAGTGGGTACCCCAGCCAGGTTGTCCCCGGGTGAAGGCACCCAGGACCCTGGATCTCTCTTTGCTGTGGAGTCAAGTTGTCAAAATGTGGCCTCACCTAGGTACAAGAAAGACTCTGTTTAAAAGCTCATCAGGACTTCCCTGGTGGCGCAGTGGTTAAGAATCTGTCTGCCAATGCAGGGGACATGGTTTCGAGTCCTGGTCTGGGAAGATCCCACGTGCCGCGGAGCAACTAAGCCCGTGCGCCACAACTACTGAGCCTGCGCTCTAGAGCCCGCGAGCTACTGAGCCCACGTGCCACAGCTACTGAGGCCCGTGCGCCTAGAGCCCATGCTCCGCAGCAAGAGAAGCCACCGCAATGAGAAGCCCACGCACTGCAATGAAGAGTAGCCCCAGCTTGCCGCAACTAGAGAAAGCCCGCGTGCAGCAAGGAAGACCCAACTCAGCCAAAAATAAAATGTAATTAAAAAAAAAAAAAGCTCATCACTGGTGATTTATAAGGGAGGCTGCAGCAGCCGTGTGGGGAACACAGAGCCTGGGAGGGGTGCCCGCCATGGGGCAAAGCGCTTGTCTTCCACCTTTACCAGGAGCTCTGTTTCAGAGGCCTACGCTCCCCAAACTCCCGTGATCCCACATTCGTAGCCGGGCCGGGGGGCAGTGGGAAGGGGCCTAGGGCTCTGGCATCTTTACTAGTCCAGGTGTGACTGGGTCAAAGCCTCCACCCCACACCATGGCCCGGCGCCCTGGAGATGGCATTGGTGCGACCCCGCGGGTCAGGGCGGGTCAGGTAAGAGGATGCAGGGCATGGGGTGGGGGCAATGGCTGCCAGTTTGCAGGCAGGTGAGATCAGAAGCCGCAGGAACGAGAGGGGCCGAGGTGATCGTCCAGCAAAGGCAGGGTGCTCTGGGGAGCGGTGCAGCCCAGCCCGGCCTCGGGCCCACACTCCAAAGGATCCCCCGCCCTGGGAACAGGTGCCTGTACAGCGCCGAGGTCGGGGTTTGACTTGGATTCTGGTGCCCGCTGTTCACTCAGAACAAGAGCACCAAAGAGCAGGCTGAGGGCCTTCTGGGTTGCAGGCCCTGAGCCGCGGGGAGAGGCTCCTTCGTCAGGATGAAATTGGCATCGTGGCTCTGAGACACGTCCCCAGGAGAGACACCCACACCTCTCAACCACCCGGTGACGAGGCTGGCCCAGGGACAGCGACCCCACGCCGTCCTCCAGCCTAATGACAGCGCCAAGAATTCAGCCCATTGTTCCGTAATCTGTGGCTAAAAGGATTTAAAATGCAAGAGAGAGAAATGCGGAGGCCAATTAGCTACATTGTGTGGGCCTCAAGCCGCCGTGGACGCATCTATTGGGCCCCAAGTTCCCTCTTAAGTCAAGTGGGGTCTCGGCTTAAATGCCGCCGTCCGTCAGTCCCCGAGTCGGACCTACCTTCATCTCCCTGTGCCAGGGTTTTGCGTGTGAATTGGGAGAGTGGGTCTAGGGCCTGGGGTCTCCAAGGAGCCCTGCCCAGGTCTACACTGTCGTTCATTACTTACAGCGCGGAGTTGGTGGAGGGAAGGTTCCTGGGTGTGCTGAGACATTCACCCAGAATAACCTGCAAGGGGACCCTTGGTGGGTCTGATTTTCCGCTCGCGGGTCCGGCTGATGAGTGGAAGAGAGCCTGGCTGTGGAGTCTGAATCCAGCCCCGCCGTGCACACGCACCGAGCTCCTGCTGCCTGGGCTCCCACCAGAGGCAGCATCCTTCCTGGGCAGAGCTGCTGTCAGAGGAAAATGCGCGTGTACAGGGCACAGGGCAGGACCCCGCTGCCCCCCGTCCGCTTCCTTCCTTCTCGTCTCTGCAGGCGTTAATCCTGATCCCTCACTGTCCCCTCTGCCCCAGCCAAATGGCCTCGGCTAAGCGTGTCTCGAGCACCAACTGCCTTACGAATCACCAAAGCAATACCTGCTCACAGTAAAAATCAAAACGACAGTGAAATCAACACCAAAGGGTGGGGCTTCCCTGGTGGCACAGTGGTTGAGCGTCCGCCTGCCGATGCAGGGGACGCGGGTTCGTGCCCCGGTCCAGGAAGATCCCACATGCCGCGGAGCGGCTGGGCCCGTGAGCCATGGCCGCTGAGCCTGCGCGCCCGGAGCCTGTGCTCCGCAACGGGAGAGGCCACAGCGGTGAGAGGCCCGCGTACCGCAAAAAAAAACACCAAAGGGTGATAGTGAACCGTCCTCTTCCCACTCATCCCTTCCTGCATCCTCCTTCCCAGAGGTAACTAACCACTCCTACAGTTTCCGGTATCTTTCAGAAACATTCTGCGTATCCACGAGTGTGCGCAATTACTAATAACGCAGTAAGCACAGGTCCGGCACCCAGGCATGCCAGACACCGCCCCGAGTGCCTTGCCTGTGCTAACTCATCTCAGCCTCACGGTAATCATCCCATTTTGCAGATGAGGAAACTGAGGCTTGGAGAGGTTCACTTGCCCAAACCCACACAGGTAGTAAGTGGCAGAATTTGGATTTGAACCCAGCAAGTCACAAATGGGATTGCAGTCCCCACGCTGTGATGCTACTGTGTGGTTCCCGTACAGGCCATCCCAAGAGCCTTCCGTCCAGGGAGCTCTCTGTCACAGCAGCGACTGCACGCCACAGTCTCCACGTGGGGGTGGTTTGCATTGTATCTGGGTTGATATCTTGGTGAATGAGGCTGCAGTGGGTGTTCCTATAGGCATATTTCTTTATGGACTTTGTGAGATGATGTGCCACCTGTGGGATTCCTAGAGCCAGGGGCATTCCAGTGACCATCGTCACAGATCCTGCCTGATGTCCTTCCTAGAGGTGGCCCTGGCTTGCACGCCTTCCAGCTCTGCAGGACACGCCTGAGTGCAACCCTTTTCTTTGCAGCTACCCGGACAGTTCTGTCTGCTGGACGGACTCCCTCCCGTTTGAAAACTGCCTCAGAATCAGCTCCGCGCCTCTGATGAGTAGTTCTTAGGACGGGTCATTTTCTAGTCTACAAATTTTCTGGAGTTTTGCCAGACCCGATGTTCCAGAAAACCCCCTCTATCCCTATTGGAAGCAGTGACTCCAAATGGGCCGCCCACCCTGCCAGGCGGTGAGATGAGATGATGCTGTTTTGTTCCCGCCCGCCCGCCCGCCTTAAGTGCCAGTATCGTCAGGACCCGTATTTCCAACTTCTTTTCTGCACTTTTTCACTCAAATGACCAGTGTTATCAGATCAAAGGCTGCTACGGGGATTTCATTCATTCATTCATGTATTCATTCATCATCTCCAGGGGGATTGATTCAGGCCAAGCCCCAGGTGGAGACACTGAGGAAGTAGAGAACAGCAGACCAGTCCTGGCCTCCTTAGAACCTCACGGCCCCGTGGGTGAGACGGACTCGGGGAGCAGGAAGGAGGGACTCCTGATCCAGCCAGGGAGTGTGGGGAGGGGGATGCAGGGACACCCCCTCTGAGGGGGGACTCTCTGAGCTGGACCGCCAAGAACAGGAAGAATGTAGGCAAGTCAACAATGGGAGCAGAGAGGGGATTGGGTGCTGTAGGTGGTGTGAACAGCCAGGGCAGAGATCCCAAGGTCCGGCAGAACCCCTGCTCCCAGGGGGGTGCCGGGAGCAGTGACTAGTCAAGGCCAATGGGCAGGGGCTGGACCATGCCTGAGGTCAGCGTCCTAACCCTGCAGGTGAGGGGTTATAGCACTGGCTATGCGTGGCAGGCCCAGCGGGCTTGCAGGCAACACTGGCCGCTGGCCAGGATGGAGATGCCAGGGGGCCCCTGGGGCTCTGTCTTGCTCACCCAGTAGGGAGAGGGGAGGTGAGTGTCCTTCCCCGGCCTCCTGAAGCTGGGAAATAAGGAACATTTCCTAACAACAAAAGTAAGCGTGCGCCCAACCAGCCCCTTCCTGACCTGACTCCCTCACGCCTTTGCCTGGTCCAGGATTTGGGCCCACAGTGATGAGAGACTAGGATTCAGAACCCACCGGTCCACTGATGCCATCTGGCAGCCTGTCCCCTGGCAGGCAGTCTGCTGGTGGGGGGTGGCCAGCCAGTGAAGGCCCAGAACACAGCCCCTTCTCTCTGCAGGCTTGGGGTCAGACAGCCGTGCCCAGAGGTCCTGTGGGAAGTGAAGGCACACACAGGTAGCATGCCAGTCCCTGGGGGCAGGGCCAGGGCACTCCTCCCTGCCAGCGCCCTGAGAGCACCTTTCACGCCACGGCCTCCACTGGCCAGCGCCCCACAGCTCCTGGTGGCCGTCTCCACCATCCTGGCCATGGGACACAGGATGGCACTAGGACAGAGACAGACAGGGCCTGCCTGCCCTCCCAGCCGGGAGACGCGGGCCTCGGGGTCAGGATGGCACGTGAGAGGAGAGGGAGACTCACCGTGCCTGGGGAGCTGGGGGCTTCCAAGTGCCGTGCACTGGTCTTGCAGGAGTTTCTAGAAGGAAAAGGCTAATGGGCGCCCCGGGTGGCGGAGGGACCAGCATGTGTAAAGACCCTGGTGAGGGTGGGGCAGGGGTGATCTGTGGGAGTGGGTTTGCTTCCATAGCTCTTACCAAGCTCTGCCAGGCCATGATGGGGGTGGTGGGCGGCAGGTAGAAATCACAGGCCAAGCCCCTGTCTCCACCTCTCCCCATCCACAGGCCTGGGGGCACACCTCATGGCTGGCACTCCTCATGGGCTCTTGTGTACCCTCAAATTCGTGTGTTCAAGTCATTAACCCCTACTACTTCAAAATGTGGCTGTATTTGGAGATATGATCTTTAAAGATGTAATTAAGGTAAAATGAGGTCACTACGTTGGGGCCCTAATCCCATAGGACTGGTGTCCTTATAAGAAGAGGAGGTCAGGACATGGACACACACAGAGGGACGACCCCGTGAGGACACAGGGAGAAGACGGCCGTCTACAGGCTGAGGAGAGAGGCCTCAGGAGGGACCATCCCTGCACACACCTGGATCTCAGATTCCAGCCTCAGGACTGGAGACAGGGACTGTCTGTGTGTGAGCCCCCCGGGCTGCGGGACCTGTTATGATGGCCCGAGGTAACTAATATGGCCCTCACTGCGTGGTTATCACCCTGCCCTTTACCCTGAGTCACCTTCCAAGGTGAGCTGCAGAGGCACTGGTCCCTGCTGGTCGCCATGGTGAGCTGATGGCTTGCAGTGGGCACTGATCTGAGCGCTCCTTCACTGAACCCTCACACCCAGTGTGTGCAGGGGGAGGGACGGTCACTCCTGTTACAGAGGGGGAGACTGGGGCATGCAGAGGTCTGGCCAGGCACCGGAGGGCACGGCCACAGGCCACGTCCCCGAGGCCATGCTCCTGGTTGTTCCAGCTGCCCCGTGTGCGGCCCCATGCCAGGCACTGAGGGGGCACAGGGGCCGGAGGCTGCCCTCGGTCTGGTGCGGGCGGGGGCGGGGGCAGCTCACAGTGTGTCTCCCCTCCAGCCCTCAATCCTGAAACAATTCCTCTTCCTCCTCCTTTCAGACTCAGCTTGGAGCTTCATAACAGCCAGGAAACAAGCCAAAGGTCCATCGACAGAAGAACAGATGAACGAAGTGTGGTCCATGCGTACAAGCGACTATAACTCAGCCATGCAAAGGATGCAGGCACGGACACGCGCTACCACGTGGACGAACGTCGAAACATTACGCCAAGTGAAAGAAAGCAGACACACAGAGACAGATAACGTCCCAGTCCATTCTATAAAGTGTCCAGAACAGGGAGACCCATAGAGACAGAGAGTAGACGCGTGTTGCTTAAGGCGGATCAGGGAGGGAGGAATAGGTAAATGACAGCTAAAAGTTGAGGGCTTCTTCTGGGGTGATGAAAAGATTCCAAAACCGACCTGGTGATGACTGCACAGCAACAGTGTATTAAAAGTCACTGAATTGTACACTTTAAAGGGGTGAATGGTAGCGTATGTGGACTTATATCTCAGTAAAGCTCATCCCTGGACCCTGCAGCCTACCGGGGGGTCAAATGGCCAGGTGCCCACACTGAGGCAGGTTGAGGTTCCTGTCACGTCACTTCACCTCCCAGCTGTGTGACCTCAGGCAAGTCTCTTCATGTCTCTGAGCCTCCGTTTCTCACCTCTAAAGTGGGGCTGAAAAGGGCTATCGGTCGGGTTTCAGGGCCTGCTGGCTCTGAGCAGGTCCAGTGCAGGCAAGGCCTCTCTCCCCTGCTCTTGGGGAGGGGGGGTAATTAGAGTGAGTTTGGGGCCTGAAGCCAGCGCCATATCTGATAGTCACCCCGGTGGGCAGGCTGGGACCACGTCACAGAACACCGTTCTTTGTCTCCTCCCCTCCCCTGCTCCCTCTCCAGGGGAAGGGCTGGAGGTGTCGGCTTGGACCTAAGTGGGGTCACAAGGGGTCATCCAGGTACGAGATAGGGTTGGGAGGGGATCTGGGGGTGAGGACACCCAGAGCAGAAGTCCCAGAGCAGTGGTGAGGCTGACAGGGGCCAAGCCTGAGGGTGTCCAGCCTGGGGTCTGGAAGAGACCAATTAGTCAAATGGATGCAGAGACCATTTGGAAGCAATTAACAGGATGGCTATTACCGCATTACCCCCCAAGCTGGTTCCGTATTGAAGGGGAGGTCGCAGCGGTGGGGATGTGTGAGCGCACCACCCAGCCCAGCACGACTCAGCGAAAGACATCTCTGCCCGGCCCGGAAGATTCCATGAAATCAGGCACCCTTCCCTCAGCTGGGCCCCAGTGTCCGAGAGCCTGGCAGCCCAGCGACATCCAGAGTCAGATCCCAGTGTGTGCGAGTGTCCGGGGGGCAGGAAAGACGGGGCCGGGAGATTCTGATGAAGAGGAACCTCAGCGGGTGGGGAAGCAGAGGCACGGGGCCAGGAGGGAGAGGCCGCAGGTAGTGGGCTGGGGGTGCAGGCAGGTGGGCGAGTGCCCCCCAACGCTAGCGGAGGATGGGGCTGCCGCAGGGCCTGCTGCGGGGCAAGGCGGGGTGCGGCGCAGATGGCAGCTTTGGGTTTTAGGCACTACCTATGCCTTCAGCCTGGAGGCTACGGCCGGGGCCCAGGGAACTCAGCTGCCTTGGAGAAATCCCCCTAAGCCGTGGTGAGCCGGGCCCACTGGAAGGGACCTGGGGAAGGGGGGCCAGCTGTCCAGGCATGTCTGTTCACAGTGCCCTGTTTCACTCTTGGAGGCATCTCGGTTTGCAGAATGAACTGTGGCTCCCTATTGATGGGGCCAGATCTGCACTGACGTGGCGGCAGGACCCTTGCAGGGACACTTCTACTGAGTTTCTCTCGCTATATTTGAGGCACTGTTTTTATTGGCCTCGCTACGTGGTATGTGGTATCTTAGTTCCCCGACCAGGGATCGAACCCGTGCCCCCGGCAATGGAAGCGCGGAGTCTTAACCACTGCACCGCCAGGGAAGTCCCTATTGAGGCATTTTATATACGAGAAGGCAGCATCTCAGAGGGGTGATGCCGAATGGCCAGGGTCACAGGGCTAGAAAGCAGCCAAGCCATTCACCAATTCATTCATTCATTCATTCATTCAAGGAATCGGTTCTGAGAGGCTTCCGTGAGCCAGGCACAGTCTCGGAGCTGAGGGTACAACAATGAACAAACCCAGCAGAACCTCCTGCCCTCCTGACCTCTCACCACCCTTGGACCCCTGCTCTGTGGAGCCCCCTCCCCCCACCAGTTCTAGGGGGCAGACAGACTGGGGTGGGTGCAGGGTGACCCACCATGAGAAGGTTTGAAACTGCTCCCAGGGCACTGTTGGGGCTCCAGGCATGGGGCAGGAAGGAGGCTGCAAACCCAGAGCTTCCCAAGTTGGAGTTTTCTGGCTCCTCCCATCTTCTGGAGGTACCTGACCCCCAGAAGCAGAGCAAATGGCGTTTAGGGCACCTACAGCCTTCACTGTGTCTCTCCTGTGTTCTCATTGGAAGTTCAAGTGACCAGCAGCCCCAGGCCAGCCCTGTGGGTACAGCTCCAATGGGCTCCCCTTGGCTCCTACCTCGGGGGCTGCCTGGGGGCTGTCCTCCATCCCTTGTGAAACAGGCTCCACCATTAAGGGGCTCTAGCAATCAGTGGCCTGGTCTTTAAGTCTAAAGACAGACCCTAGCCAGAAGCCACCTTCTCTGGGACTGGGGTATCGAGTGATGTCCCACGGCCACTCAGGCACTGACTGTACTGGGGAGGGCTCACTGGGGACATGCTGCCCTATCTGTGTTAGGCCAGGGTGGTGAGACATATCCCAATGGGCCCTGCTACCTCCTGCAGCTCAAGAGAGTCCCTGGTGCACTCCCCACATGCCCCTCCCCTGGGAAGGACCAAGGTTCCAAATCCTGATGTACATAGAAGGGATGGGAGATGCCAGCCCACCTGGCTCACCCCTGAGCTCCTGGACTGGGAGCCAATGCTGTAGCCTAGACTACTGCACCCTACAGCCCCCCCCACCCCAACCCCCCCACCCCACACACCCCCACACCCCCACCCCACTCCCACCCCACCCCCCGACCTCGCAAGTGCCCTTGCTTGAGCATGGGTGTCAGTATCAGGCTGGCTGCTGGCCAGGGGGCTGCTGGGGCACAGAGGCTGCGGGAACAAGAGAGGGAGTGGGGATGTGGCTTTTCCCAACACTCCATGCTCAGCCCCCTTTCACTGGGGTCCCTAGGGGAGGGGCCCCCACGCAGTCTCCAGGGGCATCGACACTGCTACTTGGAACCCACCAGGCCGGGATATCCATCCACCTTTGCCACTTTCCTCCCATCTCCCTTCTCTGCGGCCACCAGGCTTCCCATGGTTTTCTCTGGGCATCACTCCCCTGCTCTCTTGGTCTCCATCTGTTTCTCGGTCTCTCTTTCCTCTCTGTCATATTCTCTCCCATTCTCTGAGATCTTTCTCCCTGTCTTTCTGTCTGTCTCTCTTGCTTTAGGGCTCTGACTCTGCGCCCCTTTCTCTGGCTCCCCTGTCCCCCTCCTACCTCCCCAGCCCGCTCTCTGGCCGGCCTGCTGTTGGGACAGGACCCTCCAAGCGCAAACCTCACCCTTCCCGATCTGCCCGGTTGGGATGCGCGACGGGATACGGCACCTCCCGACCGGTCCCGCCAAGCCTCGGGCCGCCGAGAACAGCGTCCTGGCTCCAGCGGGGAGCCCTGGGCGCAGTCAGAACCTTGGGGTCCCCCACGCGCGCCCGCGCCCGGGGCCCTCCCCTCCGCCGTGCTCTTCAGCCCCCTTCATTATGCGCCGCCTTTAATGGGCGTTTGTCAGCGCGACTTCCCCGCAAGTTGTTTTCGCGGACATCAGTCACCGGCGGCGTTCCCATTGTGCCCTGGGATTGATGGGGGGCGGGAGGGGGTGACAGGGCCTGGGGCGGCCGCCTCGAGGCCTCGGTCTATAATTTTCGGAGGCATAATTGGTCTGAGGGAGGGGGCGGGGGAGGGGCGGGGAAGGGACCCTTCAGAGCCGGGAGGGCGCACGGCGGCGCGGGCCGCGCGGCGGAGCGGAGCCGCGGCTCGACGGCTGGCCGCGGGGGTCGAGTGTGCTCTGGCGGCGCCCGGCCCGAACCCCGCGCCCCGCCGGGCTCCCCAGCCGCCCGGCCTCCCGCCCCTCCCGCGCCTCCGCCTGGGTACCACGTCGGCCTTTTGTTGCCCAACCGTCTTTTCTTTCAGCTCTTTGCGCAACAACGGAAATTTCACCCGATCCTGGGTGAAAATTAAAGGATCTCTCTTTCTCTCTCCCACCCGCCCCCGCCCCTCCTCTTCGCTCCCCTCCCCCCACCCCGCGGAGCCGGCTCCGAGCGCCTCGCCGCGGCTCCGCCGCCGTCCCTTCCATGGGCGCCGCGCTCTGCTGCAGCCGCCGCCGCCGCGGGGCGGGCGCGATGCCGCGATGGGCCTGATCTGGCTTCTGCTGCTCGGCCTGCTGGAGCCCGGCTGGCCGGCCGCGGGCCCCGGGGGGCGGCTGCGGCGCGATGCGGGCGGCCGCGGCGGGGTCTACGAACACCTCGGCGGGGCGCCCCGGCGCCGCAAGCTCTACTGCGCCACCAAGTACCACCTCCAGCTTCACCCGAGCGGCCGCGTCAACGGCAGCCTAGAGAACAGCGCCTACAGTGAGTGTGCGGCCCCGCGGCGCCGCGCGGGGCATCCCCGGGGAGGATCGCAGGAGGGGTTGGTGCGCGAAGGGTGCCCAGGGACGCAGACCAGCCCTGCTGCCAGAGGGAGACCGCCGGGGTCCCCTGGCCTCCCTCAGCGTCCGGGAGAAGAGCGAGAGTGGAGCTGGGGTGGAGCGCGGGACACGTCTGAAGGGGGCTCGGGGCGGTGGCTGCCCGCTGTCGGGCCGGCTGGCCTGGCCCAGCCTGCCCCCAACCCCGCCCGTTCGTCCGAGGGGGTGCGAGGTAGGCCGCCCGGGGGCTCCCTGCTCGGCTGGGTTCGGAGGTCCTGCCAAGTTTGACCCTTCGGAGTTTTTCGGAGAAAAGACCCCGGACAAGGCATTTCTCATCCTCTTTATTATTTTGACGATTTCTCTTCCTGCTGCCCGCCCCGGGGCGCCCCATCATCCCCTCCGCCCTCGCGGCCGCCCCGCGCCGCCTGTGCGCGGAGGACACTCGCGCGGTCATAGCGGGGCTCTGGGGAGGCGGCCGCACGGATAGAGAATCGTGTCCCCAGACCGGAATCCCCAGGCTTCCCGCCTCTACCTTTGGCCGCAGAGAGACAGGCCGGGTGCGCGCCCCGACCGCCGGGTGGGGGGCCGCGGGTTGCGGCTTAGGAGCACGCAGGGGCGTCTGCCTGGGTCTGGGGGCGCAGATACACTTTCACGGCGCCCAGCAGCCAGGACCCGCGCCCGGACTGCGCTGGAGCCGAAGTCCCGCGAGGCTCCAAGGTTTGGTTTCTTCGGCCGGGGGACCCGGGCTCATGCTGAGCCCTCCTTGCAGGAGCGCGAGGCCAGGGTGACTCGAAGCAGCGCCGCTCGCTGGGGAGCTGGAGGCCCGAGGCAGGAACTCAGTGGGGAGCGTGGGAGTGTGGCCAGGGTCTCGGGGGTCCTCCACTGCGACCCGCGCTCTGCTCCCTCCCCGGGCGCAGGAAGTGGTGCGGTGGATTCACGGCGGCGGCCGGAAAACTCTACTTCCTCCAGGAAAGCCGCAGTCGTGCGAGGGCGTCTTCGGCAGACGCCTCCGGAGCCGCGCGGTGGGAGCCAAATGTTGCCAGGATGTCCCCGCGCTCAGGACGGGGTTACGGGAGCGCCTGCGCTCGCCTAGTAGCGATACCTCGTTTCTCTCCAAATCCAGCCTCCCCCTTGGAGTCGCAGAGCATCCAAATTCTTGAGGCATCCAGGGCGGGCAGCCCATAGGCTGAGGAAGGAGGGCGCGCGCCTGCAGCCGCCCCTGTCCCGCATCCAGATGCGCGCTTCTCTGGTTTTCGGGCCGGCGCCGCGGAATCCGCCCAGCCTGCGTCCCGGGGACGCGAGAGGCCAGCATCCTGCACCCCCGTACGCTCCGCACAAACCTCCGGCGGCCCGCGTCTGGGCCCTAGGATGGCTGACGTGTTCGGGGCCAGACGCACTGCCAGAGATGCGCCCCCTGGAGAGGGCACCGGCTGTTACCCCAGCCGCCCTTCCTCAGAGCCATTCTCGGGGGACAATGGCCCCACCTGGGGCTTCGTTGCAGGCCCCCGGAAAAAAGTGCTTTCGGGTCCAAAAGGGAGGCGTTGGGGGAGATTTCACCTTTCTTACATTCAGTGGAGAGCGGTGAGCGCAGGTGGCTTCCCTTTGTGAGCTCCGGGGTCTAATCCGGCCTCCTGCCAACATCCTGTAACCTGCATACAGGCCCGAGACAATGATCTCACGCCCACGTACATTGCCAGCGGGTTTGGGTGGCACCCAAAATGCACCAGTGGATTCCATTATCAACTCACCTCAGCAAGGGCCCAGCTCCCTCTCCGGGGCCTCTCCTAGCACCCAGTGCTGCCGTGAGCAGGGGAGTCCAGACCCCGCCATCCGCAGCAGGGCTTTGAACCCCAATTCAAACACCTGCGCGGTCTTGGGCAAGTCACACAGCCCCGCGGTCTCAGCTTGCTTGTCTGGCCCATCGTGAAACTAGCTCACCGAGTAGCGGAGAGGCTCCAAGGGGCTCCATGTCCTGCAGAGAGTCAGCATGGAGAAATACTAGTTTGATTATTTCCCTCCCAGGTTTGAATTCTTCTCCTGCACCTCCCACCCAGGCATTTCTCCCTCCCCTGAACTTCCAAAGTCACCCCCTTTGGGCGTGTGCTGCCCTCACCTCCCCCTCCCGGAGCTGGGCTTGGCTTTGGGCAGGGCCATCAGGGGCTCAGCCCTCACCTCTGGGCTCTGTGGAGGTGGAGGGAGTGATGGGCCTTCCTGACTCTTCCCAGGTATCCTGGAGATAACAGCGGTGGAGGTGGGCATTGTGGCCATCAAAGGGCTCTTCTCCGGGCGGTACTTGGCCATGAACAAGAAGGGACGGCTCTATGCTTCGGTGAGTCCAATTGTTCATGTGGGGCGGGTGGGCCGTCTCCCTTGAGCATCACATCAGAGGACATAAGGGGACGTGGGCAGTAGAATGCTTTGTCCGGGGACATGCAGGACTGGGCTGGGGCCGGAACCCCAGGTCCTGTGGCCCCTCGGCCAATGGCTGCTTCTGTTAGAGGCAGCTCTTGGCTGGGGGGAGACACGTCCTGTGTTCTCCAGCGCTGTCCGGTTAGAAAATGTTCCTCCAGCCATTCTGTGGTCACCTTCAAGGTAGCTGAGAGTAGGGGAGAGATTGTCCCCCAAATTTCTACCGAGATAAATGGACTCTAGCAGGCCTTGGGATGAAGCAGGGATGTGCGTTGGGCCAAAGCTCTTCTGTGGGGCTTCCCTGGTGGCGCAGTGGTTGAGAGTCCGCCTGCCGATGCAGGGGACGCGGGTTCGTGCCCCGGTCTGGGAAGATCCCACGTGCCGCGGAGCGGCTGGGCCCGTGAGCCATGGCCGCTGAGCCTGCGTGTCTGGAGCCTGTGCTCCGCAATGGGAGAGGCCACAACAGTGAGAGGCCCACGTACAGCCAAAAAAAAAAAAAAAGCTCTTCTGTGGGCTCCCCCAGAGCTCTCCTGGGAGTGAGGAGGGGAAGAAGCAGGGCACAGCACAGCCAGGTCTTCCCAAGGGTGGAAAGGCAAGAGCTGTGAGTTCATAAAAGGGAACCAAGAAGAAGGGAGACAGGACCCAGGTCCCAGACACACAGCTTTGGAGCCCAGGCTATGCACCACCTGCGTCTCTGCAACAAAAAGTGTCCTGAAACTGTGGGCATTGGCAGCGTCCCTCCCCCAAGGGCGGGGGATACGTGGAGTAAAATACACGTGCTGGGAACTTTGCTGCCTCCAACTCGTCATTACGTGCGATCTGGCTGATACTCCCTGAGCAACGAGAGGTTTTCCATCCACACATCACCTAGACGACGCAGCCGAGGACCACCTCCCTGCAATTACCTTTCTCCATTCAGTCGCGTTTGCAGGGGAAACACACCAGCATTTCCCAGCCCCTCTGAAGTCAGGCAAAGCGCGATCAAGAACTGCAGGGGAATATCCTCCTTCGAGCAGATGATTTCATCACAGAGTTTTCACAGCTTTGCTAAGGGAAATGCGGAAGTTGGAATGTACCCATTTGTTTTCTCTGACCCCCGAGGCCCCTTGACAGAAGCTGTGTCTGAGCGGAGGGACCCTTGGATGCCCAGCCTTTTCTGTATGTCCTTCTAGAGTCTGCAAACGCCAGTCGTGGTTTATAAGGACATGCCCTTAGCCCGGGGTCTGGTGTGACTTTTCTTGAGGTGGACGGTGGCTCTCCAGACCCCTCCGGCCCTGCGGCCCTGGTAGCAAGTGAGGAGAACTGACTTCCTCTTCCCTGAAATGGCCTCAGACCTCCCACAGTTGCTCCCATCCCTTATGGAGAGGACCCACCTTGCTGGCCTGCAGTGCTCGTGCAGGTCTTACGGACCAGAGAGGGCCTTTGTTCACGCTGGGAAAGTTCACTGAGTGAGGCAGGTAGGGCTGAATCAGGAGGGAAACCTCAGGTCTCTGCCATCTCTTGCATGGAAGACCCAGGCCCAGGACTTTGGGGGACAGAACAAAGCATGCCCTGGGGGATCCCAGTGGGTCAGAATCTCCCTGTGGCTTCTATCCCTGAGAGCTGATAGCAGTGGCTTTGGAGACGGCGAAGAGGTTCTTGGGCCCACCCGGGATAGCCAGGAGGTCTAGCTGGATGGGGTGGAACTTTGCAGAGCACCTGGCAGGGAAGGCCTCACCGCTTTGCAGATAACCTGGGAAGTGAGGCAGCCTAGGTGCCATCCCTGCCACCTGCGCCCCCGTCCCCATCCTGCCACCACCTTCGCCTGCTCCCACCGCCCTCTTGGCTGTCTGAGTTCCCTGGTCTTTGCCATTCCCGTGCTTCCCACCCTCCAGGCTAGCTCATGCACTCTGTGAGTCGGTGGCCCTTGCACCCTCACAGCCCTCAATTCCAGCCCTGATCTCCCTTCTGAGTTATAGATGCCCCCGAAATGTCCTGACAGCAGAGGACAGAGACCACTCTGGCAGAGGGTAGCACGACCCAACAGACCCCAGCAACTCCCCTGACTCCTCTGCCGTAATTGTTACCCCACTGGCCACTCACTCAAGCCCAAGGTCAGCTAGGAGTCCTGGTGGACACATCCTTCTGTCTCAGCCCCACGTTCAGTCCATCTCCAAGTCCTCGAATATACTTCCTGAATCTCTCTCTTCAATTTCTGCCTCCCTCTGCCTTGTTCCTGTGGCCAGTACCCTTATAACTCAGGCCCTCATCATCTCCCAGCTGGACCGTCGCAACAGCCTTGGGACCCAGCTCCTGGGCTCCAGGGTCTCCCTCTTCCAGTCCACACTCCCTCCCTTCCCTCTCCTTCCACCCATCCATCCATCCATCCATCAACATCCATCCATCCCCCCACCCATCTATCAACATCCACCTACCCATCCATCCATCCACTTATCCTTCCATCCTTCCATCCATCCATCCATCTGGTATTCATTCCTTCATTCCTTACTGTCCTAGGCACTTACCATATGTCATACTCTATGCTAGGTACCTGCTCAGGGATCTTCCTAAAATGAAAATCCACTCATGTGATGGCCTCTGGGAACTCCCCATTACCCACAGATTATCACCCGGATTCCTCAGCTCAGCTCACGGAGGAACCACCCAGGGCACCTTCTGCCCCCACGTCCCACCATCACTGCACAGCTCGTGACCCCACTCCAGGCTCCGGACCCCTTGGCCCTCCAGGGCAAGTGCTGCTGCCCGTCGCCCGCTGCCCACGCCTTTGCCTGTACTCTCACTGCCTGCAGTGTCCCGGCTACCAAATGCCCACCAGAAAATGCCCTCCCCTCCAAGTGTCGCCCCGCTGGGAAGCTATCTGGCCACTCTGTGCACCGCTGCCTGGTCCCCGCCTCCGCCCCGCCCTGGCGGGCTCTCCTGGACCAGCTCCAGGTGCTGGCGAGGCCGAGCTGGGAAAGCAGCACCCCCGGGGGGCGGAGTCTGACAGCAGCAAATAGAATTTGAGCTGGTGGAGCCCAGGGCTGGGGGGACCCTGGGGGCGGCACGTGTGGAGCAGAGTCTGAGGCGGGACCGCAGGGACGGGACTGGCATTGGGAACTGTTGTCACGGTGAGTCTGTGATGCCTTTTTCCAGGTGATCTTAGACCCCCTCCAACCCAGGAGCCCCTACAAGATGCAAACAAATGCCCGGCCCCCGAGAACCCCTTCCGTAGGACCTGAGCCCCTTGCCCTTTGCGGCTCACAGGACTGTACCCCTCTGGTGGCCCCCCAAGTGTCCCAGCAAAGAGCAAGCCCGCCACGCCCCCTGGGCGATGGGCCTCAGCCCTGGAGGACGTACCTTCTCCAGGACAGAGTGGCCCGGGAGGAGAGTTGGTTCAGCCACTGAGTTTTTCACGGAAACTCAATGCGGGGGGGTGAAGGGGTGAAGGATAAGATGCTAATGCAGCAGCCTGGCATGGGGGTGGGGCAGGTCTGCCCCGAGCCCATCCACCCCAGAGGGCAGCGGGTGGGCACAGGCCAGGAGGGCATCACACCCCTCTGTGATCTGGGGTCTGGTACCACCCCTGGGCCTCAGTTTCCCCATCTGTAAAGTCTGGAAGTTGGTCTCGGGCAATGGAGTCCGTACTCAGACCCAAGGAGCTCTGGGCATCCACCGAGGGTCTGGAGAGCAGAGAGGAGAGGTTGGAGTTATGGGGGAGGTACCACCACCGCGCTTCAACCAGAGCTCTCCAGCCTTATCTCTGGGCTCCCGTGTCGTTGGGAACAGGTGTTCGGTGCTTAACATCTTGCTTCCTGAGGTCTTTTGGGGTCCCAAGCTGCCCGATGCGTGGATCTGGCCCCGAACAGCCTGTGACCCCTGAGAGTGGGGCTGCAGGCCGCTGGGCCACCTGCATCAGTAGCTGCTCCCCTCCCCCTCTGCAGATGGGCACAGGTCCCGAGGGTCTCCTGCCCCGCGGTCAGTCCCAGGAGCTTTCCCTGTGCCCCCAGCCCTGCCCCTTGGCACAGCGCGGGGAGGGAAGCAGTTTGGGGGATGGCCCGTGGCATGCCCGTCCACCCACAGCTGAGCTGGCGTAAGGCATACCCGCCCCTCCTCTAGCCCCTGACTGGAGAGACCCCACAGCCGCCTGCGGGGACACTGGTGAAAGCTCCTTACATTCTGGGTTTGCACCTTCGTCCCTCCAGACACCCACCTCCAAGAGGGTAGGGACCCGCCTTCCCCACCCTGCCCCGGGCTGGCACAGACTCCTGCTAAGGGCATCCCTCCCCGCCCACATCCTCGTGGCCTCTGTGCCGCTGACCTTGGCCCCTGCCCGCCCCACAGGAGAGCTACAACGCCGAGTGTGAATTCGTGGAGCGCATCCACGAGCTGGGCTACAACACGTACGCCTCCCGGCTGTACCGCACGGTGCCCGGCGGGCGTGGGGCCCGGCGCCAGCCCAGCGCCGAGAGACTGTGGTACGTGTCTGTGAACGGCAAGGGCCGGCCCCGCAGGGGCTTCAAGACGCGCCGCACGCAGAAGTCCTCGCTGTTCCTGCCTCGGGTGCTGGACCACAAGGACCACGAGATGGTGAGGCTGCTCCAGGGCGCGGCCGGGCTCCGCCGCAGACAGTCCAGGCCTCTAGGCAGGGCCACCCAGCCCTGACGGCGGCGGCGGCGGCGACAGCGGAGGAGGCTGCGGGTCCAGGGAGGCCGAGCTTAGCCGCGGCCTGGGGAGCAGAGGCTTTGAGCATCCCTGCCCCACGGCTGGGCTCCGAGCTCAGGCCGCCTGGTTGGAGGGTGCGGACCAGCCGACGGACGCCCAGTGTCCACGGTCAGAGTTGACCCAGTGTGTGCAGGAATCCGTCCCTGACTCTCCTCAGCCCGCCCCTGGCTGCATCAGAGCTGACTGCTGTTTCCAGGGCCAACAGAACACGTTCTCAACCCTTCCTGCTTCTCTCAAACAAGGGTCACGTGGGAGCTAGGGGCCCCGCGTCGTGGCTCGGAGGGGGCTGCTTTAAACCAGGACACCTGTGGGTTTACGTCGGCCAGGAGGACCCCAACCACCCAGGTCCGGCGACCGAGGCATCTCCCTGCAGGGCAGCCGTGGGACAATGGGGGCGGGGGATGTGTGGGATCAAAACATTAAAGTATTTTATTCTACGTTGTTATTTAACAGATAATGATGCAGCCTGAGGAAACACTTGCAGTTTTGACTTGCACATATTTGCTTATGATGATGGCAGAGTCCATGCCAGATCGATGTTTTCAGATGTAAGGTTGTGTTCTGAGAAACTGGGGGTAAGACGCATTTTAATCCCCTGGGTTGGAAAGGCAGGACTTTTTTGAAACTGATGGATGGTTTGTGTGGATGGAAAGAAGAAGCTAACGAGCATGTGTGTGTGTGAATTCCCCTGAGTGCTTGCGTGTGTGTGGATACGTTCCTGTGCCTGTGTGTGTGTGCGTGAGTGTATGCATGTATATGTGTGTTTGTGTGTTCCTGGTTGTGCATAGATGTGCACATGTGTGGAGAAAGAGGAAGAGAGAGATCTACTTTGTTTAGAAATCCCCCAAACTCCCTTTCTCCTGAAGCTGTGTGCTTCTCCGTGGACTATTTTTTTTTTTTTTTTTGCGGTACGCGGGCCTCTCACTGTTGTGGCCTCTCCCATTGTGGAGCACAGGCTCCGGACGTGCAGGCTCAGCGGCCATGGCTCACGGGCCCAGCTGCTCCGCGGCACGTGGGATCTTCCCGGACCGGGGCACGAACCCATGTCCCCTGCATCGGCAGGCGGACTCTCAACCGCTGCGCCACCAGGGAAGCCCCGCGTGGACTATTTTGTGCACTTGGGCTGCAGGCCAGGTATGGCCATCCCCCATCTCCTTCATCCTCGCAACCTACCACCAGGGCCTTGAGCGGTCCTGCCTTTGCCTAAGAAGTCGAGGCTCAGAGAGGTGATGCGGTTTTCTGGAGGCCGCAGCCAGTAGGTGGCCCGACTAGCTGCCGTCCCTACCGGCCCCCCAGTGCCTGCTTCCCCAACAGTGCTGGTGGGTGGGGGTCGCCTGGGGCAGGCCCAGGTGAGAGCCAAATGGCGCGGACAGTGCATTCACTCTTCCTGGATCCTGCAGGGGGCAGCCCTCCCTCACGGCCGGGGCCCAGGTGAGGGGTATGGCCTGAGCCTGTGCCCACAGAGGACCGGCACTGCTCCCCTGCTGGGGTCACCCACACGAGCCAAACACACAGGAAGGCCGGCTCAGCACCGACACCTGTGCAACGTGTGAAAATCCTGGCAAAGAGCTGCTGGGCATAAAGACAAGGACGCTGCCCCTCCCACCACAGCCCTCTTGGCAAGTCAGATTCCGAGGAATTGTCCCCCACCTCACCTGCAGGAATGCACATTCACAGGTACGATCACGAGCAGGCCTGTCCCCCTTGAGTTTTGTGATGTATCTGGAATAAGATGCAGAAGGTGCTACCTTTGCTCCCATTTTGCAGATGAGGAAACTGAGGCTCAGCAGGTGAACTGGTCCCCGCGTGTCCTTAGGAGGATGCAGCGGCATCCACCCCGGCACTCATTGCTACACCATTAACCGACAGACCCTAAACAAGGCAGAGGGAGACATTTGGGATCTTGGTTAATATGGAAAACGAGTGTGTTTTCCGTAGTTGACTGTGCTTGGGTCAGTCCGGAGCCCTCTGCAGGCCAAGCAGCTTCATTTCGGGTGTGGGTCAGGAGAGAGTTACACCCTCGCAAAATTCATATGTTGAAGTCCTGCCTAGTACCTAACCTAACCGGTGCCTCAGAATGGGGTCTTATCTGGAAATAGGGTTGTTGCAGATGTAGCCAAGTGAGGATGAGGCCGTGCTAGAGCGGGGTGTGCCCTGCTCCGATATGACAGTGTCCCTGTGAGAAGGGAGATAGGAGGGCAGACTTGAGCACAAGGTCAATGCCGTGTGAAGATGAGGGCAGACATTGGGGTGACGCTTCCACCACCGAGGAACGGGAAAGATCGCTGCAGATCACCAGAAGTTAGGGAAGGGCCTGGACCAGATTCCACACCGCACAGCACTCAGAAGGAGCGCACCCTGCCCACACCCAGATCTTGGACTTCCAGCCCCCAGACCTGGGAGACAGTAAATTTCTGTTGTTTAAGCCGCCAGCTCTGGGGTGCTCTGTTGCAGCCGCCTGAGCAAACTCATACAGGAGACAAGGGGCCCAGCTGCCTATCCGCTCAGGTGACCCCCCCAAAGGGAGAGGGACCCTGCTTTTGTTGATTGAGGAGAAAGCAGGGTAGGCCCCCAAGCTTAACCTGCAGTGTCCGCCAAGCTGCCAACACCAGGCCCATCTAACATGGGCTTTGGGGGGGCCTTGGGGTGCTCAGGATGGGGCCTCGGAGGATTTCCAAAGAGGGGCCTTCACACGTGGTCCCATCCCTTTCTGTTCTTGAACGCCAGACACGCCCCTGAAACCAGCTTTTTGTTTTTTAAGCAAAATGCAAATGAACCCCAAAGGGAAGAAGCATCGTGTGTCAGTTTACAGGCACTTAAGTAAATGTAGTGGAACCCAGGCTCCGGCCCCCAAGTCACTAAGAGCTGCTGCGTCCCTGGGACTTCGGGCAGATGGCCCTGTACCTGAGAGCACTTTGGCAGGTTGGGGAGGGGGTCACCCGTGTGGCAATGCCACAGCTACAGCCGTCTCACAGAAGGGGACCCTGGAGTGTGACTTGCCCGATGCCGGGAGGGAGGCTGAGGGCTGGCCAGGTGTGGTCCCCACGGAGTGGGTGTCTACCAGCTGCCAGGGCTCCTGGGCCCAAGTCGGGTTCATGGGAAAGGTGGCTTTGCCTCTGCCCTGCTCCACTCTACCTCCCCTCCTGCCTCATCTGGCGCCCAGGAGGCCCCAGGGGCCCTGCCAGGGGAGACGCTGCTTCCCCCGACCCGGGGAGCGAGGCCCGCCCACCCCAGAGCCACCAGCCGCCTGGCTTCCCTCTGTCCGGTTGGCATGTTTGCAGGACTCCGAAGCTGGTAGGGGTCTCTCTGGGCGACACTCTGGCCGGGCAGCCCCAAGGGACATCTTTGTGCATACCCAGCATCTTATCCCTCCTCCCATCTCCTTCCACTGAGGAGGTCCCGGACCCTCCAAGCCCACCTGCTGGTCCTGTGTTAATCGCTGCCTTCTCTCCTTCATGAAACATCAAGTCCCCAAAGGGCCCTCATGGGGGAGGGGCTGGGGGCTGCATGCAGGAGGGGGTGGGAGCAGGCAAGGTCCCCGGAAACGGAAATCAGGACGAGGGTGGAGCCCGGTGAGCCCAGCACCCTGGATTCTCCTGCTTATGCCTGGAGCGGCAGAGGCTGGAGACCGGGTCCCTGAGCTCCAAGACGTGATGCCACCTGAGCCAGGACAGGGCGTCCCAGAGGCTCCAGGATCAACAACCTCACTCCCTCCCCCACACCTGCCCAGCCCAGGGGGAAAGAGCCGGGGCAGGGGGAGAGACTGGAGGGCATGGGGCAGGTCTGGGGTCATCAGGGGTCTCTGGGCCTTTGGGTCAGAACCTGCACAAGTGGGAACCTAAAATGGGGCAGATGCTGTGGAAGACAGGACAGCAGTTCCTTGAAAAGTGCAGCACAGAATAAGCATGTGGTCCAGCAGCCCCACCTCTGGGTACAGAGGCCCAAATGGAGCAAAAGCAGGGCTCCGATGGGCATTTGCTCACCCTAGTGCCTGGCAGGGTGAATCACAGTGATCAAAAGGTGTCTGTCGAAGGATGAGCGAACGAGCACAATGTCATCCGTCTGTACAATGGACCATTACTCAGCCTTGAAGAAGATGGAAATTGACACAGGCCACAACGTGGATGAACCTGGAGGACATTACGCTCAGCGAAAGAAGCCACACACAAAGGGGCAAATCCCGCATGATGCCGTGTGCTGAGGTCCCTAGCGTAGTTGAATGCATAGACACAGGAAGAAGGGCGGTGGGGCCCGGGGCTGGGGGAGGGGGAGGGCGAGTTAGCGGTTCCTGGGGACAGAGTCTCGATCTGGGATGATGAAAAAGTACTGAAAACAGATAGTGATGACGGTGACACAAGCTCGAGAATGTGGGCCACAAAACTGTAGGCTTAAAAGTGGGGAAAATGAAAAAAAAAATAAAGAAAAAATAAAAGTGGGTAAAACGGCTCTTGGCCTTCGCGCCACCTTCTGAGAAACCTCCGCGCCCTAAGAGTGAAGTGGGGGAGGAAGCGAATGCACAGGCTGAAGTGCAAATAAAAAGATGAGGCAGAGGTCCAAGTAAACTTGTTCACCCATGGAAGCCACAGGAGCAGAAACACGGGACGCCAGAGGCCAGGAGCACTCATACAAATTGCTGGACGGCATGCCCACCGTCTAGAACTTGTCTCAATGGATCTAGAACATCGATGGCCATTCTGATCCCCTCAGCCACCTTTGAGAGACCCACCTGGCTTGTATCAAAATGGTCCCTTTGGGTCCTTTGCCCTGAACCTGTGACGTTCTGGACTAGTTCTGTTCTCAGCTGTGGCTGAGTGTAAAATGTGGACAATAAATGATCTCTTGCTGTCTTAGCTGAAGACAAGGAAAAGTGGATAAAATTGTAAAAGAACAGCAAAAGCAGCTGCAGCACCTGGACGGCAGGACCCGTGGTCTTGGCCTCACTGTCCTCTCCACCAAAGTCAGAAGGAGCACCATAGGCCTTCAATAAACAGTGCTGAATAAATTGGGGAAAAAAAGAATCTTTAGGTTGTGGCCAGTCGGTCACCCCTCCCTGCACAGAGCTGATGGGAGAGGCAGCCACTGGCCTTGGGGGCTGTGAGCTGCTCTGCTTTCCCAGGCCTTGTCCGCCCGCTGCCTGCATGAAGCCAGCAGACCGGGGACCCCCTGCTGGCCCCTGAGCCCTGGCCCTGGACGGCCCTGTTGTCCCTCTCCGCCTGTAATGGGCAAGGCAGGACGGGCCCTGGGTAACCAAGCTTCAGCTGCTGGGAGCAGGCCTTTGAACCCCACGGCGGGTTCAAAGGGGGTTGAAGGACTCTGAAAGGTGAAGAAGCGGGTCTATAATTAGCGCCCACCCATTGGAGGGCGACCCTGCCTGGGCCACATTCCAGGGAGAGCCAGATATAGCCCTGGAGCTGACCCCCCAGCCCCTCTCAGCTGCAATAGCTGGAATGCCCGGGCGGCCACACTTGTGCCTGAACGCTCGGGTCGGGCGGCACGTCCATCCCTTGGAATGGGATTTGGGAGACGGGCTACTGAGTGGGAAGAGAGGCAGCACAGGTGTTGGGTTCAGACGCACCAATTCAAACGCGGCCTCGGCCACTTCTGCTGTCTCATGATTGGCTGTGGGAGCCCAGGATCAGCCCTGTCTCCCCATTCCAGCCTCAATGTCCTCATCTGTCAAATGGGCTCCCACAGTGATCGTCCAGATCCACTGAGGAGACACAAGGGGTGATTGGTCTCTAAAAATAGCTGCACAGCCATGAGCAGGTGGAGGAGAAGGCCAGGCATTGAGCTTTCCAGCAAGATCTGGGAGACCCACCGAGAACGGAGCGAGCCTCCCCGAGGTGCCTGCCATGTGGTGCTCGCCTCTGACGGGCCCAAAGGTGCGGAGTGAAGGGAAAGTTTCGTGGGGCAACACACAGTGAGTATTGATGGCAATGCGGGAATTCCTGGGAAACTCTATGCCTTGGGCAGGCTATTCGTCCATTCATCCATCCAGCCATCTCTCCATCTCTCCAAACATCCATCCATCCGTCCATCCATCCATCCATCTCTCCATCTCTCCAAACATCCGTCCATCCGTCCATCCGTCCATCCATCCATCCATACATTCGTCCATTCGCACATCCATGCATCCATTTATCTACCCATTCATCCATCCTTCTCCCCAAACATCTCTCCATCCATCCATCCATTCACCCATCCACCACCCACCCATTGAGCATACGCCAGCCAAATGCCGGGCCCTTTGCTGAGCAGAGCAGCTACACAGGTAAAACAGCCTAACCTTGTCCATCGGGAGCTTGCAGCCTTGTGGGGGACAGGGGCGCCTCTCTAAAGGAGCGGGTTGGGAGCAGCGACCTGGAGAAGTTCAGGAAAACTAGATCATCTCCGGTCAGGACAATGGGACACCGTCGTTCAGGACCCCTTTCTCGAGAGCCAGTGCCTTGTGACCAACCACCACCAGCGAGATGATAACCTGACAACATCCCCACACCCCTTGGGAGCCACCCTGGCACAGGGCAAGGGCAAGACTGGGCTGGGGGCATGGAGGTGGGAGATGGGGCAGGAGAACTGGCTTCATGGCGTGAGGGCTGTTTAGGACCTTAGGCCTTGGAGTTGGGCTAAGCTGTGTCTCCATCGAGGCCCACCCAGTCTTGAAACCCCATTCATAGGCTGTGGAGCCGGGTAAGGTGCTCTACCCTGTCCAAGCCTCAGTCTCCTCCTCTGTGAAATGGGGGCAATTAATGACACCAACGTCACAGGGCCGTCTTGAAGATTCAGTACAGCTTAGGAGTGGAGGCTGGTGCCTGGCACACAGGTGGCAGGGCTCTTGTGTCAGCTGTGATGTCACTACCTGGCTGTGGTGTGGGTCGGAGACCGTCGTGGTGAGTAGGATTAAAATCTCCCCCTCACTGAGCACTGACTCAAGGCCAGCCCGGTCCAAGCAATTCACGTGTTCTCCAAACTCCCTCCAACTAATGACTCAGGTTGTCTGAAAACAACCCTAGGAGACAAGGGTTGTGTCTCCACCAGTCGGTGAGGAAACTGACACTCAGAGTGGATGCAGAACAAGGGCAAAATGGCAAGGCTGGCCAGACGGTACTTGGGGTTCCTGCCCAGACAGAAGGCTCCAGAGCCTGCCCCCCGGTTCTCAAGGAGGATGGGGCCATCCCTGGAGCCCCTGGGGAATGCTGGCTGAATACGCGAAGGAAAGGAGGGAGTCAGGGGAAACCTGCCCTACCCGTTTGATTCTTAGGTCTGGGTTCCTTTTTCTTTACAAGACATTCCTCCTTGACCTCATGTCTCCATGAATCTTCCCATGCAAGCTCAAATTCTTGTCTCAGGAGAGCGGACTGAACCTCCAAGCATGCAGCATTAATGGATTTTTCAAACGGGTCATCTCTTCACCAAGATGCTCTTCTAGCCCCTGCCTGCCTCCCACATCCTCTGTTCTTCCTCCCTTTCCTAACTCCAGACCCACTGCTGGTCTGTACCAGGCTCTTCCCCGCCACAGGACCTTTGCACATGCTGCCATCTGGGAATATTCTTCTCTCCACACTTCACCTCACTGGTTCCTTGATTTTCACTTTGCAGGGTGTCGCCTTCTCAGAGAGACCTTCTGTGACTATTCTACCCAAAATCGGGGTCCCCTTTTATTTTTTCTCGCAGTGACTTGTTATTTTCGTTCATCTGTAAGTAATTGTATACAATCTGTAAGTAATCTTACAGATTGCAATGCAATCTGTAAGTAATTGAATACTCACTGCTGGTCCCCCACTTATCCCTATCACCCATCTGAGGGGTGAGGCACTTGGCCTGTTTATCCGCCAACACAGAGACAGTCACTCCCTGAACGTCTGGCCCACTCTCCTCAGACGAAGAAACCCAAGGGCTTGTGATAGGAAGTCCTGGGGTCTGAGTGCATAGGACAGTGAGAGCCAAGTGGATATGGACAGAACACCAACAGCATCTGCTACATCCTGTCATCACTTCTGCAGATGAGAAAACTGAGGCTCAGAGAGAGTAAGCAATTTCCTTGAGGTCACACAGCCAGTGAAAAGCATGTCTGGGCTGGTCCCAAGGTCTCTCGGGCCCCAGTGCTTGTACTACTACCCTGCATGGTCCCCAAGGACAGGCAGGACATCAAGGGGTGGGCACAATGGTGCAACTGCTATGGAAAACAGTATGACCATTCTTTACAATGTTAACACAGATTTACCTATAACCCAGCAATTCCACTCCTAGGTATGGACCCAAAGGAATTGAAAACATATGCCCACTTGAAAGCCTGCACACACAGTAGTCAAAGAATGGAAATAACCCAAATGTCTATCAGCTGATGAGAGGAGAAACAAAATACTGTAGTCATACAGCGAAATAGTATTTGGCCATGAAAAGGAATGATGTTCTGGTAAATACTACAGCATGAATGAAGGCTGAAGACATTACGCTAAGCAAAGGAAGCGAGACACAGAAGGCCACATACGTATGATTCCATTTATATGAAAAGTCCGGAATTGGCAAATCCGTAGAGACAGAAAGTAGACTGATGGTTGCCAGGGGCTGGAGGGACACTGATGATGGGTATGGGGGGTTCTTTTTGGGAGTGATGAGAATGTTTTAACACTGATGTGGTGATGGCCGCACAACACAATACAAGCCCATTGACACCTTAAATGGGTGAATCAATAAATCAGGGGCTTCCCTGGTGGTGCAGTGGTTGAGAGTTCGCCTGCCGATGCAGGGGATACGGGTTCGTGCCCAGGTCCGGGAGGATCCCACATGCCGCGGAGCGGCTGGGCCCGTGAGCCATGGCTGCTAAGCCTGCGCGTCCGGAGCCTGTGCTCCGCAACGGGAGAGGCCACAGCAGTGAGAGGCCCGCGTACCGCAAATAAATAAATTAAATAAATAAATAAATAAATAAATGTTTGATCGTCACAGCCAGGGCTGCAAGTCTTTCTATGAGAATGGGACTGATTGGGTCCTCCTATGTTTTGGCGGCAAGTGGGGGACAGGAGGTGGAGACTGGGTTGTCCCAAGTGGTCTTGGAGGGCACCCCTGACTGTAGTACCACTGCCCACCAGCAGGTGGCAGTGACCTCAGAGACAAGCCCCAGGTGGGCCCAGCTGACTGAGGACCACAGGGTCTGCCCAAGCCTGGTGGGCGAAGGTGGTGCCTCTGCTGGTGACGTGCCCGCAGCACCTGCTGGGTCACACCCTGGGTCAGGCAGTCGGGAAGGAGTCGGTCATCAGTTCAGGACTGACTAGACCCGGGAGGACTGGACTCTGCCAGGCCATCCCAACCTGCCCGCCTAGGATGATCCTTGGAGGGCAAAGGGCCCCTTCCCCAGCCACAAAGCAAGGAGCAGGCAGTGGGCGTGGGTCCTGGGTAAGGTATGCAGCAGGTACCTACTATTGCTGACTGGACGGGAGACAGAGAGCTGCTCCCCCTGCCGAGAAGGTGTTTACCTGTACAAGATGATGGTGGTGGTGGTGACAACACTGAGGGGTGGGAGCAGGAAGAGGAAGAAGAGAAGCACATACTGGGCACCTCCCACATCACTTTGATCTGAATTTCGGCTCTGAGTTGTGTTCTAATTCTCTCCATGTGATAGGTGAGGAGGCAAGGCTCAGAGAAGGGAGGCCACTTGCCTAAGGTCACACAGCTTCACAGCTTCCGAGGGTTGGCGCCTGCATTCAACCCAGCCACCTGGTTCCAGAACCTTGCTTGGGCTCAGGTGGTCTTAAAAAGGGCCTCGATTTCAGATTTTTGTCTTAGGGTCCTTGATTAAACCAGTGGTTCTCAAAATGTGGTCTCCTGACCTGGGATTTGGCTGGAAATGCACTCCCAGGGGAGGCACCCAGCAGTCTGTGTTAACCGGCCCTCCAGGTGATGCGCTAGCGTTTGGGAACCCTTGAGTTAGAGGGACATCTCCATGGGTTGCTCACATGTATTAACTTAGCACATAAAATACTGTTACGAGCTGGGTGCTTCCCACCCATCACCGCACTGAACTGTCCCAGTCACTCTGCAAGGCTGGTGGTTATGATCCCCATTTTACAGGTGGAGAAACTGAGGCTCAGAGGTAAAGCCCCAAGTCCCTAGTGGTGAGGCATGGGTCTGAGAGGTTGCTGTGCCTGCTGCCCTGTGGACAGACGATGGCCCTGGGGTACGTGGCTGCCCCCACCATTATGCGTACTCTCTCTCTCTGTGGGCTAGAGGGCAGGTGGAGAGCTGGGCAAAAAGTGCTACCTTCACCCAGGTACGTGGGTCTTGAGAAAGTCATTGCCACTGAAATATGGACCTCATTGTCTGGGGCTACCTCAGGCCTTCTGCTGGAAGGAGACAGGCTGGAGTGGGAGTGGGGATAACAGTTCCCCTATAGCTCACCAACACATAGTCTGGGGCCCCAGCAGCATCAGATTGGGTCCTTCCAATGCTCACTTTGTGTCCCCACCTTGAGGCTGCTTTTGGAACCAAATGGATTTGGATTCATAGCTCATCTTGGCCCCAGTTAAACTTCCCAGAGTATCTGTTTTCCCTCTGGAGTTAGAATTTAGCTCAGCTACAAAGGCCAGAAAATTCAAGATAAATGTACTTTAAAGAAGATAAAACCATTTATCTCTCATGTAAAGGAGGTCCAGGGTGACAAGGCTATGTCACATTCATCAGGGACTCAGCTTCCTCCCATCTTTTTCCTTAACAGTAATCATTTGGGTTTGACCTCATGGTACAAAATAGCTTCTCGGGCTCCAGCCATCCCATTCACATTCCCTGCAACAGTAACAAAGAAGACAGGCATGTCCCCAACCTCAGAGGACATCTCCCAGAAGCCACACCCACTAGTGTCACTTACCTCCCATTGGCCAGAATACCCACTAGTGTTGCTTACCTTCCATTGGCCAGGCTTTAGTCACATGGCTGCTCCAAGCTGCAGGGGAGGCTGGGAAATGTAGTCTTTACTCCAGACAGTATTACAGCAGGCAAAACTCTGAGTTTCTATTACCAAGGAGAAAAGAGAGAAAGGATATCAGGGGTCTCTGCTTCCTTAGGGTGGACACCATGATACCTCCTCCTCCTGTTTGCCTCCTGGAGCCGTCAAGTCCTTCCTCCCTGGCGGCTTCTTCAAATGTCGGGAGCACGGGAGAAGAATGCGTGGCCCATTGGGTGTCCTCCCTGCTGCAAGAGTGGAGTTAAGATTTATTGCCAGCCCAGCCCGAGGCCACCTGCTGGAGGTCAGAGCCCCTGCCGGTCCCACCCCGAGCCTGGCCATGGGAGCTTCCCTACCCAGGGCCCAAGGGATACACAGAGGCTTTTCCAACAGGACCCTGAGCGGCTGTCGTCAGAGGCCCTTCCCTGGACAGGGGCAGGGGCTGGTGCCCTCACCTGTCACTCCCACCCTCCCCCCCGGGTGGGGCCGTTTAGAGGGCCGCCAGCCAGACCAGCACCTTCCTCAGAATCACAACCCAAGGAAGTGGCGGGGGGCAGAGCAGGGGAAGGGCAGGGAGGGGCTGCCAGCCCTTGAGGGAGGCCACGTGCAGGGCCCAGGAGCTGACCCCCGCCCCCCGTGGGTGCTGGAAGTTCTTACCTCCGGCCACCTCCTGCGGGGGACAGGTGTTAGGTCTCAGTCCCCGGTCTGGCTCCTCCTGGGCCCGGTCCTCAGCACCCCCAGGAGAGATGCTGGCAAGGTGGGTGCAGAGTAATGGCGGTGTGTGATCTCTGGACAGCCCTCCGTGGGGCAGCGGTCATGGGGGCTCAGCTGGGGCCTGCAGTGGGCACACAGCTGGACTTTGGCTCCAGCTCAGTAGCGTCTCCCTGGCAGAGAGAACCAGGCAGCTCCATTCCCCGTGAACAGAATGCACCACGATTCGAGAGGGCTGGAGGGCAGAGGGCTGGGGGGAGGAGGGCACTGGCCCAGGAGCGGGAGTTCTTGTCCTGCCAGCTTGGCTACCAGCCACATGAGATGCTGGCCTCACTGAGCCCTGGGCACATGGTCTTTCGCTTGGGCCTCAGGATTAGCCTAAGAAGTATGTGCTGTTATTATCATCCCTGTTTTTCCACTGAGGAACAGTTCAGAGAGGTAAAGCCATCTGCCCAAGGTCACACAGCACTGGCTCTTAATGGTCAGAGCACGGATGTGAATTCCAATCTTTCCACCTCTTACTCACTGCTGTGTGGATGGGACAGTTGCTTTGTCCCTGAGCCTGTTTCTCCCTGTAAAATGCCCCACCCCCGGGCTTCCCTGGTGGCGCAGTGGTTGAGAGTCCGCCTGCCGATGCAGGGGACACGGGTTTGTTCCCCAGTCTGGGAAGATCCCACATGCCGCGGAGCGGCTGGGCCCATGAGCCATGACCACTGAGCCTGCGCTCCGCAACGGGAGAGGCCACAACAGTGAGAGGCCCGTGTACTGCAAAAAAAACAAAACAAAACAAAAAACAACAATGCCCCACCCCCCTTAGACAATCTTGTAAACAAGGCAGTGTGAGACACTCGGGTGAGAAGGTCCTTGGGTCCCCAAAGCAGGCAGACCCAGAGGTCACTGGTTCCAGTCCCTATGTGATGTCCACAAGGGCCCAGGTGGGTTTCTCGAGAGCTGGCCCACCCTAAGAGTCTGGGGTCCTGTAGGAGATGCTGTTGAGGGGGATGAGGCTGGAACTGCAGTCCTGGTCAAAGAGGACGCAACCCCTTGTCACTGGGAAAAACTCACCCCTGTCCAGTGCTGGGCCCTCCTCACTGTGCCCACCCCCGAACCCACCCCAGTGTCCCCGTCACAAGGATGGAGTTCTGTCCCCAGGGCTGGCGCTCTGCGGCGGCCATCGCTGAGGCCTCCCCCGGCAGCAGGTGGTGCTGTGTCCCTGACAGTGGGGAAGGCCTGCTTAGTGCCATCTACACTCCCCGCCCGCCGCCCACTCTCGCTCCCCTCACAGATACTCACTAACATCCTGTTCACACCAGCCTGGCGCCTTCCTAGCGGAGAGAGGACAGCAGGCCAGGCCGGCTCCCCAACCTGTGCAGCCAATGCTATGGAGGCCCCCATAAGATATACAAGGGACAAATAGCTACTTTCAGATGCGCCATGTCATAAAGTATAGCTCGGAGAGTGATGTGTTAGGGGAACAGGTAATACTTTGACCAAGAAGATCTGTCTGGGGAAGAGACATCCAAGCTGAGACCTGAGTGAGGATGGCAGGGTGGGGCAGCAAGTGCAAAGGCCCTGTGGTCGGGAGAGTCCTGGCCCAGGCACCAGGCAGCCAGGCCAGCTGAGGGGCCACCCGGAGCATGGGCAGAGGGGCACGAGGTGGGGGGAGACAGGGAGGACAGCCCGTGCAGGGCCACGCTGGGGACTCTGCATTTTGTCCTGTGTGTGGTCAGGAACCGGGTCTGGGGCTGTGGCTCTGAGGGCAGAGGCAGAGATTTGGGGACCTTGCCTTGGCCTGCCCTGGGAAAGAGACCCCCACTGCTCCCTAAAGGCGACTGGTGTCACTCCTGTAGCTGCTAACCTCCCACCAGCCCCCGATCAGGTCTTCGCTTGATCTCCTCCAGAGCTGAGGAAATCAATGTCAGTATTGCCTCTGCTCCTTGACTACCCTAGCGCCATCTACCTGAAAGCCCATTCCCAAGTTCTGCCAAGCAACAGACCCACTTGAAGAAGAAAACAGGTGTTGGGACTTCCCTGGTGGCGCAGTGGTTAAGAATCCGCCTGCTAATGCAGGGGACACGGGTTCGTGCCCCGGTCCGGGAAGATCCCACATCCCCGGAGCAACTAAGCCCGCAAGCCACAACTACTGAGCCTGCACTCTAGAGCCCACGAGCCACAACTACTGAGCCCGCACGCCTAGAGCCCGTCCTCCACCACAAGAGAAGCCACTGCAATGAGAAGCCCGTGCACCACAACGAAGAGTAGCCCCCGCTCGCCGCAACTAGAGAAAGCCCACATGCAGCAACGAAGACCCAAACACAGCCAAAAATAAATAAATTAATTATTTTAAAAAAGAGGAAAACAGGTGCCTATAGAGTGTGGGGGGCTCAGCGTGCTCAGCGAGGGCTCGTGTTCAGTATCTCAGGGTCATTCAGATTTCTGGGGGAAGCATAGAGACCCCAAGAGATAAAGGGGCCTCGAGGAGGGGACACCTGCAGCAAAGCAACTCGTGGAATCAGCGTCAGCCCCGGCCACTGTCAAAGACAGTAATGAAAATCAAAAGCCATCTCAAAACCGTCAAGGTCATCAAAACAAGGCAGGTATGAGAAATTGTCACAGCCAAGGGGGGCCTAAGGAGAGGAGTCAACCAGATGTGACGTGGGCTCCTGGGGCAGAAAAGGACAGTAGGGAGAAACTACTGAAATCTGCTTAAGGCTTGGACATTAGTTAATAACGATGTGTCAGTACTGGTTCATTAATTGTAACAAGTGTAACACACTCATGCAAGATGTTAATTCTGTAATGGGGAGCCTGGGTGCGGGATATAAAGGAACTCTCTGTACTATCTCTGTAACTTTCCTATAAATCTAAAACTACTATCAAATGAAAAGTTATTAACAAATAAAATTAAAAATCCAGTATCATTGCTTGCTTGTCAAATTAGTAAAGACTACAGCAGGAAAAAAACCAGAACAAAACCGACTTAACCCAGAGCTGCTGAGATGTGGGACAGCCTCCGACACGGTGCCGTCAGCGTACATGCGTGCTTTCGAGGACCATTAGCTTCAAGCCCCAAATTCTTGGCCTGGATCCAGAGATTCCTCTTCTGAAGATCACACCCCAAATGCAGAAAAAAAAAAGTGTTTATCCACAAAGATGGTCATCACAGCATTGTTGATAATAGAAAAGCAAAAAATAAAAAACAAAAAAACACCTCAGAAACTACCTAACGGAGCAGAGTGGTTAAGTAAACCATGGTACGTCCATCCTCTCTACAGAAGTGAGGAAGTTTACAAAGACCACGCAGTGATGTGGGACGATGACAAGGTATATTTATTAAGTGAAAACAAAAATTGTATTTGCAGGATGGTTCACACATTCGTCTGTTTATTCAGCAAATAAATATTTATTGAGGCCTTGACTGTGCCAGGCTGCCCCTACGCTTAGGAGGAGCGGACCAGAGAGCCAGCGGTTATCAGCCCCTGGGGTAAGGGTGTCCATGGACGTGACCGTGCTGGACCCTGCGGCGGGGGAGGGACTTTCTGATGTTGAGTCAGTCGCCTCCTGAGAAGGTGGGGATGGGCTTTCCAGGGGGGAATGTGGAGTGGACGGAGTCCCACCTGGTGGGTACTGTGCAGGAAGACAAGACCTAAAGGCACAGGCAAGGCCATCGGATCTTTTCCGTCTGGCAAGGGGAGACACGGAGGGTAAAAGTGCAGTGACCACTCCACCGACAGACAAATGATAAAGAAGATGTGGTGCAGATACACAATGGAACACTACTCAGCTATAAAGAAGAAGGAAATAATGCCATTTGCAGCGACATGGATGGACTCAGAGATTATCATACTAAGTGAAGTAAGTCAGACAAAGACAGCTACCATGCGATATCACTTATATGTGGAATCTTAAAAAATGATACAAATGAAATTGTTTACAAAACAGAAACAGACTCACAGACATAGAAAGCAAACTTATGGGTACCAAAGGGGAAATGGGGGGAGAGAGAAATTTGGAACTTGGGATTAACAGACACACACACTCCATATAAAATAAATAAACAACAAGGACCTGCTATATAGCACAGGGAACTATATTCAATATCTTGTAATCATATCATGGGAAAGAATCTGAAAAGGACTATATATATAACTGAATCCCTTTGCTGTACACCTGAAACATTGGAAATCAACTATAGTTCAAAAAAAATTTTTTTAAATTAAAAAAAATAAAAGAGGCAGTGACCAGATCAAATTGCTTCCGGAGGCACCGCCTGGGCTCTGGCCCCTGGCCGCCCCTCTCGCATTGTGGCAGCCCATCCACCGTGACCCGCGTCCTCGGTCAGAGGAAACGGCCCTTCCCCTCAGAACCTATCAGAGACTCCATCTCATGGGGCCTTTCTGCTGCCGCATTCCCGGCCTGGGTGATCAGGATGGACGGAGGCCGGGCCCCTTCTGAGTGCACGGTCACTGCTTCTGGCATGTCCACATCCCCTGCCCCCTGGGACCACAATGGCTCGTGAGAAACCAAACATCCCGGGCTGACATGATGCCCAATCTCACCGAAGCTTGGGTCCTGGGAAGCAGAGCCGCACGGGGGCCTGGGCTGTGACCGAGGTCGGCAAGAAGCCCGTTTCACCCTGGCCCGGAGCATCTGTGTTGAAGAGGAAGCTCTGGGCCCCTCCGCTGCATTGCAGTGCAGGATCCTTCTGCCCACAAAGGCCCTCGCTGCTCTCAAAGGCGCCCATCAAGAAAGATCAGGGCTCTTACCTTCCTCATTCTTGCTGAATCCCTACCAGGAGGGTAGGAGGGGACTGAGGCTCAGAGATGGTGAGCGACTTGCCCGGGGTCACACAGCAAGTGGTTAGCAGAGTGGAACCCCATACAGGTCTCCCATCAATATGTTCCCATCCCCTCCAGTAACAGTTGCTGGGTTTGTTCCCGAGTCGCCTGGGCCCACTGTCCTTGTCAGGGCAACTGGGAAATTAAAAGAGTATAAAACACATGGATGGAACACAAAGGCAAAAAGAGAGCTGAGGGCCCACGAAGACTTGGCTTTGGAAAGACTCAGTAAAGACGACTTACTACAAAGTAACGCGGTCAAATCAGGTGTGGGCGGGGCCCTGGGAAACGATGATGGAAAATCACAGCGTCAGATGTCTGGGTTTGCCCTAAGCTCGTGTGGCTGACTTACATGTGGCAGAGCTGAGCAGTGAGGATAGAGGCCATGTGTCCATAAGGCTGCTAAGACTTCCTGCCTGGGTCCTTCTGAAGCCGTGTGCCTGCCCTGCCCTGCACCGTGGCAGCAAAGCTCTCAGAAGGACAGACGGGATGGAGCCATACTCCAGCTCCAACCGCTTCACTCTGTGGTCAAGATAGAAATGCCTCTCCGGGGCTCAGGAGACCCCCGCGACCCACCTCCCATGTCTCCGTCCCACTGTGTGCCCTGAGCCCCTGTTTCCTACATGTGCTGCTTCAGCCATGGGGTGAAGGGCAGCCCAGGCTGGCCATGGGTGAGCAGGTCAAACACATCCCAGGGCCCAGCTTGGACCCTTGGGGCCGCCCAGACACTGCAGGGAGGAGAGGGGCTGACAGCCCTCAGTGTCAGAAGCTGCTGGGGACTTGGCTTAATGTGCATGAAAGGTACAGCCTTTTCTGTTGCCCCTAAGCCAGACTCCTTTGAGCCCCCTCCAAAAGTCCCCCCCCCACCCCGAGGGCTCACAGAGGCCAGAGGGCTCTGCCCTGGGGCCTTTTCAAAGCCCTGCTAGTCCCTACAGCCCCTTGACATCAGCGCCCCCTAGGCTGTCCCTCTGGGCTCTCTGCCCTTCATGCCAGAGGCCCCCGGGTCTCACCTCCAAGCCTTGCACTTGGCCGAGGTCGCCTGCCCCACCCCGAGCAGAGCTTCAGGACAACCAGCTACCACTTCTTTAGGGATGCCTCCCTGACCCCCAGACCAGGTCAGGGCCCCTCGCCCCCATCCTACCCACCTGGAGGAACTTGGATCCCGTTTCTAAATTCCCACCCTGTGGGGGACTCCTTGCTCAGTGTCTCCTCCCCGTGGAAAGGCAGCTTGGAGAGGCAGGGGTGGTGACGGCATCTCTGCCACATCCCCGTGCCTGGAACAGAGCCTGCACCTGCAGGAGCACAGTCAACGTTTGTTGAATGACTTAGTGAGCTTCAACCCTGGGCAAAATACTCCCTGCCCTGCTGGCCTGACGCCATCACAAGACCATCTTACCAAGGTCAGAATGGGAAGGAGGGCACAGCCAAGCCTGGTGAAATACTTAGGAAAACCACTCGAGCCGAAGGGGTGAAACCTGTTCAGTCAACGGCCAGCACTTCAGGTACCAGGTGACAGGATGCGCACCTGAGCTGTTTCGCAATTTGATGTCTTTGGGATGCAGCAGCATGAGATCTTTAGTAAAATTAGACGTAGCATCACTTTATAGTTGGAATTCCTTTCCATATTTTTTTACATCTCCTCCGCGATTACATGTGTATGATCTTAAGGGACCAAAAATATTTAGGTGAGCAAACTCGTTCCTCTGGCAAAGGACATGGAGGGGAAGTGGGGCTCACTGATCGGAGCTCCGCTCTGTTCAGAAACTCAGTTGCTGTGTGGGCTTCCTGGGACTCAAGGCGCAGGAGACTTTGCTCCCCAGATGCGTGCTCATGGGGTGACCCCGAACTGGAGCGGGCTGGGCTGTCATGGCTGCTGGATTCAAATTCGCTCCGGCCTCCTGGCCGCCTCCTTGGCTGGCCCCTGCGATTTCACAAAGAAAAGCAGAGCATCTGTGAAACTGAGAAGCCCGAGGCATCTTGGGGGGTCTGCCAGATTTTCTTTTGGCTTCTGCTCCACGTTTGCCGCCGGTATTTCAGTCGGGCACTCGTCCTAGCTACAACATGCCAGGGTCTGGGTTTAACTTGAATGAGCTGCTGGGAAGAAGTCCAGGCCTGGTCTGACCTGGTTCTCAGGGAATGACCTCCGGGCTGGGAGCATCTATTTTAAAGAAGGCTGCCATTTGGTCTTTGCCAAAATAGTTGAAAGAAGACCCCAGAATAGCAGGCTGGGTCTGCCCCGGCTTAGAAGCGCATCTCAGGCTTAGAGGCAGGCGCGTGGGATGTCAAGGAGCAGGCGGCAGAGGCAGAAAAAGGCCCCTTGTCATCGAGACCAGGGGCCCGGGAAGGCCTTTGGGCTGCCCTGGAGGGTTAGCACCCCAGGCCTGGAGCTGCGGGAAGGCCCCATGGGGTGACTCAGTGGCAGGACTGGCTCAGGAGAGCACAGGCGAATGGAGTGCCTGTTGCTTTAGGCATTAACTGAAATCTTCCTCCCCATTGTTACCCATTTTGCAGATGGGAAGGCTGAGGGTAAGAATGTTCCCAAGGTCTCACAGCCAGAGTAATGGATAGAGTCAGACGGTCCTTACAGCCCCCAAGAATGGACCACAGGAGGCTGTGTGGCCTCCCCCCTCAGTGGCAGCAGTAATGTAACAACGGTGATGGGGAAACATTAATTTACCTACTGCGGGCGATACTTCCTGCTGTTTACTAAGCCTGGAGGAGGCGGGGGATGGGGGAGGGATTCCCTCGTCCCTGCACCTGGGAGCTGGACTCCGTGTCCCTGTGCGCCCCGAGTAGGGACTGGTGAGCAGCACAGTGTGGGTACGAAGGACACAGCCAGTGAGGCCGAAGGTGGAGGAAAAACTGCCTCTAGGGGTTGGATGAGCGCTGACTTCCGGACACTTTTGGCTCAGTGAGGCTGTGCTCTGGCCGCACCAACTGTAGCCCCAGTGAGACAGAGCTCAGGGTCCAGACCAGCCCACCCGTGGCCAGGCCACCTTTCTCAAGCATCCTTGCTCCCAGGCTTGTTGCTGGATCCTGCCCAGATTTGGCCTCCGTCCCCTGCGTCCTTTTCACAGGGCCGAGTACAGCCCTTTATACTGGTGTCTTGTAGCCAGCATCCCAACTGGCCAAGGAGGAGCCAGCCACCAGGGGGGCCGAGTGCACTGCGCCCTCCCCAGGAGCACCAGGGTCCCCGCCTGGAGGCAGCGTGAGCACAAGCCAGTGACACGGGCCGTTCTCGGGGACTCAGTGGGTGGAAGATGGGACACAGGCAAGGTGTCCGTGTGAGTCCCCATCTGCCCAGAACGGCCCAGGTGTGCCCCTTTCGTCCCAGGGCCAGAGTCTAGACCACCTCGTTTTTCTAGAAGCCCCAGGATGGACTTTCCTATGGCCACCCTGTGATGGGGGTTGGACTTCAGAGGTCAGGCAAGGCTTCCCTGAAAGGTCAAGGATCGAGCTGAGGTCTGCAAGGTGAGTAGGGGATAACCAGGCCAGAAAGGGAAGGAATGCCTTTCCAGAACTTCTCCTCCGCTCCATCCCAGGCCACCCCTGCAGCCCAAGCCCCCATCACCTCTGGCCTGGTGAATAGGAGCAGAAGACCCATTGCGAAGCGTGTGCTCTCCTAGGATGGACCCCTCCCATCTCTGTTCACTGAGTCTTCCTCCCACTTTGCAAAAGAAAGGCTCAGTTTTCTGTTACAAACCTCTCCAGGTAGCTATGGCTCCGGGAGCTCTCTTCTGGTGCAGAAGCCTCAGGGCAACAAACAAAGGCGCAAGGTGAAGTACCAGCTGATACTCCTTCCTGCTCTCCCGGACCTGGAAGCAGCCTCCTGCTAGGGTCAAGGATGGCTGGAGAGGAGCAGAGGGCCAGAGGCAGGACGATTCCATTCGATGACCCTGTCTCCCTAATCCCACAGTTGACAAAGATGCACTTCTTCTGACAGAGAGGTCCCTTAGACCAGCAGGCTCCCAGCTCAAGGCAGAGGTCTGGTCCTTTCTCTCTATTTACAGATGTGTCCACCTATGGCCTTTCTCAGAGTTAAAAGTCCCAAGTAGGAGGTTTGCTATAGAGACGCATATTAACTCACTTGTTTGAATTGAAAAAATGCAGTTAGATGTCTTCTGATGATAATCTGATCTCTCACCCGATCATCAGTAAGGGACTGACCTTGCTGATTATGTTGTTATATGGTGGAAATTTCCTATATGTTGGATGAATGAAGCCCGTAGCTTCTGGGTGTGGAAAGAAATATATGTAAACATATGATATGTTGGAAGATTTTTATCACCAGTGTTGGCCAAGCCATATTGAAATCAGCTATGGTCCCACTTCCACTCCTTTTTTCTTTCCTTCCGTGATAATGGGTTTAACAGTGCACTTCTGAGTAAAAGAATAACTGGCATAATTAATCGCCCTTTCACAGGTCTTGGTGAAAAGACCTCTGGATACACTTCTCAGAAGCTGAAGAAGTGTGACTCCAACGACTGATGATACACGCTTTGCTGATTCCGGCAGTTTCTGAGTCTTTGCTGTCAACAAATTTGACTAGGATCTACTGGACGTGTCAGCAGACAGAGCAAGAAAAGACTTTTCTGATGATAAAATAGCATGTGATTTTGAACATATACTTTGCTTGGCAGGTGTTCAAATCCCCGGGTGACATCACCATAACAGATCTTCCATTCCATCTAATCATTTCTGTAAATAAGGCTTCTTGGCTCTTACATCAACAGAAATGGAAAATGAGAATGAAATTGAGGACAAATTCCATGTTATTCCAGCAATAAGTAATAATGATCATATGAAATAATTGGGGAAAAAAAAACCCAAAGTCTGTCTTCTATCAAATTAAAAGATTCATTTCCAACGAATTTTATTTGTGCTTTTTACTTGTCCATTATTTGATATCATACACACGGTATTTTGATCGATCATGTATGATAATAATTGTGATGAAAACAAAATCCTAAACAAGAATGTTTAATGCTGAAAGTCACAAGAGGGACTTCCCTGGTGGCGCAGTGGTTAAGAATCCGCCTGCCAATGCGGGGGACACAGGTTTGAGCCCTGGTCTGGGAAGATTCCCACATGCCGCGGAGCAACTAAGCCCGTGCGCCACAACTACTGAAGCCTGCACGCCTAGAGCCCGCGAGCCACAACTACTGAGCCCACGTGCCGCAACTACTGAAGACTGCACGCCTAGAGCCACTGCAATGAGAAGCCTCCGCAATGAGAAGCCCGCGCACTGCAACGAAGGGTAGCCCCTGCTCACCGAAACTAGCGAAAGCCCGCAGGCAGCAACGAAGACCTAACGCAGCCATAAAGAGAAAGAAAGAAAGAAAGGAAGGAAGGAAGGAAGGAAGGAAGGAAGGAAGGAAGGAAGGAAGGAAGGAAGGAAGGAAGGAAGGAAGGAAGAAAGAAAGAAAGTCACAAGAAACTCATTTTTAAAATATTTCAATTCACAGAAATATTTTGGTTCCAGAGAATCATGATAGGATGATCAAAAAAGATTTTCAAGGTTAAAATTACCTTAAATTTGGATAAAACTGGAGGGGGAAATATAGATGCAAAGAAAAAAGGCCAGGATTTATGATTTTGGGCTGCTAGTGTAAAGCTCATTAATATTTTTTTTAAATAAAAGATGGAAAAAATGGAAGATAAATCGTTATGGTTTTTTAGACTCCGTTGGACACACTAAAAAGAGTAACAGAAGAATTTTATTTTAAAACGTCAATATTTAAAACGCACTAGAGAGTACATTCTTCGCAAGTAATTACGACAGATTTTGGATTTCAACTTGGAAAAGTACAAGGGAGCCGGCTCATTCCCGTACATGAGGGTGAAACTGACACTGAGGACAGTGGGCCAGAAAAGAAAAGGAGCTGGGGTTCCCAGTGAACACCTGCCTCCCTGGAGGAAAGAAACCTGGGCTGAGCGAAGCTGCTCTGGGCAGGCTGCCCGGCTTGAGGGGTGAGGCCCAGACACGCTGGCCCTCTTCCCCACTGAGGTCCTCACCCCTGATTGCCTATCCCTGGGGACAAAGAAACACACATGTCTCCCAAGAAAAAATAATAATTTCCAGACTGAGGTCAATCGAAATCCGTTTGGGGGGAGGGCAGACTTATCCAGGCCTTCAGGGTACACTCTGTGGGCCTTAAACAGCCGGAAGCATCTTAGGCAGGTGACACACCAAGTTCAGAAGTGCCCGAGGGTAGAGGAGACCTGGGGGACGGATCCAGGGAGGTATTGGCCCCAAAGCTGCAGTCTCGTTTCTGCCCTAAGATCACGTGAGCCTGTCCCCCACCCCCAGGGCGAAAGTGTCCAGACTAAGTAGGATGCTCTGACCAGGTATCACTGCAGACAGCTTTCCTAGATTTCCCCCGCAATATGGTCCCTGGATGCCCTTCTCCCAGGGAGTAGGATGGAAGCAGAAGGGAGAGTACCGCCAGCCTCACCATCAGCCTCATGTCTTACGGCCTCCAAAGACCAGGTGGGCCGTGGAAAGTGACACCAGGGGTTCTTATTTATTTATTTATTTTTTGTAGTACGCGGGCCTCTCACTATTGTGGCCTCTCCCGTTGTGGAGCACAGGCTCCGGACGCGCAGGCTCTGTGGCCATGGCCCACGGGCCCAGCCGCTCCGCAGCATGTGGGATCCTCCCGGACCGGGGCACGAACCCACGTCCCCTGCATCGGCAGGTGGACTCTCAACCACTGTGCCACCAGGGAAGCCCGACACCAGGGGTTCTTAAAACGCCGGGTCATGACTTGTTCCATTTTGGCCCTGAGAAGCTGAGGTCTGGCTGTGGAAACCCACCTTCTCGGAGAACGCAACCCCCCGCTTCACTCCCCCATCCCCCCACACCACCTCCATTCATTTCATTCAATCCTCCCAGAAACCCTCCCAGGTGAGCACCATTATAGGCTCAACTTGACAGAAAAATCAACAGAGGCTCAGAGAGGGTGAGTGACTTGCCGGAGGCCACACAGCCCCTCAGAGGAGGGGCCGGCTGCTGGAGCCAGCTTGGCCCGCACGTCCCATCACCTGAGCAGCCTTTGGGAAGTCACTGCTCCTTGATTTGGGGCCTGTGATTATTGCCCTGCAGGATAGGCGAGTAGGGGCAGGTGATATTTTGAGGATTTTCCTGGTTTTGCTGTCCTGGAGGGGCAGAGAGGGAAAGAAAAGAGACCCATTTGGGGCACAGATGCCACACAGCCTGAGCACGAGGTCCAGAACCTTCCCTGGGCCCAGAGAGTCCGTCCAGGGTGCTGAAGTGAGAGGAATAGGAGGTGGGAGAGCGGGAGGGGGGGGTGGAGTGTCCTGAGCTGACCTTTCAAAGGACCTTTCTTCCACCCCCAGCGCCCCCATGGTGATTCCTCTGAGGGCCGCTGAGGGCCCCTCGTGGGCTGGGGAGTGGGGCTCACCATATGAAGTCCCCTACCCATACCATATCTCCTCATCAACATAAACCTAGGAGTACTATTTACGCCAGCAATATCCAGCCTAGCCGTCTACTCTATCCTATGATCCCGCTGAGCTTCTAACTCAAAATACGCACTAATTGGAGCCGTCCAAGCAGTAGCACAAGCAATCCCATACGAAGCAACACTAGCCATTATCCTCCTAGCCGTACTCCTCATAAGCGGCTCCTTTCCCCTATCCACGCCAACCACCACACGAGAACAGCTATGACCATTGTTTCCTTCGTGACCATTAGCTATAATACGATGCCTTTCCACCCCAGCAGAAACTAACCGGGCCCCCTTCGACTTAACGCAAGGAGAATCAGAACTTGTGTCTGGCTTCAGTGTGGAAAATACAGCAAGCCCTTTCGCCCTGTTCTTCCTAGCAGAAGGGGCTTCGTCCACCTTCTCACACTGAGACCGGCTCAGTCCCGTGCGTACTTCTGCAACTGACCCCGGGGGCTGTGGGGAAGAGGGTGCACCCCACTGTCAGGGCTGATGGGGGACCCTGAGCCTGGGGGTGGGGGAGCCACGCCCTCACCACGCCACTGATGCCCGCATCCCAGCCTTTCCGGTGCTCAGCCCGCCAGGCCCACCGGCCACGCCCTGCAGGGTGAACTCAGGCTTGGCCTGAGCACGCCTGGAAGGGGATCCAAAGCCCCCCAGGTCCACAGGCCTGCCCACCTCTCCCAGCACTGGCTCCCTCTTTCTTCTTGAACGGCCAGATGTCTTCACCTGTGGATCCTGCCCCCTTGACCCGTCTGCTGGGGGCACTCCACCTTTCCACGGAGGGTCCTTCTCAGCCTGTAGGTCTCAGCTGTACCGTCCTCTCCAATGACCCTTTGTGTGTGTCTTTGGAGCGTGTCCCATGGTCTCCACACTGCAGCCTCTTGCTGGTTTGCTGGTTTAAGGTCTCTCCCTCCCCAAGATGTAAATTCTGGGAGATCGGCAGCTGTGTCACTCAGGCAGGGAGGCAGCCCTGGGACCTAGAATGCCAAGTAGATGGACCTGAGCCAGGGGGTTGGGCATCGGGATAACCCTGGGTGGCCCTTTCCTTCTTTGGTCTTCTGCTGACTGCCGTGAAACCAGAGGGTCGGATTCAATGCCCCTGGGTGGGTCTCTGTAGCTCTGTTTTTGATCTGAAATATTAAAAGGAACAGGTGGGGAGCTGGGCGCTTGACTGTGTGCCTATGATTTTCGTTTTCTTTTTTTGGTAGCACTGAGCAGCTCGCAGTATCTTAGTTCCCCGACCGGGAACTGAACCTGGGCCCCCGGCAGTGAAAGCACCCAGTCCTAACCACTGGACTGCTTGGGAATTCCCTCTATGATTTTCTGAGTGAACAAACCTACTGGGGTCATGGTACCAGCATGTGGAGCTGGATCTCCACCCTGGAGCTGACAAAAGATTTTCACCTGCATGGTTTGGACCTCTAACATCCTGTGAGGCTGACAAGTTTGGGGACACGAGCTCTGTTTTACAGATGAGGAAACTGAGCCTGGTTTGGTGTCCAGCGCCCAAGTGTGCGTCCTGCCTCTGCTATTGGCCACCTTGGTGACCTTAAGCGCGTTGCTCAAAGGCTCTGAGCTTCGGATGATTCTTCTGTGAAACGGTGACCGTAAGCCCAGCCCCACCTTCCAGGTCTGGGTGAAGAGAAAAGGCCATCGGGTGTGCAAAGCCCGCCAGGGCCATGCCGGATTCCTGGAGCGCCCAGTGCCGGGGACACATCCCAGCCATGACATTATCTGGAGAGATGCGGCCAGTCCCCAGTGGCTCACAGTGAGGACAGCACGCCCAGCACTTCACAGGTCTGATTCCTCCGATTCTCTCCACGACCATGTGAAGGTGGACACTGGATGCCAAGGAGCTAAGCAAACTGCCCAGGGGACGCGGGTGAGGGCAGGGCTGGGCTGCGCCCCGGGCACCTGGCACCCTGCCCCGCGCTCCTATCAACCCACTAAGACTTTGTGTGATGCTCGGTGGGCGTGCGTCAGCCCGTGCTAAGTGCTCAACACCTATCACCTCATTTAATTCCCCCAGAAGACCACTTCCCCAGGCTCGAGCCTCTAATGTGTGCAGAGACCTGCACACGCACGTGTCTGCCTGGTGAGTTGCTCTGTTGAGTTCCAGCTGTAAAAACTGGCCCCGTGCCTGTCACTCAGACCTGGCTGGGCTAGCCCAGGGTTGAAGAGGAGACAGAAGAGAAACAAAGAGGGGGATCAGGTGGGCACAGAGCCACCTCCGAATCCCATTCCCTTGATGCTCCGTGATCAAGGTGACCAAAAAAAAAAAAAAAAGGCTATGAGAATGTATATGTGTATAACCGAATCACTTTGCTCTGCAGCAGAAATTAACACAACACTGTAAGTCAACTAGACTTCAATAAAATAAAATTTTTTTAAAACCCTATCAAAAAAAAAAAAAAAACCAACAGGGAATTTCCTGGCAGTCCAGTGGTTAGGACTTGGTGCTTTCACTGCCATTGCCCAGGTTTGATCCCTGGTCGGGGAACTAAGATCCCCTCAAGCTGTGCCGCGTGGTCAAAAACAAACAAAAAAGACAAAACAAGAAGCTGTGGAAAACGGTATGGAGGATCTTCAAACAATCAGCCTTAGAATCACCATGTGATCCAGCAATTCCACTTCTGCGTCTACACCCAAAGGAAGTGAAAGCAAGATCTTGAGCAGGTATTTGCATACCTGTGCTCTGAGCTGCACGATTGACAGTAGCCAGAAGGTTGAAACAGCCCACGTGTCCATCGACAGAAGAATGGATAAACTAAACGTGCTCCGTTCATACAGTGGAATACTGTTCAGCTTGCAAAAGGAAGGAAATCCTGACACAGGCGACAACGTGGATAAACCTTGAGGACACGATGCTCAGTGAGATAAGCCGGACAGAAAAGGACAAACTGTGCGACTCTACCTACGGGAGGGCCCCGGAGGAATCAAACTCGTGGAGACAGGAGAACGGTGAATTACTGTTTGATGAGCAGAGTTTCCGTTTGGGAAGAAGAAAAAGTTCTGGAGGTGGACGATGGTGGCGGTCACACACATGTGGTTCTTCTTTTTTTTTTTTTAAATTAATTTATTTAGTTTTGATTGCGTTGGGTTTTCGTTGCTCCGCGCGGGCTTTTCTCTAGTGGCGGCGAGCGGGGGCCACTCTTTGTTGTGGTGCGTGGGTTTCCCATTGCAGTGGCTTCTCTTGTTGCGGAGCACGGGCTCTAAGAGTGAGGGCTTCAGTAGTTGTGGAACATGGACTCAGTAGTTGTGGCTCACGGGCTCAGTAGCTGTGGCATGGGCTCTAGAGCGCAGGCTCAGTAGTTGTGGCGCACAAGCTTAGTTGCTCCGCGGCATGTGGGATCTTCCCAGACCAGGGCTCAAACCCATGTTCCCTGCATAGGCAGGTGGATTCTTAACCCCTGTGCCACCAGGGAAGTCCTAACCACAATTTTTAAAAGCTTTAAAAAATTGTCTTAATCCCCCCTTTCTTTTGGAGGTTCTAAAAGAAATTGTGTTTCTTGGGTTGCTGCAGCCCCTGTAGACATGTCTCTACCACCGGCCTTACCCTTCTCCTTGAGGCCATTGTGAGGGTCTTCTCACTAAGGCCAAGAAAAGGAAGTTCAACAAGAAAACAGTTGAGCCATTTGCAACGTCTGCAGCCTGGGAGCCCTGCCCCAGGCTGAGCCCTGTCACTCCACCCTAAGAACTAGAATTGAATTTTTATGCTGCACTTTTTATTATTATTATTACTATGAAGCCAAGTAGGTTCTTAACAGCTGGGCTGGTTGTTCTGAGAAGCTCTGTCACTCTTTCAAAGGAGAAGAAACCAAGAAGGTAATGAAATTGCAATTTTTCTGTAGGTTAAAAAAGGTCACGAGAAGATTGTAGGCGGGGACTGGCCGGTTTCAGTTCTGAGCCTTTGTTCGCGTCTGACACTTCACCCCTCCAGTCACGGCTGGTGTTGCGATGTAGGGCCTCCCGTAGGATAAAAATGTGGGTTGGTTATTTCATACGCTCTGGGTATGGACTGTTAGCCGGGCGCAAGGAGGCTGGGGTCTGACTGTATTCAGCCTTTTCCTACGGCCCACACCCTGTTGTCGAGGTTGGCGACCCCTGAAAGGGGTAACTGTCATGCCCATTTTACAGATGGAGAAACTGAGCATGATCAGAAGCTAAAGGCTAAAATCATATGAGCAACAGAGATGGACCCCCAATGTGACGCTGCAGCAGGGACCACAGGGCCCAGAAGCTCCGCTCCGCAGGCTGCCCTGCACCCCAGGTTCTTGGTAAACTAGGCTCTTCAGGTGCATCAGGGACTATTTCTAGGGGAAGGGAGCGTCAGCAGGTACAGGAAGATTCCTTAAGGCTGAGAAGAAGCAACAACCAGATGCACTGGGCAGAGGGGACCGCCTTGGGGGTGGGGGTCGCGGCAGGTCTCCCGAGAGGCTGATATTTGAGGGGAAACCTGAGTGGGGAGCAGTCATCATCTTCCAGTGCGGAGGTTGGAGAGACGGAAACAAGACCCTGAGGACAGGGGCCGATGGGGAGCATCTGGGAGATGCGGGGGAGGCGAGGAGGGGGCCAGGGCAGGAGTCAGGTGGAAATAACCATCCTGTTACATCCTCCGCCTGCAATCCTGGCGGATTAACCCTCATGGCTTCTGCTGGCTGCTTTGGACAGTTGAGGAAGCCCAGGCCTGACGGGCTCAGGGACCCACCGTGAGTCAGGGTGAAGGGGGAACCAGGGCTCAGCTCCTAACACCCCTGCTGCCTGCCAGCCCTTCAAAGGACAGTCACTGAGAACACCTGCCGTGAGGGTGGGACGGCAGTTCTGGGAGATGAACCAGCACGGGGTCCTTCACTGAACTTGCCAGCAAACAGGAGAGATGGAAAGGGAGCTCCCTGTGGGGTTGCTGGGAAGAGAGGGGTCACCCCCTGCCAGGAGCTGGGGGGAGACCTCAGAGGGCCTGGGTCCCACTGCCCCAGAGGAGGTGCCCACGTGGACGCGGACTGAAGGAGGGGAGCCCGCCTTCCAAGCAGTTTTGCAAATGGGGGTTTAGGGGCCCAGAGGTGGCAGGGCTCGCCCAGGCCACACAGAGAGCGAGGCGCAAGGCTGGGGCAGGCTCTGGTCTCCTGTGCCCCATGGGGGTGGGGGGCCCGGGGTCCAAGCAGCTGCAGAGCTGACCTCATAGCCGTGGCTGCGGCCCTGAGCCGGTACCCGGCCTCCCAGGAAGGCTCGGCCTGGACGGCCACTGCTTGGTCCCGCTGCAGGCCCAGAGGGAGCCAAGGCTCTCACCGAGAAGTCTGGGGACACCCGGTGCTGGTCCGGCCGGGGGCACTCACTGAGCCCTGGGGGCCCCCTTTCTGGCCTCAAGCCAGAGACCTCCAACCTCCTAGGTCCCCTCTGTGGTCTGAATGAGCCCCAGCAGGGTTCAGAGGTCGGTCCAAGGGCTCCTCAGGCAGGCATGGTGTGGGAGGTGGGGAGGCTGAAAAGGCCTGGGGATGATGCCTCTGGTCACAGGTGCTGGTGACCACAGGGGGTAGGGTGGGCTCCGGGCCCCCTGCAGCGGTGGCTGGGTGGACCTGCTGGGAGGTGACAGCAAGGCCCTCAGGTACAAGTGAGAACAGGGATTTTCACACCTAGGTGAGCCAGCATGTAGCTGGACCCCGCCCCCGTCAGGCCATAATGGGCACAGAGGGAGGTGGGGACAGCAGGTGGGGGAAGGGAGCCTTCCGAAAGCCTGGCCTGGGTCCCTGCTAGGTTGGCTTCTGACTACAGCACTTGAATATTCCTGCTGCAGAATTAAAGGGGAGGAGGACAAAGGGTGTCCCCTATGGCCCTGGCCCCTGTCCTTGCACGGCTGTGTGTGTAGGGGGTGCAGTGCCAGGGCCTCCCAGGGTGCACCAGCTCACCCCCGTCTTCTCTTAGCACCGCCCACTCAGGCCCCCTGCTCAGGTGATGCCTCCGCCAGGTACACACAGCTCCATCCCTGAACCAGCCAGAGCGCAGGTGGCCAAACCCCGGCCCTTGCCTCCCTCCGCCCTGTAGCGCTGGGTTCTTCCTTCCAGGCTCAGGCGCTGCTGGTGCTTCACGGCCCTTACCCGCCCCTCATTCCCGGGTGGGTCCACAGGGTCCCAGCGAAGGAACAGGCTCCGGGGAGTCCCTGAAAGGCACAGTGCAAGGAGTGACTTCTCTGAGCTGAGGGCACCAGGTGGAGGCGGAGAAGGGGCCCCGCGGACACGGGACAGGCGGGGACAAACTGCAAGAAGCAAAACTTCGGCCGCAGGACGAGAGCGGAGGAGACGCGGGGGCCGGACCAAGAGGCCCGGGCCAGCGAAGCCAGCGGTGGGGGCCGGGGACCCTCCAGGTGGCACTCGCGGCGCTGGCCCCCGGCCTCCTCCCCTCCCCCAGCCCTGATTGGCAGGCGGCCTGCGACCAGCCGCGAGCGCCACAGCGCCCCGGGCGCCCGGGCGAACGCAAACGGCCCCCTGCGGGAGTGGTGGGGGGGCGATCTGCTATATATAGCGGCTCGGCCCGGGCCGGCCCAGCGCGCAGGGAGGCGCGCACCGCTCCGCAGGGCCCCAGCCCCGGCCGTGCGTCCTTGCGCCACTGCCAACCTCTCCATGCAGCCCGGGTAGCTCCCGGCGCCTGGGGGCTCCGTCGCTCGCCTCCGGCTTCTTCCCCGGCCGTGCACTCCCTGCCCCGGCCCAGGCCGTGCACTCCCGCAAAGCCCCCACAGGCGCAGCTCGGCCCCCGGCTTCCCGGGCGCAGCGATCCACCCACGGACGCACGGCCCGAGGGCGGGGATGGCGGGGCCCGGGGCGGCCGCGGCAGCGCTGCTCGCGGCGGTGCTGCTGGCCGTGCTGGCGCCCTGGGCCGGCCGAGGGGGCGCCGCCGCGCCCACCGCACCCAACGGCACGTTGGAGGCCGAGCTGGAGCGTCGCTGGGAGAGCCTGGTGGCGCGCTCGCTGGCGCGCCTGCCGGTGGCCGCGCAGCCCAAGGAGGCTGCCGTCCAGAGCGGCGCCGGGGACTACCTGCTGGGCATCAAGAGGCTGCGGAGGCTCTACTGCAACGTGGGCATCGGCTTCCACCTCCAGGTGCTCCCAGACGGCCGCATCGGCGGCGTGCACGCGGACACGAGTGACAGTGAGTGGGGCGGGGCGGGCGGGAAGGGTCGGGGCCCCGGGGCAGCGGCCGCCCCTTCCAACTCGCACCCGAAGGTCTCGGCAGACACCTGCCCGCGGGCTCTGGGAGCCGGGGCGGACTCGGGTTCCGGTCCCTCTGGCGTGGGGACGCCGCGGACGCAAACGCGCTCGGCTCCTGGAGTCGCAGCAGCGACCGGCTTTGCGCGACCGGGCGGCCGAGCCCCGCCTCCCCGCCTTCAGAAGTCCGGGCTCCGGGTGACGAATTCCAGCGCCTTCGCCCGTGGGCACTGGGAGCGCGGCGCAGCCACCGGCACCTGCGGGAGCCCGGGACGCGCGCTCGTGTTGGGGCCGGCCTCGGGGGCCGCCGGGGCCACCGCTCTCCTACCGTCCAGGACTGGGCGCGGCCGTCGCTGGGCCGGCCCTGAGGGCGAGCCCGCTGGGCTCCGGGGGCCCTTCGGGAGCGACCTGCGCCGGGGACCCGGGTCCTTTACACTCACCTCCAGCCCAGAAGTGGGCGTCCCGGAGGCGCGCAGGCAGAGGAGGGGGCCAGGTCGGGCGGCGAGGGCCGAGGGTCCCGTGCCCGGGAATGACCCGCGCCCCGCCCCCAGGCCTGCTGGAGCTCTCGCCCGTAGAGCGGGGAGTGGTGAGCATCTTCGGCGTGGCCGGCCGGTTCTTCGTGGCCATGAGCAGCAGAGGCAAACTCTACGGCTCGGTGAGTACCGCGGGGCCCGGCCGAGCAGCCGGGCAGGATCGCGACGCTTCCAGGCCACCCGACGCCGGGATGTGGAACTGCGGTGGGGTCACAGGACTGGAGACACCCCCCTCCAAGGCCCTGAGGCAGTGCGGCTGACCCCGGGCCAGCCCAAACGAGAGGCACAGCCCCAAGACAGGGACAGCGTTCCTGCCATCCTTGAGTGGGCACCCGCCAGTCGGTCAAAGGGTGTCATTGGGAGCCCCTCACTGTAGTCCCTGGTGGGGGGTCCCCGTGGGCAGGACTGCAGTCTTCAGGGTGGACACAGTGGTGATGAAATTTTCTGGCTGCCAGGTGCTGGGCAGGTGTCTGGAGCAGCAGCTGCTGCGGGCCGGCCAGGTCCCTCTAATCACCCTGTGAAGGTCTTGGCACCCTGACTTCCCAGGAGAGGCCTGGCAGCCAGGGTGGGACGGGGAGAGAAAGGACTCCCTGACCACCGCCCACAGGGGTCCCTTGGCCCAGAGACGGCTCCACCTGACACCGCTTCTCCTTCCCCGCCAGCCTTTCTTCACCGATGAGTGCAAGTTCAAGGAGATACTCCTCCCCAACAACTACAACGCCTACGAGTGCTACAGGTACCCCGGCATGTTCATCGCCCTGAGTAAGAACGGGAAGACCAAGAAGGGGAACCGGGTGTCACCCACCATGAAGGTCACCCATTTCCTCCCCAGGCTGTGACCCTCAGAGCCCCCAGGAGGGGAGTGCCAAGGGCCACCTTGGTGCACTTTGTTCGAATGGACAGTTTAACTCAAGAGTAGGTGTAAGATATTTAAATTAATTATTTAAATGTGTATATATTGCCACCAGATTATTTATGGCTCTGTGGATGTGTTTTGTATTTTTCCGAAAAAAAACAAACAAAAAATCCCACCAAACCCTGACTTTTCTGGTAAAACAGTAGAGACCCTTCCACTGGGTTGACTTAACTTGTCAAAAAGTTGTCACAAGCGACGGCTGCTATTCCGTGTATTAAAAACCGGTGACATCAGTCTGTGACATCAGCCCTGCTTTGCACTGTCCCCTGCGGTTTGGTGGCGAGCATCTCTGTGTCTGGAAAGGTTTCCTGGGGCTCTAGAAGCCAGTTAAGGAAGCTCCCAGGTTTGGCTTCGTTCCTAGCATCCTGCAGCGCCCCACTCCCTTTGTGTCCTGAAGATATTCCTCAGGACATATCGGTTTACTTCGGGTACAGAAAGCGCACTGTCGAGGCCACCACTGCCACTCTGTTTTTAGATCTGCCAGGAGTGACCTTTGAACTTTGCTGCAGTCAATCTTCCTCGACCTACCAGATGGGGGAGACCCGTGGGCAACTTTATAAACTCCTGTTTTCCTTTTTTTGGATCCACCACAGCCCGTGTTTCTCTGTGGCCGTGGGGGAAAAGGCAGAAGCAAAGCAATTTTGTAAAATCCGTCGGAGAGGAATTGATATGGCCCTGGAAGCCTGGAAATGGACAAGATTGGGGGGATTTACAACCACGGCCAGAACCCGAGGGGTGAAAGTCTGTGATAGTGGAGACTTCTGATAAGTAATAGCGTACACATGTATATATTTAAAAAAACCAAAAACCAGACACACTTCCCTGTGTTTGGGAAGCTTCGGGCTAGAACTAGCCGTTCATTTTAGGTGAAATGTCCTTGTCGTTGTACAAAAACACTTAAGGCAGTTTGCGTGGAGGGAGTCACTGCTTCTCTCCGTTGCATTCCTGATTAAGTAGATTTAACATCTACCTCGAAAGCCCTTAAACCACTCATCTGGCAAAATCTGGAGAAAGCTCAGGCCGGGTGTAGGAGTTTGCCATCCCAAGTGGCTTTTTTTTTTTCCATATGTAGCCAAAAAGGATCGCGGATAGCGTTGGTGTGCCCCATTCGAACCTTGTCACGTTTGAGCTATCTTTACCCCGTGATTTACTTTTAGTAAGGATAATCATGGTGAAAATATTTGCAGACAGCTGTGAGAGTACACTATATGGTCACCAAGTAACCTTATATTTTTCTTTATATATTTTACAAATGTAACCCCTGTCGTGGAAGCAAAGATGGAAGAGGCAGGGTCGGTGAGGTTTAAAAAAAGTTCCGAGGTGATGGTAAACATTTAATTTTAATGAATGACTTTTTCGAGTTTATACAAAATGACCTTAGCTTGCTACCAGAAATGCTCCGAATGTTTCCTCAAGACTTTTAATACTCTCCTAAGATGTTTCTGAACTGTCTCCCGAATTAACTTTATGGGAGTCTACAGACAGCAAGACTGGAAAAATCTGATTGGAGTTTTTGTCTTTCACATTCCTTTTTAAAACTCTTTGTTCGAATGCAAATCATCTACTTAAAATACTATTCTTAAACTGAGGCCCAGGAGAAAGAAGCCACTTAAGACAGGACCTTACATCTCAAACTGCTGTTCAGGCCAGGCCGTAAAAATGTTTTTAAAAAATTTTAAAACGTGCCCTAGACTCCAGGAGTACTGAGCGATGCTCAGAGATCTCGGTGCTGACTGCGTAGGGTTGGGAGTGGGGCGGGGGGCGGGGGTAAGGAGCTGGGATTTGTGGCCTTTCTGTATTTACGGTTTTCACATAGTAACAAACCAGATTGTTTCAGATGCCTTAAATATGGGACGATGTCTCGTCTCAGAGCCCAGTCAGATTGTCAGGAACTCGGATGTCTTAAGGGCAGAACTTGGCCATCCTTGACCATGTGTATATATTCAGCGGATCGGATGTGAAGCGTGTAGAGATGTCGTTGAACCTTTGAAATATTGTAAAGTGTTTCTATTGCTGTGATGGGGATTTGAGGTTTCTGTACTTACTGCTGTTTTCAGAATCTGTCTGTAGTTTTATACAGGTGCTGACCCATATTGTGATGTATGTGCTGTGCACATCGAAATACAGAATAAATGGAAAACATTTATCACGTGTAAAAAGAACCCCATTGGACTTGACGGACGTAGTGGGGAAGGTATCGCAAACGATTAAAACCTGCCTTGAAATGCCAAGATATGACTCCCTCCCCCTGTCTCCCAGTGTCTATTTGAGGCCCTGAGCCTCGCCTGGCCGGGGCTGGGGCGGGGGGCGTGGAGACAGATTTCAGCCAGCTGTGTCCACACAAATGTGGCCTTGAAGACAGGAGCCTCGGGGGCGGGGCCTGGGGGGTGTGAGTGTCACCGAGTTTTGCGATGACACTGAATCTTGTAGTTTATTCTCCTGATGGGGTTAATTCACACTGTTCCCACCCGGGGACTGACCGGTTCCCCTCACCTTGGCCTGGTCCAGGCTAAAGCAGTTTGTACTTTCCTGTGGGTGGAGAATGCAGCCCCCAGAGCTGGTCTTCAGAAGACTGACTCAAGCATACTTTTCAGTCTCCCACCAATGAGTGTTGAAATCAATACAATGAACCCCAGTTCGTCTTTCACAAAAAAGGAAATGGAATAAAATCCTATAGAATAGAGCCTTCCAGATTGTGTCAGTCACAGTAAGGGAACAGATTGTCTTGTGAGCACTGTTGTCCACTATATATATATCCAACTGGTCTCTAATAGGATGTGATATAGGAGGTCTTAGTAGTGTCGACGGCAATTAAAAAAAAAAAAATTGAGCGCTGACCTAACGGGCCTAGAATCTGTTCCCCTCCCCCCTCCAGAATAGATCCAGTCACTTGGCAAAGAGACCCAGAAAAAGCCATCAGGGCTGCGGGGTCCTTAATGGTACTTATTTTGCCCTCTGAGACGTCACTTCCTTCTGGACGCCCATGATCTAAGGAGGACCGAGACATCCACGGGCCGTGTTATGGGTTAAATTGTGGGCCCCCCAAAAGGATGCATTGGAGTCCTACCCCACCCCACCCCATACACAGAATGGGACTTTCTTTGGAAATAGGGTCTTTACAAGGGAATTGAGTGAAAATGAGGTCATTAGGGTGAACTCTAGTCCTCTGTGACTGGCGTGCTTATAAAAGGAAGGTCGTGGAAAGAGACAACCACAGGGAGGAGGCCTTGGATGGAGGAGGGCTGGGGAGATGCGTGTGTAAGCCAGGAGATGCCAAGGAACAGCGTGAACCCCCAGGAGGTGTGCAGAGGCCTGGCCCAGGCTCTGCCTCAGCCTCAGAAGGAGCCAACCTGCCCACACCTTGATCTCGGACTTGCGGCCTCCAGGCCTGGGAGACAATACGTTCTGGTTATTGGAAGCCACCCGGTTTGTGGCCCTTTGTAGCTGCAGCCCTAGGGGAACTTAGTGGGGTAGTTCTTCATACTCCTTGGGGTGGGGGGTGGAAAAGGAGTGAAGAGGCCCAGCCTTGGCCTTTTCTCTTGCTGTCCCCTGTGGTCCCCAGGTCCATATCTGCCCTGGCCAAACATGGAAGGCTTCATCCAGCTTCTGAGGCGAGAACCTGCCCACGGTTGGCGGAATCTGCCAGCTGAACCGCTTGGCCTTCCTGCCTCTAGACTGACGTTGGGTCCAAAGAGGGGACTGAAAAGTCATTCATTCACTTCACACTTGTTTGTTGCATGCCTACTGTGTGCCAGGCGCAGCTCTAAGAGCTCGGGATACCCCAGTGAGGAAAACAGAGATCCCTGGCCGGGTAGGGCCCTCATCCCGAGGGAGAGGACGATACCTGACGAGCCGGGAGGAGACAGAGAGGCTGGGCTGTGGAGTCCGTCTCGATGCCCCGGGGACAGCGGGAAAGGGACACTGGCGGCCAGGCTGAGAAGAGACGGTCCAGAGGAGAGCAGGGGGCCCTGCTGGAGTTTCTCAAAATCCTCCTGCCTCCTAGAGCACCTCCTCCTCAGTTCTGTCTGTCCTTGGTGACCAAACAGGTCCCACTTGCGGGCCAACGTCGCTGCCTCCCGGCTGGCTGTGTAAGCTTGGACAAGGCAGGTGACTTCTCGGGGCCTGGTGTGTGGATTGAGGACAGGATGCGTGTGAAGTGCCCGGTACAACAAACAGTCACCCTTCCCTATCGCCACTGCTATTCTCCTAAGAGACTTAATTATAGTCTTAAAGTCCCAACCCTTTTCATCTTTGGGGTGCTGATGGCCTGATTTTCTGGCCCATCCAGCTCTGTTAGGAGTTGCTGTCATAAAGAACAAAGATCCGGGCTTCCCTGGTGGCGCAGTGGTTGAGAGTCCGCCTGCCGATGCAGGGGACGCGGGTTCGTGCCCCGGTCCGGGAGGGTCCCACATGCCGCAGAGCGGCTGGGCCCGTGAGCCACGGCTGCTGAGTCTGCGCGTCCGGAGCCTGTGCTCCGCAACGGGAGAGGCCACAGCAGTGAGAGTCCTGCGTACCGCAAAAAAAAAAAAAAAAGAAAAGAAAAAAAGAACAAAGACCCTCATCTGGGTGTGGTGGGGTCTTCTCGGAGGGAGGGCTGCCTCGCCCTGTTTCTGAAGGGAACTCCAGGAACCCATCTCCCACCCAGGAGCCCGCACTGGTCCACTCCTGTCTGTTCTAGAATGTGACGGGGCAAGGGGTCCTGCGCTCAGTCTTTCTTCAGTGTGAATAAATTGTAATTGTTCTTGATTTAGAATCTGAATCCTAAGTGTTTCTTTAAAAAAAAAAAAAAAAGTGGGGGAATTCCCTGGCGATCCAGTGGTTAGGACTCTGCGCTTTCACTGCCATGGGCCCGGGTTCAGTCCCTGGTCAGGGAACTGAGATCCTGCAAGCCGCGCGGTGCGGCCCCCCCCCCCCAAAAAAAAGTGGGATAAACAGCGAGGTCCTACAGTATAGCACAGGGAACTATACACAATATCCTGCCGTAAGCCATAATGGAAAAGAATATGGAAAAGGATGTCCATGCGTGTATAACTGAGTCACTTTGCTGTACAGCAGAGATTAACACAACATTGTAAATCAACTATACGTCCATAAAAAAAAAATCGTGGCCAAAAGAAGGTGGGCAGAAGGAGGGGTGCCCACGCTGGGCCATGTCCTCGCTGGGGACATGCTGGGCACACAGGGAGCCGAGCTGCCAGAGGAGACCCAGGAGCTCGGGCACCTGGCTGGACCATTGGACAGCAGCCCTGCCCAGCCTCCACCCCCAGCACCACCCCTACCCGAGCCTCACCCTCCTCCTACCCAGGTGCACAGGCCAAACCCTGGGATGCCCTCCCCACCCTTCCCACCGGCCTGCGATCCCCCACACAGCAGAGTTGGTTTCGCCATCCTGGCTCTGAAATCTAACCATCTCCCCACCTTCCAGGCAGCGACCTCTGTGCCTGTCACCTCTGCATGGGCCCAGGTGGCTGCAGCAGCCTCTCAGCTGGCCTCCTACCTCCATCTACCCCCAACGGCCCGTTCTCTGGGGCCTTCTCAGAGCACACCTACCCTGCCCTCACCCTTGCTGGAAGTCTGTCCACAGCCTCCTTTTGCAATGAGGGTCAGGAGCACAGCCCTCGACGGCATGGTCCCAGAGGCTTTTCTCATCACCTACTGCTGCATTACAACCTACCCCAAAACTCGAGACTTCAGACAACCGTTTTATTAAACGTCCCAGTTTTGTGGGTCAGGAATTTGGACAGGACCCTGTGGGATGACTCTTCTGCTTTACATGGGCTTTTCAAGGACTCAGCCTTTGGATGGGCTCGACTGGGGTAGGGAGGGTCATAATTCTTCCCTGGCAACTCAGGCTTCAAGGGAGAGTGCTCAGAGAGGCCCAAGGCTTCTTATGGCCTGGCCTGGAAAGTTCTAGAACACCACTTCTGCCACTGGTCACGCAAACCACCCGACCCGCTCAGATTCTGGGGGAGAGAAAAGCACAGAACTTGCAGCCTCTTCAATCTATTGCAAAGGCCCAGTTTGCTGTCACCCACGGCCACCCCACTGTCTCCCCATACCCCTACCCTGGTGCTCAGCCCTGCTCCCATCACACTGCTGCTATCGGAGCCCAAAGGCACCATCTATTCGGCCTCCGGGCTTTTGCACATGCTGCCCTCCTGGCCCCCAAACTCTTTACCCAGGTGTGTCCGAGTCCTGGGGCGGCCCTAACAAATGAGCACAAAACAGGTGGCCTAAAACAACAGAAATGTATTGTCTCATGGCGTGGAGGCCAGAGGTCTGAAATCAAGGTGTGGGCAGGGCTGCTCTCCCTCCAGAGGCTCCAGGTGAGGGTACTTCCCGCCTCTTTCAGCTTCTGGGGGCTCCAGGTGTCCCTGGGCTTGTGGCCACATGGCTCCAGTCTATGCCTTTGACTTCATATGGCCTCCTCTGTGTCTCTGTCCCTCTCATTACAGGGACATCCGTCGCTGGATTTCCGGCCCACTCTAAGCCAGGATGACCTCCTCGGAACTTGAATAATTACATTTGCCAAAACCCTGTTTCCAAGCAAGTTCTGGGTGGACATGAATTTGGAGGGCACTAATCAACCCAGCACATCCGTTAACCCTGATTTATTATTAAAATCACAACTCAAAGGCCATTTGCTATACGGACTAAAGAAATGAACACCGGTCCTGTGTTGGGAAGGAAAAGGCCTGGCATACAGGGACGCTTATACAGCTTTGCTGGTATCGTCATTGCCCAGAACCTTCCCTGGACGATTCCCACCCCAAATGGAGCCACGTTTCCAGCGACTTGCTCCTTTGTGTCTTAGGTCAGCTTCCCCAGAAGCCAAACCTGGACAGAGATTCTTTCTTTTTAAATTTAATTTTATTTATTTTTTATACAGCAGGTTCTTACTAGTTACCTATTTTATACATATGAGTGTATATATGTCAATCCCAATCTCTCAATTCATCACACCGCCACCACCACCCCTGCCACTTTCCCCCCTTGGTGTCCATACGTTTGTTCTCTGTATCTGTGGACAGAGATTCTTGAGCAAGGGGTTCATTAAGGGAGGAACTCTCGGAAAAACCTGGAAGAAAGTGAGGGAAGCAGACCTGGATCAGGAAAGAGACAGATGTGACAGCAGGGAGTCCGGCCTGCCTGACCCCGCGGGGCGCTCTGGACGTGAATGTCCCACCTGAAAGCATGGGGTCCCTGCTTTGTTCCTCCTATCAGTCTGTCGCTGCCTGCAGCCTGCCCCAGGGGACAGTGGACCCTCCCGGGCACAGACAGGCAAGGTGGCGCCTTTCCAGGAAAGGTGAGGGGCAGGGGGTTATGAGACATCAGCAGCTTTGGGATAACGGCACCGTCCCGGGGAAGGGGTCTGGGTGGGGACCACCAACATCTACCACACCAGCACTTCTTTGTAACCTACCCACAGTTATGAACTGATTAAAGAATTATGAATTATTTGCTTGGGCCTGCTTTCTCTCTCTCCCCAAGACAGGAATCTTTGAGGGCAGGGCTGAGCCTGGATTTGCTCCCCATCTAAACATCCCCAGGACCCAGGACGGCCCTGGGTACCTATGAGGTACTCCTCGCAGGCGTCGGGGCAGGGGGAGACTTTCTTGGGTCATACGTGCAAGTTCAGTGTGCATGCCCTCCCCCGAGTCAAGTCCACACTCCGCCCTCTGGACAGGAGACCAGGAGCCAGTTTCAGCTGGTGAAGGAGCCCCTGGGGGCTAACAGAAGGGCTGCCTGGTGTCCACATCGGCTCATCGAGCAAGCTTGGCTTGCGGGATCTTAGTTCCCCAACGAGGAATCGAACCCGGGCCCTTGGCAGTGAAAGCGCAGAGTCCTAACCACTGGGTCACCACGGAAGTCCCTCCCCTTTCTTTTTAACTGTGGAAAATAGAACATAAACCTATTACCTTAACCGTGTTTAAGCATACCAGCTTGGTGACATTAAATGCCTTCATAATGTTGTGAAACTATCCCTACCATCCGTCCCTGTAACTCTCTCGTCCTCCCCAACTGAAGCCCTGTCCCCGTTAAACACTAACTCCCCATCCCCCTGTCCCAGCCCCTGGCGCCCACCACTCTCTCAACTCTCTGTATGGATTTAACTCCTCTAGGGACCTCCTACAAGTGGAATCACACAGTGTTTGTCTTTTTGTGTCTGGCTCACTTCACTGAGCATCATGTCCTCAAGGTTCATGCATGTTGTAGCCTGTGTCAGAATTTTCTTCCTTTTTAAGGCTGAGTAATAGTCCCATTTTGCCTGTCCATTCAAACGTCAGTGGCCACTTGGGTGGCTTCCACTTTTTTGCCTGTTGTGAATAACGCTGCTATGATATCTCTTCAAGACCCTGCTTTCACTTCCTTTGGGTATATGCCCAGAAGTAGAATTGCTAGATCCTATGGTAGTTTTATTTTAATTTTTTGAAGAACCTTCATACCGTTCTCCATAGTGGCTGTAACATTTCACATTCCCACCAACAGTGCACAAGGATTCCACTTTCTCCACATCCTTTTCAACATTTTTTTTTTTGATGGTAGCTACCTAATGGGTGCGAAATGATACCTCACTGTAGTCATGATTTGCATTCCTCTAATGATTACTGATGTTGAGCATCTTTTCATGTCCTTATTGGCCATTTGTATGTCTTTTTTGGGGGAAATGTCTATCAAGTCCCTTGCCCATTTTTTTCATCATGTAGTTGCCCATTGAGTTTATGAGTTCTCTATATATTCTGGCTATTAATCCCTTTTTAAATAGAGGATTTGCAAATATCTTCTCTTATTCTGTGGACCACCTCTTTACTCTGTTGACAGTGTCTTTTGATGAACAAAATTTTTAAATTTTCATGAAGTCCAATTTGTCTATTTTTTATTGAATGAAAGATTCTTTAAATTCTATACAGTGTTTTACAGTTTTCAAAAGTTTCCCTTCCGTGATTTCATATAATCCCACAATGATCCTTTCTTTTCTACTTTTTCTTTTGTTGTCTGTGTCTTTGTGTCATATCCAAAAAGCCATTGCCAAATCCAATATCGTGAAGATTTTGCCCTATGTTTTCTTCAAGAGTTTTATAGTTTTAGGTCTTACATTTAAGTCTTTCATCCATTTTGAGTTTGTTTTTGTGTATGGTGTTAGATAAAGCGACCTTATTTATTTTTTAAATTTATTTTTGGCTGCATTGCATCTTTGTTGCTGTGCGCAGGCTTTCTCTAGTTGGCGGCAAGCGGGGACTCCTCTTCGTTGTGGTGCACGGGCTTCTCATTGCGGTGGCTTCTTTTGTTGTGGAGCACGGGCTCTAGGTGCGAGGGCTTCAGTAGTTGTGGCACACGGGCTCAGCAGTTGTGGCTCACGGGCTCGAGAGTGCAGGCTCAGTAGTTGTGGCGCACGGGCTTAGTTGCTCCGCGGCATGTGGGATCTTCCCGGACCAGGGCTCAAACCCGTGTCCCCGGCATTGGCAGGTGGATTCTTAACCACTGCACCACCAGGGAAGTCCCATGATCTTATTTTTTTAAATAGCAGATAGCTCACTTATTTCCGAGTCTTTCTTTCCCCAGATCTCTTGCATTTAAAAGTGAACTGGGGGGACTTCATGCCACAACTGAGGAGCTGGCGAGCCGCAACTAAGGAGCCCGCCTACTGCAACTAAGGAGCCCGCTTGCCGCAACTAAGACCCGGTGCAACCAAATTAATTAATTAATTAATTTTTAAAAACCAACTTTACAACTCCAGCTGAAATGGAAAAACATCATCACTTGCCGTACACAGAAGGTAACCCAAGAAAACAAACACAAAATGATGCTGAGAAATTCTTGCAAGATGCCATGTTCTGCCGAAAGCTCTGAGCCTGGGGCGCTCCCTCTTTTCTTTTTTTTAAGGGAGATTTGCAAGCGTTAGAGATGTGTGAAGGGCTTTCTATCACCAAACAGAAACTCTCTCCTCTTAATGAAAATGGCTGAAAGGGAATAACTTTCTCCCTGTGGGATTCCTTGTGATTTAATGCCACCCCTGTCCTACCTAAACTCCCTCTCCTGATGGAGACAAGCATGACAGTCTGTGCTTGTACAACACCCTGTTAATAGGCAAAAAAAGGCAAAACCAGCAGAGACTCTGGACAGACCTGGAGCCAAACCCCAGAGCACCCTCTCCACGAGGATCTGCCGGCATGTTCCTCTCTGTGCAGAAGTCCAGACTCTTGGATAAAATGATAGAGGAGGTTCTGTGAAGGTTTTAAAAGTGGGCGTGACTTTTTGGGTTCTCCTCCCACTGAGAGGTGAGGTCTATGACCCCTCTCCTGTGACTGCGTGGGCTTCTGACTGCTCCCACCAGTGGAAGCGCCACTGTGCCTTCCGGGGCTGCGTCATGAAAGGTGACTCAGCATCTGTGCCCTGGACCTCTCATGCTTACAGCCCTGAGCCACCACCTTGAAGCCCAGCCACCCAAGGCTGCCATATTGAGAGGAAGCCCAAGCTGCATGAGGAGGCCATGTGTCCTTGCCATCTGGCAACAGGCCTGGCCATGTCTGGAGTTCAAATCATCCCAGCCCAGGCACCAGACATGTAAAGGAGCCCCCAGATGATGTCAGCTCCCAGCCGTTTTGTCCTCAAAGCTGAGGCTCCAGATGTCGTGCCCGGAGACGAGCCATCCTGTGTGTCCTGTCCAAGTTCCTCACGAGAATTGCCTAGCCCAGTAAAACGGCTGTTGTCTTATACCACTAAGTTTTGGGGGAGTTGATTATACAGCACAAGATAACAGGAGTAGGCCCTGGCAGAGAGGCAGGGAAGATGGACTGAAGCATACACCCAGCTCTCTTTGCAACCCATTCGTTCCCTGGAACCACAGGACATCCAGGGCAGGCTGGCCAGCTGGGCATTTTGCTTCTTGGGTGTGGGGAGGGGAATAGGGAATGGGGTGGAGAACACTGCTTACTTGTCTGGGAGGCTTCTGGAAGAATCTAGGATTTCCCTGTGCCCTGGGGCACCTCCAGCATCAAAGGCCCGTGTTCCTTGATGGGTCTCCTGGATGGCCCTGGGCACCAGGAGGGGGTCACTTAACAGGATGAATTGTTTCTGGCCCCAGGAACTGGCAGAGGGCTGCCACGTGCACCAGAGGCCCAGGAACTGACTCCCTCTGCACGGAGTCAGCAGAGACAGGATGGTTGGACGCCCTCCCTTCTGCCTTCCTGCATCTCCTGCCCTCCACGGTCCCTGTCATCCTTTGCTGTTCAGCCTGAGCAGTTAAGGGCTGAGGGAAGACAAAGCCATGAATAGGCAAAGAAAAATGACCACATGTCCCGGGGCCCTCAGCTGCCTGGGGAGGAAGCCCTGGCCAGTGCGTGAGGGAGACATGACTGGAGACTGACCAAAAATAAGAAAGACATCTCTTGAAGACATGCGTCCAAAGCACATGGAACAATTACTTTCTAAAATATTCACTAGACGGATTTGGCGGGGGAAAGGGGTGACGCCTGAGTCAGAGATCTGAAGGCTTATCCAGAAGAAAGAGCTCACAGGCCTCTCGCTGCTCTGCTCTGACTCCCCACTCCCAGCCTCGCCCCAGCCTCCCGGCCTCCGTCCTGTCCTGCACCCGGGCCTCTGCACGTTGCCCCTCCTGGGCCTCTTTTCAGCATCCCGCTCGGAGCAGCAGCTCAGGGGCACTCTCGGATCCCAGCAGATGAGCTGGCCTGCCCGCCACTCTCCCCTTGTGTGTGAGCGTCTGAAATGACCGTAGTTGTCTGCTTTTGCACGTACTTGCTTGTTTCTGCCTCCTCTCTGCGGTGAGGTCCTGGGTCAGGCCTTGCCTTCCTGGGTCAGGGCTGTACCCCAGAAGGAGGGCTGTGCACACAGGGGAGCCTCCCTGTGTACTTGTTGAATGAATAAGTGAATGAATACTTGGAACCTGAACATCTGAGGATAGCTGGACTGGAGTTGGTTACCTATGGTTAAGAACAGATCTTTGAAACAGAAGAAATATGACGATTTACTAATGTAAATAATCACCTGGACTGATGGTTGCCTTTTCCGCATAATCTGTTCAATTATTTACTTCATTTTTTCCTTTAAATCCACTCAATTTGCATTTAAAGGGAACTCTGTATCCATCCTGTAATTGGAAAACTGCTATCCCTTGATATTAACAAGGAGTACCATACACATAGATCAGACTATGTAAAATCCTGATTAAATTCCAGATGGAACTGGTCCTCCCTAGAACATCAGCCTGTGTCTTGTCTCTCTCCATGTCAACAAGTGAAGATTGGCAAGTCCGAGAAAGATCTGAGAGGTATATTGGCATTGAGACTTCCCGTTGGAAGGATGAAGGAGGATGAAAAGGCAATCCCTGCACCACCAGGTCATTTAACATGACTCAGTGCCATTTCCAAACCAGCAGGCATACGTGGCCCACGCTTTGGGAAACACTGAAGGAGGACCCCAAAAATCAGCAGAGACATAATGGATATGAAGTTGAGTAATTTATCAGCAAGAGAAACCCCTCCGCTCTAAAGAAAGAGGTAACACATATGGAATGTATTGCACAGAATACATTGATGGATTGCATATCCAGCCACAAAGAAAGCTTAATGAATCCCCTTACCCCAAGAAAAGTATAATGTTATAAGACAATAAATGAACAAATCTAAGGTGAATCTTAGAATTTCTATGCCTTGGAAATTAAAAAAAAAGGAAAGCAACTCTGGTAGATGGCTACAATAGCCACAGATTCTTCCCAGTCCTGTAGCATCTGCCTTTGAAATACAGCTTTTCAGCTTTCCCATTAAAGGGTGGAGTCCATCTCTCCTTGAATCTGGGCTTGGCCATGTGACTTGCTTTGGTCAATGGGTGAGGCCACCTTCCGTCATGAATACGCCCGCAAGTTCCAGGTTGAGATGAAGGACACACAAATCTACACCGAGGGCAGAGGCCCAGATCCAGGTGTGGGACCACAGGCTCCAGGGCCAAGCCATGGGCTCCCAGACACGCCCCAGCTGCGGAGATGGTCTCTCTCCCTGTCGGTCTGGTCCGTGCCCCCTACGCACACTCACACTTCCTGGGGAGGCCCCTGGCCTCTTCCCAGCTCCTTGACACCAGCCCAGGAGCCTGTGGATTTCAAGAGAGGAGCAAACACTGCCTGGAGAAAAACCCAGAACCTGCCAAGCCCCTGACTCTTTGAAACCAGCTCGAGGGCCGGACCTGATTTGTACTTCAGAGCTAATGTGATTAAGGTCGCGTTTGTCGCCAGAATATGTTAATGGACCCAAACAGCCCCCAATCACCTTCCTGGGGGGCTGCCCAGGATGACCGGAGCCCAGCGCCCCCATCCATTCGCAGAGCTCCGAAGCTTTGCTGAAATCCTTGCTTCGGGGTCTTCCAGAGAGGCAGGCCCTGCAGACGCTGTGAAGTGTGTGCTACGGTCACCTCACTTCACGGGTAAGGACAGTCGGCCTAAATTTACCCTCCTGGCTGGTGGGAGGGGCCCCATTTGACCCTCAAATCTCCTTAACCCTAGACTCCCCTTAACCCCTTCTCCCCAGTGAAGGGCTCGAGAGATTGTCCAGGCTGGAGAGATGAGAAGGGCCACAGGTGTTTGAGCCTCATCTCCAGTGATCAGGTCAGAGAGAGGTCAAAGGCTGGCGTATGAGTGTCCCAGCTGCTGTAACAAATGATGACACACCAGGTGGCTTAAGGTGATACCAGGTTATTCTCTCCCCGTTCTGGAGGCCAGAGTCCAAAATCAGGATCCTTTCTGCCTCTTCGAGCTTCTGGGGCTCGCGGTGTTCCTGGGCCGTGGCTGCATCCCTCCAGCATCTGCCTCCGTTGTCACCTGGCCTTCTCCCCTCGGTCTCCGTTTCTGGTTTCCCCCTTCTCTCCTCTTGTAAAGACACTTGTCACTGGATATAGGGTCCACTCTAAATCCAAGATGATCTCATCTTGATATCCTTACCTTAACTACATCTGCAAAGACCGTATTTCCAAATAAGTTCACACTCACGGGTACCGGGGGTTAGGACTTAGACATATCTCTTTGGGGGCACCATTCAATCCAGCACAGATGGGGAAGCAGAAGCCCAGCCCCACCTCAGCCAGCCAGCGTCACCCAGCCCTCAAGGTCCCTGCCCCCTCCCCAGCCTCACCTTCCTTCCTCCCTATGCCCCTCATCTTCCTGCAGCCCTCCAAACCATCCAGCCCCAGGGCCTTTGCACTTGCTCCCACAGCCTGGAGTTCCCTTGCCCCAGATCTTCCCAGGTGAGTTCCTCTACATCTGAAAGCCACCTCCCCGACCCCAGCTAGAGCAGCCTCCTGGACGTTCCCCGACAGCCCCCCAGCGACCCAAACCAACATGTGTCATGTGTCCACGCCTACCCCCCGCCCCTGACTCCGAGCCCATGAGAGCAAGTCCCTGCATCACCAGCATCTGGAAGAGCACCCAGCACTCGACAGGGGCGGGACCATTGTTTGTTGAGTGAAGGAATGAGCGCAGAGAGCATCAATTTCTAGTCTAGCCCTGAAGATCTGCTCCCAGGCAGGGCCCTGGGGACATTTGGGGGCCTCCAGTCCTGGCTCCTGCAGATTCCCAGGTTGAGCCAGGCAGACCCCTGGGGACAGGATCAGCCGGGCTTGCTGCAGTGCCTGACTTGGAGCCTTTTGGTGAGAAATGTGCATTTCTGGGGGCAAGATGGTCTCAGGAAATCGCCACCTATTCATGTGCAAACACAGGGCCTCTGGGATCCCCAGAAGCTGGGGCTTTGACAAGGAAGGGGCAGACGGAGTGAGGGGCACAGGACCCTGAAGGCTGGCTCAGGGGCCAGAACCCAAGGCCGGGCAGACAGACAGGGCCCAGCAGGTGGGTGGCCGGCCTGTAGGTCCTGGCCACCAAGTCCCTCTCCCAGGGAGCTCTCACCCAGCTGGTGTGTGAGGAGAGGCAGCTGGGTCCCTGGGGGCTGCCTGGGTTCCCACCTCTGGTCTCGTTCACACTAGGCCTTGGCCCACACTCCGTCCAGACAGTGGGTGTGTGCAGAGAGCAGGGAGGCAGGACTCAGTTTCCCCATCTGTAAAATGAGTCTCGGTAGTTTCTCCCATCTGCTTCTGACCCTGAAAATCTTAGAATTCCAGGACCTCAATCTCTTGCCCCAGGAGGCTTGTGTCCCAGCCCCTCCAGGGTTGTTAGAGAAAATCCAGGATGCCCAGTTAAAGCTGAGTTTCAGGTAAACAGCAAACAGTTTAGTGCGTGGGATATACTCATACTGAATTTGGGAAATACTTATTATTTGCTTACAAATTATTTGCTTTGTATCTGAAATTCAAATTGAACTGGACGTCTTGTTCTTACTTGCTAAATCTGGCAACCCTAATTCCCAGTGCTTCTTTCTGGAGCCTTAGGGACTCTTCTGCACCCCTTTCTCCAGGGCAGGTCTTACAGGGAGACTGTGACCTGCAAGACGAGGGCAGGACGGGCAGGGTCCAGCCCAAGCTTTGGGTTTGCCTGACCTGTTGGGGTCCCACTTTGGGGTGGTCCTGACCGAGGGGCTGTGCATTAAGTCATTTCACGGCTCACTGTAGCTTGGGAGAAATTCACGTTTCTCAAGGGGCCGTGTTGCGGAAGCCCTGGGATCACATGTCTGATGCCGTCCACTGGAGCTGTCCTGAGGGCTTGCCTCCATCTCAGTGCCCCCTTCTCCCCCAGGATCACCCAGGCACAGCCGTAGGGGAACTTTGCTCAAAAGCTCTACCCCTGACCCTCTCTTCCCTCCCTGGGCACCTCCCTGATTCGTGATTCTGAGCAAACTGCTCCACAGCTGATTCTGAACATAACACACTGAGGACCTCCTCGTCTCCAGGCTGCCCGCTCCTCTGAGGGACCATGGGGCACTTGGGATCGGGCAAACATTTCCTGCTGCCCTCTGTATACCAGGCACTATACTAGTGAAGGTGCAAGCCTCCCGGCCCCAGGAGCTTACATTTCTAATTTGGGGGACAGACAATAAACAAAACAAATTAGAAAATAACATAGCACGGAAGGGCCACGGGGAGTGCCGGTGTGTGCACGGGCTGGGGGCGGAGGCTGCAATTTTAATCCGAGTGGTGGGAAAGACCTTGCTGGGGAAACAGAAAAGGACTTTGAGCACTGATATGGGGGCAGGACCAGCAGGTGGACCTAAAGTGAGGGTGTGCCAGGTCAAGGGCACAGCCGAGACGAAGAAGCCCAGTGGCTGCAGGAGCTGGTGAGGTAGCAGAGGGCAGAGGCAGACGTTGGCTTCTACTTGGAGTGACGTGGGAGACACTGGGCCCATTAGGGCAGAGCAGGAGCCCGACGGGATTGTACTGTAAGCAGGTCACTCTGACCGTTGGGCTGGGAACAGACCGTGGTGGAACAAGAAGCAGAGAGCAGCCTGGTGGCCCCTGAAATCACGCAGGCGGCAGGTCAGTGGCTGGGACCAGAGGAGAGCTGGGAGGTGGGTGGGGCAGGTAGGCGGGCCGGGAGCTAGTTCTTTGCGAATCCCACGCTGGCCCAGTTCGTGGAGACGCAGCCAGGCGGCCTCCCCGGCCTTGGCTTTGATGGCCACTGACCCTCCAGATTGGAAATGCATTTGTTTTTCTCCTTTTCAATGAATGATTTATTTTCCGGTCTATAAAATGCACCCACCACACTTGCTCATGAGCTCACAGACCCAAAGAAAGAACGTCAGGAATTTCCCCTCCCCACAGCCATGCCTCTGTGCCCGGCCCCCTCACCCCTGCTGGGTCCAGTGCCCAGAGGTCCCGAGCCAGCAGCAGCCCCGTGGGGCCCCAGAGGCCCCGTGGGAGCAGATTCCAGGCCCGGAGATCCACCCTCGCCTTTGGCCACCCCCTCCGGGAAAGGTCCCCTGCCTGGCTCACCCATGGGCTCGCTGCGGGCAAGGAGGGGCAGCGTGGATTTCCAGGGGGCCGAGGGCCATCGGCTGGGCACTCAGGGCCTAGCAGGACAAGAATCAACGAGAGGAGAGAGAAGGCAGCTGGCAGAGGCCGGGAGTGCCCACTCCTTACCCCCCCATACACCCCGACACCCGCCTCTCGCCAGGGACAGGAGTCTACCCAGCTCTGCTGTGCAATCTTGAACAAATCACTTAATCCCTCTGTTCTGTACGCCATCCAGCTGCAAAACGGCACTTAGGAGGCTGGGGTGCTGGGAGCCTTAATTAAGCCAGGCTCGCAAAGCCCTCCAAGGGCTGCAGATGAAAGGGCCTCTTGAAGTACAAAGTCTTCAGCAACCCTCTCGGGCCCAGGTGGGAGTGACAACCATGAAAGAAGGAAGGAAGGACGTGGCCAAGGTCATCTGGCTCCTGGCACCCAGGCCAGCCCTCTCCTGTCCCCTCACCGGGCCACCCCGGGCCATGCTGCGGGTCCCGCAGCCTCCAGGGCAGGCTGTTCTCAGGGCAGAGCAAGGGGATGCTGATACGCTGCTCAGATGCCGGGGAAGCCTGCCTTGGACCGGCATTCCAGGACCCGCAACGCGGCCCCAGACAGCCCGGCCTTCTGCCCTGGCACAGGCCACCTCCGGGCCTCTGCCCTGCCCTTCTCCTGCCCAGACGTCCCTCTTCTCTCCTCCCTTCTGGTGTCTGCTCCCCTTCAGGGCCACCCGGGGAGACTTCCTCGCCCCTCTGTAATGGGTCCTCCTGGGCATGTCACGCATGTATTTCCTCATCCCTGGGGTCCTCAGGGGTCGCATCCCAACCCCAGACACGGACTGGCTACCCCCGCTCCTGGTCTGCCCACACGCCCATCACAGGGGGTGTTCTCTGATGCTCTGGAAGCATCCTTCCACCTCACTCCCTGTCTGGAGGACTCCAAACGCCCCTTCTTCGTCTCTTTTCCCGTGATCCTAGCCCAGCCTCCGAGGACCACACTCGAGAAATGTCCGCTGAAACGCCTCACACGTCACCCTTGGCGTCAGTCGGCTCCGGTTCCCTCCCTCTACCCCAGCCAGAGGGGCTGGGGACCCCTCCCAGCCTCCACACTAGTGACTTACAGAAAGCGGCGTTCTGAGCATGACCAGGGCTTGCCCAGGAAGTCTGAGCACAGAGGGCCTCCCCCCACCCCACCCCAGGGACCCTGACAAGGCTGGCCTCCCTGCCTCCAGCTGGGCCACCTGCTGGAGCCCTGACCCTCCAAGTTCTCCCCCAGAAGCACTGATTTTCGAGGCAGACTCTGTACATACAGCACCAGTCCAGAGGCTGAAATGAGGTCCCCGAGAGGGGCAGGATGTGCCCAAGGTAGCCCAGGGCTATCCACGTCCCCTCAAGATGCCTGTCACCCAGAGGGGTCCTATGAGGACTGAGCATGACCTGGAGCAGTCTTTCTGGAGAGAATCGTGGCGGTGAAAGCAGATGTTCCTCCCTCGCCCAACCTGCACCTCAGCCTCCAGGCCAGTAGCCCACGGACATGATCAGGCCACGGAAATTGTCACCCTTTTGCTGGAGGGAATGTGCAGCAGGGCAGCCACTGTGGAGAACAGTCTGGCGGTTCCTCAGTGAGTTAAAGGTAGAATTTCCATATGATCCAGCAATTCCACTCCCAGGGATATGAAATGAAAACAAGAAAAGAAATGACAACCTACGTCCACACGAAAACCTGCACACAGATGTCCATCCAGCCCTATTCACAGTAATCAAAGTCTAGAAACAGCCCAAATGCCCAAATGATGGACAGAAGAACAAAATCTGGTCCATCCGTGCAATGGAATATTACTCAGACATCAGAAAGAGTGAAGCACTGACACAGGTTACAGCATGGATAGACCTTGAAAACATTCTGCTACGTGGAGAAGCCATACGGTGTAGGATCCCATCTCTATGAAACGTTCAGAACAGGTCAAACCAAAGAGGCAGAGAGCAGACAGGTGGCTGCTGGGGGTTGAGCGAGGTGGGGGCAGGGAGTGACTGCTACCGGGTGCGGGGTTATTGATTTCTTGCAGGGGTGAGAATGTTCTGGAATTAGATAGAGGTGGTGGTCGTGCAACATTGTGAATGGACTCAGTACCTTAGCATCATGCACGTTAAAATGGTTGAAATTGTCAATCTTGTGTTACCAGTATTTTCCGCAATCAGAAAAATTGTTACATCCGGAGAAGCAAACGACCTCAGCACCCAGCTGTAGGGGACGGAGAATGCCTCGGAGTTGACATTCTGTGACGTTAAAATGATGCAGAAAGGTGTTCCCCAGACATTAAGTGAAAGAACAGGTTAGCAATGGTTTGAACAGAAAGGTGTTTGGAAAATATAAGTAGATGTGATTATGCATAGAAATTCTGGAAGGACAGACTCCCAAAGGCTCATGGAGACCGTCTCTGGGTTGGGGGGATCACAGATGGCATTGTGTGTGTGTGTGTGTGTGTGTGTGTGAGTGTGTGTGTGTGTGTCTGTGCACCTTCGTTCTCGGGTATTTCTAAAATGTCCACAGCAAACTTCGGGAACCAGAAAACATTTCAGAGATGGAAAACCTCACGATTTCTCGGAAGTCCTGCCAGCCCATCTTAGGATACAGATGTGGGAGACTCAGCATGTGCCCCCTCTCCTGTCCAAGTGGGCTTCACATCTCCCAGCCACTGTCCCTTCCTGCCCAGGAGGGCCAGAAGCCAAGGAGGGATTTGGAAAGACTGGGGGAAGGTATGCCAGGGCCAGGGAAGATGGATGAATTTCCTCCGTAGACGAACATTCACTCATTCACTCATTCATTCACTCAAGCCTCTGTTGGACCTAACGTAACACTCGCTGGGTGTATTCTCAGGCTCCACGTGAGGGTCTGGGAAGCCCAGGAGACTTTATGAGGCAGGGAGGCTGAAGGGAGAGACAGGAGGATGACAGGGATGCTTCCGTCTCTCTGCACCAGGCTCCATTCCCTCCGACGACCCTGCACTGTTCTGATCTCCCTGGTGGCAGCGGAGTGCTGGTCTGTACTGGCCAGGGCTGAGAGGTGATGCTGGCTGCATTGCCGCGGAGGAGTCCAGGGTGTTCTCCCAGGGAGGCACTGTGTCTTCTCCAAACCAGCCGCATCTTCGTCCCCTAACAACCTTGGGGAACACTTCTGGTTCCATGGGTGCCTTGCTCCCTTGCTGTGGACTTGACTGATCCAACAAGCGCCGAAGCCCCACTGCGTGCCAGGCCTGGGGATGCTTGCTGGGGGGGGTCGGGACAAGAGTAAGGCATGGCCCCTGCTTGGAGGTCCCTGTTCAATGGTGCTTTCCGGGAAATTCATGTGAGAAACTAGATACTCACAGGTAATGCGCTTAAAACTTTAGTCACTCCTCTGGTGCCCCCAAACTCCAGTGGTGCCCAGCTAAGACCCATGCCTCCTGGGGGAATGGGCCCTACCATAGACCTCCTGTCCTGCCTGCACCCCCTTGCTCACCACTCTCCAGCCACACTGCCCTTTCCGTCTGGCTCTCCAATGCTCCCAGCTTTCTCTACCCCAGGGCCTTTGCACTTGCCGTTCCCCATCACCTGGCACATAGTAGGCCCTTAATAAGTATTTGTTAAGTGCATGGTTGATTAGAAAACGGGGTGGGGGTCACTGATCCCTAAAATATTGCCTAGACTCCTGCAACGGGGCTCTGATCTGGGCAGTTCTCTGGTCCCGACTGTTGTGAGGATTTTTTAGCCATTGTGAGAAGCCACAATAACTGCCTCGCTCAGCACTAATCCTGAATTAATGAGGCAACCCTGGTTCTTTGGTGTTAATATTCTCTGAAGTTCGGCTCAGGGAAAAATAAAAAGAAAGACACCGCCCCCCCTCACCCACCCACCCACCCACCAAAGCAAGGTACAAGTGAACAGCCAAGTTTGGGGCGAGTCAGAACCAAAGAAAAAAGCAGAACCTGGCCCCAGTGTTTGGCCCGGGCAGCCTTTGAGGGCCAGCTGTGCCCGGCGTGTTTGTAGTGTGGGCCGCCCAGCCTGCCAGATGTTTCCCAGGAGGACTGCCACTTCAAACGCTACAGCTCAAGCCCATTACCTGAGCAGCCTTTGTGTATTTCAAAGAGGAAGCCCGTTGAACTTTCCCTGTAATCATGAGGTCCCAACTTGCTTTTAATGGACCATTAGGGAACTCTGCAAGGAGAGCTCCCTGATCATTACCAGGTTCTGATGGCCTCGGAGCCCACCTGGAGAGGCCCCCCAGCAGCCACCTGCAGCTCGAGCTCTTGCAGGTCCAGGGAACGCCAGGACCCCATCGGGCCACAGGCTGGACCAGGAGTGCACAGGATGCCCGGACTCCCCTGTGAGGCCACGGGGTGGTATGCCTGGGGTGAAAAGCTCGACTCCACCACCTGCTGGCTGGGAGACCTGGGCCAGTCCTAGAGCCAAACCAAGTCGTCTTACAGCTCTCAGTGTCAAATAATGCTAGAACACACCTTGCAGGTTCACTGAGAAGCGCTGGAGTTTTATGAACAGCGAAACACCAAAAAATTGTGCAGTAGGTTGAATAATATCCCCCCCCCGAAATTCATGTCCACTTGGAAACTTATCTGTTTGCTTTTGAATTGAAGTATAGTTGATTTACAATGATTCAGGTATACAGCAAACCATATATATATTCTTTTTCGGATTTTTTTCTATTATAGGTTATTATAAGATATTGAATATAGTTGCCTGTGCTTTACAGTAGGTCTTCGTTGTTTATCTGGTTTATATATAGTAGTGTGTATCTGTTAATCCCAAATTCCCAATTTATCCCTCCCCCACTTTTCCCCTTTGGGAACCATAAGTTTCTTTTCTATGTCTGTGAGCCTATTTCTGTTTTGTAAATAAGTTTATTTGTATCAGTTTTTTAGATTCCGAATGTGACCTGATTTGGAATAAGAGCCTTTGTGGAGGAAACTAAGGTAACGGCCAAGATGAAATCATCATGGTAGTGGGTGGGTCCTGTATCCAGGGACCAAGAGATATGAGAGGAGAAGAAGACACAGACACACAGAGGATAGGCCTGTGAGGAGCAGACAGAGGCCGGAGGGATGTGGCCACAAGCCCAGGAACACCTGGAGGCCCCAGAAGCTGGAAGAGGCAGGAAGAATACTCCCCTAGAACCTTCAGAGGGAGCACGGCCCTGGGACACCTTGATTTCAGACTGCCCTCCAGAACTCTGAGAGAGGACGTTTCTGTATTTTTAAGACTCTAAGTTTGCAGCAGTTTGTCATGGGAAACAGAGAAAAAATTCGAGTTGTTCTTACAGTTGTTGTTACTCTGAAGAATCCTCTGCACCACTGAAATGTCCCAACAGAAAGCCGGGCCTGACATCTGGCAGTGACCTCTGTAGATGGACAGTACCCTCTGCTTCCAAAGCAAGTGAGGAAGGAAGGGACAGAGCATGAGGGAAAGAGCTTTTAGAGTTGACAGATCTGGGTTTGAAGTGTGGCTCTGTGCCCCTGCCCAAGGCACAGACTTTGACAAGTCACTGCTCCTCTCTGAACCTCGGTTTCTTCATCTATGAAATGGGGACCATTATATCCACCTTCAGGATTCCTGTGATGATGAAACTCCTGCAGGATGAAAACGTTCTACATGTAGTGAGTGTTCAGTAAATGGAAAGGGTGTCTGTATTAGTCATCTACTGCTGCCTAGCAGATCACCCCCAGGACTTAGAGGTTGAAAATAGAAAGGACCGTCCAGTATCTCACACGGCAGCTCTGCATCAGGAACATGGGAGCAACTTAGTTGATGGCTCTGGCTCAAGACCTCCCACAATGCTGGTGTCAAGCAGTCGGCTGGGGCTACAGTCTCATCTGAAGGTTTAACTGGGGCTGGACGCTGAGCTTCCAGGTGGTTCACGCCCATGGCTGTGGACATAGGGCCTCAGTTCCTCCCGCGTGGACCTTTCCATGGGGCTGTTTGGGTCACCTCACAGTAGGGTAGCCAGCAAGCGGCAGCCGTAATGCCTGGGAAGTCATACACCGTCCTTTCTGCCATGTTCTACTGGTCACACAGAGCCGCCCTGCTGCGGTGTGGAGACGACCTTGCAAGGGCACACATTCCGGGAGGTGGTGTCACCGGCAGCCGTCTCGGAGGCTGGCTTCCAGGGAGTCAGGCACACCCAGGTGTTCCTAGGGACACTGGTGGGCAGGATCCTGCCCTCACAGGTGGCTTCGTTCTCCAGACTTGCCTTTGGGTCCAGCCTCCTGGGAGCGGGGAGGCTAATCTGACCACGTGCCCCGGCAGCTGGCCTGTCATTTTATTCGTCTGAATCCTCTTCACATCTCACGGTGTCTCCCCCATGCGGACACACAGGGCCTGCACTTTCTGCCCTGTTTCATAGGGTCACAAAGTTCATGATTGCAGACGGCTGGCCCGGGGCCCGAGTCAACAGCCCACCCAGGGACCTCACCCCCTCTCAGGGGAAGCGGCCTAAAGATTCGAGGTGCGTCAGTCCAGGGGCCTGGGAGACCTGAGACGTCCTTGGGGGGCAGTGGGCAGCCTGGACGCCAGGGGCAGCAGCGCCTAGGACACTCACTGTGGCCCGACAGCAGCCCCGCCGGACTGCACGTGTGTGAGTGCCAGGGCACACGCGTGCGTGCACGTGAAGGCGTGTGCAGGAATCCGTGCGCACATGTGATTTACACACAAGCCTGACCACAAGTGCCACCGGAATCTGTTCAATCACGAACATTTCCACGTACAGTCAGCTTTCTGCATCACGGGTTCTGTCTCCATGGATTCAACCAACGGAGGATCAAAAATATTCAGAAAAAAAATTCCAGAAAGTTCCAAAAAGCAAAACTTGAATCTGCTGCATGTCAGCAACTAGTTACTCAGCATTTACAGTGTGTTCAGTGTTGGACCTAATCTAGAGATGATTTAGAGAATTCGGGGGGAGGTGTGTAGGTTAGATGCAAATTCGACGCCATTTTATATAAGGGGCTTGAGCACCCAAGGATTTTGGTATCTGTGGGTGGCGGGGGGGGGGGTCCTGGACACACGCAGATACTGACGGGTGACCGTACGCAGGACATTGCACATGGTACACATGTAGGTGTAAAGAACTGCAAAAGAGCAAATACTCAAGTACACTCCCCCAAGCTTAACAAGCAAAATACCACCGATAGCGGGGGGCATCACTCCCCCAGAGTAAACACCGTGCAGAATCTGGGGGCTTGCTTTTCTCACCTGCTAGTCCGTGTGTGAGATCCAGCCCTGCTGACGGCTAGAGGTTCATCTTTTCACTTCTGCCCAGTGAGCACAGCACGAACCACGTAACCACTCTCGTGGTGGGGGTGGGCTGGGGAACACGCTCAGATCCCGTTCTCTTCCCAGCAACACTGTCTGCGGGACATGGATTTCTCCAGGGCACCAACACCTAGGGTTTGAGTCATCGGGTGGAACGATGCACACACCTTCGCCTGGATCAGATAACGCCAGATCGTTTTTCCGAATCAGTGGTGCCGGTTTAAACTTCCCTCAGCTGTCTCTAAGAATCCTGAAGGGCATGCATTTTTAAGGTCCTCTCGGGGGGCTAATCCTCGGGTGGGTCAATCCTGCCCCTCACCTGCTGTTAGCTGTTGAGCTCCCGTGGAGGCAGCGAGTGGTGGGTGAGAATGTGGGCTTGGGATCGAGGCGGCTCTGGCTGCACATGCTGTGTGTCCTCCAGCAGGTGATGGCGCCTCTCTGAGCCTCATCGGAAACTGGGGAGGCTGCTGGGGGCTTAAACGAGACCATCGACCTGCGGCATTTAGCACAGCTCCAGGCCTCCAGGCTGTGCTCGAAAAGGCCCCTGTTATCATCCTCATAGTGCCTGCAGGCTCCTCTCCATTCATTCATTCATTCACTCATTCACTCACTCGACAGTCCTTTCCCGAGGACCTACTACGTGGGGCTGCAGCAGTGAATGGACAGACAGCAATTTCTGCTCCTCCAGGGGCTGACATTTTGGTGGGGAAGACAAGTAATGAACACGTTTTTAAAAACATATAGTATATCAGATGGTACCACATGTCAGACGGTAAACTAATGCCAGGGAAAGGCTTGGGACTCTGAGTTAAAGGGGCACAGCTACAATTTCAAATGCGAAATTTTATTTTAAGGTTTCATAGGATAAGGAACCTCTCTGCCCCCTCACCCCACTTTCAGTTTCATGGTAAATCATGGGATCCAGGCCTGGCCGACCAGCACATGCCAGGCCCCCTGCAGCAGTCATTGGTTCAGAGATGGCACGTGACCCAAGCTTGTCCAAACAGGGGGAGCCCTAGGACTTGGGGAGGTGCTCTCTCCCTGTCCGCTGGGGTTGGGGGCTGCGCCACCTAGAAGTGATTATCTGGGCCTGGAACCAGTCTAGAGGAGCCAGAAACAAGAGACTGAGAGAAACAAATAAGGCCTTAGTGATACCCTTGAACTCCTGGAACAAACCAGACCTGAAGGTTTGGGTTGAGTTTTTCCTTCACTTATTACTGAAAAGATTCTAACTAATTCACCCTTGACCTTGGCCACCGGGCTAGCGTGTCTTCTTAAAATCAGTCATGCCTCTCCCCAGCGTCTATTCCCTTGGGGCCTGCCTTCTTTCCAGGATGAAGCCCAAATGGCCCTGGGGGGGACTTCCAGCTGTCCACATTTGGGGTCTTCAGCTCCCAGCAGCCCCCCCTCTGGTGGCTCTTCCCATGCTGGAAGCTCAGTCAGGGCTAGATCTCTGATGACAAGGACATGGAAGCCTAGGCTCTTCCTCCCAGAGCCTGGTGGCTGCTGGGTTTGGTGTTAGACTAGCGCAACGCCCGTGCGGATTTAGGCTTCCGCTGTGCTCATGACTGAGCTGCTCATTTCACTCATTCTGGGAACCTGGTCACATCTGAACCGAGTTGTAGTCACGTGACTCACTCTGTCCAAGAAAACGGCCACTCTAGGCAGAAGCTTTAAGAACCAGTGATTCCCAGTGCCCCTCCCTCTGTAATCATGGAGGTGCATGGATGGGGGGACTCTCCATCAGTCTGGGTCTCTGAACAACGAATAGGTCGTCCCCTGACAACGGTGGAAGGACACAGGCCTTGAAAGATCAAGTTTGTCCTTTTAAGCCCCTGAGATTTGGGGGATGTTTGTTACTACAGCATAACCCAGGCTTTCCTGATTGCTACATTGTCCAGTGTAGAGTTGTAGCTGGTTAGCTGCTGTCCCCCCACAAGCATATTTCCCAGCCTCTGCTAGATATAGATGGAGCCCTGGGACTACTTTTTGCCAATAGAATGTGAGTAGAAGAGCCACAATGATTAAGAAACAGGTGTTCCTTCTCTACCCTCTTTGCCTTTCTTCCTGTTCAAAGTAAAGCTCTCTGAGGCCCTAGGACAGGGGTTGGCACACTCTGGCCTGTGGCCAGCTCTGGCCTGCCACGGGCCGCATCTAGCCACACCTATGGGTTTATGTATCTTCTATGGCTGTGGTCCTGATGCGTCACAGGCTTGAGAAGTTAGACAGAGACAACACAGCTCATTTAGCCAAAAATATTTACTCTCTATCCCTTTACAGAAAAAGTTGGCTAAGCCCTCTCCTAGGAGGGTGGTGCCCAGAGCTGAAGGAACCTGGGTCCCTGAGTCCCCCAGGGGAATCTCCACTGTAGACAGCCAGGTGAAAAAGAAATAAACTTCTTATGTTCAACCTCTGAAATTTGGGAGTTTGTTACAGAAACTGGCATTACAGTAGTTAATACCCGCCGGTTATAACATGAGGCCAACAGCCATGGGACAGTGAAAAGAACACTGGCCTGGGTGTCAGGGACCTGATGTCCATTCATTCATCAAATATTATTACTGGGCACCAATTATGCCCCGGGCGTGTGCTAGGTGCTGGGGTAGTGCAATGACTTGGCAAAGATTTCTGTCCTCACAGACCTTGCAGGGGCTGAGGCAGTGAAAACTCTCCCACTGACTAGTTTGGGAAGCTTGGACCAGTCCTTTCCCCGCTCTGGGACGCAGCCCTCAACCCCCCGTAAGATGAGGCAGCTCTCTGGAGACCCAGACTACTCTGGTCCTCTGTAATTGTCCAAGGCAGGCGTTTTGGACTGAATTATGTCCCCCCAGAGATAGACTTGAATCCTAAGCCCGGTACCTTATGTGACCTTATCTGGAAACGGGGTCTTTGCAGATGTAAGTAGTAAACTGAAGCCATCGTGGAGTAGGGTGGCTCTAGTGCAATGACTGGTGTCCTTATAGGAGAAAACAGAGACTCAGACACACGGGGAGAGCACCACGCGATGACAGAGGCAGAGACTGGGATGACGCAGCTGCAAGCCAGGGGACGCCTAGGATTGCTGGCAGCCCCCAGAAGCTGGAAGAGGCAAGGAAGTACCTTCCCCGAGAGCCTTGAGAGAGAGCGTGGCCTTGCCGATACCTTGATTTTCAACTTCTGGCCTCCAGGACTGTGATGAGCCAGCCAGGGCTGGCCTAGGCCCTGCAGGACCAAGAAGGCTTCTGAGATCCCAGGGCTGAGCAGAGTTGACGGGTCCTCGTTCGAACCTCCCTGTGAACCTCTGTGAGTCCTCTGTCCCCTAGCATCTGACTTTCCCTTGGGAACCTGTAGGGGGAATTCAAGGGGCTTGTGACCTGGGAAGAGAAAAAGATGACATATTTATGCTTGCTAATGAAGCTTAGCACTGTCTTCATTTATGAATGTGGGAAACCACCACATGTTAATGCCACTCACTGCTATCAAGAGATCTTTCCATGGGATATTGTAGCTGGGGCATTACCTTGAAACATCAGTTATCCACGTCACCACTTCAAAATGCTGTTTCTGAGATCCACCACTAGATCTTGCTGTTGAATATATGTAGCATGGGTTTTACTACGTCACAAATGTATATTTGAAATATTTTTGATACCTGCATTTTAGTATAATTGGTTACCATTTTCAGCCTATGCCATTTACTTTAAACATTTAAAAATATTATTCAGAGAAGGGGTCCATGGTACCTGTCAGGTGCTAAAGGGGTCTGTAATTCAAAATACACCTCTGTTGTAAAGGGATAGACGTCCCCACGTTGAGCTGGGCACCAGGCCACCCAGAGTGAAGGTGATATCTTCCAACCTCCCGTTCAGTTATATGGCCATGAGGCTGAGTTCTGACCAGAGGGCCAGGAACAGTGATAACTTCTACGTTGTATCCTTAAGGAGCAGGAGACGTTCTTGTCATGGCCTTGCTACCATTTGTGCATCCCACTGCTTGAAATGTGGTTGAGTGGCTGAACTGCCTTGTAACGCACAGATGAGGATGCAATGTCTGAGGCTGGGGGAGCGATAAGGTGGAAGGGGCCTGGGCCACTGGGCGGTCCCGCCATCCTGCCTCAGATGGTTCTGTGAGATGGAAACAAACTTCTGACTTAAGCCCTGGTGATTTTGGAGACTTTAAAAAACAGAGCAGAAACATTGGCCTCATCAATGCAGAGCCTGAGGCAGGGATTCAACTCACCTCTCAGAAAACAGATGACGTTAGACTTGGGCCCCCTCCCACATCTGCCCACCCTGGCTCCTCCTACCCTTGCAGCCAAGGTGAGAGGCGTTGATTCTCATAAGCCTCACTTACTTTTGGCCTTTTTGACCTTCACACTGGGGTCGAGAGCCGACAGTAGTGGGCCCCTGCGTGTAAGCCTCATGCTAACTCCCTCCCTCAGTGTAAGGGCAGTGCAGTGGGGGAGCACAGCCTCTGGGGCTCCTCAATGTCTGTTAGGTGGTGGTGGAACATACTTTTGGCAAAGTGGGAAGCCTGCCAGTACCCAGAGGGAGGCACCCGTGGGAGTGGCTCGGCCCATTTTGTGTAGTGCACAGGAGCCGTCCCAGCCCTACCCGGATTTCAGGATAGCGAACAAATAAATAAACAATGTTTTAAGTCCCTAAGCTTTGGGGTGGTTTGTTATATAGTAAGAGATCACCAAAACTTCAACCATCCTGTAAATATCCCAAGAGTTTGGTCAAGAAATCAAAGAAACCGTGATTTCATCCTGCAGCGGACATCACCTCTAAGTGCATTTGGCTCCCCTTTGTCCCAGCACCAACTAAATCCCCCACCCATGAACACTCCACGGACGCGCAGGCTCAGCGGCCATGGCTCACGGGCCCAGCCGCTCCGCGGCATGTGGGATCCTCCCGGACTGGGGCACGAACCCGCGTCCCCTGCATCGGCAGGTGGACTCTCCCAACCACTGAGCCACCAGGAAGGTGGGCAGCAGAACCAGGTCTTGCCTGGTCTGCCAGGAGGACATGTGCACCCCGGGTGAAAAGCTGACATCGGATGTTGGCTTGATTCATCGTCAAGGGGGGGAACCTGAGAGGGTCCCTGGCCTGCGTCCCTGTCTGGGGGTCCCCAGACAGAGGCCTCTCCCTCCCAGATGTTCCAAATGGAGGGAAGGAAGTGGACCCAAGGGAACTCCTGGAAAAGCCCCAGGAAAAGCCAGCAGAGTCTTGGGCAGGCCGGGAAGGGAGGATTTCTGCAAAAGGTCACCGTCTTCTGCGTTCCTCCACCGTGCTTGCGGCCCGCACGTGCTGCTATGAAAGGTCCTTATTCTTCTCTGCCTGGTACCACCCAGACAGCCACTGCTGTAGTGGAGGGCGGCCTCGGGGGGCCAGGGGATAAAGAGGCTAGCTTTCCTGTCTTCTCTTTTTCCTGATAGATTTTTGGTGTTGTTTGTACATTTAAACGGCCTGGGGCCTCCAGCTTCGGCAGAATGTCTTGGAAGATGGGCTCTCTCCCCTGAAAAGCTGGGAGAAGCCCCAGGACGTCATCACCCATCCACTCCCAGCCACGGAGCGGGTGGGGACTGGCTGGCAGGGCCTGGACACCGCTGTCCCCCAGCACAGACGCAGCTGCTCCCAGCGCCCAGATGCCTGCCTGCCGTGCCCAACGCCACCGTCCTCTGGGGACCCTGGACACTCCCGACGTGTCTGGTTAACAGAAGCCCACCTGCTTCAGACTCTTGTCACTCTTTGCTGCTCTTTGGAGCCCAGACGTTTGTGCGAGGCGCTGGGACTAGCGGATCTGGCCGGTGAGCCGTGGGCCTGAGTCCCCTCGGTAGGTGTCCCATGAACACTCCAAGGCTGAAACCACTGGGCCCACGCCTGGAAGTTCACTTTTTCATGGTCTTGTGATGGCATGGGGGGTGCTCGGGCCCAGCTCTCAATCCTGTTATCTTCCACTTCCTCTCGGGGTGACCTGGGCAGGTCTTCTCACCTCTCTGAGCCTCAGTTTCCTGACCTGTGAAATGGGCACAAATCACCCTGCCTCGTGGGTTGTTGAGAAGATTCAGGAGACCGTTTCTGAGGACCTGCCCACTTTAGGAGCCTAATATAGGGGACGGTGGTCCGTCATCTGGGTGCTGCCTGTAGAGTCTAGTGGTGGAGACTGGGCAGGACTGTAGAAAACCCCACAGGGACCAGGGGTTCCCAATTAGCAGGCGTCTCACCCTGATAAGACACAGAGGCCTGGGCCCAGCTCCCCATCACCTATGTCTGACACTTCAGCCATCATTTAACATCAGAAAGTTTATTGCAGCCTGCGGGGGCTCAGGCTGGCCGTAATGGGCCGGCCGGAGGGGAGGGGCCTGCCCTTTGAAGAGGATCTTTATGGTAATTGATGGTAATGGTGAGCGGCCTGGGGGGGACAGGTAGGAAGCCCCCCCAGGAGATAATCAAATTAGCCTCCAAAACAAATTCCTTTCAGCCAAAACCAAATCACTTTCAATTACGGAGCAACTGATAAGACCCCATGGCCACAAAGCCACAGTCAGGGATGGGGGGACCCCACTGGTCCCCAAGTCCTTGGGATGTGGGGCTGGGCGCTGGCCTCCTTCTCCCATCCAGTGGCCAGAACTGAAGGCCACTCTTGGGACTTTACCTTGAGATCCCTGTCAGCAAGGTGGGTTGGGGGACACCTGTCACAGAAGTGGAAGAATAATGCCTTCATCTGGGGCTCAAGAGTGCGTGTGTTTGGGGGGCAGGGGCGGCATTTCCTGGCGAAGCTGGGGTTTAAGTGTTGACTGAGGGGTCCTCCCTATTTGGATAGAGATGGACTTAGGGTCTCCCTCTCTCTGTAGGCGTACGAGGCTCACAGGCACAGCCCTGGTTCAGGACAGGAGAGGACCGAGGCTCCCTGGCGATGTCACCAATAGGGTGACCAACTCATCCTGGTCTTAGCAGCAGAGTCCGTGTCCTGGGGACCCCCTCAGTCCGTCTGGACAGTTGGTCACCAGAGACAAATTTACACAGCTGCGGAGTGGCAGGGCTGGGGCCCACCCCTCCCCACCCCCCACGCCAAGCCCTCCCTCCCCCCCCCCCCCCGCATCCATCTGTTCATTCACCCAGGAAGCGCCCAGTGCTCTGTGTGCACAGCCCAGCGCCAGGCTAAGCCAGGTCGGGTGAGTACCTTGTGGCTTCTGCCCCCAAGACCCCTGGCACATGAAGGAGGGGCCTGCCAGCTGGCATCTGTAGGAAGTGGGGGGCATAGGACACCTCACCTGGTGGGTGCCCAGAGTCTTCCACGCCTGGGCTGGGCTCTGCCCTTTCCTCCATGCCTAGCTGGTGCTGGCGGTGCGGGGCGGGGAGTGGTGTGGTCCATGGCCGGGACTTGTCCCCATCCCTGCCTCAGTGGATGGTGAGGAGGCCGGGGATCCCGCCAAGAGCAAGGACAGGGTGCGGAGGGGCTGGGGGGAGGCAGGGGGGCTGCCATGACCCCTCTGAGGCTCCACTCCCAAGCTCTCCAGGGACAGTCCCCAGGCCGGGAGAGTGATGCCCAATCCACACACCGTCCTTGCTGTGTGACCTTGGGCCAGTGACCCAACCTGTCTGAGTCCAATTGTCTGGTCTGTAGAACCTTCTAGAAAAGCCTTTCCCATCATGCCTCCTTTCCTCAGTCTCACCTAATAACCGTGAGTGCTATTTCACGGAGAACACTGAGCCCTCGGAAGAGAACCCATGTACGGCCACTCCCCTCTGTCCCTCCCTCTGGGCCCAGACCCTAGGCCTCTCAACCGGTCCCAGCCACTCTCAGTGGCAGCCCCTTCCCTCGCCCGTCCCGTCCTCCCTCCCAACGGCTCCAGGACACAGCTCCCTTCCTGCCCCCCGTCTCCCGCACCCCCGGTTTCTCCTCCATCCTGAGCAGCAGATGTGCTCTGACGTCCCATGTTAAGCACAAACTAGACCCTGGACCCTCTCCTGCGGCTGCCTCGGCTTCTCCGCGTTTACAGAACATGCAGTGGCCCCTTCTCAGCCCTCAGCTTGCAGGACCTCTACTACCTCGCCCCGTCCACCTGCGCCTCCTCCCTGTGGATTCCCTCCGGCAGGCTGCGCTGGCTCCCTCCTGAACTTGACCCTCTGAGACCCCCTCCCTCACCCCCGCCTCCCTCCTCACCCCCACTCTTCACTCCCCGGCTCCTTCCCATCCTGGACCTTTGGGGTTCCCTGGACCGGGCACCCCGGGTACCTGGGGGGCTCATCCCTCCTCTCCTCCAGCTTTCTGCACAAGTGTCCCATCGCCAGCGGCCCCGGGACGTGGTGTAGATGGAATACCCCGCTTGGGTGGATTTTTTTCTAAGATGCCCACAGTGCCCTGCAGAAGTGAGGCCCACATCCCTGCCCTGAGCACCCAGGACGTGGGGTCCCATGTCCAAGGAGGCTTTGCTGCTGGGGGGCGAAGCTGGGGGAGGCCGAGGCCCCGGAGGGGAGGCAGCTGGAGGGGGGCTGCGGCGGGGCAGAGGGGCTGAGGCACCCGGGCCCGGTCTCGAGGGTGGCCACGGGCGCCTCCCAGCCTCCTGTGCATGGAAGCCACCTTGGGGAGCCCAGTGGGCCACAGGAACAGATGCTGCAGAGTCCCCAGTTCCTGGGCGCGGGATTTCCAGCCAAGAGTCAGTTGCGTGAAGCCACTCAGTTCAGGGGGCGGCACCATCTGATGTTTCCACTGATTGTGCATTTCTTGTTTGTTTCTTGGATTCACTGGGGCCACACACACGCACGTGGGCACACCCATTCACACTCCCACCCTCCCATTCAGTCTCTTGCACAGTCATGCACACCCACACATACGTGCACTGCACAATTGCGCACAAACCCACACTCACACACGTGGATTCTCTCGTACACGCACACCTGTGCGTGCTCGCACACGTTCACGCTCGCACGCACACGCGCTCACAGTCATGTGAGAGCTGATGCTCCATGAGGGCGGGGACTCTGCTTTGTCCAGACGGAGAGTCCCGGCACCTGGCCGCTTGGGCGCCGCTGAGACACCGGGTGTGCGTTCAGACGACAGTGAGCGGACAGGGAGGGGACCACTGGAGCCAAGTGGCTGCAGGGGGCTCACTTTGCAGTAGGCCTCACGGGAATGCTGCTGTCGGGACGCTGGGGGCCCACGGGGCCCTCGGCAGCCATGGGTAGGGGGACAACAGGTCTCCAGGATCCCCTGATGCCAGGAGAGGAGGCCCTGCCCTCCCTCCTGGGCGGCACCCCGTGACCAGCTCTGACGGCGGGGCTTCAGCTGCACTTCATCTGTCTGCTCCATTCACCTTCTGCTTCTCTGACTCTCAAACGGGCCCTTAATTGGCCATTTGGCCCCTAAATTAGGGGCGATTAGGATCAACCCCAAGCAGCATTTCAGATGGCGGCCACGGGTCTGAAGCCCCTCTCTGGGTCCCAGGGGCCTTCGACTTGGTCACATAAAGGTCAGCCCTCTGGCCTGGCATGGGTGCCTGGGCAACCTCTGACCTTCAGCTCTTAAACCTGACCCTGGTGATTCAGACCCGAGGGCCTGAGTGCAAACGGCCGGGCAGGAAGGGCTCAGGGAAGCCGCATGCGGGGGACCTCCATGTGCTGGAGATTTCTGGCCTTCTTGCTGCAGCCAGCGTTTTGCTGGGCACTGTGTCCCCTTGCGCCTCTCCAGGTGTTTGTTCCAGGGGTACAGAGACCCAGGCAGACATGCACCCCAGCCTGGGCCACAGTGGCCTCTGTTACGGACGCAAGGCAGAAGCCAGGTGCTGTCACCGCCTCTCACCTACCGCTTGGACCTGGGCAAGTTCGCACACTCCTCCAAGCCTCAGTCTCCTGTCTCCAAAATGAAGGTAACCCCAGAAGCCGAGGTTTTTCAGGGTCGCTCTGAGGGTTATATGACACATGGTACATTGTTCTTTCAACAGATGGGGAAGAAAGAATCAGCTCCCAGGGAGTCTGCCGCCTGAGGCAGGCCTGGGACACTGGGCTGGGGAAGCCTTGGGGAGCTTAAGTGGTGCTCAGGGAGCTGCCAGTGGGGGGTCCCAGTGTTCTGGAGATCCTTCTCCGTTTATGAGGTCACAGACCCCTTTGAGAACCTGATGAAAGTGACAAGCAGGCTGTCCAGACAAGTGCGCACACACACACATACACGCGCACACACACACACACACACAAACACGCACGAGTGTACAACCTTGCACACAAGGCCAGGCAGGTCTGCCTTGTACAGTTGTGCGGGTTGTGCACTGCACAAGGCTTCGTCCAGCCTGAAGTCCGGCCCGCCACCCAGCTGGATGCCTGGTGTGGGGCTCCATCTGTGCAACGAGGACACCTTTCTTTCAGTTGCAAGAACATCTTATAAGCTAGTCGGGGCACTGGCTGTGGTAGGAGCAGGGCAGCCTTGGGTCCCAAGCCCTGCTGGGCTCAGTGAGCCAGGCTTGCTCTCTGGGCCTCAGTTTCCCCCTTGGAAACAGGAGCTTGCAAGGCTCCCTCCATTCCTTAAACGTCAGGATGGCCAGGACGCAGCACACAGTGGGTGCTCGGGCGCTGAGTCAGAAAGTGGTGGTATTTCCGTGCACTCCACAGGCAGGCAGGGCAGGTGCCTGTTTGTAACACAGCCAATGCTCCCGGTGGGCTTGTCCGCACCTGGAAAGCACGGTTGCTTGGGGTGGCCCCTCTGACCTCTGTGCCAAAGGCACCTCAGCTAGGGCACCTGGGAGGCCCCCCACGAGGCTCTGGGTCCACAAGCCCACCCTCAGCAGCCTGCGCCCCGAGGCCCTCCCACTCCCCTTCCCTGGGGGTTGATCCGCATCCACCTTTGCTCCAGGGTCTCTCCTGGAGGGGCCCGGAGGGCTGGGGCCCTGTGGAATGCTGCACTTCCAGAGTCACAGCCCCCAGCGAACCGGCGGCATTGCTCCCAGCTGCCTCCCACCTTGGGGCAATTTATGGGGTCACAAACCACTTCAAGGGTGCAATTCCTTGCCCTGGTGCCAATTGGCCCCCAAAGTGCTTTACAACCTGCTTGTAGCACCGAGAAAGGGAGCAGCCCCTGGACAGCACTTAGCCCCTGTGGCCCCGCCATTTGGCCCCCAGACCGGGGCAGCCAGGGTAGCCCAGGTCCAGCCACCTGGAGCCCCAGCTCTGCCGGGCACGGGGGCCCATCCTCCTGCCCAGCTTTTCTGGCGGTGTTGACAGAAGTCACCTACGGTCATTTTTGAAGTAAAGCCATCCAAGTGCCTGGCCCCCCAGAAGGATGGGAGCGAGAATCCCACCTCTCCGTGTAACACCGCTAACCTTTCTGGGCTTCAGGTCCTTTAGGTGTGAAAGGGGGGTCATAAAAGCTAGTTTCAAAATTGTTGTGAGGATTAAATTAGATGACAGATGTCAGGGACTCAGTGAATGGTTATGATTTTATTAACATGAAAGTGGAAATTACCCAGAACCTCACCTTCAAAAGATAAGCCTGCTACTGTTTGGAGTGTCTCCTTGGGGCCTTTCGCTTTCTTCTTGTTATTGTGGAAAATAGCATACATACTAAAAAGTGCATAAAAAAAGTAGAGCTTCACTAAGAGCTTTTTAAATTGAAGTGTAGTTGGTTTACAATGTTGTGTTAGTTTCAGGTGTACAACCAAGTGATTCAGTAATACATTATATATATATATATATATACATACATATACTTACATGTATTCTTTTTCATATTCTTCTCCATTATGGTTTATTACAGGATATTGAATGTAGTTCCCTGGGCTATATGGTAGGACCTTGTCGTTTATCTATTTTATATATAGTAGTTTATATCTGCCAATCCCAAACTCCTAATTTATCCCTCCCCCACCTGACACCCCAACATTCACAGCAGCACTATTTACAATAGCCCAAACATGGAAGCAACCTAAGTGTCCATCAACAGATGAATGGGATAAAGAAGACGTGGTATATATATATACAATGGAATATTACTCAGCTGTAAAAAAAGAATGAAATAATGCCATTTGCAGCAACATGGATGGACCTAGAGATGATCACAGTAAGTGAAGTAAGTCAGAAAGAGAAAGATAAATACCATATCACTTATATGTGGAATCTAAAACACCACATAAATGAACTTATCTATGAAACAGAAACAGTCTCACTAACAATTTTAAGGCAAAGACCCACAGAACCAACACGCAGGCAAGAGGCAGACCCTCAGTACCCAGAAACCTCCCTCCTGTCCCCTGGCAGCCCCAGCCCGGACTCCTTGCCCCGACGTAACCACTCTTCTGCTTTTGCTAGAGTAACTTCCTTGCTGTAAGCTGGACACACCTCTTAACGCCAGCTGCCCTGTGCTCTGCCCTCTCCCTCTTTCTTACGTTTGTGAGTGTTGCTCCTGTGGCCCCATGAGCTTGCAGTCATTCATCCTCCTTTGCTGTGTAACATCCCACGGTGTGACCGTGCTACACTCCATTCATCCGTCTCCCTGTACAGAGACATCTGGACCATTTCAGGCTGCAGCTGTAGGAACATAGCTGCTCAGAAGGGACGGTGGGAGGGTGATGGTGCCGGGCAGTGGGACTGCGGGTTGTAGCGCACTTGGAGCTTCCACACTACCGAATGATGCCAACTGGTTTTTCTTTTTTACCTTTTTCCTATTTTTTGGCCGCACCTTGCGGCATGCAGGATCTTAGGTCCCTGACAGGGATGGAACCCGTGCTGCCTGCAGTGGAAACGCCGTCTTAACTACTGGACCACCAGGGAAGTCCCGCCAACTGTTTTTTTTTTTGTTCTGTTTTGTTTTGTTTCTTTTTTTTTTTTTTTTTGCAGTACACAGGCCTCTCACTGTTGTGGCCTCTCCCATTGCGAAGCACAGGCTCCAGACGCACAGGCTCAGTGGCCATGGCTCACGGGCCCAGCTGCTCCATGTCATGTGGGATCTTCCCAGACCGGGGCACGAACCTGTGTCCCCTGTAACAGCAGGCGGACTCTCAACCACTGCGCCACCAGGGAAGCTCCCCGCCAACTATTTTTTAAGTCAACCTTTTGCTCTGCATCTATGTAGAGATCTTTGAAAAGTGGCCATGGGGTCAGTGTGTGCCCACGCAAAACCAAAGGCTCCCCTATAAGTGCTTGTGTGTGCAGAGAACATTTCAGAAAGCTGACATCTCTGGCAAAAGCTGTTAGCAGTCCGACTGCTGGGCGTGGGAGGGGACCTACGTTTATGCTTCATGTTACGCCCTCTCTATTGTTCAATTACGTTCCCACGGGCATGTTTGCTTCATAATCAGAACAGGCTCATATGCGGGTGTCGCTCGGAAGCCTGGGATTATTAAGTGCCGTCGCCTTCTGCAAACCCACCTTGCTCCTGACTGGCAGGGCTGCCCATGCTGTGAGGTCCAAACCATCCCCAGGAGTTGGACGTTGAGGTTGGTTTCCATTTCTCACTATGGTGAACAAGATTAGAATAAATTTACCCGAATAGCCATTTTGACCCATTTCTATGATCTTTCCCTCCCTTCCAACCAGGTCTTTAAAAAAATATTATAAAAGGAGTGCACGGTCTTTAGAGAAAATTTGGGAATTGGTAGAAACGAAAGAGAAGCGTGCAGACAGAGCCCACCGCCAGCCTCCCCCACCCAGTGCCGGTGCTACCGGACTGTTTCCTCTGGTTTTTTTCCCTGCCATGCTGGGCTTGTGTTTGCCCTCAGTTGGAAGCCCCCCATACATACACTTCTGCAATGAGGGTCAGCGTTTGGGGTCACACAGTCTTCCCTCAGCTACTTAGAACCCAGGCACAGGTGCAAAGCAAGGCCATCCTACTGCTTTCCTCCTGGCCAGAGGCAGGCCAGTGGTTGTGTTGTCTTTGACAGCCTGCCCGACCCATGCTCCGAACCCCTGGCTTCTTCAAACCTTACGCGGGAGAACTAAGGGGGTGGGGGGCTCGTGGAGTGAAAGTGGTCCACCCATGGCTTCTCAGAACGTTGGGCTAGCCTGTAGCTTGTAAATTTCCCTTTGCCCACCTTCATCCCCCCCACCCCATCCCTGACTTCATTCATGCCACAAATATCTCCTAAGCAGCTACGATGTGCCAAGAGGATGCTAGGTGCCGCAGAAACAGCAATATTCAGGTGGACGAGGGCCCTGCGCTCGTGAACCATGAGCAGGGTGAGCATATGATGAACACACTAATAAAGAAGTCACGTTGTGTCGTGTTTTGTTGGGGTAGAAGGTCTTCTGGCATCTGTTCTCTCCCCCACCCCACCCCTGTGTCATCCAGAGAGCACTGCCATATTGCATCACCCCGGGATCTGTGGAGTTGTGCAGTGCGCAACCTGGGCCACTGTGCATGGTGGCCCTGTGCCAGGGCCCCCGACTCACAGAGACCAGGAGGCTGATAAACAAAGCCTCCTAAGGCCTGGGTATCTTTCCAATCCTCCCTTCCTAGAAATTTCTGCATAATGGAAGAAGCCCCTAGGCAGGGCAATGCTTTTTCTCCAACGGCCTGGTTGGATTGCCGGGAGACAGAACCAGAAAGTAGCAGCAGCAACTGTGTGCCAAGCACTGTGTCCGGTGTTTCCAGGCATCATTTCATTTCCTGTTCGGAGCAGCCCTGATTTCCAGTGAGGACACCAAGGCTCAGAGAGGCGGGAGAGCGTCCCAAAGCAGGTCAATGTCAGACCCCAGAGCACCTGGGCTTTGCCGACCTTGGAGTAAACAGGCCCTTGAACTGTAAAGGGGGCGCCCCCTCCCCATTTGGAAGAGCCACAGGTGGCAGCCCCCAATTTGTTCCCTGCCCATTAACAGCCCCGACCTCTGAACCACACTGGGCGTCAAGGAATTAGAGCAGAGATATGCCACCTTTTGGGAGCTGACACCCCTCTTCTTATTTAATTCCTCCCCGCCTCCCTCAGCCTCTCCAAGTGTCAGTTGGCAAGCATCTGTCCCGTAAATCAAAGCACTCCCGACTTGCTGGGTGTGACAGGTCTCCGAGAATTTCATGGAGCCCTTTGGAGGAAGCATCGTTGTGAACCACGAAAGCATTTGACAAAGTTAAAAGTGGCCCGGAGAGCCCGGCTCTGGAGGAGCTCAGAGCCTCGGGCAGGCGCAGACTCCATCCAGGAAGGGCAGCTCCTCTGACCCTCTAAGGAAACCTGGGGAAGGTTCCGGCTGGTGGGGCCAGAGCAGCAAGGCCATTGTGCTGGAGCCCAGGGATCGTTTGAGAGGAAGGTGACACTTGGGGACGTGTAAGACAGCGCCGTCTGCACACCTTTGACCACTGAAGCCGCACGGACGTCCCCGCGTGTGGTCACTCACTGTCGACGGATCGGAGTCACTCGACCACGCCCCAGGGACCCTTTGTCTGCCGGCCCGAGGGAACATCTCATGAACAGCCGATGCAATAGTTTCTGTGTTGCGATTACAGAGAAGACCCATTTCCAGTGTAGAAAACGTAGGGAAAGCAGAGACAAATGCAGATAGAAATAAAATGGTGCATTATTTCTTTTAATGTACCTCGATGCATGCTTTCGTTCTTTTTTTCTTTTCCCCTCCGGCTTTTACAGAAGCAGAACGTTACTCTGCGTCCAGCCGATGTCTTGCTTTGAGCGCTCCGCATCCCACGGTGACGATTTCAGCTGGGGGCTCCCTCGCTCACCTAACTGCTTCCTTAGCATTGAGCAAGTAGCTTTCCCCACTGTTTCAGACTCACTGTTTCTCTCCCCAGGCCTCGCCTGCTATGGGAAGCCCAGGCCCAGCTTCCAGTCGTGGGGTTTGGCCTGGTGGGACTACGCCAGCAGTGTGCTGGGGCCAAGGGTGGAGGGGGTCTGGGGAGGCCAGAGGGAAGCCAGGTCAATGAGCCCATCGGCCCCCAGGGTGCCTGGAGGGGAGCCCCTTAGTGAACTAGTGTCGAGAATCATCGCTGGCCCTCCGCCGGGACGATCAGCCCCCAGTCTTGGGGGCGTCTCTGCTGGCTCTCTCCATGTCTTCTCCAGCAGACCCCCTTGACCAACCCCCCGTGCACGCACACAGGCGTGTGTGCCCCCTGTCTCTGCTGGAGGACACTCTGAGACCAGCCACCCACTACCTGTCTCTCGGGGCAAAGGAGGAGCCGTCTCGGTTGGGGGTCATTGTGCTGTAGTGGGAAAGTTGGGACAGCATTGACCAAGGGGCCTGCTGATGGGGGGCTGAATGGTGTCCCCCAAGGGAATGTCCAGCTGGAAGCTGTGGATGTGAACTTACTTAGAAAAAGGGTCTTTGCAGGTGCAATTGAAGATCTTGAAATGAGATCATCCTGGATTATCCAGATGGGCCCTAAACCCAGGGACAAGTGTCCTTACAGGAGAGAGGCAGAGGGACATTCGAGACAGAGAAGAGAGGAGACAGAAGCCACGTGAGGGCAGAGGCAGAGGCCGGAGAAAGGCGGCCACGGGCCCAGCGATGCCTGGAGCCCCCAAAGCTAGAAGGGGTAGGAAGCACCCTCCCTCAGACTCTCGGGAAGGAACCAGCCCTGTTCACATCTGGATCTGGGGCTTCTGGCCCCCAGACGGTGGGAGAACAGACTTGTGTGTGTAAGCCGCCCACTTTGTGGTCGTTTGTTACGGGCGCCCCAGGACACTGATGCGGAGTCCCGGGCTGCTGCTTGGAAGCGGCGTGGCCCTGGCAGGGGTACCCGTGTCCTCGAGTAAGGGTGACGACCCGGGGTCTCGGTAGAGCCTGGCACGGCAGAGGTGCCTGGAAATGGCCGTTGGGGGCCGCAGCGACTTGTAGTCCAAGAGGACGGGAGGCCAAGGGCCACCCCTCGGAAACATCGCGTGTGACCTGGTAGGAGGCGGGCTGCCGCTTAGCAGTATCCAGGTCCAGAGAAGCCCTGGACGGGGCTTTGGAAAAAGACCCCTTCTTGTCGCTGCCTAAGTGCAGCAAAAGGTCGGGATTGGGGCCGACAAGACCAGCCCTCCAGACGTGCCCAGTGCCTGCACCCCAGCCCTCGTGGCCCGGCCCGCCCGGGGGCCCTGGGAGCCACCAGCAGCCCCTCCGTTCTCATGCATCCACTGCAGCTGAGTCTTGTCCCATTTCCTAGATGGGGAAACCAGGCCCAGTGCTGGTCCCCAGCACTCAGCGGGAGCCTTTGGAAGGAATCTCCAACCCCCTTGATCTGTGGTATGTGCAGCCAGAAACCCTAGCCAGAACTGAGCTGGGAGCATCTGTCTAAATGCCTCAAAACAGAAATACCTCTGGTCTCTGCTGACCTGCCAGAAAGGCAGGGCTGGAGGCCCGGGAGCTGAGGACGCCGCTCTCATCCGTCCTTCTCCTCACCCGCCTCCCTCTCTCCTCTTTCACTTCACAGACGTTTATCAGGCCCGGTACATGCCAGGGCCATGCTGGGCCCTGGGGGTACGGTACTGACCAAGATCTCCACAGCCCCGCCATGGAGCTTATAGACGCTGGACAGAGGGAAATACGGAAGCGATGGCAGAAACCATCGTTTGATGACGATTATGGTAAGTTCTGTAAAGGAGGCAAGGGTCCCTTCTGAGCTTCATTTCCTCAGCTGTGAATGGGGACAGCACCCTCAGGGCTGCCATGGCCAGAGGCACAGGCCACAGGCACACGCCCACACGAGCACACGCACACGCATACAGGTATGCACACGCTCACACACGAGCACGCACACTCATACACACACACACGTGTGCACGTCCACGGGTACACACATGCACGCATGCAGTGTCTGACCCAGAGCTGGCGCTCCGCTCCACGGTGACTACCAGCTGTAATAAACGGTGCAGAATGCTCTGGAACGCTCGGCCCAAGTTGGACTTCTCACCATCTTCTGATTCCTAAAACGGCTGTTCCCTGTGCCCTGGACTTGGGTGTGCTTCTCAGGTAACCCTTCAAAGAGGAGGCTGACACCCCCATATGGAACGAGACCCAGCCCCCAAGTTCGTAAACATGATCTCCCACTTTTAAAAATGGCATTGCTTGTGACCGAAAGGAAGCTACCGATTGAAGAGAGAACTGAGCCACTGTCTACTGGCAGGGAGGGGGTGGGGAAGAGCTTCTGCGGGACTGGAGAGCTTTTGGGGTCATTCCCTAGGGAACGGCTGCCTCGGAAAATATATCCTGTGACATCAGGGAGACAACGTGACTCCCGTTTATCCAGGAGACACGCCCCTGGAAGGCCCAAAATAGCCCGACTTCTCTACACCCTACTTGGTGCTGCGCTGTGGCACCGTGGGTCGGCCCCACGGCCTCCCGGGCCTCAGTTTCCTGCGCTAGAAAATGTGGGGATGACAGCGATTTTGATGAACCCACGGTGCTCTCACTGTGCTTCAGCAGGAACAAATCTGGGAACCTGGTTTGGGGCTGGATATCCCTCCCGATGCACCAGCCACTGGCTCTACAATAAGCCACGAGTCGGTACCAGGCAGGTGCGTAGGGCTTTCTCCTCTATTTTTTTTTTTTTTGCATTTTATTTAATTTATTTTTTATACAGCAGGTTCTTATTAGTTATCTATTTTATACATATTAGTGTATATATGTCTATTTTTTATTTTGAGAAATTCCAAACCTCCAGAGAACTTTCCAGAACAGCACAAGAAACCCCCATACTCCCTTCCCCCGTATCACCAACATTTGCCACATTTGCATCCTTACTCTCTCCTACATATGCGTTTTTCTGAACCATTTGAAAGTTGTGGATATGACAGTTTTATTTCTAAATACTTCACAAGCAAGGACATTTTCTACAGAACCACGAGACAAGGAGAAACCCAGGAAATGTAACCACCACAGACTGTTAACCAGCAGACAGTCTCATTTACATTTCTCCAAGGGTCCCGGTAATGCCCTTTATAGCAGTTTACTTTCTCTTGACACTTTTTTTTAAGATTAAAATTTTTTTTTTATTTCTAAAAAACTTTTATTTTTCTATTGGAGTATAGTTGACTTGTAACGTTGTGTTAGCTTCAGGTGTACAGCAAAGTGATTTATTTATTTATTTATTTTTTGGCGGTACGCGGGCCTCTCACTGCTGTGGCCTCTCCCGTTGCGGAGCACAGGCTACGGACGCGCAGGCTCAGCGGCCATGGCTCACGGGACCAGCCGCTCCGCAGCACGTGGGATCTTCTTAGACTGGGGCACGAACCCGTGTCCCCTGCATCGGCAGGCGGACTCTCAACCACTGCGCCACCAGGGAAGCCCAAAGTGATTTATTTATACATATACATATATCCATTCTTTTTCAGATTCTTTTCCCATGTAGCTTATTACAGAGTATTGAGTAGAGCTCCCTGTGCTATGCAGTAGGTCCTTGACGATTATCTGTTTTATCAATGTATATAGTAGTGTGTATCTATCAATCCCAAACTCCTAATTTATACTCCCCCCTTTCCCCTTTGGTAGCCATCAGTTTGCTTTCTAAGACTGTGCGTCTTTTGTAAATAAGTTCATTTGTATCTTTTTATTTTTTTGGCTGTGTGGCACAGCTCGCAGGATTTTAGTTCCCTGATCAGGGATTGAACCCGGGCCCCGGAATTGAAAGCACCGAGCCCTAACCCCTGGACCGCCAGGGAATTCCCTCATTTGTATCATTTTTTTAGATTCTAGGTATCAGTGATATCATATGGTATTTGTCTTTCTCTTTCTGACTTACTTTGCTTAGTATGATAATCTCTAGTCCATCCATGTTGCTGCAAATGGCATGATTTCATTTTTCATGGCCGAGTAATATTCCATTGTGTATATATACTATATATCACATCTTTATCCATTCATCTGTTGATGGACACTTAGGTTGCTTCCATGTCCTGGCTATTGTAAATAGTGCTGCTATGAACATTGGGGTGCATGTATCTTTTCGAAGTATGGTTTTCTCTGGGTATATGATTGGGCAGGTGTTTTTAATAAGGGACTTTCAGAGTGTAGGGGGGTTTCTGTTTCAAAAGACTTTATCACAAATCCAATGTTGCACTGGACTGTGTGTGTGCGCGTGTGTGTGTGTTTTGGAACAGAAGGAATATCGTTACATAGAGTGTGTTCCTGTCCCCTCCCTGCTGCCCACAGGCTGGATGTCTTTGGGCCCATCCTCTCCCCTCCCTGGTTCTTATTTTGTTCATTTAGGGATGAGGGGCTTCTAGGAAATCATCTTTGCAGGTCCTGTCCAGCCCCAGAACTCTGAGCCCATCCATTTCAAATGAGCTGGAACAGTGCGTTCAATGTCCATAGAAGCTTAGCCTCGGGGAACACCTACCTGTCCTTCCTGATGGTCTCTGCCTGGGCCAGGTGGGAGGAGACCAGGTTTGTGAGTTGCAGTTCCCCTCAGCTCCATTTTTCAAATCGCCTTTTTGGAAGCTGGCTGCAAAACCGCAGGACTGCTTCAGGCCCTATTCTGGTTCCGGGGGGCAGCCTGAGCCTTTGGTTAATTCTTCTACCTGATTGGAAATTAGAGTGACACGCGCCTGTCGAAACACCGCCCCTGAGCCCTGCTCCCTGGGTGACCTCATTCGTTCCTTTCCTGGAAGCTGCTCGCCATTCCCTTATGCATCAGCGGGTCTTTACTGCCAGCCTGGCTTTGAGCCTCAGTCTCTCATCTGTCAAATGGGTCAACAGCTGGCTCTCAGTGCTGCTGCAGGAATTCTGTGTGATAACGGCCTTGACTGCAGACCAGAGACAAGGTCTTACACGCGAGCTGAGGCAAAGGAACCGGATCTGATCGTGGGTGAAAGTCGCTGCCCCCCCAATGCTGGTAGGTTTCTCTCTCTATCAACTTCACTCCAAGAGGAATTCCAGCATTCCGAGGGTCACGATGAAAATGACAGCGGGCATCTCAGAGTCCAGCAGTGCTCCCTGAAGTGTAATTACGGTACAGGGGGCTATCCTGTTCCAGACTTCTGGGGAAGTTCTCATTTACGCTACCTGGCTGGCCCAAAGCCTCCTGCAACTGAAATGCCAACCACACCCGTGCGGGGCCTCCCTGCCTGCATCTCTGGACGCCTCAAGTACATCCCCCAGCTGCGGGGGAGGAGCCCTGCCTCTGGGGAACCATAGGGCAGGAAGAGGCTCTACCACATGAGGTCTGACCCATCAGAAGTGCTCAGAAAGGTTGGCAGATCAACAAAAAAATCAGTACGGTGATGAAAGCCAGGGAAGGGTGTAAGGAAGGATGGATGGAATGAACAAGGAAAGGAGAGACAAACTGTCAAACCCAGTGAATTCGCGGCCACATCAACACCTCCTGGTTCCTTTAAATGATTCACACAGTATTTCTTGACCATCAACTACATGTCAGGATCTGCACGAGGCGCTGAGGGCTCGGCTGTCAACTGTGCAGACGCATCCGCCACCTCCGCGGAGATGCGTCCAGGAGGAGGCAGATGACAGAGCAATAATGGCACCAAGAAACAACAGCCAGGTGTGACTGAACCAGGGCTGCTCTGAAGCCGGGGGGGAGGAATTTCTCTTGCTGTATTACAGGGAATCAACCCAGGGGCTCAGATGACCACTCTAGGAAAATACCCAGGCGGGTGATGGGGCTGAGAAGTCGGAAGGCAGGGTCCTGGCCCGGCTGAGCCTCTGAATTTGGGCGGGCCTCTCAACTTTCTGAGAGAGTCTGTTTTGGTTTTCCCTTCTTTCCTTCTTCTTCTTCTTTTTTTTTAAATAGAGTGCAATAATTAAGAGTTTTATGACTTGAATTCAGACAGAACTGGATTCAAACCCCAATTCTGCTTTTATTAGCTTCGTGCCTCTGGTCAGAGTACAGTTTCTGAGCCTCACTTTCCACATCTTTAAAATGGGCGCTGGGACTTCCCTGGCAGTCCACTGGTTAAGACTCCGCACTTGCGCTGCAGGGGGAATGGGTATGATCCCTGGTCAGGGAGCTAAGATCCCCCATGCCCCAAGGCACAGCCAAATAAATAAATAAAAATAAAATAAAATAAAATGGGTGCTGTGTATTCACAAGCGCCAAGACATGGAAGCAACGTAAGTGTCAATTGACAGATAAATGGGTAAAGAAGATGTGAGATATATATATATATATATATATATATATATATATATATATATATATATATATATGTACACACACAATGGAATGTTACTCAGCCATAAAAAGAATGAAATAATGCCATTTGCAGCAACATGGATGGACCTAGAGATGATCATACTAAGTGAAGTAAGTCAGAAAGAGAAAGACAAATATCATATGATATCACTTATATGTGGAATCTAAAAAAAATGATACAAATGAATTTGTTAACCAAACAGAAACAGACTTACAGGCATAGGAAACAAACTTATGGTTAGTTTGGGGAGGGGGTGGGAGGTAGGGATAAAGTAGGAGTTTGGGATTAACATATACACACTACTATATATGAAATAGATAAATCAATAAGGACCTACTGCATAGCACAGGGAACTCTATTCCATACTCTGTAATAACCTATATGGGAAAAGAATCTGAAAAAGAATGGATATATGTATAACTGAATCACTTTGCTGTATACCTGAAACTCACACAACACTGTAAATCAACTACCCTTCAAGAAAAATATAATCGGTGCTGTGAAAATTAAATGTAAAAACATAAAGTGCCTAGCACACTTCTTGGCACGTACTAAGGGCTTAACAAGTGTCAGCCATCCCCATGCCCATGCCCATGCCCATCATCATCATCATGACCAGCACAGCGCCTGCTATATAACAGGCATACAGCAAAGTGAGCCCACTTTGTGTATCAAGTTCGAAGAATCGTCAATTGGTGGAGGCTGGGTTGGCAATCACAGGTCTGGGGTCCTAGTACTTTCCAATTTCAATATTTTCATTTTATCTGAAAGACATCACTACCAGCACAGTTAATGTTTTCTCATCAAGCTACTTTTTGCTTTCTTTTGCTGGGTCACGTTTACGCCGTTGCTGCATTCTTACATCGCTACACTGATGGGTCCAAATCTTTTCCGTTGGAACATATTTCTGTTTTGATGATGGAGGCAGTGAGAAAACAGAATTCATGGGCAGGAATCAATCCCAGGAAAAACGTGCCAGCTCCCATCATCACAAATGACAAAAGTCAGGCAAAACAAGACCCAGGCCCCACCCGGGGGTGGGGGTGGGGGAGGAGCTGGCCACCTTGAGGGGGGGGTCTCAGGCCCTGGGGGGGGGGTTGGTGGGGTGAGTGTCTGAATCAACAGCAAGAGAGGCTGCCAGTCCCGGCTGCTGTGCCACCTGGGTGATGGCTGGTGGTGGCCGTGACTTAAACACCGTGTCAGACTCGCCCGATGATGTCTGGAGGAAGCTGTACCTCCCTCAGCGTAGACAGGACAGGGTAGTTCCCGAATTCCAGGAGAACGCCGCTCCAGCCTGCCCTGATCTAGCGGCCTCACGCTGACGGAACGCACATGGGAAGAGAGACCACGGGCCCAGTAATTCCCCTTCCGAGAGTGGGCAGGTGTGAGATGTGCCTCCACAGATGTCCTCCCCTGGTTGACGTGGACTCTGGGAAATTGGAAACAAGATAAATATACAGCAACGGGGGACAGACTGCACACCCCACGGTACACCACTCAGACCTGCTGGCACCTAGAGAGGCCGCCTGCAGGATATTTAATGCCACGGGAAATGTTTAGAGTAGGTGGGGCAACAGAAGGATACAATTCAAATACTTAAAAAAAATATATGAACACACTTTCAAAAATCTGAGGAGGAAATTCACCCAAATAGAAACAGTGACTCCTAATGCAGTCATGATGTTACAGGTTTCAGAATTGTCCTTTGTGCTCTCCTGTATTTTCCAAATTTTCAACCAGGAACAAGGATGACGTTTGCACTGAAAATGTTCAAAATCAACTTTACTGAGGCATAATTTACAATCAAATGCCGCCTAATTTCAAGGGCACCGTTCAAGGAGTTTGGACAAATGTCATTGCCTGTTATTATTCACAGCAATCAAGAAAAAGAACATTCCCACCATCCCAGAAAGCATCCTCTGGGCCTTTCCAGGAGATCCCCACCCCCTCTCCCGCCTTGGGCAACCACCGGCCAGGATTTGTCACCGTAGGTTAGACTGGTCTTTTCTTTAATGTTACCATTACATTTTTTTTTGGATTTTTTAAATAATATTTTTATTTCAATTCTTCAGTACCATTACATTTTAAAATAAATAATAGGGACTCCCCTGGTGGTGCAATGGTTAAGAATCCACCTGCCAATGCAGGGGACACGGGTTCGATCCCTGGTCGGGGAAGATCTAAGCCCCTGCGCCAGAACTACCGAGCCCGTGAGCCACAACTACCGAGCCCATGTGCCACAATTCCTGAAGCCCGTGCACCTAGAGCCTGTGCTCCACAACAAGAGAAGCCACCACGATGATCAGCCCACGCACCGCAACGAAGAGCAGCCCCCGCTCGCCGCAACTAGAGAAAGCCCACGCGCATCAGCGAAGACCCAACACAGTCCCCCAAAATAATTAATTAATTTAAAAATAAAATAAATTAAGTAATAAATGTAGCAAATATAGCCCGTCTGTTATACACCTACATTTGCCAGGCGGTCTCTGTGTAAATACGGATCCCGTGTTTGATAGAGATATCTTTTATCTCTAATGTGAGTTAATTCTCACATGAACTCTTTTGGAGTTTAAAAACTTTCCTTTTTCTGTTTCACAAATAAGGAAGCTGAGGCTCAGAGAAGACTTCTCTTTTCTAGGCTGGCAGGATGCCCTGTTTTTAGAACAATGATCCTTATAGGGGGAAAAAAGGGCTTTGGTGAAGCAGAACGCTTTGGGGAAAAGGATGCATGTTCTAGTAGATTCCAGCAAAAATATGAGGCTGAGACTCAGGTGCCCCCCTCCCACCCCGAGTTCCAGTCTCGGCGAGGCCAAGAACCGGTTGTGCGGCTTGTCCCCCGCCCCTGCCACCCGCATCCAAGTCTTCACCATCCTTTCTGTCCCCAAAGTTCCTATTTTTTTCTGATGAAGATTTTTACCAACACCCAGAAGTTTCTGTAATTACAAAGTACTTCTCAACTCAGGGGCGGGGGCGGGGGATTTGGGATGGGCCCAGAGAATTGCTTGTGTATTTAAGAAGGCACTTTTGACATTGTAACGTAAATTTCTAACTGTAAAGTGAAAAGAAAAGGGATTACTTCCACAATGCTAAGCCTGGAAGTCAAGCTAAAGAGATTTTCTTAGCTGTTGGGATGTGGGTTTAGAAACAATGGAAACTGACCACGATCAGAAGAACGACACCAACAAGCTCAGATGCAGGAGGGAGAGCCCAGGAGAAGGGTTTAGGGCAGTTAAAAAAGATCCCAGCTAACATCAGACCCAGAACAAAGCCGCCACGCCAAGCCCTGCTGGCCATCTGGGCCTGAGACCCCTGGGGCCCTGCGTGGGCCGAGAGAGTGTGGGGATGATTGGACCTTGCTTGCATTGCCCGCTCGACTCACCAGGGTGAGTCAGATGGCTCAGCCACCTGGACCAAATCAAGTGCAGCCCGAACGCTGGAAATCAGCCCCACCCAGCACACTGGGGGTTGCAGGGGTCGGGGTCTGCCTTGAGCAGCTCGGGAGCTGGCTGGTCCTCACCTCCGGGGCCATCACCGCTCTCACCTGGAGAGCCCCACCGTTAGCGGCAGCGCCCCCTGCTGGCAACCGTCGCCTCTCCTCGGCCCTTTTTGGCTTCCTGCCACCACACGGACCCAGGGTACCAGCGAACCAGCCCAGACTCTGCGCCCCACCGCCTGGGTGCAAACCCTGGCTGGAGGTCTGGCCGAGTCTAGGCTGGTTAACAGATTAACCACCGAAACTCGCAGACCATTGCTCTGACCATGAAATGTCACGTACACAGCAGCTCCCCAGGCGATGGCTGTCCGTCTCCATGAACTAGATCCCGGGCACTATCTGTCCACTCTCCCGTACGACCCAGGACAAGGCTGAAAGCAGGCAGGAGGAGGCAAGAGGCCCAGCAGGCTCATGAGCTGTCTAGGGAGCAGCGGGGCGTGATCTGTGCTGCAGAGGGTCTGACGCTGGGACCCGCGCCCCTGCTAGGAGGCCACACTGTCTCCCTGAAATGCAGCTTGGCCTAGATTTACAAGTCCGATGGCCCGGGTTCAAATTCCAGGTTCACCACTTACAGGCTGTGCAGCCTTGGGTCACTGTGACACTTTTCTGGGGCCCCCTCTCTGTTCAGTGGGGGAGGGCAGAATACCGTGGGGGGAGAGCACCCATCACACGCTGAGAACAGGGCCTGGGCGTCGGAAGCTGCCTCTTTCCCAGCTTCCTGAGCTCCTGGCTCACGGTGGCCTCTCTTTTCCCACCATGGCCTTAGGAGGGGCAGCGGAGCGGCGCGGGTGGAACCAGAGGCCGCCCCGTCCTCCCCCAGCCCAATTTGGGGCACGGCCCCCAGTACAGCCTCTGTCACCCTCCTCAATGCCCCGCATTTATCCAGGATCTTTAAAATGAAAGCTGCAGGGGAGGGTAATTAAGTTTAATAGGGGCCGCTGTCGATTTAAAGCCACAGGGGGGAAGTAATTAGATTTAACAGAAGCCCGAGGCTTTCTGAACCAAGACACTCAGCGTGGGGGTCCCCGGCCTATAAAGCTTTCGAGATGATGTCTTTTTGTAAAGACTTTCCTGGTGACATTTTCTGCACGCTCCGTCATTAACGCCAGTCACCGACTGGGGTATGAACATGGCCTTTGCTCATTGAAATTCATTAGGCCTGGCATTGCTTTCTCCCTTGTCTCCCCTGTTTGCCCTCCCGTCGCCCCTGAGCTCAGCCAATGTGGCTTTTCCCCAAAACCAGCCTCCTGGGGCCCCTCACCCAGAGTTGGGGGCGGAGGGGTTGGAGGAACAATGAGAAAGAATCAGTGTCGAGCCAAAACCCCCTAGGAGGACCCCTCTTTCTCCCGCCGGGCATTCTCTGGACGCGGTCTCCTTTTTCCGAGTCTCATCAGAACAGCCATCCAGTTTGCGGGAGCCATTGCATTGAGTGGCCCCAATTTCCCCAGCTGGTGCCTGGCCCCCCCCGCCCCCCCCCCCCCCCCCCCCCGCAAACAGCACACCCTGGCACTGCAGAAGCGCTCAGGGACCCAAGGACCGGACCTACGGCAAAAGGCCCCTCAGAAACAAAGGAGCCTCCCTGCGCCGTGCACCCTGGAAAGTCAGTTTCCCAATCCGCAGCTTGCGAGCCCACCCTGCCCCCGAAAGGCGCCTTCACCACGACGACCCTTCCAGGCTCCATCTCCGGGGACTGCAGCGGGCCGAGCCGGGAGGAGGCGGGACGGCGACGGGGCGCAGAGCCAAGCCGGGCCGAATCCGGGGCTGAGGCGCCATCTAGCGCTCGCCCGCGCGACCCCATTGTTCCTCCGAGAGTGGAGGTCGCGCCCGGTCCCCAGTCGGGGGACAATTTGCTGGGGTAAAAGCGGGGAGCGGGGGTGGTCGGTGCGGGCAGGGATCGCAAGAACAGAAAGCCGGAGAACGTGAGAGGGTCTGAGCTGCAGGCAAAATTCTAGTGGACGGCTTCGGCTCTGGAGCTCTGAGGGTTGGGACCGTGGCGGGAGGGAATGGATGTGGACTTTTCGGGGAGAGGACCCCAAAGCCGAGGCGAGGCTTTTCCGACCGGGAGTAAAGGACGGAAAGCTCAGCGCCATCCCCCCCGCCCCCCGATCTTTGATCCCGGGATTCCTGCTCCGCGCCCCTGCTAGCGCCCCGCGACCGGCGCATTCCCCGGGGAGCCCGTGGCCTGGGGGCTGGGCTCCGTTGCCTCCTTGATTTCTTTGCAGAACCAACGTCGCCCAGCCGAGAGCGACCTGGCCGCAGGCCTCGCCCCCGCGCCGCGGGTAGGAGCTCCCCCCAAGTCTCCGGCGAAGCCGGGCCTCCTCCTCCTCCAGATCTGGGCGGCCTGGGCGGGGTCACCCGGGCGGGGCCCAGGGAGAGGCTGAGTCGGGGGCGGGGTGTGAGTGGGTGTGTGTGGGGGGCGGAGGGCTGATGCAATCCCGATAAGAAATGCTCGGTGTCGCGGGTGAGACGCTCTATATAAGGTCGCAGGCCTCGAGCCGCCGCGCCGTCGGAGCTGGAGAGCCGAACGCCCAGGTGCCCGGTGCACACGGCTGCCTCCTGTCTCGAGGGCAGCGGCCACCCCGCCTCCGCACGCTCCGCTCCGCAGGCCCTCCCGGCTGCCGCCCAGCCTCCCGCACCCTCACCGCCCGCTCTGCGCCCAGAGCCCCGAGCCCGAGGGAGGTGCCATGCGGAGCGCTCCGAGCCGGTGCGCCGTGGCCCGCGCCCTGGTCCTGGCCGGCCTCTGGCTGGCTGCAGCCGGGCGCCCCCTAGCCTTCTCGGATGCCGGGCCGCACGTGCACTACGGCTGGGGCGAGTCCGTCCGCCTGCGGCACCTGTACACCGCGGGTCCCCAGGGCCTCTCCAGCTGCTTCCTGCGCATCCACTCAGACGGCGCCGTGGACTGCGCGCCGGTTCAGAGCGCGCACAGTGAGTGCCCGCCGGGTCCCCCACCCGTCACATCCTCCCTTCTTCCCTTTACCTCCTTCGGCTCCCGCGAGCTCCCCACTCCCGGGAACTCCAGGTCTTGGCACTCCGGCGTTCCACTCCCTCCCCGGACCCCCCGACAGCGGGAGGAGCTGGCGGAGGGGGGAATGGGTGCCTGGACCTACTGCACCCACGCGTTACCCTCCCCTTCCCCCCTTCGGCTCCTGCGGACCCCACCACCACTCCCGGGAACCCCAGGTCTTGGCACCTCGGCATTCTACTCCCCGGGCCCCCAGACATCGAGAGGAACTGGGGGATGGGGGGGCACGGGCCCGCGCACCCACCAACCATTTCCACGTGTTGTGGGCCCCGCGGGCTCCGGCTGCAGTTTTCTGCTGTCTTCCCGCCCAGGTTTGATGGAGATCAGGGCAGTCGCTCTGAGTACCGTGGCCATCAAGGGCGAGCGCAGCGTCCTGTACCTCTGCATGGGCGCCGACGGCAAAATGCAAGGGCTGGTAGGTGTCTCCACCCGGCAGGACGCGCTGGGGCGCGGGCCTGCGGGCGAGGGGGGCGCGCTGGATCAGAGACAGGGTTTCCTTGCGTCCTCCGCCGGGGTCCCCATGGAGCTCGGAGGGGAAGGCTGCAAGGGCCGGACTAAGCTAATGTCCGACTTTCTAAATATGGAAGTTTATGGCCGGAGAATGCTTGAGACCCGCCTTTGCATTTCCACTTGAACCAAAAGCGGGTCCAGTCGGACTAAGGAAACCCATTTCTCGGCTCTTTGATGTTAAACGGGGAAAGCCCCCCTCGGGCCTTTTCCGATTCTGCCTGTGCCTGTGTGGTGCTCGGCCCCCCTCCCCCTCTCCCTGCGGTATTTTAAAAGAAGGGGGTGGGGAGGAAAGAAAGAAGGGTATATCCACAACTTGGGTTTTTTTTTTTTTTTTAAGTCAACCTTCAAATAAGTCAGAAGAAAAACCGCACTTGGGATTGAAGAGTTTTTTTACATTGAATTTTTATCCACTAGAAAAACTGATTTTTGCAGCCGCGTTAGGGTAATATTGCAGTGGCCGTGCTCATCCTCTTGTCGGGCTCACCTGAACTGCAAAGGCTTTTTTGGGTGGCGGGAGGCAGGCTGGGAAGGCCCAGGTAACCACAGAGGTCTCAGGGCAGGAAGTGAGCAGATGCCGTGTCTCTGGTCGCCGGAACAAAGGCGGAGAGTTCAAAGGGAGCCCGCGCCCCCGGGCTCGCAGAGGAGGCTGTGTGAGGTCCCGGCCTGGCGCGGGGCCTCAATGCAGCCCCGCTGGGCCGGGGGCTGGGATGGAGGGGCGGAGGGGCAGGGGCCAGGGGGTAGGGAGGGGACCGCTCCTCAAGGGATACCCCACCATCCAGAAAAGATGGGTGCAGATGCCCGCCTTTCCGCAGCGCAAATCTTTTTTGTGTCCCCAAATTTTGTGGTTCTGGTGCCCTTTTATTGTTTATCCATAGATAAATGAACCTGCCTGTTGCAGGCTTTATGGCAGTCCTGCGTGAAAGGACAAGAATGGAGGCAAAGAAAGCTGATACCCAAAGCCACTCCAAACCCGCAGTTGCCACTTCTGTGACGTTTACTTATGGGGGTGGGGTGAGGGCGCCAGTGGAGGGAGCGCCGGCAGGGGCCGATGGGTCTAACCCACCATTCTAGTCCAAACTGGGGGGTGAGGGTCTCCTCACGTAAAAGCCTGTTCTGCCTCTGCATCCCGTGGTCACGATTTAGCAAAACTTGAGGATTTTTTTTTTAAACAAATTCCACATTCTTCTAGAAACTCGAAATCATTTCATTTTCTCTATGGCAAATGAGATGCTAATTTCTCCCAAAGAACCAGCAGAGTGAAGTACCCGCTCCATTTGGTTTTAATTCCCTTGTTTCCCAATTTGCATTTCTCCGGCAGTCTGGTGGCCTTATCCCTGCACGGGTTGCTTCATGAGATGCAGGCCTTATCAGGGCCTTATCTAAGCACAGCGCTCACCCACCTGCAGTTCAGCGACCTTTGTAGGCTTGGGCAGAAATGAGACTGGGTGCCTCCCAGCGTAGTTTATGGCCCAGCCCTCCTGGCTCCCCGCCTTTGGCTGTCCTCTGTGTCCCCAGGACGTAATGAGCCTCTCCAGTTTGGGAGACGACTTGCTCATTCTCTGTTCTGGAACCAGAGACTGCTTTCCGGTCCTTCTGGCCACCCACGGGGTGGCGGCTTCTTCCTGGCCTGGGGGGAGGGGGCTGCCTTTATCTCCCCGATCCTGGCAGGCTGCCTGGAGGGCCCCAGCTACTGAATAAAGGAGCCAGAGGGGCTGAGGTTTCTCTTACCAGGGCACCAGACAAAAAGGCTCAGAACCGCAGTCATTTGGGCCTAAATGGGGAATAGGTTCTTTCATCTGGGCCCCGGATTGGATTACTCCTGATTCTTAATTAAAAGACTGATCCAAAAAGGATAACCTAGCTTAGCAATGTCTCCCAACGTGCCAGTGGAATACAAGGGACTTTTTCATGGCAATAATTATATAGTCAACGTAAGGGGAAGGGAAGCATGTGTGCCTATCGTGGCTGTGATTTTATGGGTGTTGCTCAGAACAAGACTAAGTTTAAACAGTGACATGAGTTAGTGAAAAATATAAAGGATCTATGTAAGGTATATATAGATATTGAGAATATACATAAAACACATGAAGTGTGTGTGGAGAGTTGAAGGTTACAAAGTATAAAGGTATATAAGGTACATATATATGTATAATATATGTTTAGTATATAGGTTTAATGTTATATTTAACATGTATTTAATATGATATAATTTATTAAATATTTACCTATTGGGCTTCCCTGGTGGCGCAGTGGTTGAGAGTCCGCCTGCCGATGCAGGGGACGTGGGTTCGTGCCCCGGTCCGGGAAGATCCCACATACCGCAGAGCGGCTGGGCCCGTGAGCCATGGCCGATGAGCCTGCGCGTCCGGAGCCTGTGCTCCACAACGGGAGAGGCCACAACAGTAAGAGGCCCGCGTACAGCAAAAAAAACAAAAACAAACAAAAAAAAGTTTACCTATTAATACAATGTGATGTAAGTTTAATGAGTATATTAATATAACAAAAAGGTTTCTACTTCGTATATGTTATATAACATTATACTGAATATACATAAGTACCTATATATTTATATATAAAGTATATGTTTAGTATATATGTTTAGTGTTATATTAACATGCGCTTCATATTATATAATTATATTTATATATTAATAAAAGTAATATGGTTAACGAGTATATTAATATAACACATGCTCTATACTTTATATAAGTATATATACATTATACTAAATACATATAAGCATATATATATATAAATATGTGCTTTATACACCTTCATAGTTTATAACCTTTATATAACCTTTAACTCTGTACACACACACGCGCGCGCGCGCGCGCGCACACAGCTCATGGTGTGGACCCAAGTGGCGGTATGTAGCACACACGCTCCCCTGGCTCTGGTCTCTCTACTGCTTCTGCCGGTGTCGCACCTGGTGGGCACCCACTGACGCTCACAAGCTGCCTCTTTGCTCTGCAGAGTCAGTACTCGGCTGAGGACTGTGCCTTTGAGGAGGAAATCCGTCCGGACGGCTACAACGTGTACTGGTCCAAGAAACACCACCTCCCGGTGTCCCTGAGCAGCGCCAGGCAGAGGCAGCTGTTCAAAGGCAGGGGTTTCCTGCCGCTGTCTCACTTCCTTCCCATGCTGTCCACCATCCCCACAGAGCCCGATGAAATCCAGGACCACTTGAAGCCCGATTTGTTTGCTTTGCCCCTGAAAACAGATAGCATGGACCCATTTGGGCTCGCCACCAAACTGGGAGTGGTGAAGAGTCCCAGCTTCTATAAGTAACTAGAGGCTCTGTCCTCTTCCCACCCCCAGCTCCTGGAGACCAGGACCCACGCCTGTGGTGCTGGCGGACTGGGTTTTCTACAAGTAGGATCCTGAGTCCAGGTTCTATTTAGCTTTAGGAAGAAACATTTAGAACTTGTACATAGACAAAAGTTTTACATTGGCTGTGCCAGTTTCTAGTGGATAGACTTGTATGATAAAATTGTAAGCCTTCCATCCTACCCGTCCAGCCGCTACCTACCCCAGCCCCCCAACCCTGCTGGACAAGTCACTGTGCTGCCCTGGTTCTGCTTGAATACCTCCTCTGGTGGGGAGCTCACTACCTTCGGCAGCGTTCTTATGCCAAGCTGGCATTCTCTGCAGTTCTCTCCCATCCTTTCTAGCAGGGGCAGCCAGAGGAAAAGCAGTCATTTTTAACTCATGTACAGGTGATCACCTTGGTGAAACCTCAGGTAAATTTGACTCTACTGCATGTGAAAATTGTTCCAGATCCCAACTCCAAGGAGGCCCACTGGCCCTACTCAAGCCCCTCCGGCTGAGAAGTAACTGGGTGCAGGCCCTGCCCACCAGGCTTCAAGAGCAGGGAGAGCGCAGAGGCCCCCTCCAGCCTGGGTGTAAATCTTGAGAACTCCCTGCTATGGCTGGTTCTGGGATGGGTAATCTCCACGGGACCCCTTTGCAACCTGCCCAGGGCAGATAAGGCAGTCTACCCACCTCCTTCCCTACCCCCTGAGGTGCCAGTCCGCCCGTCCCTGTCACAGCCGCTGGGGTTTCCAGGGAATGGGATCTCTGGTTGTGTGGATTTCACTTGAGGCCCCCTAGAGATGGAACCCCACTGCCCCCCGCCACTCCTCGCTCTCACCTCACTTTGGGGGCTGACTCCCTCCTTACGCGCTGGGATGTTGGCCTGAAAAGGGCAAAACGCTGTCTTCTGGCAGCCGCTTCCCTTTTTCCAGCCCGTGGTCCCTGGTGTGGGGTCATTCTGTGAATTGGGACTTGGCGGCCTCCCACCTTAGGTAAACCCAAACATTTCATCTCAAAGCCAGAAAAAGGAAGATCTGAAAGCCCCCCGCTCTCTCCAGTAACTTGTAAAAGCCACGTGGAGATCAGGTCCTTTCCCCAGCACTTGGTTTCCACTGTGATATTTATGAGTAATTTATTTTGTTTGATATGTACATCTCTTTATTTTCTTACTTTATTTATACCCCCAAATGGTATTTATGTATGTACACGAGGGTTTTTTTCTACATTAAAGCAGACTTTGTATCAAACATTGTTTGGAATATTTGTGGAACTGGGATATTTGGGCGGAAGCCGGGGAGGCGAGGAGGTACTTGCTGTGTGTTTGCTGTGTCTGGGACTCTGATATTTGGGGGCACGTGTTCCTGAATGTTCTAGGGTGATGAGCAGTATCCCCATCCTCTACTCAAAAACACATCAGGGGCTTCCCTGGTGGCGCAGTGGTTGAGAGTCCGCCTGCCGATGCAGGGGACGCGGGTTCGTGCCCCGGTCCGGGAAGATCCCACATGCCGCGGAGCAGCTGGGCCCGTGAGCCATGGCCGCTGGGCCTGCGCGTCCGGAGCCTGTGCTCCGCAACGGGAGAGGCCACAGCAGTGAGAGGCCCGCGTACCGCAAAAAAACAAAACAAAACAAAACAAAACACATCAGTAACCTCCCCTACCCCCCATCGTGACAACCAGAAATGTCCAAAGGTTGCTGTGTGTCCTTGGGGGACAAAATCACCCCTTGATTGGGAACCACTGGCCTACACATACAGGGTTTCTTTTGTCCAGTAACAAAGCAGGTGGTGATGTCTATTCACGGCCCAGCAATAACCCAGGCTGTTTTCTGTGACCCTCATGGTGTCTCTGTTATGTGGCTTTGTGGTCTCAGCATGGCGGTGTGCCTTCAGCTGAAACTTTTGTCTGTTCTCCAGCCTGGGACAAGGACTCATGGCTGCCTTGGCCTCTCATCTGCAAAGCCAAAGCTTTCTTAGAAATTTCCAGCAGACTCCACTTACATCCCAGGGCCACCCCCAGCTGCAGCGCAGGCTGGGAAAGCAGGTGTTAGGTGGGGCACACTGCCATTCTGATCAAACGGGGTGGGGGGGTCTGTTAGCAAGGAAGAAGGGGGGTGGGGGACGGTCTCCATGGGGCGGCTAATTCAGGACCTACCCCCTAAATGCAAGCACAGATACATGGATTCGGCAGCTGAAATGTGCGTTAAAAGTCAAGACTGACGGGCTGCCAGGGGTTAGGGGTGGTGTGAATGTGAAGGTGGTGCTGGGACAGCTCTGCATCTCCCTGTCTCCCTGATGGTGTGGCCTCAAATCTACACGTGTGATAAAATGCCAGAAGGACGCTCACCTTTGACTGGCCTCAATTCCCTGCTTTTGATGTAGCACTTAAGGTTACTTAAGATGCAACCGTTGGGGGAAGCTGGGCAATGGGGACACGGGACCTCTTTGTACCGACTTTGCAGCTTATGGTGAATCTATAATTATTTCAAAAGAAAAAGTAAAGCCCCGTCCTGCCAAGCAAAAACAACCTGTTCTCTGACAACATAAAAACCACACACGTTTGCCCTTCAAGCTGTCCGGGTCACAGATGCAGCATGGGTAAGTTTGAAGGCTGGGCAATGTTTGCTCTTCAAGCTGTCCGGGTCACAGATGCAGCATCGGTAAGTTTGAAGGCTGGGCAATGTTTGCTCTTCCAGCTGTCCGGGTCACAGATGCAGCATCGGTAAGTTTGAAGGCTGGGCCACAGACTGCTGGGGGACAGACGCTGGCTGTCCGTTCTTAGCTGAGCCTCAATTTCCTCATCTGTAAAATGGGCCGAGGGTGGGATGAGAACGGAGCTGCAGCACACTGCCTGGAGTGGGCAAGTGTCTTCTTCACTCGCTCAGCAGGGGATTACTGGGTGCTTAGGTGGGGCCCTTATGATGATTGAGATCATTGTTAAAGTCTATGAAAACCATTTCACCGGGCACCTCCCACCCCACCAGCAAGGGGGCCCCACCCTCTAAACCACCTTTCACACAGATGACACGCCCAAGGCGCTCAGAATTGACCCCTGCCTTTTGCACATCAAGAGGCCCCCTCACTGTTTAACACCCCAGCCGTCCTGGGCAGGCAGAACTGCATGATGCTTGCTGACACAGCATCCTCTAGCCCTGTTTTACAGATGAGGAAGTGCAGGACCAGAGAGGGCAAGGCACTCATCCAAAGTTGCACAGCCCAGAGGCAGCCTGGCGGAAGGGCTATGGGGTCAGGCCAACGGAATCCTCAGGCCGTTAGTCTGCTGCGTGACCTTGAGTCAGTCCTGTAGCCTCTCTGAGTCTGCACCCTGGTGCGGACGGTGAGATGAACAATGTCTGCCTTGCAGAACTGTTGGGGAAATCCGATAAAATTTTGTCTGCAAGATCCCGTTACATGGTGGGCTGCCAGCGACATCAGCCCTCACAAGGACTAGAACTCTCCACCCTGAACCATCATTTCCACTGGTTCTCAGATTTGGCTGTGCATGAAAAATGTCATCTGCCATATCAGTAAACAAAGGATGTCGCGGCCATCAAGCCCTCAGACACTGCAGCCGCCTCCCCCCCGGACTGTGTACCCTAAGGGGATTCAGGATAGAGGAAAGCGGGATGCTGGCCCTAGATAGCTAAGGTGCATGTCAAAGGAATGATTTCAATCAGCCCAGACTCTTCCATCTCCCCGTACAGAGAAATGGCGCACTAAATGCATTAACTTGAGATGTCTGGTTTTTCTTTAAGTAACGGTAATATTTTGATGTCTAAGGCTTTGATGTGACTACCTGGTTTTTGTTTTTTTGGGTTTTTTTTGGGGGGGGGGTGTTGGGAGCAGTCCCTCAAAGCTATCTGAGAGGCTCGAGTCCTCAGAAAGGCCGCGGAATAAAACATAATTCTCAACTTTAAGGTAGTGCATTTTTTCAGTTGACGGGATGCCTATTGGAATCCCCTGGGGTATAACTAGACCCCCCCCCCACCCCCACCCCAGCCCTGGAGATCTTCGTTTAATTGGAATGAGTGTGGCCTGGACATAGGGATTTTTTTTTTTTCTAATTGAAGTATAGTTGATTTACCATGTTGTGTTAATTTCTGCTGTACAGCAAAGCGGAATTTTTAAAATATTCTTTTCCGTTATAGTTTACCATAGGATACTGAACATAGTTCCCTGTGCTCTACAGTAGGACCTTGTTGTTTATGCATCCTGTATATAATAGCTTACATCTGCTAACCCCAAACTCCCACCCCACCCCTCCCCCAGGCCCCTCCCCCTTGGCAACCACCAGTCTGTTCTCATGGACAGAGGGATTTTTTAAAGCTCCCCTGTGGTTCTCCTCTGCAGCCCAGGTCGAGGACCACAGGGAAACAGGGAAAATGAAAAGCCTCCCTCCCTGGAACCTCCTCCCTACAGCATAGCTGGCAATGAGTAAATGCACAACCTTGTGAACTAATTCGCACTGGAGTGTTGATGGTTGATAGGTTTTCCCTCCAGGTCCCATTGTCACTTGATCTGGCGGCCAAAGAGTCTATGGCTGATGTGGGCACTCTGGCAGGAGATAGGGAAGAATATTTTTTTGAGTCTGTCTCTTAGCATCCACCCACCTGTCCTACCTCCTAGGAAGGTAGCCTTGCCCTCTTGCTGTCTTTCCCTTCCTGCCTTAGATAGTGTTGTCAAATGTAGCAAATAAAATTCAGCGTGCCCAGATACATTTGAATCTCAGATAAGCAACGCTTTGGTTTTTTAGTATAAGGATGTCCTGTGCAATATTTGAGACATACTAAAAAATTATTCATTGTTCATCTGAAATTCACATATGACTGGTGTCCTGTTTTTATCCGGCAGCCCTTGCTTTCGCTCCACACCATTTGCATGGGGGTCAAATAAGGAGACAGGACCAGGGGCAGAAAATGGCTCATTTGGACAAGTCTGTCCAGTGGTCAGAGCCCAGAAGCAGAATTCGAAAGACCCCAGGGGCAGGGAAGCCTTGGGAGAATCCCATTCTTTCTTTGGGTTGGTTCCTGTCTGTAAAGTGAGAATCCTTACACCCCCTCAAGGCCTGTGGCACGCTAAGTCTGGGCCCAGATACAGCATCAGGCGTCAGCGTCTCTGTGAGTCTCTGTCTCAGTTTCCAGGCACTTTCCTGTTCGTGATGACAAGACGGTCCCCAGCAGCTTCAGCTTCTCTTCTGTCCTCCTGCAGCCTCGGCAGGGGTGACACACAATTCTCTCCTACCAACAGCTCCAGCAGGAGTCCCAGAATCAGGTCTGGCGGACCCTTATCATGTCCCATCTTCATCCCGCACCAGGTCTCCAGAGCCGGGGCCAGGATGCTCTGACTGGTCAGCTCCATGTCACTTCCTCCAGCACCTGGAAAGTCAGCCCCGAAAAGCTCTGGGATAGAGGGGGGTTGGTTCCCTAGAGGAAAACCCAGGGGGAGAAGAATTCCCTCTAAATGCCTACATTCACCATTTAGGGCTAGATTGGGTGAGCTTCCCTCTTCTGGATCAGGACGTGCCACCTAGAAAGGATCCAAAAGACAGGGAGGTCTAAGGGGTGGGTGAGTACAGGGCCACCCAGGATGCAGAAACTGCTCACCCAGTTCGTTACAGAGGACAGGACAACCTACCTGCGCTATCAGACTGCCCTCCCCCACTATCAAGGCACCAGAAAGGAGGCTCAACTCCGGGAATGGGGAGGGGAGGTGTATCTTTTGCAAGTGGGGGGAGAGACAAAGACAGAGAAAGGTGGAGAGAAACCGAGAAGGGGAGGGAGAGGTGGGGGAGGGGAGAGAGAGAGGGGAGGGAGGGGGACTGGGGGACCGAGAGTTTTCTTAGCGGCTGTGCTCTGGGTGTCCCAACACACACACACAGGTCCTCACTGCCTACTGATACCAGACCCTTAACACTCTGAGTGGAGGGGAGGAACCTTCCTTTGACTTCCATCTTTTGCTCCCCCACCCACTTTCCAAGTAAAATCGTCTTAAGTCTTTCCTCTGCAAACGTTGAGTCCCACGTCAGATGTTACTGTTTTTGATTCACCAGATAGGATCTTAAAAAACGCATGATAAAGTTAGTCTCGTGTATTTAGCCCTGGTGTGACCAGTCCGACGCGCCTTCCTCTCTGAAGTTCCAAGCCTTCTTCTAATTTCTTTCTCTTCAGAGAACTTCCTGTAGCCATTCTTCATTGGTAGGGTTGCTGTCAACAAATTCTCTTAGTTTTCCTTCCTCCGAGAATGTCTATTTCTCCTTCATTCTGGCACCTGGTCTGTGAAATTCTGTTATAGGGCAGCCCTGCTAGACTAAGGCAGAACTCAATCTTTCCTCTTCCTTCCTTCCTTCCTTCCATCTGTCCATCCATCCATCCAACCATCCAAACTTCCTTCCCTCCTTCCTTCCATCCCCCCTCTTAACTTCCTTAATAATTTTAAGTTTCCTGCTTGCTTTCTCTTCCTCCCATCTAGAGTTTAAGGCAAATGTCACCAACTGCCGTCCTTCCCAGAGGCTTATGTGTGCAGGGACACCTCTGAAAGGAAGTGCAGGGAGCACATAACTGTAGGATATATATATCCTGTACATATATCTGTGTGTGTTACGGACTGAATTGCATTCCCCCAAATCAGATGCTGACACCCTAACCCCCAGTATATCTCAGAATGTGACTGTATTTGGGCATAGCGTCTTTCAAGAGGTGAATCCAGTTAAAATGAGGTCATTGGGGTGGGTCCTTCATCCAACATGACTGGTGTCCTTAAAAGAGACATGAAGGATGTTTGTGCACACAGAGAAAATGCCACACGAGGAAATGGGAGACGCTGGCTGCCAGCCTCGGAGAGAGCCCTCAGGAGGAACCAAACCTTGGACCTGAAGCCTCCAGAACCGAGACAACTGGTTTCTGTTGTTTAAGCCTCCCAACTGGGGCTTTTAAAATTTTTATTGAAACATAGTTGATTTACAGTGTTGTGCTAGTTCCAGGCATACAGCAAAGTGATTCAGTTATACATACGTATATAGCTATCTATTCATTTTTAGATCCTTTTCCATTTTAGGTTATTACAAGATGTCGAGTATAGTTCCCTGTGCTACACAGTAGGTCCCTGTTGTTTACCTGTTTTATATATAATAGTCTGTGTATGTTAATCCCGAACTCCTAACTAATCCTCCCTTTCCCCTTTGGTAATCATAAGTTTGTTTTCTATGTCTGTGAGACTATTTCTGGTTTGTAAAGTTCATTTGTATCATATTTTAGATTCCAGATATAAGTGATATCATATGGTATTTGGCTTTTTCTTTCTGACTTACTTTGCTTAGTATGAAAATCTCTAGGTCCACCCATGTTGCTGCAAATGGCATGATTTCATTTTTTTATGGCCGAATATGAAATATTCCATCATTATATATATATATATATATATATATCTCATATCTTCCTTATCCATTCATCTGTTGATGGACACTTAGGTTGCTTCCATGTCCTGGCTATTGTGAATAGCGCTGCTGTGAACATTGGGCTGCATGTATCTTTTCAAACTAGAGTTTTCTCCAGTTATATGCCCAGGAGGGGGATCGCTGGGATCATTTTATTATGGCATACTTAGCAAACTAATAAATATCTCCACATATGTTGCTGAGAATGAAGTCCAGATGAGAGAATTTAACCTGGACTTAGCACATTTTCTTAGTACCTAAGCCCCATGCGGCAGGTTTTAATGGGGGAGTGGGGAGCCTGGAGAGGAGTCCTCACTGGCTGCAGCTATGACACCAGCAGCAGAGCTTGGTCCTTTCTGGGCCTCCACCTTCCCACCTGTAAAATGGGGGATCAGGCTTGGGTCCCTGGATTCCACATGAGATTCCTTTTAAAAAGGTGTGTATTTAACTACACTAATAAAGATGCATGAGTTATTCTTGTGAAAACGCAAATTCTGTGGGCAAAGAAGTCTACCTTCCTCCCCAGTCCCCCCACCCTGGCTCACTCTCCCACCCATCCAGGGCTGTGTGCATTGCTACATCCGTTGTTGGTACCACCGTGGTCCCAAGCCCTGTAATCCCCTGCCGCACTGCTCTCCTCTCCCTGCCCTCACCTGCCCCCTCTCTCCATCCCACTCCATCCCTCTACCAGCCTCTCTGGCCTCCTGACGGCTCCTCCAACCTGACCACTCACCCTTAGGCTCTGCCTGGAGTGACTGCGCCCTCTCACTTTATTGCAGACCTTCCTGACCATGACAACTAAACTAGCCTGCTTTGTCCCACACAGGATTCCGTCCTACGCGTGGACCGCTCTCAGCACCGTGGGCTGTGGAGGCACACGGATGCTGAGATGCTTTCCTCTTAGCAGCAGTGCTCTAGAAACATCCTTGAACATGTCTCTCCGTGCTCATCAGCAAACATTTTCCAGGGTGCTGTTCATGTCCTAGAGCTGCCGAAACAAATGACCACAAGCCGGGAGATTAAAATAATACAGATTTGTCCTCTCCCAGTTCTGGAGGCCAGAGGTCTGAGATCAAGGTGCCGGCAGGGCCCCCCTTCCTCCTGAGCTCTGGGGGAGGGTCCTTCTTGCTTCTTCCAGCTTCTGGGGGCTTCAGGTGTCCCTGGGCTTGTGGTCGCATCCCTCCAGCCTCTGCCTCATCTTCTCCTCTGTGTGTTTCCTCTTCTGTGTCACAGTATAACACTTGTCATTGCATTTAGGGCCATGTGGGTAATCCAGGGTGTTCTCACCTCAAGATTCTTATATCTGCAATGACACTTTTTCCAACTAAGGTCACATTTACAAGTTCTGGGGTTAGCACTTAAACAGATCTTCTTGGGGCCATCATTCAACCCACGACAGATGGACAGACACACGTGGAATTGCATGAAAGGGCATGCACGTTACAAACATTTCCAGAGGCTGCCGGACTGCATTCTCAATGTATCTACCCAGGGGCAATTTTAACACACACCTGGGCACAGACTCATCAGCACCTCCGACCTCAATTTACTTCAGGGGAGACTGAGAACGGGTGGTGACGGTGCCACGCCCACAGCGGGGCAGACACCAGCCAGCCTGGGCTTCCCCAAACACGAGGGCTGGTGGGGGGTCACCTCTCTGTCAGCTGTTCTGCCCACAGCCCCTGGGCCCCAGGTGGAGTGACTGATGTTGAAGCCTGGACCCCAACACCAGCCCCCCATGAGGTGTCTGAGACCTCGGCGGGTAGCTGGGCCCAGACTCAAGCCGCCTGTAGGGGCAAAGCTCCGGACATGGGTGCTCCCCTGGGGGACCTGGAAGGCGGGGCTCCGTAACCCCGCTTCTCCCATCAGAACTGGGTAACCTGTCACTTGGCCCACATTTTCTCCCATATGTGATCTGAGGGGTCCGAGCCGACAGGGGCGGTGGACCCAGGGTCCCTGATCCGTCCCTGGTGGGGAATGCGTAGGCAGGGGCTGAGTCGGGGTGTAACAGAGGTGTCTACCCGGGGAACAGGCTGTGACATTTGCCTCTTAGAAGCCGCGTACCCTTCCAGAGCCTCTGTGAGTTATGCTGATAAAGTCCATCTCCAAGGCTGCTTTTAAGAATGACAGTGATGGGCTTCCCTGGTGGCGCAGTGGTTGAGAGGCCGCCTGCCGATGCAGGGGACACGGGTTCGTGCCCCGGTCCGGGAGGATCCCACATGCCGCGGAGCGGCTGGGCCCGTGAGCCATGGCCGCTGAATCTGCTCATCCGGAGCCTGTGCTCCGCAGCGGGAGAGGCTGCAGCAGTGAGAGGCCCGCGTACCGCCCCCCCCAAAAAAAAAAAGAAAGAATGACGGTATGACCTAGGAAGAGGCTCTGACACACAGTGGGTCCTTATCGTCGTTACGGTGTCCCGGCTGGGGAAATGTAAGCTCCGGAGAAGAATGTTCCAGAACTCGTAGGAGGATAGAGAGGAGGGGGTGCCTGAGCCCTGACTGCGGGGCGGCGGCGGCCCGAGTGGGGCGGGAGCTGGTCCAAAGCGCAATGGCGCCCCCCGGTGGCGGGTGTGCGAATTGCCCCGCGCGGGCTCGAGACCTGGAGGAGCGTGTTCGGGGCTCCCGTGCGCCCATCCTCTGTCTCATCCTGTGGTTGGTTGATCAGCCGCCGCCCGCCCATCTCTTTCGCAGACAACCCCCGTGGGAGGCGGGAGAACCTCGTATCGTGGACCCGGGGAGAGTGCGAAAGGAGAGGAAGGCTCCATCCCTTCTGCAGCCCGACATTTTAAACGTATTATATTTATAATATTTATGAATTTATTCTATTGCCCGCGTGCCAGATACTCATCTTCTTATCAACCCTGCGAGGTGGGTATCAGTATTCCTCCCATTTTACAGATAGGCAAACTGAGGCATGGCCAGGGGAATTCCACTAATGCCCAGTGGGTGAGACCGCATTTCAGATGCCGCAAAATCTGGTTTCCTGGACCAGAACCAGCCACCAAGCAAAGGAGGGAAGGGAAGGCTATTGAGGGGTTGAAGGCTGTTGAAGGCTGTTGCCCACCTTTTGTTGCCCAAGACCGCACTCTGGGCCTGACTGGGGTTCTTCCGGATGCCGCCCTCCAGCTGGGGAGGAATGGGGGGCGGTGCATGGAGGGGGAAGGGCTGCTGGCACAGTAGAGGAAAAGTCCAGAGAGGGGTCCCCAGCCAGGGGGGACCACAGCCCTTGGAGGCAGACACTGGAGGCTCAGAGCTGAGGCCCCTTTGAAGAAAGGAAGGGGTGTCAGCCCTGTGGAGACCTTCGAGAGCCTCCACAGGGGTGTCATGTATCTTTTTCTTTTTTTTTTTTTGAATTTTATTTATTTTTTATACAGCAGGTTCTTATTAGTTATCTATTTTATACATATTAGTGTATATATGTCAATCCCAATCTCCCAATTCACCCCCCCTTCCCCCCTTGGTGTCCATACGTTTGTCCTCTACATCTGTGTCTCTATTTCTGCCCTGCAAACCGGTTCATCTGTACCATTTTTCTAGGTTCCACATATATGCATTAATATACGATATTTGTTTTTCTCTTTCTGACTTACTTGACTCTGTATGACAATCTCTAGATCCATCCACGTCTCTACAAATGAGGGGGTGGTCATGAGTCTCACACGCCCCCTACGCTAGGGGCCAGAGCAGAGCTGGCTTGTGCCTTCGCCCATCACGTGGCCGCGGCAGGACCTCTCCCTCTCTGGAAGACCATGCCAGGCCTGGACCGGTCATGGCTTGGTCTGGGGCTCTACTTCCTCAGCCACAGGTGTAGTATAGCTCTGAAGGGCTGGCTCCCATCCTGGTAAAAGACCTTTGAGCTCTGATAAAGAAAACCCTTTCTCTCTTTCGGGATGACCCTGCAGGCCATGGACAAACGCAGCCATGGTGGCCTCTGGCCCCTCCTCCCTCCAAAGCTGGAGGGGGGGTTACCTCTCAGCCGCCTGCGTCCTCTCACTTACTTATTCAACAGCCATCTGTTGGGCATCTACTCTGTACTAGACCCTGTGCAAAGTAAGCTCGCAGTTTTGGGATCTGCTAACACCCAAGCGTTCATACTGTCTTTTCAAACTTTACTTACTTTGAACATCACGGTTTCGGAGAAACCGCTGCCTGGCCCATACTGGAGTCTGCGTAAGTGGGTTTCTTTGTTTGCGCAGCCCAGCCTAGCCCAGCCTGACTAACGCAAGGGTTAAGAGTGGAAAGTAAGTCTCCTCTTAGACTTCCGCGCCCCCTCGCTGGAGGGCTTGTTGCCGCATCTTTGTGCTACTTGCCTCAAATCTCTCTGCTTCTCTATCAGCATGTGACTCCCCGGAGACTGGCCCGGGGTTTAAGGAGGCAGGGAGTCTGGCCCTGCCTGCTCGGAGGACTCTCCTTTCAAGAAAGGAAGTGGCGGCCACCACTGTTTCTCCTTCTTGCGTTGGGAAGCGATGGCTCTGTCCCTGTGGATCCCAGAGCCGAGCCAGAAAGATGGGTGATTAGGAGCTGGGGGGCTGGGGTCACACAGTATGGCCCGCATCTCAGAGCTTGTCCTGCACAGCACTGGCCTATGCCATTCAGCCACCCAGGGGTCCCTGCTCCCTGCCCTGCGCAGAGGCTCACCCCTGCTGGCCAGGGCCCTTCTGTAGCAAGAGGGTGCTCAGAGGACCCCTGCTCATGGGCACTGGTCACAGCTCAGGCCCCCACCCCTACCCCAGGTCTTCTGCTTTGTGGCTGCTGAGGGTTCCTGGGGAGGCAGGTGGAAACTGGCCCTTGCAGGCAGGCTCCAGAGCGGCTCCTGCAGGGAAGGAGCAGAAGAGAATCCAACAGAAAGCCTGCAAGGGACTCAACCCTTGGATTCTCTGCTCCCTGCCCCAGGGGGTCAAACTTGAACGAAAGCCTGAAGCACTCCTCTTTTTCCAACTGCGTTTTCACTTACGTATGATGAATAGAGAACAAGACGCAGGTTTGTTTCCTGGAAGTGAGTTGTCATTTAATGACTTCCTTTTAAGAAACTGAAATCCTTTTTTTCCCTTGATTATGAAAAGCGATATTACTCTGTGATAAAAAAAAACCTCATAAAAACATATAAAGGAGAAAATAAAGATTACTTATAATCTCATCAATCCTATCCCCCAGAGAGGGGCTCTGTAACTCTAGGACTTGGATAGAGTTAATCTACACTAGGAAAGGGACCCTGTTCCTGCAGATTATTATTATTTTTTAAAGTAGTTCTTAATTTATTTTCCTTACTTATTTTTTGCCCCGGCGAGGCATGCAGGATCTTAGTTCTCCGATCAGGGATCCAACCTGTGCCCCCTGCAGTGGACGTACAGAGTCCTAACCACTGGACCACCAGGGAAGTCCCTCCTGCAGATTAGTTTTGAACATATAATAAAACCAGTCAGTATGCTCGCAGGGGACTTCCCTGGTGGCGCAGTGGTTAAGAATCCGTCTGCCAATGCAGGGGACATGGGTTTGAGTCCTGGTCCTGGAAGATCCCACATGCTAGGGAGCAACTAAGCCCATGCGCCACAACTACTGAGCCTGTGTGCCTAGAACCCGTGCTCTGCAACAAGAGAAGCCATCGCAATGAGCCCGCACACCGCAACGAAGAGCAGCCTCCACTCGCCGAAAGTAGAGAAAGCCCGCGCACAGCAACGAAGACCCAACACAGCCAAAAATAAATAAATAAATTTATATTAAAAAAGTATGCTTGCAGGTTTCTTCTTCAACCAACATAGGAGCAAATGACGCATTTTGTTTTCAACTTGCTTTTTTTGTCCTAATAAAATGGATGTGTTTCCAGGTTAACCACTGTACAGCTATAAATCAATTTTTGTTTGGTTAGTTTTGGAGGCTGCCTAGTATTTCATGTGAATATAAAATTTAAAAAAAAAAATCAATTCCAGTAAGTCAGCACTTTCCAATAAGCTTTGATGAAGTTTGTTTTTCATTTTAGTTTTATATCCACCTGGTTCTCTTTTTTTTTTAATTAATTAATCTATTTTTGGCTGCGTTGGGTCTTCGTTTCTGTGCGAGGGCTTTCTCTAGTTGCGGCGAGCGGGGGCCACTCTTCATCCCGGTGCACGGGCCTCTCACTAACGCGGCCTCTCTTGTTGTGGAGCACAGGCTCCAGACGCGCAGGCTCAGTAGTTGTGGCTCACGGGCCTAGCTGCTCCACGGCATGTGGGATCTTCCCAGACCAGGGCTCGAACCCGTGTCCCCTGCATTGGCAGACGGATTCTCAACCACTGTGCCACCAGGGAAGCCCCACCGCCCCACCCGGTTCTCTTTGAACTTGAACAAGAATATGCAAATATTTCTATTTTTAAAAAAAATTTATTGAAGTATAGTTGATTTACAATATTGTGTTAATTTCTTCTGTACAGCAAAGTGACTCAGTTATACATATATATGTATTTTTCATATTCTTCTCCATTAAAAACATTTCTATTTTTAAAAAATTAATTAATTAATTTTGGGCTGTGTTGGGTCCAAATTAACACAATATTGTAAATCAACTATACTTCAATAAATTTTTTTTAAAAAAGAAATGTTTGCATATTCTTGTTCAAGTTCAAAGAGAACCAGGTGGATATAACTAAAATGAAAAACAAACTTCATCAAAGCTTATTGGAAAGTGCTGACTTACTGGAATTGATTTTTTTAAAAATTTTATATTCACATGAAATACTGGGCAGCCTCCAAAACTAACCAAACAAAAATTGATTTATAGCTGTACAGTGGTTAACCTGGAAACACATCCATTTTATTAGGACGAAAAAAGCAAGTTTAAAACAAAATGCGTCATTTGCTCCTATGTTGGTTGAAGAAGAAACCTGCAAGCATATTTTTTTAATATAAATTTATTTATTTATTTTTGGCTGTGTTGGGTCTTCATTGCTGTGCGCAGGCTTTCTCTAGTTTCGGTGAGCGGGGGCTACTCTTCGTTGCGGTGTGCGGGCTTCTCATTGCGATGGCTTCTCTTGTTGCAGAGCACGGGCTCTAGGCGCACAGGCTTCAGTAGCTGTGGTGCGTGGGCTCAGTAGTTGTGGCTCGTGGGATCTAGAGCTCAGACTCAGTAGTTGTGGCGCACGGGCTTAGTTGCTCCACGGCATGTGGGATCTTCCGGGACCAGGGCTCGAACCCGTGTCCCCTGCATTGGCAGGCGGATTCTTAACCACTGTGCCACCAGGGAAGCCCAAAACATTTCTTTTTTTTAAAGTGTGTTTTATTTGTTAATATGGTAGATCCCTGGGAGTTGGTTATACCATCTCCTTTATAGCTTTCGTTATAAATTAAGTATTTAATATTAGTGTTTTGAAACCACTAGAATAAGTGCAATCAAGGCAGCTTTTGGAGGGAACTAAAAATGGAAGTTTAGAAAGCTCTATACCTTTGAAAACCTTTTTAGATAGTTTTCATTGTACCCATCCAAATAATTTCATTCCATTCAATTAGGTGGAGAAATTTCAGTTCCTAAGATAAACACAAGGAAATATCACAACGTTTTCTCAAAAACTAACATAACAAGGAGAGAGTTTAATTCAGATTTTTCCTGCCTACTTTTTATTTATTATTATTTATTATTATTATTTTTGCGGTACGCAGGCCTCTCACTGCTGTGGCCTCTCCCTTTGCAGAGCACAGGCTCCGGACGCGGACGCCCAGGCTCAGCGGCCATGGCTCACGGACCCAGCCACTCCGTGGCATGTGAGATCTTCCCGGACCGGGGCACGAACCCGCGCCCCCTGTATCAGCAGGCGGACTCTCAACCACTGCGCCACCAGGGAAGCCCTGTTTGCTTTCTTGTTTTGCTCTTTTTCCTACATCCCAAATGTCTTGTGATTTCATTTGCTTACCGGAAAAAAAAAAAAAAAAAGCTAAAAATGAAAAGACATTTAAAGGACAAATAATACAAAGTCTATTTCATTTCATCTTCCCAAAATATATTTTTTGAACGCTTTTATTCTTATAGAAGTCACTCGTGTTCACTGTGCGAACATGGAGTACTTAGAAAAGAATAAAAGGAAATTTAAAAATTACTGTAATTCCAAAATCTAGTTATAATCACCGTTAACATTTTGGTGTGCTTACTTTAGTCTTTTTAAAAGCATAATTGTTTAATGTCGATGGAATTGGAGTATATGTAGAGTTTTTTCTTTTTTTCCCCTTTTGTTTCTATTTTTTAAGTTTAATTTTTTTATTGAAGTATCGTTGATTTACAGTATCGTGTTAGTTTCAGGGGTACTAGAGTTTTTTCTCTTTCCTTAAACATCACGAGCATTCTCTGTGACATTACTCTTGTTTCAGATATTATTTTTGGTGGTTGCTTAAGAGTCTTCCGTGTGAATATCCTACCATATACGTATCATCATCCTCCCTTTTGTCATCATAAGCTGGTTTCTCTTTCTGGCTTTTACAGATCATGCTATCATGCTGCAATGGACAGCGTTGTACAAAAAATTTTCACTTTTCTCTGTGTATTTCCTTGAGCTGAAGTTCTAGAAGTGAAATTAGTAGGTGGAAGGGTAAAAAACATTTTAAATGCCCTTCCTATCTTTTCAAACTGCTGGACCAAAAGGTAGCTTTAACTTAGTCATCCATGGGCATTGAGAGTATCTTCATTCTAAAAAAGATGATTTTTTTTTTTTTTACAATTTTAAGAAGGTAAAAAATTCAACTTTTTCTTTTGATTCTCATTCTTTTACTACTAGTAAGTCTGTCTCTGCTATACTTTTGTTTGCCAGTCAGCTGTTGTTCTTTTCTGTGAATTATATATTCAAGTCCTTGGCCCATTTTTTCCCGTTAAGATGCATTTATTTCTTATGCATTTGAATAAGTTCTTTATAAACCAGAAATATTATTCCTTTAGTTATAAAATTTATGACCAATATATCCCCAGATTGTTCTTTAGTTTTTAATTTTGTTCATTACCACATTTGCATTGGTTTTTCCTTCGTGATGTCCTCCGCGGCTTTTCATGTGTTAAAAATGCATCTCCAGGGACTTCCCTGGTGGTGCAGTGGATAAGGCTCCATGCCCCCAATGTAGGGGGCCCGGGTTTGGTCCCTGGTCAGGGAACTAGATCCCACATGCCTGCCACAACTAAGGAGCCCATCTGCTGCAACTAAGACCCGGCACAACCAAATAAATAAACAAATATATTTTAAAAAGTGCATCTCCACGCTTACCTGAATGTTCCACCTAAATTTTTAAATGTCTTTTTAAAAAAGTCTTTAATTCATTTGGAACTATTTTGATGAATGGTATGAGATATAAATGGAACTTGACTTTTCCCAAACCACAAATTTTCCCATTTTAGTGATTGATGCATATCCCCTTTCCTCATTCATTTGTGGTGCTTTTTATCATGTGAAAGGTTTTACATTTCCTAGAGTCTCCTTCCAGGCCATTCCATCTTTATTTCATTCATCTGTCTGTTCTTGAACCAATATGCTACAATATTTTTATGGAGACTTCTATCTTTTCAAACCTGGTATGGCAAGTCCTCCCTATCATTCTCTCTTTCAAAAACATCTTAGTTATTCTTATCAATTTATTCATCCAGATGAAATTTAGAATTTGACACATTCTCCCCAGATCATGTGGAAACTGATTGTTATTGCATTTCTTCCCATCCAGGGGGGTGGTATAGCTGTAGCTTTCTTTGTATAGGTCCTGCTCAAATCTTGTTATTTTTAAGAAGTTTACTGTGACCTTGGTATAGTGGATTTCCCCAGTCATCCCTGCTTAGGCTACTACCAATTAGTGTTAGAATAGAAAGCAAGTGATTTTTTTGGCGATTCTCCATGTATATAGCTACTTGCTGAACTCTATTACGAATTCTGAGAGTGTCTTAAATGCTTGTTCGGGGATTTCTAGATGGACCATCACACTTACAAATAACAGTAGTTTGTTGGTTTTTTTTTTTTTTTTGGGTAGACTTTTTGCTCAATTTTATTGAGTTGGTTATGCCTCCTAGATGCGTTCAATGGGCACGTGATAAAGGCATTCTCGTTTTACTCCTGATTTTAATGGGAATTCTTTTGGTATTTCATATCTACGTTCTATTGTGGCTGATAGTTTGAAGTACCTTTCAAAAATCGTGTTCAGGAAGTATCTGTCATGGCAATGACAAATGGGAGGACTAAAGCTAGAAGCTATTTTTTCAAGAGGCAGGGATGCCTCCAGCTGGAGTGAGGGCACAGGTGGCTCTTAATCATGAACCCTTCTGTGCCGATTCTTGACCCTCTACGTGAATTATGAATTACTCTGCTTTTGCTTTACAATCAAACAACTGCAAGAATAAAAACACAAAAACTTTTATTTCCAGTTTTCAAAAAACTATAGAGTTTCAATCAAGTTTCAACATGTATAATGCCTTTCCCAGCGAGTGTTAAGACGACCAGGCTGTTTCCCTGTCACCTGCTGCCGTTTCACTTTCCCTGGGGTCGGATCAGCCCTGCGTTTCTTGGACAAAGGCCTGCAGTCCCTGGATTACTGTTAACATGGATTTAATGGCATTGCAGGCGAGGTCTCAAGTCTGACGTCGTCCTGCAGGGTGGCCCCTGGCTTTGGGTCGGGGTCGGTGGGCGACCGGGCCACTCTCCTCTGGGTCGTGCCTCCACCCCGGGAATTGCCCTTCCTGTAACTTTTCCCCCCAAAACCCCACTGGCAGAGCCTCCGGAGGCGTTGGTTCTTTGGTAACTTTTCCATTTTTTTCCCCTGATTCCTTCCAAGCCGCTTTTGGCAGTTCGGTTGCATCTGCCTGGTTTCTTGACAGTGAGGTCACGGGTCACCCCCCCCCAACCCCCACCCCCGCAGCCAGGTGGATGCTCCAGGCGGGTAGCAGCTGACCCCTGGCGGGAGCCGTGGAGCAAGGCGAAGAGGCCTCGGGGCGGGGCCGCGTCCCGACCCAGCCCCGCCCAGCGCCGCCGCCGCGCACGCGGCTTGGCCCCGCGCCGGCGCGTGCTGAGCCCTCCCGCGTGCCGTCCTTACCCGGCCTGCGCCGCGCGGCCGCCCCCGGAAGTGGACTTCGCCTCATCAGAAGCGGTGCGTCTGTGCCCTAGGCTCGTGGGTCTGCGGCCGCAGCGCTTGGCACCGGAGCTCGAGGGGCGGGGGTTGGGGGCGGGCCGGCTGCCGCCATGGCCGGGAGTCAGGACATGTTCGACGCCGTCGTGATGGCGGATGATAGGTGGGTAGGGGGCTGGGCCGGGCCCCCACCCGAGCAGGTCTGCTCTCAGCCGCTGGGCTGCGGCGGCCGCCCGGGCCCTGGGGGAACGCGCTGTGGCTCAGAAGGCGGCTGGCGCGGGAGGGCCCGAGATGCTTCTGCTTCTCCTTTGCTCATCGGCCTCTCGGGCGAGCGCCACGTGCCCAGCTGTTCCTCTGGATCCGCCTCCCCCGTCCGGGGCTGCTTCACGCATCTGCTCGGTCTGGTGACTGTCTCCCTCCAGGGACGCTCCTTCCTCGGGTGGGACGGACCTTTGCCATCTGGGCGCTGCCCCTTTTTCTTGTTCCTCAGTGGTAGGACATACGGCAGCATTCACGGACATGCTCTTAAATGTGTCAGGCGTCCTGCTTTTCCCTCTTGAGCCCCCGGGAGCGCCTAGGGCTGTGACGGGGGAGCTGCTGGTTGCTTTGTGGCTGTCTTCCAGTGCCCTGCCCACTTGAGACATCAGTAGATGTCAGTTAAGAAAGAGAGTGAACAGTAAACAGTCGCTGACGTTTATTTGGAGTTTGCTGTGAATTGGACGCTGAGCTAAGCGTTGTATCCAGTTATTTATTTTAGCTCTCCTTGTGAAGGGGATCCTATCCTTCACCCTGTCTTTCAGATGAGGAGGCAAGGTCACTCCCAGGGCCACACAGCCAGTAAGTGGGAGCTATCCCCTCGGCCTCACTGGGCGCTCCAGCACACCCCTTTCACTTCGGCGACCGCAAGTTACGCTGGTGCCAATTACACTGCTGGGCCTTCAAAGTCAGAGCCTTTATGCTACTGCAGGCGCCACGGTCACGGTACATTTTGTGATCATCTGATGGCGTTTCTCCTTGCTAGCCTCCTGAGATGTGATGGAAAGCCTGGTACACGTTGCAGAGTTTTTGGGTTTTTTTGAAGCACTTGACCAAGCAGTCTAGCTTACAGACCCAGAACTGGGGCTCGCTGACCTGGCTGCAGACGAGTTACCGGGGAGATTTTGCAAAGCGGATTCCTGGGCCTTCCTCCAGACTTACTGAATACGAGGGGTGAGGCCCCTGAATTGGTATCGTTGACAATTTCCTGTGTGTCTCCGATATTCTGCCAGGTTTGGGAATCACCGATTTAGCCCACCTTCCTCTTTGTAGAAGAGGTAAATTGGGCTTCCAGAATTACAGCGACTTGCCAGACGCAGAGGCCTGGGGAGGGGTGGAGCTGAGACTGGAACTGACGTTTTCCGACTTACATTTTGTTCTTTTTCTACAGTACTCGGTCTTGTCTTGCTAGGTCTGGGTAATGTGGAAGAGGAAAGTTTTTGCAGGAAGAATGCTCTTTCTCCTGTTTATTTGCTCACGCTTCCTCTCCTCTGTTGCAGGTTTCACGGGGAAGGTTATCAGGAAGGCTACGAAGAAGGAAGTAGTTTGGGTATGATTGAAGGAAGACGGTATGGCACGTTACATGGAGCTAAAATCGGATCTGAGGTGAGTGGGACCCCCCACTTGGAAAGGAGTCCTTTTCTCTTACCGTTGACAGTTTGCCTTGATGATCGGTGTGGTGGAGCTACCACTTGAGGCCTCTGCACGTGGCAGTAGGCTAGACAGAACGTTGACGGAGAAGTCGTCTCAGAACAGAGCCCGCAGAGGGTGTTGCTGTGTGGAGATGATGGAGTCAGGTGGGCCGGAGAAAGAGAAGACAAGTCCCCCCTCACCTCAGTCGACGTCGAGTGTCACGGTGCCGCCCTGTGTCTTAAGGCAGCTGAATCCTCCCCCAGAGAGTGAGCACCCTGTGTCTTGCGAAGACATGCCATTTATATTTCTGTTGAAATTCCATAAAATCCCTGATTCCCTTTTCTCCTGCCCTTCGACCTAGATTGGCCCTCACTTATGGGGATAACTGGCCCTAAACACTAACGTCTGAGGCCGTGAGGACTGTATTAGGTGTCTGTTGCTGCAGAACGAATCAGCACAAGACACGTGGGCGTAAGACAGCCAGTGTTTATTATCTCACACGGATTCTGAGGGTCTGTGGTCCAGGAGCTGCTGAGCCGGCTGGTTCCGGCTCGGGGTCTCTGGATGCTGGAGTTACGAGTCAGCCAGCCTGCAGTCAGCTTGCTGGGGTCTCACACGGATTCTGAGGGTCTGTGGTCCTCACCGCGTGGACCTCTCCACAGGGCTGCTGGAGTGTCCTCGAGACACTGTGCGGGTGACCCACGTCGGCAGGGCAGAGGTGACATTGTCAGTGCCTAGATTCAGAGGTCACGTGCTGCCTCTTCCTGTGTGTTCTGCTCATCAAGGTCACCCTGATCCGGTCAGGGGACCGCACAGGGCAGGAATACCAAGGGGTGGGGAGGTGAGGTCCAGTAGGGCCATCTTGGAGGCTGGCTGCCCCGCTGGTGACTTGACCTCCAACTTCTGTAGCCTGGTGCCCAGTGGGTGCTTCCAGAGCAGCAAGAGAAGAAGCACCGCTGCCCCCTGGGCCCCCGCCCCCTTTTTGTTTTGAGAGCTTGATATTTAGATCAAGTAGAGCTGTTGGTTAGTCACTTCACTCTTGAATGTTTTGTAAATTCACAGATCGGGTGCTACCAAGGTTTTGCTCTTGCCTGGAGATGTCTCCTGCACGGCTGCACCACTGAGAAAGACAGGTAAAGCTGAGCCTTCTTTCTTCTTCGGTGTCTGGACGGGAAGTTCCGGTTTCATAGCTCACTCTGACCCTGGGCGGTTAGTCTCCTCACCTGTAAAATGGAGAAATAACCAGGCCGAACCTGAAACGTTGTCATGAGGTTTACAGGAAATAGTAACTAGAAAGCGCCGGGCGCATTTCTGGTGTTGGGTGAACATCCCTTGTTATTACTTCCCAAGGGTCCTTGGATCCCCCTGCCTTTTCCCTGGAGACACATTTCATGTGTTTCACAGGTGTCGGGTACCTGGAAGCACTAAGTAACCATGAGCTGTTATTTGTAGTGTTTGTAGCCTTTTTTTATTTTTTTATTTTTTTATTTTTGGCTGCGTTGGGTCTTCGTTGCTGCACGTGGGCTTTCTCTAGTTGTGGCGAGCGGGGGCTCCTCTTCGTTGCAGTGCGCGGGCTTCTCATTGCGGTGGCCTCTCCCAGGCGCACAGGCTTCAGCAGTTGTGGCACACGGGCTCAGCAGTTGTGGCTCGCAGGCTCCAGAGCGCAGGCTCAGCTGCTGCGGAACACGGGCTTAGTTGCTCCGCGGCATGTGGGATCTTCCCGGACCAGGGCTCGAACCAGTGTCCCCTGCATTGGCAGGCGGATTTTCACCCACTGCGCCACCAGGGAAGCCCGTCTGTAGCCTTTGGAGCGTGCTTGTGCTGGTTGCTGCTTCCTGAAGCCCCGGGACCCTGTCCCCACCCCCGGTCTTCATTCTTAAGCTGGAAACGCACCCTTACGTGAAAGGCCGTCCTGCCGCCCATGGGAGCCGACACTGGGCTTCGGCGGCTGCGCCGCATCATCTCGATGTCTGGTGGCTTTGCCTGGCCTGGGAGGGGTGCCCGGAGAGTGGGTAACAGAGCAGGGAAGCTGGCATTCCCCCGTCCACGTGACCTGTCATCTTATTTGGAATATTTTGAATTTCTAGAACTTGGGCCACAGCCATATGGAAATGTCAGAGCAGGGATGCTCAAGACAGTGTGGGTGACTGTGGGGTCGCCTGCCCTCTGACCTGTCCCGTCACGGAGCGCGTGGGAGTTGACCGGATTCGTCCATCAGCCGAGGGCCGTCTTGGGGAGATTTTCCTCTGAAGATTCAGTGGGAGTGGGCGGGTAGCTGGCGGTCAGGTTGGGACAGTGGTTGGCAGCCCCGGGCGCCACTGGGCGGCTGTCGGAGCGGAGCGTGGCTCCCCGCTCCCGGTCCAGGAAGGCGGGGTGGAGCGCACGGACTTGGAAGGCTCCAGCAGCCTCCCCTTCTCCCCGCCCCGGGATCTGCGGCTCACGGAGGGCCCGCACTGGGTGGGAAGGGTCTCGCACCTGGGGGCTGCCCATCCGCACCCCAGGGCAGGGGTTCCCTCCCCTCCTAAAGCCGTGCCCCCGGTCCATCCATCAGAGGGCCCGTGGCCCACCGCCCCGCCATCCCCACCCCACAGGCAGAGCCTAAAACCCTTTATCTTAGAGCAATGGATTTTGGATTTTCTAAGTCTACAGTTTTCCTAAAAATGGTAGAAGGCGGGCCGAGGATCTGCTTCTTTATGTTTCAAGTAAGGATGTTAGAAACACCTGCCACGTGTGTTATCCTTCAGTGAGCTAAGGGAACGGTAACACCAGAGAAGCTGTGTGGAGAGCCGTATCTCAGCTGAAGGATGGCGACCTTTCCATCAGGTGACCGTAGCTTTCTGACCTACCCCGAGATGCTCCTCTGCCCCTTCCGCAGTCGGGTGAAGGCTTTTTCCCTTACACCAGCCGTGAGCGGGTCACACCCTCCTGACACGCACTGGCTTTGACCGTGCGACGGGCTGGGTGTGTCTGGAGTAGCTTCACTGACCGGGGAGGGCAGGAATGACCCGTCGCTGCTTGCAGAGCTGGGAGTGGGTGGTAGTCATTGTTCCGTGGCAGGTTCAGCCGTTTCCCGCGTGTTGGCATCTGCCTTGCAACTCCCTGGGAACCAAGTGCTTTGTTGCTTTACTTCACTCGCTCTGGCCTTTTGCAGTTCTGTGTTTTCTCCAAGAGGTGGCCATCATAGTTCTTCTAAACTGGTTTAAAAGCCGCAGATGTGAGCAGGCCCTGGTCACTCTGAATGGCCGTTGCTTCATCCTAAGGATGAGTCCTTCAGGATTCCCAGGGATCAGATATCTGGCACGCTCCTGACACCCTGGGGATCAGATGTGGTGAGGGGAAGGTGGCTCGGCAGGGTCGCTTACCTGTGACCCAGAGGGCACCCACCCGCCCAGATGAAGCGAGGAGACTGACGTTTATCGAGCCCCTACTCTGTAGCACGTTCTGGGCTTTATCGTCCTGAGAGCCTGGGAGGTGGCCGTTAAGGCCCCATTTTACAGATGAGGACGCTGAGGCTCAGAGATGTGAAACACCTGAGTGCCTCGGGGCGGTTGCGCTCCAGGCCGCCCACCAGCTGAGCTCCTCGTCTTCCTGGGAAAGGGAGCCGGAGCCGAACTCAAACACCGGCCACTGGTTTCTGCCCTATGGATGGAGGGGGCTTGCCGGTTTACCTGCTGTTAAACTCCCAGAGGCCGTGAGCGTGAAGATTGCAGATCCTGGAAAATCCCCAAGTCCAGAGCAGGCAAGGCTGTGCCCGGCACTCTTTCCCGTCTGCTTCTGTCCGCTCTGGGGTCAGACCTGGGGACCGGGGGTCGGCGTGCTTGTCGGTGTTGCCTTGGCCGCTGGGCCCGGATGGAGCCGTCCCTGTAAGGTCAGTTCGCTCTTGACGTCCAGATGCGGGTGCGGGCGGGCTCACGTTGCCAGGTGAGTAAAGGTTGTTTCGTGTGATGACAGTTAGTCACCAGCCCTGAGGCCAGGCACGCTCGGCACCAGCACTTTAAAGCCGGCGAGCGGCATCTGTTACGTAAGCTGAGCCTGTTGTGTGCAAAGGACCAAAAGTCTTTATTTCTGTGTTTTACAGCAAAAAGATGAAGGTCTTAGAATCGCTGCTTGGAATGATTCAGAAATTCCCTTATGATGACCCTACTTATGATAAACTTCATGAAGACCTAGACAGAATTAGAGGGAAATTTAGGCAGGTTTGTGTCCTGTGTGTTTCCTTTGATCGGGGTGCCTTTCTCAGATGTAGCTGGGGCAGCCCTGGGGGCTCATTTCGCTAATGGTTTAGGCGCCACCGGTAACATACAAATGGCCAGTAAAGGAGACCCGTGTGTGTCGATGTAAGGAGACCGAGGGCCATGTAGGGAGCAGGTGTGGGAACTTCTTGAAGGGAGGTGACCTAGGCAAGTAGAGCTCCAGCTAGAGAGAAACCCGTGTGTGTGTCGATGTAAGGAGACCGAGGGCCATGTAGGGAGCAGGTGTGGGAACTTCTTGAAGGGAGGTGACCTAGGCAAGTAGAGCTCCAGCTAGAGAGAAACCCGTGTGTGTCGATGTAAGGAGACCGAGGGCCATGTAGGGAGCAGGTGTGGGAACTTCTTGAAGGGAGGTGACCTAGGCAAGTAGAGCTCCAGCTAGAGAGACTTCTGCTCTAATTTAAAAAAACATTTTTTTCTTTTGTGTTTTTTCAGCTTTGTTCATTACTAAACGTCCAGCCCGACTTTAAAATTAGTGCAGAAGGTTCCGGACTTTCATTTTGAGGATGACAGACGCACAAAGACGAAACATCAGGGAACAGATGTTCGTATGTTAAGTGTTTAAAAATGTGATTAAAGGCAAAACAATGATGGGGGATTCATTGTTTTGCCGGGAGGGTTCCAGCTTGGCCGCTGAAAGGGCTTCCTTCCCCCGAGGTCTGCCGGGTGGCCTCCGTTCCCCCCACGGGGCCCCTCCACATAGGCCCGTCCTTTGTTGGGCCCTGTCTGCTCTGCAGCGTGAACGCGGCCCTGGCAGAGCCCTAACCGGGCTGCTCTTCTCTGGTCCAGCCAGGGTCCAGGCCCCTGGCTCACGGGTTCTCGTCACCTGGCAGGCCTGGCTGGATCTAGACTCGGGTTGGCTCTGGATAGGATAAACCTCCCCTTTACTCCCCGGGCTTTGGTCAGCGCTCAGAGGGACAGTTTTTTAAAAAATGAGAGCCACAGGGTTGACATGAAGCAGGTTAATGGGAAGGAGTGATGGGTACTGGGACATTTATTGACCCCTGAGATGGGCCAGTGCTGTGACCTGCTTCTCATGTTTTATTTAGTCCCTTCAGGAGCCCATGAGGCAGGCGTTATTCCCATTTTATAGACTAGGAAACAGGCCCAAGAGACTGCCTGGTCCAAGGGCAGTGGGCGGCAGAGCTGGGACTTCAGCCCTGTCTCCTGGTGCCCGCTCTGGAATGCACAGTCGCACCCACAGTCTCGGGGGTCCCTGCCCGCAGGTCCCCGCTGTGCCCCGTGGAGCCCTGGGGCTTCTCATGTGGCCATGGACGTGGGCGTCTGGCTGAGAGGAGCAGAGGCCAGCCCTGTCCCCAGGAAGCTGGGACGTGCTCTTCCTGTGTCCCCGGGTGGGTGGGGCTCTGCAGCCTCAAAAATGGTCAAGGGGAGGAGCCTTTAAGGCCACCGTTCTGTGTGCAGAAACTTTGGAGCCTTACTGCAGCCTTCCTTCTAGTGTGAGTTCTTCTGTTTTCTGCCCGGACTTAAAAGGCACCATCTGTACGCGGTGCACGGCCTCAGGTGCATCTCGGTCACAGACACCAGCAGCGCGTATCTCGGGCTGGTGGGATGGAGGGGCTTTTGTTGTCGTTTTTCTGGGTGGATTTTTTTTTTTTTTGGCGGTATGCGGGCCTCTCACGCTGTGACCTCTCCCGTCGCGGAGCACAGGCTCCGGACACGCAGGCTCAGCGGCCATGGCTCGCGGGCCCAGCCGCTCCGCGGCATGTGGGATCCTACCGGACCGGGGCACGAACCCGCGTCCCCTGCATCGGCAGGCAGACTCCCAACCACTGCACCACCAGGGAAGCCCTGGGACCATTTTTGATGCGACATCTAGCGAATTCTTTCCTTTCTCCGTGATATCTGGGGTTGAGGTACCAGGGTCGCACCGAACAGCCTTCTGTTGTGTTTGTGTCTGCATGTTTCATTAACACGCATGGAGGCAGCTACCACGACAGGATGGCGCCCCGTGATGTTCAGGAAAGGGTCGGGTCCTGCTGCCCCTGGCCAGCCACCGCGTGCATTTATCACTGACCTCTCCTGCCCCAAACCTCACTCCCCCCGACCCCTTCCGTCTCTCTCCGCTCAGCCTCTCCCATGCCAGGTGTCAGCCAGAGCAGCCGGCAGCCACTTCCTTTCCCCCGTCCCGCGGGGCCGAGCTGCCTCATCCGTCATCTTCAGGGGCCCTGGACACTGGACTTGACCTGTGCCAGCCTGGCTCCTTCTTGGAGGATGAGACCCAGTTTCCAGGACCCCTTGGTCACCCAAGACAGGTGTTCTGGATTACAGTACAGACAGAGCCCCTGTTCGCGTCACAACCACTCTGTTCCTGTGATGCCACCTCCAGCGATGGGGCCCGGGGAGCTTGCTCTTCTGGCTGATGAGACGGTGGAGGACACCCAAGGGCTTCTGGGAAAGGTCACATCACTCTTGAGAGAGATGGTATCTCTTTTGGAAGTTGTCCTGTGGGGATGCGACGCCTGGAATTATGACAGGCAGCTTGCAAGCAGCTGTGGATGAAGCCAGACCTGGGCATGGCAGAGCCCAGCCAGCGAGGACCCAGCCCGAGGACATTGCCGAGCAGCTGTGCTGACTGACCCCCGAGAGGCGCTGTGCTTGCCAGCCTCGTTTATAGGAGCTGATGAATGCCCTAGTTCAAGGCCACTTCGGTAGGGCTTCCATTGTTTGCAGGCAAAGGTATCCTGCTTGCCCTGTCCCCCAGCCCATCCCATCCCATCCCTTCCTGTCCACCTACACCTGGTCCTGGTGGATATTAACCTTGTTGGATCTCCACCTTTCCGGGGCTCATAGATTTCCCACCGCTCTGGCCTGCTTGCTCTTCCCTGTCGGAAACTCCCAGCATACTTTGTGCCACATTATTAGTCAGCTGGGGCTGCCATAGCGAATGCCGCACAGTGGGTGCCTTAAACAACAGGCATTCACTGTCTCCCAGTCCTGGAGGCTGGAATCTGAGATCCCGGTGTGGGCAGGGCCGGTTCCTCCTGAGGCCTCTCCTTGGTGTGTAGACGGCTATCTTCTCCCTGTGTCCTCACACAGTCGTCCCTGTGTGTGTGTTGGTGTTGCTTTAAGGACTCCAGCCCTGTTGGATTGGGGCCCACCTTGATTACCTCCTTAAAGGCCCCATCTCCAAATATAGTCACATTCTAGGTTCTGAGGGGCAAGACTCCAACATGAATTTTTGTGGGGACATAATTCAGCCATAGGGTGAATACAGGGTGGCCTGTAATAGCCACCCTGTCTGGCTGCCTGGACAGACTTAACTTGGGAGAGAAGAAGACCATTTCACTTAAAAGTTGAAGTTACTTTGGGACTTCCCTCGTGGCGCAGTGGTTAAGAATCTGCCTGCCAATGCAGGGGACACGGGTTCCAGCCCTGGTCCGGGAAGATCCCACATGCCGCGGAGCAATGAAGCCGTGCGCCACAACTACTGAAGCCCGTGCACCTAGAGCCCGTGCTCCGCAACAAGAGAAGCCACCGCAAAGAGAAGCCTGTGCACCGCAACAAAGACCCAACGCAGCCAAAAATAAATAGGTAAATAAATAAATTTTATTAAAAAAAAAAGTTGAAGTTACTTCATTTTATTTTTTAGAACATCAGTAATTGGGAGTAAGCAGGCTAATCAGTCCACCTGAACTTACCACGTTGGAACTATACTCTCAGAGGCACCGCGGTGGGTGGTGGGAAACACCCACCCACAGGCCAGAGCCCAGTCCCGGACGCTTGCTTTACTTCACATTCAGCTTGTTGTTTTTCTCTACCCAGTGGTGAGAAAAGAATGAAGTGATTTGGAGGGAGGGATAAGAAGTCTTATTTACTGAGTGGCTGCTCGTGGCCGCCTTGACCTTCCTTGGGTCACTGAAGTGTCCACAAAGCCCATGAGGTGGGGTCGCTGCCTGCCCCCCTCACCCCGGCAGATGGGGGCCTGGGGCTCCCAGCCGAGCTGAGTGATGTACCAGCGGTCGCAGTAAGTGGCTGACCTCAGGCCTGAGCACGGCGGGGGTCAGGGGCCTTGCTTAAGTTATTCTTAGCCAGGCGCAGTCTCACTTTCCTGATGATTCACAGCCTGTCTGTGTGACCGGTCCTGCACCTAGCTGACCGCGGCAGAGACGGTCGGTGTTATGGGAAGGGACCCGTGCTGGCCGCAGCAGGGGAGGCGTGGACCGCGTGGGCCATCGGCTGCCCTCGACCCTCTGAGCACGGCTCACTGAGGGATGGATGGGGAGGCGGGGTGGGGGGGGCGTTCAGCTCTGCCTGGGGGATAAGGGAGTGGGAAGGTGGGCAGGAAGGCTTCTTGGAGGAGGTGACCTTGGCATGACTCGCTTTGTGAGCTCTCATTTGAGCTCAGCACCGTGGAGAACGTCTCTTCCACCCTACCTGAAAACACCATGTAATTTGGAGAGATCAAAACCTGTAAGTAACTGGTGAGGTCGTCCCAACTCCACAGTTATTCCATTCCTTGGTGAGTGAAGTGAGGAACCGGTCTGCGGCCCAGGAAACGTGTCCCCAAGCGAGTATGATCCCTCAGAGAAAAGCGGGCGCTGCGTTCAGTTCTCACAGGACACGAGAGCCGTGCAGGTGCTGGGCCAGGCCCCCAGAGGGACGGGCCTATCCAAGCCACCAGGACTTAGGGGCTCACTTCAGTGTCCCTAGAAGGACAGTCGCTCCTTGCCTGTGAACTTCTCCATAGCTCTGATGGCTGATTAAACTCACCTGACATGGAGGCCCTGGCTGGTGTGTCCCTTGGGGGCCCCTGTGGAGACAGCGCTTCGGCCCCATCTCCCTGGTGCCCTTTACCAGATCAGCTGGGCCTTGGGTCCCTAGGGTTGGAGCGATATCTGAGTATGATCCTGTTTCTGCCCACTCAGGAGTGTGATGGGCCAGGGGACCCCATGCCCCAAGTAAACGGCCATGGAACTGAAGACTTAGTGGCGGGCTGTCTCCATCCTTTCAGCAAGGATTTATTGAACTTCCATTATTTTTGGTGGGCATGCGCCCCTGAAATCCCAGGGTGCTCCACGAGCAGGTTCCCTAGCTCTGAGAGCTCAGACACATCTGTTGAGTTGAACCATATCCCCTAAAAGATGTGATGAAGTCCCAGCCCCTGGTACCTGGGAATGTGACCTTTGGAAATAGGGTTCTTGCAGCTGTGACTCGTGTAGGTTATGGTGGGTTGTACTAGAGTAGGGGGCCCTACCTCTCCCGTGACTGTGTCCTTGAAGAGGAGAATGCCATGTAAAGAGAGACATGGAGGAGAGACAGCCGTGCAAGAGCAGAGGCTGAGAACGGAGTGAGGCGTCTGTAAGCCCAGGGACGCCGGGCGTTTCCAGCAGCCATGAGACCTGGGGCAGGGAGCACGGCCCCGGCCTCCATGAGACCTGGGGCAGGGAGCACGGCCCCGGCCTCCAGGACGGTGAGAGGATAAATTCCTGTTGATGTGGCCACGCACTCTGTGATGGCTTGTTCCAGCAGCCCCAGGACACTGATAAGGAGGTCTGGGCTGCCGTTCGGCCATCTGCTGAGTGAAGAGGCAGGACGCGGTGATGTCCAGACCCTTCTTCCTGGCCTGACGTGTGGCGAGCTTCCTTCTTAAGGCATTTGCTTCAGCTCCCTACTCAGCTGCTCTGAGGGGCAGGTGGTACCTACACCCCAGAAAGACGCTGTTGTCTCAAGGCACGGGAGCCCCCTGGCTCCCTCCCCTGAGAGGCTGCTGCCTTTGGGGGGCCCCGCTGGCTCTGTACAGGGGCCGAGACAGGGTCTGCCAGTGAAGGCTGGCTCGAAGCTCTCCCCTGGTCTCAGCCCCTGTTTATATCAATAATACATGTTACATCTAGAAAAGGTAGAAAACACACATACAGTGTGATAGTTAAGAAGCTTTGAAAATGCTAGGAAACTCATCAAATGGACTCAAACAGTAAGGGGCAGTGATGGGCAGCTCCAGCAGCTCGTCTGGAGACCTGGTCCCACTCTTGCTCTCCCGCACGACCGGCTTCACGCTCGGGACCCATCCTGGGGCCGCAGCACCACGGACGCCCCTATCGGGGCAGAAGGGCTGTGCCCGCCCCCAGGAGGCCTAAGGAACAGAGTGGAGTGCTCTCTTCTCCAGAAGCTCCAGACAATGTCTCCCTGAGTCTCGCTGGCTGTTAGATTTCACATCCGCCCTTGAACCTGCCACTGGTCCGGGGGGGCAGATGTGCTGTTGGCTTTGAGCCCATTGGCGCCTGTCCCGGAGCTGGGGATGGGGTCGGTCCCACCTGAGCCACAGAGCTGAGAACGGTGGTTCCCACCGAGTGAAATCTGGGTGCTGTCAACACAAGGTGGGAGGCTCAGTGTGGGCACAAAGACCAAGAACTGCTAGAGGAGGGAAATAAGGATGGCCTCGACCACCCCCCGGGGACCAGCGGGGCCTCCTTGCACACCTGGACGATGCATGGGATGGTGGTGGTCACGCTGACAGTGTGGTGACGTTTACTGAGTGATGCCTGTGCACCAGGCACTGTGCTCAATGCTTCATGGACGTCGAGCCATTGGTCCTCGCGTCACCCCAGGAGGCGGTCACTGAACAGATTGACTGAGCCCCGCTTTCATGCTGGGTGTGTCACAGATGCTAGGGTGCCCTCTCGGAGCCGCCCTTCTTACAGACGTGACTGTCCCCATTTTATGCGTGAGAAAGTTGAGGCCCAGAAGGCGAAGCCGCACAGCCTGAAAGTTGCAGAGCTGAGATCCAACTCCTGGGTCTTTTCCTCTAAAATGTGCTCACGTGTGAGAGTGTTTTTCAAACAACGACTGGCCACGTCGGACGACACTGCCAGCACGCCTGGCCGCCCTTCTCCAGGCCGGCTGACCGAGACACTGCCCTGGCCGCAGGGGCCGCTGACTTCAAGTCTTGGACGTGGGTGGACCTGACCTCGACCCCTGGGCCTCCTGGCAAAGCAGGGCCGCCCCGAGTGCACGCACTGACCATCGGGTGAAAAATACTCAAATGAAGACTTCGTGCGTTTTCTTCGAGCCCAGTTTTGAAGACCTCGTTCTCGGCAAGGCAACCAAGCTGACTGCCGGGGGCCCAGGCCCCAGAGACACAAACTCGGCCACTGGCCTGGCTTGGTCAGCTCCCCGCCATGTGATCCTGGCTCAGTTACTTCACCTCTCTGGGCCCCGGTTTACTCGTTCTCCAGCAGGAGTCGGCTCACTCCCACCCTCAGCCCAGATCCTGCCTGGCTGTGCTCGTTGCCGTACTGTCCTCCGTGGCTGCCTGCTCCGTGCAGTGGAGTAGAGGAGCTGGATGGAGACCATGGCCAGCAAAGCCCCAAACACTCCCTATCTGGCCCTTTGTGGAGAAGCCTGCCCACCCTTGACCTGGAAGATGGGAATACTTGTACCTGCGAGAGGAACGTGGGCTCCACAGGGCCCCCTCGCCAGTGTGTCCCCTGCCTGTCACCAACCCCTGGGGGCTGTTTCAAGATTTAGGGAGAGGACTTCCCCGGCCGTCCAGTGGTTAAGACTCTGCACTCCCAATGCAGGGGGCACGGGTTCGATCCCTGGTCAGGGAACTAAGATTCCGTATGCCCTGCGGCACGGCCGTAAAAACAAAACAAAACAACAACAACAAAAAGATGTGGGAGAAATGGTGTGTTTGGCCCTTAGCACAGTGCCCAGCCCCCAGTACGTGCTGAGTGACCTTAAGCTACTGTCCTCCTGCGATGGGACCAGGCAAGGAACACTGCCCGGCGTGCTCGGCGGGCTTGGGGTCCAGAATGTGGGTAGACCCTCTAGCTAGACGGGTCTGCTCTAGAGGGACCGCCCTGGGGAGGCTGTCTCGCTGCTAGTTGAAACTTGAAAGGATTAACAGACGCTGCCGTCTCTGATAGGCTCTGGGCCGATGGCAGCCCTTGAGCCAAGAGCTTCCCCATCCTCCTGTGCGCCCTGTGAGTGGCGGTGACAATGCCCCCGGATGTGGGCCTCCGGCCCTCGTCCCTGGCGCTGCCCGCCCACCGGCCGTGGCTATTGTCTGCTGGGCCGAGGTGTGGCTCAGGGCAGGGGCCGGCGGGCAGGGGGACTGTGGGAACGGATTAGAGGCCAGGGGCTTGCGTCCCCTCTGCATAAACTCCTGATCAAAGACATTCCTGGGCTGACAGAGCCCTGTGCATGGCGGAGGCCAGCCCAGCGTGCGGGACACACGCCCCATGCAGCCGCCCCCCGGAGTTGGGATTGGCCTCGTAGTGGGACAGCCAAGCCCTGCTGCTGCCGGGCTTCCAGGAGGGACGGGCTCAGAGGGAAGGTGGGGAGCCTGGCGCCCAGGGTCCCAGCAGTACCCACCTCTGCAAACACGCCTGCCCTGGGGCCCCTCGAATCTGGGGCCCTGGCAGGGAACTGACTCGCCTTAGTGCCCAGGCTGTGTCCCGGGGCTTATCGGGCCTCATCAGGGCGATGAGGTGCTCCCGGCCCCTGGGGAGCCCCCCGGCCCCCGAGTGCCCACCGCACCCGGGTCAGGCAGGACCCAGCCCTCGGCAGCTCACAAAGCCCGCGGCCCGCACGTGGCCCTACTGCTCAGCGCCGCTGCGTGCAGGCGGGGTGCAGGGTGTGGGCAGAGAAGGACCAGCCGGACAGCTGTCCCCAAGGGCTCACAGCCCAGAGGGGAAACACCACGTGTAATGGCTCCTGGACCACCAGAGCCACCTGGCTGGGGCAGGGTGGAGAACACCGCAGAGAGTCTTACATGAGCCTGGGGGAGAGCAGGGGGTGGGCACTCCAGCACAAAACTGGAGGCCGGAAGTAGTCTGGTGTGTCCTGCAGTCCCCTGGGCAGAAACTTCGGGGAATGAGGAGTCTGAGGCTGGGGGAGACGGGGGGTGAGGCTGGAGAGATGGGCCAGGTCCCAGGACCCCGGATGGAGCCGGAAGGAGCTAGAAGCCCCAGGGGGTTCTGGCAGAGGGTGGTGGGCCCGCCTGGGGCAGGGAGACTGGCTGGGAGGCAGGGAGGCCCCAGGTGAGTGGCCGTGGGCCCGAGTGAGAGCAGGCGTTCGGGCTTCCGGGAGGGGCAGTGGAGTGGACACCGGAAGGCTTTGTCTCCAAAGGCCAGTTTTTGTTTTCCTGATATGCACAGGGCAGCCAGACCCCCATGGGGGGGGTCCCCATGAGGGGATGCCCGAGCTGATGTGGGCGGTTGGAGAGGTCTGGGCCCGTGGCATAACTGAGAGAAGCCTGCTGCCCCTCCTCCGGGGGCCTCACGGCCGGGGAGACGGCCCTGGGGGGCTCCGGGCCCCTCCTCACTCGGCCCAAACCCTCTGTGTACTTTGGGTCCCATCTGCGCCCCTGCCCCTGCCTCCCCCCGCCTCCCCCTGTGCCTCACAGGCCACCTCCCCGTCACGCCCTCTTCCTTTCCACTGTCCGACCTGTCAGCCCACAAACAGATTTTCCACCTGCAACATTAGAAACCATCAAACAGCCCCGCAGGCCTGGCGTCCTGTGCGTCCAGCTGCCAGTGGAGTGCAGGCCGCCCCCCGGCCTCCGCTGCCCGGATCCTCGCTGGAACTTAATGCAGTCAGAGTGTTGGCCCTGCTCCTCAAGATACCCCGAGGCCCTTGCGGCGTCGCAGCCTCGCTTGGGCCCCTCTGTACGCCCATGGTCGTCGATGTCATTGGGCCCTGGTGCTGGCACAGACTAGCGGGTCCCCGGGGCTGAGCCACCGCGGTGGTGCAGAGCAGGCCCTGGGCTTCAGGGCACCTCCCGAGGCTCTGACCCTCGCTCGGTCCCCTTTCAGAGCACCCTGTAGGCCCCGGGGGCAGGGGCCTTGCCTCACGTCCCCACCCAGCCGGCGAGGGACTGGGGCAGGGAGGCAGCAGTTCCGGCACCTGCACACCCCACCTCCTCCCAGAAGCTCCAGGCCCCACCGACCCTGCGGGCACCCCCTGGGCAGGCTGGCCCACGGCACGCGCTTCGTTAGGGCTGTGGCGAACTGACCTGGCAGCCAGTGCCATCCTTGGCGCGTGACCCAGGCCTCCTCCGGGCTCTGGAGCGCTCGCTGAATGCTCAGCTGCGGGGGGAGGGCACCTTGGGGAGCTCCCGGCTCTGGGAAGAGGCCCCGGCCCCGCAGAGCTGGGACCAAGATTCATTTCCCACCTCCACCGGCTTTGGGAACGCGGCCAGTTCGCAGGCATCTGGAGCCCAAAGGTGGACGTCACAGGTGTCCACCAGGCCTCCCAGGTCGCCGGGTCCATGTGAAAGGCCACTGGACCGCTGCCCGGACACTGGCGTTGTTCCCCCCTGCCCCGAGCTCAGGGCACCTTGGGGCCATGATTCACCCAGAGCAAACAGCACTTTGTGCCAGAAAAGGGTTAGCGCATTCATTTACTTTCCTATCTGCAAATAACCTGGGAGGGCGAACTGGCCAGACGTGGGCTGGGAGGCGGCTGATCGACGGGGCTCACGTCACCCGGGCCAGAGCCGTAGTCTGAGGTGGTCGGGGCCGCCTGCGAGCCGTCCTCAAACTCTGGGGGGGGTCCACACGGCCCTCTCCCACTACTGACCTCTGGTCCGGATTTCCTCCTGGCTGGGAGGGAATCACACCCTCCTTCTGCATCACCAGGGGACCGCTGGCCACGTCTGGAGGGATTTTTGTGGTCACGACCGGGGTCGGTCCTGTCATCTAGCGGGTGGAGGCCGGGGATGCAGCCCAACAGCCCACGGTGCCCAGGGCAGCCCCCCATGACAGAGGATGGCCTGGCCCCGGCGTCCGCAGGGCCGAGGCGGGCCCCCTACCCACCTGCCACCTGCCACCCCCATCCAAGGAACTTGGGGCGCATGGCCCTGGCTCCCTGCCCGCCCCAGGAAACAGACAAGCGGACACTGCACTGGGGTTTTACCAATTTTATTTCTAGACTTTTCACGTTTGTCTTGTTTCCTGCTGGAAACGTGCCGGTTACATGTCTGTGCTGGGAAACACCGTGGTGTGCAACCAAAAACACACACAGACCCCCAAGTGCCTGCCCGCCCGGACCCTCAGACTTGCTGGTCACGGGACAGACCTCCTGTGCTCCCGGACCTGCCACTGGCCTTTGGCCTTAGAGCACACACATCTCACCCCCCACCACGGACAGACCGTCCCTCACGGACCCCGTTTGGTTCAGACAGAGACGCCGCAGCCAGAATGGTTGAGGTAAGCGGAAGCAGTGTTCCTGCAGGGGTGGGGTGGGGCGGGGCGGGTTTGCACCTGCCAATGGCCTTGAAGCGCACGGGCTGCCCCGCCTGGGGCCGCCGCGGACGGTGCAAATCCAAATCCTTTTGGTTCGGCAGCGTGTCAGGCGGCTCTCGGGCACACAGCACTGTTGGCTGGCTTCATTGAGATCTGAAGTCTCTTTAAAGGAGCATTTGCTATAATGACCAGAACAACAAACAGAACACTAATAACAGATACAACGCACCCCAAACTGTGACACAGGCCAGAAGCGATTCCACTCATGCCAAATGACCGAGTCCTACAGCACAGCACCACAGTGGCACATGAAGACATACTTGTTACAATAATAATAATAATAATAATAATGCAACTTTCATAGCTATACGCAAAGAACGATACGGGCTGTAAAAACTACGATGATGGTAAATCCCAGGTCAGATGGGGAGTCCAGCATAACAGGCGCAGGGCAAAGGAAACGGACATGGCCTGTCTCCAGAGACGCCCGGGGGGGTCCTCGTGAACGCGGCCCGGCGGGGTGGGGATCCCCCACCAGGTCCTTTTTGGGATCTCGTCCGCGTGTCTGTCTGCCGAAGCAGCAGACAGAGCCTGACCACCTGGTCTGCAAAATGGCTAAGTGAAGCTTGAGGTAATTGTGAAACAGGAACCTTTTTGGAATAGAGCAGTAATCACATTAAGTCAAAATTGATCACATAAAAAAAAAAAAAAAGAAAACAACAACAACGCTACCAAAAACAAAAGGCATCCGTAATACATTTTTTCTATGAGAAAATTCAAACTAGAACATGGCAGTATATGACATTGTAAAACAAAAAAAAACTGATTCTCCAATAGCAGCAAAACAATGTGAAAGATAAGAGAAGCGATATGCATCTGTTTCCAAACTGTACTGGGAAGTCATCGGTAGCAGCGAATAAAGAAAAATGGAGCCGCAGCCTGTCCCTCGCGTGGTCCCCGCCCACCTCCCCTCCACACACTTCCTCCCTCACCTCCTCGCTCCCTTCAACACTCCCTACAGAATAATTACAAAAACGAACATAGCCAAGATGTGCAAATTATCTAGCGGTTGCTAAATTTCTTTTTTGAAAGGAGGGTTCGGGGATGAGATCGTATTGGAACTGAACTCGGAACTGAACTTGTTTCCAGCATCTAATTGTGCTTATAACTCTGACACCTGTCCAGTTGGATCCCTCTGCGAAAAGCCAATCGGGCCAAATTAGCCAAATCCACATCTTTGTGTTTTTTCCTCGGGATTTTTTTCCCTCTCTTATAAAAGGACCTAACTTGAACAAACTGTCCTACACCTGCAACATCTAACGCAGAAAAGTGTGTGTGTGTGTGTGTGTGTGTGTGTGTGTAAATCAGAGGAGACTGCGTTACTTTATAAATCATACTGGCCTTACGAACATCCTCTGCAATAAATATTCTTTTTAGCCTTAACTATAAATTATATATTTTAGTGTTTAAAAACCTTCCGTGGCAAAACATCTAAAGAGAACTCTGAAACTGCTGGTTCTCTAGGTAAACCTTTAAGGCCCCTACTTTCAAACACCAGTTGGCACGGAAGGATTCCTAAACTTCAACTTCTCTACAGAAAAGGAAAGGAACACATCATCCTGGCAGTGTGAGAATGAATGCACATTTTCTTCTCCTTGACCGGAACCCAGCCCTCCAAAACATCATCTCCCTTTCGCTAACACCATATCAACAAGCACCTGCCTCGCCGTCCTGTCTGCACCCAAGTACTGGAATATTCCCAAACCATTCCATTAAGAAACCGTTCCCCGCCCCCTCCACACACAACATACACAGAGATGTCACCTAGAGACTGAAAGTGCTTTGAAATGGAATGGTTTTGGAATATTGAGAAGGAACAAAAAACAAAAACAAAAAAACGAAGAAAAACAGCTGTAGATTTCACCTGGATGTGAGCAGGCTGCAGATCTGTTGGGTGAAAAACCAGCACCTCATAAACAGGTAACTACAAAAATATGAAGATTATAAAAATAGAATATATTAGGTCACTATTGCGGTCTCTCTTTCTAGTAGCGGACGCTAGGAGTCGGAGGTGGCCTTCCGTCACCGAGGCGCAGGCTGGCGCCCGCAAACCCCTCAGGTGGTTGGTCCACAGGGAGAAAGAGGATCAGGCCTTGAAAATGCCGAACTCTACGCTACCCTAGCCGAGAGGTTACATCAGCCATCGACAAGGTGAAGGTTACATGCCTACCTACGAAATAAAATAAACAAATGACTTATAAAGTGACTACATGCATAAGCGAGATACAGGATGCCTAGAACCGCCTTAAAGCTCTGCCCTTGGGAAAAGCACACGGGTAGAGTTCTATCTAAAACCCTCTTCTACTTTAAAAACGGGTTGTGGACTTCTTCCTATTTTTTTTTTCAAACGTTTTTATGCTTTTTGTTTGTTTGAAACACATAAAGAATCAAATCTAATCCTCCCCTGCAGACTCGCTTCTTGTGTTAACGCCTATCCTTATAACACAGAGACACAAACACATGAATATAAAAACTAGTTGATTACGGGGTATACAATCTTCTATTTTTGTAGCACAACCCTCCTCCCCCTCCAGCTCAGGGTTATGCACATTCTATTTTTTCCTCTCCTTTTTTTTTTTTTTTTTCCTTAAAGATAGGTTTTCGGGGACATTTCTTTTCTTTTGCTTAACTCAGAGACAGAAGGGAGAAAGAGCAAAGGAAAACACCAAGACACTGAGGGGCGGGCTGCCTTCCGACAGCGACCGGGCCTGAGCGGCTCCGTCCGCCGAGCCCGGCCGGCCCCGCTCCCGCCGCGGCGCCCTCAAATGTCCACGTCGCGCACGTCGGTGGGCGTGCAGGCCAGGTCCGCCTCGTCCTCCTCCTCCCCCTCCTCCGCGGCCTTGGGGTCCAAGTTCTGCTGCTGGGCCTGGCGCAGGCTGGACTCCAAGAGGGCCTCGATCTGCTCCTGGCAGGCGCGGAGGCAGTCCTGCACAAGACAGGTCCTCAGGAGGCGGCCCGCGGCAAGGGGCCCCTTCCCAATGCTCACCGAAAACGCCGCCTCCCCCAAACCCAGGAAGCTGCCGCCCAGACCCCAGGATCGACAGTGGGGACCCTGTTTGCCCACCAGCTGCCCTCCCGGCCTGAAAAGCCCACGTCAACCAGGCCACGGTGAGCCCACTCGGGACCCAAGGGCTCTGGTGGACACAGACGCTCCTGCCCACCTGCCCCGAATCCCCTGCCTCCCCGGCCGCTCGCTGGAACTCCTCGCCGGGGCTCTCATCTCTGGGCCCAGGTCCCCACCAGCCCCACTGCTGCCCTCCGCGAATTCAGTGCCATCTGATCCAGGATGGGGAGGCCCTCTGAGGCCCACTTTTCGGACTTAACCTCTGCCGTGTCAGCCCTCGCAGTGAACCCAGCATTCCGTGATGAATGGCCGTCAAAAGCGTTAGGCCGTGCTTGACCGAGGATGAATGCTGGGTGGCCCTGGGGCCTTTATCCCCTGTCCTCTCCCGTTCGGGCCTGCGTCCTGGGAGACGCTCCGGCTGCGCACAGCTCCCGGCAGCGACCACCCCGCGTGTTCAATGGAGAGGAGGAACCCCGGAGGCCGGGGGCCTCTCCTGGTCCCACCACGGGCACATCTCCCAGCAGCTCGAAGGTGCCGCCCACAGCCGGGCAGTCGCGGCTCCCGGATCTGAACAGAGAGGCTGTCCCAACTCCTGGGATGCCACACGGGGCTTCTGTTCTAGAGCCAAGGAAAGGCTCCAGGGCAGCCTGGGAAACAGACCCATGCCTTTCCCACAGGAACGAGGTTCAGCACGGAGAAGGCACTGCTAACTTCCTCCTAAATGGGGCTGGAAACGGTGTACCCCGCCCCAAAGAAGTGAAGCCAGGCCAGGAGGGCTTCTGAATGAATCCCTGGAGATCTCCCAAGGGGACAGGGCTTATGGGGCCGGGGGGCTTTCCTACCCAGCCTTTCAGTATTCATCATGGCAAAGGAGGAGGCAGGGTAGGTGCCAAAGGCCCCATTTTACAGAGGAGGAAACTGAGGCCCAAGGCTCCTGACGGCCTCCTCAGGCTCTGATCCAAACACCCACCATGGCCTACTGAGGCCCGAGAGCCTCCACCCACCCACTGAAGGCAGCCCCCCAGAGGTGGCTCCCTGGCCCCTGTAACCTGGGGGGCCGCGCTGTGGAGCGCAGAGCAGAGGCGTACAGGAGGGGCCTCCCCTCTGCAGGTGCTGGCGCATGCTCCAGCTCCACGGCCCATGCCTCCTCCTCCCAGCAGCCCGCTTGGCACTGCAGCCTCACCCCGTGAAGAGCGGACTGTGACCACGGGGCCAGCTCTAGGGACGGGCAGACGCGGCCACGCCCCGGAGCTCCACAGCCCAGAATTTGCTGCGTCTGAGCTCAGCGACATTTGTCACCCGGTCACCAGACTGATGAATTTCAGCCTCAACTGATTCCTCCCACCATTCCTCAGCTGTAGGGCATTTTGCTTCAGATCTAATTAAAATAATCTCTATTCAGATAAGGGATCACACAGCGATTTCCTACCACTGTCTGTAGACAGCGCTGTTTGTGGCATTTCTAGCTGGGGGACGGCGCTGGCCCTGGCAGCCAGGCGAGGATGCCTCCCCCTCCCAGGGGGCCACCGAGCTGCCCGTGCCTACAAACAAGAAGGCATCCTCCTCTGGGGGTCACGCAGGCTGGTGGCCAAGCACCGCTGGCAGAGAACAGGCAGGCATCCGTCTCACACCAGCTTTCCTCCCCGAGCCTCCTGGGCGCTCGAGGGTGGACCGCCAGAAGCGGCTGGAGCCGGACCCGGACCGGGGATCGGGGTCAAGGTGGTCACTGGCTCCTACTCGGGACACTAGTGGGGCCTGGCAGTGACCCCCGCCACCAACCTCGCTGGTCTAATTTGGTGAAGCCCCAAACCCTTGTAATTGTTATTTTAATTCTTTGAGCAAAGAAAAGAAAAGAATGGGGAATAAGACAGTGGCATTTTTAAGTAAAAAGATACAATGGACTCCGGCTTCCAAAGCAGCAGCCTCTCAAAGGGGGTCATAAAAACAAGTTGTCTGTACCAGGCCCATTGTGGATGGGAGACCTCACAGGGACCCTTGTAAAGCGGCCATTTGTCGGGAGTCCACGCTGTCGCCCAGACAAAGCTCGACGGGGCCTCACCCCACACACCATTAGGGCACGGATCATTGACCCGGCCTGCCGTGTGGCCCCTCTTCCTGACGGCCCCCCGCCACGACCCCAGGAGGGGTTAAGGCTCCTGGGCGCCCCTGGGGCCACCAGAAGCCTGGGAGGACCCTCCCGCCCATCGCAGGTTCTGGGAGGTGTTTCTCCTCCCCCAGGAGCCCCCCAGGAGACGGGGTGGAGTGGCCCCCGGGCAGCGTGTGCCAGGGCCACGGCCAGGTCCTGTGCCTCTGGACGCAGGTGGCTGCCTGTCCCCCACGTGGCCCCAGCCTCTGCCACTTCCCACCGGACTGCAGCTTGGGCCTCCCAGGCCCTGGATGCTTCTAGTACCCGGTGCCGGACAGGCCCCCCAGCCAGCGCCGGAGCGGTCACTTACCGGGTCACACCTGATCACTTTGGAGAGGAACCGCGTCAGGCGGTGATAGGACAGGAAGCTGTTGGCGCTTCCCAGGTGCAGGCCTTGCACCGCGGCCACCACGCTCCCGGCAGCCACCATGGAGGGCGGGTTGGAAATGAACTTCACATCTGCGGAGAGCGAGGGAGGCAAAGGGGTTGTGAGTGGGGACGCAGCAGGACCCCTGTGACCCGGACCCCCCTGAGGCCCTGTCCCGCAGATGGCTGGTCTTGAGGGGGTGGTCAGGAAGTGGGCGCCAGCAGGGGCAGAAGCCGGGCCGGACTCTCTGACCACGAGCTTGTGATGCTCATTTAACAGCAGCAGAGGGACTTGCCTGGTGGCGCAGTGGTTAAGCCTCCGCGCTCCCAGCGCAGGGGGCCTGGGTTGGATCCCTGGTCAGGGAACTAGATCCCACAGGCATGCTGCAACTAAGAGTTTGCGTACCACAACTAAGGAGCCCGAGTACTGCAACTAAGACCCAGTGCAACCAAATAAATAATGGTAAAAAAACAAAAAACCTCCCCATCCCCTTCCCCACCCCCCGCCGCAAACAGCAGAAATGCTAAGCAAGAGAACAGCTGCTGGAAGAGACAACGGGGGGTGGGGGGGGAGGAGGCACAGTGGCCTCTGCAGAGGGGTCATCGCTCACTCCCTTCTCTTAGCACGTGACCCTGTGAATGTATCACTTATTCACAAAAGCCCGACGAAAAGAAAGGCGGGGAAAACCCGCAAGGAAGCAGACGCGTCCCCTACAACACTAACCCCAAGTACCTGCGCTGCCAGGTCCCAGGGGGAGTGGCCGTCTTGCACATGGGAAGATGGGCCCAGGGAAGCCCCCACTGCCCTCAGATGCTTATCCCCACTTCATCTGCCTCCAGGGACACGGCAGGGCTACAGCGTTACTTCATCTGCCCGTCCTCAGCAGCTCTCCGCAAACTGCTGGGAAACCCTGCACCTCTGGGCAGGTGGGCTCCAGGGTCACCTCCTGGCAGCTCTCTGCAAACTGCTGGGAAACCCTGCACCTCGGGGCAGGTGGGCTCCAGGGTCACCTCCTGGCAGCTCACTGACATGGGAACTTCTGGTTTCCCTCCTGGCGGCACACTCGTCACGGACGTGAGGACACCTAAGAGGTGACCCAGCGCCTGTGGGCCGCCTTTCTGTCGCTCCCAACGAGAAACTCCTGGCAGGGAAGGCCACCGATTTCAGCATCTGAACCAGGGGGCCTCTCAGTGTGGAGCCGGGCCCTAGAAGGTCAGCCCCTACCCCCTCATCCCGTGCCCAGGAACTGGACGGTGAGCTGAGTGGGAGGGCACTGGGCACAAAGGGAGTGTGCGGCCCCCGGGGGCTGGGGGCCCCCCCGCCCCTCCCACTGGCCTGAGAATAAACAGCCAGGGCCTCTCATTCAGCGGAGCGGGAGCCAGCGGAGGGGTGGGAAGAAGAAAGGCAGCCAGGCGGCCACACTGACGGGGCGACAAAGCTGCCGGGCGCTCCGACCACTGGAAAAAGCAAGTCCCTCACAAGGCGCGCCCTCTCTCCCCTTCAAACGGGACCAGCTCCACCCGGGCTGGGGGCCAGGAGCCCGGGATGAGAGGTTTCCATTGAGGCTAACCAGGACTGCACAGAAATCGCTGTGGCCAGAGCGCAGGTTCTGACTGGCCGCAGCTCGAGACCCGGTCCGACAGGGAAGGAATAACTAAACGCAGGCTGTGTGTGTGTGTGTGTGTGTGTGTGTGCGCGCGCACGTGTGCGCGTGCCTTGGCGCGTTTATGGGCTTAGATTGAGAAGCCCGCAGGTTTCAACTCGGAAGCTCCAACAGCTGTTCCTATTCACTGCCCGGCTGCAAAGAGCCCAGCGGGCCACGGCCAGGGTAGGCATTGGAGCTGCACCGCTCCACTGACCCTGCTCAGGCCCATTCATTCAGCTCAGTTACGTGCCAACCTCAGAGGTACCTCACCGGCCGCAGCAACGCTCTACTGCGTGCATACATCCGTACACAGGTTAAAAGGAGGGCAAAACCCAACTCTGTGCATGGGGGACGTGCCCCCTCCCGCCCCCATGCACACCCGGGAACCCAGGTCTGCAGGGCGCACGGACCAGGGAGAGCAGAGGCCACCCTTCCCCCGCCGGCCCCCTGCACCGTTAAAAGGGACCCTTGCTACACGGAGAGCAAATCATCTCCCGGGACTTTCACTCAAGCCTCCACTTCACAAAATCTGTTTGTTTTTAGGCTGTAATAAGTCGATCTCATCTCGAGAGGCCCCCTTGTGACTAAGGACACTGCTGTGTGCCAGTTAGGTTCCAACGGACCAGGACCCGGTCGTGGTGGGGTGCCGCTCCCCTCCCTCCCCTGGCCTGCCTGTCCCCCACCGGGGCCCACCGAAGCTAACGCATGTGAAAAGCTGGGTCACCCCTGGCCATCCCTCCGCCTTCACCCGAGGTGTGCCCAGGCCGGGGGTGCTGGACAGTCTCAGTAGCTGGACAGCCAGCACCAAGCACATTCACGGCCTCTGCGCCCGGCTTCTGCGCTGCCAGCACCCCACGCGGGCTACACACCCCGCCTCCTGGGGTCCTGGGACAGGGGGAGGTCCAGGCTGCCCCAGCCACCCTGGGGGGAGGGCACACAGGAAGTGTTCTCTGCATTATCTGCCGGAGACTTTGCCGTTTCTCTGAACCACTTTCAGCTCCATAAAAGGCTGCCGGGAAGTCCCTGGAGGCTTCTCTTCTCAGAGGCGTCCCAGCCGGAGAATGCCTCCTGCCTGCTTGCTGGGCACGCCTGGAGGCTGAGGGGACGCGCGTGAGAGCCTCCCCCTCCCCGCCCAAGGCCGGGTGCTGCGGGGCAGGAATGCCTGGCGAGGCGGCGCCCTGACCCCTCAGATTCATCTGGGCCTCTGGTCTGCCCCCACCCCGTGGCTCGCTTGGAAGGACTCAGAAAGAGGGGTTCACGCCTTGAGCGTGCAAAGGAGGGTGGGGAGGCCAGCAGAATCTTCCCAGCTCTCCTGACCCAGACGTCAGGAGGGTGACACGAGGTGGCAGGCTGGGGGGGCTCCACCCCTTCCGGGGAGGGGGTGAAGGATGCCAGCTCCCCCCTTTGGTGCCCTGTCGCCCTCAGGTCGCACCGAGTGAGCCCCAGGCAGCTTTGACGGCTGAGGCCTGGCCAGCGGCAGAGGTGGCCCACGGCAGAGCTGGGCAGGATGGGGGCAAGGGTCCTCCGATCAGGGTCTCCGGAGGTCCTGGGCCAGCTCATGGGAGTGGAGAGGAGGAAGAGGTCGCAGGGGCTCAGGGGCAGGGCTGGGACGAGCAGGAGGCAGCACCGTGTGTCTCACTGGGTTCTGAGTGACTGGCCGTCTGGGGGCTGGGGAGAGGGCTGTGCCGGGGAGGGGCCCCCAGGGATGGTCCAGAGCGGTGCCGGGGGAAGGACGGAGGGCCTGCTGCTGCCGCCAACCACAGCAGCCCAAGCCCAGGCCGCTAGGAAGCCACTCCCAGGGCAGTGAGCTGAGCCGCCCTGCGGCGCCCCTGGCGGGGCCTCAGGCGGCCAAGCGCCTCTGTTGGCCGCCCCCGCACGAGGGCCGCTGCTGGCCGCCCAGAGCACGTGGTCCAGGCACTGCCGGCCGGCGCTCCCCACCCCTGTAGGCGCCCCTGGCAGGTGGCCCAGCCCGGGAGAGGCCAGGAGGGGGCCCCCGCAGCTCAGGCTCCTTGAGGACACGGGAAGGACTGGGGTGGGGGGAGGAGGCAGGCTAGACTGCCAAAGTCAACCCTGTTCAGCATGTAGTGACCCCCGCCTGGCGTGGGGAGCAGAAGCCACATCAGCTGGACACAGGCAGGCTGCCGCCCAGCCTCAGCGGCCCGGGCCCAGGAGCCCACACCCCCTCCCTGGAGCCCCAACAAGAAGCCCAGCCCTCTGTTCCCCGGAACAGGGAAAGAGGAGAGCTTCCGAGAGCGGAGGAGCCTGGGGACCATGTCCTTGGACAGGGAAACCGAGGCAGAGGGCAAGAAGCTCCTCCAGGGGCACCCAGAGGCCCGGCCGGCACCCTACCTGTGGCACAGAGGGCAACGAAGGTCTGCGCGTGTTTGCGGATGACCTGTTTGCTCTCCTCGACCACCGGCATTTTGGAGAGGAAGTGTTCAATGAAGTCGTGCGGGGTCGTGGCAGCCAAGTTCCACTTGAGTTTGTTCACCAAAACCAGCTCCATTTGCTGCGGAAATGGAGGGACACATGCGTAAAGAGAGGCGCAGGCGCAGACCCCAATGCCACAGGGGGCGAGGAGAAGGAATGGGGCGTGTTGGAGGGTCCGGGAAGTTGGGAGGACAACGCGCAACCCCACATCCAAACAGAGAAGGTGCCGCTCGCAAAGGCTCCCGTTCTCGATCAAGCCCACCCTCCGCGGGTGGAGACCAGAAGCCCGCGACACCTGGAACGCGAGGTCTGGTCGTTCGCGCGGGCCCCTCGCCGCCGCCGCCGCTAGAGGGCGCACGCCGCCCACTTTTCGCGGCGCTAGGGGCGCCGAGGCGGTGGGAGTCGGAGGGAGAGAAAGTGTGAGTGAGGTGGGGCGGCGGGGGACCCGTCAGCTCCTCGAGAGGGGCCCCACCGGTGTGGCCGCCCTCCCTGGGGGCAGAGGGTCTCTCAGCGGCCCGCGGGGGCCCCTGGCTCTCCGCACCTCCCCCACCCCCGGGGTCCCACGGCTAACGGGGCATCCGGGGGCGGTGGGGGTCCCAGGGTTACCAGCAGCTCGTCGGGCCGGATGGAGTTGTCAGTATAGATGCACAGCTTCTCGGCCGTCAGGGGGATGGTCTCCTTCATCTTCGAGGCGACGAACATGCAGGTGGCCCCCAGCAGCTGCAGGCGGCTCTTTTTCACGGGCTCCAGCGACAGGAAGCGGTCCAGGTAGTTCATGGCCAGCGGGAAGACCTCCTCCTCGCACTTCTGCTCCTCGCAGACCTGCCGGGGCACCGGGGGCCGTGACCGTCGCCACCGGGAGCGCCCGGCCCCCTCTGCGGAGACCTCGCGCCTCCCACCCGGCTCGCGCCAGGGCTGCGGGGCCCCGAGCGCGAGGAGGGTCAGGGCAGGGGGCGGCAGGAGTTGCCGCCGCCGCGCCCCCTTCCCCGAGAGTCCCCCAAACCCACCCACCCGAAACTGAAAGGGAAAGTCCCGGCAAGGCTGGCACAGTGGGGGCGGGAGTTGGCACGGCTGGCCGGCGTGTGCCGCGCGCGGGCGGCGGACCCCGGCCCGCGTGGGTGCTTCGGGACCCTCCAGGCCTGGGGTCGGCACCAAATGGGGTGCAGGGCCGTGGGGCGGGCCGCGGGGATGGGCGCCGCGCTCGCAGCGCCTGCGAGACACAAAGGTGGCGTCCCAGGCCGCCGCGCCGCATTTCCCCAGACGTCATCTTTTCAAAAAATATTTAAAAATATTAAAAAATTAACTGGGTATATAAAAACCCCCTGAAAATGACCCTCAGGCGGTCCTTTACCCAGGCCGGGGGTCGGGAGCTCGTTGCAGGCTCCAGGGAGAGCCCCAGGAATTCAAACTCGGGGGCCCCCCTTCCCCCTGGGCGCGGGCGCTGTTTCCCTCTCGCAAGGGCACCACGCCGCACTTTTAAAAATTATTTTAAAATACTTGCGGTGCACTCAGGAGCCCACTGAAGGCCTGAAAACGTGCCCCTGGACCCCGGCTCGCTCCGGACTGGTCCCCCAAGCTGAGACCCCTGCAGAGGAGGGTCAATCCCCAGCGTCTCGGGGGCCACGCGACCTTGCAGCCCGGCGTGCTCTCCGGCCCAAGCTGGCCGTGCGGGGCGCCCCGGGACTCACTGCTTGAACAAAGGGGCCCCCTCTCCCGAGCGGGGTCCCCTCACAGCTGCCCGAGCTCTGGCCCCTCGCCCCTCCCGCCGGCTCCCGGTGGCCGCACGGCCCCTCGCGGCGGCCCCAAGCGCCTCGCCGGCCGCTCCCCACCCCCACCCTGCCCCCAATTATTAATAAACACTTTTGCTTTGCAATAAAAGAACAAAGATGGCGCATAATACTGGCACGAGCGTCCCTTGCATACGTGTCCATGGATATTAATTTAAAAATCAAATCTATGCCCCCTCCCCCTGGAGCTGGCGGCTCAGCGGCCGCGCGGCCGGGAGAAGAGGCGCAGCGGGGCTCTGGCGCAGGCGGGGACTGAGCAGTGGCGGTCCAGGCGGGGGCCGCAAAGGGCGCCCAGCCTGCGGGCCCCAACCCTGAAGCAAACTGGGGTGCCCCGGTCGTGGTTTTCCCCCAAGGTACCCCTCCTCGACCGCTGCCCCCCAAGGGAATATCCAATGACCCCACCCCCACCCCCTCCTTGTTCAAAAAATACCCAGAATATCTATATATTTCGGAACTACGATTCCTATCAACACTCTGGCAAACTTCAAAAGTTGGGGTGGGAGGGAAGGGAGGGCGATGAGTGGCAAAGAAAAGTGGGTTTGCGCAACAAGTCGCAGGAAAGTGCTAAGAGAGCCGCCCGGAGCCCCGCACCTCCAGCATCCAGGTGGCTACGATCTTCCGCATGGACGGCAGGATCTCCTTCTGCACACACTTGAAGTAGGACACCGAGGGCGCGCAGGTCTCCTCCGCCTTGAGCATGGCCCGCAGCACCCGGTCGTTGAGGAGGTTGGCATCGGGGTACGCCCGGCGGATGGTCTCCATCTCGCAGCACAGGAGCTGGTGTGCCATGGCAGGGGCTCTGCTAGGCGGCCTGGGGCGGCGGTGGGTCCGGGGCTGGGTCCGCGCTCGGCTCTAGCTCCTGCTGCCCCTCGCCGGAGCGCGCGGACGCTGCTGCTAGCTGCTACTGCGCCGACAGCCCTCTGGAGGCTCTAGGACTTTGCAACTTCCAACAAAACTCCCCTGTAGTCCGTGTGACGTTACTGTTGTTAAGCAGAGATCAAAGCCGGGCAGAGAATGGGAGCGGGAAGGGGGGGGGCGGGCGCAGGGGGAGGGGGCGCGGGCGCCGAGCGCCGGGGAGCGGCGAGGGGCAGAGCCCAAAAGCCATCCCGGAGGCGCCGCGCCGGCACCGCGCGGAGTTGCCCCCGAAGCCGGGTTTTCATAGAAATGCAAATCGTCCCGAGTCTGCCTTTCTCCCCGCCGGGGAAGAGGGGTGCAGGGGGGCCTGTCGTCCCCGAGTGGGTCCCTCAGGATTTGGGGGGTTGGGTGAAGGTGGCTCTGCAGAGGGGGACAGCCAGGAGGGCGGGCAGGCCACACGCAGCCTGGGGAGACCGCATGGAGGGGGGACTCTGGAGTTCGGTGACACCCTGTATCTGAGCCGGGAGAATGGGCGCATTTCCGAGAACGCCACGAGGGCACCCACGGGCGGAGAGGCAGCCTAGGAATCTTAGCGTCTACATCTTCTTTCATTTTCATTAACACGTGTAAATTTCAGGAACCATTTAACATTCAGGGACTCAGGGCAGAGCCGGCAACACTGGTGGAGGCTTCATTCCCGCACACGGGGGGGGGTCGTTGCAAATGCCCGAGGGGGTAACCCTAAATGTTAAAGGACTTTCAGCCTAGCATGCGCTCGCTCAAAAAATAAAATAAAATAAAATAAATGCCCGAAAATTCCAGCAGCAGCCCAAGATGGTGGCCAGCATTTCCTTCATCCTGTCCTCCTCGCCTGGGGGAATCTGCGGGCTGTCTTCCTACCTTAGCCAGTCCATTCTTGCGGGGGTCCCCAATCCCCCCCACCCCAGCCCTGTCCCGGCAGCTAGAAAAACACCCTGAAAGGAAGGCTGCAAAATAGTGGTCTCTGTCCTGTCTCATTTTTTAAAATTAAAAATTAAGTTAAATCGCTGGAAATATTAGTCGCCTCTCCGCCTGGGACAAGACCACCGGAAGCTTCCTAATTGGTTTTGCTGGGGGTGTGGACGTCTCTTCACCTTTAGAACTTGCCCTGGGGCTGCATTCGTGAGCCTGAGGGGGATGGCGGGGGCTGGCAACAATCAGAGCAATTACAAGTTAAAGAAATGGGTGTATTGATCTGATGATTTTAAACAAAACCTATATATGTTCGTGGCTATAAGAGAGTCCCCAATATTATCGCAAACTGGTACGACATATAAAAATATATAAAGCTTCTTTTCGAATTAAAGATTCAGTCTCTTTGGTGCTTATTTTAAAAATAAAAGGACATTTTGCTCAGTCTTAACATACTTTTTTTTACAGTTTTTACTCTACCTGCCCCAAATTAAGAAAACTGTTCATTAACTTCCCTCTGAATATAGTTTAGTGTCATCAAACCACCATATACCCTAATGTTAAAGGCTCAAAGAAAACGGATTAAAAAGCCCCCTTCCCTTCGCAAGGGCGCACGCCACAGGACAAGGACCTCCCCCCCCTCCTTTTCGGGGCTGAGTCTTCCCGCGCCCCCTCCCCCGCCGAGATTTAGGGTTACTAATATTCCGGGTCCAGGAGGGTAATTACCCCCGGCTCACGCCTCGGGAGCAGAGGGTGGCCCGACCAGGGAGCACCCACCGCCGTGTCCCCCTCCCCGGGCACCCACGCTCGCGTTGGCCCCCGGCACGCCGGAGCCTCGGAGCATCAGCCCGCGCACGAGGGCAGCCGGGCTGCTTTTTCATTCATAAAATCCCGACCGGGCGGCCGCCCGGATGATTTATGGGGCTGCGTGCTACCACCGGGCTGCTTCTGTCCCGGGGGGTTAGGGGACCCGAGCCCCGCGTGCGCCCGGGCCCGGCCCGAGGCAGGCTGGCGACGGCGAGGGGCATCGGGTCATAAAGAACATCGCCCACTCCGGCAGAACGGGTTCTGGGTCCAGGAGGGAGCTTCCCCCTAACCCGGGAGAAAGACAGAGGAAACTGGAATTAGCATGAGCCAATGGGGGCGCGGCGCTGTTACTAGGCGGACCGGGCAGATCTCGACGAGGAACTCCGTTGATTTCCCCGCTCAGGGACGGGCGCAAAAGTGCAAGCCCGGCCGGCGAGCGTGAAGAGCCGTCCAGGAACCCGCGGGGGAGGCGCTGGAATTTGGGGCCCGGCGGGGAGCGCTAGCCGCCCAGCCCCCACCCCAGGGAGCCCAGATCTGCGTTCACCGGAGACTCAGAGCGGGCCAACAGCCTCGGGGCCCTTGAGAGCGGCTGCTTCCAGGAGAGCGGGGAAAGAGTTTTGATTTTAATTATTTTTTTCAGAGAGAAAAGCAACTTTTAAAAACTTTACTGTTTAAGTTTTAATTTTGCAAGGCCTTTAAAATACCCACCGCGAAGCAGGAACTGCACGTTCTGGGCTCATTTAAAGTGCTCTGCGCTATTTCTTGGGGACCCTGTGGAACAAAGGGCCAGTGGCCCAATGGGAAAGGAGACCACTCTGGTTGGAAAGAAAATCCAAAAGTAACTTATATCACCTTCCCACTTTCCTCGCCCCCTGGTCCCCCGCCGAGGTGACCGCGGCCGGGGAGGATCGCCGGCCCCGAGAGGGCGAATTCCGCGGCAGGAGCGTTTGCCACCGTCCCTGGCTGTGGGAACCTTCATTCAAGGCGGGGGAAGGGAGCGCGTTCATTCAGGAACCCGCGCGCCGCGGCGCCGACCTCGGGACGCACAGCGGCTGCGCGCCGCCCGGCCGGGGGCTTTGGGGAGGGGGTGCGGGGCCCAGTGGAGACCTTCCACGGGCTTCGACCTCCGGCATCCGCCCTCCTCCGAGAGGACTGGGCGGCGGGCGGGCGCGCGCATGCAGGTGGGGTCACCTGCAGCCGCATACCTGGCGGCGACTTGAAAGGACTTGGCTCCAGCTCCGCGAGTTTTCCATTGTTAAGCCCTTAAGTCGTTCTGGAAAACGCTTCCGAATGCGGACCGCGGGGTTCCGGGGGCGCTCGGGCTCCACTTCCCCCACACTGCTCGCTTTCGGGGGGCGTGTGGCGGTCCACGTACTGAGGTAGCTCCGCCCCGGCTACCCGGCGCGGATCCCCGGCCCCCCAAAGCTACGGAACGAGCCCGAGCAAACTCTGGCCCCGGGCCCACCCGGGACACTCACACGTTGGGAACAGGGGCAGCCGCATCTCCCACCGCCCCAAACCCCGGACGTGCGTTTCCGCCTCTGATCAATTAATTTCAGCCACACACAGACCCCTGCGCACCAGCCTTGGGTCGGGCAGGTTGCGAGGGTGGGACACCCATCCCCCAGCTCTTAAGGCCGTGGGCTAGGTGTGCGCGGGAGATGAAAGCAAACCCCAACAGGTGTGTGTGCGGGGGTAGGCGGGGGAGGGTGCTGGCTCCCGCAACGCCGCTGGAATCCCAAGGGAGAAGGTGCACTCTTGGGGATGAAAGAAGATTCTAACTCCTTGACCTCCGCCCCTCAGAACGCATCGCCTGCTGCCCTGAGCAATATGAAAGTCCACTAGGAATTGCCTGGCCTCTTGGCCCAGGCCCCTGCGCGGTCTCTAACTAAGGGTCGCGGAGTGGGCGCCCAGGCTCATTAGATAACCACCTCCAGTCAAGGCGAAGGAATCGGGCGGGAGGTGGGGATAATGACCTAGGAGGCCATACCCCTCCCGCGTCTCCCGTGGCCAAGCCTACCAGTGGCTGAGCAGATCCCCCCGCCCCCCCCCCGCCTCTGCCCCGGGAGCGGGGCGCCGCTGCGGAGGCCCGCGGGCCTCGGAAACTTTCCGCGAGGAGGACCCTCGCTAAGACCCTCGTTGGGTCCCGCTGCACCCGCTCCGTCGCCTCCAGGACTTGTCACTGCCCCCCCCCCGCAGCCCCCATCCTCGCCCTTTTCCGGAGAGTGCCTGCTGGGAGGACCCCGAGTCCTCGTGCGTTCCAGCCCGCTTCTTTGCGCCTTTGAAATGCCCGAAAACGTTTCCATCCTTCGAATTGGCCTTGGGGATGGGTGCGGGGACGACCGGGGTCTTAGTTGCGGGCAGTCTATGAGTTACAGGGTTCTCGACTCTTCCCGTGGGGGTCGGGGTAAGGTTCCAGGTGCGTGGAAAGGGGTTGCGTACTTAACGCCCTGCACGCCTTCCCTTGGGTCCCTCGGCCTCGCGCTGTCAGGGCTGGTGGCGGGACACGGGTTTGGACCCGCTGGGCAGTTCTGGGCGTGCGGGGTGCTAGGGGCCCGATAGGCCGCGCTCTGTCCCCACGCCCCGCCAGGGTGCTCGAGCTAGGATCGCCTGCCCTGGGAGTCCGAGGACACGGGGCTGGGTACTGGGGTGCGGCCCCGCTGGGGAGAGAGGGGAGGCGAGAGCGCGCGCGCCGCGGGAACCTGAGCCTCGGCTCGGGAGCCGCGCCGCGCATTCCGCGCATTCCCGCCCGGCCTGGGTTCAGCCGCCACGTGGTCGCTCTGCGCGCCGCGCTTACCGTAAAGCTCAGAGGAGACGAGCACTCCCCAGCTTCGGAGCGCGTGCGGACCTCCCAGGGTGCGCCGGACCTGCCCACTCCTGGTGCGCAGATCGAGGTTGCTCTTTTACGTAATAAGTAGAAGTACTGCTGGAGTAATGACACACTCATTTGTAAAGACAGGCAGGAAGGGTGCTCAGGCCCCTCTGGTATCTCAGTAGGGCGACTGTCCATCTCAGGAACGTGACCGAAACGGACCGATGACCATTCTGCCTTCCCAGCAGTGACAGCGAAAAGGAGGAGCTGCAGCCGGCTGATGGCTTTCTTCTCCTTTTTCTGATTATTCCACATCAGTAGGTGGCTCAGTGCAATACCCTGTGAAACTGGGAAACAGAATCCATGACGTCCTTAGCGCATAGGAAACGTCCATAAAGCTGCCTATACTATTTTTTTAAATCCTGAGGTGTCTTTTTCTGAGGATCAGGATAATAATCTACTTTTCAAGGATTCATGCAAAACCAAACCACTTTTCAAGATGCCAGGAAGTTTGCAAGCGTATTTGTGAGGATGCACAAGAGTATCACACACAGACCTACATCTGCCAGTAGGGCAATCAAAAGCTTCTGTAACTGCCATGCAACCTTGGACAAATCTCTCTCCCATCTGGAAAAGCGGGTATGACTGTGTGTCTTCTAAGGCTGTGGAGACGAGTAATTACGGTAATGTGTGTGAAGTGTTATTCCTGTATTTGTTCTTGTGCGGAAAGAAGGCCGTGTGATGCATGCTGTATGTGGAATTAATTAAACATTTCAGTTTATATTCAGAAAGAGGATTTAAAAATGGCTTTATAGTCTATAAATTCACTTTTATTTGGTGACTTCTCCTGAGCTGTCTGTGGACGTGAGGTTTAAATCCTAGAACACGCATTAAAAAAAAAAAAGTTTAACCACGTTCATCTTCCCTTCTTCCTTCTCAACATGCAAACGGAGTAAAAAGGTTGATTAAAAAAGGAAGAGCATTAATTAAGGGCACAAGTGTCAAGGCAAGGATGAGGGTCAGAAACAGAAGGAAGGATTTCTGGGGCGTCAAGGGAAGGGGACAGCCTGAGGCCCTGCCCAGGTCTCTGGATGGCGGGGCGGGGGGGGGGGCCAGGGCCTGTTGCCCTGTTCACAAAAGGGGGAGGCGATCACAAGTGAAACTGACCAAACGTGCGGGTCAGTGACACTGGCAGAAGCAAAGAGGCAGAAGTGTCAAGAAGCCATGGACTGAAGCTGCTGACGGTGTCAGTCCATGGTCAGGGCACAGTCAGCCCTCAGGGTCCCTGCAAGGAGGGAAGGGCAGGGGGAGGCTGGTTTAAACATTTAGCTACAGCTGGAGATTGCTGGGGAGAGAGGGCTTCTGGACAACCAGTCTGGAGGGCATCCCGGTGCCCCCAGGACTCTGGTCATCCGTTCTCCTTTGCTCCTTTGGACCAAGTTGTCTAATCACCTTTCTAACCCAAAGAGGAAGCTGGAAGCATCCGCTGGGAGGCTTCCAGGCAAAACGCAACCTTAGTGCCGGCAGCTCAGCCAACAGGCAAAAAAATGTTCCATGAGCTCCTGTGGAGTGAGATGGGTGAGCTCCTCCCTCCAACATAAGCCTCAACCCTTCTTTGGCCTTTGGCGAGTCAGGTGGTGTATGAGTTTCCCAAGGCTGCTGTAACAGAGAACCACAAACTGGGGGGCTTAAGACAACAGAAAAGGATTCTCCCACAGTGCTGGAGGCCAGAGTCCAAGATCAAGATGTTGGCAGGGCTCTGCTCCCTCTGCAGCATCGTGGGGAGAACCCTTCCTGCCTCTTCCAGCTTCTGGGGCTCCCATGTCCCTTGACTTGTGGCCATATCACTCCAGTGTCTGCCCCCGTCTTCACAGGACCGTCTCTTCTCTGTGTGTCTTGTCCTCTTCTGTCTCTTATAAGGACACCCGTCATGCAATTTAGGGCGCACCTGGGTAATCCAAGAAGATCCTTAACTTGATTCCATCTGCAAAGACCTTATTTCCAAATAAGGTCGAATTCACAGGCTCTGGCGGTCAGGAGGTGACCACGTCTCTTGGGGGCCACCATTCAGCTCACTACAGGTAGGAAGAGGGAGAAAGATGGTACAGGTCTTAAAGCTTAAACTAGGCAAACAAATAAGGTCTTGCTTTGTGTCAGGCCTTGTTAGATATTTAGGGGCAGGGAGACAGGGCCCAAATATGACTGAGTTATGGTCTCTGTCTTCCAGGGCTTTCCACTGGGGACCTGAGAAATAATGCCTGGAAATTTTTTTCTTCTTTAATGCAAGTTCATGGCCAAGTCGGCAGGTGCCTTCTGCAGGCAACCCCCATCCCTGTCCAGTTCACTCCTTTCCAGAGGTAGACAGGGAAAAATCACGAGCAGCACGATTGCAATTAGAATTTTAAGGAGGGGTAAAGAGAAAGGCTTCACCCGAGAATGAGGAAGGCAAAAAGGGAAGAGAGAATGTTCTAGATGTTTGAACAGCGTAAGCGAAACCCTGAAAGGAGGAGGTGCAGGATATGCACTTGGCTGAAAAGCAAAGAATCTCTGAATGCCTTAAAGCAGATTGGGGGAAAATGGAGATGCAGTCGTCCTCGGTATCCATGGGGGACTGGTTCCAGAACCCCCTCAGATGCCACCGTCCAAAGGTGCTCAAGTCCCTTATTTATAAAAGTGTAGCGTCTGCCTATAACCTACACACATCCTCCAGTATACTTTATTTTTTTAATTAATTAATTTTTTTTTTTTTGCTGTACTCGGGTCTCTCACTGTTGTGGCCTCTCCCGTTGCGGAGCACAGGTTCCGGACGCGCAGGCTCAGCGGCCATGGCTCACGGGCCCAGCCGCTCCGCGGCATGTGGGATCTTCCCGGACCGGGGCGCGAACCCGTGTCCCCTGCATCAGCAGGCGGACTCTCAACCACTGCGCCACCAGGGAAGCCCCCCTCCCGTATACTTTAAATCATCTCTAGATTACGTATAATACCAACAACACTGTCAGTGCTATGTAATAGTTGCCGTCTGGAGGCAAATTCAAGCTTTGCTTTTTGGAACTTTCTGGAATTTTAATTTTTGGGGAATATTTTTTGACCCATGGTTGATTGAATCCACGGTGGGGAACCCATGGATACGAGGGCTGGCTGTAAGGATAGTGCTTTTGTTTGTTTGTTTGTTTTTGTTTCGTTTTGTTTCTCGGCTTGCGGGATCTTAGTTCCCTGACCAGGGATTGAACCCGCGTCCTCGGCAGTGAAAGCACGGAGTCCTAACCACTGGACCGCCAGGGAATTAATTCCCTGTAAGGATGGTGTTGACCTCACAGAGTTTTCACGGAGACTAAACGAGTTAGTGTGGGTAAATCCAGGCACCCAGGGAGTGAGGCCATTATTAGCCAAGACTCACAATAAGTCTGGAAACTGTAGGCATTAAAAGGAGCCCCTTCATTAAGTCACAACCAACTCGTCTCCCCATGTTTTTCAATCAAAAGCTTCTGTAACTGCCAATGAGTTCAATCAACGTGAGATTAGCAAAGTTGTTATGCCGAGTTGATACCCTTCCAGACATAGAGGAAAATATCTGAGAGTTTCTTTTTATTGCTTTGTCCTGGGTGAATGTATGGCTTCCTCTGTGCTTTTAGAGGTATTGAAAACAATAGGTCTCGCGATCCTTTGTCGCTTCCCAGACTGGGATTACAACAGCAGGAAGGGAGCCACTGAGGGTCACAGAGGGCAGAGAGCAGGGTCGGGGGGCCACGAGGGTGAGGTCAGAGTAGCTCTCTGGGAAGAGGAATCTGGCCTCACCCACCCCTTCCTTCTGCCTTTCCCTTACTGGCTGATGAGGCCAAGCTCAGAATCCACCCACCAGCACATTCCCACATAAGTGTCAAGGTCATAGAAAGAGGCTGTTTGGAAAGAGGAGATGAAAGATAGGGATGGTGGCAAGGAAGGTGTGATTGCGAAGCAGGGGAGTGGGGGAGGAGGGGGGAGCAGCAACCTGGAAGGTGGGAGCAGAAAGGAAAGTTAGGAACGCACCCCGCAGGCCTCTTCCTGTACAGCCGCACAGCATCTTTACAGAGAGCAACTAAGTCATTTTCACAGCAACCTCTGAGGACCGTCACTTCATCCCCATTTTACAGACGAGGAAATCGAGGCCCACAGCGTCATGAGCTCTGGCAGAACTGGGATACTTCCGGCTCTGACTCTAAAACCCAAGGGAAGAGGCGCATTATGAAGCCCCCAGAAATTGCAGCGTTCACCTATTTTTTTTTTTTTTTTTTTTTTTTTTTTTAGCGGTACACGGGCCTCTCACTGCTGTGGCCTCTCCCGTTGCGGAGCACGGGCTCCGGACACGCAGGCTCAGCGTCCATGGCTCACGGGCCCAGCCGCTCCGCGGCATGCGGGATCCTCCCGGACCGGGGCACGAACCCGTGTCCCCTGCATCGACAGGCGGACTCCCAACCACTGCGCCACCAGGGAAGCCCAGCGTTCACCTATTTTTAAAACAGCTTTATTGAGATATAATTTACACATCATGAAGTTCACCCACTTAAAGTGTGTAAGTCAGTGATTTTCAGTATATTTGCATAGTTGTGCAACCATCACCACTGTTTAATTTTAGAACATTTTCATCACCCCCAAAGAAACCCCAAACCCGTTAACAGACACTCCCTTTTCTTCTCCCCCTCACGCCCTTCCCCAGCCCCAGGAACCCAGTAATCTGTTCTCTGTGTCTATGGATTTGCCACTTTGGATGTTTCCTCTAGGTGGAATCCTCCGATACGGGTTCTTTTGTGTCTTCTTTCATTTAGCACGATGTTTCCAAGGTTCGTCTGTGTTTTGTAGCACACATCAGTACTTCGTTCCTTTTTGTGGCTGAGTTATAATTCACTGCGTGGAGGTGCCACATTTGATGTCTCCATCTGGGTTGCTTCCGTGTTTGGACTGTGAGAAGAATGCTGTTCTGAACATTTATGTTTCCGTTTCTCTGTGTGGCAGGGATCATCTTTACTATGCAATCAGGTGGAGGGTCAGTCTTGGGGGTTTTTGCTCTCTGGGACCCAGGAAGAGACCTGGATGTGTCCGAGGGTTTCTCAGTGGTTTCAAACCCCCTGCCTTACCCTTCTTTCTGTTGCCCTCTTTCTTTCACCTTTTCTCCTACAGCGTCCACAGGGAGGTCCTAAAGCATGGAACCATAAGCAAATATGCACCAGAAATGCTTTTTTTGCCTGACGTTAAGAAACTCAATAGGATGGATACGAGTCCTAATTAGGCATGCGCAGTAAAGAGCAGGGTGAGGGTGGGGCGGTCCTTGAGACCCCGGGAAAGGCATCCAGGGTGTGTCAGCTCTGACCTTTACCCAATAAACCCGTACCTTTAACATCCCATGAGTAACCCAAGGGGTTCAACCTGTCAAAAGAGCTTCCAGACTTGAGAGGGAGGAAGGGGAGAAGTCTAGAAGCATGTCCAAGATTCTTCTCTCTTTTGACTGGTAGGTCTGGGCCTGCAGAGCCCCCAGGGCAGCTGACTCACCTTGGAACAGAAGGCTTATCACTGCACCCCGCGAGGTGAGGGAGTTGGAGTGTTTCCACGCAGTGGCCCTTTGCCTTGTCTCCTCCGCCACAGAGGCGATAATGAGCTGAACTGGGGACTGGTGATGGTGAGAATCAGAAGAGGTAGAAAATCCCTTCTGTGGGACTGGCAGGGCATCGAGGCTCAGGGGTAGCAATGGCTGAGGTCACAGGGTCTCGTGACAGGGTCTGGGCTATGGCAGTCGTGCTGCAGGTCTGGTGTTGGGGACGGTATGGGCCCCTCCTGAGACACGATCGGAGCGTGGTCTGATTGGGAGTCATGCTGCCTTACCTCCCTTGTTCCCGCCTGTTTTCTCCATCTGGTTTTCCTTTTCTGCTTAAATCCATCAGCATTGGTTTCGGTTGCGTTAGACCAAAAATGAGCATGAGGAGGGCACCTTGACTCAGGACATTTGCAGCTCTTGCACGAAGACCTATGACGTCCCTGCCAAATATGCAACTTACAAGAGTCACCCTAGGAACAAGCTCAGGTCCAATAAAAAGGGACGGTAGATCATTAAGGGATTATTAAGGACTAATTAATGGATTATTCACATCCCGATAATGAGGGACGGTATATTCAGAGAATGAAACAAAGCAAGATACAAACGTACAGTACTGCATTAGCTCAACTGTAGGACTTACGTAGCTGATTTGAAGGACATGTGATGAAATGGAAGGAGCTGAGCCTTGGGGAGGTGACAGGGATGATTTTTTTTCTCCTTCCTTCTATAGTCTATCACGTGCTTTCCATATACTGTATCCTCTTATGAACAAATATTATCTTAAAACCAGAAAAAAGAGTCCAACCAGAGACAACTCCAAAAGATACAAGGGCATTTTCCAGGCCCCCAGGCCCCCTGCTGTCCTTGGGACACCTGAGCCAGACCCCCTGTGGTCCATCAGGCAGTAGCCACATGGGGTCCTCCCCATCGTGGAGGAGCGTCCCTGGTGCAAGTTCAGGAGGAGCCTCAACTCTCACATGACTCCAGCAGACAAAGCGGTGGGAGGCTGGTGTTTCAAGACAGAGTTTAATGGGTCCCAGAGTAAACAGTGCTCGTAAACACATAGCCAGTGTGATCATCACTGGGTAGTGACCATTTCGGAGCGGACGAGGCCCAGACTTTGCCTCCTAAGATGCAGGGCATCGGCTGAAAGCAGGAGGAAAAGTAAAGAGGAACCGACAGATAGAGCCTAACGTGCACAATGATCTCGCCTCTGTGACCAGCAAGGCTGTGGCTGAGAGTATGAATGAGAAGCACTTGGGGCAGCTGTCTTCTCCTCGATGTGGACTTGGACCACGTTATCTCTGAGAATTCTGTGGTCCTTGGGAGGCACATGTGTGTGTGCTGATCCAGCGTTGCCTGCTGTCTACTAGGACAAATAAAGGCACCTTGAAGGGGGCTAGACCTAGAGTGTCCCACCCCTGGATTGTATACAAATGGACATTGCATAGACAGAATCACTCAAGGAGAGACTGCTGGGGGAGGAGGCTGTGGGGCACGTATCACTGTGTCCTCTGAGATCCATTCCCTACAGAAATGGAATTTTTAACTAGGTGCCTACTATTCACCTAAAGACTACATTTCCCAGCCTCCCTTGCTGCTGTATGGCCATGTGACTAGTCCTAGCCAATAGGCTGTGAGTAAGAGTGATGAGTGAAACTTCCAGGTTGGGACATTAAAAGGTAAAGGCATATAGCAAGGTTGCAGGATACAAGGTTAATATACAAGAGTCAGTCGTGCCTACCTATGTACCAGCAATGAACAGAATTTGAAATTAGAAAAACAGTATTGTTTACATGAGCACTCCCCCTCCCCCCCCAAATAAAATACTTAGGTATAAATCTAACAAAATTTGTACAAGATCTATCTGAGGAGAACTACAAAACTCTGATGAACAAAATCAAAGAGCAAAATAAATAAATTCCGTGTTCACAGATAGGAAGACTCAATCTTGTCAAGATGTCAGTTCTTCCCAACTTGGTCTATAGAGCGCTATCTGATCAAAATCACAGCAAATTATTTTGTAGATTTTGACAAACGGATTCTAAATTTTATATGGAGAGGCAAATCCAACACAATATTAAAGATACCCTAGAAAACCATAATTCAAAAAGAGTCATGTACCAAAATGTTCATTGCAGCTCTATTTACAATAGCCCAGAGATGGAAACATCCTAAGTGTCCATCATCGGATGAATGGATAAAGAAGATGTGGCACAGATATACAATGGAACATTACTCAGCCATAAAAAGAAATGAAATTGAGCTCTTTGTAATGAGGTGGATGGACCTAGAGTCTGTCATACAGAATGAAGGAAGTCAGAAAGAGAAAGACAAATACCGTATGCTAACACATATATACGGAATTTAAGAAAAAAAAATGTCATGAAGAACCTAGGGGTAAGACAGGAATAAAGACACAGACCTACTAGAGAATGAACTTGAGGACATGGGGAGGGGGAAGGGTAAGCTGGGACAAAGTGAGAGAGCGGCATGGACATATATACACTACAAAACGTAAGATAGATAGCTAGTGGGAAGCAGCCGCATAGCACAGGGATATCAGCTCGGTGCTTTGTGACCGCCTGGAGAGGTGGGATAGGGAGGGTGGGAGGGAGGGAGACACAAGAGGGAAGAGATATGGGAACATATGTATATGTGTAACTGATTCACTTTGTTATAAAGCAGAAACTAACACACCATTGTAAAGCAATTATACTCCAATAAAGATGTAAAAAAAATAAAATAAATAAAAAATAAATAAAGGAGAACAAAGTTTGAGGACTGGCAGTACCTGACTTCAAGGCTTACTGTAAAGCTGCATCGTTGAGTGGAACCACCATTGTGAATAAGATGCTCGTCGACACTGTAATCATCACCTGGCTTGAAGTTAGGACTCTTACCCTGCTCTGGATGTAACTGCTCCCCTTTCCCACTCACCTTGTGGGCCGCGCCTGAGGACTCTATCTCATGATGCCCCTCCAAGCTCAGGTACTCTCAGTGGCTCCCCAGGGCCCCCTGAAGACATTCTCAAGTCACTAGCCTGGTATTCCAAGACCCTCTTTGCCCAAGTCAACTTCTCCCTGACCTCTCATTCCTCCTATAAAACCTTCACATGTGCACCACTCGCCTATTTCTGCCCTTGGCATTCAGCCTCCTTTGCAGTGGTGTCCCCCCTGCCCCAAGTGCATTACAGCTTGGCCTTCACGCAAGACCTAAATGCTGTGCAACCCCTTCACGAAGCCTGCTGTGTGGTCAACCGCATGGCTACCTCCGACCGTGGGCACTTCTCACGCAGAGCGGGCCGCCCCCATTGCTGGGCTAAAGTATTATTTCCTTTAGAGTCTATAACCATCCGTCGCGTCCCACCACCATCCCGGACTTCCCAGGAGCTCAGGGGGAAAAGGGACCCCAGGTTGGCCTCCCAGGGAAGCCGTCTCTTTGAAAGTCTTGAGAGTTTGGAAATCTCACTTTGAGTTTTGATGCAAGGGTGGGATGCAGGAAGGGAGGGGGTCTGCCCGCAAAGGTAACTCTTTGGATGTCACGCAAACACCCAGAGCTCATAGATTCAAGCACCTCGTGATCGGAGGCGCAGACCGAGGCAACGAGGGACTCGTGAATGCAGAGCTCGCAGGGGACCTCTTGGGATGGAGCCTAGGCTGGCGGCCCTCCAGGGTTCTCAGCTTGGCATTTTGCTGTTGCAGTTCTTGTTCTGTTTGCCGCCAGACTCTGGCTTGCCATGCACAAAACCTCCTCAAAAGAACACGAACGGGAAAATTAGAGGGAGACTGCTGAGGAGTCTTGCAAAGTTGGAAAAATGAGCGTCTCCTTGTTGCAGAGTGCCTGGCCCGTCCCCTAGGTCCTGATTAAGGGGAATTGGTGCTCGTGAGGGCCTTGAGCAAGAGGCCTCTGATTGCAGACAATTTTGTGGCTTTGGCCTGTAATTTGGATTCGGGGGGTCAGACACAGTTAATGTGATAAACTCGCAAACCTCTGCTGGTGACCAGACGTGGAGTACGGCCCCCACGGACAGCCCTCAGGGCTGGTGGCACACGTACTCAGCCCCTGTGGCTGGGACAGGCCAGGAAGGCGGAGCCTCCACAGGCCGTGGAAACTGCTCCTTTCGTGGCTGCCTTTGGAAATCTGGAAATAAAAGTCATTGGTCTTGTTTGCCATGTTGCTCCAAACGCACGCTGATGGCGGGCTTGATTTTTGCTGGACGTGGGTCTTTGAGGTTCTCCATGTCCTAGACCGTGAACTTTTGAAGGCAGGAGGGGAAGCATAAAACGTACCCTGTCCTGGCGTCATGCACGCTGAGGGGCTTTGCACTGATGTGTTGGACCAAGGAATGAGGAATGAATGGGATAAAGGCGAAAAGATGTGTCTTTGGCTTGAAGAGTGATGGCCCTCGGGTCATTTCAGGTTGGGGTTTGCCCCAAGAGGTCTTCCTGATGACCAAGGTCATTTGAATGTCGCCAGAACACATGGGTCCTTTTTGGCTAATGACCACTTTGGTACCGTTCTCTTGCTTCCTGAATCCCCAAGATCAGGCAATTGAGAAGACAGATAAATTTTAAGTGTGTGTTTGTGTGTGTTAAATGTTGTGGGAAAATTGGGAGGCATGGGATGGAAGTGGTTGGATGGGGTGAGGGATGGATGGACGGGGTGGGGAGATGGAGTGGGGGTTGGGGGTGGAGTGGAGGAATCACTGTCCACAGCCATGGGTCTCCACCCTCTCGGTCCCTGCAGGGCCCCTGGGCTGCATTCACCACCATTGCCTTGTGAACATATGTGATACGTGGGTGAGTCTTCCATGCTCTCGTTTTACACTTACATTTCTTTGGTTCAACCCCCCACCCCTGCCAGTGACCAAAGTAGGGTGAATTCCCTCTTTCCCTCCATGTGGATGTTTTCAAACAGGAATGCTTCCTAGGAAACTGAAGACAAACAAATCAGCAGGATATGAGACCGAATAAGACGTGAATGAGTGTATACAGTGCTAATTTCCGATCCTAACTCAAACAAAGATCTAATCAGGGGTCAGTTGGCTGAGCTGACACCATCGATGGGGAAGCAGGCTTCTGTTTCTTCCCCTTTCTGAAGGTTAACCAAGATACGGACACATCTAGTGCTAAGTATACCTTCCGGTTTGCCTGCGGCAGGACATGTGATTTTTGATAACATCTCTGGGCAAGATGATAATGGAGTCCGGTTGGTTTTCCCAATGAAACAGGGACCCCTGAGCAATGGCAACTGAGGAAATGGGGCTTTAGTGACAAGACACAGGGCTCTAGTCCTGTTCAACTCTTTCCCAATGAGTTCAATTAGAAGTTGAAAAAGCCCGCTTGTCTGCATGGCAGACAATAGGCAACTTCCACTCAAATGATTTCTTACTAAATACAGCTGAATGGGACAACATTTCCTATGCTGGAGTAAATTCAGGTTCTTTCAAAGTTTTCACTTTTATAAATAAAATCTTTATACAAAATACGTCTCTTATTTTCAGTCTGATTTCCAGTACCCTAGTGCTCTGTGGGATGTTAGTAAAGTTACCCCAAGAAAGGTTCTGGGGACCTATTAATTGGGTAAGTGCTACGTACTCTTGGAGATTCGTGGTGCACACTTGTGTGTAAAGGCACTGAAAAGTCCTGCAGTGTAGAAACATGCTCGTTTGGCAGGGTTCCAGAAATTTTCTTCAGAAACACTGCCTCAGAACATGTTTTCCAACGTGATATAAAAGGATATAAAGAGTTGGTCTCTTTTACTCAATAAGACAAATAGCGCTGTCAGAATACTCGCCAGACACAACCAGATTATGGCAGGCAGGAGAAAGATACTCTTTTCCCTCAACTCCTCCAACACAGAGTCTTATCGTTTTGGTTCTTTCGGCTGGATTCACAGGGGTATAATAATACTTTCGTATTGTTTAGAGTTTTATTTCTTTAATTGCTAGTGAAGAAGCTTTGCATTTTCCCATGTGACGATGTGTTACCTAAATTTTCTGGCATATAAATTTAATTTCTTTTTTGTCTCTGATCACTTATTAAGTTGAAACTGAATATCCATCTTGTATATTTTATACCGATACCTTATATCCATGGAAGCTTAACTTTTTATTTGTTTAGTACACATTTTCCCAATGCTGCTGCTCTTTTAAAAATTTTATCATGCATATGATTATGAGAGGTTGAAATTGCTTGTTTGTTTTAACATATTCAAACCCTCCATCTTGTCTTCAATGAGATGTTTCCATTTCTTTAGTCAGAATTTGTTTCCTTTACATGGATGGGAAAAAATGCTATTCTATTTTCTTCTAGCTTGTTAAAACAAACCTGAAAAAAATTAAAATGTGTGTTTTCTCATCATACAAGCAATACATGTTATGGAAAATAAAAATAAACAAACATAAGAAAAATATAAGGACCTGCAATCTCACCACCCAGATAGCACTGATAATATTTTTTTGTAGCTCTTTTCGGACTTTTCTGTGTTTACATACAAGTTCAAAATTTTTTAACTTTAATTTTTTTCAAGTGTACATACCCTTGCCCATGCATGTATGTATATGCATACATGTGCACAGGCGCACACACACTCTTCCACTGGAATTTTGGAATTTCACAATTTATCGCATGGCTAAGAGTACCAGTAAAAACCCTTTGACCTTTATCAAATTTGATGGTGTGCAGGAAACCGGCTCTGTAGGAAGGAGAGCCCTGATTCGTGGCTCTTGCTGATTCCTGTGGTGTAAATACTCTCAGTGTGGCTGACGTGGCCGATTTCAAGCTCTCCGAGATTTGTCAGATGGCTTGTGAATTTCCTGAATATTTAACGTTTGGCTCCAGCCCACTAGCCCGTCCTCTTTGTTCTGTTTCTTCTTCCTCAAGAGCAGAATAAAGTTCCGCTTTTTTGCCTTCCTTTTTTTTCTCCTATTAGGGTCTTTTCATGTGTTTTGTAGTCCCAGGTAAATGGATACTCACTTATTTGATTTTTAAAATTGCTTTTGAAATCTCTTTCATCTTACATGCATTTTCTGGTTGCCTGATACTCATATAAGGCACAGTTGGTAAACATTGTTTTCTTATGTAGCATAACTTCCAGAGTTAATTTACTCGCACTTCTGGTTGCTTTCCTAGGTTTATACGCATGACCACAGCACAGCTGATGCTTGTATGTCTTCTCTTCCTGCATGTGTATGTTATTTCTTTTCCTTATCAAATAGCTTTCGCCAATATTTCTAGTTTTATTTTAAAATAGGATTGATGACTGGATGGGACGCATCACAGAATGATTATGATTTTTAATGCTCATGACTTATTACTTAAGTAATATTGGTTTTTGGATCCACAATTTTTGTTTAGTTATACGAATGTTTAGATAGTGAGTTTGTTCAAATGGCTCCTTGACGTCTATTGAGATAATGAAATCACTGTTTCAGTAAAATCAAAATTTTACTGTTTCTTGTGCTAATATATGATAAATCATTTTCCTACTTTATCGCCACCAACTTATTCATGGGATAAACCCTACTTGGTTGCTGTAGACACTTTCTTCTTTGAAGTGCTGAGAGTCTCTGCTTGTATTTGGGCCTTTAAAAATACGCTTTTTATTTAGGAATAATTTAGATGGCAAGGGAGTTCCCATATATCCCTCATGAAATGTCCCTGTTATTAACATCTTACAAAACGACGGCTGGTGCATCAAAGCCAGGAAACCGACATCGGGACACTGAGGTTAACTAAACTCCAGCCTTCACTGGATTTTGCTAGGTCTCCTTAGTGTTTGGATTTCTGGGTCTACCTTTATGACTGACGCTAGCCTATACATTTTCACTGTTCATTTCCGTTTGATTCAAAACTCTATTTGTGTCATACTTATATAGTGTACCCCATATATATTTATTTTTTATTGAAGCATAGTTGATTTACAATGTTGTATTAGTTTCTGGTGTACAGCAGAGTGATTCAGCTTTATATAGAAAGAGTTTTTCATATTCTTTTCCATTATGGTTTATTTCAAGATATTGAATATAGCTCCCTGTGCTATGCAGTAGGACCTGTTTACCTGTTTTGTACACAGTAATTTGTATCTGCTAATCCTAAACTCCTAATTTATTCCCCACCCCATATATATATTTATAATAGTCTATTGAATGGAAGAACTAGTTATTCCTTGAAGGATATGAATTTTCCAGTGAAACCTGGAGTTTAGTTAACCTCGGTGTCCAGAGGTTTCCACCTGATTCAGGCAGGTGGACAAACGTATATGGGAGGTTAGTGTATTGTGATAACAATCTGTTCCTGCTGTTCTAGAAGAATCCAAAGGAACGAAACCTTTCCTTCCCTTCCCTACCTCTCCTTCCAGAGGGCAGGCAAGTCCTTGAGACAGGGAGATGGGGGCCTTTCCACCCACAGGGGAGGGTTGATTTGCTCTGGTTTTAGAACAGTGTTGAATTGGCTCAAGGGCAGGGGGAGGCCAGGGTTTGCATCAGGGGCTGGAAACAGCAGCTAGAACTGCAGGCAGCTGGACCTGGTAGGCACGATGGGGCTGTATTTAAAGGGGGGGGGTGCTTTCCAAGAGTGGGGAAGACCCTTGCCCTGTTCCCCACGGCATTCAGAAAAGTGGCAGCTCACCACCTGGCAGGGTGGCACCTGGGCGCCAGGGTGGGGGACGGAGGAGGGGGAGTTTGGGGGTATACTCGGGGCGAAGGATCCCAGTGCCCACACCTGGCTCGGCAGGGTGCAGGTCCATCTTCCAAGGGCCAATGAGGGCAGCTTGTCGGCGAACCAGATGGCCCAAGGACCAGCGGCCTCTCTCCCATCGCAGAACTGTGTAAACTTCCCAAACTCTCTTGTGTGATGCGGGTAAAGCTAAGTTACATCTCTCTAGGGCTGCAACATATGAATTTCAGGGGGACGTAAACGTTCAGTCCATAGCCCGCCTCTTAGTCTCAAGTGGCTTATTGCTACAGAAGGGTCTTTCCTCACTCCATCTTCTCATTTTTGCCTTAAGCGTGGGGGAGAGATGTGGAGACCGTCCTCTGAGTAATCACAGCGCTCATAGCGTTAGGCCTCCCATCAGAGGCCTTCTGGGGCCCGTGGGAACGGGGTTATTGTTAAATGCCTTCTGCAGACTCACATTAAGGAATCTTAGAGTTGAATTGCCGCAGCTGCCCTCTGGGAAACTGGCCTGCCCATCTGTAAATTCGGAGACGGAGCCTCCCCAGGCACAGGGAAAAATCGCGGTTCAAGAATTGAAAATAATGTGGTTAACAGTAATTTAGAAGGCTTTTCACTGAGCACGGTTTAAAACAAGAAAGAAAAAAAAAGGGAAGAAAAAACAGCTTGTAAAAATCTGTTTTAAAAACCTCACTGGAAGTTGTCACTTTAAAATACTACCATTGTGCCTAACTTAATTCAGTAAAATTTTTTTTTCTTTTTTTTTGCGGTATGCGGGCCTCTCACTGCTGTGGCCTCTCCCGTTGCGGAGCACAGGCTCTGGACGCGCAGGCTCAGAGGCCATGGCTCACGGGCCCAGCTGCTCCGCGGCATGTGGGATCTTCCCGGACCGGGGCACGAACCCGTGTCCTCTGCATCGGCAGGCGAACTCTCAACCACCACGCCACCAGGGAAGCCCCTCAGTAAAATTTTTATTAACGATTTATTTCCCCTCCCTTGCTTTTGCACTCAATAAAAACATCTCAACAACTGTTTCAAATGTTCCCAGATCAAGCCTTTTATCTCCACGGGGTCAATTCCACCTGCCAATTAGCAAACGGGCTTGTTTGGGTCAACAGACCACAGCATCCTCTCCTCGGCGAAGTTTCCATTTGCAGGCAGGCCAGGCCTGCTGCTGGCCCTCACCCTGCCCTCTGGAAAATGTGCAGTCAAAAATTCAAAGATTTTTTTTTTTTTTTTTAATTGGCCGAGGCTGTGTGTGGTGGGGAAGCAGAGCACGGATACAGGATGCTTTTTTGTTGGATCTTATGGCTTTTACAGCTTTGCAGGTTTCAAGGTAAGGAGGGCTTACCCAAGAATGGCGGGTCCACCCTCAGGGACCCCCTACTCCCTGGCCTGAGACCTCAGAGGGGTGGGTGCGTGTTTGCTGCCCTCTCTCGCCTTGTTCAGGGAGCCCCTCTGACGCCCCGGCTCCTTTCCAGTCTCTTCTGTGCCTTCTGCCATGGTCCCCCAGCAACCTGGGTCAGTCACTCACCTGAGAACTGCTGAGCATCTTCCTGCATCTTCCTGTATCCTGCCCTGTGTTGGGCAGGGTACCACCCGCTTTTCCCCGCCTGGAGCCTCCAACCAGGTGGGCACTTGACTCCTATACAAACCCATCACAAAACAATGGGCAACGATCAAGAGTCAGTGGGGACACACAGAAGAGAGAGCAGTCAGGTTTCGGGGTACGCGGACAGCCCTGCGAGTGAGAGCGGTTGGAACTTACAGGAGGGTGGAGTTCCCGGGGGAAAGGTGGGGAGGGTAGGGGTGCCGGAAGCAAGAAGGGTGACCGCAGGCGTGGGTGGGGCCAGAGTAGAGAAGGCAAGGAGTCAGGCCAGGGAGTTTGGGATTTATTTCAGGGATGCTGAGGGGATGCCCAAGGTCCTCGTGTAGAGCAAAGTTCTTAGGCGGTGGACAGGATTGAAGGCAGGAAGTCCTGTTGGTGGGGGTGGGATTCTGACTCTGCGATACAAGGCCAGCCTGGGTGGGCTGCCTCTTCTCTAGTTCTCTAGTCCAGCTGGGAGGATCGAACCCCTTAAACAGCAAACCAAGAACCTCCTTTTTTAGCCATACAGCATGCGGGATCTTAGTCCCCCAACCAGGGACTGAACTTGTGCCCGCTGCAGTGGAAGTGCGGAGTCCTAACCACTGGACCGCCAGGGAAGTCTCCCCCTGACCCCAGAACTTTCTTGAGGAGGTCGGCGTCTCATTCATTCATTTATTTTGTGTCCTTGCCCTGGAGCTAATGTCCTCTATGTGTCAAGCTGGCCTCTGCTAGTTGCTGTCAATTAAAGGGACCCCACATTCCTCACGCGGCACCATTCTCACGATGCTAAACAAAATCAAAGCTCAGTCTTGTGGACGCACCTTCTGTGCCAGCGTGTCTTTCCTGCTGGTAAAGAAGCTTAACCTGGGCGCCAGGGCGTGTGAAACGATGATCATTTTGGCAACACGACGGGCTAATACGATGACAGCAAGACATCTGTTTCCCATCCCGTGAAGAGCAACTCAGTCCCTGTGGGTCAGAGGTCCCTAACCCGGGGTCCGTGAGCTTGGATGGAAAAAGTTACATGTTAATTGTTTTTTTTTTTTTTTTTGTCTGCGCCAGTGGATTGTGGGATCTTAGTTCCCTGATCAGGGATTAAACCCATGCTCCCTGCAGTGGAAGCGCAGAGTCCTAACCACTGGACCGCCAGGGAAGTCCCAGTTACACATTTATTTTCACCGATCTCCAGCTGCAGTTGGACATTCCGAAGACAGTGGTAGCCACAGAGCGAGTGGTTTGCCACCAGAGGAACATGGATGTTTCAAATCACATCACGGTTTTTGCGTGTATCTAGAAATGTTCGCCTTAATCCACCCTTCAAAATCACGGAAATTTCTAGACTTACTGCTGGGTTCATTTTATGTGTCAGTAAAGCAGGGCAGTTTCTATATCACAGATTAATTTTTCAAAAGTATTTGATGAACTGATTTTGACACAGTTTCCTTTGTCATCCTATCATTTTACCTTTTGCATTTATAAGTATTACTCTGAGAAGGGGTCCACCGAATTTAATAGTCTGCTACCAAGTCTCCCAGCCCGCAGGGTCACCGGCCTTAGCCCACGTCCCCTGGGGAGTGGGGGGCGGGGCAGGGAGTCTCAGAGACATGGAGCTCAGAAGGGACAGGGTTCCAGTTCAAAGGCAGTCCTTCGGACCCCAGACACCTTGCCTCATTTCTGCTGCACCCTGGCCCCGAGGGAACGCTGACCACCAAGGACATGGCTGAAGGGTCCAAGGATGGAAAGGAGCCCTCAGCCAGGCCACTCCCTACAGGGAGCCCCTGCCCTCGTGATCTTTTCACCCCCGAGGAAGGAGAAATGCAAACCTGGGCCCTGAAATCAGAGCGTTCCAGATGATTCCCTGTGGATGTGGTTCGTGGAGGACGTGGTCTCGGGAATGAATACAAAACTTAAAAAGCTCCCAGAAAAGTCGTGGGTGGTCCGTGCATCCAAGAAGGTGCCCCAGGCCGTCTGTTCATGACGAGCTGGACAGGCTCCCCAGGCTTCTCGCTGGGTTCCTCGTCCGCTGCGCCACCCCGCCCTCCCCGCCCAGGTCCACGCTCCCATGGTGACGTGACCGTGACGCCAAGGGCCCTGAGCTCTTAAACAGAGACTTTCTGTTTCTGTTTCTTTTCTGCTTCCTTTGAAGCCGGGTGGCCTCCCTGAGGGAACCCTGGAGGAGGTAGCCCTGCTCGGGGTCTCGGTGCCCAGCCCTCTGCTGGCAGGGAGCGTGAACATGTCGGTGACGCATTCAGACAATGACCGCCATGGTCAGGGCGTGCAGAGCCCTGAAGCGCCCCTCGCTGCTCTCCTTTGCTTCCTGACTTTGGAGAATCTGGGGTGGTTGAGAGTCACCGCTCTGCTGATGCTCAAAGGGGAAAGGTGCCTGTCGCTCCAGGCTGCAGCATCGCCACCTCCCTTCTTTGGGGATGCCGCCTGGTCCCGCGGCCATCCTGGAGCCAGTCACGCTGGGATTTCTATCTGAGTCTGAAGTGCCCCGTGTCTCCCAGCAGATGTTCCACCATGAACCGGATCCACCCCGGACCTCCTGTTGTCCCCCAACCCTACTGATTTCTCTCAGTAAGCCGGTGGTCCCCCAGATCCCTACAGCCACTCAGACACCCCGAGGCACCCGCAGACTCCCTGAGGTCCCCCAAGACCATGAAGGCCCCCCAGACCACTGAGGCCCCAGCGCCCCCAGATTCCCGAGGTCCTCCCAGACCCCCTGAAGCCCCCCAAGCCCCCCAAGTCTCCTCCAGACTCCCCGAGGTCTTTAGACTCCCCGAGGACCCAGATCCCACACCTGGACAGGCTGTAGGGAGTGGCCTGGCTGAGGGCTCCTTTCCATCCTTGGACCCTTCAACCAAGGAGTTCTCTGACCAAGCAGGGCTTCTCTCTGCCTTCAGCCATGTCCTTGGTGGTCAGCATTCCCTCGGGGCCAGGGTGCAGCAGAAATGAGGCAAGCTGTCTGGGGTCCGAAGAACTGCCTTTGAACTGGAACCCTGTCCCTTCTGAGCTCCATGTCTCTGAGACTCGCTGCCCCCCCACTCCCCAGGGGACGTGGGCTAAGGCCGGTGACCCTGCGGGCTGGGAGACTAGACTCAGGAAGGCTGAGTTGGTCTTTTCCCTTCCCCTCGCCGTGAGGGCTCCAGCCCGGCTGGTGGCCTGCAAACACCAGGAGCCAGCCTCCAGGAAGGGACCAAGGACACTGGCCTCCTCGGATGGCACGACGAAGCCGAGAGGAGTCACCTTGCCCCCCGGGGCGGGGATACGCGGCTGGCCCCTCTCTCCGTCCACTCCCTTCTGGGACAGCGGGCAGAGAATGCACAACTTCCCTCCTGCCCCGGATGTCCAAATATGTTTCTTATCAAGATGTTCATTTTCAGCAAATTGTACAAAGAGGAAAATCCTACAGAATGAAGAAGGAGGAGGGGGAGGGGGAGAAGGAGGAGAAGAAGAAAAGAGGAAGAAGAAGGAGAAGAGAGAGCTGTTTACACTCTAGGAAACAACCACAGGGAGAGAGCAAACTTCCTAGCCGTGGAGACCAGAGTGCCGGCCTCACGATCCTGTGATGAATCCACTGACTTGTTGGGCATCTTCCTTAAACGACCTTGAACCTCACTTACCCTACTCGAAGTATTCTTCAGGTAATTGGGGGCCCGTTTGGGCTGGTGGCCCCGAATTCTCAGAACAAAATTTGGGGGCGTGGTCTAGTAGACAGAACAAGAGGTTTGGAACAAGGCAGACTCCGGTGTGAATTTCAGAACTCCCAGCGGATTTCGGTATGTCTTTAGATCTCAGGGTTTCAGTTTATAATATGGGCAGCATATTGTCTGACAGTGTTGATTCCCAAGTTCACGGTGCTGTGGAGGCCGGGCTGGGAATGGGATCGTGTCATGAAATCAAATGTCACGCTGACACACGGGCTCCGACTGCCTGACCTTCCCCCCGACGTCAGGGAACTGAGGCAAAGATGAGAGTGATTCTGACCCCAGGCTCTTTCACCTTATTATCTGCCTAAACTTTAGTCCCTGAGCTTAAAATCCAGGCAATTGCCTTAGTTTATTGCTTCACAGTTAAGATGTGGCCACCGTCACGGTTTACCCACTTAGCCAGCAGATGCTTGTTGGTTTGAAAGGGCTTGGGTGGGCTTTCGCCCTCCCCGGCTGTGCTCCCTGTCCATCACCCTTGCTCGCTGTTTCTCACTTCCCAGTAAAGTACGTGCAGGTAGGAGAAGAAAAAGGAGAAGGAAAAGAAGGAGAAAAGAGGAAGAAGAAGGAGAAGGAGAAACAAAACCCTTGTTTCAGGTTTTGCTAAGTGCATCTGAATAAGGGGGTTGGTACAGAGTACCCTCTGAAAGCAGAGCCCCAGGATGGGATTTTGGTGTTAGATTACTCACCAGTCAGACAGCAACGAGGACCCCACTCCTGGAGGTAAACCAGGTGGTGACCATCCCGGAACACAGTTACCAAGGCTCTCACCTGTGGTTACTTGGGCTCAGGTGTGCCAAGGAAGGGAGGCATTGGGCTGTGCAGACGGTGACACTTGAACAGCACAGAAATCGGCTGCCTTTTGTTAAATGGCCCTGGGAGCCTTGAAAGAGAAAGAGAACCTCAGACAGCATGTAGAGATGTCCACCTCCTGCAGGGCAGACTGTCTTGAAAATCAGACCCGGGATCTGATGGTACGAGTGACAGAGTTGCCGAGGAGATGGACAGATAGGCCTGCTCCAAGCCCCGGTCCTGAGGGGAAAAGTGTGAGATGCTGAGATGCAGGGTGGGGACACTTAGGTAGAGAAGAAAGACTGCACCTCCGGCTTCCCCCAAACCCTCCACATCCACAGAAGTAATCTCCTTTCCCTTGACATAGGGGAGACCCCCCCGCTTTGCCTAGAGGTTCCCCAAAGGCTCACTCAAGGATTTGACACTTGTCCTTCCCTAATGGATGCCCACGACCCCTCAATACATTAAGGCTGATAATCTGATGACTAGGGTCAGCCCTCAGCATGGCCGCAGAGGAGAAACACATCAGGCAGTGAAGAGAGCAGGAGCTGGTGAACGTGTGCCCATGGGAGCCGGGAAGACATACATGGCAGTAGATCTGGCTCAGTTCGCAGACCCACACCCGACTGATGGATTGATTGGTAGGGAAGTGGAGTCCCCTTGACGAAGGAGCCTGTAAATGTCACCGCCAGCTTATGCTGTAATCATTTCCCTGCTCCTCCCCCAAAGTGACATGTGGCTATTTACCTGGGTAGCTATGTCCTGAGAAAAGAGGGGTACCCAGCTTTTCAAGGATTGTTGGATGCAGGATCTGATGCCAGGAGACCTGAAACTCTGTTGCTGTCCCCTGGTGACAGTGGGAGCTCGTGGAAGCCAGGTGATAAATGGAGTCCCAAGTCCATCTCACAGTGGATCCAGGTCCGTCTCTCAGTGGATCCACGGACTCACCCTGTGATCATTTTCTTGGTCCCTTATTGTGTCACTGGGGTAGCTGTACTTCAGAGTTGGCAGGACCCTGGCTTTGATTCTGTGACCCGTGGAAAAGGAGCCATTCAGTGGCAATGCCCTGCTGGCTGAGGCAGTAAGTCAGAAGCGATACCACCCCAGGAGGAATTGCAGAGACTTAGTGCACCAGAAAACACTCAAGGGTACAGGAGTGCTGCCTCATCCCATCCCCATTCAACTCACCTGCCTGGCCCCGAAAGTGCCAGGTGGGTCACGTATATGATGTTATTGTAAACTGCACCAGATGTGGTGTATTTACTGGAGGAGACTGACACAACCTCTGACACTGGTGTGTGGTTACGTACCACACATTTACCTGTTTAGGTACTTTTCATTCTTCCTGTAAACGCTTGTTTTCAGCCGGTAAAACTTCAGGCAGAAGAACATCCTGGTAGCATTGATCTGCTGGCAATAAATTGTCTCAGGTGTTATTGATCTGAAAATGCCTTTATTCCAATTCTCTTGTTTTTGAAGGACATTGTCGCTGGATATAACATTCTGAGTTGATGAGTCTTTTCTTTCAACACTTTAAATATCTTTTCCCACTGTCTTCTGATCTCTATTGTTTCTGATGAGATATCAGCCATCATTGCTGGGCTGTTCCCCTGTAGGTAATATGCTTTTTTTCTCTGGCTGCTTTCAAGATTTTCTCTTTATCTTTGGTTTTCAGTAGTACTCTGATGTGTGTAGGTGTGATTTTGAGGCTTTTTTTTGGCTTTGTTTTGTAATTATCCTGTTTGGGGTTTATTGAGCTTCTTGGATCTGTAAGTAGTTTTTTCCCTATTATATGAAAATCATCAAAGTTGGGAAGATTTTGCTTTATTTATTCAATTTTTTTCTGCATCATTTTCACTCTCTTTTATTTTTGGGACTCTACAATTACACATATTCCAGGCCATTTGATTTTGTTCCAAAGGTCTTTGAACATTTGTTAGTTTCCTTCAGATTTCTCTCTCTCTCTCTCTCTCTTTTTGGCTGTGTTGGGTCTTTGTTGCGGTTCAAGGGCTTCTCATCACGGTGGCTTCTCTTGTTGCGGAGCACGGGCTCTAGGCACGTGGGTTTCAGTAGTTGTGGCACGTGGGCTCAGTAGTTGTGGCTCGCAGGCTCTAGAGCGCAGACTCAGTAGTTGTGGCGCATGGGCTTGGCTGCTCCGTGGCATGTGAGATCTTCCCGGACCAGGGATTGAACCCATGTCCCCTGCATTGGCAGGCGGATTCTTAACCACTGTGACACCAGGGAAGTCCCTCTCTTTTTTTTTTTTTAGATTGGATAGTTTTTTATTGATCTGTCTTCAGATACTTTCTATTGTCATTTCTAATCTTTCAATCCACTTCCTTTTTCACTTGTTATTGTGCTTTTGAGTTCTAGAATTGCCATTTAGTACTCTTTTCAAGGTCTAATTTCCCTGCTGAGATTCCTTATTCATCCATTCATTAGGGCCACATTTTCCTTTAAGTCCTTGAACAACTTTATAACAATAGCTTTAAAGTCTGTATCTGCTAAGTCCAACATCTGGGCTACCTCAGGGTCGGTTTTAATTGAGTGCTATTTTTTGGAGTATGAGTCATATTTTCTTGGTGCTTTGCGTGTCTAGAATATTTTCTATTTTTCTATTATTTGGAGCTGCATATGACACATTGTAGAGATTTGGAATTCTGCTATTTGCCCCTGAGTAGTGTTGGTTTTTATTCTCGTAGGTGGTTGGATCCCTGGCTGATAACTTGAACTTGCATAGACTTGGATCTGGTGTTTCCTGAGCCCCTCTAAGTTGATTTGACTCGCCCTCTGAAGTCTGTCTTTAAGCCTTGTTGAGACTTGATTTAAGGCTCTGATAGAGTATAGACTAGACCTTACTGTAGGTAATGGTCTTTACTCGTAAGGCATGACTTTTCTGATGTCTCTTAAGTCTAGAATAGAAGTAAAATCTCTCCTTTCTGGCTGGCCAGGAACTTCAGCATGTCTCAGCAACGTTTGGCCTCTCAACTCCATAACACCTGCTCTCAGGTAATTCTTACACAGTCTTTCCCTGCATACATGCAGCCCCGCCCTTAGCCAAGGGCTTGCAAGTCATCTCCACACAAATGCCTGAGATGCTCCCACTTGGCACAGCGCCCTGACCACAGATTCAAGTCACTCTGGCCACCTTCTCCAGCTCAATGACACTGATGTGTCCTGCTCTGCTCCAGCTCCTGCACCACGGTCAGGAACTTTCCCCGAGGCAGACAGGCAGGGCAATTATTGGGGTTACTTTATGAGTTTCCCTTCTCTCAGGGAATCACAGTCTTTAATGCCTGTTTTCTGTTGCCCAACACAATTGCTTCATATTCCCCCCCCCCCCATTTTATAGTTCTTTACGGCAGGAAGCTTCCTCTGGTAGTTACTTGTCCGTCTTGGAGCCAGAAATGGAAGTTGGATAATATGCTTCTACTGATCTAGGAATGTTTTTCTCCGATCCCATCGGTGAAGAGGATAAAAAGCAATTTGTCATTATATGAGAAGGATAGCAGTTCACATTCACTGTCTCGCTCCAGATTGGTGTTAACTCTTCTGTTCTCCAGACAAGATACCTCACAGAGACCATAGTCATCTCGATATTCTACAGGTCATGCCGGTCTTCTGAACTGATTACCCGTGCTAATTGGACACGGTGAGCAGGGAGCGGAGAGTACCCAGAAAGGGGGAGACAAACTCATGACGATATAAGGGGCTGCATAACAATGAAATGAGTAGGGATCCAGTGTCTGGGGCATGCTGGGATGGCCCCTTTAAGGCAAAGAACCATTCGGTGCCCATCCTGCATCTCCTACTACTAAGAAAGAAGCACGACACTTCATGCTGTTTGGATTTGGGGGGGCAACGTACATCACTTCTGGAAATTCTGTTTTAACCAGTTTATTGAGTGGTTTGAAAGGCTTTCTGTTTCACGTGAGACCCAGAGCAGGAGAGGGCTCTGCAGCAGGTGGAGGCTTCAGTGTAAGCTTCTCTGTCCCTAGAGACATGCGGTCCATCAGACATGGTGATGAAGGCGTCCAGGGATGGAGTGTACAGAAAGCCTCGCTAGGAGCATCTCAGCACGGACCTGTAGAGTTCTGGAGCAAAGATGTGTTCTTTACAATTGGAATTACCTGCCATTTGAAGACCAGCTCATGGGCTGCTAGTAGGCTGCCGTAGGGATGGAGTGCCTGGCCAGGGGATGCCAGGTGGCTGTGTACCTGGAGTGTCCCTCATGAGCTGGCTGAAGACTGACTCCTTTTGCATTACATCCCCACTGAAGGATAGCCCTGAAAGAGGGCAGGTGGGGCATTCCTCAGGCAGCACACTGGCTGCCCACTGTCCATGGAGAGAATACTACCCAGAAGCAAGACTGTCCATAGACTCCTGGACAGGGGCAGACAGCTTGGCTGATGGGACAGGAGCCTGGAAGGAACAACATTAGAAGATCAAGGGCAAGTTAGTCTGGAGATGGACCTACGGGAGTGGGCAAAGGGTGTGAAGGTGTGGGGATGTCTAGTGCCCACTGGAGGGCCTTGCCCGTAGCTCAGGCACTCGTTCAGCGACCGGGTGGGTGGGACAACTTGTCCTGGGGATAACTGCCAGTCTTTCCACTTTATTATGGCACAAAAGAATAAATGAAAGACGACGAACACAAGACCTCTCTCTGGCTGCTCATTAAGACAGACTGTTGTGATTGGTCAGAATCCAAGGCAGGTGTGGTGGGTACCACAATCATCCCCAAATATGCTGTTGATGATGGAGAAATGAACAAGACTCCACAGGAGACAGCAAAGATATCTTCTCTTTCATGGAAATTATGTTGCTAAGAGCGTGTTCAGAGCTAATGGCTTTTGGCTTGGGACATGTTGAGAGGCACATAGAAACCAATACTCATGCTGGACGCCCAAACTTGCAGTAGCAGAGACAAACGATGAACCTTCAACACGGCCCCATTCCTTGAGGATACCAGCTAACCCCTTAGTGGTGGATTCCATCGGCCCCCTTCTAATCTGGACAGCAGAGCAATTTGTCTTTTCTGAAACTGACACTACTCTAGATATGGGTTTGCCTTCTCTGCTAACAATGATCCTCCAGCATCTATCAAAGGGCTTACAGAATCCATCACCAAGGTCTGACTGCACACCTTGGACCAAGAACTCATTTTACAGCTGGGGAGATACCACAGTGGGCACGTGACAGTGAGGTCTACTGGTCTTACGACCTACTCCCCTCAGCCAGAAGCAGATAGCCTGGAAGAATGCTGGCGTGTCCTGTAAACGACTCAGCTAAGGGGGCAAGAGCCAGAGGCGCTGGAGACCCTGTCTTTCTTCCATTCGCCCTCTGAATGGCGAATGCACCATGCAATGCAATGGTGAATGCAGTGGTGAATGCACCTGACCAATGGCCACATATGGTGCTGTGTCCCCCAAAGATGAATCGCATGTATTCTAGAGCAAAGGCTGGGAGTAGGAGGGACATCGCTCATCGTCAAGCCCCCTGTGCACCTTGCTAGAGATGCACGCAGCACATGTCTTTTGCTTCCTGCCTCCAGGTCCCTCCAAGGACCACCGTGGGCGCGTGCTTGGCACTCGTCCGCCACGATCTGGAAGTGCTAGGAAGTCAATATTTTGAGGACTGATTCTCTGTCCCGTGGAGGCTGGGAGCTGACAGATAAATGTGGGATTAATGCTTCCTTCTCCAGATGAAGGTCCTGGAAGTCATTTCACAGGGCTCCTCTGGGAACAACCGTGGGAACTGTCCCAGCAACCAGCGACCATAGCAATAGCAGCTCCAATAAGCATCCTTGTATTGGCTTTTTCCGGCCTCGCTCACCCAGCCCCCCAGATCACTCTCCTCCAGGAAGAACTCGCACTGGAGCCTTTGTTTCAGTCGCCGTGTTCTGGGGACTCCGAGCTAAAAGACATGGAGAGTCCGTCAGGCCACTGAGGGCTTCGGCCGTTCTTCCAACAATGTTTCTTGAGTTCTCACAATGTGCGTGGTGGTATTTTGGGGCTAGGGATACGGCAATGAATTAGACAGACAGGCCCACACCCACCCCATGAGTGAGAGACAGATGATGACATGTAATGGAATAATCATGCCAGGTAAGAGATCCCGAGTGTCAGTGGGGGTAGACAGAGGGGGAGCAGCTAGAGGGACCAGGGGGCATTTGTGCGGAGCCCTGAGTGAGGCAAAGGAGGGAGCCGGGTGACCAACAGGGGTAAAGTACCCTGGGTAGAGGGGACAGCAGGAGGCCACATCAGGGACACGAGGGTCATTTTCATTCCGGCCCATTCAGTGTTTAGAAATAAAAGATATTCAACTTCACGTAATACCCCTGAGAAAGTGGCTTAGTGGGATTACACAACAGCTTCATGTACTGGTGAGCCTGGGAGCTCCATACTGCACAGGGTCCTCCATCCATTTTTCTTGCCCAGGGAACACAACCTGGGCCAGGAAACTGTGTTTCCAAGCTGGCAGATCAAAAGGTGAAACAAAAAATACGTGCATCTGGAGTCCCTTTATTAGAGACCAAACTTAGTTAAGATCAGTCAAGTCTTTCTACTTTGTTATGGCACAAAAGAATAAATAAAAGATAACAACCCCAAGACCCCTCCTGGGCTGTTCATGTAGAAAGACCATTGGGATCCGGCAGAATTTAAGCCACTTGTTGTGGGTACCACAATCATCCCCAGATGATGCTGTTGACGACTGAGAGATGAACAAGAATCCATGGGAGACAGCAAAGATATATCTTTTCCTTCCTGGAAATTATTGCTAAGGAGTGTGTTCAGAACTAATGGCTATTGTCTTGGGGCACGTTAAGTGACCCATAGAAATCAAAGGGCTTTCAAGGGGTTCAAGAGCAGGTGTGGTGGAGAGACGGACATGGCAGGAGTCGGCGTGGCCGGAGGGACAAAGTTCAGATGATGCCCACAGCATTTTGTTGCAGAAAGGAAGGCATGCTTTTGGATTCTGTAATAACACTCTGTGTTTGTGGTCTATTTTCATCTGAGGATCTCAAACCATTTTCAAGCATTCATTAAACTTCACAACAATCTGATGCCCTTGGTATAATTAGACCCATTTCTTCGCTGGGTCATCTGAGGCCCATTAAGATGGGCCGACTTGCTTGGAGCCTTTGATCCCAACTTTCCTGTCTTCCACCCCGGCTTGCCCGGTTCATTTTAATGTCACCAAATCAGAGAGGGATGTGAACATTTAAACAAATCTACTCTGAAACCAGTTACTTAACGAATTCTTGGGCAAGCCCTCCATGGGCCTCTGGGACCACCTTGCTCTCATGTTCATTCACCACAGCCAATTAACCAAGGTTTTTTTTTTTACATGCTTTTATGAAAAGCCGTTGTATGCAAATATTGGGAGGCAGGAGATTGATCCCAAGGAGGGGTACAAATGTGCCCCTTTCCCATGGCCTGAAACGGACTCTGTCCCTGGCATATAGGAGCCTAGGTATGTCGCTAATTTCCCATCATTCTGCCAGGAGGCTATAAAATGTCTTTTCATCTTGAGTTACATAAGTATCCAAACACATAAGAAGACTGTTATTACAAAGGCAACCACACAGGGCAAAAAAAAAAAAAAAAAAAAAAGGGTTTCATTTATTCTGAATATGTGCACTAAACACTTTTGATGTCTTTTCAGGGACTCCTAAGTACTAAGAAGGAAAAAAAAGTGCACAAAAGACCTTTTAAAAATGCAACCTGGCTGTGGCTGATGTCGGGTCTGGCGAGAAATCTATTGTCCATAAGGCGGGGGCCGGCCCATCATAATCCATCCTATGATATTTGCATTCCGTTTCCCTTCTGCCCAACGGGCAGCTTATGCAAAGCAGTTCTTAGTGTTCTTAGGGGGGGTGGGGGCAGGGAGACAGGCTTGTACACATACTTCAAAAACTCTGCTCCTGACAACGGAGAACATTTGTTGTAAATATGCCCCGCTCTGGGTGTTTTCTCCCCGCTTCTTCAGGAAAACAGATGGGTAGTTTCTCTGACAGTGAAATTTATAGGTAACCGAAGGAAGTATGCAGTAAAAGGATAAATTCCCTGTTTTTAATGTTCCCCATATAATCAAGGGCCTCTTTCACTGAGGTACCCACTGCACTCCATCCTTCCACATTCCTTCCCCTTGACTGGCTCTCAAAAGATCCATTTCAACGAGGAAGAAAAAAAAAAAACCCTGCATTGAGGATGATGGTTGCTGATTCTGACACACAGATAGGTTGTCTGTTAAACAGATAGCTTTGGCTCGGCCGTATCGGACAACTGACCTCCGGGTGAGCCCCGTAGCAGCCTCACTTCTGCAGGCGATGCGGGGGAAGCCGGCCCGGTAGATTAGGGGCCCCCGGGGGAACCAAGATGGATTCGGGCGCTTGGTTTCATCTGTAATCTTTTCAGTGAGGTGCGTTCAGTCAGCGACTTCCCAGGAAGACTTTGGCCGCACGGAAAGAAATTTAAGTTCCCAGTCTGTGTCCCCAGGGCCATCTGAATGGAGCTGGTGTTTGATCCCGTCCTGCTCCCCGTGCCAGTCTGCGATACCATCTGGGGTGCCCCTGCACTGGGTCGGCTGGAGAGGAGGAAGGTGGCTGGCCTGGGGAGTCAAGGAATTCAATCCCAGCACGTTTTAGTTCGACAAACGTCGATGGAGAATTTACTAGGGCCTGTGTGGATGAATAAATTAAAAAACGAAATCTCCACTGGGAGGGACAGGAATGTACGTGACTAATGCAATGCAAGTGAGGATGCCATATATATATATATAAAGAGAGGCACAAGAATGTTCCAGATAAATGATTCATTCTGTCTCAGAGAACCCAGGATGATATTCCAGCTGGATTCTGATGGATAAATGAATGAGAGGAGGGCTCCGTGAGTTTGCTCAGGCTAAAGTCCTACAGCCTGAGGGGCTCAAGTATTGATTGTCTCCAGCCCTGGAAGTAGGAAGTCTGAGATCAAGGCTTCAGCAGAGTTGGGTCCTCCTGAGGCTTCTCTCCTAGGTGTGTAGACGGCCGTCTTCTCCCTGTGTCCTCACGTGGTCGTCCCTCTGTGTGTGTCTGTGTCCTGATCTCCTCTTCTTATAAGGACACCAGTCCTATGGGATTAGGGCCCACCCTCGTGACCTCATTTTACCTTAACCACCTCTCAAAAGGCCCAGCTCCCGTCACAGTTACATCTTGAGGTGCTGGGGGTTAGAACTTCAACATATGGCTGTTTGGGGGAAACAATTCAGCCCATAACAAGGGGAAGGCAGTCTTTCCACTGAGGAGACAGAGGCAGCAAAGCCAGAGATACAAAAGGGCATGGTCAAAAAAAAAAAAAAAAAAGGGCATGGTCTTGGGTCAGGATCCCTGGATGCAGAGCCTGAGGCAAGGGTTGGGGTCTACATGATTTATTGAGGGAGGTCTCAAGAGAAAGGAAGTAAAGGAGGCAGGATGGGGCAGGGGGCAAAGCTCAGCAAGGTGGTGGTCTCAGCTGGAGACTGGCCTCAGCCTGGTCCCTCAGGGAGCTCTGGAGTGTCAGCTGTACAGACTAGGTCCCACCTTCAGGCCACCATGGGGGTCTTCTGCACGCCTGGGTTAGTCTGGCCCTGGCTGTGGACTCCCAGGCAGGGTGGCCTTGGTGTGATGTTCTAAGCCAGGGCTCCCATGAAGTTGAGGGGTCTCTCTGGACCAGGAGATGCCTGGGAGTCCTGAGCAGCCAATATCAGAGGCCGGGGGTGCTCCTGGTGGCCGAGCCCATGGTGGGGGGACCCATGCGGGTGCCCACAGTTCCCAGAGGCACAGTGAGCTTGAGGGGACAAAGTGGCTGCATTGGTGGGTTGACCACAGGGGCCTAAAGCGGCAGAGGGGAGTGGGGGCAGAGCTGCTGAAAAGGGGGGAAAACCAGGGATGAAGCCACACTGTTGCCCATGGCCTCTCTGCCCTGCACCCCTGCCTAGGGGTCTGGCTCATGGCAGGGGCCCTGAAAGAGGGGTTAAGAGAAAACACGTGTGGACCAGCCATGGCCCAGCTTCTGCATCCCGAGAGCTGCTTCTGTTGCCAGTCTTTGGGCTCTTATTAAAAAGAGGTGATTTCAGCCATACGAATAAATCAGAGTGGATTGGAAAAATAAGTGGATCTGTGCATCTCTGCAGAGGAGCCTGCTGCCCAGTGGCCAGGGCAGGGAGAAGACGGCCGGCCTCAGCCCTGGGGGAGGGAACAGGGCGACGGGGGAGGGCCCGTGGGGCGTGGAGCTCAGGGGTATTCAGAGCGAGGAGGGGTGATAAATATCGGTGGGGTCTGTTTCCTCCCCCAGTTTGTCGGTGGTGGCCCTGTCCTCACCTGCACGGTCAGCTCCACCCACTGTTGGTTTGAGGGAAGCCTTCCTGGTTTCCTCACCATCATCACTGCCTGTTGGAGGATGGTGATGCGTTTGAATTTCCCAAGCACACAGGAATCTTGCCAGGTCCGAACGGGGCACCAAGCACAGGTGGGGAGAGGTTCGTGTGCTGAGATCCGCCTTGGGAACCATCCTCTCCAAGGTCGACCTCACCTAACGCTTCATGTGAAATGCACGTGCAGGGTCCCGAGCCCACTCACCATTGCTTCCTCCTGCCGTGGACCGCAAATGGCTGGCTGGGTAACAGAGGAAACGAGCCACCAACGCCTCATCCCACGGAATCCATCCAGGGCTTCAGGGATGGAGAGCGAGCCGCGGCTGCTAGCCCAGCTCCAGTAGTGCCCCTGATGTGACTCTGTTTCAATGATGGGGAAGGACCGCAGAAAAGCCCCCTTGCCCACAGCACACCCGTAGGTCAGCTTAGGGACGGGTTCACTTTTTGCTCATATCAGACAGTTCCTTTGTTCTTCTGTTTGTTTGTTTTGTTAACTTTTTATTTTATATTGGAGTGTAGCTAATTAACAATGTTGTGATAGTTTCAGGTGCACAGCAAAGGGACTTAGCCATACATATACACGTATCCATTCTCCCCCAGACTCCCCTCCCATCCAGGCTGCCACGTAACATGGAGCAGAGTTCCCTGTGTGTTGGTTGTCCATTTTAAATATAACAGCGTGTACATCAGACAGTTCCTTTTGGAAACAGAGCCGCACGTTAAAAGAAAGGATGAGGGACTTCCCAAGCCGTCCAGTAGTTAAGACTCCGTGCTTCCACTGCAGGAGGCGTGGGTTCGACCCCTGATCTGGGAACTAAGATCCCACATGCTGCATGGCATGGCCAAAAAAAAAAAAAAAGGATGATACCTTACAAAGGGGTAGACACCCTCATGTTAGAAAAAAAGAGTCATCTGAGAAAGTATGTATTCTGTTCCTTACAGAATAGGTTTTCCTTTCCCCTTACCCCCACGACCCTGACTACTAGGTGGATGGCCGGTAAGCCTGTAGATGTTAGTGGAACGCAGCGTCCCGATTGCCCTGGGTGAGCAAGTGTTTGGTGAACTTGTCCCCGAGGGACCGCTGAACTGCAAACATTCTGGTCTCTAACTTTTATGAAAATATGCTGTTTACTTTTAAAAACCGAGGGGCATAAAGACAGACAAAGAAGGAAAGGGAGAAATGCTAATTGAATCCGAGCTATTTTTTTTTTTTTTAAGTCGACTGGAAGGCACGACAGAAGTCTGGAAAAGATAAAGCCACAAGTTCAAATGTATAGAGCTTACTTTTCCTTTGCATCAAAGCAAACCAAACATCGAGAAGGCCCATAGGCAGAGCTAACCTACTCAATTGATCCTTTTTTCCCCCTCACTGACTGCTGGGGGACGTGGATGCCTTGGCCTCTTAAATAACGTTCGGAACAGCGGGCCAATTGTGCGGTAGGGCCGGCGCTGCCCCAGGTAGCCGATAACTTCCTGTGTTGAAACGATGACTTGGAGATTTCATCCTGATATCCTCGCTCACCAGGAAATATCCTCTTACAGACCTGCCATTTCGTAAAGTAATCGGTGAGAATGCCATTAAAGTCAATGTCTTAATTAAGGCAAGCATTAGTCAAGGAATTACAGGCATCTGAAGGCTTAGCCCTCCTGTGGGATCCAGTTTCACGAGGCAGAGGTACGCGGAGGGCTGGGAACTCCGAGGGAGATATCCATCCACTGCCGCTTATAGCCTGGGCATCGCAGCCGCCCGAGACCGCCTCTGCAAGGCTGCTCAGAAACCTGCAGAATGAGCTGGAACCCAACCCTCTTTGCATCTCCAGCTTCTTTAATCCGTTTCTCAGTGTTTGGTCAGCTGTTCCTTTTTGCTTTGCGTAGATGCCTGGAGCCAGATGCTGAGGATGTGGTACCTGGGACCGACCAGGTTGTTCTCTCATGGGACCTACATTTGAGGGAAACTGAGGCCAAGCAGGCATGCCGGAGTCCTGTAGAGCCAGGGAATGACGTGCCTGGTTGGGATAAAAGGAAGTTCTGTCCCTCGCACCCTGCCACACTTCCACTGAGCCAAGACCGCCAGGAATCCCTGTGGGTTCTCTGCCCCTGATTTCTAGGCACTCGTGTAACTGACCTGTTCGCAGTTTTCAACTCTGGAAAATGGGATTTGTTCTCAGATGTCCGGCTGGAGTGAGCCAGCGACTTGGGAACAGCTGGCTGTAAAATTTGTAGGGGAAGTAGCACTAAGCCAGGGGTCCGAGACCTGGGTCCTGGCCTGGCCGGCCTCACCGGAATCGTCCACGCCAGCAGGCAGTGAAGGAGGGGCATAGATGGTGCAGCCACTGCTCTCTCTGTCCCACTGGCCCTTTTGCCCTGTTTGGGACCCTGCTTCCTAGCCTCTGGCTTCTGTTGGTGCCCACCTCCTGGCTAGGACCCTGGGCTGTACACCTGAATTTGCCAGAGCCGCCAAGCCTGGCAGGATCAAGCCTCCAGACTTCACCCCTTGATCCCGAGGTCGTAAACCTTGCTGCATGTACCAGTTACCTAGTGCCACATAACAAATGACCCCTCAAACTTAGTGCCTGAAGGCAAGAGTAAACATTCATTATCTCACTAAGTTTCTGAGGGTTAGGGATCGGGGAGCAGCTCAAGATGAGTGGCCCTGGCTTAAGGTCTCTCGTGAGGTTGTAGTCGAGGTGTCGTCTGGAGGTTCCTCATCTGAAGACTTGACTGGGGCTGGAGGATCCACTTCCAAGAGCCTCAGCTCCTCAGCACGAGGCCCTCTCCACAGGCTGCTTGCGCATCCTCACAACATGGCGGCTGGAGGCCCCAGGGCAAGGGTCTGTGGGAGGATGGCCTTTTGTGACCCAGCATCTCCACCACGTCCCTCTCAGCATGGGAGGGACCTGCACAAAGGCACAAATACTAAGTGACCAGGAGGCCACTGGGCCATCTGGAGGCTGGCTGTCACCCTGCCTTCTCCACCATGCCAGGGGCTTCCTCTTCTCTGGCTGCAGGTCCTTTTCCTCCTAAGGGAGAACACAGCAGCCTAACCAAACCTGAGGTAGGAATGCCCTGGGGCCACTCCACGACCAGCCAGTCCTGAAGGCCTCTGGCTCCTGGGTCTGGAGTCCCGGATGCCTCTGTGGGCAGAGGGGCAATGGGCTCCCCTTGTACCTTTCTGGATTAGGTGGGTCCTGGGAGAGCCCAGGGGTGCAGAGGGTCTCCTGCAGGCTTTGACCAGGTGGGTGCAGGTGTCTTCCCTAAGCCCCTCTCTCACGGTTTCCGATACCTGCTCCTTCCCCTGCATGTGGAGGGGCTGAACCACAGGGACAAACCCCACCTGTGAACACCTCACTGGCCGGCCAGTGGCCCTTGGGCCAGGGGATGACTAACCACTGGCCAGAGCTTCCCGGGCTTGACGCTGGGGTCGCTGACTGGAGCGCAATGGTTCCCCAGCCTAATGAGGGAATGAAGAGGGCTGAGCTGCTGGGGTCGCGGTTCCCCTTTCTGCAGCTCCTTGCCGGGGGCGGGGGTCATCCAAGCAGAGTGTCAGGACTGTGGAATTCGAGTGACCTGTAGAAGGGGGTCCCGTCTCCCTGGTTGCGTTCCCGGGGAAGTTCTCCATCAAACCAGGACTCAGTGGGCATGTGCACATGGCATCAGGGGGCAGGCGCCAGGCCCTCTCACCTGGGGGGCGCCCGTATGTATGTCAGGCCTCGGAAGTTGCAGTGGCTCATGGCTGTTTCTTTTCTAAATAGAGCCGTGGCCGCAGCATGATAACAATAACAACAGTAACAATCATTTAAAAGGCTGGCACGGTGTTGTCAGCTCCACACGCTTGGCAACCTGTTCTGTCTGCCGGGAGTGACCACAAGACAACAGGAAGAATTCCACGTGGTTCGCTCACCCACAAGTGCACGAGCCCGGGAGAGCCCAGATCCCGGGAGAGGATACTCTGAAGGGTTTGCTTCCTGCCTGCTTCCCTGGTGGGGAGCGGGGCTGATGCATCTCCTGGCCTGGAGGGAGGGACGCATAGAATCCGTATCCCTTATCCTGTGCTGTGAACTGAATTGTGTCCCCCAAAAGATGTTGGAGTCCTAGGCCCCAGGACCTGTGGGTGTGACCTTAGTTGGAAACACAGTCTTTGCAGATGATCAAGTTAGATGAGGTCACTAGGGTGGGTCCTGATCCTATAGGACTGGTTTCCTTGTAAGAAGAAGAGATCAGGACACAGACACACACAAAGGGATGACCCCGTGAGGACACAGGGAGGAGACGGCCGTCTACACGCCGAGGAGAGAGGCCTCAGGAGGACCCAGCCCTGCCCACACCTGGATCTCAGATTCCAGCCTCCAGGACTGGGAGAAATCAATGCTGCGGTTAAGGCCGCCCTATCTGTGGGACTTTGCTGCTGCAGCTGAGGAGACTGACGTGTCCTGTGAATCGTTTTTTTTCTTGCTCATGGAGGCTGCGGACTAGATGCCCTTTGGAAGGATGCTGCCCCTGGGGACAGAGGACGGAGAGATCAGCCTGAGCGGGCAGAGAAGGCACCATGCTCCTGGGCCTCCCCTCCCCTCCCCCATCTCCAGGGCTTCAGGGCTTGGAGGTGGGGTGGTGTCCTTCCCCTGCAGGCTCTCTATGCGCCCTGATTTCCATGGAAGCCAAACCCGGTCCTGGAGGAGCTCAGAGTCACAGCCCAGAGGCTGGGGCTGGGCTGGGCTGCCCCAGCCTGAATCTCAGGCTGCAGCAGAAATCAGGGTGACTGGGCAGCCTTGCAGGTATCATCCCTCGTCATATCATCACCTGGGGGGCCAATTTCAGGCACAACCTGACAGGTCCTCACTGCCACTCAGCCTCTTCCTGCCGTGGCTCGAGAGGAGGGGACACGGAAGCTGGACCACTGGGCTGAACCAGGGCCGGCCCCTTGCCTCTGGGCACAGCGTTTGAAAACAGAGCACTGGAGAGGGCCCGGCTGCCTCACATCATCCCTCACGCTGGTGGTCCCAAGTCGGGGAGCCACTGGGCAGGGCTGGCTCTGGGGCCCTGCCCCCCATTTGCCTCCCCAGGAGCTGGTGGTTGCTGGGTCTGGGCCATATTAGGGTCCACCTGCTGTTGTTGAAAGGGAAAAGCGTTGATGAAACCAGTTAAGACCTGAGTCAGAGGTTCCGAGGGGCCCCGTGCGGTGGCCAGACTGCACCGTGGTGTGAACCTGGCTGGGCCCGGGGCTGGCGGGAGACGTGAGGATGACCCCAGGGTCCCAGAGTCTCAGGTGGGACTTGGCAGGGGCCGGCCGCTCCTCCGCTGGTCACCGCATCCCAAGGGTGGAGGTGCCGGCCCGGTGCAGTGAAGGGAAAAGCCTTTAGCTTCTGCTGATAGTGAATCGATCACTCATCTCCTCGGTAGTTGGGTCATTGGCCAGGACAGGTTGCACGGCGATGGTCTGATGATCGCAGGTGACCGTGGTGGGTTTGCCTGCCCCAGGCTAGGTTTTGCCCACATTCTCCCACTCACCCCTTGACAGTCCCCTGCAGTGATGTCACCCTTCTTTTCATGACTCTCCAAGGTCTCTGGGACTGGCAGAGCCCTCTGTCCTCATTCCTGCCCTGGGGACCGTGCAGTCCCCTGGTGCGGCCCCTGGATGGGCCCCAGGAGGAACAACACCTTGGAGACATGGTCCCTGCCTTTGGGAGTTTATATCCAGCTAGGGAGACAAAGGGTTAAAAGTCCAGCTGGGAAGAAGAAACTTAAAGGGGTGCCCAGTGGCCTCCTTGTAGGCTGGGCAGGAGTGTAGAGCCAGGGAGGTACCCCCGGAGCAAAAGGAGGCTCCCCGTTTCCCTCCTATTGGCCCCATGACCTCCCTGGGGTGGGGAGACCTTGGGGAGAGCTCGGGGGAGGGGCGGCCTGGAGGCCGGTGCCCTTGGCATTTTCCCACGGCTGCCTGAGCCTCATGCATTGAAGCACTCCTGCCCAAGTCTCCATCCGGCGCTCCAGGTGTGCGTGGCACTGGGCAGTGCCGGCAGCTCTCACCTGGCTGCAAGGTAGGTGCACCTGGGGCAGCTTTGAGAGAAGATGCCAGGCCACCTACTGGCCTGCTGGCTGAATCCATCTGGGTTTGTTTAAAGCTTCCAGGTGGTTCAGAGGTGCAGCCACGTTTGAGGAACACCAGGTAGAGTTTCTCGAACGAGGAGTGGGGGGGTGAGCCCTCTGGGTGAAGGGTCCTGCTGCTCTGGGGAGATGCTGAGGTCCCTGCCTTGTTTGTAATCCAGACGAGGGGACCTCATGGTCAAGGCACCACAAGGAAGCAACAGCGGGCTAGTTAAGCCCCCCTAGGCCCTGGAAACAGGCAGGCCCCCCCTGGAGCCCCCTTGGTACACAGCGCAATCAATCTTAGTATGCAACGAGAGGAAAAATCATTTGGCCAAATTTAGCACTTTTCTCGATTTTGAGTGTTCTGACAATGAAACAGAACGGGAAGCAGGGGGCAGGAGATTGTCTGAATTCATTTATAGCTGCCGAAACGTGATTCAAAGCAAAAATGGCTGGGATGGGTCTATAAAAAGAACACCACAATCCCCTTAGACAGGCACAAAGCATTTTGATGATTTCAGTATAAATGAATCTGGCACATAAGGATTAAATTTCTCTCCAAATACTTGAGCATCTAAAATGGTGCAAAGAAGAAGCTGCACTGTAAGGAACATGACTGCTTTTGGAGAATTTTTCAGGGGGAAAAATGCAGCTAGTCGAAGCACCTGGAGAATGGGTCCTTTTTTGTTTCTTAATGTCTGGGGTAACAAGATGGTGCCTGTGAGAAGCACCGTTCTTCTCTTGTGGAGTAGGGCCCATCCTGGTGACCTCATTTTACCTTAATCACCTCTTTAAAGACCCCATCTCTAAATACAGCTACATTCTGAGGCACTGGGGGTCAGCACCTCAAAAGATGAAATTTGGTCGGTGGGTGGCATACACAATTCAGCCCATAATACTTCCCATCAGTGCAATTTGATGGGGTTGTCTCAGATGAACTCTAATGTTGCTTCTAGTTCTAAAATTTCCAGAGCCTGTCACAATCCCACTCCTGGGCATGTATGTGGACAAAACTATAATTAAAAAAGATACATGCACCCCTATGTTCATAGCAGCAGCACTATTCACAATAGCCAAGACATGGAAGCAACCTAAGTGTCCATCAACAGATGAGTGGATAAGGAAGATGTGGTACATACATACAATGGAATACTACTCAGCCATAAAAAAGAACAAAATAATGCCATTTGCAGCAACATGGATGCAACTAGAGATTATCATACTAAGTCAGAAAGGGGAAGACAAATACCATGCTATCATATCACTTATATGTGGAATCTAAATTATGATACAAACGAACCTATCTACGAAACAGAAACAGACTCACAGACACAGAGAACACACGGGTGGTTGCCAAGGGGGAGGGGGTGGGGGAGGGTTGGAGTGGGAGTTTGGGGTTAGCAGATGTAAGCTATTATATATAGAATGGATAAACAACGGTCCTACTGTATAGCACAGAGAACTATATTCAATATCCTGTGATAAACCAAAATGGAAAAGAATATAAAAAAGAATGTATGTATATGTATAACTGAATCACTTTTGCTGTACAGCGGTAATTAACACAACATTGTAAATCAACTATACCTCAATTAAAAAAAACTCACACATACAAACATACATGCACATTACAAAATGTATCTCACAGAGGAAAAGAAATTCTAATTTTACTGTGTGAGGAGGTGGCAGGGGAGATACTGTGAGAGAACTCTGTCTTCGTGTATCAGAGTAAGAAATTCGGTCTCAACATGACAAAACAAGGCTGGCAGCGTCTTCTCACTCATCATTTTGTGAGAAGTCTATATTCATGTAGTACATTTAATGCAGTTGAATTTTTTTAAGGCTTTTAAGATTTTTTTTGATATAAATCAAAATAATGAAAAGGCCTTCCCCATTGTATAGTTATAAAGGAATCCTTCCATGTTTTTTTCTAGCACTTTCCTGATTTTTTTTCACACACTTGATTTCATATAATCCCATAATAACCCTTTTATCCCTACCTCTGTCTTTGCCCTCCCCCCAACCCTCTCCCCTCTGGTAACCACTAGTTTGTTCTCTATATCTGTGAGTCTGCTTCTTTTCTGTTTTATTCACTAATTTGTTGTGTTTTTGAGATTCCACATATAAGTGAAAGCACACAGTATTTGTCTTTCTCCATCTGATTTATTTCACTTAGCGTAACACCCTCCAAGTCCATCCACGTTGCTGCAAATGGCATTATTTCATTCTTTTTTATGGCTGAGCAATATTCCACTCTATATATGTACCACATCTTCTTTATCCATTCGTCTAACAATGGACTCTTAGGTTGCTTCCATATCTTGGCTATTGTAAATAATGCTGCAATGAACATTGGGGTGCATGTATCTTTTTGAATTAGTGTTTTTGTTTTTTCGGATATATACCCAGGAGTGGAATTGCTGGGTCATATAGTAGTTCTATTTTTAGTTTTCTGAGAAACCTCCATACTGTTTTCCACAGTGGCTGCACCAGTTAACATTCTCACCAATGGTGCCCAAGGGTTCCCTTTTCTCCACACCCTCACCAACATCTGTTATTTGTGTTCTTTTGGATGATGGCCGTCTGACAGGTGTGAGGTGATACCTCATGGTGGCTTTGATTTGCATTTCCCTGATGATTAGTGATGTTGGGCATCTTTTCATGTGCCTGTTGGCCATCTGTATGTCTTCTTTGGAACAATGTCTATTCAGTTCTTCTGCCCAGTTTTTAATTGGGTTGTTCGTTTTTTTGGTGTTGAGTTGTATGAGCTGTTTATATATGTTGGATGATTTTTTTCTTTTCTTATTTGAATTTTTGATCCATTTGTAGTTTATTCTATTATTATTATATTATTATTCTATTATTATGCAGTGAGTGGCCCATTGGTTGGCCATCCTCTCCTGGCTGATTTGAGATGCCCTCTTTCCTGTACTGAAGTCCCACGTGTACCCTGAGTCTATCTGGATCTTCCGTAACCATGGCTTTGTCCAATCTATTTCATTTCTGGTCCCACACTGTTTTAATAACCGATGCTTTATAATATGTTTTAATATCCACCAGGAGGATCCCTCTCTTTGTTCCTCTACTTTTTCAGGGTTTTCCTGGCTATCTTATTTATTTTTCCACATGAATTTTAGCATCACCTTATGTAGTCAAAGGAACAGAAGCTGTTTGTATTTTCGTTGGCATCAAGTTAACTTTATAAATTAGCTTAGGGGACATTGGCCTCTAGAACTTGTCTTCCCAATTGTCTTCTTTTGTGTTCTTCAATAGTTAAAAAAATTTCTTTTTCATATAGATCTTTAACATTTTTACCATGCTCATTTCTAGTATTTTATCTTTTTACAAAAAGTAACTGAAAATCAGATTTTTCCTTCCAATACAGCTTTGGTTGTGTGTGTGTGTGTGTGTGTGTGTGTGTGTGTGTGTGTGTGTGTGTATGAAAGCTATTGATTTTTTAATGGTCTGCTCCCTTGCTCTTTTTTTTTAATTTCTTGTAATAGCTTTTTAATGAATCATTTGGGGTTTTCCAGGAATAAAAGCATATTATCTGTAAATAGTAAGACTTTGTCTCCTTTTCAATTTTTGTACTTCTAGTTTCTTTTCTAATTGTATTTGCCAGTAATTCTGGAACAAATACATAGCAATGGAGGTAATGCTTGTTGCCTACTTCAGTGGGGATACATTTTGAGTTTCCCTGTTAAGCCTGAGGCTGGCTAAAACGGATATATTTTGTCATATTAGGGACATTTCCATCTATTCTTATTTTATTGAGTTTTGTCAAATGCTTTTCCAACTATGGAAACAATTATTTAATTTTCTCACAGGTCAATTAACATGATCAAGTAAGTATATTAACACATTTCCTAGTATTGTCCTAGGCTTGGTCTTAATGTAGTAGTTTTTAAATGTACTTCTAAATTCTGTTTGTTCCTATTTTATTTTGGATTTTCCCCATGGTATTTATAAGAGATATTTATCTAAAGCTTTCATCAAGTTTTGGAATCAATGTTATGCTCGCTTTGTGAAAATAATTGGAAAGTTTTCCCTCTTGTTCTCTTCTTGAGAGAGTTTTTTTTTTTTTTTTTGCGGTACACGGGCCTCCCAGTGTTGTGGCCTCTCCCGTTGCGGAGCACAGGCTCCAGACACGCAGGCTCAGCGGCCATGGCTCACGGGCCCAGCCGCTCCGCGGCATGTGGGATCTTCCCGGACCGGGGCACGAACCCGTGTCCCTTGCATCGGCAGGCGGCCTCTCAACCACTGTGCCACCAGGGAAGCCCCTCTTGAGAGAGTTTTAAACAGCATTGGAAGGAAAGGTTCAGGAGTGTTCCCCTGTGAAAGCATATGGGCTTGATCCTTTTTTTGGGGGACGGGAGGGGTTTATAAAATTTGCTTTAAAGAAGAGTGCCATAGTGAATATCCTTTTATATCTACCTTTGTACACTTACATATGTTCTTAGGTTAGATTAATTCCTAGATGTGTAATTGCCATCAAAGAGTATCGAGTTCAAGGTTTGATCAGTAGGTCCACATAGTCCCCACCTGGACCAATTTGATAGAAACAAAAACAAAAGCAAAAGCCCTTATCTTATTTCAATTTCCACTGCTTTAACTAATAGTGAGGTTGGACACTTTTCATATTTGTGTTGGTAACTGGATGGCTTTTCCTGTGAATTGCTTGCTCATGTCTTTTCTACATTTCCCAATAGGCTTACCTGCTTTTTCTCATTGATTTTTAAGAGCTCTTTATATATGAGGGATCCTTAACTCTCCCAGGGCTTATGTTATCCTTGGTCGGCCATCAGTCTTCCTGGTGAATGGACTTTGTTATAAAAACCGTGTAGTGACTCTAAAACATCTAAGTTAACTCTCCTGGGCAGAGGCCAGAGTGTGGGTGATTCAGCCTTGGGTCATGCAGAGAAAGTGAACTTGTTGATTGAACATCCAGAACTAACTTGAGGAACTTGACTCAACTCTTCTGTGTCCAGTTCCAATAAGCTCTTACAGGACTGGAAAAAAATCTAAAAAAAACACAAAAAAACACCAGCTGCTAGAGAACTCCCTTTGATCGGAAACATACCACAGATACACGTAATCCTGGTCATCAAAATTCATTTCCTGAATACGGTCAGAGGAAGCATGGGTCTGTCCCTGGTTCATTATTCCAAGAAGGGGAAGGAGCCATTGACAAGTTTTGAAAGTCAAAATTCAGCAGGTTTTCTATCGAGCTCTGTTTACTGATGCCCTGTAGGTTTTCTGGAGGAAAACATAAACACATGATTAAGATGCAAAAGAATGTTCACGACACTGCCTGTTGGCTTTCTCCCCAGGGTGTGGCCAGGAATCATAACGGGTGCCAACTCCTGGATGATAACCACCAGGGGTGGGGTGGATGGCGAACCATCTGATGTGGGACCGGCCATGAACAGTTTGGTGTGGTTTGCAAACAGCTTTTAAGACAAAGCAAACCATCGGGCCACCACCCTTGCAGACCCATCTCTTTGGAAGCTACATCTTTTACCTCAGACTTTGGTCGCGGCAGGAAGGAGTGTAATGATGAGTCAAAGGAAAGTGTCAGGTACCACGATACGGGGACAGCGTGGTTCTGCTCCCGAGGACAGGTGCTCCTTTGATCTCCGGACATTGACCCTGGGTGGGGCACGTCTGTGGCTCCAGAGGACAAAGGTGATGAGGATAACGGTTCAATCACTGTGACAACAAAAAGCAGACATTCATTTTCTGTCATGGGCTCTGTGGGGAGGTTCGTGACAAACACTCTCCTCTGGTCCCAAGAACAAGGCAGGTGTTGCGGATGGTCCCTCCACTTTGGATAAGGAATGTGGCATGAAGAGGGCGAGTGACCTTCCCAGGGCTGTGTGTCCAGGAGGCCTGAGCCCAAACCCGTGTTCTCTGCCGCACACCTCCCAGGACAGCCCGTGGGCACGTCCTCCAAAGTCTCAGGGCTGTGATGCTGTGAGAACATGAGGTGACGGCTTAGGGCACCTGCCAGGACAGAGAACGGACCCTGGTGTGGCCCGGAGACACTGACTGAGCCTGTTGGGGGGTGTCAGGGAAGACCATGGGTCCTGAGGGATGATCTGGATTTTGCCAGAAAGAGGAGAAGGAGGGTGGAAGGAGGGCGGGCCTTCCAGGTGGATGGGCCAGCCTGTGAGATGGAGCAGAGTCATTGAAAGGACAAATGATATCCAGGAATGGGGAGGAGGCTTGTGGGTACAATGAAGCTGGCCTCAGTGGGGAGCCTGCAGAGGCTGGGGGGGCCATGCCGCGAAGTGTCTCCCAGGGCTACCCTATAGAGTCTGGCCTCAGTGCCCAGCAGTGGGAAACCTCAGTGGGAAGCCTGCAGAGGCTGGGGGGCCATGCCTCGAAGGGTCTCCCAGGGCTACCCTGTAGAGTCTGGCCTCGGTGCCCAGCAGTGGGAAACATTGCAGTTTCTTAAGTGGGGAGAAGCTTGATTACATTCATGTGTTAGAAAGCCCGTGATGACAGCCTCCAGGAAGGAAAACGGGGGTCCTCAATGCCCTCCATGTAACCCACCACCTGGCACCCCATTTGGAAAAGTCTGGGCTGGGAGAGTTACTGGTGCCACGGGGTACACGTCTGCTGAACAAATAAGGCTTAGTGGCAGCATTGTCACAAAGGTGTAGATGTGTGGGCTGGCACCAGCCCTAGTGTGTGGTGATAACCAATGTCAGCTGTCAGAGAGCTGGGTAGCTGAGCTTCCCTCAACAAAGAATGCTATTGAGCATCTCATCTGTCTCAGGACATTGGACTTTTGATACAGGAACATTATTTTTACGGCTAAAAACTGATGTCATGATTATCAGAGTATTTGCTGGGTCCATCACTCTGCTGCAAGGGAAGTTTCATCATTATGAGGCCGAGAGAGCAAACGTTATATGTGTCTAGATAAAGTTATCTGTCTTAAGCTTTGGTTAATGGTTCATTCCTGCCTCGTTCAACATCATCATTTTATATTTATATGTTTATGTTGACATTTCAAGACAGTCAATGTATGACTCAGAAGAACCAAACTTTATCTGGGACATGATGGCATGAGTTGGTGGGAGATGAGCTAGCTAGCTGGTGCAGATAGTTGGAAACCAGAGATAATTCTCTTCTAAGTTCTAGTAAGATGCCTCCAAAGACACTGAAAACATGAAAATGTGTGATGCCACAGAAAGCCGAGAGAGGAAGCCTCATGTCAAAACTGGAGAAGAACTGACAAAAATCCAACCCTGCAGAGCAGAGAATGATGTCCTGGGCCAAGAACTGCCGAAGAAACTGGGAGTCAGGTTGGGAATTGAGCACTTCATTTGCTCTCCTGTTGGGATCTCGGAAAGGGAATCCAACCAGCATGACTAATTTGCCCATACATTTACAAACATAGCACCTGAACAAATCTTGCCTTGTTCAGAGTTTTAAAAAGCAGGCAAACAGACAAGCCACAAAGAACAAACTCACCTACATGGGACAAAGCAGGAGAAATGGGACAGTATCCAGAGGATGCAGTATCCTGAAAATGATGTGCTACAGAATCCAGAAGAAAAAAAAAGCCAAGGAACAGATCAACATTGACAAAGCAATGAGAGAAAAGAAAATGGCTGTATATCAGATTGAACACTATAAAACCCTATAAAATTCCCATATCTGATTATAGGCAATTACACAGTGTTCAACTTAGTATTATGGTGTATACCGAGACAGAAACAAAATAAATGACAAGAAACTTGTGCACTCAATCATAGAATATGGTGACAGAAATAGGACTGAAAATCTTGACTATAATAATAAGTGTAAATGTAATAGATTCTCTGATTAAGAAGAGTCTAAAATTGGATAAAATAATTCAAATATATGCTATTTCTGGGTGATGCACTTAAAATAGTTTTCAAAAGGTAGAAGGAAAATGTACAGGTGAATATATACTAAATAAGTGCAAATAAATAAAGAAAGCTGGGGTCACAACAATAAAATTGGCTCAAGTAAAATTCAACAGCAAAAGCGCAAGCAGATCAAAGAAGGTAATTTTATTTTGATAAATGGTATAAGTCACAATAAAGACTTACTGACTTGACCCTTTTGGTGATAGATAACTATTCTCCAAAATATATAATGCAAAAATTGTTAGAAATATAAGGAGAAAAGGCCAGAAATCCACCAACGTCCACCATCTTTTTTGCATATTTTGAATCCTCCCAAAAGTCTAAAAGGCAAAACTTCTTCATAAACCTGAGGCCATATGGGCAGCCAAACTGGACCTGAACTCACTTGAGGTTATGTACAGTTTTATCTCACTCACTGTGAATATTTGTGTATTTCACCGAAGGAATATTATTGGAGCCAGTCTCTCAGGGTTTTGGATAAAATACCATGTATTATCTTTTTAAAACTAAAAAATTCTGAATTCTGAATCCTAGCCTACTCCAGTGGACTCGGATAAATGTTTATGGACCTATAGTAAGGAAATCTATGAAATAGGCAAAACGTAGAGGCAAAATATAATTACAAATTATAACTAATTACAAAATATAATTACAAATAAACATTTTTAGATATGTATGTCTGAGTATACATACGTATACATAAAATACAAATAGAAAAAAACATTTTCTGGCTCTTATGTCATGTTTACATAAATCATATGCTGTGATTACAAAGTGATAAAATTGGAAATTTATAACCAAGCCACATGTTTTTTTAAAAGACTCTTCTAAATTAGGTCAAAGCAGAAGTTGAAATTACAGCCATACTGACATTTATGGGATGTGGTCAAGGTTGCTTTTAGAGACAGATTAAATGCTTTCATCGGTAAGGTATAAAAAGGAGAAAAAATAAGAATGAGAATGGGTTGTAGCCACAGAGATGGGGATCACCCACACAATTACGGAGAGGGCTATGTGAGCCTCGCCGCTAATAAATCGCTCCTGTTTCCTGGGAGATTTTGATGTGTCTGCTACTGCCTAGAAAAACGCAAATGGCACAGTCATTGAATTAAGAAGTGGTTGATGGGCTTCCCTGGTGGTGCAGTGGTTGAGAGTCCGCCTGCCAATGCACGGGACACGGGTTCGTGCCCCGGTCCGGGAAGATCCCACATGCCACGGAGCGGCTGGGCCCGTGAGCCATGGCCGCTGAGTCTGCGCGTCCAGAGCCTGTGCTCCGCAACGGGAGAGGCCACAGCAGTGAGAGGCCCGCGTACCGCAAAAAAAAAAAAAAAAGAAGTGGTTGACAGCCTGAAAAGACAAACATCCATAGGAGAAATTGAAAAGTTATCAAGGAATTGTCTTCCAAAAAGGTTTTGTTCCTTCAAAACCTCAATGGTCATCCCTATCCAATTTAGACTATTCTTACTAATTAAAAAAAAAGGATGAAAAGTCTTCCTATTTACACAAAACAAAACTACTAACAAACCTAAATTCTCAACAAAGATTCAGAAATTCATAAAGTTAAGATTCCAAATAAAAATAATGGCAAATTTAGTCCAACTGAACTTTTAAAAGCATATAGCCTAGCCAGGCAGGTTTATTCAAAGAAGTAAGAAGAGCTCAGTCAGTATTTGAAAATCTGCTAACATAGTTCTCCACATTAATGAGTCAAAAGCAAGAAAAATCGCTATAATCATCCAGATAATTTCCAGCACCCACCTTTATACTCAATGACTAAACACTAGACACATTTCCACTTAAGTCCGGGACAGAGTAGAATGCTCATTATCGCTGCTATTCTTCAATATTTTTCCAAAGGTCCCTGCAGGCGTGTAGTTTTTAAGAATGAGATAAAACATAAGATAAAATACACCTACTTTGTATAATCCAATTGTCTACCTACAAATCCTAAAATATTCATGATAAATGAATGCAGGAGAATTTGGAAGGTGGCTGGTTAGAAACTAAATATACAAAAATCAATAGCTGTCTTACATATGGGCAGTAGCCAGGTAGGAAATATAAAGCCAAGTAAAGAATTTATTCACAATAGCGACTCAATTTATGAAAGCTCTGGTAATAAATTAAACAAGGAATGTGTAAGAAGAACACTATAAATGAAGAAAACTATAGAACTTTACCGAGGGAAATAAAAGAAGATTTGAGTAACAGAGACCACTTTTCTATTAATAGATAGAACACCTGTCACTTTAAAGATGTCAATTCTCCCCGCAAATAATCTACGTATTTAACACAATTCAAATAATTTGCCCCTAGGATATTTGGAAGGAGCTGACAAAGAGAATTTAAAAGTCATCTAGAAGAATAAATGTTCAAGAAAAGTGAAGAAAATATCCATGAAAGCACAGTACAGATGTAGGAATGGTACATGATACAGTATAGGAAGAGACTTACAAATTGATGGAACGGAACAGGAAATTCAGTAACAGGCCTAAAGGATGTAGAATAGTTTGTATTTAAATCAATAGAGCGTGGATGGAAAAAATATAAACTTAGACTCATACTCATACCCTACACCAAAATAAATTCCAGATGACCGAAAATCACTGAGTGAAAAAACAAAAGGAACAAAAACACACACCAGGAAAACTGTACAGGAAAACGTTCAGTGAATAAGTTATAGGGCATCTTGGAGTGAGACCACCTTTCCTAACTGACAGTAGAAAGACACTTAAAACTGTGTCTGGCCCTTGGTAGAGAGATGTGTAGTTATTTTTCCTATCATCTCAGCTCCAAGTTTCGCCGTCTGTTCTCCTAATCTAGCCTGTGGTAGCTTTCATGTTGAGGGCGGTTTAGAGCATATATTTGTGTAACAATTATGGCTGCCTCCCCTGCTGACTGTGAGCCTCACAAAGGCAGGGCAGCCATGAGGCTTCTCCCCGCCCAGCACAGTGGCTGGGATGTAGTAGGTGCTCAACTAAAATTAAGTTAAAAAAACTAAAATGTATAGCTCAACCGTATGTGTAGCTTAATCAGAATTCATCACAACCCATCACAGTTCCCGATACAGACATTAAATTAATAAAAGAGTATATACGATCCGACCCCTTTTAAAAACATGCGTGTTCAGAAATAGGCCTGCAATTATAGGCAGGAGTTGGTGATAATGGTGTTATTACTCTTCTCATATTTTCTAGTTGTTCTAGAGTGAATGTATGTTGGTTTTGTAAGAAGGAACTTTGTTTTTTAAAAATTGCCTAAATATATCAACCATTAAACAGTGGAGCCATCAGTTTCTGGAAAACATGTGTCGGAGGCAACAAATACCCCAGACACATGTGACCCCTTCTGCGTCCATCCTTACTCATCACCAGGGACAGCTTAAGCCAGCTCAGGGTTGTCCTCGCATCTTTCTAGCCTAGTGCGAATCTTTACTGTGTGGTCGGTTGCCTCCCAGAGAAGTAGTGCTCTGGTCCATTTTCCTGGTGGGGACGGAATTGTTTCGGGGGGGATCTGGTTTTCCCTCCAGCTTCTCACCAGGTAACACGGCTGTGCATCTGTCTACTTCACTTTTTCTTTGCAACAACCAGGAAACAGTGGGATTACAGACAGCTGACTTGGTGCCTCATGGAGGAAGGTAGTTACTGTGCATTCTCTTTTTAAAAGGAGACACGTCTCTTTCCGGCATCTAAATGCACCTACAGTTAATCCTATGATCTTTGCAATGCCCAACAAATTTTACAGGTTGTCATCTTTAAGACTTGCCCTAAATTCTCTACTTATACTAAAAAAATAAAAACCCTTTAAGAAGTCATGAAAACAGGGAACATTTTGTAATAAAGTTTGATGTTATTTCATCCAGGTGCTTGTCTGAAACACAGCAGCCCCAAATGGTTAAAGCAACTTGATTTAAGTGTGCCTAAACTAAAGTCTGTTTTTAATGGAAAGAGAAACAAAAGAGGTGAGTTATGTGTAATTAAGCGAAGTAATGAAACATTGCAAAGGGACATTTGACTGTATCCCTGTGTCATTTGCATTCTCAAAACTTAGACTCGAGTTGTTCAAAATGCCTTAGCTATCTGTGTTAGTTTCCCAGGACTGCTGTGACACATGACCACAAACGTGGTGGCTTAAACCAACAGAAATGTCGTATCCTCTCAGTACTTCTGGAGATGAGAAGTCTGAAATCAAGGCGTTAAGAGGCCTGGCTCTCTCTGAAGGTCCCAGAGGAGGAGGCTTCTTTGCCTCTTGCAGCTTCTGGTAGTTGCTGGCAGCCCTTGGTGTTCTTGGCTTGCGACCCCACCGCTCCAACCTCTGCCTCTGTCTTCACACGACCTTCTCCCTGTGTGTCACTGTTTTCTCCTCTTAAAAAGACACCAGTCCTTGAATTGGGGCCCCCCTTACTCCACTCTGGCCTTATCTTAACTAATTCCATCTGCAAAGATCCTATTTCCAAGTAAGGTCATATCCACGGGTACCAGGGGTTAGGACTTCGCCACGCCTTTTTGGGGACACAAAAGCCACAACCCCATCTCAACAGCAAAGAGCTTATCTGCTTACTTTTTCACATCTAGTAAGTTTGGTTGCTATTGTGTGGATGGCATGTAGGTTGTTACTGAAGCCACCGCCTTCCTTTGGAGAGGCCTTGATGATAGAAACGGTCTTGTAGGGTCTCCAGCAGCCCTGAGATCTCATGACCATGTGGATGAACATTCAGTGGCCATGGTCCAGGACAGAGCGATTTAGAGGAGCTATGGGCAGCCCATCCTTCACTGTCCGGGAGCAGAAACCCAGGGGAAGCTCAATGGGGCCAGGTCTTCTCTTGGTTAAGGGTGGCCCAACGCCCCATCCCCAAGAGGTCCAGATGTCATACTGGGGTTCGGGGTCAGTGCTGAGAGCACATGTTGTTAATATAATGTCTGGGGAAGGATGTGGCTTAAGATGCCCGAGCATCGGGTCTGAGTTGTCTAAGCCTGGTTCGCGGCCGGCTTCTGGTGGTGGCCATTCTACTGAAGACCCATGAGTGACCCAACTTAATATCCAGGTACAGGAAGGGCAATCGACAACACTTCCATAGGGCATCTCACACCCTGGGCGGATTTAACATGACATCTACACGATTAGAAATCATTATTAGAAATACCATTAGAATATCATTAGAGTCTGCATAATTAGAATATATCAAATATTACTAACTATAAAATAACATGATTCCTTTTTTAAACAAGTATATCAGTCTATCCAACAAAACGAGTCTGCAGTTTCCTTTCCTACCTCACAAGACAGTCGTTACTGAATACGCCTAATGATCCCAAAGAGATGGTGGTGGGCCCCTACTTCCCTGAAGAGAAGATTAAGAAAGAATTACTTTTTTTTTTTTGCGATACGCGGGCCTCTTACTGTTGTGGCCTCTCCCGTTGCGGAGCACAGGCTCCGGGCGCGCAAGCTCAGCGGCCATGGCCCACAGGCCCAGCCACTCCGCGGCATGTGGGATCTTCCCAGACCGGGGCACAAACCCGTGTCCCCTGCATTGGCAGGCGGACTCTCAACCACTGCGCCACCAGGGAAGCCCTGGTATATATATATATATTTTTTCACGGTATGTTTGCCTCTCACTGTTGTGGCCTCTCCCGTTGCGGAGCACAGACTCCGGACGCGCAGGCTCAGCGGCCATGGCTCACGGGCCCAGCCGCTCCGCGGCATGTGGGATCTTCCCAGACCGGGGCACAAACCCGTGTCCCCTGCATTGGCAGGTGGACTCTCAACCACTGCGCCACCAGGGAAGCCCAAGAAAGAATTACTTTTGATTCGCTTGACTAGACTGACTTTTAGGGATAGAGATGGAATTGCAAAACTCTACTTATTTAATACATTGATCTAGTTGCATGCACACAAGAGCACAATACATATATTTAAAATTACTTATTTTAGAAAACATCTTGATGTAGAAGTATTGCTTGCTTTTTAGTCTCACATCTTATGACATAATTTTCTTACAGCTCCCCTTAGGTTTTCCAGAGTGTGTCCCCTTTCCCTGTCTGGGCTTGTGTGGCGCCTGTTGGCCCATCAAGGGGCCAGTCACATACAGGTAGGACGGGTGCTTTCTCATTCCTTTTGTAGGTCCATGCTATGAGGCTGCAGTCCCAGGAAGACTTCTAAATCCGTGCTATGTGCCCTTGCCCTCCTGTGATGGAATCTTTTATAGGTATGGAAGTCACCAGAGACTGAGGGTGTCTCTGCTACTGTACCTCTTTCAGACAGGAGTACGATTGCACAAAATAAAGTATCCAAAGTAAGTATGTCTTATACAACACAGGTATCTGTTTCTCTTTCTCATAAAAGAAGTTTGGCGGTAAGCAGTCCACGGCTACTAGGAGGCTTCACCAGGAACTCTGATCCCTCTTCAATCCATCTGCTCTACTGTCCTAATGTACGGTTTCCATCCTCAAAGATACCTCATGGTCTAATATAGCTGCTGGAGCTCAGCCATCACATCCAAGTTCTAGGCAGCATAAAAAAGAAAGGTGGAGGGTAGGAAGAGCACATCTTCCAGCTGAGTCAGTTGCCTTTAAAGAGTATCCCTGGAATTCCACCCAGCACTTCTTAGTCATTCTTACTAAAGAATTAAGAAGTAATAGAACGTGGCAGATGACTGATATCTTTGTCCAAGTATCTTCTTCAGACAGTGCTTCTTTGCTAAAAAAAAAAAAAAAAAAAAAAAATCAAATTAATAATTGACTCTCACCAAAGAAGATATACAGATGGCAAGTAAACATATGAAAAGATGCTCTATATCACATGTCATCAGAAACATGCAAATTAAATCTTCAGTGAGACATCACTACACACCAATGAGAACGGCCAAAATCCAAGACACTGACATCACCAAGTGCTGGGGAGTATGTGGAATAAGTAATGACAGGAACTGTCATTCGTTGCTGGTGGGGATGCGAAATGGTACAGCCACTTGGTAGACAGCTTGGCAGTTTTTTGCAAAACTAAACATACTGTCACCATATGATCCCATAGTCGTGATCTTGGTATTTACCCAGAGGAGTACTTATGTGCACACAAAATCCTGCAACTTAATGCATAATGGCCAAAACTTGGATGGATAAGTAAACCGTGGTTCATCCAGACAATGGACTCTTATTCAGCGCTAAGAAGAAATGAGCTCTCAAGCCACGAAGAGACATGGGGGAAACAAATGTGTATCGCTGAGGGAAAGAACCCACCTGAAAAGGCTCCATCCTGGAAGATCCCAAGTCTACGACATTCTGGAAAAACTATGGAGACGATCAAAATACCAGCAGTGGCCAGACGTTAATGAAAAGGGAGGGGTGAACAGACAGAGCACCGAGGGTTTTTCGGGCAGTGAAACTACTCCATATGAGATTATAATGATGGACGTGTGTCATTATACGTTTGTCCAAACACATAGAATGTGTAACACTGAGAGTGAGCCCTACGGTGAGCTATGGACTTGTCTTAATAATAATGGATCGGGCTTCTCTGGTGGCGCAGCGGTTGAGAGTCCGCCTGCCGTTGCAGGGGACACGGGTTCGTGCCCCGGTCCGGGAAGATCCCACATGCCGCGGAGCGGCTGGGCCCGTGAGCCATGGCCGCTGAGCCTGCACGTCCGGAGCCTGTGCTCCGCGACGGGAGAGGCCACAACAGTGAGAGGCCCCCGTACCGCAAAAAAAAAATAAAAATAAAAATAAAGGATCAATATTGACTGACCAGCTTTAATAAATGTGTCCCACTAATGGGAGATGTTAATGAAGGGGAAACTGGAGGAGGGGGGATGAGGGAATGCATGGGAACTTTCCGTACCTCCTGCTCAATTTTCCTCTAAACCTAAAACTGCTCAAAACTGAAGTCTATTAATTATAAAAGAAATCACTGAGCGAGAGGCCCGCAAGGTGAGAGATTTGGTAAGGACCACGGCACAAAGTTGAGTCTCTGTTTCCGGAAGGAGGATTCTGGGGAAAAGACTCAGCCTTACCTCGGAGTGTGCCGAGTATATGGGACCCTCTGGAGGTGGCTGCAGCGCTGAGGACAGATCTGAAGAGGGCCGTCAGCTCTCAAGCAGAGCTGGGCTATCAGCCTGGGTGGCTTGATAACTTGTCATCAATAACAACGGGTGATAATAAAGTCACAGAATGACTTTCTGGCATCCCTAAACAATTTTAAAAGAGAAGTTCACGAGCCGTTCTGAGCCAAGTTTGGCATCGGGACGCCCCGAAGGGACCTCTTTGCAGGGGAGTTTTGGTGAAGGTGACCCAAGTGTGGGTCACTCCCGCAGCTCCGCGGCTGCCACCTTCTGAAACTGTCCTGAAGTGGGAGGATGGGCTGGGGTCTGCTTTGCAAGCAGAGGTTGGATTCAGGCTGCTCCCAGCTCAGTCTCTCCCCAAATGAATTCCTCTTGACACCAAGGGTGAGCCAGCTGGGGTGGGCAGCAGGTCCCGGTGGGGGACAGCTTAGGCACCCTGATCTGCTGCAGGGCTGTCCGACAACCACTGTCAGAGACCCACTCAGCCTGGCATCTGAGACTTCCCCCCGCATCCTCCCTGCTCCGGAGTGTGGGGACCAGCAGAGCCAAGCTCAGAGGGCCCAGGCTGCCCGAAACCAGCCCAGGATGGGCTGAAGAGTGTGTAGCTGGAGGGTCTCTGGAGACTTTGTGCCCACCCCGTCCTTTCCTGACCAGGAAACCGAGGCCGGGATGGGGCTGCCTCGCCCGGGTCACTGGCCAGCCCATCCTCCTGGTGGCCTCTGGCCTTGCAGTCTCCACAGCTGGCCTGGGGCCGCCCGCTGAGGCGAAACAGTGATCTTTTCCACCTCCCCGAATACCTGACACCCAGGATGAGTGACCCTGTGGCCACATGACTCAGCATCTCCCGCCGCTAATGCCCTGGGCGTTCTCATACGTTCCTTCCTTCTCCGCACTGCCTCTGGCCTGAGAACACTTGGGGCGCTGCCGGAGTCCATCCACGGACCTCAGAGAGCTTCGGGCAGTGAGGGAAGCGCCCTGGAGAAGGGACAGGCTGGAGGAGGGCCTCGGAGCTCAGTGGGTGTGGGAAGACAGACAGAGAGACTGAAAGAAGAGAGAGCTCTTACGACTTCAGAAAAGAAAGGACTGAACCCCAGTTCCCACTAGGCACTTCCAGTGTCCCCATCTCCAGCTCCTGGGCAGGGGGCGGGGGTATAGACAGATGTAAGTTCTGTCCCTGACCTCACATGGCTTTTGATCTGGCTGAGATCAGGTAACGACACCAGAGCAATGAACATACAATAGCAACCCCTCGAGGAAATGCCCCAGAGGAGCACTGCAAGGGAGCTTGGGGAGAGGAAGGGCCCCTGCTGGCGAAGGAGGCCAAGTCCTTGCCCCTCCATCGGGGACCCTGGGTCTGACCTTCCTGGGCCTCTGAGGCCTCAGTGGTGAGACTCAGAGCTGTTGGCCTGGAGGTCAGGGTGGGTGCAGGTGGCAAGACTGACTCACACACAGACTGAGGGATGAGCAAATCCAGGGGACCAGGTCGTAGGAGGGACGGAAGGCGAGCTTCAGCAAAGTGGCAGCAGGGGGCAGGGATGCCTGTGGGTGGTGCTAGGAGGGCTGGGCCCTGAGCTCATGGCCGTTGTGGGAGGAAAGGCAGGTCGGGATGATTTCTCCCTTAGGCCAAGTGCTTCTCAGCTTCTAAATGCACTTGCCCATCGCAGCCTCATGTGGCCACGCAAACTCCGAGGACTCCTGGGCTGATGGGGAGGAAATCAGGCCCCTGGGATGAGAGCTGGGCCCAGATCAGCTGAGGGCATCCACTCTGCTCAGCAGGAAGCCCCCAGACTCACGTCAATGGAATTTCAGTCTCAATCAGCTAGTGCTTTCCCACCGGTTTTCCTAGCTCCTGCCTTCAAATTTCCAAGCTACTTTGCCTCTCGCCAAGATCAGCAAAGTCCACAGGCCTCATTTCCAGCACCTACGATCTCCCCATGGTGCCCAGAGATCTTCTCAACCTCACCCCCTGCCCAGGGCTGCTGGGGGCCCATCCCGTGAACTCAGCTACTGAGACCCCCTGACCCGAACAGGTGTCGCTGAATTCCAAAGCCGACCGGAAATGTACGGATCATTTTTTCCCTCCCCCCCGGCGCAGATGCCAGCACCGGTGTGACCCAGAACTTTGCTGTCTGGCCCTAGTGACAAAGAGCTGGATTATGGCCTGGTGAGGACAAAGTAACTGCAGAGGAAAGCACACAACACAGACCGCTGTGTGACGGCAGAGCCCCCCTGGAACAGCTCCGGGCCCAGAGCGAGAGAAACGTGGCGTGCACGGCCAAGACCCCTCTTGGTTGGAGGCCGTCGAGAGCTGTCTACACACCCAGGCCCTCTGGTCTGCGTTCTTTAGAATTAGGTGATCTTTCTACACAAGAGGGTGGAGCCCACAAAAACCTCAGAGGTGGGCCCCCCCCCGGGGCTGAAGATCAGAAAAATAAGAAAACAGTCAAGGCTGGGCTCCGATGGTTGGGGTCTCCCGGATCCCGGGTCACCCCCTGAAAGCCGCAGGGGTGACGAATGTCCAGTTCCGTTAGAACAATGAGGCTAAGAGCAGATTGAACAATCGATGTGCTCACGTCATGCCCTGGTGTTTCACTGGCCTTGAGCTCAAACACAAACTCCAAGGCGCTGCGTGACCTGGGTTTTCAACCTCCCGCCCCGGCCCCGCCCCTACCCCTGAACTCCAGCTCCAGCAAATTTCGGGTCCTCGAATGAGTAAGACCTCTTTGCTTCCCTGCCTTTACTTATGCCAGGTGCTCTCTCGTGCTCCCTTGGCGACTGGACCGAGTCCTGCTTTCAGAGAATCCCCTCAGCTGCTGCTTTCTCCAGGAAGCTCGTTCTGACCCACCTCAGGCAGGGTCTGGGCGGCCCTCTGGCGGAGGCATTCGAGTGTCTCCCCAATTGGACTTCCCACACTGTCCTGTGGTTGTCCTTACTTCTCGGTCTTGCCCACGTGACCTGATTGCAGTGGCGCAGAGAGCCAGGCACTTTGGGTGTGGCTGACCTATTCCGAGCCCTTTTTGAGACAGTTCATGTCATCAGAGCTCCTAGAAGTTTGCTGGTATGGACATTGCCACTTTTTCTGTGGCCCCCAGGCTGATGCCACATGCACACACACACACACACACACACACACACACACACACACACACGCACGCTGTGTAGTTTCAGGAGGATGGGCCTCCAGGCCATGCACTGGGGAAGAGAGAGCAGAAAGTGTGAGGGCCCTGAGGCAGCTGGGTACCGGCCTGGCATCTCGGGGGGCGGGGGCGGGGGGGAGGGAGCTGGGCCTGGCCAGCAGGGAGGAAGTTGGAAAACAGGCGGGACTCAGGTGGGACAAGCTGGTCAAGGGCCCCAGACTTGGAGGATGTGGGGGTGTGTGTGGGGCTATGGCAGACACTGGGTGCCCCACCCAGGTCCCCTTTAAGGGTGGGGACACCCACCCCCAGGTGCTGTGAATCTTGCTGCCAGTGCCTCAGGGCTGCCCCTTCCCCTGATGCTGCTGGGAGCCATCTCACCCAGGAAGTCATGTGACCCCCCCCCCCCCCCCCCCATCAAGGAGCAGCCCATTCTGATGACTGACTGATGGGCTGGTCCACAAGGCAGGCCCCAGCTTCAGGAAGAGACAGCTCGGCCATGTGGTGGCTGTCAAGTGTCCCTGGGCCCCAGGCCAGGGCTAGACTGGCTGAAACCACGTTCCCCCTGCCCCCTTCCCCGTCCTCCCTGGCTCCCCTCCCTCCATTCCAGGCTTCTCCCTCAACAAACCACCTGCACCAGAATCCCTGCCTCAGGCTCCACATCCAGAAAGCCTGCCTCACAGAGGCCACACGTACCTTGTGCTGCCAGGAGGACTCAGCTGATGGAACCCCGCCATGCTCCAGCCAGCCCACCACCAACCTCCTACCTGGATGGTCCATCAGGACATGGAGCCTGTTCCCGAGGGCAGCTGGACTGTGGCATTTAAAAAAGAGTGGTTTCACCGACAGGGAACAACCTTCATTAGCTCTGGAAACGTGCGGCCACACGGATGAACATGATGCTAAGGGGAAGAAGCCAGTCGCAGGAGACCACATGTCCTGGGATTCTATTCATAGGAAATGTACAGAAAATACAAATCTATAGAAACAGATAGTAGGTTGGCTGGGGCAGGTACTGGGGGAGGAGTATGAAGGGAATTAACGGGAACTGGGCCTGGGGACTCTTGTTGGGACAATGGAAGTGTTCCAAAGCTGATTTATGGTGATGGTTGCACAGCTGGGTAAATTTACTAAAAATCACTGAATTGTACACTTGAAATCAGTGAATTGTGTTATATATAGTATATATACATATATATATAATACATCCCAATAAACTTGCTTACACCCTCCCCAATGGATGTAGGATTTTCTAGATGTGACTCTTTGGACAAGAACACCAACATCCCTGTATTTTAATTGTCTTCAGTAAGAGGCAGGTAGAATCCCTGGCATCGAATATCTGGTTTGCAAAAGCGTTACGAGGTTTGGGGAATTAAATATGCGAAATAAAAGGTCCTCTTTATTTGTTGCTTCCTTGGCCCAGGCCCATGGCTCCCACTCCAGACACAAGCGCGAGGTTGTACGCATCACCAGTGAGGACAGATCCTGGTGAAAACATGGTTTTTTTAATAAATAAAAAAGATGGTCACACTCAGAAATTACTTCTCTAGAGCAGTGTTCCTTGGACCACCAGTATCAAAATCATAATATGGGGCTTCCCTGGTGGCGTAGTGGTTGAGAGGCCGCCTGCCGATGCAGGGGATACGGGTTCGTGCCCCGGTCCAGTAAGATCCCACATGCCGCGGAGCGGCTGGGCCCATGAGCCGTGGCCGCTGGGCCTGCGCGTCCAGAGCCTGTGCTCCTCAACGGGAGAGGCCACAACAGTGAGAGGCCGGCGTACTGCAAAAAAAAAAAAAAAAAAAAAAATCATAATATGAACAGTTTGTTAGAAATATAGATCCTTCACCCCTACCCACACCCAGCCAGACACAGTGAATTAGAACCTCTGGGATGGCTCCGGAATCTGCATTTTCGTAGCTCCCTGAGGGTTCTCAGGTCCAGTGGAATCTGAAAGCACTGATTACAGGAATGGAACTCCCGGGTTGCAGAAACCTTTGGCCTTGCTTTGCAAAATAAACTTGTCTGTAGCTGTGGGAGCTGACTGCGGGAATGACCCTCCACTGGCCACGTGGCCACTGAAAGAGTAAATTCGTTATCCAAGGAACACTCCTACATGGAAAATATCTTGCAAGCCCCCTGCCCGTGTAAGTGGTCGGAAGTGTCTCAGGTCGGACAGTTTGTAGGGACGGACAGATGCTACTTCAGAAGACCCAGGGGGAACTGTCTGCCAGATGCCGGAGAGGTTGGGCTCCAGGGGCCTGGGGCCTCCAGCCAGGCCAGGAGTGCTAACCCAGAAGGGAAGGAGGAACGAGGAGGACACCCCGACCCCACAGGCCAAGAGGGATGACAGGTCACCAGTGAGGGAACCCCAAGCTGGGCTCTGGCTAGCACGTAGCAGGCAGCGGATGGGCATCAAAATTGTATGGAAAGCTTGTTACAGATGCGGGCTTCTGCACCTCATGCTAGTTAGATGGTTGCAGTCCTCTGGCCACAAACCGGGTGGCTTCAACTATCAGAAATGGATTCTCTCGCAGTTCTGGAAGCCGGAAGTCCAAACTCAAGGGGTCACAGGGCCGTGCTCCATCTGAGGCTCCAGGGGAGGGTCCTTCCTCGCTTCTTGTGGCTTCTGGTGTTGCCAGCAATCCTTGGCTTGTAGTGCATCCCTGTGACCTCTGCCTCTGAACTCACGTGCCCGTCTTCCCTCTGTGTGTGTCTGTGCCCAAATTTCCTTCTTCTTATAGGGACACAGTCACTGGATTTAATGACTACCCTAATCCAGTATGATCTCATCTTAATTTGATTGCACGTCCAAGATTCCATTTCAAATTAGGGCATGTCACAGGCCCCAGGGATTAGGACTTCAACATAACTCTTTGGAAACACAATTCAACCACACCCGTCAGGTAGAATCATGCACGTCCTGCAGACCAGGAAGCCAAGGCTCAGCTCGGCCAGGTGGTGCGACGTCGCAGAGCTCACCGACGTCAGGCTGCTGCTCTGCGTGTCGCCTCCCACTCCGACCTTGGATCGCTCTGGTGGGTTCCCAGTTGAAGCTGGAAAGCTTTACGCTATTGCAGTAGGAGCCTCACAGATGCTGGTGTCAGAAGGCTTCAGCTTTCCCGGGGCTTCTAGAACTTGACACGAGCATCGTGGTTTGTCTATATGCTTAACTCTTGTCCTCTGTCTTTGCATCAGAAATTCCTGCTGAACAAGGGGTCGCCCAGCCCTGCAGGGACCCCAGAAGAGGTTGGGGGTCGCTACCTTCAAGCAGCCTGTGACGACTCCAGAAGACAAGACAGACCCACAATGCACAGCATGCAGCACCCAACGTTGTGCCGTAGATACTGTCCCAGTTCATGAAAGGAGGTCCAGGAGGTTGGTGTGGTCAGGGGAAGCTCCCTGGAGGAGGAGTCCTTGAAGGAAGCACTTGTGGACAGGGAGGCCCGAGAGAAAGGACTGCCTGATGGGAGAAGATGGAGGGACAGGTCGACCCAGCAGGGTTCCAGAGTGGGAGGTCGGTGGACATCGGTGGGAAGTGCGTGCCTTGCTGGGAGTGGGGCATAGAACAGGGGTCCTCAAATACCAGGAGGCGGGGGTCCCCACTCACCCCTCCGCCCTGCCCCTCTGGCATCACGGCTGGGTGGTCAGAGAAGAATGCATTGATTGGGTGCTTTTTACACGGCATTCGTTACGGCCAACATTTTATGTTTAATCCTCACACCTCTCTATGGAGAGACCACCATTCCCATTTCTTAGATGAGAAAAGTAAGGTTTGGATTCACTCACGGTGCTGCAGCTGCTCCCGGTCTGCTCCCTGCCAAGCCGTGGATTCGCGCTCTGCGGCAACACTGGGCTGGGTGATCCAGGCAGAGTGACAGCTGCCTGGAGTCACAGCCCTAGGGTGGCCCACATTGCTTTTGGAAAATGGGAGAATGCTATATGTACTGTTTAGAAGCCTGCATTTTTTTTTTTAAATTAACACCCATTATTTTTTAGGACATGTTTAAAGTTACCAAAAAATTGAACTGCTAATCCAGAGAGTTCCCATATACCCCCTTTCTGCCCCCTAGATCCCCCAGGAGTGTGGTACATTTTTTACAATTAATGAACTAATACTGATACATGATTATTAACTAAAGTCCATAGTTTATATTAGGGTTCACGTTTTGTGTTGTACATTCTGTGGGTTTTGACAAAGGCATACGGTCATGTGTCCACCATTCCAGCAATGTACAGAACGTCATGATTCCACCATTACCATCTCATACAGAGTAGTTGTAATGCCCTAAAAATCTCCTGTGCTGGCCAGTCCTCCCTCCCCAACCCCTGGTGGCCACAGATCTTTTCACTGTCTTCATAGTTTTGCCTTTCCAGAATGTGGTATAGTTGGAATCATACATTCACTTAATACACTGTCAACATCTTTCCATGTCAAAAAATATCTATCTGACCAACTTAAATGGATTCATAGTTTTTCACTGGATGGATACATCCCAACAAATTTAACTAGAATTGAAAAGTTTTCTTTTTTGTTGTTGTTGTTTTAAACAGACCTTTGATGGAGATCTTGTACATGCATCTTTGCACATTTGTCCGCTGATTTCACAGGGATAAGGTCCTGGATGAGGAAGTTCTAGGTCAAAGGGATGGCGTGCACGTTTTGAAGGCTTTGGATCAACCACCAAGTTGCCTCCTAGGACAATTGGAGGCTCCAGGGGAGAAGCTGGTCCAGGCCCCTCCCCCAGCTTCCGGTGGATGCCGGCTGTCCTTGGCTTGTAGACACATCGCTCCAATCTCTGCCTCCATCTTCACACGGCCTTCCCTCTGTGTGTCTCTTCTCCTGATAAGGAAACTTATTGTTAGACTTAGGGTGCACCCAGTTAAGCCAGGCTGATCTCAAGATAAAGATACAAGATCTTTAACTTAATTAATCTGCAAAGATCCTTTTTCCGAATGAGGTCGCGTTCACGGTGACCAGGGATTAGGGTGTGGACGTATTGATTTGGACACCACCGTTCGACTCACTCGAGGTATTTGTCCAGAGAAGAAAGCAGAGGCTTAGATAGGATAATAAGAGCCTTTCCCGAAGACGTGCTTCCCCGTGCCCCACCCCGGCACATATGTCCTCACCACAAACTACCCGGTTGGGGCTCAGGAAACCCGTTTTAGCTGTTCCATCTCCTGACCATTAAGCATCTACTTTATGAAACGCTGAGTCTATTTTCCTTCCCACATTCTGCTTGTTACTATCTTTACAGTGATCTGGGATCCACCGGCCCTTCGCATGATGGAATTGGGTTTGTCTAGAACGGTCACCAAACGCTGAATGTTGTGGAGTCCCGATGACACCGTTGACACAGGGCTGGTGGTGGGGCCTGCTCGATAAGCCTGTGGGCTCTGTGTGGTCTTGGGCAATGGGCTGCCCTCTTGGAACCTCAGTTTCTTCACCTGTAAAATAGGGATAATAGGGCTTCCCTGGTGGCGCAGTGGTTGAGAGTCCGCCTGCCGATGCAGGGGACGCGGGTTCGTGTCCCGGTCCGGGAGGATCCCATGTGCCATGGAGCGGCTGGGCCCGTGAGCCATGGCTGCTGGGCCTGCGCGTCCGGAGCCTGTGCTCCGCAACGGGAGAGGTCACGTTGCTGAGAGGCTCACGTACCGCAAAAAAAAAAAAAAAAAAAAAAAAAAAAATAGGGATAATAATCTATGTGCCTCGGGAGCTGTCGAGGAAATTGAACGACGCAATGCAAGCTCAGCCCAGTGTCTCCCACGGACTAAAATCTCAATAACTACTTGCTTTCAATGAAAGTGACATTTTCTGTGTTCCCAGACTTATCCTTTCGAGTTATTTTTTGAGCCCCCGGCCCTCTTCCCCCTCTCCCTGGCCCTTCCTGCCAGTGCAGGGCAGGTCATACACACAGACTTCCAGCCTGGAGTCCTCTGTATACCCAGCCCCTTCTCCATTGCTTTTTAACTTCTTTTTTATTCCAAATCCTCATGCCATCGCTGGTGTGTCTGGAGGTGGACGCTAAGTAGGACGTTCCACTGACTTCTCTCTCTCTGGCCCTCTGGGAGCCATTGAGTGCCGCGTGGTGCAGGGCCTCTCAGCTTCCTCGCCGGTCCCTACTTTCTTCCCCTTGTAACCGAGCTCATTTGTCAGTGGAGGCCCCATTCTTTGGAGAAATAATGTGATCAGGCCCATGGACCCCAGGCCTTCTGATGTCCAGAGCCCGCTACACTTGACAGATGAAGTTAGAGCTAGACAGCGCTCCTAAGGGACACACTGGTGGTCTTGCTTTCACCGGGGACTTTCCCAGTGAATCAGACCACTCGTGGCTCCTAGGGGCCCTGAATGGGCTGGGGTGGCTACTGTCTTGGGTCATGATCCGTGAAAGCAGTAGGTCCTGCGAGGAGGGAGACCCTCCCTCGGCCTGACTGGACCCCATGGGCATGTGAAGGTGAAAGGCAAGGGAACCAAAGAGAGAATAGCCCTGACAAAGGGTCCCTTGCCGGCCTACAGCTCCACCACACACCCATGAAATGCCAGGGGGGTTCCTTTTTTGAAATGGTGTCTCCAGCATCCTTGGGCTTTAGGTGGGGCTCCCAAAGAGGTCCAGATGACATGGCTAGACTCCAGTGAACACACCTTCAAGATGGCCTAATCAGAGGAGAAACATCTGGAACATTTGGGTTCCATTTGGGAAACTGGAGCCAAAGGGGAGAAAAAAATCAAAATAAAACAGAGCTAAACATAGAGTTATCACGTGGCCCAGCAATTCCTAAGTGTGTCCCCAAAGGGTCGAACACAGGTGTTCACACAGAAACTTTGAGCACGTTCACAGCAACATCATTCACCATTGCCCAAAGGTGGAAACAACCCAAGTGCCTGTCACCATGTGAACAGATAAACAAAATGTGGTCCGTCCATATGATGGGCTATTCCTCTGCCCTAAAAAAAGTGAAGCACTGACACAGGCTACCATGCAGATGAACCTGGAAAACATTCTGCTCAGGGAAAGGAGCCAGCCTCTGAAAAGACCACGAATCACATGATTCCATCTATATGACACGTCCAGAACGGGCAAGTCCATGGAGACAGAAAGCAGATTACCGGTTGCCAGGCTGGGGGAGCAGAGATGGGGCGTATTCGGGCGAGGGTGATGAAAATGTTTTGAAACTAGGAAAAGGTGGTGAATTGTACATTTTAAAATGGTTCATTTTATGTAGGTAAATTTCACACACACACACACACACACACACACACACACACACACACACACACACCCAAAAAAAGAAAAAGAAGAACAGCTAGGAAATACAGAAATGCAAAAATTCTTCAGGGGTGCAAGGCTCTTTTCTGCAGTTTTGGGGGGTGTTAAGTCACATCCCTAGGAGGAGTCGTGGGGTGAGCCCTGTGGAGCAGGACTTTCTTTCAAGGGGACCCAAAGGAGCTGGCCTGGCCCATCCCAGCTACAGCTCCAAGGTCCCTTCAGCCCCAGCCCTGGGATCTTTCTCTAGTGAGTGGTATCCGGGTGACCAAAGGCACACTCAGGGGCTGCTAAAATGCCCTTCATCTTCCTTTGTGTGTCCGCCTGGCCCTCCAGAAAAGCCCCCGACTGTTTCCTGCTCAGGTTAATAATTTTTTTTTTTTTTTTTTTTTGCGGTACGCAGGCCTCTCACTGTCGCGGCCTCTCCCATTGCAGAGCACATGCTCCAGACGCGCAGGCTCAGCTGCCATGGCTCACGGCCCAGCCGCTCCGCAGCATGTGGGATCTTCCCGGACTGGGGCACGAACCCGTGTCCCCTGCGTCGGCAGGTGGACTCTCAACCACTGCACCACCAGGGAAGCCCCAGGTTAATAATTTTTGACCAGACTTCTCAACAGACTTAAAAATGAAGCTTTAGCTATGTTAATGGTGACTCCACTGGCATTTATTAATTTTTTTAAATATATATTTTTTAAATTTATTTTTATTTTATTTATTTATTTTTGGCTGTGTTGGGTCCTCGTTGCTGTACGTGGGCTTTCTCTAGTTGTGGCGAGTGGGGGCTACTTTTCATTGCGGTGCGCGGGCTTCTCGTTGCATCTGGCTTCTCTTGTTGCAGAGCACGGGCTCTAGGCATGTGGGCTTCAGCAGTTGTGGTGAGTGGGCTTCAGTAGATGTGGCACACGGGCTTAGTTGCTCCGCGGCATGTGGGATCTTCCCAGACCAGGGATAGAACCCGTGTCCCCTGCATTGGCAGGCGGATTCTTATCCACTGCGCCACCAGGAAAGCTCTCTGCTGGCACTTAAATACTTCATTATAGCCTGCGAGAACTGAGTCTTCTTTTGTTCAATTTTTCATATAAACAGGCACATTTCCTCTTCCTCTTCTTCACTGCCCACCCCAGTTGGGTTTTTTTTGTTTCCCCAGTGACCCAGGCTGACCTGAGAGGGGCGCAGGAGGGAGAAAACCCCAGAGCCATCACTTCCAGGAGGCGGGGTGGCATGCGCGGCACAGGAGACATTAGTTCTTCAGGTTCATAATCTTTTTGCTGGTACCAAATATCTCACTTCAGAAAACCTTCTTATCATGTGATCTGTGGATCTGAAGCATCCCCAAACTGAGAGGATGTGACAGACACACAGATATCGTGGTGGAAGAGGCCAGGGGAGGAGAGGCAGACAGGAAAGTGGACGGAAAGCAGGAAAGAGAGTGGAGGGAAGAAGAGTGGGTTGTCGCCTGACAAAGACAGAAAGATGCCCCAAAGGCCTTGGCTTCTTATGGCTTGAGAACAAGTTACTCTTCCTAAGATGTAGCCAACGAGGAGGATGTGAAAGGGCAAAGTGAGGGGCTTACCCTGAACCCACAAGACAAAATGATAATGGTCACACCAGTGTTTGGGTGTCTCTATCGACTGGTCAAACCATGCACCCGGCCTGGACGACCCTGTAGGAGACAGGTGGTCCAAAGAACCAACACATCCATGTGTCACTAGTTTACTCTTCAGAATTCCCAAGGAATGCCAAGTTACTTGGGAACCAAGCAAATGGGCAAGCTAAAACGTCACACAGTTACAGTCATAAGCTTTGTCTCTTTAGTCTTAATAAGAAGAATAGCAAACGTCAATAAACCGTTTGCTTTATGCCGAACACTCTCTTAAGCATCTTCCATGTATTAATTCAGTCTGCTCCACAGTGCTATGAGTTGGTTGCTTGCATTATGTACATGTTACAGATGGGGAAACTGAGGCACAGCAGGGTTAAGGAACTTGCCCAAGGTTACATGGGACAGCAGTGGAGCTGTGATAAATATGCAAATCAGTGAAAAATATTAATTGTGTAACAGTTTCCTGATAATGCCCTAAATAAGCACTTAATAATAAATGCTGCGGTGGGAGCTGGCGTGCAATCAGCCCTTATGATGCCCCAGCGCCATGTGCAGCTGCCTCTCGTTGTGTGTATCACTTAGTGCCTGAGAGATGCTGAGTAAGGTGGGAAACTGAACCACCACACAGAGGAGGCAAGGAGGCCTCGGCGCAGGTGAACCGGAGTCCACATCCGTGGCCCTGCTGCCTGGAATCAGACAGGGGGCTCCCGCAGGCCCCCGCTAAATCCACAAGCTGGTATCACTGGGACTTTGCACCTCCGGGTAACAGCGGCCTTCAGCGTGACAGTGGGTGGGATCTCACGGTTCTAGAATCCAAGGACTGAGCAGACCTAGCCCCCGGCAAACACAGGGTCAGCGGCAGGAGTCGATTTCTGTTTGCAATCTCAGGCAATCACGACTCCATAGCAATGAGAAAAGTGGCATTATGAACCCACTTGCAGGGAGTGGAGACTGAGGCTCGGAGAAGCTGAGTGACATGTCCAAGGTCACTGGGCTAGTGAGGGGCAGGCCTGGGGTCTTTGGCTTCAAGTTCAGGGATGCGTCCACTCTACCCATCTGGGCTGCGGAGAGAGCAGGGTTGGCTTCATGGATGAGTGATGTTTGAGTCACACAGAAACCTGTGCTCGGAAAGGCTTGCACTTGATTCCATTTTGTACTTGGCCCCGCAAGTGATGTAACTGATCAAGGGAAGGAATTTAGTGATGGGCACCTGGGGACCAGGTCCCTAGTCTCGGCTGTCTGCACAGCATTCCCTGCTGTCTGCCTCCGCCTTGGTCTCACCATCTGCAAGAGGAAGGGAACGGGGTGAGGTTAAGAATTTCCAGGGCATATTTCGGGAGCACCGGCTCCTTGGGGCATTGAGACAAAGGTTTCTCGGAAAAGTGAGCTTGTGAAATGGTGCAACCTCTTCTCTCAGAAAAACTCAGGGCAGTTTTGCATATTCAGGCATCTTTGTAGCTTTGCAACAAAAAAGCCTGCCTTTAAAAACAGGGCGTGGGGGGCTTCCCTGGTGGCGTAGTGGTTGAGAGTCCGCCTGCCGATGCAGGGGACACGGGTTCGTGCCCCGGTCCGGGAAGATCCCACATACCGCGGAGCGGCTGGGCCCGTGAGCCATGGCCGCTGAGCCTGCGCGTCCGGAGCCTGTGCTCTGCAACGGGAGAGGCCACAACAGTGAGAGGCCCGCGTACCGGAAAAAAAAAAAAAAAAAGGGGGGCGCGGGGGCCGGGGCGGGGGTAGGTATTTGTGTTTTCTAAACATATTAGATCACCCAAGCTTTTGAAAAAGTGGAGTATGCACAGAGGGTCCTTCGGAAAATGCTGGAGCAGCAATGAGCTCTCTTCCAGGATTCACCGCCTACGTGCTGCCTGCATTTTACCCTTCCAGGCAGCTGTCACATGACACGGGGAAACTCAGAGGCAGATCTACCAGGAACACATCAATGATGGAGGAACTGGAAGCCCTGGATGAGGTTCTGGAGGTGGGGAAGTGACGCGAAATGCCCTCTGATCCACCTCTCACCACTCCCTAGTGCCCGGACCCCTAAGAGCAGATCTGAAGCAACGTCACTTTGTTAGGGGCTGGCACTCTGGGGGTCCATCCTGCTTGCTTTGGGGTGTCAGTAGGTCCCTTGGCCACATTTAGGGTCACTTCTCAGAGCCCACGACCCCTCGGAATGTTGAAGTTGTCTGGTGCAGGGCGGCACTGAGGCGGAGGCAGTGTGACCCGCTTGGGTCTGCTGGGTCTTTGAGAGGGGATGCGCCATGGGACCCAATTCTTGCACCATTCCCCTGCCTTGGGATTGGAGGCAAACATCTCTCCCCCCCGCCACCTTCTTGTGCTGATGGTGCCGCCGGGAACTTGTGAATTTGACTCTGAATTTTCTACTTGGATTGAAATGGGTTTTGTGAGACCCACCGAGCATTGTTGGCCATTTGGGCATCTTCTTCAGAGAAATGTCTATCTAGATCCTTGGACAATTTGAAAATTAGGTTGTCTTTTTATTATTGAGCTGTGTGAATTCTTTTTTTCTTTTTCTTTTTTTTAAGTGATTAAAGCATTGTATGCAGAGTCAAACAGACCTCAATAAAGTCTGATCACTTTCTTCATATAGCACTGTTTGTTAAGGTAGTTTTTTTATTTTAACATTTTTATTGGAGTGTAATTGCTTTACAGTGTTGTGTTAGTTTCTGCTGTATAACAGAGTGAATCAGCTATATGCCTACGTATGTCCCCATATCCCCTCCCTCTTGCGTCTCCCTCCCACCCTCCCTATCCCACCCCTTTAGGTGGTCACAAAGCACTGAGCTGATCTCCCCGTGCGATGCAGCTGCTTCCCACTAGCTATCTAGTTTACATTTGGTAGTGTATATATGTCCATGCCACTCTCTCACTTCGTCCCAGCTTACCCTTCCCTCTCTGCGTGTCCTCAAGTCCATTCTCTACGTCTTCGTCTTTATTCCTGCCCTACTCCTAGGTTCATCAAAACCATTTTTTATTTAGATTCCATATAAATGTGTTAGCACATGGTATTTGTTTTTCTCTTTCTGACTTACTTCACTCTGTAAGACAGACTCTAGGTCCATCCACCACACTACAAATAACTCAATTTCGTTTCTTTTTATGGCTGAGTAATATTCCATTGTATATATGTGTCACATCTTCTTTATCCATTCATCTGTCGATGAACACTTAGGTTGCTTCCATGTCCTGGCTATTGTAAATAGTGCTGCAATGAACATTGCGGTACATGACTCTTTTTGAATTATGGTTTTCTCAGGGTATATGCCCAGGAGTGGGATTGCTGGATCATATGGTAGTTCTATTTTTAGTTTTTTAAGGAACCTCCATACTGTTCTCCATAGTGGCTGTATCAATTTACATTCCCACCAACAGTGCAAGAGGGTTCCCTTTTCTCCACACCCTCTCCAGCATTTATTGTTTGTAGATTTTTTGATGATGGCCATTCTGACCGGTGTGAGGTGATACCTCATTGTAGTTTTGATTTGCATTTCTTTAATGATTAGTGATGTTGAGCATCCTATCATGTGTTTGTTGGCAATCTATATATCTTCTTTGCAGAAATGTCTATTTAGGTCTTCTGCCCATTTTTGGATTGGGTTGTTTGGTTTTTTGATATTGAGCTGCATGAGTTGGTTGTATGTTTTGGAGATTAATCCTTTGTCAGTTGCTTCATCTGCAAATATTTTCTCCAATTCTGAGGGTTGTCTTTTTGTCTTGTTTATGGTTTCCTTTGCTGTGCAAAAGCTTTTAAGTTTCATTAGGTCCCATTTGTTTATTTTTGTTATTTCCATTTCTCTAGGAGGTGGGTCAAAAAAGATCTTGCTGTGATTTATGTCATAGAATGTTCTGCCTATGTTTTCCTCTAAGAGTTTTATAGTGTCTGGCCTTACATTTAGGTCTTTAATCCATTTTTTAAAAATTAATTAATTAATTAATTAATTTTGCCTGTGTTGGGTCTTCGTTGCTGCATGCAGGCTTTCTCTAGTTGCAGCGAGTGGGGGCTACTGTTCGTTGAGCTGCGCAGGCTTCTCATTGTGGTGGCTTCTCTTGTTGAGGAGCATGGGCTCTAGGCTCGTGGGCTTCACTAGTTGTGGCAAGTGGGCTCAGTAGTTGTGGCTCACGGGTTCTAGAGTGCAGGCTCAGTAGTTGTGGTGCACAGGCTTAGTTGTTCTGTGGCATGTAGGATCTTCCCGGACCAGGGCTTAAACCCATGTCCCCTGAATTGGCAGGCAGATTCTTAACCACTGCACCACCAGGGAAGCCCCTTTAATCCATTTTGAGTTTATTTTTGTGTGTGGTGTTAGGGAGTGTTCTAATTTCATTCTTTTACATGTAGCTGTCCAGTTTTCCCAGCACCACTTATTGAAGAGGCTGTCTTTTCTCTATTGTATATTCTTTCCTCCTTTATCAAAGATAAGGTGACCATAGGTGCATGGGTTTATCTCTGGGCTTTCTATTTCTGTTTTTGTGCCAGTACCATACTGTCTTGACTACTGTAGCTTTGTAGTGTAGTCTGAAGTCCAGGAGCCTGATTCCTCCAGCTCTGTTTTTCTTTCTCAAGATTGTTTTGGTTATTCGGGGTCTTTTGTGTTTCCATACAAATTGTGAAATTTTTTGTTCTAGTTCTGTGAAAAATGTCATTGGTAGTTTGATAGGTGTTGCATTGAATCTGTAGATTGCTTTGGGTAGTATAGTCATTTTCACAATGTTGATTCTTCCATTCCAAGAACATGGTGTATCTCTCCATCTGTTTGTATCATCTTTAATGTCTTTCATCAGTGTCTTATAGTTTTCTGCATACAGGTCTTTTGTCTCCTTAGGTAGGTTTATTCCTAGGTATTTTATTCTTTGTGTTGCAATGGTAAATGGGAGTGTTTCCTTAATTTCTTTTTCAGATTTTTCATCGTTAGTGTATAGGAATGCAAGAGATTTCTGTGCATTAATTTTGTATCCTGCTACCCTACCACATTCATTGATTAGCCCTAGTAGTTTTCTGGTAGCATCTTTAGGATACTCTATGTATAGTGTCATGTCATCTGCAAACAGTGACACTTTTACTTCTTCTTTTCCAATTTGGATTATTTTTATTTCTTTTTTTTCTCTGATTGCTGTGGCTAAAACTTCCTAAGCTATGTTGAATAATAGTGGTGAGAGTGGCCAACCTTGTCTTGTTCCTGATTTTAGAGGAAATGGTGTCAGTTTTTCACCATTGAGAATGATGTTGGCTGTGGGTTTGTCATATCTGGCCTTTATTATGTTGAGGTAGGTTCCCTGTATGCCTACTTTCTGGAGAGTTTTTTTTTATCATAAATGGGTGTTGAATTTTTTTTTTTAAGAATAAGTATTTTTATTTTTTTTAACATCTTTATTGGAGTATAATTGCTTTATGGGTGTTGAATTTTGTCAAAAGCCTTTTCTGCATCTATTGAGATTATCATATGATTTTTATCCTTCAATTTGTAAATATGGTGTATCACATTGATTGATTTGCATATATTGAAGAATCCTTGCATTCCTGGAATAAACCCCACTTGATCAGGGTGTATAATCCTTTTAATGGATTCTGTTAGTGTTTTGTTGAGGATTTTTGCATCTATGTTCACCAGACATTGGACTGCAGTTTTCTTTTTTTGTGACATCTTTTTCTGGTTTTGGTATCAGGGTGATGGTGGCCTTGTAGAATGAGTTTGGGAGTGTTCCTCCCTCTGCTATATTTTGGAAGAGTTTGAGAAGGATAGGTGTTAGCTCTTCTCTAAATGTTTTATAGAATTCGCCTGTGAAGCCATGTGGTCCTGGGCTTTTGTTTGTTGGAAGATTTTTAATCACAGTTTTAATTTCAGTGCTTGTGATTGGTCTATTTATATTTTCTATTTCTTCCTGATTCAGTCTTGGCAGGTTGCGCATTTCTAAGAATTTGTCCATTTCTTCCAGGTTGTCCATTTTATTGGCATATGGTTGCTTATAGTAATCTCTCATGATCCTTTGTATTTCTGCAGTGTCAGTTGTTACTTCTCCTTTTTCATTTCTAATTCTGTTGATTTGAGTCTTCTCCCTTTTTTTCTTGATGATCAATTTTGTTTATCTTCTCAAAGAACCAGCTTTTAGCTTTATTGATCTTTGCTATTGTTTCCTTCATTTCTTTTTCATTTATTTCTGATCTTTATGATTTCTTTCCTTCTGCTAACTTTGGGGGGGAGGTTGTTCTTCTTTCTCTAATTGCTTTAGGTGTAAGGTTAGGTTGTTTATTTGAGATTTTTATTGTTTCTTGAGGTAGGGTTGTATTGTTATAAACTTCCCTCTTAGAACTGCTTTTGCTGCATCCCATAGGTTTGGGATCATCATGTTTTCATTGTCATTTGTTTCTAGGTATTTTTTGATTTCCTCTTTGATTTCTTCAGTGATCTCTTGGTTATTTAGTAGTGTATTGTTTAGCCTCCATGTATTTGTATTTTTTACAGATTTTCCCCTGTAATTGATATGTAGTCTTATAATGTTGTGGTCGGAAAAGATACTTGACACGATTTAAATTATCTTAAATTTACCAAGGCTAGATTTGTGACCCAAGATATGGTCTATCCTGGAGAATGTTTCATGAGCACTTGAGAAGAAATTGTATTCTGTTGTTTTGGGTTGCAATGTCCTATAAATATCAATTAAGTCCATCTTGTTTAATGTGTCATTTAAAGCTTGTGTTTCCTTATTTGTTTTCATTTTGGATGATCTGTCCATTGGTGAAAGTGGGGTGTTAAAGTCCCCTACTATTATCGTGTTACTGTTGATTTCCCCTTTTATGGCTATTAGCATTTTCCTTATGTATTGAGGTGCTCCTATGTTGGGTGCATAAATATTTACAATTGTTATTCTTCTTGGATTGATCCCTTGATCATTATGTAGTGTCCTTCCTTGTCCCTTGTAATAGTCTTTATTTTAACAGACTCTATTTTGTCTGATATGAGAATTGCTACTCCAGCTTTCTTTTGATTTCCATTTGCATGGAATATCTTTTTCCATCCCCTCACTTTCAGTCTGTATGCGTCCCTAGGTCTGAAGTGGGTCTCTTGTAGACAGCATATATACGGGTCTTGTTTTTGTATCCATTCACCCAGTCTATGTCTTTTGGTTGGAGCAATTAATCCATTTACATTTAAGGTAATTATCGATATGTATGTTCCTATTACCATTTTCTTAACTGTTTGGGGGTATTTTTGTAGGTCTTTTCCTTCTTTTGTGTTTCCTGCCTAGAGAAGTTCCTTTAGCATTTGTTGTAAAGCTGCTTTGGTGGTGCTGAATTCTCTTAACTTTTGCTTATCTGTAAAGGTTTTAATTTCTCCATCAAATCTGAAGGTGATCCTTGTTGGGTAGAGTAATCTTGGTTGTGGGTTTTTCCCTTTCATCACTTTAAATATGTCCTGCCACTCCCTTCTGGCTTGCAGAGTTTCTGTTGAAAAATCAGCTGTTAACCTTATGGGATTCCCTTATATGTTATTTGTTGCTTTTCTCTTGCTGCTTTTAATACTTTTTCTTTGTATTTAATTTTTTAAATAAATTTATTTTATTTTATTTATTTTTATTTTTGGCTGCATTGGGTCTTTGTTGCTGCGTGCAGGCTTTCTCTAGTTGTGGCAAGCGGGGGTTACTCTTCGTTGTGGTGCGCAGGCTTCTCATTACGGTGGCTTCTCTTGTTGGGAGCACAGGCTCTAGGTGCACAGGCTTCAGTAGTTGTGGCACATGGGCTCAGTAGTTGTGGCTCGTGGGCTCTAGAGCGCAGGGTCAGTAGTTGCGGCGCACGGGTTTAGTTGCTACAAGACAGGTGAGATCTTCCCAGACCAGGGCTTGAACCCGTGTCTCCTGCATTGGCAGGCACATTCTTAACCACTGCACCACCAGGAAAGCCCCTGTATTTAATTTCTGATAGTTTGATTAATATATGTCTCGGCGTGTTTCTCTTTGGGTTTATCCTATATGGTACTCTCTGTGCTTCCTGAACTTGGTTGACTATTTCCTTTCCCATGTTAGGGAAGTTTTCAACTATAATCTCTTCAAATATTTTCTCAGATCTTTCTTTTTCTCTTCTTCTTCTGGAACCCCTATAATTCGAATGTTGGTGCATTTAATGTTTTCCCAGAGGTCTCTGAGACTGTCCTCAATACTTTTCATTCTTTTTTTCTTTATTCTGCTCCCTAGCAGTTATTTGCACCATTTTATCTTCCAGCTCACTTATCCGTTCTTCTGCCTCAGTTATCCTGTTATTGATTCCTTCTAGAGTATTTTTAATTTCAGTAATTGTGTTGTTCATCACTGTTTGTTTGTTCTTTTGTTCTTCTAGATCCTTGTTAAAAGTTTCTTGTATTTTCTCCATTCTGTTTCCGAGATTTTGGACCACCTTTACTATCATTACTCTGAATTCCTTTTCAGGTAGGTTGCCTACTTCGTCTTCGTTTATTTAGTCTTGTAGGTTTTTACCTTGCTCCTTCATCTATAACATTTTTTTTGTCGTTTCATTTTTTTTGATGGGTGGTGCTGTATTCCTGTCTTACTGGTTGTTTGGCCTGAGGCGTCCAGCACTGGAGTTTGCAGGTAGTTGGATAGAGCCGGGTCTTGGTGCTGAGATGAGGAATGCCAGGAGGCCTCACTCCGATTAATATTCTCTGGGGTCTGAGGTTCTCTGTTAGTGCAGTGGTTTGGACTCAGAGCTCCCACCACAGGAACTCAACCTCCGGCCTGGGAACCAAGATCCTACAAGCTTCGTGGCATGGTAAAAAAAAAAAAAAGAAGAAAGAAAGAGAAAAAGGAGCAGTACAATATCAAAGAATAAAAGCAAAATAAAAATAGAAAGCTAAAAATATATTCGGAAAAATAAAACTATAATTGAAACAACTGCAACAAGGTAAAATAAAACCACAACAGAAAAAAAAGGGGGGGAGGGAACAAGCCAAAAGGAGAGAACAATAACAAAGTATAAAGAATAAAGTAAAATTAGAAAAATAAAAGACTTATTAGGAAAAATAAAAATATAAAATAATCAACAACAATGAATCAACAAGGTAAAACAGAACCCCAATCTAAAAGAGGAAAAAAGAGAAGAAAAAAAAAAAAAAGCCTTGGCTTTGGGGCGGAGTTTAGGCAAGGGGTGGAACTTAGGCAGGGGCGGGGCTTAGGGTGGGGTGGGACCAAGGCGGGTGGGGGGGTGACGTTGGAGCGTGGGGCGGGGCCTAGGCAGGGCGACGTTGAAGCGGGTGGCGGGGCCTCTGCTTAGGACCTGCACAGAAGGGGAGAGGCAGCACCTCGAAAGGAGGGTCTCTGGAGTGTGGGGTTCAGGAGTTTGGAGGTAAGGCCCTGGGTGAGGGTGTGTGGCTGGGGTTTAGGCCCAGTGTGTTGGAGGGGGTTTCAGAGGGGGTCTCCGAGTGTAGAGGTGGGGCCCTGGGTGGGGGTTAGGGGCGGGGCTTGGGCTCTGTGTGGCAGGAGGGCGGCTCCGAGGGCAGAGGATTAGACTGGGGACCCCAACAGGCTTCCCGGTGCCTAAGTGTGCAGGGAAATCGCTGGCGGCCTTCCCTTCCGTTCCTCCACACCCCTCCCCCACTATCTCCCCCAGGGTCTCCCCCATCACCGCTGGACCCCTAACCGTGGGTGGGTCCCGCTGGGTCTAGGAACTCCTCCGCTCCCCCAGCCAACCCTCAGGGGTGGCGGTCCCAGAGGTCCGGCCTTTACTTTTGCTCCCCCTTCCCTCCCTCCCACTCCCTCAGGACCCGCACGGCTGGAGGGCGCCTCGGTGGGCAGAGGATCAGGCCCGGGATCTCAGCAGGTTCCCGGGAGCCCAAGTGGGCAGCGGAAACCTGGCCACGCTCCCTTTTGATCCTCTGTCCTCCCAACGTTCCCCCAATTTCCCCCTTCAGGCGTGAGATCCCTTCCCCTCCCCCAACCACCCCTCAGGGTAGCCAGTCCCGTCCTGCCTCCACTTCTCCTCCCCACTTGCTCTCCCCCACTGCCCACGTCCTACCCGGTCGCTGAGGGTTCCTCCCGCCTCCTTAGGTGTCCGTGGTCCCCCACCGGTGCCTGGTAGGTGCCTTAGTTGTGCGGAGGTGCGAATTCTGCATGCTCCTAGTACACCATTTTGACTAAGACCTCTGAATTCTTTTTTTTTTTTTTTTTTTGCGGTACGCGGGCCTCTCACTGTTGTGGCCTCTCCCGTTGTGGAGCACAGGCTCCGGACGCGCAGGCTCAGCGGCCATGGCTCACGGGCCCAGCCGCTCTGCGGCATGTGGGATCTTCCCGGACAGGGGCACGAACCCGTGTCTCCTGCATCGGCAGGCGGCCTCTCAACCACTGCGCCACCAGGGAAGCCCTGAATTCTTTATATATTCCAGATGAGTCCCTTATCAGAAAAGTGATTTGCAAATATTTTCTCCTCCGTGGGTTGTCTTTTCACTTTCTTGAAGCAAAAGTTTTCGCATTGGGAATTGCCTGGCCGTCTGGTGGTTAGGACTCTGCACCACTCTCACTGCTGAGGGCGTGGGTTCCATCCCTGGTTGGGGAACTAAGATCCCACAAGCCACACGGCACAGCCAAAAAAAAAAAAAAACCAGTCCAATTTATCTATTTTTTTTTCTCTTGTTGCTCGTAACTCTGTGGAAGATTTTACTGAAGACTGTTCCAAAGCTAAACACAGGCTTGGAAACAGTTGGTTTCATGGGGGAGGATGAGGGTCCTCAGCCTGGTACCCCAGCTCTGAGCACAGAGCCCTCCCCCACAGCCCCTTCTGAGGCCCCCTCCACCTGTGACCTGGCCCCTCTCCATCCCATCCTCTGCCTGGTCTTTGTCTCAGCCCTTTTGGCTCCCTCTGTTGGGTGGGTCTGTGTCCTCCTCCTTCCTTGTATTTTGGTGGTAAGCTCTCATTCATTCATTCACCTGTGTATTATCAAAAAGACACCTGGCACTGTTTAAGTCCCTGGGAATGCAGTGGCAAAAACAACAAAACAAACCAGGACACCTTGGCCTGCCAGGATATCCCCTCCAGAGGGGATACAGACAGTTGGCGGTCCCCCTTCTTGGAAGAGCCTCTCCTTGATACTCACCAGGGTTCTTGGCCTTCCCCAGTCAATAGAAATTGATCAGAGGCCAGACAAGAAATTCAGGCAAGGCATTATTGGGGCTCCTGCGGCTGCAGGGGGGCGTGAGAACAGGTTCCCTTGCTCGCGCACTCGCTGGAGTAGGGGGCAAGCTGGTTTCTTATACGGGGTGAGTGTGGGGTGGGTCCGGGCTCAGGCGGGAGGTGGTCTGCCAACCCCTTTGGTGGTGCTGTGTGCAGGGGGCATGCGCAGTGCCCTGCTTTTGCTCCCGGCTCTTCAGAAGTGGCAGTTGGGTTTTTGGTCTTTTTGTATCTTTTTGTCCATAATTTGCCCCAACTGTACACGCACGCAGTTATTTTTAGTCCCTTTTAGTTTCTTTGTGTTTTGTTGCTCAAGGAGACGTTTGTCCAGATGTAAGCACTGCAGCAAAGGGTCCCAGGTCCCAGGTCCCAGCCTGTCTCATTCTGACCTCCCATCCCCTCCCCTCCCCTCCCCTGCCCCATGCACCCCCAGTTAACATCACTGCTACACTGGGCACGTGGACAAGTGGCAACAGCAGCTCTCACAGCAAATGCTGGTATTTATTTCCTTAGCAGTCTTCCTCATTAGATCACTTATTTCTTGAGGACGAGGACCATTCAGCCATCCCGAAGTCCCAGAATCAGGTCCTGGCACTTACAGCCAAGACACGCGTGTTTCTCGCTTGCTGTGTTTCTGCCAGACTTGGCACAGAGCTTCACCCAATTCTGGTTCCTTACAGATCAGGTCAACTGAACGCACGCATTTTTTCTAAGGGTCACTGTTTACATGCCGGGCCCTGTGTTGGCACGCTCCTGGAGCAGTTTTATTTGCTATAAGATGGAAACGGTTGTGGTAAGTATTGCTATTTTTAAAATAAAACGAGAGAGTAAAATACGGCTAAACATATTTGGAAAAAAAAACCCAAAACAAAGGTTCAAATCGCATTTTGAGTGGAATGGCCAGAATAATTAAAGCTGCATCATTTCTGTGAAAAGTCATTCATCGTTGAAAACATCCAACGTACTCACAGTACTTCAAACAATTGATTAAAATAAAATAGATACCAAGCCTCTCATTGTACCTATTTTAATAACAGAATCAGAACGGGCGTAAACTGTTTCAAGGAAAGAGGTGTTGGTGGGTCACGCCTGTCAGAATGTTCTGGGGGATTCATGGAATCCCGGGGGCCCTGTTGCCGATGGGCAGGGTGGCAGGTGATGCCAGCCGGAAGCTGAGATTAAAGTGCATAACTGAGCCCTCCACTGATTTTTCAGGAAAATTCCTTAACAGACAATGGGAAAATCATTCATTTTCTTCCTTGAGCAAATGTGGGACAGCCCCGGGAGCGTGCAGACCAGAGGGAGGGGAAGAATTCCTGGGCCTGTGGACGGTCGTGGAGACCAGCTTTCAGAGCACCCATGGCGAGTGCAGAATTGAGACAACAAATGGTCATTTGGTCAACGTGGGGCTGCCTCTTCCTAGAACCGGCTGAGCTGGTTGTTTGTCCATTGCGCTGCTGCACCCGAGCCTGGTAAACCAAGGAAACCTGCGAACACCTCTGCCTCCCGGGGCCTCTAACTGGAGAATGAGGGGGGAAGGGGGCTGCACAGGTGAAATTCTCCTCTCAAGGTCTTGAGTGCTGCCAGTGAGGGCGGCTGGGCCCTACATGGTGCTCTTCCGACGCTGTCAGAGCAAGGGATATCAGATTCCTTAACAACATGGGCATCTCAGCCACAGCAAAATCTCTCAGACCCATAATCGGCTCCCTCAGACACAGAGAGGGCCAGGAACGGGCCCTGCATGCTGCTTTAAAATTCTAGGGTCTCCGATAAGGGATTAATATCCAACATATATAAAAAGCTCGTAGAATTCAACATCAAAAAAAAAAAAAAAAGAAAACAAACAACCTGATTGAAAAATGGGCAGAAGAACTGAATAGACATTTTTCCAAAGAGGAAATGCAGATAGCCAACAGGCACATGAAAAGATGCTCAACATCGCTTATCATCAGGGACATGCAAATTAAAACCACATTCTCACACCTGTCAGAATGGCTATCATCAAAAAGAGGATACCAGCACTTCACAAAGAAATGTTGGTGAGGATGTGAAGAAAAGGGAACCCTCATACACCATTGGTGGGAATGCAAATTTGTATAGCAAGTGTGGAAAACAGCACGGAGGTTTCTCAAAACGCTAAAACTAGAACTACCATGTGACCCAGCAATTCCACACTTGGGTATATATCCAAAAAAAGAAAAGCACTAATTTGTAAAGATACATGCACCCCAATGTTCATAGCAGCATTATTTACAGTAGTCAAGACATGGAAGAAACCTCAGTGTCTATCAACAGATGGATGGATAAAGAAGGTGTGGTGTATTCATATACAATGGAATACTACTCGGCCATAAAAAGAATGAAATTTGCAGCAACATGGATGGACTTGGAGGGCATTATGCTAAGTAAGATAAGTCAGAGAAAGACAAATACCGTATGATATCACTTATATGTGGAATCTAAAAATTACAACAAACTAGTGAATATAACAAAAAAGAAACAGACTCACAGAAATAGAGAACAAACTAGTGGTTAACAGTAGGGAGAGGGAAGGGGGAGGGACAACAAATGGGTAGGGGATTAGGAGGTACAAGTTATTAGGTATAAAATAACCTAAAGGATATATTGTACAGCACAGGGAATACAGCCAATATTTTATAATAACTATAAATGGAGTATAACCTTTAAAAATTGGGCATCACTATACAGTACACCTGTAACGTATAATACTGCGCAGCAACTATACTCCAATAAAAAATTCTCTGGTCTTAATAGCCATCAGGAAAACGTGAAGCAAATGCAAGAGATCACCCCCATCAAGACGGCTAGAATCTTAAAGACAGATAGTAACAAGTGTTGGCGAGGATGAGTATGTGGAGAAACGGGAACCCTCCTGTGCTGCTGGTAGGAATGTGCAGTGGTGCAGCCACTGCGGAAAACAGCCTGGCAGCTCCTCAAAGAGTTAAACATAAGAGTTACCATATGAGCCAGCTATTATACTCCTGGATACAGACCCAAGAGAAAGGAAAACATATGTCCTCACAAAAGCCTGTATATAAATGTCCTTAGCAGCTCAAGTCACAATAGTCAAAAAGTGAAAACAGTCCCGGTGTCCACCGAGGGATGAATGGATGAACAAATTGTGCTCTGTCCATTCGAGGGAATATTATTCAACCACAAAAGGAGCGAAGCCCTGACACCCGCTACCATGTGGATGATCCTTGAAAACCTTCTGCCAAGTGAAAGGAGCCAGACAGAAAGGACCACATATGGCATGATTTCATCTCTATGAAAAGCCCAGGATTGGTAAATGCATAGCGACAGAAAGTAGATCGCTGGTTGCCAGGAGGAGGTTCGGGGGAGGGGGGATTGAGAAGTGATGCTATGAGGAGGGGGATAACGAAAATGTTCTGAAATTCACTGTGATGATAGATGCGCAGCTCTGTTGAATATACTAAAAGCCGTTGAATTGTATACGTTAAAATGGTGAACTGTTTAAAGAATCCATAGGTCTGGCTGTGACGAGAACTCTCTCACATAAAATGAGGTTTGGTGCTCCACGTCAGCTGTAGGAAAAAACGTGGTGGAGGCCAATATGGAGAGATTTGCCCAAGAAGCAGCTTTGGAAATGCCCAGGAGTTTCCCAGCATGGTGCGGGCTCCAAGAACGCTTCGTGGGTGAGGTCTCTCTTTGGGGTGCATTTCTGACCCGTGCATTGGGACTGCTCCTCTGGGACTGGGGTGGGCTTGCACTCGGCCGTCCACACTACTATGGCCAGGTGCTCTCATCTTCATGGGTGTGCGCTCCAAGGTTCCTGGTGCACCCTCACGAGTTCCACTCCAGCTCAGTGGCACCATCTGTGCTCAGGTGACAGATGCCAAACTGATGCCCCTGCTGGGGTCCAGCCTTCACCCTTGACCTCGTAGCTCTGAGGCCCAGTTGTGAGATGCTGCTTCTAAGACAGAAACTTCCAGGCAAGTGGCATGGGCTTCCCGGCATCAGAAGGAAGCAGAGTGACACTGACGTGGAGGAACTGCACCACGTCCCCTTTGCCTCCTTATGGAGCAGAGTGAGACGAACTGCTTTCTCAGAGCCTTTCTCGCTCACCCTGTGGGCTGGGTAAGAAGACATTGGATGCTATCCAGCAGCCGCAGTCCTGAGGCCACCCCCATGCAGCAGGTGTGCTGGAGGTTCCTCTGGAGTCCCCACTATTATCAAGCCTCCCGATGCAGTCAGGGTCACCCTGAAAGCTCAGTGCGCTCATCCTTATGGTGTTAGGGGTGTCCGTGGTCAGGCAGCAGTCGCAGTAAGTTGGAACGTACACAAGCCTCTCTCCCATGTGGAGCAGGCTGCAGACAGCTGGGGGCGCTGGGGGCGCTGGGGGCGTGGGGGGAGGAATCAGGGCCAGGGGGAGGGACACAGGACGATGTGGGCCTGGTCATGGACTGGAGGAGGTGGTGTCTCACCCCTCTGGCTCCTTCAGAGAGGGCAGGAGAGCATAGAGGTCACGGGGTGCTGGGGAAAGCACTGGCAGGGAGTCAGGGACAGGCTCTAGGCACTGCCCCTTGACCTCCTTGCTCCTTGCCTACTACTGGGCGACGACCCACCCGATCTTACTCCCTGCTGTTGAAAGGGACGGATAAGAGCACACGTGATGGTGGCAACATCTGCTGTGGCTGCTGTCTGGCCGCTCTGCAGGCAGAGCACACCACCTCACTCCAGGTGGACAGTCAGGCTCTGGTCTGGGTCGGGCCCCAGTGCTAACACTGCGGCCCAGTCACCCCAACTCTGCACCTGTCTCCTCCACGACAGAACCTGGGGGCTTCAATACGCATTAGAGCACGTGTGCTGTGGGACCCCAGCCAACCCGGCAGGACCGAGGAGGACCCTGGACTGTCATCGTCAGGTTCACGGGGACCCTGCCCACCCTAAGCACCACCTGAGTCCTGGAGGCTGCTGTGGCGGGTCCAGAGTCTGGAGGAGGGGCTTGGTAGTGGGTGAGGCCAGGCGTGGGGCGGGCCTTTGAGGGGTGGGGCCTGGAAACCTACCTGAACAAGTTTCTGCTGAGGTTTGGAGGCGCCTTGAGCATGAAAGGTCTGAAGCTGGATTTTGCAGGGGTGGAGCTGTCTGGGGGTGGGCCTGCCTGGGGCTGGAACTGGCCCCATCCCCCCAAATCCATAGGACTAGCCCAAGGTCAGGACCTGAGATAAGGTCCCCCGTGGCTGGGCCCTGACAACCTTTTCCAGTTAGCTTCGGGTGCCTGGCCTTGACTGACCTGTGAGTTGCCGCAGCTTGGAACGTGAGGGGCTGACTTTGGGGCTTCCTAGGGTCAGGACCCCAGCTTTGGTCTAGAACCTTCCATCAGAACCCCAGCCTTACTCTCTCGCAGCATTCTCGGTCCCCGTGCGTTCAGCCAGTCGTTCAACAAACATTTGTGGCCATGGAGGCTGGGGACACAGCTCTAGACAAGATACACTCAATCCCGGCCCTGGGCTCTTACCTTCTAGGGAGAGACAGGCAATAAGGAGAAAGGGTGAGGAAGGAAGGGACATGTCTGGGAGAGAAGGAAGAGCTCTGAGGCCTGGGGGCTGGAGAAGCGGCCCCGTAGCTGACAGACCAGGATCTGCTGACTCCCAGGAGCTGGGCAGGAAGGTGAGCACCCTTGGACTCTCAGACGCACATTTTGCTGGGAAGCGCCCGGGTCCCCGGAATCCTAGGCCTGAAGACACCCTGCACTCCCAGGCTTGACGCCAGAACGCAGATAAGGACTTCCTGCCAGAGGATTTAGGAGAGGAAACAGGAGCGTTTACTGGTGTTCTTGCCGGTCACTTGCCTTTATTACATTCTTCAGTCACATGGACAGTCCGCTCCTCAGTCCCGAAATGGCTGCTGCAGTGTGCTTGTGACCGGCTCCAGCTGTGGGAGAGTGTGGCCACACCTGGAGGCCCTGCCCAAGCAGGGCAGGGAGCAGGGTGGGCTCAGATGCTGTCTCCTGCATTTTCACTTGGAGATGTTAGACCAGCATTAAAAGGAGGTGCTTAAGAAGAAAGCACAGCTCTCTGGGACCATCACCCACCTGACACGATTGTTTTCACTCCTTAGCTCCTGTTCTTTCCCTTCCAGCTATGTGCCCCAGCTCAGCTGCACAGGCTGGGGCTTCCAGCACGAATAAAATGCTGTTCCCTATTCTGGGATGATGGCTTGGCCCAGGGAGGGGACACACAGATGAACAGATCTTGGTGGGCTCCCTCAGGGACCAGGCTGTGCAGGAGTTGGTCCAACTGGAGGTTCAAGATGTCCTGGAAGAGACACACTGTGCTCAGACTTCAAGAACAGTTGAGAGCTCGTCAGATGAGAGAGATGGAAAAGCATTTGGGGCAAAGGGGATACCGTGAACAAAACATGGAAACAGCGTTAGAGTCCAGGCATCATTTACTCATTTGGAGTGAGGAAAGCAGGGCAGGCAGGGTCTTGACCCGAACAAGGCAGTATGAGGCTGCTTCTGAAGGGCACCCCCAGGGCAGCACCTGTCTCTGTTTGCCACGTGGGAATTTGGCCCAGTGTTAGCTGATCTAAAGATTAAGTTTCTCTAAAGAGAAACTACATGGGCTTCCCTGGTGGCGCAGTGGTTGAGAGTCCACCTGCCGATGCAGGGGACGTGGGTTCATGCCCCAGTCTGGGAGGATCCCACAGGCTGCGGAGCGGCTGGGCCCATGAGCCATGGCCGCTGAGCCTGCACGTCCAGAGCCTGTGCTCCGCAGCGGGAGAGGCCATGACAGTGAGAGGCCCGCGTACCACAAAAAATAAAAAAAATAAAGAGAAACTACAAATCTGGACATTTATGTGAAATCTCTAGACTTTTAAATGTTACCCGACAGTTAGAATTAAAAATAAAATGTAGGCCAACCAAGCCATGTCTTCAGGTGAAACTTACAGTCTGGGCAACCTTGCAGCCTGAATCTTGTCTTTGCATTGAGAATTGCAATTATAGTACACGTGCAATTTTTTCCCACTTAACATGTGATGAATATTTTCCATGTTTATGTAATCTTTTAGAAGCCATTTACAGTGATTACATAATGTTCTGGACATGTCATGATTTGCTTTACATTTTCCTCCTATTAGAAATCAAGGTTTCGGGGAGGAGTTTTAGACCCATTCTCACCCTGGTTTATCGTTTCGTTTTCCTTAGGTGGGCAGTACAGAGATGGAACGGTGGAGGAATGTCAGATGTACCTTACCTGCCCGCCTCCTGAGAGCCTCAGAGATCTTGGGATTCCAGTGCAAGAAGGGACTTAAGGATCGTGGGTCCCCATTTCTTTTTTTTTTTTTCAGGTGAGGCAACTCAGGCCTTGTCCAAGGTCCCAAGGCAAGTGTATAATAATCCCCTTATGGTGAAAATGACCAGATTTCACTGAAATACATGAAAGAAAAGTTAAACTGTCATTTTTTTCTGTACTGGAACTGCACTGAATCTATAGACAATTTTGGGGAGAATGAACACCTTTATGATATTGAGTCTTTTATTCCAAACATGCTGCATAAAGACACATTTTTGTTGTATTTACTCATAGGTTATTTAAGCATATGTATATATTTCTGTTTGTTTGTTTTTGTTGCTATTGTAAATGGCACCTGTAAAATTTGTGTTTTGTAACAAATTCTTGCGGCTTTATTAGAAATGTAGTTGAGTTTTGTGTATTGGTTTTGTGTCCACATACCTTACTTAACTCTCTTATTAATAATTTCCACAGGTCGTTTTTGGATTTTGAGACAATATTTTCATCCACAACTAATAACAATTTTCTCTCTCCCTTTCTTCTTTTATATTTCTTTTTCATGTCTTGTTGTATAGGTTAGGACCGTGAGTTTGATGTTACATAGAAGTGTATGGTACTTGATCTTAAAAGGAATTCTTTCAGCACTGCTCCATTAAGTATGATGATTTTTGTAGGTGTTTCTGATAGATGCTGTTTATCATATTAAAGAAGTTCTCTTCTATTCCTGTTTTACTAAGTTTTTTTAAACCATGATTGAATATTGAATTTTATTGACTGCTTATTTTTGTCATTTATTAAGACCCTCATTTTGTTTTTCTCCTTTGATCTGTTATTGTGGTAAATTACATTAATAGATTTTCTAAACCAATCTTGTATTGCTGAGATAAACCTAGCTTAAATGTGACTTATTACTAAATATTTAGGACTCTAAATTTCCTTTTAAGGGTTGTATTACTGTGTCTTAGTTAACTTGTGTAACAAAAAGCCACAGATGAGTGGCTTAAATAACAGAAATTTATTTCTCACAGTTCTGGAGGCCAGCAAATTTGGTTCCCAGTGAGGGTTTTCTTCCTGGTTTGCAGATGGCTGCTTTCTTGTTGTGTCCTCATATGGTGGAGAGAGAAAGAGCTCTGGTCTCTTCCTCTTACAGGGTTGCAAATCCCATCGTGGGGCTCCACTCTCATTATCTCATCTAAAAACCTAATTACCTCCCAAAGGCCCATCTCTAATCACACTGGGGGTTAGGGCTTCAACATATACATTTGAGAGAGACACAAACGTTCAGTCATGCTGCATCTGATAATTTGTGATATGGAATCTTTTTTAAAAAAATAATCACGAATTGGGACTTCCCTGGTGGTGCAGTGCTTAAGGATCTGCCTGCCGATGCAGGAGACACAGGTTCAGTCTCTGGTCCAGGAAGATCCCACGTGCCACGGAACAACTAAGCCCGTGCACCACAGCTACTGAGCCTGTGCTCTAGAGCCTGCGAACCACAACTACTGAGCCTGTGTGCCACAACTACTGAAGCCCGCATGCCTAGAGCCCATGCTCCACAACAAGAGAAGCCACTGCAATGTGAAGGCTGCACACCTCAACAAAGAGTAGCCCCTGATCTCTGCAACTAGAGAAGAGCCCCTGTGCAACAATGAAGACCCAACACAGCCAAAAAAATAAATTAAAAATTTTAAAAAGTCACCAATTTCTAGGTATTTTAAAAATTCCACTATGTTTTTTTTCCTTGACTTGTGTGTCCTTTAGATGCATGTTTTCTCATTTGCAAACACATGGGTTTTTTTCTGGTTGTCTTTTTGCTACTGATTTCTAATTTAAGTGCATTGAGATCAGAGAATGTAGTCTGTAGGCCCCAAACTGGGTGAGGCCAGCATTATGGTCTAGTGCATAATTAATTTTTGTAAATGTCCCATGTGTATTTACAAAGCATGTACATTTCTCTGTTGTCAAGTATAACAGTTTATAAATACCCATTAGATACATTTTAAAATTTACTCTTCAATATTTCTATATTCAACTGATTTTTGTCTTCTTGGTTTACAAGTGCTGAAAGACAAATATTGAAATCTCTCACTTTTTGGTGGATTTATCGATTTCTTCTTAAAACCCTGTTAAGTTTTGTTTTGTATTTTGAAGCTCTGTTACTGGGTGTATGAAAGTTTAGAATCATTATATACACTTGTGAATTAAACCGTTATCACCCCTTATATAGTGATCCTTGTTACCTCTGTGATGCTTTTTGCTTTAAAGTCTATTATGTTTGATATTAATATTGCTACATCATCTTTTTGGGGGTATGTATAGCTTGGTATATGTTTTTCCATTCTTTGATTTTCATTCTTTCTGTGTCCTTACATTTGGGAGGATCTCTATTAAACAGTATAATTAGTATCTTTATCTTCCTCCCAAATAATGCATGGATCTCAACTCACTTTCAGTTTAATCACAGCTTCCAGTTCATGTGCTATTAACATGCAGTTTTTTAGCTTTATTCTGTCCCCCCTCCCAACTTTAGATGTTGTTGTTTTGTTTCATGTAGTCAACATTTGATTAAATTTACCAACATATTTATTATTTCATATTATATCCCAAATCTTACTTCTAGAATAATTTTTCTTCTGTTTGAGGTTCATCCTGTAGAATTTCCTTCGGTTAATGGAATGTCGATTTTAAACTCTCTCAATTTTTGATTATCTGAAAATGTCTTTACTTAGTTTATGTCCTTGAAAGATACTTTTTCCAGGTATAAAGTTCTAGGTTTGACAGTTGTATTGTCTTAATACAGTGAAGATATCTGTATTCGTTTCTCACTGCTGTTGTAACAAATTATCTTAGTGGCTTAAAACAACACACATTTATTTTCTCATAGTTCTAGAGGTCAGGTGTCTGAAATCAGGCTCGTGGGCTAAACTCAGGGTGTTGGCAGGGATGTGTCCCTTCTGGAGGCTCTAGGAGAGAATCCGTTCTTTGCCTCCTCCAGCTTCTAGAGGCCGCTGGTATTCACTGACTTGTGGCCACATCACTCCAGTCTCTGCCTTCTTCTATCCTGTAGTCATATCCCCTCTGCCTCCCTCAAATCTCTTGAATACATTGGACCCACTGAGATGATCTAGGATAATCTCCCCATCTCAACATCTTTAACTTGATCATATTCAAAGAGTTCCTTTTACCAGGAAAGGCCACATGTTCATGGGTTCTGGGGATTCAGAAGTTGACCTTTTTAGGGATTATGCAATTTCCTACATTATTCCACTCACTTCTGGCTTTCATTTTTGTCACCAAGAAGACAGCGGTTAATAAAATTCCTGGTCTCATGATCTTTTTCTTTGGATGCTTTTAAAATTTGCCGTAGCTGACATTTTACTATGATGTGTCAGTTGTGAGTTTATTTTGTTTATCTTTCTTGTTGTGTTTTTAAAAGTCCATTGTCTCTTTGAGTATTTTATCTTCTCCATTTCTTCTGTTATCTTCCCTTGACCCTCAGTTAAGCTGAATGTTAGATGTTCCACTCTTTCTTCTGTGCCCTTCAGTGTTTCTTTCTATTTACATTTCCTTTCTCTGGGCTGCACTCTGGGTAATTTCTTCACTAAGTTTTTCTTCAGCTATGTCTAATAAGCTGTTTAATACATCCATCCATTTCTATCTTCTACTTTAAAAATGATCATACAGTAAAATTTACTTTTATTGAAGAGGATGCCCAGTTCCATGAATTTTAACACACGTATAGATTCATGTAGCCACCGCCACAATCAGAACAGTCCTATTACCCACAAACTCCCCCCTGCTGTTCCTTTATAGTCATGCTCTGGACCTACCTCCGATCCGTTTTCCATCACTTTAATTTTGTCATTTATAGGATGTCCTATCGATGAAGCTGTATAGCAAGTAACCCTTTTAGACTAGCTTCTTTAACTCACCACAATATCTTTGAGAATCATTGAAATTATTGCAAGTTCTTCCTTTTTATTTTTGGCCGGTATCCGCTGCCTGGATGTTCCGGAGCTTGCCCATCCATTCACCTATCGAGGGACATTTTAGTTGTTTCCAGTTTGGACAATTATGAGAAGAGCTTCCATAAGCATTTGCATGTAAGCTTTGTGTGCACGTAAGTTTTCTATTCTCTAGAGCAAATATCCAACCAAGAATGGGATTTCTGGGTCATATGGTAAGTGTATGTTTGACTTTTAAAGAAACGGCTAAAATGTTTCAGAGTAGGCGTATCATTTTGCATTCCCACCAACAACATGTGTATTGTCAGTATTTAAAAATTTTTGTTGTTCTGATAGGTGCATAGTGGTATCTTACTGCAGTTTTAAAAGGTGAAAGACTTACATGATCTGAAGAGAAACCAGAGGATTCATCACCATGGTTTTAGTTTGTATTTCCTTACTGGTGAATGGTGTTGAATAACTTTTATGAGTTTACTTCCTGTCTGTATACCTTCTTTGGTGAAGTGACCATTCAAGTCTTTTGCACATATTTTAATTTAGTTGTTTGCTTTCTTTCTATTGAGTTTTGAAAGTTCTTTATATATTCTGGATACAAGTCCTTTGTTGGATATATGATTTGTAAATATTCCTTCTCAGTCTGTAGTTTGTCATTTTATTTTTTTAAGAGTGTCATTCTCAGAGCAAATGTTTTTACTTTTCCTGAAGTCCAATTTCTCATTTTTTTATTTAATGATTATGCTTTCGGTGTCATGTCTAAGAACTCTTTGTCTAACTTCAAGTCACAAAGAGTTTCGCATATATTTTTTAATGAAAGTGTCAAAGTTTTATGTGTTATGTTTAGGTCTACAATCCACATTGAGTTAATTTTTGTATAAAGTATGAACTTTTGTTTGAAGTTTATTTTTTTGCACATGGATGTTCCAGCACCACTTGTTGAAAAGACTAGCCTTTCTCCATTGGATGTTTCTGCACCTCTGTTAAAAAATCACTTGGTCATAATTGATGTGTATGTATTTCTGGGATTTCTATTCTGTTTCATTGATCTGTGTCACCATTCCTTAGTCAATATCATATTGTCTTGATTATTATAGTTTTGTAGTAATTGTAAAATTGGGTAGTACAATTTGTCCAACTTTATTCTTTTTTTTTTTTTTTGCAGTATGCGGGCCTCTCACCGTTGTGGCCTCTCCCGTTGCGGCGCACAGGCTCCAGACGTGCAGGCTCAGCGGCCATGGCTCACGGGCCCAGCCATTCCGCGGCACGTGGGATCCTCCCGGACCAGGGCACGAACCCGCGTCTCCTGCATCGGCAGGCGGACTCTCAACCACCGCGCCACCAGGGAAGCCCTATTCTTTTTTTTAAAGTTATTTTTTGCTTTTTTAGTTCTGTTGCCTTTCAATAAATATTAGAGCAAATTTGTCTATATCTACAAAAATCATGCGAGGATTTTGTTTGGAATTGCATTAAATCTATAGATCAGTTTGGGAGAATTGACATCTTTACTATGTTGAGTTCCAATTCATTAACATGTCATCTCTCTCTATTTATTTAGATTTTTTTTCATTCCTTTCATCCCCATTTCACAGTGTACAGCATATAGATAGAGTACATTTTTGTTAGATTTATACCTAAGTATTTAACTTTTTTAGGAGTTATTGTAAATCATATCATTTAAAAATTTTTAGTTTACAGCTGTGCATTGCTAATATATAGAAATATGATTGATTTTTGCAGAGTGACCTTGTACCTTAAGACCTTGCTAAACCCAGTTAATAGTTCTAGGAGTTTTGGGGTTGTTTGTTTGTTTTTGTTGTTATTGTAGATTTATTTGGATTTTCTGTGCAGATAGTCCTGTTGTCTGAGAATAGGGGAAGTTTTATTTCTTTCTTTCCAATCTGTATGCCTCTTATTTCTTTTTCTTGCCTGTTGTACTAGCTAAGATTTATACTATGATGTTGAATGGAGGTGGTGAGAGTGGATGTCCCTGCCTTGTTCACAATCTTTGGAAGAAAGTTGTTCACTATAAAATATAATGCTAGTTGTAAAATTTTTGTAGATACCCTTTATCAGATTAAGGAAATTCCTTTCTCTTTGTAGTTAGCTGAGAACTTTATCATGAACGGGTGTTGAATTTGTCAAATGCCTTTTCTGTATCACTTGAATTGATCATGTAGTTTTTGCTTTTAGAATGTTGATATAGTGGATTCCACTGATTGATTTTTGAGTATTGAACCAACCTTGCATTCCCAGGATAAACCACACTGGGTGGTGGTGTATTATTCTTTTTATATATTCCTGAACTTTATTTGCTAATACTTTGTTGAGCCCTTTTGTGTTTATGTTTACGTAGGGTACTGCTCTGTAGTTTTCCTTTCTGGTGCGGTCTTTGTTTAGTTTTGATATTGGGGCAATGCTAACCCTATAAAATGTGTTGAGATGTATTCTCTCCTGTTTTATTTTTTGGGACATATTGTGTGTAATCGGTGTTATTTTTTCTTTAGAAGTTTGGTAAAATTAGCCAGTGAAGCCATCTGGGTCTGGGGATTTATTTGGGGGAAACAAATTAAACTATGAATTAAGTGTATTTAATAGTTATAAGGCTAATCGAGTTATCTGTTTCATCTTGGATACATTTTGGTCGTTTGCATCTTTCAAGGAATTTATTTCATCTAAGATGTGGAATATTGTACATAGGTTGTTCATAGTATTCCTTTGTTAGATTTTCAATGTCTAGGAATTCTTCTTTTTTCTATGTTAGTCTTACTAAAGCGTCATCAATCTTATTGATCTTTTTAAAGACCCAACTTTTGGGTTTATTGAGTTTTCTCTTTTGTTTTTCTGTCCTTATCTTTTTTATGCCCTGTCTTCTGCTGCTTTTGGGTTTATTTTGCTCTTCTTTTTCTAGTTTCTTGGGAAAAAAAAGCTTAGATGACTGATTTGAGACTTTTCTTATATAAGCATTTAATACTATAAATTTCCTTCTAAGCATTGCTGTAGGTGCATCTCACAAATTTTGACATGTCGTATTTATTTTTTGTTCTGTTCAAAATGTCATTTCAGTTTTCCCTAAGACTTCTCCTTTGATTCATTAATTATTTCAAAGTATGTTGTTTAGTTTCCAAATGCATGGATGTTTTCCTCTTCTCTCTGTTATTAATTTTCAGTTTAATTGCATTATAGGAAAAACTTTGTATGATTTGAATTCTTTTAAGTTTGTTAAGATTTGTTTTATTATCCAGCACATGGTCTGTCTTGGTGAATGTGACCTTGAACACAATGTGTTTTCTACTCTGTTGGGTAGAATGTTTTAAATGTCTATTAGATTTAGATTTTAGTGGTATATTTCAGTTCTTTTCCACCCTTGCTGATTTTCTATTAGTTCCATTATTGAGAGAGGAGTGTTGAAGTCTCCAAGTCTAACTGTAGATTTATCTGTTTCTCTTTTTCACTTCCGTAAGTTTTTGCTTCATGTGTTCTGAAACTCTGCTATTAGGTGCATAACACATTAAGGGTTGTTGTTATATTAGTGGTGAATTGATCCTTTTTATCATTATGAAGTGTCCCTTTTTATCCCAAATATTTTCTTTGCTCCAGAGTCTCCTTTGTCTGAAACTAATATAACTACTCGACACCTAAAGAGTTTTAAATTTTATTAATTATATTTTTTTCTAGAAATTTTATGTAGACTTTTTCAAATCTCCTTGTTCATTATTTATAGGTCCTCCCCTCAATTACTTTTCAAGCTTCTCTTTTATTTCTTTAAACATATGAAACATGTTTCTATTATTTCTTATGTTTGATCATTTCAGTTTTGAAATCCGTCCAGGTTTAATTCCACTGTTTGTTATTTCTGCTGGCTTTTATTCTAGTGTTTCGTAATTTTTTACTGTGAGCTACTCATTCTCCTTAAAGCTTTATAGGAATTTTTGGAGTCTGGGTTTGAAGCTGCATCCACTATCATCTCCTCCAACAGCCTTGTTTGAGTGGATTCCACTTCCATTTTACAGATAAGAAAATTGAAACTCAGAACAGCTAAGTGACCTGCCCAAGGTCACCTACGCAGGAAGTGGCAGATAAGACTCGAACCAAGGGCTTCTGACTCTGAAGTCCATGTTCTTCCCCTGGTTTATCACACCAAACCTCTTCTTGTTCATAGGAATCCTGCCTCTACTTCCACCCCAATACTCCTGCAGGTTCCTCTTCCTTCCCTTTGCTTTCGGATGGTGTGGCTAAACCCTGAGCTGCAGTCCTATAACACAAAGGTTACCTGCAGATGAACAGTGAGTACTACCTTTGTACATTTCTCTTAATTGCACAGACCATTCTTTTCTCCCATCGTCCTTTCTCAGGGTGGTTTGCTTTTGATCTGGGCTGATGTGAATGATCCTACGTGCTGGAGCCTGGCCAGACCCACTACAAAGCTGGTGCAATGTTTGGAGAGAAGGATGGTGGAAAAGCAATCATCCGAAGGAGGCTTTATCATGTGCCTTTTCAGACTCCCTGCATCACTTCCCTTCTCTATCCCTGGTGATACCCAAACTCCATGCCCTGGTTTGTGGGATTCAGGTGTCTTGATAGCTCCCTGGTGGTACCCAAACTCCATGCCACAGTTTTTAGGATTCGGGGAGAGTCCTGATGATGCTACCTGATGATGGGGAAATTTTTAAGTTAAGGAGACATTTATATAATTAAAAAAAAATTTTTTTAAGTGAACAATTCAACAGCCTTCCATACACCCGCAACGTCGTATGACCACCACTATCTTCATCAGCCTAAAAGGAAACCTGCACACACTGAGTAATTGCTCCTAATTCTCTCCCACCCCCATCACCGGGTAGACTTTGAAGAGTGGGAAACCGGAGATGAGCCACTTCAAGGTGTGGCTCCTGCCCAGACACCTGGTGTGTTTCTGCATCATGTCGTCCTCTCCTGGGCATTTTGCCTTGCTCCACTCCCTTTTCCCTCACTTCTGCCACCCTCGTTTGCACCTCCTTCATCAAGGGACCGTAGCGGAGTCCTCCCTCTGGCTCCTCTTTCTAGAGTAGGGCTTCTCGTACTTTAGTGTGCAGAGGAACTCCATGGGAATCTTGTCTCAGTGATTGTGGTTCAGTGGGTCCAGGTGGAACACTTCTAACAAGCCTCCAGGTGATGCTGCAGCAGGACCTGGGCTATGACAGCTCTGGTGGATGAACACAGGATGCTGTCCCCGGGGGACGGTGCTCGAGGCGGTCTCTAGAACGATGCTGAGCAGTGGTAGTATTGCTACTTCACAGAGGACAGTATTGGGGCCAGCACTGGTTTCCTGGGGCTGCAGTAATAAAGTACCACGAAAATGGATGGCTTTAAACAACAGAAATTTATTCTCTGGCAGGTCTGGAGGCCAGAAATCCAAAATCAAAATGTCCGTGAGATGACTTCCTGCTGGAAGCTCTTGCCTCCCTCCTAGCTTCCGGTGGCTGCCTCAGTCCTTCATGTTCCTTGGTTTGTGGCTGCCTCACTCCAGTCTCTGCCTCTGTCTTCACACGGCCTTCCTTCTGTGTGTCTCCAAATGTCCTTCTCCCCATAAAAACACCACACATAGCATTTGGGGCCCATGCTGATTCAGGAAGACCGCATCTTAACTTGATGACATCTGCAAAGACCCTATTTCCAAATAAGGGCCCCTTCACAGGTCCTGGGGAGTGAGGACTTCAACATAGCTTTTTTAGGGGATGTAATTCAACCCCCTTCTTGGACCTGAGGTCATGCTGCCATTCAAGAGCAGAGGTAGGATGCACACACGTGGCTGTTGTCTCTTTTATCCTGGCCACTGCTGCTCTGCGGGAAGCAGGAGGCTCAGGAGAGGAGAAGGAAACCCCCCCAAACTGAATGTGTGGAGGAGGAGACCAGGCACCCAGAGAAAATCTGCTGATTCTGCAACCCCAGCCGAGGCAAAGCATTTTTTTTTTTTTTTTTTTTTGCGGTACGCGGGCCTCTCACTGTTGTGGCCTCTCCCGTTGCGGAGCACAGGCTCCGGACGCGCAGGCTCAGCGGCCATGGCTCACGGGCCCAGCCGCTCCGCGGCATGTGGGATCTTCCCAGACCGGGACACAAACCCGTGTCCCCTGAATCGTCAGGCGGACTCTCAACCACTGCGCCACCAGGGAAGCCCCCGAGACAAAGCATTTTATATTGTGGAAGTTGTCACTGTCCGGTGAAAGCCCATGGAACTAATTGTGTATTTTATCCCCAGTCTCTGGAGGTGGAAACAGAGATAGAGAGAAAGCATTGTATTAGAACTAATTTAAAAAAATGCAAACCTCTGTCAGCTAGTTGACATCTCTCCATACAAACACTGATATTTCAGGTAAGAATAGTGGCTTGACAAAATAGGAAATTAATTTTTTCTCACGTAACAATAAGAACCACAGCTGCTAACACTTACATGGCAATAACTCCACACCGAGTACTGTCTTAAGTGCTCTGCATGTATCACCTAATTTAATTCTTGCAATAGCTTATGAGTATATATTGTTATTATTGTTGCTGCTACTCCATTTTTTTTTCAGATAAGGTTACGGAGGCTAAGTTTTGGGGCCAAGTTCATAGAGCTGGTAGATGGTGGAGGCAGGATTTGGGAAAGATGGTCTGGCTCCGGCGTGAGAGCCATAGTCCCGCACTGACGGTCAGAGGCAGGACTTCCTGGTGCCAGGGCTGCAGGCATCATCCCAGAGGTCATCACGACTCAGGGTCCTTTGCCTTCTTCCTCAGCATCCTTGTGAACAGCTCTCTCCCTCCAGCATCCTGGGTGCTTCCTGGGCTGACAGAATGGGATGTGTCTTTTTTTTTTTTTTTTTTTCCCCTGGCCAGCAGCTTGCCTTTAATCTTTTTTTTTTTTTTTTAACATCTTTATTGGAGTATCATTGCTTTACAATGGTGCATTAGTTTCTGCTTTATAACAAAGTGAATCAGTTATACATATACATATGTTCCCATATCTCTTCCCTCTGGCGTCTCCCTCCCTCCCACCCTCCCTATCCCACCCCTCTAGGTGGTCACAAAGCACCGAGCTGATCTCCCTGTGCTATGCGGCTGCTTCCCACTCGCTATTTTACGTTTGGTAGTGTATGTCTGGATGTGTCTTCTCAAGCTCCTTCCTGAAAGTTCCCCGCGGTGCGATGGATTCTTTTCTTCCAGAACTGCACACGGGGCCACCCCCAGGTGTGAGGAGATGAACATCCCTCTGCTCTGAGCGGTCCAGGCATTCGTCTTGTGAGGAGGAGAGAAAAAGGGATCATGGGCAGGTGCCTAGTAGTGTTTTTCTCTCTCCATCAGAACAGGATGATGGCTATGCCTGCATCTATCCTGTACTAATAAGCAAATCCAAGATCAGAGTGGTTCCTGGCTGTGCCCACACCCATCCTGGGATGCAGGGCCCTCTGCTCCACAGCTCTGCTTTCTCTGTGTCCCTGGACACAGCTGATAGAACAGACACCATGGCAAAGCACACACTGGCTCTTTTTTTTTTTTAATTTATTTATTTTTGGCTGTGTTGTGTCTTTGTTGCTGCGCGTGGGCTTTCTCTAGTTGTGGTGAGCGGGGCCTACTCTTCATTGCGTTGGACGGGCTTCTTATTGCGGTGGCTTCTCTTTGTTGTGGAGCACGGGCTCTGGGGCTTCAGTAGTTGTGGCTCGCGGGCTCCAGGGCGCAGGCTCAGTAGTTGCGGCGCACGGGCTTAGCTGCTCCGCGGCATGTGGGATCTTCCCGGACCAGGGCTTGAACCCGTGTCCCCTGCATTGGCAGGCGGATTCTTAACCACGGCGCCACCAGGGAAGTCCCCGCACGGACTCTTAGAGCTGTCACCTGGGATTGGTATGTGTCACTTCTCTCTTGTTCTTTTGGTGGAAGCAGGTCACATGGCCACGCCTAACTTCAAGTAGATGGGGAAGGGCAGCGCCCCCATGTGCTGGCAGCAGAGATAATCAGAAGTCATAGGGGCCGCATCCACGGCCAGGGCTCTGCTCCATCCCAGTGGTGGATCGAAGCTCACTTCCAATGCGCTGATATGATGCCTGCGTTTCTGGACTGGATCATCCTGCCCACGCTTAAAGGCTCATTGTGAAAATGAAATAAGATAATGGAGATAGAGCTCCCTGAAACCCACGCTGAAATTCCAAGTCCCTGGCACGGCCAGGAGGGTGCACGTGCTCCGGGCCTTGGCGGCGCCAGCGTTCCGCCTGCCCCTCATCTTCTTTCAGCTCCCTCCATGCCTGTCGCTCGGCCCCCTTGCTGGTCCCCGAGGAATCCGGGCACGGTTCTGATCCGGGCTGTTTGCACCGGTTCTCCCCCTGCGTGGAGCAGTCTCCCCCATGCAGTTGCCACCTCCTCAAAGAGGCCCTTCTGGGCCTCCCTGTAGAGCGGGGCAGCCCCATCACGCTGGGCCCCGCTTGTTTCTACTCAGAGCCCTCATCTCAACCGGACATGCTATTCGATGTTTTTGTTTGTTTATTTTTAAATATATTTCCCTGCCAGAAATGCAAACTCTGTGAAATCAGAGACTTGAACAGTGGTTGCTCCTAGAACATTCTTGTACTGGGTCGAATAGAGTTGCCCCCAATGCATGTCCCTCCCAGCCCCTCAGAAGTTGAGCCCGTTTGGAAATAGGGTGGTTGCAGATGTAATAAGTGAAGCAGATGAGGCCAGAATGGAGGAGGGTGGGCCCTAAACCCAAATATGACTTGTGTCCTTATAAGGAGAGGAACATTGGGTCACAGACACAGGGAGGAAGCAGTGTGAGTATGGAGGCATAGATATGGAGAGATGCTGCCACTATTCAAGTAGCGCTGAAGATCGCTAGCAGCTACCAGAAGCTAAGAGGCAAAGCAGGATCCTCTCCTGGAGCCTCAGAGAGGACGTGACCCTGCCAACACCTTGATTTGGGACTTCTGGCTTCCAGAACTGTGATAAAATGCATCTGTCGTTTTAAGTCACCCAGTTGGGGAAACTAATACATTTCTCAATAAATACTGTTGGATGGGTGGGTGGATGGATGAATAGATAGATGGCTGGGTGGCTGGATGGATAGATGGATAGATGGATGGGTAGGTAGGTAGATGGGTGAGTGGATGGATGGATGATTGAATGGATGAATGAATGGATGGGTGGATGGGTAGATGGATGGGTGGATGGATGGATGGGTGGATGGGTAGATGGATGGATAGATGGAGGGTGGACCGGTGCGTGGATGGATGGATTGATGTATGGATGGATGGGTGGGTGACTGGGTGACTAAATGGATGGATGGGTGGATGATTGGATGGAAGGATGGATGGATGGATGGGTGGGTGGATGGATGGATGGATGGATGGATGGACGGATGGGGAGGTAGATAGGTAGATGGGTGAGTGGATGGATGGATGGTTGAATGGATGAATGAATGGATGGGTGGATGGGTAGATGGGTGGACGCACGGGTGGATGGATGGCAAATGAATACATACAACTTCGTACGTGGTTTGTAATGACCTGTTGGGTTGGTGCCCCCTTCTGTGCGTTGCTCAAGGACACGGGCTTGTGTCTTTTCGTCCAGGTGTCTCTGGCACGTGATCAGCCATGACATGTCTGCTAAGTTGATGCGTGTGGGGATCTGGTCATGCAGTGCTGGTGACCAGGAAGCTCAGAAAGACCTGCCTTATAAAGTGTAGCAGAAATCGCACCCTGAGCCCAGAGGCGTGGGAAAGTGTTCAGACCATCCCTGGCCGCCTGCAGGCAGCAGGACGAAACGAGGCTCCAGGGAGGGAGGTTCTGAGCCAAGGCATAGGTACAGTGCAGCCACTGGCCAACACAGTGCCGCTACTGCCTTTGCCCCAGAACTGGGACCAGGGCAGCTCTTTCTCTCCTGGCTGCATATACTGGCAGGGAATTTCCTGGAAACCATTGCGATATTTCAGACGGTGCCCTTGGCGTCATCTTGGAACCCTTCTGACGACCCGGAGCGGGGCCTCATCTACACGATGAGACGCTGTTGCTCCTGAAGCTTTTGCTTTTTGGTTTGGGGTCTTTTTTTGTTGTTAATCCAAAGTCTCTTGCCTTGAAATTTATTCTTCCAAAATAACTCTTTCAAAGTCCCTCAGGAATTAGCACCCCAGTAGATACTGCCGATGTTTTTGAACTGGAGAATCAAGAAATCTATCCCAGTGGAGGCAGTAAGCTGGGGTCTCTGGGAAAAAAAAAAAAAAAAAAAAAAATCCCCCTCCCTCCCCAGGTGAACTTGATTCCTAGATATTCGGGGGAAGGGATGACCGTGGAAGCCAGCGGGCCTGTGGGTTTCCAGCGCATGGCCTGCAGTCGCTCACCGCCAGCCCTGCCCTTGCAGAAAGGACCGGCCACACCCAGGGCTGGGATTAGTCAAACATCTTTTCAAATGTTTTGGGTTCGGCAAAACCCCACAGCTATTTGCCAAGTTATTTTTCATTTAATTATGAAACCTGGGTGTCTTCCAAGGGAAATTTAATCCTCCTGTTTCTGATTCATCTCTACTTAATTCATCCACATGCTTCATGAGCGCTCGCTGGTGTCTCAGCCGCCTTTGGAATCTCCTAAAAGGCTTTCCTCGTCCCCCTCCCGCTTTGGCCCCCTTGTAAACAGGAAGTTGAATTTTGCCAACACTGAATGAACTTGACCAACCAGAAGGACTAGGCTCAGCTTGAAATCCGGGACCCTGGAATTTCAAGAGGCTTCTCAGGGGGTCCAAACATCCCCTCCCTTGCTGTCGTGAGCAGTTTCGACTGCAGGGCGACAACCGGGAGGAAAACTGCAGGACGTAAGCAGACCCGGCGTCTGCGCTCTGGACAGAGATGCTCACGGGGGGCCGGGGGGCGCCGGTCCCGGGGGTCTCGGTGGGCATTGCCAGCTTTAGGCCAGAGGTGCAGGTGATGGGTCTGGCAGTCTTGCTTCATTCAGGGCCCTGTTCTCGGGGCATGGATCTGAGTTGAGATGCATGGAGAAAGGTGTTGCCTAGGTCTCTGGGGTCTGCCCCCACCCTCACTCCTCACCCAGGTTCCGGAGACCCTGCCTCCCTTCCCACCTCTGGACCCCCTTCTTTCTCCTTCCAGGTTAACCATGGGTCCACTAGGCTGCCAGCCCCCTGTTCAGGTCCTACCTCCTCCAGGAAGGCTTCCCGTCTTCTGGAGTCCCGGTGGCCCTCTCCTCTCCTGGCTGGTCCCCTTGGGTCACCAGCGATGTTCTCAGCATATTGCCAATGTGGTACAGCGGCCAGCGGACCGGGCAGCAGGAGACCCAGGTCCTCCTCTGCCCTTTCCCAACTCCCTGGATGCCCCAGGATGAATCACGTTGCCTCTCTGGGCCTCGGTTTCCTCATCTGTAAAACTGAGGTGGGAAGCCCTGGAGGATGTGATTATTCCATGAATCTAAAAGTGGGACGTCCTGGTCCCAAGTTGAGGCCTTGGCAAGACTGCCTTTCCTGTCCCTGATTATATGGTTCTATGACTCATTTGTCAGCAAACCAAAGCCCTGAGGACTGCTTTTAGGAGATGGGCCGTCCCCTAAAAGGACCCCCAGCCCATGGTTTCTGTGCTGGAACAAGGTGCTAGCGGGGGAAACGTGTGATGTTAACACGCGACACAGCTTTTCCCTGTGATTTTGGTCGGGGCCGGGGTGTGACCAAGGCAGGGTTTGGCCAGCAGGGTCTCCTCCAGTCTGGCTGGTCCCATCCAGCACTATGGGTGGTGGCAGCAAAGGACAGGTTTCTAAGGCTCTCGCTGTCCCTAAGGCGCATAGCGGCACCAGTATCGTCAGTTTAGAGAAAACAGCACAGGCTGTGTGTGTGTGTGTGTGTGTACACGTGTGGTTGGGGGAGAGTGGAGGGAAGAGGGGCAGGTGGCGGTGGGCCCCCAAGACATTTCCCTAATATCTGCAAAGCATTGCATCACAGGAGCAGCATTTTTCCTACTTGGAGGCCAAATGGCTTTGCCAGGGGAGCTTGATCCGGGTCATCCTGAGGGGATCGTCCATGGGAACCGGAGAAAGCCTGCTCTGCACCCGCTGCCGCTTCCGCTGCCGCTCTCTGCCCCCAGGGGATTCCCACGGAGCTGCCCAGGACGCGGGGTTGGGCAGCTGGGCCACCGGGCCTCCCTGCCAGGCCAACGCCTGGGCTCCAGCTCAAGGCTGGCGCGGCTGCCTAGAGCTTTCCTTTCAGGGCAACCGCTGTGTTCCCAGAAGGGGAACTGGCTCCTTGGAAAGGGCGAGGAAGCACTCAGCAAGAGGTGTTTCTTCCTTATCGAGTCTTTGCATTTGTTGGTGGAGGCTGGGCAGGGGGTCACGCTGGTTTTCAGTCCCTTCTCTGAGATTCCCATTAGGTGATGCTCTAGCAAGGGGTCTCCGGTCTTGGGGAGCCTGGTGCCCCGAGGGTGAAGGATGGCCCCCTGCAGACACACAGGGTGTCCGGGGGGACACAGAGCCTGCCTGCCCAGTTTCAGCATCCTGGCCAGGGCGCTCCAAGCTTTCGGGGCCCCTCACGTGTCATCCCTCCACTTCCTCCCCGGCAGGACCTTGTGTTTGGAGGCTCCTGCCCACTGGCCGGGTGCTCTCCCAGAGGTCTGGGCAACACTCTGGCTTTGCAGAAATGTCCATCGGGGTCTTCTATGTATTCATTCAATTTTACATCTGTCGATTTTTGTAAACCTGTAAAGTTTCATGTTTTGAATGGCTGATGCGTTCCCGTGGTTACAAAATCTAAAAGTAAGCATTACTCAGCCGTAAAAAAGAGCAAAGGAATGCCATTTGCAGCAACATGGTTGGACCTGGAGATGATCATACTGAGTGAAGTAAGACAGACAGAGAGAGACAAATATCGTATGATATCACTTATATGTGGAATCTAATTTTAAAAAATGACAAGTGAACTTATTTACAAAACAGAAACAGACGTATAGATATCGGAAACAAACTTATGGTCACCAAAGGGGAAGCGTGGGGGGAGGAGGGATAGATCAGAAGCTTGGGATGGGCACACACACACCACTATTTATAAAATAGATAATCAACAAGGACCTACGGTATAGCGCAGGGAACTCCGTTTAATATCCTGTGAGAACTTATATGAGAAAAGAATCTGAAAAAGAAGGAATATGTGTATATGTATAACTGAATCACTTTACACCTGAAACTAACACAACATTGTAAATCAACTCTACTCCAATAAAATTTTTAAAAATTAAAAAAAGAATACAACATAAAAGTAAGCCATGCAGTGAAGCGACAGCCCCACCTGCTCTCCCAACCCACGTCGGCCATGTGGACCTCCCAGCAGACGCCTCTCTGGCCCTCCGTCCTTCACACCACGTGACAGATCCAGTTGCCGCTGCGTACCTTGCAGTGTGCAGGCCACGCGCTGCCTACTGGGGGCCCTTGGAGTCTCCGACACGGATGTGGCCTGCAGGCTGGCTCTGATGGTGGAGCAGGGCTGGGGAGAGGTGGGGACTTACCGGGCAGCAAGTGCCCGGGCCGGATGATGTCAGGCCCCCGCTGCTTCCTCTGAGGTTGGTCCAGCACCTTGCCTCCCTGGCCCTGGACACGGCCGATCTGGGGCTTCAGTCCCCGGGCCTTCAGTCCCCGGGCCGCGCTCTCGGTGGGTTACCTGTGAGTCAGGAAATCTGATGCCTGGGAATCTGCTGCTTGAGCCTGTACCTACCCAAACCTGCCTCCTCTCACTAAGGTCTCTGAACAGATTGTTTTGTCCCAGTGAGAAGGGGCCACGCGCATTCTGCAGGGTCTTCCTCAGCTATACGTTCCGGCCTTTCTGCTGGTTCTGACCCCCAGAAGGAAAGGGGGAGCCCTGCTCCACAGTCTGGGGGCTGGTCCCCTTCTGCCTGCAGTCATAACCACCATCCCAGACCCCCAGGGCCGGGCTGCAGGCTCTGAGCCCCGTGGGAGCCCCTGCAGCACGGTGGGACCACTGGGTGGGGGGGGGGGGGTGGGTCGGGGCCGTGAGGCTGAGGGAAGCCCACGGACTCACCGCCCTTACTGACCAGTCGTGTCCAGGGTTCTGCCATGTGCACTGGGCTTCCATCTGTCTCTGAAGTGAATGGGACGTTAGGACTGTCCTTCCTGGGCGGGCAGGAGTCAAGTTTCACCCTTTGACCCTGAGATGGAGCATTTAGCTCCTGCCCGGAGCAAACCGGGCGTCCACAAATTCCGCCGGCATTCGGAGGCCTTTTCCATCACCTTTTTCACTGTGCATTTTCCTCTTGGCCGAAAACAGTCTACGATTCCTTCTACACCCGGGGCTCCTTTAGGAACAGAAGCATTTACTATTCATCCACTCGGTCACTCATTCCTTCGCTGAAGAAACGCACTCCGAGTGGCTCCTGGGAGAGACCCTGCGCAGGGACCTGAGGGAGGAACAGCTGCAACTGTGACATGTCCCTCACCCTGGGTGGGGGACGCTGCAGGAGGGGACAGGTGGCCGTGTCAGCTGTCAGTGGTGGAGCAGGGACAAGTGCAGAGGAGGCATTTCACCCACGATGCCCGTGGTGGGCGGACTCGAGAAACCAGCCCTGGGAGAGGCGGGGAGAGCTGGAGAGAGGTGGCGCTGGGGTAGCCCTAAAAGTAGCTGCAAGAGGCTCATCCGACCTAATCCAAGAGGAGGCTCGGTGCTCAGAGCACACAGCCCCGCCCGGCAACTCTGCCGAGGGGTCACCGGTCATCCCACTTTACAGCCGAGGACGCCCACGGGGTGAGGTGCAGGCGGTTGCTTAGCCAAAGGGACCAGAGCTGGACTCGAGTCTGGGTCCCCCTCATCCCAGCCCTCACTTGGGTCTGGGTCCCCGGATCCCAGCCGGAACTCAGGCCGGGTCCCCCATCCCAGCCCGCGCTTGGGTCCAGGTCCCCGGATCCCAGCCTATCTCCTTTTGCCCTGTGCCTTCCTCAAAGCCTTAAGAACCGCCTGGCTGAGAAGAGCAGGTCTGCCGGCCACGTGCCCCTGGGATCCAGGGCGTGGGAGCCCCGCCGTGCTGGGGTCAGGACCCTCCAAGCCAAGGAAGGTGCCGACCTCAAAGATGAAATCAGGGACTTGGGGACACGGGAGGCCTTTCTTTAGAGGAGCAGGAAGGGGCAGGAGGGAAGCAGATTTGCATGCTGAGAATCAGGGCAGGAAGGGTTCATCTGGGGGGTTTCTGCACCAGAGGATCGAGGTTCCCCGGAACAGCCACCCTGTGGTTGGGATGGAGCAAGGAGCTCCCTGACTTTCAGTAATTACTCCCTGGGCCCCCACTGGGTGCAAGGCCAGGCTTCTCAAGCTTCAGAACCCAGGAGGCCTTTAGCAACCCCGTAATTTCTCCAGTTTCCTCTGTAAATCTCCTCAAACCTAAATACAACCTTCAGGATGGACAACGTTATGTGGTGTTTGGAGCAAGCTCCTTTGGACAGTCTTGAGTATATTTTGTTGATTTGCAGCATTCAAAGGGAAAAGGTGTGACTTTCAGGCTACAGAGGTCCCTGGACCAGGAGAGCTGCCTGGGGTCCTCGGTCCCCTTGATGCACCTCCCTGGCTCTGCAGGCTCAGCGGTGCAGCGTTTAGAAGATGGAATGAGGTGGGACCTGGGCTCGCGTCCCAGGCTGGTGATGCCATGTGATTCGTCACACACCCCGCCTCTCCCGAGCTGTCGGCTACATTTTGGAAGAACTACGCCAAGTGCGTCAGGCCTGATTGGTAGATTCCCTGTATTCCCATATATGTATAACGATAGAATTGTATACGTGTACGTTATATTTACATAATTAGCATCATAGTCACCAGCATGGATTGCTGTTATTTGTAGAAAGCTTCCACATACTTGGCTGGTAAAAAATGTTTGCCTATAACGTTTCATGATGCATTTTTAAGTGAATGAATGCAAGCTGGACGGTTGGGACCAGAGGATGAGCTGGGGCCCCAACCAGGCAATTCAGGAAATGCTCCAGACAGAGGGACGATGGGTGGGAGACGTGGAGGTAGGAAGCAGTTAGTCATTCGTTCATTCGTTCATTCATCCACTGGCCCACTGAGCACAGCCAGTGCTGTGAAGGCAACGCATGGGCATCGGACCACAGCGTCAGTGGGGGCAGGGAGAAGCTCCCCCGGGGAGCCCAGACCAGGAGGCAGGAGGAGTCATGCATGCTATGAGCTGGGAAGACGTTCCAGCCAGGGGCAGGTGCTGGCTTAGCGTTCAAGGGAAAGTGGGGTTGGGGGCAGTGTGGCTGGAGTGTGGGGTCCGGGGCCACATCATGCCAGGCTGGGTGAAAGTTCTGGATTTCAAGTACAACTGACCTTTGCAGGTGTCTCGGTCAGCAGGCTGCCGTAACAGAACACCACCGACTGAGCAGCTTAAATTGACAATAGAAATTTATTTATCACTGTCCTGGAGGCTGGAAGTCCAAGATCAAGTCCAAGTCCAAGATCAAGGCCCATTTGGCTCCTGGTGAGTGCCCACTTCCTGGTTTGCAGATGGCCGCCCTCTCCCTGTGTCTCACCTGGGAAATGAGAGAGAGGGAGAGGGAGAGAGAACACTGATCTCTTTCTCTTCTCATAAGGGCACTAATCCCATCCTGGTGCCCCATCCTCACGACCTCATCTAAGCCTAACCATCTACCAACGGCCCCATCTCCTAATACCGTCACATGAGGGGGGTATGAATCTGGGGGACACATACATTCCATCCATAGCAGAAGGGTTTGAAACAGGATCTGACTTAGCTCAACTCAGCTCCACAGGCTGTGCAGGCAGCTGCGGGCCTGTGGCTGGAGCAGGGATTCTGGAGGAGGACCTGGGTGCCCAGGGATGGAGTGGATGTGGTTTGAGGGAGGAAGGGGTGGGTGCCTGGGTGATGGGAGCCCTGAGTTGGACTGAGAGGGGACTCTGGGCAGGACTGGGAGGCAGAAGGTTTGGGGTGGCTGGAAGCCTAGAGCCCAGGACGCTGGGAGTGTCAGACCTTTTTTGGGTGACAAGGGGCTGTGAGATGCTGTGATCAGATCCACCACATTCTGGATCATTTCTTGCATCTGCTGTGGAGGGTGAAACAGAGAAGTGATTCTCACACTCTTTGTAAACACATTTCTTTCTTCGCAGAGTCATTTTTTTAATTTTAATTTTTCAAGTGCTTCACTTAACTCTCACGTAACTCTTAGAAGACGAGGTCTCACAGACCTTTTGGCAAACCTCTCTTACATGGATTTTAGAGAAAAAAAGATTATTTCCTATTTGAGAGTTTGCTGTGGGTGGAGTTTTATTTTTTTATTGTGGTAAAATACACGTAGAAATTTTGTTTTAACCCTTTTTAAGTGGACAGCTCAGTGGCGTGAAGGACCTTCACGCTGTTATACCTTTGTCTCTGATGTTGTGGATCATGGCCATCCTGACAGGTGTGAAGTGGTACCCCATCGTGGTTTTGATTTGTGTCTTCCTGAGGCTTAGTGATGCTGAGAACCTTTTCATGTACCTGTTGGTCATCTGTATTTCTGTGGAGAAATGTCTATTCAGGTCCTTTTGCCCCAGCTGCACCATCTTACTTCTATTTGGAATCTAAAGAAAGTTGAATACGTAGAAGCAGAGAGTAGGATGGTGGCTGCCAGGGGCCGGGGGCGGGGTGCGGAGTGTGGGGAGACGGTGGTCAGAGGGAACAAAGCCGTAGTTAACGTGGGATGACTAAGTCCAGAGATCTGCTGTGCAGCGTGATGACCAGAGTTAACAATACTGCACTGAATATGGGAAATTTCCTAGGAGAGTAGATTTCAGGTGTGCTCACCATAGAAAGAAAAGGGAACCATGTGGGGAGATGATGTTAATTACTTGACTGTCGTAATCATTTCCCTATGTATATGTCAAATCATTATGTATACCTTAAACATACACAATTTTTATTTAAAAAACTTCCACTAACCTCCAGTTCCTCCCTCCCCCAGCCCCTGGTGCCCACTCTCCTACTGTCTGTCTCTATGAATCTGACTCCTCTTCCAGGGACCTCCTGGAAGTGGAATCACACACTCTTCGTCCTTTGTGACTGGTTCCTTTCAATCAGCGGTATGTCCTCAAGGTTCATCCACTCTGGTTGGGGCCAGAGTCATCTTCCAAAGGAAACCTACAAGGTCTCCCAATATAATGGTTATGAAGGGAATTGGGGGCCTGGAGCCCCTCCCACTTATAGCCCACCCCCCCTGCCCCCGGTAGTCCCTGGGGCATGCTCACAGAACCCCAGGGCTCCAGGAAGCTGCAGGTGACACACCCGGATCAATGCCCTGCCGAGAGGAACCCCAAGGCCCAGAGAACAGAGCCTCAGCCACCAGGCTCTCCCCATGGGTGACCGAGAGACTCTGATAAGCTTCCACAAGGCCCGGCTGGTGGCTGATAGCAGCCTGTCCCTGGGTTCAGGGCACTGACAACTTGCTTTTGGATCGGGAGCCAGAGAACAGTCTGAGGGTGGGATGACGACATTCCGGGGGCGGGGGGATGTGCAGGAAGGGCCTCTGCACCTTGTTCTTGTCCCGGATGTTGGTCTGGGTGTGTGTGTGTCTGTGTGTGCGTGCGCGTGCACGCGTGCACTCTCCAGGCGTCCTCACTCCCACACGCCGTGTGCCCCTTAACCTGTTCCTCCTCTGCCCCTCCTGTCTCCATCCCACCCATCCCAAGCTCCTGGAGGGCAGGGGACCCCTGCCGCTCCCTCCCGGCTGCCCCACAGCCTGGAGCACAGAGCTGGGCTCAGGGAAGCCAGGCGTTCATTCATCGGTTCAACTCATTCATTCAATACCGTTGCGTGTGTGCCTTGGGTGTGTGTTCTAGGCACGGGATACGGCAGGGAACAAGGCCTGGGCTGAGCCTTCTCTTTGGACATTGCTCTTGGATACAGGGGCTGGGAGTCCCTCCTCTGCCCCCAGCGAGGTGATGCAGGACAGGGACCCCAGGGCAAGTGGAAGGACGAGGCTGGCTGGGGAACTGCAGGTACAGAGGTCCTGGGGCAGCATGATGACCGGCATTGCTGAGCAACAGGAGTGGGCCCTGGCTGGAGTGGAGCAAGGTGGAGAGGCTCCTTGAGGACCTGGTGGGCCCTAGCAGAGCCCTGTGGAGCTGTTCTCATCAAGGGTGATTAGACTCCTGAAGCAGGTCCCCAGGGCCCCACTTCCCCATGCCAGGTACTAACCCTTTAGTTGCTGGATCAGGGGGAGAGTCTGGGGGCTCCTTGGAGAGCAGCTGTTGACAACCCCTGGGATGTAGGGATGTATTCCAGCCTGCACGACCAGCCCTGGGCCTCAGTGCTGGGGAGGGGTGACCGAGGAGGCCTCCGCCCTGTGCTTTTGGGGACCCAGAGGGTCTTGGGAGGTGGCCTTGTCCTCAATCACATTCCACAGGGGTGAGAATTCTCCATCTGGGATGGCTTTTGCTGTCATTTCCTGAGTGAGCCCTCTGTCCCCGTGTGGGCTGCTAGTTCTTTGCAGCTCCCAGGACAGTGGGGACTGTCTCTGGACCCTGACAGACCTGTTTTTGACCTCGGTTCTGTGGCTCGATGGCCCGTGACCTCGCTCCAGTCACTCTCTCCCCATCCACCCCATTGCCTTATCTGCACACCAGGTGATGCCTCCTTATTCCCCAAGCCATCTTGAAGACCGAGAGTAAGTGAAGCATGGGGCCCGTACCTAGAAGGTGCTCAGGAAACGGGGTACCGCTGCCCGCTCCCCAGCGCCTTAGCAAGAAGATGGGCAGCCATGATTGGAAACCCACATCTCCTCCAGCCCCTGGGAGGGGAAGAGGGACAGCGTTCCTGGAACAAACCCGTGCTTTATTTATCTATTTATCTATCCACCCAGCCACACATCTATTTATTTTGAACTCTAACGTCTTCTCATCAGGGAGGCACAAAGAAGGAAAAAAAGTGAAATTGATACGGGGCCCCTTTCAAGTGGGGAGCCAGCCGCCTGCGGCCTCGGGAGAGAGGCTGCTTTCTGATCTCCTTCCAGAGTGTGGGTGCCCTGGGGCGTCTGCGGAGCATCTTCTGAGATGCTCTCCATACCAGGCCGGCCACCTCCGTCCTTTGCCACATCAGGGGAAGGCTGCACACTGCTTCAAAGTCACAACAGCGCTCTGCAATTGGAAACACGCATGTTTGCAAAGTATCAATTTAGCAGTCTGTTCAACTGGTCAGTCTGGGCAGGCCAGCTGGCTGAATTCCTGGGCAGAAATGCCCTGGAGTGCAGAATGCCCAGGTTCGAATCCTGGGTTTGGCACTAACAAGCTGAGTGACCTCGGACAAGTCTGTGCCCCGCTCTAGGCCCTGGTTTCTTGTGCAGCTGACAGTTTATGGAAAACCACCCAGGAGCCACTGATCGATCGATGGGTTCAGCCCATATGGCAGACCCAGAAGAAATCAAATCTTGAGGCACTGGGTAGAGAGACTCGTTACATTCTATCAGGCCCAGGTCTTAAAATGACAGCAGATCCATCTTGGGATTCTCTATCCGTTTAGGCTCTTTTGTTGCAGGAAGCAGGAAGCCCACCTCAACATGGCTCACCCAGCTGAGAAGTCTGGTGGCAGGTGAGCTCTGGGGCAGGTGGGCTTTGGGTACAGTTTAATCAGGTCTGGGGTTCCACCTTCAGCAGTTCTCTTGCTCTGCCTGCCTCTGTGTGTGGGGGTGGTTGTCAGGCTGGATGGCCTCATAGCGACAAAGTGGCTGCAGGAGTTCCAAGCTTTGCACCTACATCCTTGGTTGGTCAGAGCAAGAGAGAGGTCTTAGTGAGCTGAAATCCGGAGCCTTGCTCTGGTTGGACTGACCTGTGCCAGCCACTATTGGGTCAGAGAAATGCCTTGCACTGATTGGGTGTGATTTCTCATCCCTTAAGAAATCACCCTGATAAGGGAGTTGAGGTTATTATGACTGGCTTAGACCAAGCGGAGCACAGTCTTGGAGCTCAGAGTGGGGTCAACCTCATGCGAACCACACAGCTGCCGCACGTGGGCGGTCGGGAAAAGCACCCTCCGTCCATTGCCCTGTTCCACCGAGACCCAGCCCTGCTTTGGGGGCTGTCCCGTCGTTAGTCTTTGCTCGAGGGTTGAGTCCATGAGCACACAGCCAGCGTCCACCATCCAGGCTCTATGCCGAGGCTGTCCATTTGGCTTCCACTCTGGGATGACCTGGAACGTGGACTCTTGAATGTGGCCCCCGAGTGGCAGTGCCTGGCCCTAACTATGGCTCTGAGGAAACTGGAGGAGGGGCTCTCACATTTATTAATCTCCTGCTGTGTGCTAACCTCCTTGGCCTGTGTTGCCTCAACTGTCCTCACAACACCCAGCAAGGTGGCTGCAAACCCCCTTTTTTTTTTTTTTTTTGGTTGCGGTACGCGGGCCTCTCACCGTTGTGGCCTCTCCCATTGCGGAGCACAGGCTCCGGACGCGCAGGCCCAGCGGCTCCGCGGCACGTGGGATCTTCCCGGACCGGGGCACAAACCCGTGTCCCCTGCATCAGCAGGCGGACTCTCAACCACTGCACCACCAGGGAAACCCTGCCAACCCTTTTTGCAGGTCAGGAAACTGAGGCACGGCAAAGCCAGGCAACTTGTTCTCCGTCCTCAGACAGTGGGTTGCAGAGAGGTTCTTCCAGAAGCCTGGTGGCCATCAGCAGACCAGGTTATGCTAATAATGGAGGCTTTGTAGACCATGGGCAACCTGGTGAGGGGGAATCAGAGGAGGTTTCAGAAATGGAAGACCTGGATTTGCGGCCCCAGTCACTGATGTCTTACCTGACCCTCTAAGTGTCACTGGAAATGGGAATAACGATCACTGGTGAGTCCTCTGGTGAGAATAAGGGATTCAGTAGTGTAGCTCAGACCTTCCCTGAAAGGACCAGGCAGAGGAGGGTAACTCCCTCTCCGCTGCCACCATGCACCTGACATGACCCTCCACAGGGGGGTTTCCTTGTGTCTCCGGGGTTCTCGCACATTCCTCTGGGAAGATCCAATCAAGATGGCAGACTGAGTGCCCCCAGCTTTCCTCCTTCTCACAAAACTCCGGTGAAAGGGCGAAGGAAATCGCATGAATGTGTAATAAGAAAGATCGCCATTAGTGAACTGGAAACATTAGGATTCCTGGGTAGAAAGATGGGAAGGAGACAGGAATAGCTACAGGCAACCAGCAAGATCCCTAAAGCATTTGGAGAAGACCGCCATGAGGACGGGGGCGGTGTGGAGAGAGGACGAGAGACCCTAGACCAGAACAAGGGGCCTGGGAGGCGGGAGATGGTGTGCCCCTTTCCCCGGCATCCTCGTTGCCCTCAGGTGGGAGCAGCAAGGATGTTTGCTCCATCAATTCAGTGAGGGTGAGTGCCAGGTCCGGCGAGGCAGGTCCAGGAGGGAGGGGGACTCGTCCAGCTCCCTGCCCCCAACCCCATCGTGGGAGGCAGGCTTCGTGACCAAAGTGGGCAAAGGGACAGGCAATCCCAGCCACAGTGCTGCCCTGGCAACCAGGGATCACTAGGCCTTTGTGTAACGAGAACACCAGACCTGCAAACAGAAAAACTAGCACCTGTGGAAATAAAGTTAACGGGGCAAACAGAAGAAGAGTTTAAACACGCGTACGTAAGTATTACCGTCTTCAGGCAAGGCAGGAGGACATCCAATAAAGGAGCAGTTAGGGAGCTTGGGAGTTAGACATTTGATTGTTGAAAACAAAACCAAAATGCACTGAATAGCCCGGTGGACTTCGCCAAAGAACGTGTTCATGAGCTGCAAGTACAAACTGAAGAATTCTCCCAGGAGCCGGAATGAAAGCACCGCGAGATTGAAACAGAAAAGAGGACGAGGCACTGCAGAAGGTGGATCCAGATGTTCCGAACTCCCAACAAAGACCAGGTGAAGGTGGGAGAAACCATGGAAGATGGGAATCTTCAGCCAGACAGGGTCTGCCCGGTGTCAGGCAGGATGACTGAAAAGGGGAAGCATCTAAAAGGAAACCGAGAGATGATGCACCTCCAAGACTGATTTGGAGGAAACTTGGAACAGCAGGGATGGAGGGGAACTCCTAATAGCTTCCAGGGGTAAAAACAGATCACCAGCGAGGAGATGAGGATCTGACTGGCTTCCCTGTCAGCCACACCAGGCACAAGGAGACGGGGAAATCGTCGCAGGATTGAGGTCTCGGAGGGAAATCGAAGGCCGTCTGTTTGAAACGCTGTGCTGAGGGAGGATGAGGCTGCACTGGAGGCCCAAGGTCACCTAGCCACGTAGTGCCCTGGCTGCAGAGTGGTCGGGGGGCGTCATTAGGGGACCACAGAGTTTCTCCCTTCTTTCAACAAGTGTTTGTTGACGGTCTTCTCTGTGCAGGCGCTGTGTTGGGCGGCCCAGGGTGCAGTGGTGAAACAGACCAGATGCAATCTCTGTTGTGGCAGATTTCACATCTTCGTGGGAGAGAGACAAAAATAAATGTCAAATGGTAACGATGGTAGGTAGCCAAGGAGATGTACTTGGAGCTCCTGGGAGTTGACCTTCCAGGGAGGTCAGCATCCCAGGGTTCCCAGAGAAATGGACGGTTTAGCTGAGCTCTGGAGGATGAGCAGGAATGGACAAGATGTGCAAAGGCCCTGTGGCAGGAGGGAGCCAGGAGCGAGGGCCCGTGGGGAGCGGCTGACAGGGCCTGTGGGCAGGGCTGGAGGAGGCACGGGGGCCCCTGGAGGCTGTGGCAGGATCAGACTCTCAGGCATGGGAGCGAGGGCGGGAGGGTCGGGCTGATCCGGTTTCTGGCGTGCGCACCTTCGTCTCGCTGAGACGTTCCCTGCTCTGGGCTTTCCTGCAAACCAGACAGTATGTAATCTTCTGCAGCTGGCTTCCTTCACTCAGCACCGTGTTTAATTATGACTATTTAGCAGGTTGGTGATGCGGTCAGGGTGCCTTCCAGAAATGCTGCCTGGAGCAAGGCTGGAGTCCTGGTTTCCCGTTGTCTCGGAGCCAAGCTGCTCACAGGTACCGGGGAAGCTCGCTCGCTGACCTTGGGACCCGCACAACTGCTTGGAGGAAGTTTCCCGACACCTCTGTTACTCCTTCCTCCTGGGGGGCCCGAGCCCAGTTCCTTCCTCTGTGTCCTGCAGCCCTTGTCTCAGCCCTCTGCTGTGACAGAAGGAGCGGACTGGCCGACCCCAGCTGGAGGCCTTGGGGCCAGTGGCCACCCCAGGGTTGTGTGTTAAGGGAACCATCCAGGGTGGGGACACCCAGAAACTCAGATGTGCCTCTCATGTCCCCAGAATTAAACGGCTGGTTTGTTTGACTTGATTTGAGCAGGTGCATCTGTGGACCCAAGGTCAGGGTGACTCTGAGAGCTACAGTAACTGTGGTTTTCAGATAAACTGATCCCAGAGGGCCCAGAGGGCTGAGTAGTGGGAAGAGGCAGGAGGGCAGGACCAAGATGTAACCAACCCTTTGGGGTTTGTGTGTGTGTTTGTTTTTGTCTGCCTGAGATCCAAGTGCCCTTTCTGCTGGAACGTTCCTCAGTTTATGAGTCTTGGTGGGACTTTGATCCAGGAGCTACTGTTGCAAACAAGCAGGACCAGGTGCCTGGAGAAAAGGGTGGCAGACAGGGAGCTCGCCACGCCCTCCTGCCAGAGACTTCCAGACGCTCTGGAGCCTTCTGGAGGCCGATTCTCTGCAACTTCTAAGAGGCTGTGTCTGCGGCCTGGCGTCTGGATGGAAAGCCATCGGCAGGTGTCTCTTCCACGAAGCACTTCCAGGCCCAGGCTTCTCGGGGCGGGCGGTTTGCTTTGGGCCTGAAGGGACACACCAAGGTGTCGCAGAGAAACCAGGGGTGTTGGAGCTGGTTGGAAAGCCAGGGCCAAGCCTGGGGTTGGCAAATGTCTCCCGGGCGCTGTGTGGAAGGGGACGGGGCCATGGCCAGAGGACACTCCAGGGAGCAAGGTTTCAGCTGGAGGCAGGAAAACCTTTCTCACAGCTGAATGTCCCCAAATGGGCGGGCAGGGCTATTCAAGCAGAGGTTCATCCTCTACCAGGAGTTCCCTTCTCTCTTCAGGCCTACTCGCTCCCCTCCGTGCAAGCAGGGTGTCACCTTGGCCCTCGCACAGCCTCAGCACGCTGTCCCTGAGGTCAACCGGACCGCAGGCTGGCCCGCGTGGTGCCCTGGTCTCCCCCGCCTTGCCACGGCTTTGTGAACAGAGCCCTCGGCGCGGGGGCCTCACCCACAAAGATGCGCGCCCCCCGCAAGGAGCCGGAGGGGCCTGTGTCCTCACAGGAGAGGGCTCCGCTGTCTGGCCTAGAGGGCACACGCTCCCTTGTCCTTTCTGGAGGATGGAGTTGGGTGAGAGCGGGAAGTTCATAGAGAGGAAAACCTGCTGCTTTGCCTGTTTGGGTGGGTCTCCTTAACCAGCACGTGGCTGTCCCGGGGCCAGGACTCTGGATACGTGACACCCACGCCTGGGGACCCCCCACCTCCACCCTCGCATCCTCAACCCACCTCCCATCCCCCATCTACCTCAGCAACTCCCGCCCCCCAGAATCGCCTTTGAGGGAACACTCAGGCCTTCCCCGCAGCCTCCAGAAAGATGCTAAGAGGTCGGAATCATGACCCAGGAGTGTGGAGCCCCGAGCCCAGGGGCAGGGTCTGGATGGAGACAGGGTGAGGGCATCTCGAGTGAGCAGGGAGGGCTGCTGGGTGGTCCATCCAGTGCTCGTTGGAAGGAGGGAGCGGGGTGGGGGAGGGAGGGAATGAAGGCGGGAACCCAGCTCCCAGACATGCTGCCTAAACCAGACTTGCACACACCTTGGCGGGCAGGAAGCCCTCTGCCAGCTCCAACAGGGCTGGTTGGAAGGTCTGGCTCGGCAGGGTCTGTGCAAAGACCCTCCTAGCTGTCTACCATTCACCCTGGCTGGGCAGGAAGGGAAGCAAGGTAAGCCACTCCTGCCCTGGGGCCCTGGGTACCCCGTGAGTGCGGGATGCTGATGGGCAGACGCTGAGTGGGGAGGGGAGCAACGGGCTGCCATGGAGGGGAGGATGCAGAGGTTGGGGGTGAGAGCCTTGGGGAGTAGAAGGACCACTGGGGACAGGGGGAGAGCCTTGCTAGGCAGACCTGGCTGGTCTGCCCAGAGCGCATGGAGACCAGTGGAGAGATGCTTGGCGGGCGGTGGATGAGGCGTGGCTCTGAAATGCTCGGATCCCCGGGAAGGACTCTGGGCGCCAAGAGGCAGGTCCCGCTGTTCCGTGTCTGCAGCTCAGTTTCAGATGTCTGAGCACCACGTAGATCAAACAACTCAGCAATTGAAAGACGCGCCCATCACGTGCTAGGTGGATCCATCCCAGAGGCAGACGTCCTGCGGCTCCAGAGAGACGTCCTCCGCCACGTCTGCACCCAGATGCCGGGAAAGCGCCCCACTAGGGACCCCGCCGTCTGTGCTTCCCTGAGGCTCCCAAATCTGTCCCTGCGCTTCCGGGTGGTCTCAAGGGTCTCCCAGCCCTCCCCGCGCGGTGGGCGGTGCCGCCCTCTGGGACCCTTGGGGTACCCGGGAGGCTGCCGGAAGATTCAGTCAAAGCCCAAGCCGAGGCCACCAGAGAGCAGGCAGGTCGGGCGCTCATCGCGGCCCTGCAGAGGCGCTGCCGTCTCCGCTGGCTGAGCTCCTCGTACCTGTAGGTGTCCAGAGATGCGGGGCCAGATGCGCTTCAAGCCCCGACGCGCAGAGAACACGCCGGCCTGTGGCTGGAGACACTGAAGTCACCTCCCCCTCCCCCTCCGTGGTTCTTCTCAGACCCCCAAACCCCAACTCACGCAAGGAGACCCCAGGCTGAGAAGGCAAAGTCCCCGTACCCCGTCCCTGCTGACTGTCACCATCCGTGGGGGCAGGGCAGACCCGTCCGCCAGGGCCTCCCTCCTGGTGGGCACCCAGACCTCCAACCTCTGGTCCATGGCCTCTGTCCCTCCGCTACAGAGTCAGGACAGCCGCGTGCCAAGGATCTGGCTTTGGCGTCCGACGGGGGTCCGAGCATCTTCCCTTTGCTGCTTGCCAATTGAATGGGCGAGTTAGGGGCTAATTCCAAGTATCACCTTCCTCTTGATGGGGACAAATGACACGTGGGAAATTTGGGAAATCGGGATAATAATTGTGGCACGCCCCCATGGGCTTCTGGCGGGGCCTTTGGAGCTTATATAAGGCACGATCGGGAAGCAAATGCTTCCTCTGCTTTGGTGACTTGGACGGTGTTCGGGCCCCCAGGTGTGGCTGCCAGGGTCCCCCAACTGGATGGTGATGACAAGCCGTTTCCAGATGCCTCAATCTCTCACGTTCACGTTTCCGCTTGGAGCCCTGAGCCGTTAACGATAACCCTATGGCAACGGAGAGACGCCTCCACCCTCGATCTTGTTGGGCCGTTTGGCAAGAAGCAAACAGAAGCCTTCGCGGGTCATCCTCCAGCCACGTGCAGTATCAGTAAGGCTAACCTCAGGCGTGTGGCTCAGAATACGGGATAAGTACACTACTTGGCAGTCATTTCAACTGTATGTCACCACAAAACATTTAGAAACATGGGCATCCACGTATTAGTTAATTCCCATCAAACTCCAAGTTGACGGATTTCTGATTTCTTTCCCAAGTGAAAGGCGATGGATACCAAGCTCCCCACAGCATCCCTCATCGGGTGAGAAGGCTTTTGAGGGGAGGCCAGGAAGGCAAACCAGAATGCAGGGCCGTGGGTTCGAGCCCCAGCTCCGCGCTGGCTCATTATGGACCCGGGCACCTAACTATCATCTATCTGGACCTCGGAGAGGTCGACTGAGCCCAGGGCCCACGCAGGGGCCCGAGACTATGAATCGCTCATCTTCCGCCTTGGCCCCTCCATGCAGATGGGCTGCCAATTTTTGAGGTCCCAGGGCTGCTCCCCTTTCTCATGAGCAGAGCCCAGTCTCTGTTTGGCCCGAGACCTCCTTGGTTCCCGAGAACCAGCGTGGCCATTTCCCATTTCCAAGGCCGAGACGTGTCACCAAGTGGCTCATAGCTGGTGGAAGACGTCGGAGGCATCCCCAGAGGACGCGGGTCTGCCAGCAGGTAGAGGTGTGTCTTCAGAGGAGAGATGCAGTCCTTCGGGAAGCCAGGCCAGGCCAGGTGGGCCATGGGGCTACGGCTCAGGCCCGTCTGGCCCATCCCACCAGTACAACATCACAGGCCATGCTGAAGAGAGCCTTCTAGGGGGTGGGGAATTCGGCAGCTCTATGACCCAGATTCACCTGAGCAGGGACCTGGGCTCTTTGAAGGGTTTGCACGCCGTTCGTCCAGGCGGGACGCTGATCTCTGGGCTGTGCCCGTGACCATGAACTCATCATTCACATCTCACCCCTGGGCTTTGCCTTTCTCCATAAAATGTGGACCCTGGCTTCTACCTCCCCCAAGACTTGTTGGCAATACAGGATCAAGGTGATAGCACGTTTCTAGATGGTCCTCCCACTTTACAGGTGATGCTCACACCTAAGCAGCCTGGCAGGCCTGCGTCCCCAGCTCCTGCCTCACAGCCCAGAGGGAGGGACAGAGGAGTGCCGGCTGCTTGGACAAGAGGGGAGGCCCGCCCACCCCACCTCTTCAGCCCTTCCCCCAGCTTTTGCAGGAGTGCGCCCATGGGAGGGAGTGAGACCTTGTTGGGGCCTTGGTCTTGGAAGTTGGGGGTGGCCAACAGAGAGGGACCAGAGCCCTGGAGATGGGCATGCCCAACCAGCAGGGAAGACCCCAGACTCAGTAAGCTGGCCTTTCCTCTAGACCTGGTCATGCAGCCAGCCTTCTCCTCTCCTCAGTTTTCCCATCTGTAAAATGGGCTAACAGACTCAATCCTGGGTGCCTACCAGATCCCAGGTACCTTGATCATCAATACGCTCCTGATCAAGCCAGCCTGGGGACCAGGGCAGGAGGAAATGGGCAGGTCTGGCCCCCTGAGCAGACATGGCGCAGATGGGGGAGGGGCCCAAAACTTCGTGAAGCAAATTGAAAAACAGAAACTTGAATTCAGGCCTTTTGAGTTGCACGAAGCCCTAAGCACCACCTCCTTGGAAAGGGGGGCTGCTTGGGTTCCCTGCAGGCACGGGCTGGAAAGGGGTTGTGGGAGGGAGTGGACACGATGGCCCGTGGCTGACCTTGCTGGCCACTTCCAGCAGGATTTTACCCAGACACTGACCACTGTGCTCTGCACGGTCCCCAGTGCCTGGCGTGTGACTGACTCTTAATACAGCAATATTGAACGAATGAATGAGCAGGCTGACGCTGGGGGCGCTGAGCTGGTGAAGCTGTGGTCGAAGCTTTGATACTTTGTGCAGAAACTCTGTCCACCCCCAGCATCCATGCGCCGAAAGACTGGGGTCGTTGGTCTGGGCTGAAGTGGGCACAAGCGTGCTTGCGGAATGGTGGGTAATACTGTGCTAGGTACCAAATCAGTAGAGGGAGAATGGAGGTCACCTAGGCATGTGTGGGCGTCTGCGCCTAGAGCAGCATCCTGGCACCACAAAGCGGGAGCCTCAGCATTCCACACCCTTCTGTGGGGGCCGAGGTCACAGTGCAGCTTAGCCAGGCTGGGTAGCAGAGGCTGGGTCCAAGCTGCTGACCTCCGCTCTCCGCTCTTTGCCCTGTTGCCCAGGGAGAAACTTTATAGACTTGAGACCCTCTGAGGACCTGAGCACCTGCTTCCCCTGGAGCATCACCTGACTTCATTCCATATCTGCATCTCCAGAAAGATCAACAGTCTCACATTTCTCTAGTGCTTTGCTGCTTGCAAAGGAATTTCAGGTCCATTATCTCATTTAAAACTTGCAGTAACCCCTTGAAACAGGACTGGAAATAATCTCCTCTTTGTTGATGGCTTATAATGTGCCGGGCTCTGTCCTCATGGCTTTACATCCATCATTACACAGACTCTTCCCATGCCCCTCTGGGGTAATATCATTATTTCTATTCTCCAGGTGAGGAAACTGAAAGAGGAGAGATTCGTTCCCTAGCCCACGGTATTTGCCTCCTAGGGCTGCTGTAACAAATGACCACAATTTGGGGGGCTTAAGACAGAAATGTATTCTCTGCCAGTTCCGGAGTCCAGAAGTCCAAATCAAGGTATCAGTGGGGCTATGTTCCCTCCTAAGGCTCACGGTAAAGACCCTTTATTGTCTCTTCCAGTTTCGGGGAGCTCCAGGCATTCCTTGGCTTGTAGCCAGATCGCTCTAGCCTCCGTGGTCACATAGCTTTCTCCCCTGTGCATCTCCTCTGTGTCTATGTCCAAAGTTGCCTCATCCTATCATTGGATTAGGGCCACCCTAATCCAGCATGACCTTCTCTTAACTTGATGTATCTTAATTTTGCAATATTACATCTACAAAGACCTTCTTTCCAAATGAGATCACATTCACAGGTTCTGAGCATTAGGACTTGAACGTATCTTTTGTGGGGACACGCCCCCAAACCAAGATGGCCCATCTGGTCCTGGTAGAGCTGGGCTGCAAGCTATCCCTCCACCTCTGGTCCCACATCTGTCTGCTCTCTCTTCTTGCTGAAACTCTGCCCATCCAGGCAATGAACAATCCAAAAATGAAGTGAAGAAAAGAATTCCATTCACAGTAATATCAAAAAGAATAAAAGACTTAAGAATAAATTTAAGAAAACAAGTGCAAAAACTATAAATTTGTTGCAAGAAACTAAAGAAGACCTAAGTAAATGGAAAGACAACCTGTATTCGTGGAATACGTAAGTTGAACCCACAATAGGACTTTGGAATGTCTATCGATGGACATGTGACAGCAGGTCAGGGGCACATAGCAGTGTGGAGGCTGTCACTGCATATGGTCCAGAGCTCAGGTACAAACACCCATCCTAGTGTTTGGAAACTGACACCCTTCTTAACAAAAGAAGAAATTTTAAAGAGAAAGAAAAGATGTGATGCTGAACAAGGAGACAAATCAACAAGCAAAAAAACTGTAGAAAATACAATGACCTGGAAGACAAGAGCTTAGGTACAACTCAAAGAATAAAATTCATCATTTGCACAGTGCTATTGAGAATCTACACATATCTTAAGTGTATTCAAATGTTTTGTATTTTGTGATAAAGTCTTTTTAATTTTGTTATTCATTTCCATGTTTCATTATGTCCTCTTTAATGTCCTTCTTTTATTTTTCGTTATTTAATCTTTTATGGCAAACTTGCCTTATGGCCAATTAGTTATGTGGTGAAAATGTTTGCAGCAAAAATGCTTGCAGCAAAGATGTCTATGGCAAAGATGCTTATGGCAAAAGTACCTAGAATGTACTTCATATCCACTAGGATGGTTAAAATTTAAAAGACAGACAATAACAAGTGTGGGCGAGCATGAGGAGAAATTGGAATCTGGTTCGTTGCTGGTAGGAACGTAAAATAGCACAGTCAGTTCGGAAAAGAGTTTGGCAGTTCCTCAAAATGTTAAACACAGAGCGGCTGTATGACCCAGCAGTTCTAGGTATGTGTCCAAGGGAAATGAAAGCATAAGTCCATGCTAAAACATGTACGTGAGTGTTCACAGCAGCATAAAAAGCGTGAACAGCGCAAATACCCATCCGCTGATGAATAGATAAGCAGACGGCGGTAGTCCATATAATGGCATACTTTTCAGCCCTAAGAAGGATGAAGTACAGGTACATGCTACAACACAGATGAAACGTTACACTCAGTGAAGGAAGCCAGTTGCAAAAGGCCACATATTATAGGATTCAGTCCAGAATGGCAAATCCATAGAGACAGAAAGTAGATTCGTGGTGACAAGGGTCTGGCGGGCGACAGATGTGGAGTGACTGGTAATGAGTAGGAGGTTTCTTTTTGGGGGTGATGAAAATGTTCTAAAATTAGTTGATGGTGATAGTTGCACAACTTGGTGAATGCATTAAAGACCACTGAATTGTACACTTTGAATGGGTGAATTGTGTGGTATGTGAATTATGTATCAATAAAGCTGTTATTTGGGGAAAAAAAGCATGAGAAAATAAGGATAAATGTCTAATGCTTCTTCCTACCCCCAACGGCTTACCTTGTCAGTCTTGGGCGTGTGGTCTGCCCAGTAAAGCCCAGAAGTCCTGGCCCTTGGAGGCACGGTCCGCCTTCTTCCCCTCCCAGTGTGCCCTCCACAGGGAAGGACCACCAGACGTTCCAGAACGTTCCCTCCCCGTGCTTCCTCTGCATTCACCTTCATGCCTCACCCACTCAGCTCCCTTTTGGCTTTTCTGGGTTCAGAATGAGTGGACCCTGATAGGAAAGATTTCCTGGGTACACTGCCCAGACCCCTAGGATATGGCTGGAGGGACCACAGGTGGTCAAGCCTAACCTGTTTCTGGGGAGCGGAAGGGTCAGGGTCCCTAGCAAGGCCCCACCCAGAGCATATGGCTAAAGGTGGGTGGGACGGGAGATGTAGCAGATCTTCTCCCACGCAGGGAGGCAGGGGGTGTGGCCATGTGGAGTGGCCCCTGCCTCACGCTTCTGACTTTTGCTGGATTCTTCGAGGGCTTTTCCAGATTCAGAAAAAGCCAACGTCTTTCCAGGAATGGAAAAAAGAGCAAGTGAAGCTTAAGAAGAAAGTGACACCCGAGGGGCTGGATTCCTGCCGTCGGTCCATTGTGGGAGGAGGTGGCCAGCGCAGGGGTCCATCCACCTCGGGAAATAACCTTTTCTGAAGAGACAGAGCCAGGATCTTCTTTGTGCAGCACCTCATAGCGGTGAAAATGTAAAGATGGTGTTTAGACGCACACTGTTTCCAATTGTCCAGGGTATGACTCTGTGAAGCCAATACTTCCAGATAACTGAAAGCATTTTGAGTGTCACCTGTCTGACGTTTGGTGTGAAGGGGACACGGGTGGGGACAGTGAGGAGGCTGGGGTCCCCAGGGTGGGGTGTGGAATGTGGGTGGGTCTAGGGAAATGGAGCAGACCTTCCGGTACGTTCTGCTGGCTCAAGGCTTTGCCCAGGACAGACATGTAGGATTCTAGAAGCTCTTTTATTTAGATCAGTGGTTCTCAGCCTCCAGTGAGGTTAACCCCTAGGGGATATTTGGCGATGTCTGGAGATGTTCCTCTGTCCCAAGTGGGGCGGGGCGGTGCCGCTGGCCTCTTGAGGAGCTAAACACCCCACCGTGCACATGACAGCCTCCTTGCCATCCCCCGCCCCCTGCAAGAACGCTCCAGCCCCAAATGACCCAACACTGTGGTGGAGCAACCCTGACCTTTGAAGGTGCAGCTCCTGGCAGAGGTTGCCTGGGAACAGTGACCCTCCGAACGAGCTGATGCTGGTTAAACATATTTTTCCTTTCTGGTTATAAAATAAATTGATACATGTCGGTTGGATAAAATTTGCAAAATGCAGAAGAATACAAAGAAGAAAGTAAAAATCACTTACAATCCTAGAACAGCCATGCCCAGCATTTCGAGGAGAAGATATTGTCTCCTCCAACCCAGGCCGGGCTGTCAGGAGGCTGGTGAAAGGAACGCGCCATTCAAAACAGGGAGAAGGACAATGGCGGTTTCTGCTCATGGTTTATACTTTGTTCTAACCTCAAGTGGTGCAAATGTACATTCATTTTGTATTGCTCCTGCCTGGAGTTCTACATTCCGAATTCACAGTCCAAATACAGGATTTTTCTAGAATGTTATGAATGTTTACCACAATTGTTTACTGCTACCTTACCCATCACTCAGTTGAAGCTTTTTTATTTTTTATTTTTAGCAACTTCTAGGCATCGATGTTTCCTAAAGCTTAGTCTCCACAGAATGAATAACTCCTTTTGCACTTAAGATTTCATTGGTTGATGTAACAGTTACTGAAATGGATCAATTATAAGCACAGCAGCATCAGCAGCCGTGTGAACAAGGCTGACCTTGGCAGGTGTGTCAGGGGTGCAGAGGGGCAGGGGGATCCCGGAGCTGCCGCCAGGTGGGACAGTCAGCAGAGCATGGACCGCAGTGGAGACAGCTACAGCGGGAGCCCCGCACGTGGGCTCGGCTCCATGGGCGCTGGTTAGGAGACCTGCTCTCTGTGGTCTTCCAGACTCTATTTCTACACAGGTGGTTATAGATTTACAAAGTTGGGCATCTATTGTACACATGGTTTTGTAAGCTGATTCCCCACTAAGACATACATCTGCTGTTTATTGTGATTTCACATGGTGGCGGAGGACCTCAAACTCTCGTGTTCCACCCCAGACTCTGGGGCCATGAGGTGGGGGAGGGATGCCGGGTGGGGATGTGGTGAGTGGTCAGGCCGTGGCCTTGCCGAGCTGTCTGTGGAGGATCCTGTTGTTTTGGGCCAAGGCAGGTGGTCACGGTGATGGCCGACCCGAGGGATCGGAAAGGGGCTCCCGTTTGGCAGGTCACCTCTGACCACTTGTATATGGCTGCAACCCTTTCTCGCTGGCAAAACAAAATCCACTCTAGAAAAATCCCCAGGATTCTGGTGCTTTCCACCCTGCGCAGGGGATTTCAGAGTGCACAGGAACACAGACTGTCTTATTTTGGCAAGCGATCCCAGTTGCCAGTGTTGACAGCATCACCTGGGGATAAATTAGTTCTTTACAATAATCCTCACCTCCCCAGCATGGGATAATTCAATTCAGGTAAACACAGGTGCCCTGGGTTTGGTAAATAATGATCCCAGAGATCATCTCATTTGTCAAGGGAGAAGACACAACTTGAGTGGAGGGTGAAGACCTTCCAACCAATTCCCCCTCCCGAACCCAACAAATGCATCCGTTCATCCAGCCAGCCATTCACCCACCATCCACCCCTCATCAAGCCATCCATCTGTCATCCATCCATCAACCTATCCATCCATCCATCCATCCATCCACCATCCGTTCATCCGTCCATCCATTTATCCATCCATCCATCCATCCATCATCCACCCATCCATCCACCATCCATCTACCCGTCCATAATCCACTCATCTATCTATCATCCATTTATCTATCCATCTAGTATTCATTCATCTATCCATTCATCCACCCATTTCCATCTATTCATTCTACTATTCGTGTTCCCTTCCTCCCTCCCTTCCTTTATCCAACAAACTTGTTGAGCATTTTCTGTGTACCACCCTCTGGATCAGATCCCGGGGATACCAGGGAAACAAAGACCCAGCCCTTGCTCTCAATTTTCTCACAGTCTAGTCCCCTGCTTTTCCTCACAATGCACTCCTGCATCCTTATTTCTTCTACTCCTCATCATAAGATAACTTCAGTGTCATCCATTGTGCAGATTAAAGTGAGAAGTCTCTCTCTGAGTTGTCACACTTGTCTGAGTCTAGAGTGATGGGGGGAAGGTTGGCCCTATATCAGAGCTCCCGTTTACTGAGCACTTGCTACGTAGCCACAGGTGGCCTGTTCTTTACTGTATATGATGCTTTTAATTTTACAACAGTTTTAGGTTTGCAGAAAGTTGGCAGACACCCAGTTTCCCTTAGTCGTACCGTCTACGATGGGCATGGTACGTCTGTCACACTTAGGAAACCAGTATCGATACAATACGGCTCATCAGCTCCACACTTTATCCAGGCTTCCTTACCTTCTACCCAATATTCTCTCTCTTTTCCAGGATCCCATGCAGGACACACTGGTCGTCACATCTCCTCAGGTTCCTCTTTGCTGCGACGTCTTCTTAGACTTTCCTTGTTTTCGATGACTTGGCAGACCTGTGGGGGGCGCTGGTCAGGTGTTTGTAGGATGCCCCTCGATGAGTGGGTCTGAGGTTATGTCATGATGAGGCTGGGATCATGGGTTTGGGTGAGAAGGACCTTGGGGTGAAGTACTGTTCGAGTACTCACACCCCACGTGACTTAACTCACCACTGACCTTGTTGATGTTGGTGATGTTGACCTTGATGAGGTTGACCTTGACCTCCTGGCTGAGGCATATGGGAATATCTAACCTGCGGTCCTGGTTTTGCTGCTGAAGAAAGCTCGGCTCACAGGGATAAAGTGACCGCAGAATGTCACCTGGAGTGGGCAGAGTGGGCATCGTCACCCTGAGGGTGGGCTGGTCCAGCGCCTCCCTTCCGCCCCCCGCCCTGTCCCCATGTGCACTTTCATAGCATCCGACTGGGACTGAGGTCCCCAGCCCTGATGGAGGGGGCGGTGTCAGGCTCCCGGGGGGTGGTCAGCTGGCCCCCCAGTCAAAGCAATCTACCTATGGACAACCGATCCCCCAGTGACAGGTGTTCCTTGGGGAAGCTGGGCCCGCCCTGTGTGCCCACCCCGTCACAGTACAGAATCCTGGAACCCGGAGGCCTGTCCAGCCCTAGCAGTGAGGTCATCGTTATTTATGGGATGGCCGGGCTGCCGGTGTTTGCACACAAAGGCCCCGCTCTGGGGCCGTGCCACGCGGGCCGGCATTCCAGTGCATTCCTGCGGCCCGCAGCCCAGCCCAGACAATAGCGCACCCTCTCTCCTTCGCCGGGTCGGTCTCTGTGAACAGAGCTCCCTTGACAGCCGGGCTGCTCTCACTCCTGAAGAATTCCAAAAATGGCCCAACGCACGCCCGGCCTGGGCCTCTCAGGCCGCTGCTTAGAGCAGCCCCGGAAGGCTGTGGTTTGGGGCTGCCTTTCGCGGCTGTCTGTTTGGTTGGCATTTCAAGGGAAACCCGGGGCGGGGTCGGGGGTGGGCAGAGAGAAAAGAGAGGAACTAAAGAAAACCCGAGCTCTCTGTGAACAGGCCGGAGCCCCTCCGGCAGGACAGTCACGTGGGGAGGACATGTTGGTCCTGGGGGTCAGGCAAATCGCGCTGGCCAGGTCTACGCAGGCACTGACCATCATCGGAGGACTTCTCATGATTCTCCAGCCCCTAGATTGTCATAGCTCATCCAGGGAAGCCCCTCCTGCCTGCAAGGAGTAAGGGGGGCCGCGAGGTGGGGGGGGAGTGACTCATAGGGGCCACCAGGCTGAAGGGGCAGAGTGGGGACCCAGGATGGACCTGGCTCTCCCCCATCCCAGCCCAGAGCTCGGGCCTCCGCTGCCGCCCAAAGAGCTCAGCCGGGGGTGGGGAGCTGCTCTTCAGGGCCGCTGTCCTGCCACACCACAGCCCCTGGACGGGCCCAGAAAGTGCCCCGGGGACCGCCAGAGGGACCACACCTGGAGGCCACATCCCTCAGCCCCGGGTCTCTCCACCGAGGCCCCACGGACGTCTGGGGCTGGGTCATTCTCTGAGGAGGCTGTCCTGTGCCCTGTAGGATGCTTCCCCTCCCCCGCTGCCCGAACCCCCCACTCTGACCCAGTTGTGACAGCAGAAACATGCCCAGTGTCTCAGTGCATTCGGCCGGTTATAACAGAACCCCAGAGGCGGGGTATTCCCACAGTTCTGGAGGCTGGGAGCCCAAGATCAGGGTGCCAGTGTGGTCATTTCCCACTGTGCCCCTGTGTGGAGGAAGGGGACAAGATGCTCTGTGGGGCCTCTTACGGGCACCAATCCCATCTCAAAGGCTCCATCACCTCCTAATACTGTCATCTTAGGTGTTAGGTTTTTGTTTATTTCTTTTGGCCATGCCACGCAGTCTGCAGGATCTTAGTTCCCCGACTGGGAATTGAACTGGGGCCACGGCAGTGAAAGCACCAAGTCCTATAACCACTGGACCGCCAGGGAATTCCCTTGGGTGTTAGGTTTTCAACCTATGAATTGGGGACATAGCCACTCAGAACCATCGCACCAGGCACTGCCAAAGAGCTTCTGGGGGCAAAATCCCTGCCCCCCACCTTGAGAATCTGTCATCCCATTTGAGGTTGGCGATGGCTGTCAAACACGGCTGTAAATTCTTTGACGCTCTGCGTATGAGCAGGTGACGTCTCTGCCCTCTCCTCTTGCACGTGGGTGGGCTTGGGGCTACTTCAACCCGTCAAGTATGGTGGAAATAACGCTGCAGAGTTTCCCAGGCTGGCTCGTCGAAGGCCACGTAATTCTTCCTTTGCTCCCCCTGAGACCCCTCAGCTGCCACATGAGAAGTCCGGCTCCCCCGAGCGGCCATGCCGTGAGGAAGCCCGAACCTCATGGAGGGGCCACATGCAGGCGCCCCAGTCTACAGCCCCAGCTGAGCCCCACCCCAAGTCACCCCAGTCTGGGCACTAGACGTGTGAGTGGAAAGGCTCCAGAGGGCTCCGTGCCCGGCTGTCCAGATCTTCCCAGCTGAGGCTCAAACATGGCCGAACAGGAGTGATGGGTCAGTGCTGCGTCCTGCCCTAATTTCTGACACCCACGTTCGTGGGGATCATGAAATGGTGGTTGTTTTGTGCCAAGGTTGGGGTGGCTTGTTCCATGGCAATTGGTCATCGGAACAAGCCTTGAAGCAGGCCAGGGTGACCGGAGCAGGCCCACGCTCTGGCCCTGGCAGAGAGACCGAGACTGACGCAAATCACACAGAGAGACGGAGCCAGGACCTGAATCTACTCTGCCTGCTTCCGGAATGCTCAGCTGATGCTCGCAACAGCCATGGGTGCCCACGGTGGCCTGTCCCCATCAGTTCCAGCTGCTTCTGGCCACAGCACCCTGATTTTCCTGGGGGCAGCCATGCCCCCACCCTATCCTTAGTCCTCAAGCTCAGTGGGGCTGACTCTGCCCCTAACCAGAGACCCACACCAGGGCAGTGAGGGCCAGCCCCAGGCCTTAGGTTCAAACTCTTGGGGGCAATCAGCGTTTGTTTGCTTGGACCAGAAGAAAAGGAGAGAGGGGAGAGGCTGCCTGAGAATGACACCAACACAGAGGAAGGCAGAACCAGGACAAAGGGAGAGAGATGTCAAGTTCTGGTGATGGGGCTCCTGGAACCAGCCATGCCTGAAGCTGTTCTACCTCGAGTGACTCCGCTTTAGGCGGCGGCCAGTTTGAGCTGGCTTTCTGTCACTTGTGGTTGAGAGATTCTGGACCAGCCCACCTTCTCTACCCAACAGCAGCCTCCCTTGCTCATCCCGGAGAAGGGTCAGCTGGTGCTGCAGGGGCCCAGGATGTCACGGTCACCCAAACTCGATTCAGCTTGCCGTGTATTGTCAGAGCCCTGGGGATGGGGGAGAGCCAGGCGTCTCCTCCTTTGGAAGTTTGCTGGCCACTAGCATTGTCATTCCAGCCACTCCCGTTGCCCTAGGTGACCCTGTCACCAAACCCCGCTTCTTTTCTTTTCTCCCGTGAGCTCACATCGTCCCCAGGATCCCGGGCAGGAGGCGGATGGCAGCCTCCCTTTGCCCATCTGGCAGGTGCAGAGAGGTGAGGATGAAGGGGTCAGAGCAGAGGCTTGAGCCCACGTGCTTTGAGCCGGTTTCTTTTGTGGACGCTTGGTCCACAGGATCAGCAAACCCCTCACAACCTCGGCCGCGCATTCACACTGGACATTCTCGGAGCCGCTGTGGGTCCTTAAAAGATGCGTGCAGTGAGGTTCCAGGAGAGGGTGCCAGGTGGCGGCAAAACACCTGGCTGTCTGGATTTTGGAAATGCCCAAGGGTCACCGGAAGCTCGGAGGTCACCTTTGCAGGTGGGAGAAGTGCGCAAAGCCCAACTGGCCTCAGGTGGTCTCATAAATTCTGCAGGAGGCAAGGACTCACTCACCTCCCGGGGAAGAGGTTCCTGAGTGTGTGTGTGCACAGACACGTGTGCACGCGTGAATGCGTGTGTGTGCGTATCTAGTGGGGCAGCGAGGCAAGTAAGGGACAGATTCTTTTGCCTCCCGGGGCTCTGGGGTCTCCTCCAGCACCAGGGGCCCCAGTGAATCCTGTGCAGGGACGACAATACACTGCAAAACCTTCACAGAAGCGCCGGAGGCTGGGCGACCCTCCCCACCAAGGCCGGCGCTTCCAGCCCTCTGCACTTCCTTTCCGCTCCTGGCTGCTGGAGGTGGGTGCGGGGAGCCGGGCGCTCTCCCTACCCCCTTGCCAGGGTCACCCGCATCCTGTCCAGGCAGCTCCTCTGTCACTCTGCAGCTGAAGGCGTTTTGAGGGGCTGTTTCCACATCAGCATCAGCTGTCCCCGCAGCCTCGGAAAGCCCCCTGGGTTTGCCCTGAAAGACCAGATCGAGGTCCAAGTCTTTCCGTGTATCTGGCGGCCACGCGATCCGTGGCCTTTGCTCTGCAGAAGGGCCCCACTTCCCCGGTGCCCTTGCCTCCGCCGTGGCGTCTGGGGTGGGGGCAGCTGACTGCACCGAGGCAGAGGAGCGTCCGCGAAGCAGCCGGATGGCGTCGCCGCGAGGAAACAATTGGGCCACGACAATCAAAGGAAGGTGAAGGATCTTGTCCCAGCTCTTCCTGTTTTTATGCATGGTTGACTCAGACGGGCTCTGATAATCCTGCCAGAAGATGGTCCCCCAGCCGGGCGAGGTGGCCTTCCAGGTCCGGGGGGCTGCGGCTCCACGCCCGTCCGCATCTCCTGCTTCTTCCCTCGCCGGACAGGAGGCAGATGGCAAAGCCACACGAGAGGGGTCCCTCTTTGTTAAACCGCAGACCTGGACGGTACCTGCCCCGTGCAGTACTCTGTAGTGGGGTGGGGATGAGGCAGGTATGCGAGAGCCTCCCTCCCTGCCCTGGGGCTGCCCATAAGGGTGACACACAGGGCGAAGATGACAGCTAGACAGGCATGGCAGGGGCTGGAGGAGAAGGGCAGCCTCATTCCAGAGTCCTGGGGCACGAGGGGCCCCAGCCTTCTTCCCAGAGTGGAAAACTCCTGACTAATATTCCATCAGGTTTCCCCAGTCTCTGCTTGGACCTCATGGTGGAGGGGAGGGGAGGGTGTCAGGTAAAGACTCCTTGAGATGTCCTGAGCTGCCCGTCTCCCCACTGCTGGACAGCTCACTGTCTCAGAAAGCTCCCCGCACCTCCTGGACCACACGCAGCCCCAGGAGCCCTGAGGCCACCCAACCTCTCTTCTGCACAAACGCCCTTTGATGGTTAAGGGACATCCCCCCCACAGCACCAAAACAGAATTTAGCCGTGCTGTAAGTCTGTTTATAACAGCTTTGTTCAAATTTGCCCCAAAGAGGCAGCAACAAAGGCTTCCTTCAGTAGGTGAGTGGATAAATTGTGGTCCATCCGGACAAAGAAATACTATTCAGCACTAAAAAGCACTAATCTATTACTCCATGAAAAGCCATGGAGGAAAAGTAAATGCATTTTACCGAGCGGAAGAAGCCAATCTGAAAAGGCCACGCTGTGTGATTCCAACCATGTGACATTGTGGAAAAGGGAAAACTATGGAGACGGTAAAAAGATCAGTGGCCGCCAGGCGTGGGGGTGAAGGAGGGGTGAATAAATGGGGCACAGAGGATTTTTCGGGCATTGCAGCTACTCGGTGCGAGGTGGCAATTGTGGCATCGTGACATGACGCATTTAGCAAAACCCACAGAATGTATACTATCACGTGAACCCTAATGGACACTCTGGACTTTCGTTAGTAATACATCAGTATGGGTTCGTCATTCGTAGCAAATATGCAGCGCTCACGGGAGACGCTAAGGAAGGGGAAGCTATAGGGCGGAGAGGTGGCGTAAGGGGCTCTCGGCACCTTCCTCTTGATATTTCTGTAAGCCTAAAGCTGCTCGAAGAAATAAAGTCTGTTAATTTAGAAAAGTGAATCTGAGCACGTCGCACGTCTCGATAACCCCTGGTGCCAACACCGGTCTCCTGAAGACCCTGGAGAGGAGAAGATTCCCACGGGTTGCTGGGTGTTTGCTAAAATCCCATTTATGTCAATGTACAGAAACAGAACAAACATGAAATGCAGATGCTTACAAGTCTAAGACGGCCCTCCCACCAAAACGAGTTGACAAGTCAGGCACAGAGCTGCAAAGAGCGATGCAATTCCCACCGACACATCGGTGTGGTGAGTGATGCTTTGCGGATCTGAGGTGCCGTCTGTAAGGAGAGTGAACAGCAGCCCACTCCTTGGGGGGCGGCTCTTTGCCCCACCACTCTTTCTGCTTTACGGCTCAGTGGGGGGGGGTGTCTTCGCCCACAGCCCGCTGCTGGGTCACAGGTCCCCGGGCGTGGGTGCAGCCCTAGAGGCTCTGTTCCCATCTCTGCTCACGGCCCACCAAGGATCAAGGAGTCTGTCCCGAAGTGAACGTGAAGATCACTAAGTCATCCTTGGCCCCGGGGTTAGTTTCCATGGCCTGTGTCCCCAATGACCACAATCACAGTGACTTAAACACACGTTTATTCTTGTGCAGCCTGGAGGTCAGAAGTCTGACACGGGCCTCACTGGATGAAGTTCAGGCGTGGGCCTTCTCCCTGGAGGCTCAGGGGAGAATCTGTTCCTTGCCTTTTCCAGCCTCTAAAGGCACCTGCATTCCTTGGCTTGTGGCCCCTTCCTCCGTCTTCAGAGCCAGCCACACATCTCTCTGACATCTGCTTCTGACCCCCTTGCCTTTCTCTTCCACTTATAAGGACCTTGTGATTCCTTTGGGCCCATCCAGATAGTGCAGGACACCCTCCCCATCGCAAGGTCCTGCAAAGTCCTTTTGGCTGTGTAAGGTCACACAGTCTGAGGCTCCAGGGATCAGGACGTGGCATCTGGGGGGACATGATTCTGCAGCCCGCAGCCCCCCCTTTCTGCCACACACCCCATCAATCAGGAAGTCCTGCTGGTTGCACCCTCTGAGTATGTCAGGCTCCCAGCACCGCCCACCACTGACCTTCAGCGATGCTTGATCGTGTCTCCCCAAGGACAGTCCTGGCCCCCGTGTTGGTCTCTCGGCTTCTCTCATTGCATTTTTCCAATGTGTTCTCAACCCAGCAGCCAGGCTGATCCCGGGAAGATGTGAGGCCAAGTCCTCCAATGGTCCTGGTGTCACTTAGAGAAAAATCAGAAGTCCTTTCAACAGCTGACGAGGCCCAGCACCATCTCCCCACCCTCCTGGTTCCTCTGTTCCAGCCCTCGGGGCCTCCTTGCCGTTGCTCTAATGCACCAGACGCGCTCCTGCCTCAGGGCCTTTGCACCGACTCTCCCCTCCGCCTGGGCATCCTTTCCCAGTGATCTCTGCTGGAATCACCGTCCTCAGAGCTCTGAGTCACTCCTGCTCTGCTCCCTGCATACTGCATCACTTGTCACTTTCTAACAGACTCTACTGATCATTTGGTGCCTATAGCCTGGTCTGTGCCCCACCCTACAGGGACTTGGGGCAGGGGTTTTCTCTGCCTCGTTTACTGATGTGGTCCTGGACAGGGACAGTGCCTGGCCGTCGTGCGTGACCGATAAAAAGATTTGTGGAGCACACGTGGATGAATGAGTGCGGGGTAGCCGAGGCCGCAAGAAGGAAGGAATGGAACACCAAACTGGGTGCCTCTCGGGGCTCTTTGTGTCAGTGGCCCCAGGCAGAGTGGGGAGACACCCCCAGCTTACTGGGACGGAGGTCAGAATCCCCTCTCCATCTTCTCGCCCCCAGCTTTCCCTGGGCTAGCTCCACTGTTCAGCAGCCTCTTGGAAAAAACGATTTCTTCCTTGCTTCCCTCAGCTGTGTTTACCAAGGGCTGGTCCAGGGTCTTCGGATGCTGGAAAGAATAGGCTGCTCTTAGAGTTCCCGTTCCAGTTGTGGAGGTGGATTTGCAGAGAGAGGGAGGGCACGGTCCCGGCTGCAACGGCTGAGTGCCTAGGTGTTCCAAACACCTCATGGGTGCTATTGCCTTACTCTGCAAAGATCTGAGCACTCATCACCTCCTCTGGATGGTGCCTCTGATCCCGCCACCACCCTCGAGCAGTAACCGAGACTTCGGGGTTCCGCCAGCCCTTCCCTTGTATCTTTCATATCAGCCCTTGCCGGGATGGTGCATTTCTCAGTCTCCTCGCTTGTCTTTTCTGCCAAGCCGGGGGCTCCCGGAGGTCAAGCCCTGGGGTCTTCAATGTCTTGCTGTCTCAAGCAGCTGGCACACAGCGGGTGCTCAGAAAACGCGGATAAGAAAACGGATGGCTGGCTGGCTGGCTGCATAATGAGTTGATAAATGAATGGATTCCAGGGGGAGACCCAGTTTAGGCAAGCCACAGGGGTAAGCTGGGAGAGGCGGGGCAGAGGGGCTGGGAGAGGCCCCCTGCCCAGAGCTCGATGTGGGTTGCGAAGTCTCTTGCCATCAGCCTGGAAACGGAGGTGCACCCGCTGAGTGCCGGCTGTGTGCAGGCATCCGGGGTTCTGTCCTCCCAAGGCCCCAGTCAGCGGGGTGCTTGGGTGTTTCCACCAAGCAAGAGAGACCCCTAGTAAGGGGTAGAATTGGGTCGCAATGCGGGCGGACCCGGCAGGCCTCAAAGGCCTGGCTGAGGCGTCTGGACTCTGTGCTGCTCCCCGGGTGCCAGCCTGTCTTGGGAAGCAGCTTCTGAGCAGGCCTCAGGGACCCCACCTCCCCAGCATTTGGAGCCTCTCTGCCCTCAACTGCTTCAAAGTATGCCTCCAGATGAATTTTCATCTGGGAGGAAACAAAGGTTCACCAGTTCACATTATATCCAGCTGCTACAGGTACTGGGGAGCCATGGAAGGCTTTAGAGCTGAGGAAGAACTGGAGGAAAGGCTGTCCCTAGGAATCTTGGCGAGTCCTTCCTTGGCTTTTCAGGTTCTTTGTCTCCACCGAGCGCCAAATGCCAACTGCTTACACCCCGTGTCCCAAGCGTGGGGAGGCCTGGCAGTCTTGGACCCCCGCCCTCCGGAGGATTCAAGTCCAGGACAAAAGGCCATTTGGCGGGGCCCTCAGTGGAACCTGTGTGGACGAGGCTGGGGATTTGGGATGGAGCAGTTTCATTCCACCCCTGGGGGAGTGGATGAGGGGGGAGGGGCTCGAGGGGGGAGGGGCTCTGTAGACAAAACTCCAGGCCCGTTTGTGACCTGTGCTGGGGTGGAGCATCTCCTCCCTGGGCCAGAAATACCTGACCCTCCCAGGGAGCCGCACCTGGCCCAGCGGGTCCTGGCTGGGTGACCTGGAGAGGGCACCCCATCCCTGGGCCGGATGCCCCAGGGGGATCATGGCGCGATCACGCTCAGGGGCCCCCAGCCCTGCCCTGTCACCCGCTGAGGGCGTCAGGCCCCATGGACACAGAGGGCCTGGGGGGACGGCCAGCTGCAGCCTGCAGTCTGCTGTCCGCCTGAAGGCCCAGAGCTGCTGGGGTTCTCAGTGAGGACAGCCACCCTCTTTCTTGGTCACGTCTCCTCTGCGGAGCGGCCGCAGAAACCCTTCATGTTTGATTTTGCAAGCTAGACGCTATCTACCCCTGCCCAGGGGAGGCCACAGCAGGCGGACATCTGTGAGCCTCTCAGAATCGCCACAGCCGCCCCCATGGCCAGAGCGCTTTCCCACTGCCCGGAGCTATTCTTAACAAGCTGAGCCCAGGGCTCCAGGGCTAAAAATACCCCCTCAGAAGGCCTGTGGGAAAGCTGCTGGGCTATTTCTGTGGTTCAGCGCCCTTCTCGGGGTCCTGTGTGCTGCCGGGGCACGGAGAGCCTCCACCCCCTGCGCTGCCCGGACCCCGCTCGGCCCACCTCAGGGCCCTCCTGTCCATGTCAGGGGCCTGGGGTACCCGATGGCAGTGGCCGTCTGTCTCCAGGGGGGTCAGCAGAGCCTGGGAGTCTTGAACCCCTCATTTCACAGCCAGGGAAACTGGCTCCAAGGAGGAAACGAGTCCCCTGAGGTCACAGTGCAGGCTGCCACGGGGACCTGGCTGTCCTCTCTCGGTGGGTGGCCTGGTCCCGCTCCCCCCCCCACCCAAGGGGCCTTTGGAGGCCGTGAAGGTGGCACTGAGGCTGTAAGTGGCCTGGAGGAAACTTCACTTTCTCACTGCACTAAGTTCAGGGGTGATTCCCATGCTTCTGGTCTCGTGCTTTTCCCACAAGCCTTGGGGGAGGCAGGGAGGCAAAGTGGGCTGCGGGCCCATCACGGGGGTGTGAAGACTGAGGCTGGGAGGGGTCGGCTCAAGGTCACAGTGGGGAGGGGCTCAGTGGGGCAGCAGCCAGAGCTCTGGAGACCTAGCCCCACTCCTTATCCCGTCCCGCTCTCCCCGCGCGGGGACCCAGTGCCCGCACCATGCTCAAGGGGCCCCTTCTCATGCGGGTCCCCCCCACCAGCTGGAGACGGAGGGCCACTGTGCCTCAGACCGGAGGTCACCGCTGCTGGGGGTCCAGGGGTGTTGGTTTATAACCCGGCCCCGCACACGGAGGGCCAGGAGGAACGGAGGAGGAGGCAGCCACAAGGACGGGCAGGTGGCAGGTGGGATAAGCAGGAAACTTACATGGGAAACTTGTCTCAGGTGCCGTCAGACCAGCAGATGGTCGTGTCCACACACCAAGTCTTGGCGTTCATGAGAGGCCTTAGCGGGCTTCAGTCACGTACTCCAGCCAGATGGTCTCAGTGCCACCTTACTCTTCAAGGCCGCGTCCTTGGAACAGTTCCCGCTGTGGGAATGGTGGGCGGTACGTACATTCCAAGGACAGGGGACGGGTGAGGAGACTCCGATGCCCGGGTCCCGTTGGAGGGTCAGCTGGCGGTCATGTCCTCCTGATTACCTCCCCCATCAGAGGCCTGCGTCCCCCCTGTGTCGGCCCACCGTGGTGGCCACCGTGGGTTCGCACCCATTAGCTGTGTGTTCCCAGTGCCGGAGCCCTGATGGGTGAGCACGCTGATCGCCCCGACAGGCTGCACAACACACCATTGTGCTGGGCCCACTTGGGGCGGGTTCGTTAGTGCCTCCGTCCGGGGGCCGCCCAGGGGGCCCGGACAACACCACGGACGGCTCTGTGAAGCTCCCTGGCCTTCCTGCGGGGCTGGACAAAAGCCCCTTCTCTGCGCCCTCCTGCTGCCCTGGGAGAGGCCATGGGTACGATGCCCACCTTGGGGGTTGGAGGGGCAGCTGACAGCTTCCCGGCATGGCCTGCTGCAGCCCAAAAGGCCCGGGCTTGAGGGCCAAAGCGGCTCGAGCGCCCGCTGGCCGGGCCTTGGGGTTGGTTAACCTCTGAATCTCAACACTCACTCCCTCCTGCCCCGATCAAGGGGCCCGGACCCGGACCTCACCACGAGGCAAGCCCACGAGGCGCTGCGTGGTCATGCTCATGAAAGCCATCTCGGCCAGGGGAGCACAGGGTCACGGCGCTCTGTGAAACTCACAAGCAAAGCTTCCTGAGCGAGGGACCGGGCCAGGGAGGTGGGGGGTGGAGGCCCGCACTGCGCTCCAGCATCAGTAGGGAAGGGGGGCCCAGGAAGACCCTCACCTGGGCACTGGGCAGGGGCTGGGGCCCTGTCTGGGAGGCTGAGGGGCTGCGGACAAACGCCCTCCACGTCCTATCCTCAGTTTCCCCCCGCAGGGTGCTCTTCTCTGAGGCTCTTCTGTCTGGACCGTCAAAGGGAGTTGGGAAGGCAGGGGGCGCAGCTGGCTGCCAGGCTGTCTCTGCGGGGAGGGGCCCGGGAGATGGGGGGCACCAGAGCTTCTTGGGGCGGGCTCTGACAACATTCCGTCTGACCTGGATTTCTGCCCCTGGCTCCCCCTTGGGGTGCACCAGGAGATCTGGCACTGTGAGCCATGGGCAGTGGGACCCCGAGAGGAGACCCCAGGGCCAGCACGCGGGGGACGACAGAGGACGAGGCCGACAGTGCCGTCCTCCTGGCCCTGCCCCGCGTGGGCCTCGACGTCCCGTCCTCGAGAGGAGGCCCAGAGAGGTGAGCGGCTTCGCCGAGGGCCGAGGCCGACCCGGGAGGGACGTCCCTGTGCTCAGGACAGCTTGGACGCCGCTCGCCGGGTCCCCGCTCCTTCCAGCGTCCCGCCCGGTCCCTCTCCCGTCCTCTGCTCCTCTGCTGGCCCTTCCCTCCCCCTCCTGTTCTCTGCCCGCTCCAAGGGCCGCACCCAAGCCTCAGGGACACGGCGGCGCTCGGCCTCCAGCATTCCTGCCCTGTTTTCATTCAGGGGACGTCCCCCAAAATACCCAGCCCGCTGGAGGCAGCAGCAGCCTCGGAGGCCCCCTGGGAATGCACTTGAAAGCCTTGGCCGGGCCGGGGCCTCCAGGGCCGCCAAACCAGCGGCTGGCGGGAGGGCGTTCCAGGGACGAGCCAGCGGGGAGGACAGGGGCGGCAGGACAGGCCAGGAGGGAGACCTCAGGAATGTGGCGTCGCGGTGCTGACACTCACACTTTCCTGCTGCCTGGCTCCCCGCTCGCGGGGACAGTGGGTTGGGGCCGGAAGCCCGGGCCAGGGGACACAGCCAGGCGGAGGTCCCGCGGCTGGCTGGGGTCCGGAGCCCTGCCGTGGAGCCCAGGCTTCCCACCCCTGCCCGGGGTCCTTCCGACCGGCCGGAGCAGCCCCCGGCGCCTGCCCCGCAGGCTGTGCCCTGCCTTCTCATCCGCAGGGAGCCTTCACAGGATGGCCCGGGAAGGGCAGGTGCTTCTCTGGGCCAGGTGGGCAGCTGGACATCGTGGTGCTCGGAGGCCGAGGGCGGCGGCCACTGTGGGCCAGCTGTGGCCTGGCTGTCCGGTGGGTGCCCCCTTCCCAGCCACCAGAAGCTAGCCCAGTATCTGGCTCTGAGATGGGCTGAGTGGGGTTAGGGGCACGGGTCCCGTCCCGGGCAGGATCGCTTCCCAAATCTGTGTCGCCACCCGAGTCACCAGCGGTGACAGTCACATCTTCGGCAGCAGACTTAGGTGACCCAGTGGTTCTCACGGGAGCTACACGCCCGGAGTGAGAGCCCGGACCTCAGCCTGGGAGGCCCGGAGCCACGTTACTCTGCGCAGAACTTTCCCCCTCTCTGGGCCTCAGTTTCCCCACCTGTCACGTGCCTGCCTGTGTGGCTAAGAAATGGGTCCCCGGTGAGGGTCCCGATGCCTCTGGAAACTCAGACAGCGCCACCCTGATGCAGGGGGCCTGGCGAGCTCCACGCTGCGGCTGGGGATGTACAGCAGAGCCTAAAGAGGGGGCCGTAGCACCCTGCGCCCTGCAGGTGGGTCCGGGAGAGCCCGGCAGCTTCAGGGAGGAGAGCGGTCAGCACGTGGCCCCAGAGGGAGACCCCATTGGCCCCGTGGCCCGCTCACAGACGCCAGCTTGCCTCCTGACCTCAAATATTGGCTCTGGTAGGTGGAGGGGTCAGCGGTGCGGGCCGGGCAGCGGGCGCCGGTCAGTCTGCTTCTGAGTCACCTGATGCAGGTGCCGCAGGGGCCAGCCTCCGCCCCCTGTGCTTCCCTGGGGACACCTCTGCAGGAGCAGAGTCTGCTGCAAAAGCCTGTCCACTTCCCTGCGACCCCCTCCGAGGGTCCCACCTCATCAGCAGGGACCTGGGGTGAGGGGTGGAGACCCCACGGCTCCTCTGGCATCTGGGATAAATGTTTGTCAAATGAATGTTATTGAAGCCCAGCCGGTTCAGCGGCACCACCGGTCCCAACACCAAGACCCCCCTGGCCCCCAGCTCATTTGTTCTCTCGTCAAGGTAACCTTGACAGAGGAGCGTGGAGGCTTGGACCCTTATGGGTCTGGGTTATTCCCGGCTGCTTCATGTTCTGGGGGCCCTCAGGAGAGGCCCTTTACCCCTCTGACCCTCTGTTTCCTCATCTGTGAATGGGCATCCGTCATACCACCTATTTGCTTGGAGGTCAAGTAAGATCCTGTGCCCGGCGTGAGCAGTGCCTGGTGCAGGGGACCTGCCCGTGAACGCTCCTTTGCCTCCCCTGTCCTTGCTATCCACAGTTGGCCCAGGACAAGACGGGGGCTCCGGGATTTGGGTACAACCTTCTTTCTCAAGTCGCTCCCAGTCAGCCATGGGAGATAAGACATGGACGCAAATCCCTGTAGATCACGCCACAGTAGAAGATTCTTCCCACTCAGAACAGAGGAACCGGCAGTACCCTCGGCACTGTGGAAGGCTTCACGGAGGAGGTGACCTGGAGGAGGCCGAGTCTGAGGTTCGACCCAGCAGGTCAAGGACAACGAATGCACAGACTGCAGAGACTGCAGGAGCCCCGGGACCTGCTCCCGGCCACGCCCCCTCTGGCTCAACGTCCAGCAACAGTGCCGCCAAAACCACACAGGGCTGGCCCACCTGCGGAGTTGGAGGGTGCCCTCTTCTCTTTGCAGAAATTGCCAGGTCTTTCTTATTGCCTGAAACATTCACATCCCTCACAGTGATGTTTAAAAAGTGTTCCATGGTCAGGAAGACTTTATGAACATACCTTAGGTAAATACCCCCGGGAGGTTGGAATCAGTAACTTTGTTCTTCAGTTGGGACGATGGCTAGATCATTCTTTATCTATTGATTTGTTAATATATTGTTGGATTCATTGGTTCATTCATTCATTCATTCATTCATTCCTCAGCAAGTGTGTGCAGAGACTAAAACTCTGCTGGAAATGGACAAGGAGTAGGTGTTTGGGGCTCTGGCCTGAGGGTGCGGCCCAGGGGCATCGGGAACCCAGCTCTTACTAGCCCCACCTGCACAGACCCTGGGCCCTTGGGCCCATTCGCTCCCTTCTCAGAGCCCTGGGGTCCCCATCCCTGGGCAGCTGGAAGGGCAGCCTGACACTGGGGGCCACGCCCCAGGGCCCCACTCGCTCACAGCTAACTAAGGGCCATATGGTTGTGAGCATCTGCTTCCTGCTTCGAAGCCTGCAGAGCACAGGTGACACCCCGAGAGGCTCCTTCCTCGGAGACACAACAGGGCTGGGTGGCAGCACGCACGTGGGTGCCTGGTGTCCCCTCACTGTGTGCTCGGGAAACTGAGGCCCAGAGAGAGGCAGTGCGGAGTCCGCAGCGCCCCGAGCCCCAGCCCGCCCGCCCCCCGCGGGGCCCCAGCCTCGGCCGCTCCAGACAATGGTCCTTCTTTGAAGCGCCTCAGACAGAGCCCCGGTTTCCGGCCCCAGCCCACCGGGAAGCACCCGCCAGGCAGCTGTCTTCATCTGCTGCCCCGCCAGCCCGGCCGCCCGGGCCTTGGTTTACTGTCAGCTTCCTTGCCAGAAATGTGCTTGAACAAATGCTGTAAACAAACGGAACAATCGCAGACCATCACGCTCGGATTTCTCTCTAATGTGTATAAAATGGGGTGCGGCTAGGGCTGCCCGCTGAGGGCCGCGTCTGCGGCAGCCCAGTCGGGCAAAGCCCCCGCGAGCCTGGCTCTTCCCTGGCTCTGGAACCCCGGGCCCCTGCTCCAAGGCCAGAGACAAGCCCCGGGGCCTCCCGAAGGGCTCCTGGCGAGAGGGAGCCAGGGTGAGAACGCGGGGCCTTCCCACTGAGACGGTTTCTTGCTTCATTTAGCAAACACGGCCCTGGTGCTGATTACGCCCCTGACAAACGTCTGCCTTTTCATCCTCACAAAACCTACGCTCTAGGGACTATCATTATGTCATCTTATAGAGAAGGAAATTGAGGCACAGAGAGGTTAGGTAGCAGGTCCAAGGACACACAGCTACTGAGTGCAGGAGCTGGGATTCCACCCCAGACGTGGGCCCCAGAGCACCCATCTTGCTGGAGGGACGCTTGGGAAGAGGGACCGATGGACAGATGACCCAGAGTGCTGATGAACGAATGAAGGGTCCTCCAAACCATGGCCATGAATGGCTGTCCTCCCGCACACGGTCCTGAGGCTCGCAGTGTGTTTGCTGGGCCTCAGGTGTGCAGTCAGAACCAAGGCTCTCTCCTTCCATGGATCTTTGCTGACACCTGGACCTCGGGTTCCAGCCTCCAGGACCGGGAGACAATGTACTTCTCTTTCTCAGCTGTCCGTCTGCGGTACTTTTTGTTACAGCAGCTACAGGGACTAAGACGGTGATCGCTGTGCTCTTTCCAGGAACACCCTGGGTTGAGGGGTGAACCCCTGGACCAAGGGAGCAGGGGAGGGGCAGTCTGGTGTCATCTCAGAGTGGGGCAGGTTTTCAGGTCTGTCATGCATGGCTGGGGCAGGCTTTGGCTCCCGACTGGGGCCTGTCTAAAGAATAAGGTCAGGCTCATTTCTATACTTTGTGTTACAGATACAATCCGGCAGACACAGGGAGTTATTCGCTCAAAGGTTACTGAGCTCATACTATGTCTCAGGCACCAACCAATATGCCTCTTTCAACAGTGTTGAGAACCTAAACTATGTAAGTCAATCAATACATTTTCCTCCCTTCCTTCCTCCCTCCCTCCCTTCCTTCTTTCTGTTCACTCATCCATCCATCCATCCATCCTTTCGTTCACCCATCCACCTGCACCTTCCTCCCTTCCTTCCTCCCTCCCTCCCTTCCTTCCTCCCTCCCTTCCTTCCTCCCTCTCTCCCTTCCTTCCTTCCTCCCTTCCTCCCTCCCTCCCTCCCTCCCTTCCTTCTTTCCATTCACTCATCCATCCATCCATCCTTTCGTCCATCCATCCATCTACACCTTCCTCCCTTCCTTCCTTGTATCCATTCACTCACCTACCAATCCATCCTCTACCAATCCACCTTCCTCTCTTCATCCCTCCTTCCTTCCGTCCTTCAGTCTTTCCATTCTTTCATCCAACACCTTCCTCCCTATCGAAAGAACTTAGAATCTCAGAGCTGGCAAGGACCTCACTTGCTGTGGATGGCGCCTGGCCCAGGAATCTTCCCACTACAGGGATCTCCCACAGGCGGCCCCATGGCCTCCTTCTGAGCCCCTCTGCTAACAGAGGAGATGCCCTGGACTGGCCCTGGCCTGCAGAGTTCTTTTCTCCTGCCCTGGGATACCCACTGGGCTTGGTCCCCCTGGGTGGGACAGTAGTTGTCACAGGCATTAGAGTCACAGGGCAGGAGCTTGAGTTCCTGTCGACAGCCTTCACGAGCTGTACCAGCCTGAACTGCCAGAAAAGCCCCCTTGGGGTGACTGTGGGGTACACAGGGGTGGGTCTGGACCCCCGTACCCAGGAGAGCTGAGGAATTTGGCCTGGACTCTGGCCCTTTCAGCCCCTAGCCTCCCACCTAAGACACATTCAGGACTCACCCTGGGCCAGGGCAGGTGGCGTGGGAACCCAGGGGATGGTAAGGTCACCCCAGCCGAGAGATCTGAAGAGGTTTCCTGGAAGAGGTGTTCTGTGCTGGGCCCACAGGCTAAGAAGCCGGGCAGGAGGTGGTGGCTGGGTGGGGACACAGCACAGGCAGAGATTTGGAGGTGGGAGAGCCAGGTTGAAGCAGGGTAGGTCAGTGTGGGCATTGAGGGCGGGCGGCTGGGGTCGAGAGCCATGCCCGCTGGGCACGGGCCAGCCAGGCCAGGAGCGGAGGACTGAGGCCATGCTGGGCAGAGAACTGGCTCCGTCTCCCTCCTGGCTTCTCCGGAGCCCCTCTTACCCCAAATGTGAGCTGCGGGGCATTTTCTGATTGTAAAATTGATACCTGTTTATTGCGAAAACAATCAGAACCATTGAAGAGTGTTGGCTGGGGAATACACATCCTCCACCGAGCCTGCCCAGAAATAATCCCGGTTAACATTGTGACGCAATTCCTTCCAGTCTTTTTTCTGTTCTCCCGCGGGCAAACTTCCCTGCTGGGTTTTCATTCCACTGTATTATTTCGTAACTTCTTATTTTTCATGTAAAAACATGTTATGATATCTTGCCATCTGATTGCTTTTTTAAGCACCTTTTTGAAAAGGTAAAACGTATCCATTTGGGATGGAAAGATCCTAACCCAACCCAAACCGTAGTGAGAGGCAGTTAGGATGGGGAAGGGTGGTCCCCAGGGGTTCCCAGGAGCTCTGGGCTCAGTGTCGGGGTGGACGCCACCAGGAAGGTGTTCCAGTATCTCTTGGGAAACCAGGCAGCAACATCCTAGCATCCTGTTTCCCTTCCTGCAGGGTCAGCTCTCAGTCACTCTTGGGACTTCAGTTTATCTGATCACGCCCTGCAGGGTGGCCTCCCCCAGCGACCTCCTACCTCCTCCCCCGTCCCCGCCCCCCCCCCATTTATTTCCTTCAGAGGAGTTGCAGTTTACTTGCTATCAGTTCCCACCCGCCCCCTCACAGGAGCATCCCAGGGGGAAGGGAATTGTGCCGGGTCCGGAGCAGGTGCTGGTCAGCCAGGTGTCGAATGAATCCCGCTGCGCGGCCCCTGTGCTCAGGAGGGCCCTGCCCTTGGTTTAATGCTCTGATCATTTTGGAACAAAGGTCCTGCCTTCTCATTCTGCGCTGCCTCCACACACGATGCTGCCAGTCCTGTTGTTGCCCGTTCAAGTCTGGGCTGCTTAGCAAGGTGGCTTCTCGGGGTCCTCCCGCCGAGGAGGGCGCCTCCCTGCTCTGGGCTGACCCTTCCCTGGCCCGGGGTCACCCTGCTGCAGTCTGGGGTGGCTGGATCCTTGTCGTTCTGACCCGTGGCTCCCTGAGCTAGGTGAGGGCTGGGGTAGGGTGGGGGTCTTCCTTTCAGCTCTTCCTGGGTGCAGACCAAAGTGAGATAGGTCAGTGGGCCCCTCTCCTGCCTTGGGGTCTCGGGCATCGTGGTCCTGTGCAGGGAAGGGGTGGAGTGGTGAGACCTGAGTTCTGGGTCCATGGGCCTCTAATGCACCATGTGACCTTGGGAGAATCCTTGAACTTCATCTGGAAAAAATGACCTGTTGCAGAATTCCAACGCAAGAATGGATGAAGGATACATTGTAAACTGTGAAGTGCTACCTGTGTCCCAAAGGCTGGGGGAGGGTCAGAAGGCACTGTGAACCTAAACCGCTTTGCAGAGAGCAAAACAGTCCGGGCGAGGCAGAAGTGCTTACTTGGTCCCCACGGACACTTCTCCAGAACGTTCTCCAGGCGAGTCCCTGCCTCGCCCCTGCAGCATCAGCAGAGGGACCCCGGGCCAGAACCCAGGACCCCTCGGACGTGTGGATGCCCGCAATGTGCTTCCCCGAGGAGCACCCCCGTGGCCTAATTTGAGGAAACAATGGGCCTCAATCCATATTAATGATCCTCCGGGGACCTGCTTGGCGCCTTTGTCTTTGGTGTGCACTGGCTGTCATCAGCGGGGCTCTGGGGGCTCTGGCCTAATTTGGAGGGACAGGTTTTATCATCACCCTTGATTCGGGTGGCCCAATCTGACAGGCCTACGACCTCCTGTGTAGAAGGACGACGTCAGAGATGGCCTTCTCCCCAAGCGGCTCAGCCTGGAGGTCCGGGGAAGAGGGAGGGGGAGCACGGGGCGAAGCAGGGGCCGCAGCCAGCCCCCTGGGGCAGGCCCACACAGGATCCAGGAGAGGAGGGCGCTGCTGATTGGACCAGAGAGTGGCGAGGGCGCAGGTGCCCCCACCCGGGCACATTTTCCAGCCACGCACTAGCAAGCCAGGGGACCGCCAGGGCCAGGGCTAGGCTCCTGGAAGGGGCCGGGCAAGAGCACGGGGGCCTGGCTCCCGGGAAGGGGGAGGGCAGCATTTGGCCGGCTCCTGCCTGAAATCCCCGAGTGAAGTGTTTGCACGTTTGGGCCATGGCTTCCTAACTGTATATGTGAGCGTCTGACAGGTGCCAGCATGTGACAGGTAGTCCCTGTTTACTTCCCTCGACCGCAGGAGGATGCCAGACTGCTGTCCCTACATTCCAGGTCAGGAGGTGCACTTGAGGTCATAGGGCTGGAGAGGGTCAAGCTGAAGAGACAAACCCAGGGTCCAGCGCTGAGTCCTGCGACCTGGCCTTGCCCACCCAGAGTCCACCGCAGCTCCCTGGGTCTGCACATGTGGCTGCCGTGTCCACTTCCTGGAAGATTTGAGTCTAAGTGCTGGCTGTGGACTGAATGTCGTGCCCCCCCATTCATATATTGAAGCCCTAACCCCTAGTGCGATGGTATTAGGAGACAGGGCGTTTGGGAGGTGATCAGGCCATAAGGGTGGGGCCCTGTGATGGGATCAGTGCCCTTACAAGAAGAGACCAGAGAGCTTGCCTCTCTGTCTGCTCTGCCCTGTGAGGACATGATGAGAAGACTCCTATCTGCAAACCAGGAGGCTGACTCTCTCCAGACACTGGATCTTGGATTTCCAGCCACCAGAACTGGGAGATACAAAAGCCCCCCGGTCTGTGTATTCTGGTGTGGCATTCGGTGCTAAGACAGTGTTTCATTTGGGAAGTGATCCCAGTACACGTCAGAGGGGAGTGGAGCGGGTGTTCTACTGGGCAGGGCTGGGCTAGCAGGCTGGGCTCCAGGTCTGTTCAAGGACCCCATCCTCCTTGGGCCAGTGGGCCACCTGGGCCCCTTCTCGTGTGCTGGTGGAAGCTTGGTGCAGGGACACCCAAACCTCTGCTCATCCCACGGTGCGGCCCTGCCTCGGCGGGGAAGGCATATCCTGCCCTAGGGTAGCACATTCAAAGCCGCATGGCAGAGGGTGTGGAGACCGGGATCCATGGGGCAGTTACCACGGCATCCTCCTGATTTCCTGTTTGCTTTCAGGACAAACTCCAATGTTTCACCGAGGCCAGTGAAGCCCTGGACCATACTGCTCTGGTCTCTTCTTCCCTCATCCGGCTGCCCCATCCCCGCACACGGGCTCTGATCTCCCCTCTCCTTCAATGGGGTTCCCACCTCTTCCAGCTTCCTGCCCAGGGGCCCTGTCCTCCAGGAAGCCTTCCTGGACCCAGGTCCGCAGCTGGGGCTCCCCTTTGTACCTCCGTCTTAACTTCTGCCATCTCTCCCTCCATACCCTCCTGACACGTACCCGTGCCATCTCTTCTATTGGACGACAGTCTCTCAAGGTCAACAAATGTGTCATTACCCTTCTCACCCCCAGGACCCAACAGAGTTTCTGCCACATAAGAGGTGCACCCCCAAATAATGGAGGGATAAACGGATGAAGGAGACGAATGGACCATACCTGTTGTGGCGTTTTCTGACCGAGAAGAAAGGCAGTCTGTACAAAGATGTTCAGCTGTCTAGCCAGAACTCCTTTTGCTTGCTTCCCAGTCCTGTGCCCGCCCTGGGGGTGGAGACCCAGAGGGAGAGAAAAATGGTCCCCATCCAGAAATCATTGTTAAAGATGACGCCGTGCCCCCAACCCAGCGAGACAATCGAGTGTTGTTTATTTGATTAATTTAGTTCATTTCAATTCAGTTCAGTTCATTCAATTCAGCTCATTTCACTCTCATCCCGTCCAACTCAGCAAGTGCTTTCTGAGTACCTCGGAGGGGTACTCGGAGGGGTGGTGGGCTAGCCTGCACTCTGTATCCTGGGATACAGGAAAGTGGGGCCCTGGGGGCCGGGGCTCAGAGTTGGCACTCTGCTGCTTCCACCACATTCTGTTGGTCAAAGTAAGTCACCGCTGGTCCGGATTTAAGGGGTGGGAGACCCGCCCCCTTCTTGATGGGAGGTGCTGCCGTCTCCCATCACCAAAGGCATGGTGGTGGGTGTTGGTACCCTGTCAACCACAGGATACAGAGAATTGCCAGGAGGAGGTGGCAGTTTGGGGGTTTCCCACCTGCCCTGTCACCTCTGCGCTGTCACCTCAGCACCTCCCAGCCTGCACGTGGCCTCACTGACCCCATTTTTCGGGCAGGGATGAAGCTCTAAGAACATGCCCTGTCCTGGTGCCAAGGCTTAGGTCCCACACTGGCTGAAAGGCTCTGTCGTGGTTCCAGGTCCCCCAGGAGGAGGATTCCCGGTAGGTGGGTCCTCAGGGGAGGCGGGGGCCTCCCCGTCCCAGCCCACTGCTCCTGGGACGTGAGGCTCACGGGGGTGCAGCCAGCCTGGCCCCAGGCCTCGGTCAGTTGGGGTGATCTCTGAGGCCTCTCTGCCTAGCGGGCTCTGCAGCCACCGGTGAGGGACCGAAATGCCACAGCCGACAGCATCGGGGGTGACAGCTGACAGCAGGTGACCGCTCAGACCAGGCGAAGTATACTGGCGCGGGGCCGGGGCTTTGGGCTGTCTGGTTGACCCCCAGTTTCCCAGCAGGCTCACATACGAGTGTGTGAGTCCAGCCTCACTGGCCAGGCAGGGGCAGGCCTGTGATGCTCTGGGATCCATGCTTTCCTCCGGCCCAGGTCCCCGAGAACAGGGCAGCCTCGCCGGCCAGCAACCATGTGATCGCACGGGGCAGCTGTCCCAAGGGCTCCGTGCCGGGTGCCGTGCCGAGCTGTCCCGTCTAGAATTGGTCATCGTTTTGGAACTGGGGCTGCATTTTCATTTTGCTTCGGCCCCTCCGGCTACGTAGCCAGTCGTGCTGTGAGGGCTGTGTCAGGTGGGAGCCAAGCTGCTGGCAGACTCCCCTCCCCCAACCCCCTGGAAGCCACAGGTAGTAGCACCCCCTTACCCACCCATTAAAGCACCGGGCAAAGGGGCAATGAATGAATTGCGAGGGAAGGGATGGACGAGTGAGTGGTGAATGGACACCAGAACAACGTAATCAGCTGGACTGGGCTTTGCTAACTATGCACTTCCAAGTAAAGGGCTGTAGGATTCAGACCTATGGGAGTTGCCACTTGTCTGTCCCGGGCCTGGCAGGGCAGAGCCCCATCTGATTGCTGACAGTGCCTAAGGAGACCCCGCTTGCCCCTCCAGCATCCCTCCCCCAACCCGCCCCGGTGCCCACCCTGCCCCAGCCCTCCAGCCCCCCTGGTAGCCCCCAGACCGACTTGGGGAGGAGGGGACGGCCACCAGCCCGGCCGGCCAAGTGTCCCCGTGGGGCAGGTGGCGTGGTGGCGCCCTGGCCATCCGACGCGGGCAGCTTTCATCCCGGCCGAGGGGCCTGAGAAAGCGTGGGGACGGCTTTATCCGGGCCGCAGCTCGAGCAGCCTCCTGAGAAGTATTGACAGAGCATTACTCAGACTGACACATTCTGTTTCCCTCGGGCGCGGACAATGAGGAAGAGCCAGTTAAGGATATGGCTCCGGCCTTGTGCGCGGCTGAAGGTTTTTTGAGAAAAATGTAATAGATGACAATAGAGCAGTTTGTCGCGGTTGAGGGCATCGCGGACGGGGCCGGAGCGGCGGCTTCATCATCACTTATGATGAGAGGAGATTTACTGCCTTCTTTCTTCCCTCTGTCAGGGAGAACAATGTCGGGGGAAAGCGGAGGTTCCCCATTATAAATCACCATAAGCCCCATGGAAATCCCTCCCCACCCCGGGGTGTGAGTAGGCAGACGCTGAGCCCTCGGCCGGCTCGGGCCGCCTGGACGGCGGGCGGGCGGGCGGGCGCAGGGATGCTGCCCGGGCCCCCACCCGTGGGAATCAAGGCTCCAAAAGGCTCTGATCTCCACCCCGAGAAGCAGGCACATGCCACGGAGAATGAGAAAGGCGAGGCCTGCCCACCCCTTCAATTAGAGAAAGGGGAGCAGAGACACAGGGGTGCTTGCAGCTCCATCCTGGGCCCGGCGGGGGGGGGGTCTCGGTGGGTAGGGGGGCGACTGAGGGAACTTTGTCCAGCTTAGCGTGTCCTAGATGGCGCGATCAGGAAGGCCCGCTGGGCTTTACCTCGGCCTGCATCTTACAAAGAGAAAATTAAAGTCCAGAGAGGGGCGGACACCTGCCCAGGATCACACAGCAGTTTGGTGGCAGAGCTGGCCAGGGCTAGGATCCGGGCCTCCTGCATCCAAGCCCACTTCCCGCGGGCTAGGGAGCCCCGCCCTCGCTAAAGCGCCGCTGGTTCCAGAAATGCCGAGGGATCCCCAGCAGCTTCCCTCTGTGTAGGGGTCTCCTAGTTCCCTCCCAGCAGCCTCACCTGGTGAGCAGGGCAGCTGCTTCTTCTCCCATCCCACTGCCCGGCAAAGACCTGCACCAACTTGAGCCCACACCAACAGGGAGGAGCAGGGCTGGACCTAGAACTGGGGGCTCCTGACCCCCAGGACTGACAGCAGGACCTCCCCAGCAGGACCAAAGACCACCCTTCGCCAAAAGACAAGACTTTGGGGATTTTAGAAAGGTAATCGGGTATGAATCCCATTCTATTATGCCACCCTCCCAGCGGGGGCCGGAGTGGTACCCCACTTTTAAATCTATGCCATGTAGGAATACCCACCTCGAAAGAGACAAAGATTTGACCGGCCAGGTGAAGTTTTGTTGCCGAAAATTGCAGGTCAATTTTTGATGCCAAGAACCGCATGAGGGAACTCTGGGATTCAGAGCTTCCTGGATTTCGGAACTTGGATCAGCGATGTGGGTCGGTATTCCTGTCGGCACAGCTGTTTATTCCCCGAAGCTCGACCCACTGTGCTACATTTCTGCCACTCTTCGGTGTCCCCCCACCCTGGCCCCCTGGCCTCTCAGACACACACAGGGCAGCCACCACTGTGTTTCCTGGTTTTCTTCCTGGGTATCTGATGGAAAATAAAATCTAGCCTCTGCTAATGACTGCCCTGTGGTCTTGCTGGAGCCCCAGTTACTCCACCTATAAAGTGGAGGTGATAACTGCACCCACCTCACAGGGCTGCGACAGGATCAGAGGCAGTCAAGGCTTGGAACTCGTTGAGCGGCCAGCCTGGACCACTCAGGAAACACTTTATTATTATTATTGCTGTTCTGCATGGCCCCAGCCCGGTCACAGTGAATTCACCAAACAAACGCCTTCACGCTGCAGCCCCTCCCCAAGTCTGGAGGGGCTTCCATGGGTCCCCAGTTTATTTCCCAGCCTTATCTCCCCCTTCAAGCCTTCATACCCTCCGGGCTCCCGTCACTCCAAAAGTCCCTGTTCCCATCCCTGGTCTGTGAGTTCTGCCTCCAGAGATCATGTTTTTGGTTCATATGTTCCCCTCAGCCTGGAATTCTTGTCGCCAGCCTCACGTGTTCTAGAACTTTCTTCCTCTATCAGGGAGCAGCCCACCTGTCCTCCCTGAGGGTGGCTCTCATGAACAGTCACTCAGGGTCCATGGTGTCCGGGGGGCAGGAGTGTCTCCGTATCCCTGTGGCACACAGGTTCTTGCAGTGGGGTAGGAGCAGGGCTGGGGGTGGCTTGTGTATGTCAGAGTTTAAGGGCAGCCAACGCTGGCCAGGCACTCCCATCACCATCTTGAAACAAAGCACAGCCCGGGGACGTGTACACAGAGAGCGGGCACCAGCGGCATCACCTTTCAAGCAGCTAAAGCCCCTTCTGGTGGTCTGCCCGCTGGCCACACCACCTCCCTCCTTCCCTTCCCCACCAGGCTCCAGCCGTTCTGGCCAAGCTTGGTCCCACTCGGGGATCTGGCCACCCAGAACCTTCCCAGGCCTGAGGTGTCGGCCCCATGAGGGTCTAGATCTAATCTGCTCTGGGTGCGGTCCAGGCCTGAGGAATTTTCAAAGCTCCCAGGTGATTCTCCCATGCAGCCAGGTTTAGAACCTTGGCTCCAGGTAAGCTGGATTACCTGTCCTCCGTGCAAAGCCCGGGACTCAGAGTTTAGCAAGTGTCCAGCAGCAGAGAATTGGGGTGGCTTTCCCGTGGAACCCAGTCCCAGGGGATGGTGGGGAGGGAGGGCAGCCCCATAAGCCTCAAGGCTAAAAGGAAGGCAACCCATCTTGGAAAGGGGGTTAGCCAACGGCCAGGGGGGTCCTCTAAAAATAATTCAGGCTCTGCTCCAAGCCCTGGTTAAATGGGCGATGAGACCCCGAATTTCACTCTTCAGGTGAACTTCTCCCAAAGCCGTTGTTCCACACACTTATTTCACGGCTTTGCTGGCAGAGAGCGTTCCCTGGGCAAAGAGGTTAAGGAGCTGGTGTTACCGGCCTTGAGCAGCCACCCCCACTCAGGGCCAGGGATGATTCTGCAACACCATTTTCACAAAGGCACGTGCAGATCTCCCCTGATTCTCTGGGCATAAAACTCTGCCTCCCAGATGCCGTGTTTTTCAGGAACTGGTTTCATGGAGCTGTGTTCTGAGAAAAGCTGCTGTCATCCTTCCTGCCAAGCCCAATTATTTAAAAAAAATCATTTCTTAAAACAATCTCTGGGCCAGTGCAAGTACAAGATCCAGCTTTGAACACTGAAACTGCCCCGTGAGCCTGCCGAGATAAAGTGGTTGAAACAGGTACCCACAGGTAATCAAGCAAGTTGAAACAGATTTGTTAACGCTCAGTTAGTGACACGTCGAAAGAAGTATGCTAAAAATGATGATTCCAGTTGCAGAAACATTGGATCTCTGTCCTTCTTCCTGACAGCAGTTAAATCCTAGGGCCAATCGCCTTTTAAGGAGATTTCCAGCTGGTAACCAAATAATCACATCACTAGAAGGGTTAATATTTTTGACACATCCGCAGCTCTGAAAAATGAATATAGCAAAATAATATAAGTCAATAGAAAATTACCAGGGACGTGAAAAAAACTGTTGAAAAAATAAATACAGGCTGCTAACAGATGCATAGTCTGGGTTATGCCGTCATAACAAACATCCCCAAAATTTCAGGGGCTTAAAACTATAAAAGTTTATTTCTTGCTCATGCTACCTGTCAAGTGGAAAGCAGCAGGGTCTCTGCTCATTGTCAAGATCACTGGGGGAAAGGGTGGCAGAGGAAGGGTATAGAGACCCTGGCTCTCAGGATTGCATCCATGGGAAGTACAAGCCCTCCCTGAGCCCAGGAGGACAAACCCACCATGTGTGAACAACCCCACCATAGACCATCACCATGAAAAAAAATGCAAATCAGCGGCAACATGGATGGACCTAGAAATTATCATACTAAGTGAAGTCAGACAGAACAAGACGAATATCCTATGATATCACTTATATGTGGAATCTAAAAAAAACCCTACAAATCAACTTATTTACAAAACAGAAATAGACTCACAGACATAGAAAACAAACTTCTGGTTACCAAAGGGGAAGTGGGGAGGGATGAATTAGAAGTACGGGATTAACGGATGCACACCACTATACACAAAATAGATAAAAAACAAGGATTTACTGTATCGCATAGGGAACTATATTCAGTATCTTGTAATAACCTAGAATGGAAAAAAATCTGAAGCTGTACACCTGAAACTAACACAATATTATAAATCAACCATAGTTGAATAAATAAAATAAATTTTTTTAAAAAAATGCAAGTCAGAACAACAGGGAGACTTAACGCAATTGTTTGCCAAAGATTACAAAAACAAAAGCAAACGTGAACTAAAGCTTGCTGTTTCCCTTTCGGCAAACGCTCACCTTCTTTAGTGTACAGGGGTGTTTCATTCTCAATCAGGAGTTAGCAAACTACAGTTCCTGGATCAAATCGGCTGCTTGTTTTTGCACAGCTGTGAGTGAAGATGGTTAGTTAAATAATTTTTAATGCTTGAAAAACATTCAATTAAAAAAACATCAAAAGAAGAAGAATCGTTTGTGACACACGACAGCTACAGAGAATTCCCAGTTCAGTGTGCAGGGATGGGAACACTGGCACGCCCCTGCGTCTACAGCTCCTTCCAACAAAGGCAGAGTTGAGTAGTCAGGGACCACGTGTGGCCCACAAGATCGAAAATATGGATGTTTGGGGCATATGCTCCAGGATCCCAGCAGAACTGGGGGTGGATCCAGAGACGGGTCTTGCAAACTTGTAGGTGATTCAAGAGTGCAGCCAAGTGTAAAGGGCAGGTTCCAAGGCAGTGCCTCCCACCCACTCATGGCGCACCTGAGCACTGCGGTTGGGTCCCATCTGCAAGGGGGGCAGGGGCTTTGTAGAACCTTGTGGGTATGGGGGTTGCAAGGTTTGCATTTAGCTATGCCCTACTCCTGCTGAGAAGCTGTGCTCAAACACAGCTTGAAGAAGCCTGGCCAGGAGACTGCTGCCTGCCTGTCTTCCCAGGCTTATCCCTTGCAGGAGGTCTTAGCCATACTACTATCCCCAGGGATACTTCAAGACATCACCTTGTGCAGGGATGTTGTCCCGCTGCTATGCCTGCAGGCATCATCAAGTCAATCTTGACAAGAAACTCCTCTTCTTTTTCACAAGTAGCTGTAGTCCAGCATCTCCCAAGCAGCTTGTCTGTTTTATCCTGCATGTCTCGTTGACTGAATGGCAGAATGGTCTTCCCTTTTTGCATTGGCTGCCAGGGAGCTCAGAATCAAATTTGCCACTGTAGCCAGCAGCACATACAGAGGACCTCATGACATATATCTTGACCACTAACTCTACCTCTGTTTTGTCTTATGTGTCTCCCCCGTGTTTTCCTCACCGACTAAAAGTTACATTGCATTGTGCCCGCTCTGGTCCCGCCCGTCAGCCACCCGCAGGTTGGCCACTTCCCGTGCCTAGTCAGCAGAACTGCATTTCCCGCTGGCTGTGGTCTGCCTGGTCTCCCTGGCCTCCCAGACTCCTCAGTCTCTATACATCTCAGGCTCCACACTGCTTCCAGCCCTCGAGCCCCTCCTCCAGGAACCATCCTCGTTGCCACTAAAAGCTCTCAGGGTCACACAGATGACATGGTTTGTGGCTCTGTGGCTGCTGTGCACACCTCTTTCCTACCCTAGATGGTGAGGTCCTGGATAGCAGCAGCTCACTGCAGTTTCTGTGCACCTGCCCGGGCCCCCAGCTCAGGACTTACCTGACCTCGGGGGCCCCAAGGGCAGTCTGCAGGGCCTGCTCCCAGGCTCCGGAGTGGTTGAGACGCTGCGTCCCCTAAAGTTCTGCTCTGTCCTGGGGTAGGGCCTGTGGACAGTTTGGGCATCTCAGGATTGAAGGGGCTCCTGGAGGCGTGAGTCACACCAGTGTCCACAGGGCCACCATGAGGGCATCTTTGGTACGTGTTCTGAGTCAGTCTGGCTCACACCTGTGTTACCGACCAGGGCTCTTGGCCCCCTTAATCAATAGAAATGGATCAGAGGCCAGACAAGAGATTCAGGCAAGGCTGTACTGGGGCCCCTGGTGCAGCAGGAGGGAGTGAGAACAAGTAACAGGTTCCCTCGCTCACTTCCCGAGGGGGGGCAGCTCGTTCCTTCTATGGGGGGCGGGTAGGGGGTGTGTCCTGGGGTGACTTAGGGGGTTCGCCCAGCCCTCTGGTGGTGCTGTGTGCAGCGGGCACGCGCAGTGCCCTGCTTTGCTAACGACACCCCGAGTGGCAGTCGGGTTTTTGGTCTTTTTGTATCTTCTTGTCCATAATTTGCCCCAACTGCGCATGCATGCAGTTATTTTTAGTCCCTTATAGTTTCTTTGTATTTTGTTGCTCAAGGAGACGTTTGTCCAGGTGCCAGCACGGCAGCACCACAGCCAAGGGTCCCAGGTCCCTGCCTGTCTCACCGAGGCCCCACCACTTAGGAGCTGTGTGACTCTGGACAACCCCCTTCCCCTCCTTGAGCCCCCCTTTTCTCCTAAGCAGGATAGGTAAGAAGAGCACATCCCCTCTCAGAGAAGGAAAGAGACAGGGCATAAAAAGCACCACGAACCGGGCATCGCACAGCAAGCCCTCAGGAGACACCAGCTCCTGTTATCCCCAGGGGTCCCTGGGGGCAGCAGCCCATCCTCTGCTCCTTTAGAGGCTGGCCAGGCAGAGGCCCCTGGGGGACCCACACTCTGGGAGCCAGGTGAGAGGGAGCCGGCAGCCACAGATCGAGACATGAGCAGAAACAGGATCTGGAACCAGAGGCGAGCCACGGATTCCCGTTGGGCCCCTGCTTGCCCACCTGCCCAGTGGGGCCGCAGCGGGACTCACCTTGCAGGGTGCGGAAGCTGAGCTGGGAAGGCACAGGTGACGCCTGTGTCATGTGCCCGCCCGAAAGGCGGCCGATGTGATGTGTAATGACGGGGGGTGGGGTTGCTCTGCGATTTCAGACTTCCCTCTCCCAGGCCCTCGTTCTACTCACCCCGTGGCCGGTGGGTTTCCAAGATCCTCCGGCCCAGCCTCCTCTTGGAGGACCCCAGCCTGGAGATTCCGAAGCCAGAGTGGACCCATTTCCTCTGCTCCAACTGGAGATGCGGGCTGGCCTGGCCCTGCGCTGTCAGCTGCTGGGACAGCTGGCTCCAGAGGGTGTTGCCGTGGAAACCCAGACTGATGTTCTCCTAAACAGCTGAATTATTTGTGGTTTCTCTGCCTAGTGTCCCAGCTGAGCAGGCCAGCACGGTGGCTGGGGGGTGGTGGTGGAGGCTAAGAGCAGCCTCTGGGAGGGAGCCCCCTTCTGGGGCCCTCAGGCCTGCCTTGGCCTCTCCGCAGGGAAATGATCCAAAGACACTGAGATTTTGGGAGAGGGAGGAAGGGTGTGATTGGAAAAAATGTGCTGAGGTCATCAGGTTTGCTTCCAAAAGCGCTTCTGTGGGAGGGTCTGGGGCCAACATACTCCTCTGGGGTTGCTGGGGGAGGCTTCCCTTTGCCGACGGTGCCCACTCCCAGCTCTGTCGCTGGCGCTCAGTGCCCGGAGGGCGCCCTGGGCCCATGTGCAGGACACAGAGCTGAGCCTGATTTTCTTAGCTCATCCCAGCTCTGCCTCCGATTCGCTGTGTGACCAACAGCTCCCAATGCTTCTCAGAGCCTCGGCTTGCTTATCTGTGAAATGGGGACAGCATTCCTTGCGCAGCTTGGGATCGGGTGAGAAGGTCTGAGCTAGGGGGTCCTGAAAGCCAGAACAGCTGCCCCCTCTGAGGGGCGAGGGATTCTCCCACAATGGACCAGGCCTTTTGGGGATAAAGAGGGCTGTGCAGCATCTCCACTGCTTTGCTTTTAAGTTCGGAAAGTAACTGAAACCAGACTTATTAAGACCTGGACACCTTGCACCATAGACGGTTGAGCAGAGCCTGCAAAGGGCATGGCCACTGGGAGTGAGTCAGACGGTGAATCTGCTGGGGGGAGGGCGCCCACACTGCCGGCTTGGAAGCCTCCCTGGCCCCTGAGCAACCAGGGTGGCCACGGTGGGCTGGAAGCCAGACCCCATATTCGTCTCATCCGCATGAATGCGGGAGTGGTGGATGGCTGACTGGCACGTGTAGAGACGGGCTTCTCAGCTGCACCATCTCTTAGAAGCCCTTCCAGCAGGGAGAGAGAACGAGGCCTTAAATGGCAGGAAACTAACCTCACATTCTAGCCAGGAGAGCAAATAAAGCACACGTGGCACCCCTGCAACCCCCACCCCCCGGCAGATATCACTAATTTATCACAGCGCTCGTCCCTGCAGATTCTAGACTCCCTTCTCAAATCACCCTCAGCCCAGGATGCCTGGCTAACACCCATCGACCAGGTTTGCTCGTGAGATAATCCTATTGGCCGTCCCCGAGCTGGACGCTGCATGAGGTCCCTTCGGCATCACTGTGCACAGATGACACCGGCCTCTAGGGTGTGGGGCTGGCATCGCCCCAGGTGCCTGCTGTGATTGCCATGTAGGTTGTCCATGCTCTGAATTTCCCCCTGGGGCTGAGCGTCCCTCTGCTTCCCCAGGGAGCTGAATTTGCTGATGAGTCAGTGCAGAGCAGACTTTCTCAAACCCTGCGGAGCCTGCAAATCGCCTGGGGAGTCTTGTTACATTCTGAGTTAGCAGGTTTGGGTCTAGCAAGGGTCCCACCTTTCTAACCAGGTGCCCGGCCATGCCAATGCTGCCAGGTGGAGCAGAGAGGATGCAGATAACACTCAAATAATGCAACAGAGTCAGAGAACGGAAAGAAAGAATGCAAGAAGGCAGAGGCTGCGTCCAAGACTCAAATTTTGATTTGACGCAAGCATTTGGGAGATGCTCTTCCGTGCTCTGCTGGAAGAGGGATCTGTAGAGAGCCAAGGCCCCTTCTTTACCTCCCCAGGAGCCTTTGCTCCTTCCCTGCATTTTTTGACTCCAGTCGGTGCAGGGGAGAGGAATGGAGGGTGTGGTTTGGACCCCCGGAAAGCATCCATCCCCTTCCCACGACTTGGGGAGGGTCGGGCCAGTTGAGGGTTGGCCTTCAACTCCAGGTGGCCTTTCTTGGTGTGCCTCCTGCCCCGGGTAGGAACTGGATTTCTCCTGCAGCTACACCAGGCTCTTGATTCTGAGGACCACTTCCCTTTTCCGATGCAAGAACAGTGACTTGGGGTGTAGAACCTGTTGCAAAACCATTGTTCTAGTTCCTATGGTTGTATAACCAATGAACCCACACTTAGCTCACCATTTGTTAGGCGCATGGGGTCTGTGGGTCAGGAATTTGGACAGGGCATAGCAGGGAAGTCTCACTCACTCACACTTCAGGCAGTTAATGTGGGGCTGTCGGCCGGAACACCCACGTGTGGTCTCTTCACATGCCTCAGGCTTCCTCCCAACATGGTGAGTGGATTCCACGGGTGAGCACTGGAGGGGACAGATTGAGGTGGAAGCCGTGTGGTTTTTATGACCTGAACTTCGAGGTTACACAGCCTCACTACTGCCGCAGTCTATTCAAGACAGTCACAGTTTCAAGGGGAAATGGACTCTGCCTCGTGATGGGGAATGGCAGGGTTCTGGAAGAAGAGGTGGGCTTGGAAGTATTGCTGTGGCCATTTTGGGAAAATATGATATGCCACAGGCAGCCCTCTGGCCTCAACAATTGACATCCCTCCCACATGCAAAGTATCCTCCTCATTTCACCTGTGATGTCCGCCTCCCCCCAACTCTCACTCCATCACAGCATCAGGCTCAAGGTTCAGGATCCTGTGCTCACCATCCTCTCCAGGGGAACAATGCTACTCGGATGTAGTTTCCTGGACACAGCTCCTCCGTACAACTCCACAAGGAGCAACCAGGATCTGGAGAGTTATCTGGTCCTCACACCCAAAGAGAGGAGTGGGACAGGCAGAGGAGAGCGGCATAGAACTCCCAACTGACAACAGGGAAAGATGGGAGCCATCGGCCCATAGCAATTCTGAGATCCAGCCGGAGCACATGTTGTCTGTTTGGGGGTCAGTCCCGCTGCCTGGGGATGCATCACTGTGGCTTTAGGCTCTGTTCTCTGAGTCCACCATCCTCTTCCATGGAAAGCAATTGTGTCCTTTTCTCAGCTCACCTCTTGCCCATAGAAGTTTGGGGGTCCAAAGACCTCTTTTTGTTTTGTTCTGTCTCTGTTAGTCTGAGTTGATACAATTCTTTTAAAACTTTGTGGGTTTTTTAATGAATCAA